>NC_140581.1:743039271-744253871 GCF_964204655.1 Triturus cristatus | reverse complement strand
GCGGATATCAATTCCTCCGAGCCTGTATTGACACAGCGCCAAAATTTGCGCGAGTCCGCACAGGCCAGGGAGTTGGTAAGTTTGATCCATTTGTCATATTCCCACTCATTTTTTGCATTGGAAATCAAGAGCTTATATGTTGAACGCCTTGACCTGATTTCCACACTACCCTTCCCTTCTCTGATTGAGGTCAGGAGATCGGTTTTTGCCTTGCGGCAAGCACCATTGTACCAGAGGGGGCCAGATGTTTTTCCATTAAACCTAGCTGGTTTCTTGGTTAGGTGTACAGAGAGGATTTTGGTGAGGGCAGCGTGTAACTGACCCAATTGCAGGTGTATGTCCTTGACAGTGTCTTTAATCATAAGCACCTCAACCTTTTCAAATAAGGGCACTACCTGTGCATATAGCTTGGGTATCTTAGCCGGATGGGAAGCTATTAGCTCCCATTTGACTCTGCGCCTATTATTATCAAGGACCAGGCTCTCCTCAGTTGCCTCCCTTTGTTTCCCCCTGGCCGTGAGCCCAGGATGGTTATAAATTAATTCTAGGGCATTGTGGTCGCTATCATCCCTGATGGTGACCCAAAAATCTCTAATATACAACCAGGAGGACCAAAACATAATCCAGCCGTGATTCACTGCCCACTCTATTAAAAGTGCATCTTGCCGGGATGTCAGAATTGAACCTTCCGTTGCAGGCCCGGAGGCCATGTTTCAAGGTTAAGGAGGTAATTTGTAGGGCCAAGGGGGACCATGTTTTTGGGGCCGGAGCCTGTGGGGGCGGTATATGCCACAGAAGATCCTCTTCCAGAGCCAAACCTTCCATAATACCTAAAAGGGGCTCGTAGTGGCAATTAAAATCTCCTCCTATAAGATAAGGGGTGCCCTCCGTGATATCATTCAAGACAAGAGCAAGCTCGTCAATGGTGGGCGACTCCTGTGTGATGTTGGTAGGCCTGGAATAAATATTAATCAGCAGGAGGCTTTGGGCATCTGGCCATTCCAGAAGTACAGCAAGAATATCTGCCATATTCGTTGGAAGGACAGCAGCCCTACAACCCAGGTCAGTGGCCACCCATATTGCAAGGCCGCCCGAAGGGCGCCCTCTACCCCCCCAAGTTGCGTGTGTTGAGAATGTTGCGAAACCCGTATGGGTAATGTCTTCTCTTGCCCATGTCTCTTGGAGCAAGCAGATGTCTTTATGTTCAATAAATGTGCTCCAGGACGGGTTATTCAATTTGTTGACTAAGCCCGCGACATTCCAGGATAGAATCCTAAGGGGTGGAAAATTATTTGGCGCGGGGGATGGGCTTGGGTGTGCAATCTCTCCCGAGTCCATAATCCGAGGATGGTTTAGGCCATGGTTGTTTCCATGAGTAATCAACTCGGATGGTATAGTGGATGTAGAGTAAATAATCCCTAGGCCTCCCTCATCGTTAACTTGGGTATACACAGAGTGCTCCTTCTCCTTGGGAAGTACTAATTGGCTATTAACTGCTTTGTTCTTGTTTGGGGTCATGAGGCCACCAACCTCCAGCGCAGACGGTCAATCTACCATGTCTAAGATACTGAATCTATTGTGAGTAGGGAGATAGTCTGATCGGGGAAAGCCTACAGTCGGATACTCCCTGTCAACTCCTTGGCCCCTTCTACCGCCTCTCCTATCTAATAAATCCCACCCTTCCTCCTCCTGTTCGATAATTGTGGGAGGATAGAAGAATGATAAGGGGAGGGTTTGGATGAAAGATCCCGGTGTAATGTGCGGCCAGCTACATATATGTGAAACTGTGCGGGGCTCCCTGAAATTGATCAGTACGCAGTCGCCCTGGATGTTTTTTTTGGTGTTTCCGAGCCACGGAAGTCTCCTCACCATGAGGACCTCACTATTGACACCCAAGGGGAGTGGCCTATTTTTAGAGAGCCAGTGGATGACCTTATTTTTCAGAGCCTCAACTGGTTCTCTTATGGATGGTTCCAATTCGGGAATACCCACTAGGATAACTGCGTATGGAGCTGCCTCAGGCGGTAGATTGACTATCCTGTGTCTGCTACCTTGGCCCTGCATCCGTACTGCAGGTAGAGTGGATATAACATGAGGGCTACGAGTTGGTGTGCAGAGTGGAATCGAGGGCCTGGGTGTTTGAGGAATGGATAATCTGGGAAGGTGTGAGTGTGCAAGCTTTTGTGGACAGCAGCCATCCCTAGCTGAGGGTGCTGCCGTGGGATTCAGATTTGCACTAGCTGTTTTAGAAACATCCACTAGATGATCGATTCCGTTTTGGAAATTAATTAAGCGTGATTCCAGGTTTGCAAGGCGATCTATTAGGGGAGTAAGCAGTTCATTCATTAAAGATTTTATATCTGAGAGAGAGAAACCATCCACAGGTGGTGTAACAATGGAGCTAAGTGGTCTATGTCCCTGGGTTAGAGATGTGTCTGGCCCCATACAAGGCACACCCTGTTGGTTGACTTCGCCCCTCGGGTTGTGCTTTGGAATTTTGGGCCTGCGCCCCCCTACATTTTGAGCCCTTCTTTTTCTTTTGGGAATTGCTTCCTCCCGGCCCCCCTGCGTTAAGTGTGCAATTAAATTGGTACTATCAATGGTGATGGCCTCCATGGCAGTACCTATTTTGCGAGTAGTTTGAGCAGGGGGAAACCTGCGTGATGCAGAGGATAATATGCTAAGGTCAGCAGGAGCAGGGATGTCACAATCTGCAATAGATAGGGTAGAACGGTTTAACTCCAATGGCACAGGGGTGCCAGGTCCCCCCCCAGCAGAAGTAACGATTTCTGGCAGTTGTACAGGGGAAATAACATGTGTGAGAGGGCCCAATGACGATCTTCTGACCCAGTCGATTTCCAGAGAAATACGCCTCTCTAGTGTTGTTATTTCATCGATCAGCAAAGAACCAGCCTTAGCAAAGTACATGTCCAAAGTACCTGTGGGCTTTGCTGCGACCTGCGCTGTTTTACTCCGAGTTTCTCTGGCAGACATGGTCCGTGCTGTACTCTTCATTTCTGTTGTACATAGGGGATTGGCCCTGTCCCTGCTTCTCCCGTACTCGAACGGCCTCAAACGGCCCGCTCTTTGCCCGGTCTTCGCCCCGATCTGCGCCCCGCTCGCGTCCCGCTCACGCAATAGTGGGCGTGACTTTTATAACGGGAGGAGGAGGGGCCGGGAAGAGGCACCAGGTGCGATGTCCGAGAACGTTGCAGGGCACCCTGGGCCTCGCAGTCCCGGCGACGATGGCAGCCTTCAAGGGTGGGTAGCGCTATGTAAAATTATCCAGCAGCTCCTCCAGAGTCTAAAAGCAGCTAAAATGCTAAGTCCAAAGTCCACGCCTGCGAGCGGCTCCCGCGAAGCAGGGGCCGCGAGGCGTTATGAAGGAAGAGTTAATGAGGGAGGAGGGGCCGGGAAGAGGCACCAGGTGCGATGTCCGAGAACGTTGCGGGGCACCCTGGGCCTCGCAGTCCCGGCGATGATGGCAGCCTTCAAGGGTAGGTAGCGCTATGTAAAATTATCCAGCAGCTCCTCCAGAGTCTAAACGCAGCTAAAATGCTAAGTCCAAAGTTCACGCCTGCGAGCGGCTCCCGCGAAGCGGGGGCCGCGAGGCGTTATGAAGGAAGAGTTAATGAGGGAGGAGGGGCCGGGAAGAGGCACCAGGTGCGATGTCCGAGAACGTTGCAGGGCACCCTGGGCCTCGCAGTCCCGGCGACGATGGCAGCCTTCAAGGGTAGGTAGCGCTATGTAAAATTATCCAGCAGCTCCTCCAGAGTCTAAAAGCAGCTAAAATGCTAAGTCCAAAGTCCACGCCTGCGAGCGGCACCCATGAGGCATATTATGTTGTTGAATTAAAACGATGTACCAAAAAGGGGAGTTCTGCTCGCTAATCCCACGAGCCTGCATTTAAAACAAAGCTGGACAACACCTTAAATGCAACTCTAGATGAATGATCTGAATAGTTTGCGTGCATAACGACAAACAGGCACACAGACGTTCACCAAAACACTACGACGCCAGCTCTGGGCCCCCATTATGGTTGCTATGTCCTTCTGGTTGCAGGTATATAGAGTGTTTGTAAATTTTCCAAGCGCCAGAGGTACACAGCGCCAACAACTGTACTGCACTGTATGATGGTTTTTAGGTCAAGCCTAGCGCTGCTTGCTCTGTGAGACTGCTGTAGTAGAGTATGGGAGAGAAGCCGCGCCCACTCTCCTCCCATATGTTTCATTGGCTTGTGTCATTGTCTTTCGATTAATTGTGCCTTCGGATACATTAATAGGCTTGTTAGTCCCTCCTTAGAACGGCCTTGTCTTCAGCTGTACCCTCCCATGGTGACTGGCCCTTTCACTTGAGTTGTTACACGGGACCTGGTGTTTAGTCTGTAAGCACTATTTATTTTATTGAGTTTTTCTTACTGCAGGCCGGACATGTGCTGCTTCAGCTGAAACAGCTAGTGTTTTTTAAGCAGCGCGGTTGCCCCAGTAACACGGGCGCCTCCTTTCAATCACTTTAACCCGGCATTATCTCAGGTCTGTTTCAAAACCACCCCAAGTAAAATGGATTTAGAAATGATTAACAAATTAAGTCATGTGAATTCCAGGTAGCACCTAATCATGTGCTAATTGGCTGAAACTGACAACAGCACATCTGTGTTACATGCTACCTGTACTAAAGCCATCTAACTGTTTGTTTGCAAAAGCCAGTTTGATTAGCAAAACAACACCACCACCAACACCACCACCATCACACCAATACCACCACCATCAATACCACCACCACCACCACCACCAATACCACCATCTCCAACACCACCACCACTACCAACAATACCACCGCCAATGCTACCACCTCCACCACCATCAATATCACCGCCACCAATACCAATACCAACACCACCACTAATACCGCCACCACCAATAGCACCACCACCAACAATAGCATCACCATCAATACCACCACCACCAACACCACCACCCTCAAAACCACCACCAATACCACCATCACTAATAATACCACCACAACCACCATCAATATCACCACCAATACCACCACCACCAATACCACCACCACCACTACCACCACCACCAATACCTCCATCAATATCAATACCACCACCAATAAAACCACCACTAACAATACTACCACCACTAATACCACCACCAATACCACCACCACCAATACCACCACCAATAACACCAACACCACCAATACCACAACCAATCCAATACCACCACCACCACCATAACCACCACCAATACCAACACAACCACAAAATACCAATACCACCACCAATACCAATACTAAAATTACCAATACCACCAATACCAATACCACCACCAATACCATAACCACAACCACCACCAATACCACCACCACCACCAATAGCACCACCACCAATACCACCTCCACCACCAATACCACCACCACCAATATCACTGCCCCAATCCAATACCACCACTACTACCAAGAATACCACTGACAAAACCAACACCACCACCACCAATACCACCATCACTAATACCACCACCACTAATACCACCACCACCAATACCAATATCACCACCACCAATACCACCACAACAACTACAACCACCACCACTAATACCACCACCACCAATACCAATATCACCACCACCAATACCACCACCACCATAACCACTACAACCACCATCACCAATACTACCACCAATACCACCACCACCTTTCTACCACTACCACCAATATCACCATCAACACCACCACCAATACCACCACCACTACCAATACAACCACCACCAATACCACAAATACCACCAATACCACAATACCCCACGACCATTACCACAACCAGCACCAATACCACCACCACTAATACAACCACCAATACCACCAATACCATCACCACCACCAATACCACCACCAATACTCCCACCACCACAATACCACCACAAATACCAACACTATCAATCCAGTACCACCACCACCAATAACAATACAACTAACAATACCATTACCACCACCAATTCCAAAAACACCACCACCAATACAAACACCACTACCACCAATACCACCACCGATAACACCAATACCACAACTACCACCAATATCAATACCACCACCACCAATACCACCACTACTAGCACCACCATTACCACCACCATCACCAATACCACCACCACCAATACCAATACCATCATCAATACCAATACCACCACCAATACCACCACCACCAATACCACCACCAATACCACCACCAATACCACCACGCCCAATACCACCAACGCCACCACCAATACCACCACCACCAATACCATCACCACCACCAATACCACCACCAATACCACCACCAATACTACCACTACCGCTACCACCACCACCAATACCAATACCACCACCACCAATACCAATACCACCACCAATTCAAATACCACCACCACCAATACCAATACTACCACCAATCCCAATACCACCACTACCACCACCTATACCACCACCAATACCCCACCACCACCAATCCACCACCACCAATACCAATACCACTAACAATACCACCACCACCACAAAAACCACCACCACCACTACCACTACCACAAAAACACTACCACTATCAATACCACAACCAATACCACCACATATACCAATACAACCACCACCAATACCACCACCACCACCAATCCCACCACCCATACCACCAATACCACCACAGCCAATACCATCAATACCATCACCAATCCCATAACCACCAATACCACCACCACCACCAATACCACCACCAATCCAATACGACCACCACCATTACCAATACCACCACCAATACCAATATCACTGCCAATACCACCACCACCACCAATATCACCACCACTAATACCAAGGCCACCACCACCAATACCACCACCAATACAGCCACCAATACCACCACTAATACCACCACCAATACCACCACTAATACCACCACCAATACCACCACCACTACCAACACCACCTGCTACAACCACCACCACCACCACCAATACCACCAATACAATCAATACCAATGTCACCACCAAAACCACCACCACCACCACCAACACAACACTACTACACCCAATACCACCAGTAACACCACCAATAAACCAACATCGCCACCACCAATACCATCCCCAATACCACCACCAATAGCACCATCACCACCAATACAACCATCAATACCGCCACCAATACCACTACCACCAATACCACCACCACCAATACTACCCCTACCAATACCACCACCACCAATACTAATAGCGGTGACCGGGCCCCAACTAGCACAATTGCCATCTGGGATTGCGCCTGTTCTTTGCTGAGGGTCGCTGCCGCATTCCTTTCCCCCCTCCTGTGCTGAAACTTGACAGCGCTTCTGTGGGCCCCTCGACTGCTTTGAGGATGGGAGCATGGGCCGGATCAACTCGGAGTTGAAGGCCCGATAGGTGGGCCCTCACAGCCTTGCGCGACAACCACAACACGGTCACTGGGATGATGAGGGCTCCTCAGTACCGGCCCAGTGATGGGTAATCCCTCACGCATTGTGACAGGACCAGACCCAGCGCAAGTAGGACCCCATCCGCTAAGCCACCGCTGTCTTACCCGCCAAGCCGGGAGGAGGCCCTGCACTGAGCGGTGCCACTGCACTGCGCCACAGCCCGCTACTTGCAAGACGGAGTTGGTGAAGCCGCCATTACAATCCCCATCACTCCATCATTCCGAGAGGTGGCCCTGAACAGAGGCACTGCTCCGTGAAGGACTGCAGCGTGGCATGAACCATACACTGGAGAACCATGGCTAGGTCGACTGGACCCTAGGGGGTAACAGTTACCACCACAACACACTTGCCTGGAACCCGGGACAGCGGTTGGTGAGGTCCTGTGGGGTGCCGCGCTCCTGTGCACGCCAAGAACACAGTTGCATGGCACCCGCACTGGGCCCCAGGATCCATATGGGCTCCCCTGAGGTTCACATCTCTGTGCCTCTGCTGGGATCACTGTTGCATTGCGCCCAAGTGCCTTCACTGTATCCGGGTGCCAACATCAGTCTGCCGGGGTCACACAGGAATGGACACTGGTAATGAGGGCTCCAGTGAGAGGCAACGACCGGTGCAGGGCACGTGAGGATGGACTGTGTCTCCATCTCTTCTACATTTCGCAGGGAGCATAATCTACACCCCGTATAAGGCTCAACATAGCCCACCACCACACAGCGCAAAACAATGGGTCATGGGAATCCTAAGCAACATAAATTGAACTTCCACAAGCCAGGCCCAACTGATTGACCTGACCACAGCCTAGATAGGGGAGATGGGTCGAAGTCCAACAAGCAGCCACAATCCATGGACGGTGCAGGGGCCATAATGGCAGAACTCCGGGCAGGTTTCCGCGCAATACACTCTAGGTCTGAGGTTCTGTAGCGATCCGAACCCGTGTATTCGGTATCGTAGTACTGACACGATTTTGGTACCAATAAACCGTAAATGATCCATTATATGCATGACAGTGTTTTTGCCGCACTACGAGCATGAATTCACTGAGAAATAGGGCATTCTGTTGTAATATCATGGCATCCATTTTAGATACGGCACCCATTTTGTTTCTTGCCCTCACATAGTCAATGGACGAGCGATGACCCCGGCAGAATCACCTTGTTAAGGACACGTAAGCTCAAGCCCGAGGAAGCTGACGCTGCGTGACTAGGCAGAATCAAGCTGCCTCCCCTGCCTGAGGCCAATCCTGCTATACTAGTTCTCGTGTCCATTGTCTTGATTGAGAGGCCGAATGCGGTAGCCGTGCCCGTTTACGATCCATAAACACCTCTTATCCTGCTTTTCAATCCCTTACACCTGGCTCTGCTCCTCTCCTTCTGGGCTTTTACAATGGGGAGGATACGATTTTTATGATGGGGAGGATCGGGCAAAGAATGGAAAACTGACAAGGAGACTTGATCGAATACCGAAAACCTACGACTAATTATTGTTTGATGTCTGTTTATTGTTTGTTTGGGATACCGGGTTGGGCATGAAAAATATTCGTGTAATGTTGCCTAAAGACATATTTCGTGTATTTAAGGAGCAACCCACTTCTTGCAATTTGAACAGTCTCGTAGATTCTGCCTTTGTGTGGTTCCTATGACTTCTGTGTCCCTGCAGTAAATAAATCTTGGTCTTTGACGCCACCATCGAGAAGCCCACGTCTCTGTTTATTTGTGAACCGAGACAGGAAGGAACTCAGGGGTCCATGGGGGGTTGTTTCCCTGACACCTCTGGACTCTTAAAAAGTCCAGAACCTCAAATTGGCGCCCGTGTTGGGCGACGTCATCCGGTACCGGTCCAAAGCCTGAAAATTTCGAGGAGCTTCGTGTGAAGATTCCGGAGGGAGGTACCCCACTTCATCGATCCCTGTATGTCGTAAAAGTGGCCCGACGATCTCTTCAACGAGGGTTCCCGTTCCTAGACGGCTACAGAGGACCGCTGCCCTGACTGTCGCCCTGTCTTGGACCCGAGGTGCAGACCTTAGTACGGCGAGACGTAGATGGGTTCTCCTTGGTGACGTCTTCCACATTTCAGTTAAGTATTAAGTGGGTTGCGCTCAGTTTGGTTGTTCTTTGTTGCTCTTGTTTTGCTCTCTGGATACGTTTGTTTTTGAATTCGTAGATTATCATTGGTTGCTCTTGTTAAGATAATCTTTGTTTTGGTATTGATTCATTTGGTAGGCCTAAGTTCTTTGCGCATTTTGGTTGGAATCTGTCCTTAGTTTATAATGACCAAAGGTAGTAATTGTTTCCTGTCCTGGTTAAGTTGCAACGGGGATTCCCGGTTGGAGGATCCGTGTTCGGTTCCTCCGATTGGAACTCCTACATATGAGCTCTATTGTAAACACGGTGTAGGTCCTATCGCTTATAATGAAGTATGGGTCCGTTATACCAGAAAAGATGGTGTCCTTAGTTGGCCACCGCATGGTAGCTTTGAAATTGAAATTCTAGACAATCTAGAAATAAAGTTGTTTAAAAAGAAAGCCCGGCCGGCAATGTTTGATTCTTTTCGTGTGTGGCGTAAAGAAGCCAAACAGAGAGAAATTAGGAAGATGAAGAAGGAACAGAAAGAGAAAGGGTTGACATTAATGGAGTCTGCTAGGCAGTTGCATGTCAACGAGACTGAGAAAGCAATGGAGATGGCGAATAGAAAACATAATTTGGCGATTGATAAATGCTACCCTGTCTTGCCATCTTGTCCTGCTAAGCCGATAGAGGACACTGAAAAGGATCCTCTGTTGTCTTATCTGTTGAGATCACCTCCACCGTATGCACAGAGTATTACAGCACCACAGTTACTACCTGTTGTGCCGCCAGCTGCTGGTTAGCCTGGAATAGTTGCTCTACTTCCTTTGATTCAAGCTCCAGTCCTTCCTGTGGTTAATGTTCCCTCGGCACCCCCTCTTCCTGGGTCGCCTATTCCGCCTTTGCCTGTCGTTTCGCAAACTGCTTTACCTGCTACTCCCACCCTTACCATTTCATCTGCTCCAGCTTCCCTGTTCCCGAACTCTGTAAACATCCTGACTCCGCTTTCTGTTCTTCGGAAAATAACCGACTCTGTAACTAATATCCTAACCCCTCTCTACAGGTCTTTAATTGGGACCCCCGTTTCTGACTCTACACAGAGACGTAGCCAGTTTCCTGGTCCCCAGGAACGAGAAATGTTAGATTCGACAGCTCTTAGGTGGATGTCGAAAGCTGCGAAGTATGATGCATGAAGAGTGTCAGATACATTTATGCAATGGAATGAACCAACTCAACGTTATGTCTTTGACGTGATGTGTTCTCTTGTGCGTGAGGAATGGGACGATGATGACTTAGATTCTGTCCCCTCTGATTTGATAAATATTCAGCAAAAGTTCGCCGCAGGAATGGTGATAGGTTCAGAAGTAAGGGAAGCGATAGAACTGATTTTAGCTTATAGGGATGACTCTCCTCTTCAGTCTCTAAGGGGTTCTGATGGTTCACCGATTACTAGGAAAAGACGAGGTCAGTATCCGATGAGGGAAGTTCCACCCATATGGCGCGAAGCAGTTCAAGCTGATGCGGTTAATGGTATTGCAGCTGCTCCGGCACATTTCCATAGAGTGTGGATACACATCCCTTGGAAGCGGGCCGAAGTATTAGCAGTAAAACAGGCGTTGCCGGACCCGCGTAAGAATCCTGCTGGTTATTTTAAGAGTTAACGCAGACAGTTCAAGCGTGTGTCATGAATTTAGCAGACATCGAAATGCTATTTGGCAATGTAGTGCCACAGCCTATATGGGCAAAGATCCGGCAAGAGAACCACCCAGTCGCCTTAGGAGGTGATTGGGCAGCTATTATAGTGGCAGACGCGCAACAAGTTGGTGGTGTTAAACCTGAGCCTCTGATTGCTGCTTTACCTGGTAGAATAATTAATCTGATGAAAACCCTGATGCCAGCGTTACGGGTCAATTGGGATAAACTATCAGCATGCAAGCAGAAGAAAGACGAAAGCGTCTCTGACTTCTTCACTAGATTTGAAGAGACCTTCGTAGACCACAGTGGGCAAGATATGAGTACTGAGGGAGGTCAGAGGTTGTTTGTCGACAAGTTCGTGTTTAATTTACTGCCTGAGCTTAGTAACAAGTTAAAGGATTCTGAGAGTGCATGGGCAGTGTCGACGACAGCACAAATACTTGCAACTGCTCAGTATTACGAGAATAGAGAGAAAGAAGAGAAGGAAAAGTCAGAAAAGAAGACAAAAGATTTGAAAACTAAAGTACTTTTGCAACAGGCGTATCCGCCTCGCTCAATTCAGTCAGATTCACAGCAGCAACCCCAGTTTCAGCAACAGCCACAATTCCAGCAAGGGACGTCCCAAAGATTTAATTATGGTTTTCCTCGACAACAGTTAGCATGGAATCAGTGTGCCTATTACAAAAAGGAGGGCCATTATAAGAACGAGTGTCCAGTACTGCACGCACAGACCAGTGGTGTCCCAGCACAGAGAGGTAGTGGTGGGTTTATGCAAGCTCCTAGAGGTAGAGGACGTGGTACAATAACTCCACAGGCTGATCGCCCATCAAATTATTTCGATCAGCGAAATGTACAACCTACGCAACTAGGTAGATCTCCACAGTATCATGTTGAGGATTACTATGAAAATAATGAAGAGATTCAGAAAAGCGAGTACTAGGACAGCCACAGGCAAAGAGAGGGAGTGGTATCAGTTCCAGTTGATCAGAGTGGACCTTATGTCGCAGTAGTTACATCAGGCGTGGTCGAACCGTTTCTGTTGGATACTGGTGCGGCAAAAAGTTCAATTATGCATGCGAAACTCTCTGGCGCACCTTTGTCTGGCTTAACGAACACTTCAGTAGGTTTCTCAGGCGCCCCTGTTCACAATCCTGTTTCTAGTCCTTTGTCAATTTCTGTTGGGCCATGCGAACTAGAAGCACCCCTTATTCTAACAACCGGTTGTAATGAAAATCTGCTTGGTTTAGATCTGTTGAAACGTCTGCATGCGACACTGTACTGTTCTCCTTCGGGAGTACAGCTCACATTGGGTAAGAGAGTCATTTCTCCAATGTACCTGTCAATGAATAAGCTCCCACCGGAGCTGCGTTCTCTCCCTGATACTGTTTGGGCAACTGGTCCTAATGATGTAGGTCTTTTGGAAATTCCCCCTTTTGTGGTAAGTCTGAAAGCGAATGTTAAATTCCCACGAATCCCACAGTATCGGATTTCGAATGAAGGTGAACGTGCACTTTTACTGATCGTGAAGGACTTAATACAGAAAGATGTGATAGAGGAAACTAGAGTAAATGTCTGCAATAGTCCTGTTCTGCCGATTTTGAAACGCACTGACCCATCCAAATCTCCAATATACAGATTTGTGATTGACCTCAGAGAGGTTAACAAAAAAGTGATTCCGCAGTTTCCTGTGGTACCAGATATCACTGCATTATTGACATTGATTCCTGCCTCAGCCACATGGTTTACGGTGATCGACTTGAAGAATGCCTTTTTCAGCATTCCGATAGCCGAGGAAAGTAGAGACATTTTTGGTTTCTCCTTAGGTGGTCGCAGTTTCAGGTTCAAGCGCGCTCCACAAGGTTATTGTGAGAGCCCTTCAATTTACAGCCAAGCATTAAAAAGTCAATTAGATGCTCTTGTACTTCCTCCCGGTGTTGCTCTGATCCAATACGTAGATGATCTTTTACTGGCTGCTGATGACAAGGAAACTTGCAAAACAGCTACAATTTCTTTATTACGTCATTTGTCAGACTTACATCACAAGGTTTCACCTTCTAAACTGCAATATTGTTGCCAAGAAGTGACCTGCTTAGGTCATCTTTTGTCAAAGGAGGGAAGAAGGTTGACCCGGCCCAGAGAGAATCAAAGCAATTCCGCAGATGACTGTACCAAGCACACAGAGAGAAGTGCGTGCGTTTTTGGGTATTACATCATACTGCAGGCAATGGATCCCAAATTTTTCTCTCATGGCAAAACCATTGGTAGCCCTGACTGGAAAAGGTGTTCCGAGCCCTTTGCCATGGTCTGATGAATGTCAACAGAGCTTCTCCGACTTACGTGATGCGCTGTGTTCAGCTCCTGTGTTGGGTACTCCTGATTACAGTAAGCAACAATTTGGTGACAAACAGCGACCTTGTGCGTATTTCTCATCCACATTAGATCCGGTAGCCAGAGCATTGCCAAGTTGTTTGAGAGCTGCAGCAGCCGCAGTGTCTATTCGACAGTCTGCTGGACTAGTCATGAACAACATGTTAGTAGTCATGGTTCCACATGCTGTGGATACACTCATGAATCGAACGAAAACTCAGCACCTCACCAGTGCTAGACTATCAGGCTATGAGCTGACACTTTTGGCAAGTCACATTCAGATCAAGCGATGCAACATATTGAATCCAGCAACGCTGTTGCCGACTACTCAAGAGTCGAGTGATTCAGAGCCTCATGATTGTTGTTTTAGAACTGAGGAAGAGACAAAAGGTAGGATTGATTTAAAAGATACTCCGTTACTAGATCCAGATGGCACTTTGTACGTCGATGGGTCATGTTTTAAACTACAGAATGGTGATGTGACGGCCGCGTATGCAGTTACGACTTTGAGTACGATTGTTGAGACCGCAAGAGTGAGTCAGAATTCTGCCCAAGCTGCAGAATTAATTGCATTAACAAGAGCGTGTGTTTTAGCTGAGGGAAAGAGAGTGAATGTGTTTACTGATAGCCAATACGCCTTCGGCGTAGCACATAGCTTTGGACGTCTGTGGAAAGAAAGAGGTTTTCTCACGTCTCATGGGACTAATATCCAACATGGACAGTTAGTCAACGACCTGTTGGAATCTCTGACCCTACCGAATGAAGTTGCGATTGTGAAATGCAGTGCACATCGAAAGATTACGGATGATGTTGGCCGTGGGAATGCGTTTGCTGATGAGGTCGCCAAAGAGACGGCCAGGAACATGATGAGTCGGATGTACGTTGCAACATCTGCGAGATGGATTGCTGAATCAGGGATGTGTGAGAATACGATTGAAAGTGTAAAGGCAATCCAGAATGAAGCAACTAAAAATGAGAAGAATGAATGGAAGGAGAAAACGGGTTGGATGTTACCCGATGCGTATGTACTTGCGGTAGTCACGATGGCGCATGGAGCGGCGCACATCAGTTCGAAAGGGATCTGTAAAATGTTAGCTCCAGTATGGAAGAACGATGGAATTACTAAGTGTGCGGAAAGAGTGGTGAAAAATTGCATGATATGCCTGATGCATAATCCTGGCAAGGGAACCCCAACCCCAGCTGGTCACTTTGCTCCCCCTTCTTGTCCCTTTGAAGTGATTCAGTTGGATTTTATCCACATGGACAGGTGTAATAATCTCAAATATGTCCTAGTGGTAGTCTGTGCTTTTTCAAGATGGATTGAGGCATATCCATTAAAGGATAACACTGCTATGTCCACTGCCAAAATCCTCCTCAAAGAGTATTTCCCCAGATATGGTATGCCACGGATTGTTTGGTCGGACAATGGAAGTGAGTTTGTAGGGAAAGTTATGAAAAGTGTGTGTGCGGGTCTGGGAATCACCCAGAAATTCCACAGTGCGAATCACCCACAGTCAGCAGGTTTGGTTGAAGGGTACAATGGTACCTTGAAGCTGAAACTTGCTAAAATTCAAGCTTCCACTGGTCTATCCTGGCCAGACGCACTGCCTTTAGCTTTACTGTCCACCAGAGCGACTGTACACTCTCGAGTAGGGCTTAGCCCATATGAGATTGTGTTTGGTCGTCCTGCTAATGTTTGGGGAGTCCCTAGGCCAAAGGAATTCAAACAGATCGAATATCCAATGTTGATTGATTACCTTTTTGACCTGACTGCTAAATTGAGCCTTAATCATCAACAGGTATTTGAATCCTTGCCTAAACTGCCAGAGAGTCCAGGCCATACATTGATACCCGGTGATCAAGTTGTGGTGCGGAATTTTGAACGAACCCGGAACCTCCAGCCAAGATTCGTGGGCCCGTTTCAGGTGCTACTGGCCACAAGAACTGCTGTATGCCTAGCTGGAAGGAAGAATTGGGTGCACGCTAGCCATACGAAGCGTGTCCCTCTCCCACTCCCCTACGACAACTGGGTTAGGCAGGGATTTGGTGTGTCTGAGACAGAACCTGTTCCTAGGCTCATCCCCTTCAGTGACGCAGAGTACATAACGGACAAACAAACTGAAACACAGAACTCTGATATCCCACCAGGAACTGTGCCTTCGAACCCTGAACAGAGTGTCATACAAGGCAAACATTCGTCACCTGTGGACTCGAACATTACTGTACCTGTAGAACAATTGTTTCAAGATCAGACAAGACCCGGAAAGTACAGATATAACCTACGTTCTCATTCTATGAACCAATGACATTGTACAATTACCTTTCTATTTGAAAACTGTTTTGATCTTATCGCATTCCATTCAGTCAGGAAGTTCGCTCTATAATTTTATCCCTTTTTGTTTTGTTGTTCTCTCACCTTGCCATCTGGGTTACCGTAGGGTCGCAACGTGTGCCTTGTTTTAACTTGCAGGGAACCAGACACAAGGTCGGTTTCTTCTGTTTATTTTGGGAACTCCCAGGGTAGACAGAGGCAATTTTTTAACAGGTACAAACCATCCGTTGCGAACGGTTGTAGAAGATGGAGCTTCCTGAACTGCGACGGGCTAACGTCATAAATGCTCGCAAGACAAAACTGTATGAAATATTGTATAGCAAATGTTTCCTAATGCAATGTGCCCTGACATTTCTGATTGTTTTGATGACACTGGTGGGCGGAATTATTTTTGGTATTCAACTGATCTTTGCACCTGTTACATCTACAGTATCTCCCCATGTTTCTGTTTCTCCGACTGTTGTTTCTTTTCATTCTTTCCATCCTTTTCCTGCACATGAGCAAGCTCGACGCTCCGAATTTTTAAATAACACTTTCTTTCAGCTTTTGCACCAACACCAACTAGTGGTGAACACAACAAACTGCTGGGTGTGTGGCCTGATACCACATACCATGGACAAGGGTATCCCTTATCTTGTTCTGCCCTTTAGTTATAATGGATCATTCTGGGCATTTCAGACCATGTTCGCCTATGCTCAAGAGACCTATCCCCCACGACCTCCGCATTCCACTAGGTATAACTCCGCTAATAGAGCCTTGGTAAAGGGAATTACTGACATGGTTAGAGACGTCAATAACACTCCGTTTATTCCCAAGGATGAATTGCGAGTTTACATGGGTTGGAATGTTACGGAATACGGCATTACTTCGGGTGAGAACAAACGTAAGAGCTCGACTCCGATCTGGGTCGTACCCCACCAAGGTCAGGTCTGTTTGCAAGGAAATGAGAGGAATCCGAAAGCTCGACTAGGGAAGAGTGACTGTACCGAAACATACGTTTTCCCGTCACAGTCCTCTCCTGCATTCTTAGCTGCTAAGAGCACCTATTTTGTTTGCAAAGACAGAGCATATACATGGCTGCCTGCTGACTTTTCAGGCTCATGTTATATCGCTCAACTGCTGCCTCCGACATACACTGCTGCACCGGATTATCACAAAACTAGAGTTGTGAGAGGTGTTTTTAATAAGGAAGATACTGCTGGCCAAGAGGCAGGAGACTTCTTCAAAGGTTTCCTTCCGTTCTGGGGGCCTATGGCCAACAGTAGAAACTTACGTCAACTAACACGGGTAGTTGAATCCACTAATACCGAAACTGCGGGTGCCCTTAGTAACCTAACAGCTGAGCTTCAAGCGGATCGCCTCATGACGTTACAGAACCGTATGGTCCTTGATGTATTACTTGCAGATCGAGGTGGGGTATGTAAGATGATCCAATCGAGTTGCTGTGTTTTTATCCCAGATAATGCGCCAACGGTATATAAGGCCATTTCTAAGTTACACAAAATCTCTGACTCTATTCATGTAGAGGAAGGTAACTGGTCACTAATGGGATGGTTCTGGAGTCTGTTATCTGCATGGGGATGGAAGGTTCTGATAGTCACTGGTGTTGCATTGGTATTTTTATTCTCATGCTGTCTCATTGTTCAGTGTGGTCCTGCCTTATGTGGCCTTTGTGTTTCAACATGCGTAAGAAGACCACCTGTTTTTGGAGATACGCCACGAGATAAGATATTGCTCTAGCAACATATCAGTGACCTGATGAACATAGAGATGGACTCTGATATAGAGTAAGTTATTGCCTATGTAAGGGCAAAAGGACGGTCCGAGGTTCTGTAGCGATCCGAACCCGTGTATTCGGTATCGTAGTACTGACACGATTTTGGTACCAATGAACCGTAAATGATCCATTATATGCATGACAGTGTTTTCGCCGCACTACGAGCATGAATTCACTGAGAAATAGGGCATTCTGTTGTAATATCATGGCATCCATTTTAGATACGGCACCCATTTTGTTTCTTGCCCTCACATAGTCAATGGACGAGCGATGACCCCGGCAGAATCACCTTGTTAAGGACACGTAAGCTCAAGCCCGAGGAAGCTGACGCTGCGTGACTAGGCAGAATCAAGCTGCCTCCCCTGCCTGAGGCCAATCCTGCTATACTAGTTCTCATGTCCATTGTCTTGATTGAGAGGCCGAATGCGGTAGCCGTGCCCGTTTACGATCCATAAACACCTCTTATCCTGCTTTTCAATCCCTTACACCTGGCTCTGCTCCTCTCCTTCTGGGCTTTTACAATGGGGAGGATACGATTTTTATGATGGGGAGGATCGGGCAAAGAATGGAAAACTGACAAGGAGACTTGATCGAATACCGAAAACCTACGACTAATTATTGTTTGATGTCTGTTTATTGTTTGTTTGGGATACCGGGTTGGGCATGAAAAATATTCATGTAATGTTGCCTAAAGACATATTTCATGTATTTAAGGAGCAACCCACTTCTTGCAATTTGAACAGTCTCGTAGATTCTGCCTTTGTGTGGTTCCTATGACTTCTGTGTCCCTGCAGTAAATAAATCTTGGTCTTTGACGCCACCATCGAGAAGCCCGCGTCTCTGTTTATTTGTGCACCGAGACAGGAAGGAACTCAGGGGTCTTTGAGTGTTGTTTCCCTGACACCTCTGGACTCTTAAAAAGTCCAGAACCTCAGGTCTGACTCCCTAACTACCAGACTGAATAGGATGGGGGGACATCTAGAAGGACATGGCACCAAGCTTGATGATGCAGAAATACCCAAGAAGACCAAATCAAAGATACAACACGAAGGCTAGAGCACGTTGAGGGGGTACTCAAGACTGTAGCAGTTAAAACTGAAGACCTAGAGGCTAGATCATGAAGAAATAATATTCGCAAAATGGGCCTGGCAGAATCCACAAACATCGGACGGCTGGCAACATTTGTGGAATCAATGTTGACAGAACTGCTTGGTGCTGAAAATCTCTCCAAGAACTTTGTAGTAGAAAGGGCACATCGCTCCCTCGGCCCCATCCCCCAGGTACCCACCCTTGGCCTATCATAGCCCGGCTGATCATTATAGAGACCGTCACACAGTTCTTCGTCTGGCCCGAGAAAATGTTCCCGTCCAATGCCAGGGTGCCGTGCTCTCTTTCTATCGCGACCACACAATTGCAATTCAGGTGGCCCACCGTAAATTCTTAGAAGAAAAACATCAGCTTCATACAATGGGCCTGAAATACGCCATGCTCTATCCAGACAAACTGCGTGTGATGGTGGGTGACAAACCCCTCTTCTTCAAGAATGCTGCGGACACTCTGACTTTCTACAAACAACACCAAAGTGCAAGCTGTAGAAGTCCGGCCAGATCCTCCAGACACTCCTCTCCTGACAGACAGTTGGCCGCCAGAGCCGAGCGCTTCACCGCGGAGAGAGGGCCCCAGATTCCGGAATCTCTCACTGATCCTGATGTTTAAATATGATGCTGAAATTGAGAGGGGAAATGTGAAAGTTTCTTATGTTATGCATGTTTCTATATCTCAACTTTGTGGACTTTATAGTGTAATTTAATGGGCATCGGACGTCCGAGGCATCGCCCGCCTCCTATGGAAGAATCCACTTAGTTTTCCTTCGGGGTTTCTTTTTTCTTTCTTTTTGGCGTTCAATGGGGATGGAGGATGTTCACAAAACCCTTGTGTCCATGTGTGGGTGAAGAGTGGGTTTTGTTGGGACTAATTAGAGTATTATTTGTTCTCTTATTGTGTTGTAGATTTTTGATTTCCCTAAGTGTGTGTCCCTATGTAGAATCCCCCCTCCACAACTCGAACGGAATCCAAAGCGTGCTGGTGCCGCATATACATACCCCTTTCTTTGTGGTCATGATCTCGAACCCGGCTGTTGAAGTAAAATTTCTCACCTGGAATATAAAAGGGCTGAACAATCCTTGAAAATGTAAATTGGTGTTAGCATATCTCCGGAGGCACAATGTTAAAAAATGCATTTCTACAGGAAACCCACCTCCCTTTACAGAAGGCACCCCAAGATTCTTTTCAAGTTACAGTACCCATTCTCGAGGGGTATGCCTCCTTTCCATCATACTCTCCCATTCACGCACAAGGACACTGTAGCCTACAACCAGGGGAGGTACTTGCTGGTGGTGGGACATTGTTGGGCTGGGTGGTTGTTTTCCTCAATATATATGCACCCAACATGGACAATCCTTTTTTTTTCAGGGACCTTCCCACTATGCTTAATCAGTATGACTATGATGCAATCTTCCTTGGGGGGACCTGAACCTATGACTGGACCCGAGATGTGACTCCTCAAATCTGATCTCCATTGCCAAGCCCCATGCCCATCGAGCAATGCAGGACCTAATACACTCCTTAGATCTGCTTGATATCTGGGGCACACACCAACCAAATTATCCCAGGGTACACCTTTCACTCGGCACCACATTTCACTCAAACACTAATAGACTACTGGCTCACCGACACCTGCGTTGCCAGTGGGCATGGGGCATTGATACGTTGCCATGCACATTATCAGACCACGCGCCAGTACTCTTACACATAACAATTCCTCACCCTGTTGGATGGGAGCACAGATGGTCCTTTCGGGCCACAGCCCTGCTGGATGCAGTGTTCCACTCTGAACTGCAAGAGGCATTTATTGAATATTTCACTTTAAATACCGGCTCGGTGACCAAGTAAGCAACATTGTGGGATGCCTTCAAGGCATATATATGCGGCGTCTGTATATGCAAACAGGTGGGAGTCTTTTACGCTCGATATGTGGGAGTCTCGCCCGGGTTGAGACTGAGCTGTCATTATTAGACATGGTGCCACCCACACCTCATACTTCATTCATAATAGAATTTAATGAACATGCAGAAAGGGAGGCAAACATACTGGGCAAACACCACGCAACACACCGCTACGGGAAGGCGGAACACCCTGGTAGGACTCTGGGGCGCCTGGTGCGACCCACTGGGGAGCTGAACATATAGCAGCGATAACACGATCTGACGACACCGTGGCCACTGAGGACGCAGAAATTATTGCAGAACTGGTTGAGTGCTATCGAGCCCTATACGAAACCAAACTTCCAGTGGATTTTACACAACAGTTTGCATATCTGGAGGAGGTTGTCATGGTGCGGCTTACCACTGGACATACTAGGTTTCTACGAGCACCCTTCACTGTAGAAGAGGTCACGCTCGCAATATATGCCCTGACTGGCACAAAGGCACCAGGGCTCGACAGACTAATTGAGGTGTAAGCTGAGGTCCTCGAGGATGGCATACTCCCCCCCTCCATGAGGGAAGTGGCTATATCTCTTTTGTTAAGACTAGGGGTGGGCGGAATTTGCGAAGTTCACTTTTGCAAATTATCGCGAAAATGTTAAAAATCTCCGCAAACACGCGGAAATATCGCGAAGATGCAGACGTTTTTTTCCCGCCCATTCGCGGTATGTTCTGCGTGGTCGCGGCTCACCACCTTACCCATGCGGTTGCTCGCGGGCGCAGCCATCTTGTTTTCACATGTCTCGCGGTGCATGATCGCGAGAAGAAAGACGTGATCGCGCGACGGATGATGTTACTGCGGGCACGAACTGTCGCGAGACAGCGCAAATGGCTACCAACAATCCAACATCACGTGGAGAACGCAACCGGATCGGGAAAACTTGTCGGCGAACGCGGGGATTCAGGTAAGGCGATCGCGCGCACGCAAGAATGTATTATTTTACAGCACGAGCAAGCAAAACATTTCCGGAAATTTTGACATTTTCGCGCTCTCCGCAGAATGCGAAAATGTCAAATTATCGCAATTTCCGCGAGCGGAACGGGTTTTTAGCCCAGGCCTAGTTAAGACCAGGTAGGGAGCCCACTAATTGCACCTCATATCGTCCCATCTCCCTAATACATTTTAACAACAAAATCCTGGCCAAAATGCTATCCTCCAGGTTATCACTGCTCCTGGACCAAATTGTTTTACCAGTGCAATCTGGTTTTATCCCACACAGGTCCACTGCCCTAAACCTTCAAACCGTTTTCTCAGTCATCAACAGTATAGAACCAAGCGTCCTTGCAGCAATAGCCCTTCTCGATGTGGAAAAGTCTTTTGATTCTCTGGAGTGGCCATTCCTCACTGCCACACTCTGCAAGCTGGGACTTCCAGCCAACTTTATTGCCTTGACTGCACTGCTTTATTCCTCCCCCACTGCCCAGCTCTAGGTGAATGGCTTGCTATCTCCTTCGATTCTGATCTCATGTGGCACTCATCTGGGCTGTCCTCTATCCCCCCTACTTTTCATAGTGGCCATGGATCCCCTGGTTCGACACCTGCAAGAAAAACACCTGTTCTATGGCCCCTGCTGATGTCCATGTATGTGGACGACATCTTACTCTTTATAAGACATCCCAACACCAATTTACAGCCACTAGTCGACGAAGTGAGACGCTTCGGCGACATGTCCGGGTTACAAATGAACTGGGGCAAATCTGAAAGTTCCCGAACATGGATGCTGCAATTGTGGGAGAGGCAGAGCTACCCCTTCGCTGGGCAGGAGATACCACCAAGTACTTAGGCATACATTTACATAAGAGTAAGGAACAGGTTTTACTCTTCAACTACGGACCAGCGATAGAAAAACTGACCTCGCAGGTCGAAAGATGGATCCAATTACCCATCTCTATGACTGGGCACATTGCCGTCATTATAACGATTGTAGTTTCCAGGTTTTTGTATCTATTTGTTAGTATACCTATCCCACTCACAAACACCTTTTTTTCACAACTTGGGGCCCGCTAATCCGGCTGGTATGGGCAGGGCGTAGCCCACGTGTTGCGTGGGACACTTTAACACTTCCGTACGACTGAGGAGGGTTTGCAGTCCCAGATCTTCATCTCTACTATATGGTCGGACAGGCCCAATTTCTTTATCACTGGTTCCACCGAGACGGCCGCATACCATATTCTAAACCTGAGTGAGATTTGGCTGCTCCCATGCCCTTGGGGGCTCAGTTCCCACTACGTATACTGCTCGACCCCCACGATATACACGATATATGCTGAATGCTGGGCACTGGCCTCCTGTACTCCCATGCTATCCCACTGCAAAAAAACCTGTTTCTGCCACTAACCTCCGAGACAGTGGTGCACTGCACTTTGACTAAACTGAACTTAAGGACCCTCGGGTCCCTATTTCCAGATGACGAGGCACTCACCATGACAGATATCTCTGTGCATCTGGAATTGACATATATGATTACTTGGGGCACTCCGGTCGTCCGTCTCTTACTTTACGTCTCCCCAGGAACTTGCACCATTAACCCTACTCATTACTGACAAAGCAGGAGATCACTTGGTTACCAAATTATAGCGGGCATGTATGGCACTCAAGCAGGTCCAGAACAGGGGAGTGAGGCAGCGGTGGGAGGAGGATCTGTCTTTCCCACTGACTGACAAAGAATGGGCTCACTGCCATGAACAAATCAAGAAAGTGTGCCCCAATCATAAGCACAAACTCCTTCATTTAAAATTTGTGCACAGGCTCTACATTACTCCATAACAGTCGACCAAATTTGACCCTACTAAATTGACCAACTGCCCCAAATGCAAAAACCCTGGATGCTGACTTCGCTCACATGACCTGGCCATGCCCCCAGATAGCCACATATTGGATAGAGGTCTTCCAGACTCTCTCTGATGTCATTGGCATGCCACTTCTCCCCTTTCTGAAATTGGCCCTGCTGGGGATGGTTAACAGTATAAAACTGTGCCACCGTAGGTTTGTCGACATATCGCTGCTACTGGCGAAGAGGGAAATCGCAATTCACTGGCGAACCAGACACAACCCTACGAAAGCAGCATGGGAGCGTAGCATGTCATATTGCGATATGCAAACTGAAATATATGCAACACTCCAGTCCCGATCCTCACGACCTAAGGACATATCTCATGTGTATCGATGTCACTTATGTCAGGCGCAGCACTCCTCCCCAGCCCACTCTCCCGAGCACCAGCTGATCCCAGAGGACTCCACACCCAATACCCCTATGGGGTCAACTGTTATTTCGACGCCATAGCGCAACAGATACCCCTGCCTAAAATGACTGGGCTATGCACCACTCAGGCCCCCCTTTCAGAAAATCTCGGACTACCCCAATGGGATCATACGACATTCCCCCAGTGCAGCAGATATAACACTTCACATTTTACGCCCCCATCCCCCTCCTCACACACCCCCTTCTAGTGAGTATGTATTTGTTGAACCTTTTGTTTGTCTATTAGACATTGGCACCTGAACAGTATTAATCTCTGTATGAACATATTGCTGACACAGATGATATTATTGTATGTGCTTTTATGTTCTTTCTTTTTGAAAAAATAAATAAATAAATAAATGATTTCAATATCTGGGTATATGTGTATATGAGCTGTCAAAGGATGACTCCTTTAGGACAAGAACCCTCACTCACCCGAAGGTGACAAGCTTCATCGTTGGGTTGCCCCTTGCACCTGGACTGTAAGGTCCATGTTGTGGGCTACAACTCCCCTGTGGGGAGGAGCTGAGGTGTTTTGAGGATGAGTGATGTTATAGAGTCTGTAAAGGGCAGAGTGCAAAGGAAGTGGCAGGTAAAACTATCACCAGAGGGCCGAATCAAATGTATTCAGTGGTACTCTGGGAAAGTGGTTCTGTGGCTTTCACATGGGACACTATGCACATGATGTATACATAAAACAAATGCACACTTTTTTTAATTACTCTTTCTTTCTCTTGACTCATGTTTTCAACCGCAAGCCTGTATACAGCCATTGTTGCTTGTGTTATCCTCAAATTAAGTGTATCACTAATAAAGACCATTGTTTCTCTAAAATACTTCATGCTCTGGTTCTTGTTGAGTAAGGGCTGCCCTTGTGTTTTGAAAGAACTCTTAAAAAGTTAGCATTTTCTTGTCCTAACTATTGGGTCACATGACTAGGTGTAGCTGGCAGTTGGTCTTTGTTTACCACTTCCAGATAGTACAACAAAAGGGGAATAGGTGTAGACAGGATGGGTCATCTATGACTTGATAGGTTGGTGGAGCTGTCACCTACCACACTTTTATATCACTAAGACTCTGCTTTAGCACACTCAAAGAATTTCACCCTACTCTTTTGTACCCCTAGACAACCTGGGGCTAGGACAAGAAGGCAGTAAATTCCAGAAGCATCTGAAGGAGGATGGCTCCAGAATGTTCTCCTATTTCAACGCTGGCACCAAGGATAAATAGGGTACCCTTGGACCCAACTCTCCAGTTCACCTCTAGACCTGTGGAAGGACTGCTGTGCTCCTCTGCTGCAGGAAATAATATAATCACCTGTTATGCTTTCTGATTTTTCCTTAGTAGTTTTAATAGCTAAAAAGAAGGTTACGTGGCCCCAGGTTCCCAGGTCACCTACTATAATGTTGAGTAAGTTTAAAAGTGTGTTTGGTTGGTGTCTATATGCCCTCTGATGACCGTGGGTAGGGGTCCCTGTCCCAAGACACATGCAAAACAATGAAAATGAGAATGCAGGCACTGCAGGATCAATAGTGCTAAGCATTTCTTTCAAACAAATGCAATATTATATAAACAACTTGGGCCAACATCAAAATAAAGAGACCACAAGTACTAGGATTCATGGGAGATCATTACTTGACTTTTTAAACAAGAAGAACCAGGAACATTTTAAACAGGTCCTGCAGACAGACTCCTAAGTAATATATGTGAAAAAAGGGAGGTATGCTGTTCCTAGATGTGGGGCAAGATTCAGGTCTTTCTAAAAAGTGCCCTCTCACACCCCGAAGGATGTCATGCTTCATCATTGGGCCTGCTCCTCGTCGGGCCGGCGCTGCAATGCCCGACGGTCATCCGTGAAGGGGCTGTTTTGCGGAGATCTTTTGTTGATGAGGCCTTATGGTCTAACCCTAGCATGTGTGGCTATCTTCCTAGATGCACAATTGCTATTTGAATGATCAAACTTGGAGAACACAGTCACATTAAAGTCCCCACATGAATTATCAGATTTTCCCACAGGCTACCTTTACTAGAAACTGCTGATCAGGTTAGAAGTTTCAACAGCCTCCCAAAACTCTTCCTTAGCCCTCCCTTAACCCATCTACTCCCTTTTCCAACCACTCTTAACTGTCCCTCCCACATTTACTTCTAAAACGTAGGCATGCATGTGTGTCGAGATCTCCACAGTCAAGTGGAGATCGCCACACAAAAAACAGAAGAAGCAGAGGTGGAGATCTCCATACATAGGTTTTTGAACAGTAATTTGTACTACATGACTGGTATTATTGTACTACTAAGCAAACTACAAAAACCAGTTTGCAAATAGACTTCAAAAATGCCTAACATGTAATGCATGCGACCCACAAATACACTAAATTTCTAAATCAGTCAGACCTGGATTTGATATGAATTTACGAAATGACACCTAGCTCATTATTTGAAGTTCAATCCCACTGAAACAGAAATCTTGTTTATCATGCCAGATGTCTCTTATTGTAACAGTGTGGCCTTACGAGGAAATACAGTTGTAATCCAGGCATGTATAAAGGCAAAATATATGAAGGAGGACTAGTTAAGGGTGGCTTCCTAGGGCATCTTCCCTGTTTGGCCTAGTTAGTGCAAGGAAAGGGCTTCCTGCTGGTTGAGAACCTCCACATTTTGAGATTCCTCCCAGGTAGGCTGGGACCTTTGTGCATTCAGTGCAGAGGCTGCAAGGAAGCCTCTGAAGTTTGCTAACCAGGTGTCATGCTTGTTGCACCAGTACAACCATTTTTTTATGTTCATGTTAGGAGTTTGTTCCTTAAAACTGTGTTTAGGCCTTGAATTGTGGTCTTTGATAGTAAGATCTACTGTGAGTATGGAAGTGGTGGAGTCTTCCACCATGATACGATGGTCTTTTGGCAGATGGGCCATCTGGTTAGAAGTTTCCAACAGCCATTGGTAGCTCTGTGGTCTCCTCGCCTCATAGTGGGGTAGGCAAACTCCACAGTTTTAAGGTGGAGCTCCCTCTCTACCACACTATCAAGGACTCCTTAAGGTTTTCCCTGGCCATCATATTTCCTATTTGCTCTGTCTGTCTTTGCTCTGTTCCACCTCCCTCTAGTTCTTAAGTTGACAGAGAACCAACAAGCTATGTGTTTAAGTTTGTTATGAAGTAAATATGATATATAACAAAACATGTGCACCATATAAGCATACATTGACATTCATATCCTAGAATGTTCATTCAAACTCATTAAAAAGCAAGTCCTACACCAGTTCATATTTCTAAACACACATACACCCACAAACAGAAACACACATTTTGTATCCATACACAAACACCCATATGCATTTTTCATCTAACAATTGATAGGTTACCTAAAACACACACATCTCATACAGATGTATGATTCCATTCACCTTTAATCTGTACATCCTAAAGGGGCCTAAGCGCAGACAGAGATTACACCCACACTTTACATTGTATCAAGAAAGAAATTAGCACACACAGGCTGAAATATACAGAGTGCATGTACACGCAAAGGCCAAGAAACAAGCAGAAATGCAAACCCATAGATCACATATTTCAACAAATATTGTGACATGCAGGTGTCAGAAAACATCAATCGTGTACTCTAGGTCAAACAGGAGCAATGCACTCTTTTCCGTCACCATAGCCACGACTAACCACATACAATGAGAATATGTTGGCTAGCAGTAGAAATAGGGAAAGGGGAAATAAATAAGAGAGGAAACAGAGACAGTGGATTTTACAATTTTGACGCGTCACTCTGCCGGACACTCCCAACTGCAGGTTGGAAATGGTAATCAAAGGCAAGATGAGATACCTTAATAATCTCTCATGAAGGTGTTACATCTCACCTTAACAGTAACAAGCATTTACATGTGGGACATACCTCAATGAAATCTCCTCTCTATATACCGGTGTGAAGCAGATGTTTATGCAGCTAGATTTATGCTGACCAGCAGTACTCCTCCATCGACAAGATAAATAATTACCTTATGCCTTATATATATGAACTCTTAGAATCTGATAGACTTGTTTTCTGTCTTGTCTTTTTGCACCTGAAAACTAATTAATATAGCCTTATATCCCACCTTAGCGGGCTATACCGACTTTTAAAGGTCCGCTCCAGCGTTCGGCTCGGGCCTTTAACAAGGGAGCGGAACTTTAATAGCCGGTATAGCCCAGCTACGAAGGGCTATAAGGCTATTAGAACATTCTGCCCTCTGAATGGTCTAACAAATTAAACAAAGGTCTCTCGGAGCCCAAGGGGATTGAAATCCCCTCGGGCTACGAGAGGCCTTTGTTTAAACAACATTGGAATGTTGCTCTGCGGGCCTTTACCGGCCCGTAGAAGCACGGAACACTCCATTGTATGCAATGGAGTGCTCCACATTCCAATGTTCTAATATGCATTCATGTTTATCAGTACCTTTCCTGGACACCAATTCTCATTTCACTAAATTATCCCCCAACCCCCAAAATCCCCACATTTCTATGGAATTCATGCATATTAATTTGTTATTGCATTGATAGAAAGACCCAAATTAAAAGTAGGCTAACCTTGTACTAGCAGATTAGTATCAGACTATCTGTGCTCGAAAAAATTAAGGCAGTTTGTGTTTTTCCATTTTTTTAAAACTTTACTTCAGTCGTCTAAATGTCGTGTAAACAGTATGTAATATTCAAACTTTGACGATACAGACTAAACAACTCACGGCAATATTTAAAGATGCACTAAAGTAACTTGTTTTGTGAAATATTTTCGATTCTGACAGAAGGGCCATTTAACCAACACAATGAAACACCTGCTGTGTGCAGCTGAGTAAAATACATATTTTTTTTATAGTAAACATATTTGTAATGCAAATTAGAGACAGGGAGCAGACCATTTTAAATTGCTTTGCCAAATCAGTTTTGTTCCTTTCAAAACCCATTATGAAGACAGTTTTCAGTAGAGGCTCAGGCTCTGCTTTACTTGATTTTTTTACGTTCGTCATTGTCATTTGGTTACTTTATCATTAGCATACACCGAGGCATGAGATTCGAATTGCTTGTAAACCGGACCGAAAGAAAAGAAAAAAAGAAAATGTTTATAATTGTTTTCTTTCTGTTCACCATCGAAATTCGCCTTTATTGTGTTGTGACATGGTTAAATAGCAAAAAAATCAGTTACAACAATTCTTGTTGCGGGATAATTTCTTGGAATTGCGATTTCTTAATTGAGTATAACATTGACTGGCACATGCATCAAGCTAGGATTTTGTGAGTCCTTAATTGCGAATATTAAGGATTTGCAATTAAGGACTCGCAAAATCCTATGCATGTAGGAATCGCTATAATAATAGCGATTCCTACATATTGCGAGTCGCAAATAAGGAACAGCTTCCCATTTATTCCTATGGACCTATATGCCAATAGGAATTAATGGGAAATTGCAAGCGCAATTTGCGAGTATCAATAGGTACTCCCAAATTGCGCATGCAATTTCAGAGTGCAAGGGTGTCAAAAGGACAACCTGTTGCACCCCTGGAATTGACCTGTGCACATATGTTGCGCACACACATGTCCTAAATATTCGCAATTTAGAGATGACTTAAATTGCGATTTTTGCATTTGGGATGATACATCCCAAATGGAAAAATACCGGTCGCAAAGATGAGGCAAAGAGAAGGGTAGGAATGTGGCAAGCACGGACATAATGAAAGTCGCATAGAGCGCCTGCAGTGCGCGGTGATGCAGCTTCTCACACATAAAAGGAAGTTACAGCACCTAGACAGCTGAAACACAGAAGAGAAGCACAGAGTCTTGAACTCAGACCCCAGAGGATGGGCTGGTAACCTTTCGGCCAGGGGTGGGTCCCTCCAAAATAAATATTCGGCAGGGTCCAGGAACTGTTCATGTTTAGAAGTACGTGAGATTACAGGACTATATCAGCCTGACTTAATGACAGACTGTTCTTGTGGTTGTGCTACGAGTTGTATTCCATTCATCTCTAGGCCCTCTGATAATAAGGGTAGGCGTATGCTGACACGTGTGTGTGTGTGTGTTGGGGTGTGCGTGTGTGTGTGTGTGAGATATCAAGAAAGATAGTGTTAGGAAAAGCATTTACAAGATTGTGTGCATGAATATATATGTTTGAATGTGTGTGCCTAACAATGAATACATGTGTGTGTGAAAAAGGGTGTGAGAGAGAAGTACAAAGTGTGTACATGCTTAAAAGTATGACGTTGAACGGGAGTAAATGAGTGAATGTGTGTGACACAGTGAATGTATGGTAGTGTAAGAGAGAACGAATGAGACTGATAGTGAGCATGAGTTCATGAAAGATTGAGAGAATTAGTGACATACAAATGGCAGAGAGCTTTTATGTTTGAGAAAGGCACAGAGTGTATGAAAGTCCACTTCCAAGATGTCTGAGAGCCTTTATGAAAATATGTGAGCAACAACTTGATAGTCTGTCTCTGTATGTCTGTTACGGTAAATATACAGATGAAGTTGGGAATAAAGTTCGTAGTTATGTTGAGGCTGATAATACTTGCTTGAATGTGAAATATTCCTATAGAGTTGTCTTTGAATACTATCATTTTGAGACCAACATTAAAAGTCCATTGCGCTTGATTATGCGTTATTATGTTTAATTGCTAAATAGGTTATTGGTGTAATTTGGCAGTTTATAGGGGCCTCAGGTATGGAAAAAACAGTGCCAAGAACATGCAGGGACTCCACATTCTTTATTTTCTGCCTGTTTTTCATTATACTAACAGTGCATACTGTTCCATAATACATGGGATTCTGCAATCCCTGTATAAATGCACGTCTCTCATTTCTTTATAATCGGTGATTAGTGACACACTCAGTCACCAATTAATAAGAAATAACGCCAGAACTAAACTGTAATAAGCAATTGCTGTCACTTTCTGACACCATAATTCCTTCTTCCAGAACCAGCAGTCAAGGTGAAAGGCAGGTCAGGTCACAGAGCAGCTGTTTAAAGCAACAAAAATGAAAGGTTGCTTTTCTTTCTTGTGCTCTAGCTTACAGTGACTAGCAGAAAGAACATGAATATTTTTTGCATTCCTTATTTAATTATAGAAAAGTTAGAATATTTCTGTGTGTTTCTATACATTCTGAGTTACAGCTGCTTTTTTGACCTTTTTCAAATCTGTTTTAGCAACAAATATCTCCCAAGTTTTTTATCTGTTTTATTTTGCACTAGAGGTTGTATTTTTATGCTTCATGTTTGCAAACATGCTGTCTGAAAGAAGTGCACACCATGTTTTTAAGTGGTTTGTGGTAAAGATGATGGTGTGGCCATGAAAAATATGGGATAAAGAACCAACTGCCACACATGATAAGGATATTGCAAGTCACCTCAGAATTCCATAATTTATAAAGGAACTCCCTGGTACATGCAATATCCTATAATGTGTGGTGGGGTTCTTTATCCCTTATATTATTCACTATTAGTGTAATTAGAAAATGGAACACACTTTTGAACCATGATGGCAGCTGTGGTAAGAACAAATGGTTTTAAGTGTATGCTGTATGCATGCTTCCTGGTGAGTGCATAATTAAGGGAGAGAGAGCATGCATATGTGTGAGTAATTGTTTTTGTATGTGTAAGCATGCGTGTGTGGGTGAAAGTGAATGAGCGTCAAGTTACAGGTAGGGAGTGAGATTGTGTGAGCTTGAGGCCCAGACTTACTATTCTTTTAAACAGAGCAACATTGCAACAAAGTTGGTGTACTGCTGTGCATCAATGGGGGAGAGAAAAAAACACCATATCTTTTTTCTCTCCGAATACACTAGCACACTTTTGACAGTCATACGTCAGCGCGCATAATCCTGTGGCAGAGTGGAAGGTGTGTGCATTCTCTGAAGCTTAGGATTTGTACTATCAGTGCAAAAACTTTGCTTTAAGGAAATTTAAACTTTGCGTGTGTGCTCTGTAATACACAGATTTACAGTTTGAAGACTAGAAGGAGGAGACATAGGATTTTTGCACACATTCCTGTCTACCAATTTATTTATTTTTTCTGGGGGGGGAAATATTTTATAGCTCAAACTTGACCCAAAAGTATCGGGTATCAGAGCGTTTTACATGAGCACCAGTTGCTTTACACAAGGACACATTCATTTTTGGTAGGCACAGGGAGAATAAGTGAATTGCCCAGAATCACAGGATGTTGAGCATCGTTGTCGAGACTCAAACCCGGGTCCCCAGATTTGAGGTTGACCCCCCCTAGTCGTTAAGCTGCATCCTCGCCGCAATGGTTGTAGATAGGGCTTTGCTTCAAAAACATCAAAACCCATGGGTGGGCACATAGGAGCCCTAATGCACCATCTAAGGAATTCCCCCTTGATACAAAATAATGCAAAACAGCATATAGCCCAACTTTGTGTTACTTTGTGAGACTATTCAACGTAAATCCTCAATTGTGGTGGTGTTAGGTCATGAGACATGCCTTTCTGGAAATATTCAGCGTCAGGGGACATATGATGTCACTGTCATCGAGGTCAAATGTACATTGTTTTACTTCCACTATTTCTGGCATTTTGGTAAATCGACATGCATGAAATGCATTATTTGCAAAATTCTCCAAATCCTTAATATTCAGTAGCATTTAAATGCCATGAAGTTTCAAATTTTGTCTGGTGTTAATGGCCTGTTTTATACTTTACATATACTTTAAAATATTATACATTTAGCATATTTAAAATACGCAATTGGCCTCTTGATTTCCTTGCTGATGGGTGAAAGATTAGTGAAATAATAAAAAACCTATAAATGGCCTTCACCTTCTATCAAAGTTGTAAAATGTTAATGGGCTATAGCACACTGTTTATTCATCTTTACATATTTCCATTACAACTCAATCATTGGTTTAATTTTCAATGTCATGTCAGAGAGCAAAGGCAGAGATTAGTGATAGAAAGTAGGCCATACTCAGCAAGGTAACAAGACAGATAAATAAATACTAGAAATTGTAGTCACGGGCCAGTAGATGACAGGAGTTGGCTGTAAGCAGCGTAAGGAGAAATACAGGGACAATCAAAGCTAGTGGGTAGCAAGGTTTGATGAAAGTAAAGGATTGTATATGACACGAAGATTCCTGGTAGCTTGGGAAAAGCCCTTTGCATTGATGCAAGTAGAGTGCTCTTAAAAACAGACATTCTAACAAAGTCATATATTGGACTCAGTGTTAAAGAGGCTGTTGTACTTAGTGTAAAATAGGAACAAGACTGACAACAACATTAAAGCAGATATGATGCCTAAGAACATAGACTCAACAACTGAAGTCTTTACCTGATCGAAAAGGAGACCAAGCCAGAGGGGGAGATAGATAATAGTCTTGTCTACATTGGTCGAATGTTTTAAAAGCCTCTCCCTCAAAGAGATCAGCTATCGTACGACACTCACCGGCCACTCAGTCTTGAAAAGAGTTAGGTGGTAGGGCCGGGGGAAACCAGGGTTACAGGTGAGGGGCATGTTGGGGAGGGGAATGAGGGGAGCCCATGAATGATCGCTACTTTATCCCATATCTCCAGGACCGTTCTTGTGGGGGTGGCGATATAAGCGCTCTTTTTGGTAGCCAGGCAAGGTCCCATAGGGGGCGACAGGTCACCGCCCTGTCCAAATGAAACCAATGCTTCTCACTTTCGTGAACCACCCACACTGAGATAAAATGCAGATGTGCCGCCCATTAATAAACAAGGAGATTGGGGCATGCAAGACCTCGGTCTTTTGGTGACATTAAGAGTTTGTTGGAAAATCTCGGTCTTTCCTTGCCCCAGATAAAGGAATTGACCTCATTCTGAAGGCTTAGAATGTCCCGTTGAGGGATAGAGGTCGGAAGTGCCTGAAAGAGATACAATATTTTGGGCAAAATAGACATCTCCACCGCGTTAAAATGGCCAAACCATGATATGGGTAGTGATTTCCATCTTCTAAGGTTCCCTCTAATTGAACATCTGTAATCTGGCCAGTTTGCCTGGGTCCAAGAGTCCAGTGTGGCTGTAAGGTTAAGGCCCAAGTATCGAATAGAATGAGGGGCCCACTGGAATAGGGAGTGTACACTTAACTAGGCAATCTTCTAAGGGAAAATGGTGAGGTTTAATGCCTGCGATTTGTTAATGTTAATTTTAAGCCCCAAGATATTTTCGAATTGAGAAAGTATGAGGAGCAGGGCGGGAAGGGAAATCTGAGGATCAGTAAGAGTCAGGAGCAGATCATCTCCGAAGAAAGCAGCCTTATGTTCTCTTCCCGCGGATGGAATGCCCTTAATTGCCACCGACTGTCATATTGTAATTGCCAGGGGTTCTATGGCCAGGGCAAAAAGCAAGGGTGACAAGGGACACCCCTGGCGAGTTCCCCTTTGAATCTGAATCGGGGGGGCTAGTAAGTTAATAATTCTAATTTGTGGTAGGGGCGTGGCTTGCCGAGCTGTGGAATGGCCGCTTGTTAGATGAGCTCCACCGGCCGGGATCTAATCCTGCATTTATCCGCACATAACCTGGAGTGTGCTACATAAAAACATCCTCCAGTGAAGCCCTAGGGTTCGGGGCCACATCGGTAGCGTAGAAGCCGAGATTATTTGCAGACAGCCTGATCGGAGCGCCCAGTGAAAGTCTGGCGAGACGAGGCTCGGCTCGGCTGCGATCTGGAGGCGTGTCTCGGCCTGAGCGGCAAATCGAACCCTGGGCACCTGGCTGCAGAGCAGGCCAAACAACACAATAACACCATCGTAGCCTTCCTGACACCGCGGCTTGCACCCGATTTCACCCACATTCGTCAGGTTTGTACTGGACCACTGGGAAGAGGTGGCACATGGAAATTATCTATTTTGCCTGCAACCGGCGGGGACACAGCAGATATACCGTCAGAGGAGTGACCGCCAGGCCCGACCCTCTTCAATGCGACACCCTGCAGCATACGGTGAGTGGTGTGGGTGCGTCACTGAGATTGCTGTGTTGCGGGCGCTAGGGAGATTCTAAACTGCCCAGCGGCGATTAGGGCCTGGGCGGCCCTGTCCTTGACCTGGCGGGAGTTTCTCAGAACGACTACCTGACGTGAAGGTGATTCGGAGACTGGGCAGCCCGGCATTGTGATAGATGTGGACCCCCTCCCCCCAGGACTCAAGCAGAGATTGTGTTGAAGTATAACAGATGTTTCATGGACAGTGGGGACTACAACAATACAGATCTACAAATCATTGAGCTCTGACAAGACTTTTTACCGACGCTCAAGAGCCTATCCCTGTGGCCACCATCATTAACAACGGGACTCACCAGCTCTGAAATGTAATCAACTGAACGCGTGGGGGGCTGTGTGGTTGCCGAAGCCCGGGTCGAACAATCAGCCTGGAAACTGCAGCGGTGCGAAGATCTCAATCACCACACATGTCCAGGGCAGTGCTGAAGCTTTATTGTCGGGTCACCTGGGACCTGCTCTCCATTAGCATATCGCGCTTGGACTGAGGGTTGGCAGAGCACCCTGCTGTGGCGCGTTGAAAGGGGGGGAGAGGTGATCTGAGGGGCAATTGCCGGCCCGTACTTTGGAGGTCCACCCACCAGCTTTGAGGTAGAAGACTGACCACAACTGGAAGTTCATTGCGCAATAAGTATGCCAAAGAGACACCATTAGAACACTACCTGCAACTAGGACCTGGTGAAGCGAGCTCACGGATTGACCACCTGTCGCCAGACTACAGCACTGAGGGGCTCCGGAAATTACATGTTGCCCTTGCATCTATGCTGTTGTCCTCCCCCGTAGTGTGTCTCAGCTCGAGCTGCTGTGGGCTCCGCTGGGCAGTGTCTGGAGTCTTATGTCCAGCACAGCCCGGCAGGCCTGAGTTTTTCACAGGTCGTTAAAGACCATTTGCATGTTTACATACCTTTTGTAAACTAGTTACTGAGGCTGAGGTTCTTTTTCTAGTTCCAGTACCCCCTGGGCCCAACTCTGCCTTTTCCTTACATTTGTATTTTACATTTACTGCAGCAGTGTGTTAGAATGCATTTCATGAAAAGAAATATAAAGTAGGGTTGCAAGAAGGAAAATACCAGCCACTTGATGTTTAAAGAGCCTGCAAAGGCCTCCTCTTGACACTAAATGGGATTGTATATAAAATCATATGCATTCATTCGTAATGTGACTTTTCTTCTGTCTTTGTTCCCTTTAATTATCACTATTTATATTTGCTGTTCCAAGTACGCACAGATGAGTGCTGAAATATACAGCTTTAGGTGACTTCTTATTTTTGTACCATCTGGGACATCAAAATAATGAGCAGGCAACCCTAACCATAGGACTGGAAGTGTGCGCAGGATCAGCATATTATTTATTTCCTCCACCCTCGATCCCAGATTAATGTCACAATAGCAATAGTTTAACTTATATCTTTAAACCCTACGCTGCCGTCAATTATATGCTGAGTTACTTCAAGTGTCAGGGAATGCACCCTGCATTCAGAGAACTCACTTTTCATTCTCACACTTCACTTTCACGCTCACCCTGCACTCACAGCGAACATAATGCACTCACACTGATCACCATGCACTCACATCATTCACCCTCTCACCCTGCACTCACAGTGATCACTCTGCAATCACAATGCACTTGCGTTGTTCACCCTGTACCTCAGCCTGCAGTCACACCACTCATCTGCACTTATGTGACACCTCATTCACCTGCCTGCTCCCTCACTGCTCAATTTGCAACTCGCTCAAACAAGCCCATAATTAACCATGCATTCATTCTTCCCACTTTGCACTTACATCCGCACCCAAATTCATATGGTCACCTCACTCATCCTGCAGTCACTCCTCTTTCCCTACTCTCACACTGTTGCAGCGCTCACCGTGCACTTACATGGGCACACTTCTCATCCACAGAGTGTAGAGGGTTAATGTGCCTGCTACAAAGAACATGTACTATGCAGATCATAGAACTTAGTGTGAGTAAACTATGAGTAGCACCTTTAAAAAAATGTTTGTCAGAAAGGTGCTACAGAGAGATGAGGTGTTTTGTTGGTGAGTGGTAGTGAGGGAATTTATGGAGAAGGAGGAAACGGGGGATGGGGCTCCATAAAAGACTGTTGGACCGTGTGTGACCAATGCTATGGCCAGCCCTGCCTGGGAGTGTAGGCCCCCCGCGAAGGTTGGGTCTAGTGGCTCCCATGCTTCTGCCTATTACTATTATTATTTACATTTGTAGTGCGCTAATGTTACCAAAAGGTGTGCTGGGGCTAATAGCCATCTGCTACCTGAAGGCAAATAAGAAACATACAGAAGGGGAAGGAGAACCAGCCAAATGGGGTGACCTACAGAGTATAGAGGCAGGTTTTCATATCTTCCTAAAGGATAATAGATTCTTGGTGGAGCGAAGCAAAGGAGGGTGCACGTTCCATAACTGTGTGGCCTGCACCAAAACAGCAAGACAGACAATTCATGCCTTCCTGAATTAGGGAACAATAAGCAGAGTGGCACAGGACAAGAGGAGCATACGGGTCCAACCCGTGTGCTCGGTGTGGAGAGATGAGAGGATGAGAAATGACAGCAAGGGAGTGAGAGAATTTGATTAAAGAGGTCAGGGATGAGGAAAAATGTGAAGTGCCGAAGGGAAGTGCGGACATGCAAGAAGTGAGTGTGAGGGAAAGTTGAGGGCACAGAGGAGGGCTGCTGTCAGACTGTGAGAGAAGATAGCTGAGAGATGATCTGTGACCTAAAAAGTAATTTGATGCGACAGGGGTGAGGGACAGCAGCGATAGGGGAAGAGAGGGAGTACTGGGGTGGGTGCTGAGAAGTGATTAATTTGTAATAAAACATTTGCCAGGCACATCACCAGTAGGCCACTGCAACTTTAACCACCCACCCATTGCCTTGCGTGTGCGGCCAATGACAATACCTATGCAACTACCAACTATAACACTGTACAAGTGTGACTATTTCAAGCCCCCAAAGCTATAAGAATGGCATGGATGTCAGGAGTTTATCATTTTTAATGTATATTGAATTAATAAACAGCTGTTCTGCTCATCTCTAAATTACACAGACAGAGCCACCATGTGGCAGACGGTCATAGTGCCAGTGTGCACAATCAGGTGCCAGTGCGGAGCACCGGAAACCACCTGCTCAAATTAAGCACTGGTGCTGAGGTAACAGGGGAGAGGGACATTTGTTCAAGAAGGTGTTTAAAAACAAAGGAGAGATGTGAAAGATGAATTGGGGGACTGGAGAGGTGTAAGATACAAATAGACAACAATTTGAATGGAGAGACTTGAGGTGAATGAGAAGTACAGATGGGCACGGGAAGTGACGGGGCCAGAGAGGCCATGAGATAAATGCAAGAAACTGTTAGAGATGAGGGCAGTTAAAAGACAGAATGGCAAGAGGTGATTAAGGGTAAAGTGAGAAGTTGAATGGGGAGAGTTCAGAAGTTGTAAAAAGGGGTGAAAGAAAATGGCCTGCAAAGTGGGAGAGGGATCCGGGATTGGGAGAGGAAAGAGGGATGGAAGGGAGGGGTGAGAAGAAAGTGGCATGGGTATATTGCTTAACTCTGCACAAGACTGCCAGGGTTTTAAGAGACCCCTGCTGCTCCAGGGCCAGGTGAGCTTCTAATGTGGCAGCACGTATTCCTGCGGAGTGGAAGGCCCATCACAAAGGTTGACTAGACATCTTTCTGATGTTAATTGCTATATTTTGGTTATAAACTGGTACTGATGGGGTGAAATCTTTCCTCAGTGTTACTGTGTGCAAAAAATGTCAAAATAATGAAGCAATTCTATCCCAAAATAACGCAGCATCACATAACATTATTTAAATTTTCTTCCCACACAATTTAGTCAAGCCTGTCGTGTAATTTGGTCCTCACCTGCCTCGTAATTCCAGAAGCCCTGCCTACAGGTTTAGAAAAGTTTGTCAGGAGGGGGTCCTTACGACTGAAAATGTTGACAGGGGGGTCTCGGCACCCAACAGTTTGAAGACCTCTGGTCAAGAGGGAGGAAGCATGGGCATGCTGGGAAGGGGGGTGTAGCCAAGAGTATGATGGGACTCGCAGTCACAGACAACCTACACCCACCCACATGGCCCAGCAAGATCAACCTGAAACATACTCGCCTCACAGGGAGTGGGAAGGGACTGACAAGATGTCTGACACTGGGCTCTGTTGTGGGGAGCACAAGGCCATGCTGGCAAATGGCCAAAAACAAGATCAAACTCTGTCTGTGACAAGCTGGGAAAAAGCAGTGTACAGGCAGGCATCTGTTAGAAAAGTAGAAAATTTCATGTTTGTGAACCAACGATGCATGTAGAAACATAAATCACACTGTGTGTCTCTTCCAAACACAGGTCGTGCTGGGCACCACGTGACAAATGACGAGGATACCCAGTCCCAGACTCCGTTGGACACTGAGCTCTCTGGTCTGACTCTCTCACTGTCCTCTTCGGATGACGACGACCAACCTGGCCCCTCCGGTGTGAGCCATCATGCAGCACCAGCAGCAGCTGCCCCCCCTGTACCCACGCCTCCAGCATCTGGACACCGACATGGCACCCCCGCCAACACGGACAGACCAAGGACAATCAACACCCACAGATCAGGGACACAGGACACAGGACCCCCCGGAAGCTACAGCCAACACCACCAGCAACACCACCAAAGGGCTCCCAGGGTCACCTGTGCGTACCACCGCTGGTCCTGCCCGTGTGGAGAGGGGTGCTGGGAGGGGTGGGAGGCACAGGGCACGCCTTGCAGAGGGGTCTGGACTGCCTGATGACCCCCAACTGCACGCATCATAGATGCGTGCCAGGATAGCACCGGAGGATTTGGCCAGGTAGTGGGGATCCTCAAGGGCATGCAACACGAGCAGGTCGCCCACCATGCCCGCATGGAGGCAAAGTGGGATGCACTTACTGTGGTGGATCGGGACATACTACAATGCCTCTGCCAGATCAACACCAACCTGTCCCCACCCCCCTGTGTGCCCACAACATCTGTCGCAACACCATCTGCCAGCACCACAGGGAGGGAGGAGGACTCTGGCGGAGAGTCCCCTGCACCGCAGAGGCCTGCACATGAGGATCCCCCCCCGGAAGAAGAGGGATCGTCCGAAGAAGGACATGTGAGAGGCAGATGTCCCAGCACATCCCCCAGGGCCTCTAAACCTGTTCTGGACAATGTTCTTTGTGCGCAACCCATTCACCTTGTCCAATCGCACACAACTCGCCCACATGACATGGAGGGTTCATGTTGGGCCAATGTAGCAGACAACTGTGTGCTTTACTCTGGACATTTCATCTACCAGCACTTCCAACTCCAATGTGAACTTTGGATTCCCAAACCACTGTACAGCACCCACCATCCTGTGCACCTCACTCACACATGTTTGTAAATAAACTCACCAGTACACCATACTTGCCTCTGTTGTGATTCAAACTTGTCATGTTCAGGGCGAAGTCGATCTGCTACACAACACAGTGCATACCAAATACTGCAACAATGTGACCAACGTTAGGTGAGTCATGGGGATGTGACAAATGTGAGGGAAACGCACCACTATGGTAACACAAAACATACTCACCATGGCCATGTTACTCATCGCACACAATGATGTTGACCTGAACACATTGGCGTGCACAGACACAACACCAAGCACCGTCAGTGGTAACAAGTCCACAGGTTAAGTAAGTGTTGCAGATCAAAGCTTATAAATTCCCCCTACTTCCACGGACAAAGTAATTTCACAGTCATGCGCACATACACTCATCATACGCTGGTGGGGCCCATTACACCTACATTCATTCTATTACTCTATCCGTACTAAATATAAGAGAGAACTCTTTAATCAATCTGCACCTAATTTGAGGTCAATGCAACCAAATTGAATTATCTTGAGTCTTGATAAAAACAATTAAACACATCTGAGATCTCAAGAACATGACAAGGAAATAACCACCCGACACTGTAATTCAAACAAGAATTATTTATCTAAATTAATTCATATGGAAAACCATTCAATTTGCAAGATCATTATTCTCATATTTACCTATTCTGGCTAAATGTCGTTCTCTAAGCCAGGACAGGTTTCTCAGCAAAGAATTAAAGTCTCTTGAGCTGTCATGTAGAGTCACCGTCCTCTCAGTCAGCATCGGTCTTCTTGATCATAAGTTCAGGAAGAAGTAGCCCTAGACCCTCTCTAGTCTAGTAATATTTATACTAAAATTTACATACTAAAAGTTACAAACAAAGCTCTAAAACGTCCGTTAAGCAGGAAAGGATGTCATCTTGCAACATTCGAAGAATCTCCGCTCTTGGATATCTCGAAATTCAAAACAAGGAAATAGGAAGTCCAAAACTAATTCATAACATCCACGGATGTCTTTCTCCAGAATTGTATCACTCGCAGTGAAGCCACCACAAGTTTATCAAAAATGTTCATTTGTGACAAATGTTCTCTACCAAGGATAACTGGCGGTCATCCCAGAGTTGTCATCTTTTTTTTCATAGCTTTTAGTTCAGGCAGAGGCCAGGGTCGCAATCAGCGAAGCCTCTCTTCATATTTCATCTACTCAAATGCAGGCTGTAGATGTCGGCCATTTTCTTAACAGGCCACAACGGACAACTTAATTAAAAAGAAACACAAAACAACGTTACTACATTGTATTGATTAAACAGTGTTAATTCCCACTAATACCCGTATGTGTATGTATTTATCTAGCCATTTGCAACATAAAAAAAAATTAAAGCATATTATTTTAAAGCGCATTCACATAACAAATATCACATAAGCCACACTTATTTAATTAATTTGCTCACTAACTTAGTTCACTTATTAATTTAGCCATGCAATTGCATTCCCACGTATAATTCTTTCATTAGTAAGGTTGGTTAATAAAAAAACTCAACAAACTTAGTACTTAATAATTAATCATTAGTCATTTTAATTATGACATACAAAAATATAAACTGATGTTTGGGTTTAAGTAAGAAAACCCTGCTCCAGCAATCCCCCCTTTGGTGATATATCATCACCACAAAAATCCAACCCAAAAAAATGTAGTTCCCCTTCAGAAAAATTCAAATGTCTTTTTGTTCATTCGTTAAACCCCAGTTTCTCTTTCATCATCTCTTTTTGTTTCTAAGTACATGCTCTCCCTAAATTCTTCCAATTCTATTTCTTGTGGGTCTCTTTTTGACCTCTTTTGTCTCTTTTCAACATTTTCTTTCATTATTTTCTTTTTATTCCTCCTATATCTACAACATAAACACCCTAATCTAAGAATCAATAAAGTAACAATCACACATGTCAATAGAAATAATATCTTACCAAAAATGGTACTACCTATCTTAGCTATAAAATTCTTAACAGCAATCATCTTATTAGCCATTTTAGTCCAGATACTTTCAGCTTCCAGTGGTACTAATTCTTCATGCAAATCAGTAATATTTTTGATATAGACTTTTAGATCTTTGCTTTCATCAGGAATGTAAGTGCAACAATGTTGAACTTTCAGCATTCCACAGACTCCACCCTCTTTTGCCAATAGAATATCAAGGGCAAGTCGATTTTGCATAGACATAGCGCGTAAAGCAACCATCTCTGTATTTACCAATAGAAACCCTCCAGCGGTGCTTGTCGATAAGCGATCCACCACTGTTGACAGTTTCCGAATTCCATATGCATTTAATGAAATTCCCACTGCTGGTATCAAAGCTCCAAAAATATCTCCTACAATTTCTGTCCAAGTTTCTCTTTTAAAACGTGTTAGTAAATTAATTTGTTCTGCATCTTCTATTCTATCTATATGGAAAATCTTTGGAAAGACCAGGCCAACATAACATGTGACATATCAATGGTCAGGCAACCTATAATAAGCTTTATTCCCACAAATATAATACACTCCCGGGAAAACTGGATCTTCTCCCCCTTTGAATCCCCATACTGTTGCAATAAAGTATGTATCATGGCACTCACTAGTCCCAACAAAATAATAATCATATTGGGATTTCCTTCTGGTAATGCATAGTTTACCCTTCTGTGGTGCATCTAAAGCCAAAGTTGGACTGGCCCCATTCTTCAACTCCTTTCCCATCTCAATGTCCCACATTGTCTCACTCATTTTATATCCTCTTGCCTTTTCATGCATACCCATTCTCCTTTTCTCTACCATGTCTAGGAAAGCTTCTTCTTCTTCCTTCAAACTACAAGTTAAATTGTTTCTAAAAATGTAATCTAATGTTAATTCTTCTGTTTCAATAAAAATCTCAGCTAAAATGTTAGCTTCTTTAGCAGGATTCAGTTTTTTATTCATAGGCAATTGCCCAAAAATGTTATTCTTATTAGACATATCATAATCTATTTTCCCTAATAAATAAAAAATACTAATCAACACACTACATGAAATTCCATACGTAGCTGGGAGATGATGATAAGTAACTCCCTCTGAAATGGATGCAGGTAACTGCATACAGACGTAGCAATCCCTTACCTCCATTGTCTTTACATATTCATACAATAATTTTGAAAAAACATTACTAGAAAATTCATTAATTGACCTATCCTTGTGTATGTATATATTACTAATTCTAGTTGGTACTACTTTCTGTGAACTCTTCCCTATGTTAGTCATATTCTCAGTATGTATTCCCAAAGTGTCTACTGTAACTCTAAAAGTAACTAATAAAGCAAGCACACTCCATAGTAGCATCAATAGTCCTGTACAGCAGCAGCACATTCTGCACCATCTTTTCAAGAAGGTACATCTACTTTGATTATTTTCTGTGTTAGCCATCTTATTACTTTGACTGTGTCTTTTGACTTAGCCTCTTCTACTCCACTACTGAATCTCTAGGACAGATCCACTAGATCGTTACAATCTGTTAATTTGTTTTTTATATTTCTTCTTCTTCACTCTTCTCCAAGTGACTCCTTCAGTTCACTCAATTTGGATTTTCATCACTTTTCACTTCTTCATCATCAACATCAAATTGTATCAGATCCTGAACATCTGTCTCTTCTCCAATGTCAGACAAGATAACTTTCAGGATTCCAACAGTTTCCTCCTCCTCAACCACTTTCAGTAAGGTCCCCTCTGGATTTCCTTGACCCTCTGCCTCTTCTTCTTCTTCAGACAATGCCACATACGTCCATTCTGGTGACCTATACTTCTGGTTGGGCTTTCTGATTCTCTTGATCTCCTCTGGTTCCTTTGGTTCTTTTCGTTCTTCTTCTTTCGCTTGATTTTGGCTTGACACCTCGTTCACCTGTTCAGCTTTCGATGAATTCACTCGTGTTAGACGATATCTCAGCCTCTTTATCTTGTTAGGCCAAAGATCTCCTTTTACATTTCTTTTCTGTTTTACTTCTTTATTGTTCCTTTCTCCAATCCAAGTTCTCTTTCTCAGAACTCGACCCTCTGGTATCTCATTCTCACTCTCATCCGATTCTGTCTCATTTGCCTCTTGTTCATCAACAATTCTCTCTTTTCCCACAATCTTCTTCTCCACTAATTGAGATTTCCCTACTACTGTCCCTCCTCGGGTCTCCGACACGCAATCTTCTTGCTGTCTACTTGTCCCTTCACTTAGCTCATCATGAATGTTCCCTACACCTCCTCGGGGTTCTTCCGCAATCTGTCCCTCTCTATCTTCTTCTGACCCTACTTCTCCAAGAATTATTTCAGATGGATTCCTCTCAACTTCTTCATTTGACTCAGGTATAGTCTCTGTGGAATCGCTCTTTTCTTTTCTTTCTTTCTCCTTATCTTCTCCACTGCTAGTTAGAACTTCAGGCACTCTTCCAGAATCTGAACTCTCTTCTGAGGTTCGCAATGTTCCTCTTGAAACTTCTTCTGGTAAGAAAAAAGAATCTCCTGACTCTCTTTCTGACTCTCTTTCCCCCCTTTCAGGATTCTTTTTTCTTCTCACTGTTTCAGTGTCTGCATCATCACTGGAATCTGACTCTTCAAAGTATTCTTTCCCAGTCCCATCCTTTGGATTTGGAACTCTCAGAGTATGGCTTGCATGGATCCAGTTCTTCACTGCAGCACACTTCACAGCAGTCGTCGTAGTCAGAATGACTTGTCTTGGCCTTCCCCACCTAGGAACCAAGCAATTTCTTCTTCTGTGCACTTTTATTCTCACCCAGTCCCCTGGGCTCAGATCATGGGCTGCCTTCTTTTTAAGTGTGGTGGCGTCTTCTCCAACCTGGTGAAACACAGAATGAACTGCGTCAGCCAGGCCTTTACAGTAATCCAAAATCATGTCATCAGTTATAGTCATCAGCTTGTTGACGGGCACGAATGCATGTCTCATTGCACGTCCCATTATTATTTCATGTGGACTCAACACCGTAGTTCTGTCTGGAGTAGACCTAATAGTCATCAGCACTAGAGGCAAGACATCAGGCCATTTCATTCCAGTGGCTAAACACATCTTGCCAATTCTGTTTTTTATTGTACCATTCATCTGCTCAACAATGCCAGAAGCCTCTGGTCGGTATGCACAATGTAGCTTCTGCTGTATACTCAATGCTTCATAAATTAAACTCATGAGTTCATTATAGAAGTGTCCTCCTCTGTCTGACTCAATTGTCACTGGGAACCCGTACCTAGGAATCAACTCTCTTAACAGCAACTTGGCCACTGTTATTCCATCATTTCTCCTAGTTGGATATGCTTCCACCCACCTTGAGAATAAACAGACTACCACTAGAACATACCTCAATCTATTGACTTGGGGCATTTCAATGAAATCTATTTGCATTCTGGTAAAAGGACCTCCCTCCCTGCCTATTGTTCCTAGGCTCACCACTGTTTTCTTTCCAGGATTGAATTGCTGACAAATCAAACATCTTTGACAGATGCTCTCTGCTATCAGCCTGAACTTTGCATTGTACCAGGCCTGCTTAAACGATCTAATCATAGCATCCCTCCCCAGGTGTCCCTGGCCATGATACATTCTTGCCATTGTTGACAACATAGTATTTGGCATGACTGGTCTTCCATCCCTATAGATCCATACATGATCCTTTTCTCTTGGTGCACAACCTGCCTTGATCCAATCTTTCATTTCCTCATCTCCTGCTTCATCCTGCAACTGCCTCACCTCCTCCCATGTTTCCATTACATTAGTAAACATCACAGAACAAAAAGACATTTCTTTCTCTTTTCCCCTATTAATGGAATGATTGTTCCTTGCACAATACTGTGCTATGTCATTAGCAAATTTGTTTCCGAGAGTAACAAAATCATCACCCTGTCCATGAGCAGCACATTTCACAACTGCCAGCTCTTTGGGCAGCTGTATCGCCTCAAGCAATTTCCCAATCACTTCAGCATTCTTTATAGGAGTTCCACTTGAGGTCAGGAAACCTCTCTGTAGCCAAAGTTGGCCAAAATCATGAACAACTGCGAATCCGTACTGACTATCAGTCATTACAGTCACTCTCACATTTCTTCCAATCTTGCAAGCTTTTGTCAGTGCCACCAATTCCGCTACCTGAGCAGATTTAACTCCTTTCAAAGGTGAAGCTTCCACAACTTCTGAAACTTTACACACCGCATATGCAGCACTCAGCACACCTTCTTCTGTTCTCAGACATGATCCATCCACAAACAACACATGATCACTCTCAGGCAGTGGCAGATCTCTTTTGTCTGGTCTCAGTTTTGTACAGTAATCTAGCACATCCAAGCAATCATGATCAACATCATCTCTCACACTCACATTTTCAGCATCTGGCAACAGTGTTGCTGGATTCACATTCACACATCTCTCAAGAGTCACATTTGATGCTCCCAGAATGATTTTCTCATATTTAGTCAGCCGAATATGTGACATATATTGAGTTCTGCTTCTTGTCAAAAGAATTGCCACATCATGAGGTACGAACACCCGTACAGGATATCCCATTATTATACCCTCACTCTGTTCCAAGCTTCTGCATGTAGCAGCTACTTCTTTCAGGCAACCTGGCAAACCCACAGCTACTGGGTCAAGTGTTGATGAGAAGTACGCAATTGGCCTCCTCAGACGTCCATGTTTCTAGATTAACACTGAAAGTGCACATCCATTCCTCTCACTACATTACAGCTCAAACTCCTTCTCATAGTCTGGCATTCCTAGAGCAGGGGCTTCACATAATCTGTTCTTTAATTCTTCGAATGCCGCCATTTGTTCTGCATTTAATTCCAATGGGTCTTTTACTTCACTTTTAGTCAATTTAATCAGTGGCTTTGCTATCAGGGAAAAGTTACTTATCCACTGACGACAATAACCTACCATTCCCAGAAACATTCACACTTCTCTCTGAGTCATTGGGGCTCTCATTCCTCTGATAATTTTGATCCTGTCAATGGTCACTTTTCTTAGACCTTTTTCAATATTGTGTCCAAGATAATGTACTTCTTTCTTGCAAAATTGCAATTTGGCTGGAGATACCTTTAATCCTCCATCAGCCAGATGATTCAATAAAGCTATGGTATCTACTTCACAGGCTTCACGTGTCTTCGATGCCACAAGTAGGTCATTGATATATTGTACTAGAACTGAGCTTTCAGGCATGGTCAGACTTTCCAAAGATTTCTTCAGCAACTGATTGAATATTGAAGGACTCTCTGTATACCCCTGTGGGATTCGGCACCATGCCAAAATACGCTGTCCAAACCGAAATGCAAAAATCGGCTGACTGTCATGATGCAATGGAATTGAAACGAAAGCATGGCACAAATCAATTACTGTGTACCATTCAGCATTATGGGGAATCTGATAAAAAATCACTGATGGATTTGGCACAATAGGACAGCATGATACCACAATTTTGTTAACCTTTGTCAAATCTTGTACTATTCTGAACTTCCCATTAGGTTTCTTCAGTCCCATTATAGGTGAATTACATGGGCTACTTAGTAACTCTCTCAGAACTCCTTGCTGAATCATTTTGTCAATTATAGGTGTTATTCCTTCAATTATCTCTGGTGTCAATCTGTATTGTGGGATATTATGATAAGAGATTCCCTCTTTCACTGTAATCTTTACGGGATCTACATTATTCATCAATCCCACATCTTCTCCAGTAAAATCCCAAACTGCTGCTTTTACTGTGTGTCTCAATTCTTGAGGCAAGTCATCTGGATTAAATACAGCATATGTTCCAATAACCTCATCTTATCTATTACCTAGAGTTACTCTGTATAAGACATCCTCATCCGGTGTCTCAAAGGCTATTCCATCCGGAGAACAAAAAATTTTGCAATTCATTTTACACAACAAATCCCTACCTAACAAGTTCACTGGACTAGTGTCACACACTACGAACCTGTGCATATCTGAAAATTTCCCTATCCTTACCCTTACTGGTTCAGTAAGACGAGTCCTAATCTGTGTATTAGATACACCAACCACTTGGATTGCTTCGTCCGAGAGAGGAAGATTTCTTATATCTGCTGACCTGACAGTTGATCTCGTCGCACCTGTGTCTACTAAAAAAGTAACACTTTCTTCATTTATTTTCCCATCTACAAATGGTCCTGCCTGGTCTATTTCTAGAGTTGTTCCAAGTATGCACTCTTCCTCCTCTCTTCGGCACCGTCAGAAGTCCCCTTCAGACTCACTTCCCTCATTTTTTAGCCAATATTGTTGTATTGGATTTGTACGTCTCTGTTTGTTTACCTGTTCCTCATTGTAGAATCCCGAGTCTTGATTGTATTTTTGGGATCCCCTGTTCTGTGGCAAAGGCGGTTTTGGCTCCCGATTCTGCTGCTTGACAACCTTCTGCTGTTGCTGCGGATGATTACACCCTTCGTTCTGCACCTGTTGATTGAAGGATTGATTGTCATTATTCACTAATGGTGGATTCGTACACTCGGATCTCCAGTGCCCTAATTTTCCGCAGTTGTGGCACGGAAATTTTTTCTTCGCCTCCTCAATGTTCCCCTTTCCTTTTCCTGTACCATATCTGGGCCTATTTCCTTTATTATTTGCTTGTTCAACCAGCTGTGCTTCTTGTCTTTCTGCAACCTTCACCTGTGCCCACATCGCTTTTTCCTTCAGCTTTCTTTGTTTCGCCTCAATTTCATCACTGAAGTACTTCGCATGTCTCAAGATCTCATCAATCTTCTTACTCTGCCAATCAACTGTGTGCTCACGTATCATTTCACTGATTTCAGGTCGCAAGCCATATACAAATCTGTATACAAAATGACTCAAATCCTTATCACCCAGATGTTCATCTCCACTGAACTGTTTAAAAGCCAGTATTAACCTTTCATAAAAGGCATGAACTGATTCTTTTACTTCCTGATGTGTTCGATCTATCTTAACCCAATCTGTCTCTTTAGGAGGTACCTTATTCTTCAAGAACACTATGACCTGTTCATATTTCTTCATAACCTCCGGGTCTGGAGCTCCTGTCTTTGGATCTCTCGGATATTCTTTAGTAGGCCAATCTTTGACTATTTTACACTCTGCCCACAAGTCTGCTGGAACAATTATATCAAACAGACTATTCAGGTCAATCCACAGCACTTTTGACAATTTCACAAACCTATCAACCTGCCTATACCACTCGACAGGCTTCTCTCTCAGTCGAGGGAAATCATTTGTAAATGACAAAATATCCTGCCTAGCCCATGGGACATGCACATATCCTCCTCCAGGAATCTCTCTCATAGGATAAGCATCCACTGTTTTTTCCTTTTCTCTCATGGGGAATGCTGAGTAAGTCCTGTCCACGGTATCTTCTCTTTTCTTATACCATCTATCCTTCCACTTTTCCACATCACCCCATTTTCGCAATAATCCAATCATTTCCTTAATCTGCCGCACTCGGCCAACGTCATTTAGATTCTCAATATCTTTATCTGTAAAATCCACTCGGTAAGGCTTCTGTAAAGCTTTCACCTTATCCATGTCAATTCCCATTTCACTCGCTATTCCTTTTAACCTGTCATGTGTATTCTTAGCCCTCCATGTGATGCTCTTGCACATGAATAACAACTCTCCATCATGATGATTTTTTAACGTTTCTGTAGGAATTGTTCCCACTATAAGCTCCTCCAATTCCATACGTAACCTGGCTAAATCAATTGCCTGAAAATCTTTTTCCTTCCTTTGGAGAGCTTTCAACCAATCATTCAAATCCTCAGCCGTTATTCCTGTAGATTTTTCTGTACTCACTTGTTCTGTCATCCTCTGTGGTTCCAAAATTGATCCTTCCATCATAGCATTTCTTTCCACACAACCAGTATTCAATCCTGAGTTAGGCTGTACATTTAACTCCACATATGGTATGTCTCAACTGACTCTCTCCCGTCCTCATTCCTGACTGTTCCGGAGAACTAACTAGTCCATTTCCTACATATGGAACTGTTAAACCACTTTCACCCGTTCTTTGCTTATCAAAAATAGGCATAACCGGACCTATGGTTACAGGCACTGTAACAGCTTCTAGGTTCTTAGTCAATTCCCTGATTTTCTCTGTCAACTCAAATGCGGTTCTTGCTAATTCTCTTGTTTTTTCATCCTCAATTTTATTCTCTCTTTCTCTCTCTCGCTCCCTTTCTCTTTCCCTTTCCGCGAAAGAGCTACTACTTTTCAGATCAGGTGTCACAACTTCTGTTTTTATGATTTGCAAAGTATCTCTCATTGGGGTAGCAACTGGTGTTCTCACTTCTGGTTCCTGTCTATATAGAGGTGGTCTCTTGTAAATCGTGTCATCCAAGACTTCATCCTCATATTCATTAGCCCCATACCTTCTCAATTCGGCATTATGTACCTTTCCTCCCTTCTGTTTCCTCAACAGTTCTCACAGGATATAGTCCCTCAGTCATACTAGCATCTTGCCATCTCCTCATTCGATCATGATGAGTTTCACGATCATATTTCCTCCCAAACATATACCTATAATTACCTCCACTCCTCTGTTTTTCTCGCTCATGCACCTCATCTTCCCATTCTACCAATGCCTCGAACTGTGTCGGCCTTGGTCTGGGCTCTAGACTCATTATTCTTTCCCGTACATTTCTCAACACGGCCAGATTAAATGAACCATGTTCCGGGAATGCTAAAACACCATCTTCCCTAGTATACTTAGCCCAATTGTCTAACCAAATACAGGTATGATACCCATATTTCGCAACCATGAAGGATGCAGGAGTTCTTGTCGGAGGTAGTATCTCACCTTCTCTAGTTATTACATCCTTATCCTTGTCAAACCATTTTTTAATTTCACTGAACAAGGATTTATTTTTCTTTTCCTCTGTTTGGTAATACATTTTTGCGTTTACCACAACCCTCTAGTCCTTTCTACAACTGTACGATCTTTTGTCTTGTGTCTTGTCCAATAACAGCGCGACCCACACTAACGCACCAATCCCGGAGCGTCTACGTGACCCTGTACTTCTTCCAATCCCTGCGCGGTTCACACCAACACACCAATCACAGTGCTTTCACTGTTCTAACCCATTGTCCAATCACAGCGCGGTCTTTCTGACGTCAGCAGTCGCTGCAGTCGTTTCTACTCCTGTCTCCTGTTACTCGTCTACCCCTCCTTTACAAAACCTTCTTGGTAGACTTTGTTTCAGATTCTACAAATCTATTAGTTACAACATATAAACATCACCATTGTCTGCTCCGCTAACCACAGAATAGTAAAGACCTTTCCCACGAGAATCCCGCTTCTCTCTAGAACAGCGCTTACCTCTGCTCTACTACGGAATTGTTACTTTCGTTGACACAGTAGCACATCCCTCTACTCTGCCCTTCTAACATGCATCCATTAACTGTTTCCTCCCGGAATGTTCCTAAGAGCTTCACAATCAACTAAATGCCCATACATTCACGCACTTTCACACCAGAATCCTGTCTTTCCCGAGAACAGCGAACAATCTGTCCTACTACAGAATTATAACATACGTTAACCAAGCAGCGCTTACCTCTGCTCTGTCCTTCAAACAAGCTCAGAGAATACCTATTACCTTCCCAGTGATAAGGGTTAACGGAAATCCCAAAAAGGATCCCTGATACCTAAGACCAGAACTTCACAGATAACCTTCGCAACCATACACACTTCTCTTATAAAGAAAACATGTCTCTAGTAGTGACACACGACGATGTCACTGAGCCGAACCCAGACAATGCGACGCGCAACTTTAATTGTCACACGCTTTTCCCTGCATTCGTACAGGGCCAACAATTCCGCCTTTCCCGAGAGCAGTACTCACTTTCCTCTGCCCTACTACGGAACTGTCACCGACTCCCTACGTCCCAGAAGCCGTACACACTACATATAACTCAATATGACTTCAACATTTAGTGTTAGTACATGTATCAACATCAATCAATAAATCCAAAAGCCTATGTACAAGCAATCTATCAGATCAAGACAATAATCAAAACCATCATTCTGCTACCAGGAAACTGCTGCAGATCAAAGCTTATAAATTCCCCCTACTTCCATGGACAAAGTAATTTCACAGTCATGCGCACATACACTCATCATACGCTGGTGGGGCCCATTACACCTACATTCATTCTATTACTCTATCCGTACTAAATATAAGAGAGAACTCTTTAATCAATCTGCACCTAATTTGAGGTCAATGCAACCAAATTGAATTATCTTGAGTCTTGATAAAAACAATTAAACACATCTGAGATCTCAATAACATGACAAGGAAATAACCACCCGACACTGTTATTCAAACAAGAATTATTTATCTAAATTAATTCATATGGAAAACCATTCAATTTGCAAGATCATTATTCTCATATTTACCTATTCTGGCTAAATGTCGTTCTCTAAGTCAGGACAGGTCTCTCAGCAAAGAATTAAAGTCTCTCGAGCTGTCATGTAGAGTCACCGTCCTCTCAGTCAGCATCGGTCTTCCTGATCATAAGTTTAGGAAGAAGTAGCCCTAGACCCTCTCTAGTCTAGTAATATTTATACTAAAATTTACATACTAAAAGTTACAAACAAAGCTCTAAAACGTCCGTTAAGCAGGAAAGGATGTCATCTTGCAACATTCGAAGAATCTCCGCTCTTGGATATCTCGAAATTCAAAACAAGGAAATAGGAAGTCCAAAAATAATTCGTAACATCCACGGATGTCTTTCTCCAGAATTGAATCACTCGCAGTGAAGCCACCACAAGTTTATCAATAATGTTCCTTTGTGACAAATGTTCTCTACCAAGGATAACTGGCGGTCATTCCAGAGTTGTCATCTTTTTTTTTTCATAGCTTTTAGTTCAGGCAGAGGCCAGGGTCACAATCAGCGAAGCCTCTCTTCATATTTCATCTACTCAAATGCAGGCTGTAGATGTCAGCCATTTTCTTAACAGGCCACAACGGACAACTTAATTAAAAAGAAACACAAAACAACGTTACTACATTGTATTGATTATACAGTGTTAATTCCCACTAATACCCGTATGTGTATGTATTTATCTAGCCATTTGCAACATAAAAAAAACATTAAAGCATATTATTTTAAAGCGCATTCACATAACAAATATCACATAAGCCACACTTATTTAATTAATTTGCTCACTAACTTAGTTCACTTATTAATTTAGCCATGCAATTGCATTCCCACGTATAATTCTTTCATTAGTAAGGTTAGTTAATAAAAAAACTCAACAAACTTAGTACTTAATAATTAATCATTAGTCATTTTAATTATGACATACAAAAATATAAACTGATGTTTGGGTTTAAGTAAGAAAACCCTGCTCCAGCATAAGCAGATGTCACTCAGATGTGGGAAGACAAACAACGCACATAACAAAGCGTAGTACAGGTTCATTACACATCAGCAACACGTTTATTCCACAATAGTTGCACGATAATTCTACGTAACAGTGGACACACGCACACAATGTGTTGGAGAATGGAAGTCCAGGGATGTGTGGTACATCAGTTGATGGGAATTATCAACTTCAACACTGGTGTTGGCTTCTGGGTGTTGGGGGTCAGTGTTGTCCACACAACAGGCAAAGGACCCTGGGAAGGGCAGACAAGATACAGTCAAAAGCACATATGAACAGGAGAGAAATGCAATACACATGCTCAAAACATGTTGCAAAACACCTACACAAACACTAGTTAGCAGTACTACCCTATTGTGGAGTACACACCCGCTGAATGGACACATCACAGCCTGCATCCAGTCAAGTGGCACACAGACACACTCAGACAGCAACAGAGCTGGCTCAACACATTCCTGGCTACCTCCATACATTCACATAACAACCTTGAAAACTCACTTTCAGGTGAAGAAGTTGTTGATGAGCTGGGAGCAGACGTCACCATCATCTTCATCATCACTGGCATCTTGACCCAGGCCGGGATCCTCCACAGGTGCCGGACGTTGGTCGTCGTCATCCTTTATTTTGCAAACCTTTGCAGGCTCATATGGGAGGGCCCCTCCGGTCTTGTCCAGGCAGCGAAAGCGGCTTTTCAGGAGGCTGAATGTCCACTCAATCAACCTCCTGCTCCGACCATGTGCCTCATTGTAACGCAGATCGGCTGGTGTCACAGGGTTGCTGAGGGGTGTCAGCAACCACGGCATGTTGGGGTATCCGGAGTCACCTACACACACAAAAATGAACAAGTAGATGAGTTTTGTAGGAGTGCGGAATACAACACTGACAAACACACACAATGAGAAACAGTCAGTACACACCGATAAGCCAGGCACGCTGAGCTGGCATCTGTGACATCAGCGTTGCAATGTGAGTACTCCTCATAATGTAGGCATCGTGCGCAGAACCAGGGAACCATTAACACACATGTGTGATCAACATATCAGCAAGATAGACCACCAGAGCATTGATCGAATGGTAGTGCTTCCTGTTACGGTATGCCTGCTCATGTGCCTGTGGTGATATCAGGGAAACATGTGTCCCGTCAATGGATCCAATGACGTACGGCATCCTCCCCAGTGTATAAAAGGCATCCTTAATTTCAGGGAGTTCATCTTGGCTCGGGAACTTGATATACAGGTCGAGGAATTGCAACATCCCCTCCAAGACATCGCGTAGCACCCGACTAAACATCGTTTGCGACATCCCACCAGCAGTAGCCACAGTGTACGCAAAGGTACCAGTAGCAAAGAAGTGCAGGGCAGACATCACATTCACCTCTGGGGTCAGTGATGTAGGGTATGTCCGGCCAGGTAGCAGATGTGGCGCCAACTGCTCTGCCAACTCCTCAATCAGTGGCCTGGTGAAGCGGTACTGTCTGATTCTGTCTCGTTCCTGCATGGTTGCAAGGTCTGGGAAGGGACGATGGACAGCTGGTGCCCTGCAGTACAGAGATGCACAAAGGAAGATTGTCAGTACATCCCCCCATGTGGCCATGACCACGATCAATCACAAATGCTAGTTCATGACATTACACAATGTACTGAGGTGTGTGCTGTTGGTCATGGACACTTATATCACCTACAAGACCACCACCTCACATCTCAATCCCACATGTCCACATGAGTGCCATGTAGTGCAATGGGCTACTCATCTGGCTGTGCCACCCAACCTATGTGCTGCTGCAACGTTAAAAAAACCCACCCCAGAGACTAATGAGGACTCATGTCTACCAGGCATCACAGATCTTTGCCATGCAGATACCCAGGCTCCCTGTGTTGCCACATCAACACAGCAATGGACATGGCGTAGCACGTACACACCACAAGGCAAGCGTAAGTCCCACAGGTAGTGGCCACTGTTGTTCATGCCGGCCCTACATGTACGTCTCTTAGACACACACCCCAACAAGGTTGATGCATATACCACATGGATGTGGAGACTGTCGCCCATTGGTAACATGTGATCAGACACATCTGAGACACAACATGCACACAGACTGTGGGTGCACATCAGTATTGGGGCTACAGGTCTCACTGTGATGTACATGCCATCACCCCCAGGACTCAGGGTGTATGTGACATGCCCCAAACATATCCAACCTGACACTGTGGCCTTCACTCATGCCAATTACTGTCCAATTGCACATCACAGTGCTAATGTGCACAACACACAAAGGACTCTCCCCCCATGTACAAGATAACAGCCTGGGAGTGGCTGCACAAAGTGCCAGACAATAAAACTGCTATGGCCCCCTCAAACACCCAGGAAATGCAGCCTCACATGCCATGGGACACTGTGTGGCCAATGCTATAGTGTGGCAGGTGTGTGCAGGTGTCCATGGCCAGTATATGTGTGTTGCATGCGACTAATAGTCACACTAATGCGGTCCGACGCAGGTGACAATGCATACGCATTGCACGGGTCATGTCCGAGCCGTGCGTATGCCTTGTCATTGAATGCAATGAGGTCTGATGCGGGTGACAATGCGTACGCATTGCACGGGTCATGTCCGAGCCGTGCGTACGCCTTGTCATTGAATGCAATGAGGTCCGACGCGGGTGACAATGCGTACGCATTGCACGGGTCATGTCCGAGCCGTGCATACACCTTGTCATTGAATGCAATGCAGTCCGACGCAGGTGACTATCATGCCTACGCGTCGGACAGGCATGGTCCGAGACAGGCGTACGCCTTGGTCATTGAATCGTATGGAGACGGGTGCATGTGTACATTCAAAATACACGTTGTACAGTCAGCTGAACGAGCCGGGCGCACCCATTGGCTCAGGACTGTCACGGAGACGGACGCGGATTCAAAACTTGTACGAGTTGTGCACTGGAAATTCAGTTGGATGCATACAACAATGTTGCAATTTCAAGTGTTCCATGAAGGTGAAGAATTGAACGATGCGGAAGGCGTGTACGAGTCGTACTTTTGAATGGATTGGCCAGATTCATAGAATGCAACCGTGGTGGACCTATCACTTTGGACACATGGCACAGAGTCTGCCTCTGTAGCACAGATATAAGGCTGGCTGGACCCCAGGGAGCTCACTTGCCTGCACTACATGCTACTGGACCACATCCCTGCTACCACTGCTGCTGTCTATGCATCCTCTAGCTCCTGCTATGGCACGTACACTGGAGAGGGCCCCAGCCTTCACTGAGGAGGAGAAGAAGGCCCTGCTGGAAGGGCTCCTTCCAGAGTACAGAAAGCTCTCTGGGACACCAGGGGAGCAGGTGAGTGTGCTGTCCACTGTCTTCCTAATTATGCATGTTGTCTGACTAGCAGTACAAGCAGTGTGTACAGCAGTGGCAAGCATTCTCACTGACTACTTTCATCCCCCAAAGTGTGTAGGTACATGTACTGAATAGTTTTCCTGCTGCTAAAGTGCATTTTTGCCAGCTTAAACTATCCAGGCATTGTTAACATGTCAGACATGCATGTGAGTTATCATTCCCCAGGGTTGCACTACCTGTGTAATTCATTTCCCTTTGTGATGATGACATGTATATCTAATTGTGTGCTGCACAAATCTGCTCATCTGTTCCACAGGTGTGGCCCCTACAGTCTTTTGCTTGTGTCACTAGGGCACTGTGTCCCTGCAGTCAGCTATGTATCAGGTACCAGTCAGCATCAGTTCCCGTGACTCTGTTGTGTGTTTCATGGGTGGGTCAATTGTTTACAGAATGCCTGAGATCTGACATGTGAACAGTGTGTGCCTTTGAGATGTGTACCACTTGCTGGTCTGACTCGCAACATGTTTCTGGGGTATTCAGTACAAAATCATGCAGCAGGGTACTCCAATTTTTGGGCATCAGGACTGGGTATAGTAAGTGTGCCACAATTGCTTAGCCACCTGACTACTGTCCAGGGCAAAACACTGGTTCACTTAGTCCTGCCCAGTCCTGCCCCCTCAAGGGCATTCAGAAACACTCTGTAATCCCACTCCTGTGTGTGAAATTGCAGGTTGTGCTTCGTGACATGTGCCCTCAGGTGTGTGCCTCTGTGTCATTAGGGTGTGGCTTGTTGCTACGTACAACTGGGATGTACATGATTCAGAGGATCAGGATGACATCTGCAATGTGACTGTGGGAGACAAGACCTGTGTGACATATAGGTGTGTGATTATCTGTCCCTCATGCAGCTGGGTTATATGCATGGCAGACTGTGATGTGTTAATCTACATGGATTTGTGTTTGCTGAGACTCATATGTCTGATTTTCATAATGTGGGGTCTTCTGGGTCCTGGTTATGTTGTTTGCATGGGATGGGCAAGTGCGCCGGACATCTGCAGATTTGCCCCTGAGCTAGGATTGTGAGTCAGTGCATATTGTTGTTGTCTGGATGCCCTGCCCCTGTGACAGGAGACAGTGTTGACTGACTTTCAGGGCATCCTAGTGCCATGGCATTGAACTTGCTATGAGTGAGCCTGCGTTGTGTTCAAGTGTGCACCATGCACCCCATTGTGGCCTTGCCCATCAGGACATGAGTACATCATAGTGTGTGTTGCTGGCATGCATCCCAAGCATGTAAAATGAGTCTCTGCCCATCCCTTCATCTGGACACCTGTGCTGAGTCAGTTGCAAGAGATGTGCTGTGGGTCTAGTGACATGTTCACTTGCATGTACAACTAATGTGTGGGTGGTGCATGTTGGCACATTGGGGTATTAGCATCCAAAATGCAACAGACATATGTGTGCGTGTTAAGGAGGGATATGTGTGCCATGGTTGATGTTGAAAATGACAATTGGCTTATTCTAAACAGTGTTGGCACTTTGAGCTGTGTTCAGCTGATGATGCAAGGGCTTGCCCTGTGATGTGATGTACTCACTGTGGTGTGTGCAGTCGGTGCAGGTGACTGATGTTGTTCTCTTACTTCCTATTCCTATCCAGATACATCCACGGCTACAGGAGGGGACAGCTCCACGGACCAGGAGAAGCCACAGAGCCTTACAGGGACAGAGGGAGAGGAGTCAGGTGGACCCAGTGGCACGGAGGGCGAGTTGAGCCACACAGAGGAGTCGTCAGCACCATCCCCCCAGCTGAAGGCCACAGCAGCTCTGAGGATGACTCCGCTGTGGAGGCGGGTGTCAGCAGCCACCAAACCCCAGCTAGTGAGGCTGTCTCCGCCACCACCACCACCCCCCTCCCATCGGCTCCCATCCCAGAGGTCCCTGTGGGCTCCCGTGTTCATGAGCATGTCTCTTTTGTGCCAGGCACCGCACCCCCTTCCCCTGTGTCCCCTGCTGTCCTGAGTGAGGAGTCTGTGGACTTACTTAGACAGATGCATGTAGGGCAGACGTCGATGCTGAAGGTCCTCCATGCACACACAGGTCTGTTGACACAACTGGTGTCATTCATGGAGGGCATTTCCTCGGGCATGTCTGCCCTACAGAGGACCAACCAGTCCGTGGCCTTCCCCCTGACGGCAGCAGTGTCCCTCCTCCAACAGTCCACTACCCCTGCAGCACCCACAATTCCTAGCACACTACCTGTCCAAAGCACAGAAACCCCCAAACCAAGGGCTAGACGTGCACATAAGCAAGCGCAGGGAACTGATTCCACACTCACAGGGGCTGGTTTGCTGACACACACACAGTCATCCACAACCACTCCACAGTCCTCCGAGACCTCTCCCTCCCAGCCCCCTTCCCTTGCCTCACCTGCAACCCCATCCCCCAGAAGCTCTTCCTCTGTGACCTTGGCCTCTTCCCCACTGACCCAGCAGATCCTAATTACAAGGGGAAGAGGAAGACCCCACACACAGAAGGGAGTGCCCCTCACACCCAGACACCCTTCCCCAGGCGCACTCAGACTGAGACGCCCACCCGTAAGTTCCCCCGGTGCAAGGAGAGCAAGACCCCCCCGCCAGCACGCAGCTCCAAGGCAAAGTCTCTGTCCTCCATCCCCCAGGCCACCACTCCAGAGGTTCCCCTGCCACTCCCTGACCCAGGTTACCCCACACACAGATACACCATCCCCAAAATGCTAAGGCCATCCCCCCTAGCACTTGCTCCTCCACACCTGGTCAGACAGCTGGTGCCACTGATGTGGGGACCGCGTCCCAACCCCCTGCCTTGCAGACCTCACCTGTCCCCCATTCCGCTCCCATGGATGTAGGCACTGCTTTGGAGTCCACGCCCACCCCGTCTGACTTGGGCACTGCAGTGGTGAGCCAATCCACTCCATCTGACCTGCCCACTGGAGTTGTGCCGGCACCCACCCCATCTGACGTGTGCCCCACAGTTGTGACAGCACCCACCACTTCAGTCAACTCCACTGCAGTTGCAAGTGTCTCACCTGCATCCCCCACCTCTTCACTGCCTCCTTCTGCTGCACCCTGATCCTGTCCCTGTGGATTCTGGCCTGCCCCCATGTATGTCCCTCCGAGGGGATGACCCCAGTCCGTAACAGTGCAGGCAAGCAAGGTGTGACAGTTGTCACTCTAGTTTAATCCTTGGCAATTTGACATGGTTGCACATACGTTTCGAATTTTATATACTGAATTTGTCACTCTAGTTCACCCCTTGCCATTTGGACATGGACTGGCCATTGGCCTTTTGTTGGAACAGATGTTTCACTTTTCATATGCTGAATAAAGCTTTTACTTTGTCCCTGTGAACTTGATTTAGCTGTACATCATGTTGAGGCCCTTGCACCTGTAATGCTTGGTTTAAAATGCTGCATACTGATGTGTTGATGTGAGGTACTCCCTGTTGTCCATGAGATATATATCCTATTCTGGTGGGTATCCATGTCATCCTTTGCAGCAAACTGAGTGTGTCTGGATCAACTATTTGTGTACATCTCTCTGTGAACATTTAATTGCCATGGTCACATCTGTGGCTTGCACCCCTGCACATATGATGTGCTTCCCATTGTCCAAATTGTCTCTCGAGCTAGATGGACGTGCAGAACACGCCGCGCAATATTTGAAGAAACATTGAAAACAAAGATACCAAGAAAAGGAAGGCTAGAATCATTATCAAACCTTCTCATACGGTGTATCTGCAGACGAATACGGAAGACGATTCCAAAAGGCAACGTAACACTGGGACTGAAGATGTGCAGTGATTCTTAACTCAGAGCAAAATCAGAGGCTCGTTTAAAGAAAGAATGAGAATACATGAGACTCAGGATTAGAAGGAAAAGGAAGATAGAGAGTCCAGGAAGAGTGTATGCTTGACTGAAGTAGTAGAATCATAAAGGAAAAACAGTGCGATTTTTCTCAAATTTTCAAATTAAAAATAAGAACAAGAGGAGGAACATTACTATCTTGAGAAAGAAGGTTCTATGTGAAATACACCTTCGAAACGCGTCGACGCTTTGTTTATAGCCACAAATTCATTTTCTTCATATCACCATAGACGTACAATGAGAGGAACGCAGTAAGGTGTATATGTCAAAAAAATTTGAGTTCGAAAATTGTGGCCGCGAATAACAAAGTCCAATTCTCTATTGTACACTCTCGTGAAAGAACATATTGATTGTGATAAATTCATGTTTTTAATTATGTCAGATTAGACTGTTAGGTACTTAGCACCTATCATTTTTAGATTGACCTTTTTAGATTGATACAATTTTCATTTTTATTTTATCTAATGTGTTTCATGATATAATGTATGGAATAATGTCTTGTTTTTAATAAATATAAATGTGAACATATTTGCTATATACCTTTTTGTGCCAATACCGAGTGAATTGAAGTGTGTGGTTGAGAGTGGATGATTACATAATTAAGGGCAGGTGAGTGAATCATTGAGATAGAACTTTCCACATATATTTAATTTCTCCCAGAGGACAATATTACTTAAATTGTTCATTCTTGAACCCTAGTCCTTTGGGTTACCAACGGGTCCCTCTCTTCTTTTATTTATCCTCTTTGGGAGTTACAGCTCAGATGGAGAATGGGTCTTGATTCACAGCCTACGTGTTGGTCGTGTTTTTGACAGTTATGCACATCGTACTTACTCTACAGGACGGACCGGCTCCGGGTACGTGCCGGTCGCAGGGTAAGGCTACCGTCAGCTGTCCGACCGGCCATCGGAATCGGCCCCATAGTAGGACAGAAAAACAAGCAGAACCATGGGCCGAAGGACTCTTCTGTGGATCGATTGAGCGAAAATTACTGATTCTGTATTGTATAAATGTGTGCTTTAGCTGTTTGCTTGTATATGTTATTTGCGTTGTGGCCTTGATTGACACTTTAGTGCATATACATTTTACATGGTTGTTATTCCTGGACTTGCCCACGTGGCACACAGGACGTTATTCAAATTATTGGGCTGATAGAATTGCTTCCCAAAAAGTTCTCCAGGCCACCCTGGGAACAGCAGGGATGTTCGCCGGAGTCACCATGCCCTCATGGGAAATTTCCTAGAAAGGCGTTATGCCCTTCTGTTGGTTGGGGGAGATTTTCACAAACTGATTGAGGGGTTGGAGTGGGAGGTGGGTTGGCGGGGTGGGTTGTTCTGATATATTGTTATTGGGTGGGTATTCTTTAACCTGTTTGGGGGGTTGGGGTGGGAGGGGTTGGAGGGTGGGGTATGTCACTAAATATTTTGCTGCTGCATTTGTATGCTATTGAATGACGTACAGAGACAGACTTGAGAACACAATATGTTGCCCTAGACACAGTTATTTTATGCATATTGCCTTATTGTACACCAAGTGACCAGTCTAAATTGTTTGACATGGAACATAAGAGGTTTAAAAGACGGCAGAAAGTCTAGACTAGTACATGCATATCTCACGAGACATAGTGTAGATTTGTGTCTGCTACAGGAAACTCATCTACATGTTAAACCCTCCCCTAAACTCAAACAAAAGAGATGGGGGTTCGCCTATTCCTTGGTTTTTCCAACTATTCTCGTGGGGTGGCAGTGCTGGTTAAGCGTGGTATTGAATAGAGGGAGAAGGAAGCCCACACAGACCCTGAGGGTAGATACATAATACTGCTGGGCTCGTTGGGAGGGGTTTTTCTAACCTTAGTAGCAAATACGGACCCAATATCGACTCTCCAGAATTCTTCCAAGATATATGGACCAAGATAAAAGCAACTGGTGATTCTATGGGAAGGGGATTGAAATGCAGTGTTAAACGATGTACTTGATAGGCATGGTACGGCGAGGACACTTTATCCTACTGCTGGCAAAGCCCTAAGTGCAATACTTGAAGATGGTGACCTTGTTGATGTCTGGCGCTTGCAACACCCACTGTCTAGGTAGGGTACCTGCTTCTCTGAACACCATAAATCCTGGTCCCGGTTGGACTATTGGCTGGCGTCTCGGGATGTGGCAAGCTGGGTAGTGGAGGTATCTCACCTGCCGAGAACACTATCGGATCTCTCACCATGCCTTTTGTGGCTATTGCTCCCTGACTCCATGCGGCGGGCATTTTCCTGGAAACTCCCTCCACATGCTTTATTAGACGAGGCGTTTAAGGAAGAAATACGTAAAGACATAACAGACTATTTTACTCTTAATGCAGGCTCCGTCGACACTGAAGCATCTTTGTTGGAAGCATTTAAAGTGGTCATTAGAGGACAATGTATTGCTCGGCAGGCAGGGGTACTTAAGGCGATTAGGACCACGCTGTCTTCCAATGAGGCTCACATCAAAGATCTTGAAACACGATTTTATTCAGATGGTACATCTGCTAACCTTGCTCAGTTGAAATCCAAGTTGTTGGACTATGACGAAGAGGCACAGGGGGAGGTGAAGTTTCTTGGGAAGCATGCAGAGGCGCATAGATATGGAGAGGGGGACAGAACGGGGCGGACGCTTGCCAACATGATTCGCACCTCTAGGTCTTCTGCCTATATTCCCAAGCTGGCTGACAGGGATGGTAGTACTGTCAGAGGCCTAGAAGCTATACTTAATGAGTTATCCTTGTTCTATTCCCAGTTATATACAGCTACAGAATCCAGATGCCCGGAGGGCATGCAGGCCTTTCTTGACTCCCTTGAACTGATTTGGTTTAATAATAGACACAGGGAATACATGGACTTGCCATTTACGGTGGAGGACATGACTAACGTGATTAAAGGTTTGCCCCTGGACAAGGCCCCTGGGTCAGACGGGTTGACGACAGCCTTTTATTAAACATATGTAGAGGAGCTCATGCCCCAACTTTTGGCGGTTTATGAAGAAGCCCAAGAGTTGGGTATATTGCCCCAAACGATGCAAGAGGTGATCATTATTACTCTGTTAAATCCTGGGAAGCCTGACACTGAATTAGATTCATATCCCTCCCTGTCGCTCAGTAATGTAGATGCCAAGATTTTGGTGAAATTAATAGCCAATAGGGTACAACCAATGATCCCCCTTATTGCTCATCCAGACCAATCGGGCTTCATATTGGGGAGGTCTACCTCTCATAATCTTCTAACAGTCTTCTCGGTTCTACATTACTTACACTCGAATGTGCAGGCGGCGGCGATATTCTTGGACGCAACCAAAGCCTTCGACTCGCTTGAATGGCCCTATCTTTTTATGAAATTAGAGCGGATCGGGTTTAGCCCTCTTTTTATTAAATGGATCAGGTTATTATACACTGAGCCAACAGCTAGGCTACGTATTAACGGTCTCTTATCTGAGTCATTCCTGATCTTGTGTGGCACGCATCAGGGGTGCCCCCTATCCCCCCTACTATTTGCCATCGCGATTGAGCCATTAGCTGCACGCATGAGACAACATAACACAGCAAGGTGGATAGGGTTCAGCACTAAAAGCCTCCTTATATCGCTCTACGCAGATGATGTTACTCTGTATATCCTGGACCCAGCTATGAACTTAGATGTTGTTCTAAGAGAATTTATTAAATTTGGCGGGCTGGCCGGCATATCCATCAATAAGGCTAAATCAGTTATGTTCCCCCTGACTGACAACACAAAGGCTGTGACTTCTGAGTTCCCACTGAAGTGGGAAGCTGAGAAGGTAAAATATTTGGGAATCTGGATAAGTCAGGATTTACAAAAGGTATGGAACTTGAATTATGGTTGGACTATGAATTGGCTGGAGGAGAAGGTTGCTCTCTAGGCTAAACTTCCTTTATCCCTGGTAGGAAAGATCGCGCTGACGAAAATGGCTGTATTACCTTAATTTTTGTATCTTTTTGTGAACTTGCCGAACACACTTACACAACCTTTTTTCAGAACAATACGCTTATTGCTAACATCTTTGGTTTGGGCAGGTGGACAGGCTCGAGTATCCTGGGAGCTGCTGTCTCTACCATTAAAACAGGAAGGTCTGGGCGCCCCGGATATGCAACTATATGCACTTTGTGCACAAGCACAATTTCTGCATTATTGGGTCTACCCAACACCATTTCAGCCCCATGTGGTGGTGGAGATGGACGCGGTTGCACTGGTTCCTATCCAAGTAGCTTTGTATCAGACTTAAAGACGCCCCATGGACGGAATTGACACTTCCGAAACCCTGCGATGGGCTTGGGATGGATTACAGAAGTGTGCAGGAGCCCAGATATTATATGCCCCGTCAATCCCCTTAGCACAAAACCCAATGTTACCCAACATAAAGGATGAGATAAGTAAAAAGGTAGCGCAGAAGATGAAACTTCACACGTTTGCGGACCTCTACCCGGGGAACATATTTAGGGACCCTCCGGCAGCAGAAGAGGGTCAGAAGGTGCCTTTTGGAGAGCTGTTTCTCTATCACAAAATACGAGCTGCCTGCCGGGCATTGCACAGTGAGTTCCCAGTAGGGGTGAGTGGAATTTGCGTAGTCGCGCTACGCAAAGCTCCGCGAAATGGTAAAAATCTCCGTAAGCACGCAAAAATTCCGCGGACACGCGGAATTGCTTGTTCACGATGCTTTTTAGCGGTTCGCGAATGCTGTGTGCGTGCTCAGGGGGAAATATCTTGCGAACACGCATTTTGAAAAGCGCGAACAAGCAAAAAATTCCCCGAAGCTGCGGATCGCGGAAATTTTGATAATTTCGCGTTCTCCACGGAACGCAACATTACCCAAATTCCGCAATTTCGACAAGCGGAATGGAATTTACCGTCCAGGCCTAGTTCCCAGCCTCCCCACCCCCATATCAGCCCTTGAGAACTTACTCAAATCACCATCACCACGAAAACGTATAACCCGACTCTACACACAGATGCAAACCACCGCCCCTGTGACAAGACCTAGTGCATTGCTGAGGTGGAACGCGGAGCTCTCTCCTCCACTGACCGAAGATCAATGGCAATACTGTTGCAATCAGCTCACTGAGCTGTCCCCTAACTATAGACTTTGGTTGATTCATTTCAAATTCCTACATAGATATTACAGAACAACCATGAGTTTACACCGCATGGAGCAGAGTGCTGCTGGCGTTGTGGGGTAACCCCCGCTTCTTCCATACATATGGCATGGGAGTGTTCTGCACTAACTGAGTACTGGTCCCAGATCTTTACGCAAATAAATCAGATCCTGGGTATGTCTCCCCATCTCCAGTATTGGGACTGTTAGGATATGTAAAGGAAACACATATTAAGAAGCGTAAACTACATGCACTACTACTGTTATTCGCCAAACGTCAAATTGCAGATCACTGGGGGAGGAGGAAGAAGCCTACGACCATGGAATGGATTAAAGAGGTTACATACAGCCATTCCCAGCTAACTACTTTCTGGGAATTGATGCCTCCCACCTCAAGACCCCGTGAAATATGGGAGCCGTTTGTTGCCTGGGCTCGGGAGAAGACAAGTGGGGATGAGGATGTTGTGCGAGATGCTGCCCGCACTGAAGATGTGACATGAATACGATATGGGTATTTGATAAGTTTCTATGATAGATGCTGTCGGATGGGGACTGGAATCTGCTTTTCTATTCCTGTACTACTACCTCTAAATGTTTACTGTTTCATGACTACTGGTCCTGGTGATATTGGGGCACATCGCTGGCGTAGGCGCATGACGACTAATGACTATTGTGTGTATACTGAGCTATTGTATGACTAGACCATGTATACCTGGCGTGTTGGTTTGTTGCATCAAAATGTACATTGCATTTATTTGAAAATACCAATTCATTTAAAAAAAACAATTCTAATTTGTGCCAAGGGCGACATATCAGGGGCCATTATGCGAGACGTCATGACTGGTCCCAGTCCTATCCTTCGCAGGACCCCTCTGAGAAAGGTCTAATCAACTCTAACAAACACTTTCTCAGCATCAAGGGAGAGCTAAAATGCGGGGATATTACGCAGATGGGCCTTCTCCACCAAGTGGGCTATCCGCGTATGTTATCCGCCTCATGTCTTTGGTGAATGAAGCCTGCCTGGTCTGAATCAACCAAGCCATGAAGGACTGGTGCTAGGCGATGTTGCAAAATTTTGTATACATTTTGACATCAACGTTAAGGAGGGAGATGGAATGGAAGGAGGCGCAGGATGCCGGGTCAATCCCCGGTTTAGGGATAAGGGCTATTTCCATCCCAGTCATAGTAATGGTCACACTGGCAGTGTCGGCGATGGAGTTAAATAAGCAAAGCATAGGAGTCTGCTGCTGGGGGTGAAAAAGACAGTAGAAAGAGACTGTGAGGCCATCAGGCCCTGGAGATTTCACCAGCGGGAAGCTTTTTAAAGCTTTTTGATGTCCTTCTGGGGTGATCGAATCCTCCAGTTGCTGCGCATGGGATGGATTCAGCAGTTCCCAGGTGCACGAGGCAAGGAATGGCTCGATCTCCTCCTGGGCAACATTGCCCTGGTCGTAGAGAGATGAAAAAAAGGTACAGTAGGCCCGTTGTTCATCTGCTTCTGATGTGGCCCATTAACCTTTACCGATCTCAGTCTTTAAGATATCATTCTGAGAGATGCGCATGCGGAGCAGACAAGCTTTTGTTTCAGAGCAAAGAGAGAGTATTAAATGTTATTTACCCGAAGTGCTTTTAATTGGTCCCGGAGTGCGGCTAGGCGTTTTTGGCAGTGTCTGGAGGATGCGGCATGCTCCTGCCTCTCCAATACCTTAATATCGTGTGAAGGGTTGGCGAGATTCACGGGTTCGGGCGATTGAAATTGAGGTGATAACACCTCGGATGGTTGCCTTGAATGCATCCTAAAGTACGTGATTGCTAGTGTCTGGAAGATCATTTGTTACAAAATACGTTTGGATTGCCTGGCGTATTTGAGCTATTTTGACCTGATCCCTTAGGATATGTCGTGGGAGCCTCCAGCGAGGGACGGAGCGTGCTGCCGCACCCATGCCAGCCAGGCTGATTTCCAGATGGGCATGATCAGAGACCGATATATCCAATATATTTGCAGACTCTTGCAAGCAAATAAGTGATTGATATAAAAAGAAGTGGTCTACGCGGGAGTAAGACCAATGGACATGCGAATAGAAAATATAATCCCTTGTTTACAGTTCTGCATAACACCATGCATCTAGAAGGCCCAAGGCCTTGAAATCCTGCTTGAGCGCTGCAGACATAGCCCCAGTACCTTGGAAGGAGGAAGTACTAAGATCTAAGCATGGGTCCCAAACAAATTAAAGTCTCCCCCAAGAAGGATTGGGTTTGCTTCCTGAGAGACCAGCTCCTCTAGTAGGTACCCAATGTATGTGTCTTGAGAATGGTTAGGAGCATAAATGTTGATCAATGTAAGGGGTCTGTTATTAATTAGAACCTCAAGCTTAAAATGCCGTCCCTCCTTATCTCGAACCATCCGGGCTACCTGTATGTGTATGCCTGGTTTAAGGAGAATGGCCACCCCGCTGTCTTAGACGTTGAAGAGGCCCACGCTTGGCCAGGGTATTTAGGATGTGCCATGCGCTTTGTGTCTGCCTATAGAAGGTGAGTTTCGTATATAAAAATAATGTCCTGGTCTTGAATCAGGAGGTAGCGCCAAACCTGTTGCCGTTTATTAGGTGCATTAAGCCCCTTCACATTAAGGGAGAGAAATTTAGTTTGTGCCATGGTCATTTGTGCGCGAAGGAGGAAGTCATTCAAGACAATATCTCACCACCCTGCTCCCAGTTGCGTCTCTAACCCAACCAACAAAGCATGACTGTGAAGTGGAGAATTGGAGAATGTAAAAAGAGGTATGCCTACTTATTTAAAACCCAGAACACCATCCTCTCTAAAGCCAAATATTGTTTGTATAAGGGAAACCGGGCGATAGGGTGTATTGCAGTTTTCCCTCCAAATGAACCCACTGGAGGAAAGAGGGAAAAGGAAAGAAAAGAAAGGAATAAACAAATCTAATAAAGAAAAGGCCAACTGGGCCATGTTAGTTCATTCCAGTCCTGGAGAAGCCCATTTGTATGAACCAGGGCGACTCTGAGGAAGTCCCTCCACATATCGACCAAGTGAATGGGTGAGGGGTGTCAGCAGGATCGGGTAGTTGGTCGCTACCACTCTGTACAGCAGCCGGCCCGCTGTCTAATTACGGGGAGTAAGACTTAGTCACCCCCTAGAGATTCTGGGAATTTTCAATACAAAATCATGTCTGGAGGCAAGTTAGCTCAGATTCAAAGGGGGCTTTCTGGCCAGATAGTTGTACCCACAAATCAAACAAATAGTCCGGAAAGATCATACATGCATAGGGTTAGGTACTCATCACCTCCTGACTTGGGGTCTGAAGCACTCTAAAGACTATGTCCTCTTGTTCAAAAGGCAGCAGTGGGGGGGGCCCAGAGGCCGCCCGGGAGGGGCTGGGGATTGCGCACTGCCCATGGACTTAAGGTGGTGTATAATGTCCTAATTAGCTTGCTGCAAAGCGTCGCTTGGCCTCCGATGCCAACCATGAGGGGGAGGTGCATTAGACCATTCCGGGCAAAGAACGGCTCTAGGGTGGGTGGCTTCCTAGGTCAAACTAGAGGGTCGAGAAGCGGACTGAAGCTGGAGCAGTTGTTGATCCACCTTCAAGGATCTGAGAGATCGACGTCTATCCTCCCATGTGAAAATCAGGGAAAAGGGGGGCCCCTACTGATACTTAATTTTGAGATCCCTCAATTTGTCAGCTACTGGTTTAAATTATTTGTGTTGTCGCAGGGTGAGTGGGGCTAGATCCTGGAAAATGTATATGGGGTACATTCCGTAGGATAAGTCAGACTTTTCCCTGGTCGCATGAAGGATTGCCTCTTTCTCCGTTAAGAAGTGCACTCGGGTTAAGATATCAGGGATTAGATTTGGATTGGCACGGGGCTGGCACTTGATGTGCTCTATCCAGTGTAGGGGGAAGGCGTCCTAATGTCCCCTGGTCTGCTGGAGCAGTTCCGCCATGTAACTCATTATGTACTGGCCCTCCGCGCCCGTAGGGACCCCCTAATACATAGGTTATTCCTCCGGCTCCTATTTTCCAAATCCTCGTGCTTGATCTGGAGTTCTACGTGCTGTTCTTTGAGCTTTGCCATGTAGCGCTAAAGGTCCTCCTGGTCTCCCGTCCACGTGTCGAGTGCTCTTCCAAGGCCGTCGACTCTGGTTCCAATTTCCGTTACATCACACTGAATGTCTTGCAGACATGACTTGAACTCGGATTTGAGTGAGCCAATTTCTGCCTTTATCTCCTGGAGGAATTTGGTCATGAAGGCTTGTGTAAGGGGGCTCGTCTCAGTCCCCATTGGTGATGTCGCCATCATGGGGGCCTGTTGAGCCACAGCAGCAGAGGGTGGATTTGCCCAAAGTGAGGCAACTGTTGTTTCCTTAGAGGCACCAGGAACAGTGTCATTTCCACCCTTGGTGTGTGGCATGCTTCTACAGGAATTCTTGTTAATCTGTATGACCCACTCTTGAGGGTGAACTCCAGGTTATCAGACAAGGGAAGGCAGTAGAATCACCCCTGAAGTCCCCCAGTCTTGAGTTAGGAAGCAGGGCAAGGGACCACCCCAGAGAGGCAGAGGAGCGGCCCAGAGCCCAGAGAAAGAAAGGTGGGGGTTCACACTCCTGCTGCCCGGTGCAATAGCCAAGGCTCCCAAAAAGGTTCCATGTAGGGGGAGATTGCCCCGATAGCCAATCCTACCCCAACTACATCACTAGAGTACATTCAGGTGACAGTGGATGCAGCGGGGGTGGTTGGACACAGACATGGTTCAGAGGGAAGCCAATACAATCTCAACCCACTGGTCTGGATCCTGCCAGTGGTCAAGCACGGAAGGCACTCAATCAGGCTCTGATTCACTGCCCGTCTGTGCAGCCAATCTCCCCAATTTTCCCCAGAGCAATCAGCTGAATGCTCATATCGTGGGGACCCTCTCACAGGAAAACAGGTCCGAGTCCCCACCACACTGCCAGCAAAAGTCAAGCATAGGTAAGTGAGTGAAAGGGGCTAAGTTAGCTGGCCGAGTGCACAGCTAATCTCACCCACCCCCGCAGGGCACACAGATGATCCCCCATCACTCCAGCCACAGACCCCTGCCTCACCTCATCTCACACATCGTGGTGCTGTGTGGTCATCTCCAGGAACATCTAGGTGGGCCTGGAAATTATGTCAGCTCCCCTCTCATCCACTACTGGGGTGGTCAGGGCCCCCCTGGTCCGGGGCATGGAACCAGTGCTTCCCCCACTCAAGGGAGCCATAGGATCGCCCACCTCACCCCTCCTGGGGGTGCCGCATCTCAGCCTCAGTGGTGAAGGTGTAACGGGCTCGGCCTCCTTCATGGGGAGAAGGCCCACAAAATTGCAGCTTGGTGGAGGCCCCGCCGGCCTCAGGCAAATTCTTTACACCCAGGGAGGAGCCCGGTCATTCAGGGCTCCCTCCCCGACCCAGCGGGCCACAAGGAGATGGAGGGAGGGCCCTGTATGCGGCAACCTCACCGGCCCCCGGCAAAGAAGGTCAGCCCCAGGGTGACTGCAGGACCAGGGGGACACCTCAGATGCAGCTGGGCTCGATACTCCAAGTTGCACAGGTGATGGCTGGGGCCCTTCAAGTACAGCCCCCGGATAACAAAGCCGGCAGTCAGGCCCCCTCCGCAGTGCCCCAGGTCACAGTAAAGTCATCCTTCTCCACCAGAGCTGGATCCAAAATGGCAGGTAAGGCCGCTCTCACTGGCGAATTCCCCTCATCGTCCCCCGGCTCGGGACCGGAGTTTACCACAGGCCAAACAACGTGAGGTGGGGGTCTCAGGATAAGGCCAGGCTGTGTCCCCAAGGTCTTCCGGCTATTTTATTCTTTTGGCCAGCCGCCGGGAGACACAAAGTGCTTCTTACTCCATCGAAGTCTTGGCCACGCCACATAGTTGGGTTTTTGCACCACAGAAATCTTATGAGTTCCTTTAACATATCCTGCAAGAGGGAGGCACATTTTGAATGATGCCAATGGTAGTGGTAACTTGAATGGATTGTTATTACAATCCCATACAGTAATGCATAAAATACTTATAAGTCAACCTCCTGACTGAGACTGCTAGAACAATGAAAGGCAATTATAAAATAGATTAAAACAATGCAATAGTCTAATACTACCAGAAACATTTGTAGTCAAGAGAATTTTGAAATGTAACTCTTGGATGGCTCGGGATTAAGAACATGGTGGAAATGAGGCACAATCTGAATTATCTACAGGACTTCTAGTATTACTCCTCAAATCATATTTCCCTGCTGTTTTCTCTGAGCACTTGTAATTTAAGTGATTTCCGCTGGAAAAAAAAAATGTGAACATAAAGTGACTGATACTACGTAGATGGCTTATTTTGTTTGTCTTTTCCATAAGCACTATAAAGGAAGCCCGTCAGAATATTTTTGGACCTTCTCAGCTGCATTCCGATAATGGGAGAATGAGAGTGGAATGCCCTCTTCACGCGAAAAAATTGTATAGCTAACAACTGTTTCATGAGTGCTGTGAGGAGAAACTGTCTCAACTACACCCTGTTACGAAACTGGTAGTGGAATAAGATGCAAAGTAAAAAGACATAGCTTACCTACACATGGGAAGCACATAAAAGGCAACAAATGTGTACTGACACATGGGAAACTTGGGCTTCAATCCCTGGCCAACAGTGTCTATTCTTTCTCTCTCTCTTGCATATATCGCACTATGACAAAAGACTGAGGAAGAGGGGTTAGGCTAAACCCTGACTATAATATATTTTCAGTGGCAGGAGAACCCCATCCTATCTAAAACTTTAACAGCAAAATTAATCTTGCTGCATCCTTTGTTCTTGTCAAAAATATCTAGTGCCTGAAATGAAAAAGAAATAAGGATAAATGCCCAGAGAGTCAATGGCAGGGTCTACAAAAACAACTTTAAATCTAAAAGTAAATGTAGAATAATAAAAATAAAAAAAAGAAGATACTTTAGTGGCTGTAGGCAATAAAATATGACATATACCAGTCTAGCAAACAATGAAGAACATGAAGACTTGTAGGGCAACTTAGAGGAAGATTTGCGAGGTGATAGCTTAGAAATGGTCCTCAAAAGCAAACTCATGATATAAGAGCAGAAATGGATCCGAGCCAAGTGGTTCAACCAAATATTTTGAGGAAAATGATCATTGGATCATTCATTCGAGGACTAATTAGAAGGATGGAGAACTTAATAATAAAAATATTGTTGAGTTCATATATTCTTATTTCTTTCATTCACAAAACACAGGTTTTTCAAACTCTAAATCGAAGTGTGAGGTCAATAGAGTGCTACATCCCGACCTCTAAATGTGTTTGTAAGATTAAGAAACAAGTTCCTAAAACAGACAGTACTAACAAATGTAAGTGGACATTGAAAAAGCAATGAAATGCTACTCCCAATCTACAATTTTACTAGTTGTGGTGTAAATGAATCAGATCAGGGGTCTCAGTGGGGAATTGAAAAGGTTAACTATAACCATATGTAGGGGGCATTGTCCATCACCATAATGGTAAACTACTTCTGTGTACTGGAAATCTGATTGTGCTTTCAAATATCAAACTAAAGAGATAAAACCTTCATGCTGTTTGCAGGATTAGCCAAGAATGGTTGTGATTAAGAAACTTTACATCTATTTAAAGAGCGGGTTCTGCTTACATTATATGATTCAACCAGCATGGTGGGTTTCAGTGGGCCCACAAAATGGGCTGGACTATCAAAAGTATTAAATATCCATTTATGGTTGGGTGTAAATGTGCCAGGTTTTGTCTTCTCCTTTTGAGAGTCAGCTCATCACCATCTGGTTCTCTATTGCAGCCACAGTCTCTGTTCAATGAAGGATGCTGCGTGATGACCAACAAGATCCAGCTTGGGCACTGCCCCAACGTAGCTCAAGTAAATGCTACTCTACATTTAGGTGAGTCATCATAACATCTTTTGTTAATTGTTACTCATTGTGGTGGAAAGGAATGGTTCTCATTTGGATTGTTCCACCCTTAGGCAAATGATACCTCCAATACTTAAGAGGGCACCAGCAGTGTGGAATGTGTTATTCAAATGTAGGAAATTGCTGCTGGCAGAGACACCACTCATTACTGTCCCCATTGCTAACACTTCAGTGATGGGCAGTAAACAATATCATGTACAAATTAATAAGGTATGATTTGATTTGAATACAATATTCACTAACCTCCAGATCCTCTTTTTCAATTGCAGTATTTGTTTATTTCCACTTACTATTAAACTACATTTTATGGATTTTTGCATTTTATGCATTGTCTCTTTTAATTCAAGGTGGGTGAATCAAACCATTTTAAACTATCTGCTGTTGATTTCACATTTATAGCATCATAGTTTTCACGAGAAGTCACGCAACAACTTTGCCCATTTTTGATGTGTACTATTGACATTTATTATTATTTTACTCAAATCAAGATGGATGCAGCAAGAGATTTGATAATCCGGCAGTACTTGGATGTGAGATGGATCCAGTCATGTGATTACTCTCCTTGGATATTCAATCTCTAATGGGAAAACTCATTTAGGAATAGATTCTCCTTCTTTAGTTCTTAAAGTAAAGACACTTATATTGCCCTGTGGACGAACCCATCCTTTTTAAGCAGCTTAACACCAGTATAAATATGGAACACTCATATCTGAACATACATATAATCAATTGGAAAGGGTTGGTTTACATAACAAAAGGTTTTGTTGGCCAGAAAGTCCTGGAGATACGCCAATTTAAACCAGACCATCTCCCACTCCACTAGTCATTTACCTTTATATTTGCCACACTTACACACACACATGCTAAAAGGAAAATGTGCATGGGGTAATATGTGCATTATAAAGTTCAAGTAAATCACGTAATGTTAATCAGTTTCTGTTTATATACCATCTTCATTTAAAACCCCCACTAGCACGATAATCGCCTCAGTGAATCACAATTCATTTGGTCAGAAATGGATCCTACCTTTTTAATTATTTTCATAGCTATTGGCATCTTGTAGATTAGCCAGGATCAAAATATCATTTACATCTTTATTGTAATTCACATGTACATCAATTACCTAGGCACACTGGCTATTATTTTCTTTAAAAGGAACTGATAGTTTACATGGTGATCCTGCCAGTGCCTAAAAGTAAAATGGTTTCCTGAAGCAAAACTTGATCTGATAATAACCCGGTGTGATTTTATAACAGAAGATTTTGACTTTGCTTTCTTATATTGTAGTTTAATATAGATTAGGATTTTGGTTTCATTTCTAAATTGATTGCATTGATAAACTTTCATGCCTTTATAATCGTCCATCTTATGAATGAGAAGACAAACACTTTTGTTAGCTCTCTTCCATTCATAGTAGAAACAACCCCCACTAATTTCATATCATTTGAGTTCATACCAGCAATATCCATAATATGTTTACATTATGTGAGGGTTTTAGATCTGTTCAATGGGTGGATGTTTAAATTCAGGTTCTAGGTTTCGATCACTATTATCTTCAACGTTATCTTTTGTTTATTTTATTTAAAAATCTTTTTATTGCATAAATAAAAACAAGTGCAATACAGAACAAGAATAAGAATGTGCAGTGCAGTCTCCATCATTTTCAACAATCTTATTGCAGTAGTACAACAATCGTCATAATGATTCACAGGATAAACAATGCAGTCGTGTGCCAGATACATTACGTCGTATTCAAAACATTACTCAGCTTCATGATCCGGTGATAGTGGGGAAGCGTCATTGAAAGGTGTACATATTGACACTCTGCTTCCATTCCATAGATTCCAGATTCTAGTCCATTTTTGTGGGCAACCTCTGCCTTCATATATGACCCTCTCAGTTTGCATGCACCAGACCTTTTCAGATTCCCAGTCCCTGAACCTAAGCTTAGCTACCCCTTTCCATGTCCTGGCTATGTTACGTTTTGCAACCATGCAGCCCAGGGAGACCCACAGTCTCTCAGTTCCTGACAAGTCGGTAGCCTCCCAAATGTTAAGAAGACACACGCGGGGGGAAACTCCAAAAGCTTTGTGACAAGTTAAAGACAGCGCTGCTGTTAACTTTCCCCAGTATGTCTAAAGAATCGGGCACTCCCACCACTGATGTAGGAAGGTGCCGGTTTGACCATATCCTCTGGGAAAGGCTGAGGAGCTCAGAACACCCATTTTGACAAGCACCGAGCTGGTGTAGTAAGCTCTGTGTAGTAATTTGTGTTGGATAAATTTAAAACAGGATTGAATCGCCACCTCACGTCCCCAACATTATCCACCCATTTCGCACAAATCTTCCCCTATGTGTCCAGTGTATTGTTTAGTATTTTGCGGTATGTCAGTGAAATGGCTTTTTCCTGGAGGTAATCATCTAGCAGTCTGTCTTCTAGGGGCGAGGAGACCGGCAGGTCAGTACCCATGGGTATCGCTCTATGTTGTGCACTAAGGGCTTGAAGGTATCTAAAGGTTTCTTTGCTATGTAATTGATAATCCCGTTGAAGATCACTGAACGGGATCACCTTGCCTCCCCCATAAGTCGCCAACCCTCGAGAGACCTATCGAGTCCCCCTTATCAAATCCTGTTTGTTTTGATAATACTCCCAACAGGTATGTGTTCTGCAATGGGGTGACTTGTGTGGTTTTAGCTTCCCACCCCAAGGCGGCAGTCCCATATAGCAATTGTGTCAAAGTTGGAGTGAATTTTGGTGCATGTTTCCCACACTCCATAGATAGGCCTGGGATAGTTGCCGGGGAGCATATTGTGTCTATCCTTTCTGTAAGCAGGATCTGTCCCATTTCGGTGCACCCAATGATTAAGAACTATTAGTTGAGAGGCCCAATAATAGGTTTTATTGCAGGCAGGGTGATACCTCCGTCGTACTAGCTTTTTGTAAGTTTGGCCAATGCTATTCGGGGGGTACCATTATTCCAGAGCAAGGCGCGTACCTCTGATTCAATGACATTAAAGTATTGTGTTGGGACCAAATAGGGTGTGTTTTGGAAGGCATAAAGGAATCGTGCAAGCGCCATCATCTTATAGAGGGCGGCCCTGCCCAATAAAGTGAGGGGCAATGTCTTCCAGTGTTGCACGTCAGCACAAAAGCGACGCAAAGGAGGAGCAAGATTGCGATTTTAGAACACTGTAGGATTAACAGTGATGTATATTCCCAAATAGAAAAAAACAGTCTGCAACTATATTGGCCTCGCAGCCCGTGGGACGGATTGGGCGTTCCCCACTCAGAACATAAACCAGGGATTTATCCCAATTGATGGTATGGCCAGAGTATTTTTGAAATGGGGCAAATATATGTAGGACACGGTGAATGGAGAAACGGGGCCTGGCCAAATAAAGCATATTTTTTTATTTATTATATCGTCAGCATAGAGGGAGATTTATCCATCCAGTCCGTCGACCAATTGAGGCCTCTAATGAGGGCGTTCCTCCGATCCAAATCGCCAGAGGCTCCAGAGCCAAAGCAAAAAGTGAGAGGAAAAGGGGACACCCTTGCCTTGTTCCCTTCTGTAATGCAAATATTGATGATCGCCGTCCATTAACTGTGATTCTGGCCAGCGGCTTCGAGTAAAGAAGTTGCACCCATAATAAAATCCTATCCCCAAATCTGTATCTTTCGAGTGCGGCAAATAAAAAGGGCCATTCGATCATGCTGAATGCCATCTTGGTGTCTAAAGACATAATAATTGCCTCTTCTTGAATTGTGGCTGCTCTGCCCAGGACTCCGTAAAGGCGTAGAAGGTTCAGAGCAGTATTTCTAGCTGGCATAAAGCCAGATTGGTCCGGATGGATCAGTTTATGAACAAAAGGTGAGAGAAGCTATGCCAGGATTTTGGCTAGTATTTTGACTTCTGGGTCTAGGAGGGAGATAGGCCTGTACGAGCCACACTGCTCGGGGGGGTTTACCCTTTTTGTGTATAATGACAATGTTGGCCAATCTCTGCATTTCGGGCAGAACACCCCTATGCACACTCTCCTCATACATCCGTATGAGATATGGGGCAATTGTAGAAGCATTAGATTTGTAGAGATCTATTGGAAGGCCACTAGGGCCCATGGCCTTTCCTGACTGCAAGGCACCAATCGCCTTGGACACCTCCTCTTTAGTCAAGTCTGAGTCCAGGTGCTTAACATCCTGGGGCTCTAGAATGGGTAGTTCCAGGGTGGCTATTAATTATTTCGCATCTATATGGGTGGAGGCCTGAGTGGAGGTATATAGACCTGCACAAAGTGATCCACGAATGCCCCCGCAATCCCAGATCTGTCCTGCAGTTTGATACCATCTTGGCATACAATCTCAGCCACCCATCTGTTGGCTATTTCCCGTTTGTCTAACCAGGCTAACAATTTGCTAGCCTTATCGCCAATATCATATACACGGTACTGAGTGGCCCGATATTGGGCCTTAGCCGCCTCTTCAGAGATGTTTATATACTTGGTTTGTTTTCATGAGCAGTTTGTGCATGGTGTCTGATGTCACAAGACCACGTTCGAGAAGGGCAATCTCACATTCTATCTCTACCTGCATCTGCTTTTCCTTCCTGTGTCCCGCTATTGCCGCCACTCCTCCGCCCTGAACCACCGTTTTGTATGCCTCCCACAGTACTACATCCGAATCAACTGAACCATAATTCTTGGTGAAATAATTGTTGGTACTCTCCTTAAGTTTATCTGTAATAGCCAGCACCTTGAGGTACCAAGGGTTAAGAACCATTTCATGGCATGTGGGGCGGGGGGTGCCGCCATAGTACATTACTAGCAGGGAATGATCGGAGATGCCCCTGGGAAGAAAGGAGATCTCTCCAAACTCAGGGAGCTGGGTGGCTTTGCAAAAGATATAGGTGCCGATCACGATCCGGCAAAAACCGGGTACGAACCGTCGGACGGAGCATAATCTCCGCCCGACGCGTACCCGGTCGTCAAATTTTACAAACAAGGAATTACGATTCGCACGGGTACACCATTACCGTACGAATCGTAAAAAAGCCCGACCGAACAAAAAACACCTACCAATGCGATCCGGGAAAGCGCCGACCTGATGTCGGGACGCACGCAGCCAGCCATTCACGACCCAGGAATCACGATTCGCACCGACGTCACCCCGCACGGTCAATATTTTGCGGCAGCCAAAAACTGCCGGGAAATCAGGACGACGCGAACAAGGACCACCAGTACGCGACGGACAGACGACGCCGCGAACAAGGAGGACCAGTACGTGACGGACAGACATGGACCCGAACCTACGAGTCATCCCTGCCCTCATAGCAGTCCACCTCCTCTACAGGTTACGACGCAGACGCCGCAGAAGGTCAGAATAACTAAGGGAGGGGGGAAAGTGGGGTGGGGTGGGGGTGGCACGACCAGGGCAGGCCACAAAACAACCACATGAGTGACACACTACACATGGCCTGGACATACCTGACTCCCATGCCCTGGTCACCACGAGGGGGTGGGGGCGTGTCCTGATAAGCCAGCGACCGCCACAACGGAAGTCCGTCACCACGCGAACCGGCAACACAACCAGACAGGTACGTCCCGTACCCACGCCTGAAGAGCGTGGGTACGAGTCGGACCACGCCCACACACGTCACCCCAACAATGGCGGGACGGATCGCACCCATGTGGCAAAGGCCTGGGTACGGGCCGCACAAACATCACATAGCGTGGGGACGGATATGTACGGACCCTACCCCCACCCCGTATGCAAGGAGCGTACCCCCCACCCCAACAGTGCAAGTACGACCCGTACCCCCACCCGCGTATGCAAGGAACGTACCCCCCATGCCAACAGTGTAAGAACGACCCGTACCCCCACCCGCGGACGTACGGAGCGTACCCCCCATGCCAACAGTGTAAGTACGACTCGAACCCCCACCCACGAATGCAAGGAGCGTACCCCCCAGCCCAACAGTGTAAGTACGACCCGTACCCACACCCGCGTATGCATGGAGCGTACCCCCCATGCCAACAGTGTAAGTACGACTCGAACCCCCACCCACGAATGCAAGGAGCGTACCCCCCAGCCCAACAGTGTAAGTACGACCCGTACCCCCACCCGCGAATGCAAGGAGCGTACCCCCCATGCCAACAGTGTAAGAACGACCCGTACCCCCACCCGCGGACGTACGGAGCGTACCCCCCATGCCAACAGTGTAAGTACGACTCGAACCCCCACCCACTAATGCAAGGAGCGTACCCCCCAGCCCAACAGTGTAAGTACGACCCGTACCCCCACCCGCGAATGCAAGGAGCGTACCCCCCATGCCAACAGTGTAAGAACGACCCGTACCCCCACCCGCGGACGTACGGAGCGTACCCCCCATGCCAACAGTGTAAGTACGACTCGAACCCCCACCCACGAATGCAAGGAGCGTACCCCCCAGCCCAACAGTGTAAGTACGACCCATACCCCCACACGCGTATGCATGGAGCGTACCCCCCATGCCAACAGTGTAAGAACGACCCGTACCCCCACCCGCGGACGTACGGAGCGTACCCCCCATGCAGACAGTGTAAGTACGACTCGAACCCCCACCCACGAATGCAAGGAGCGTACCCCCCAGCCCAACAGTGTAAGTACGACCCGTACCCCCACCCGCGAATGCAAGGAGCGTACCCCCCTGCCCAACAGTGTAAGTACGACCCGTACCCCCACCCGCGAATGCAAGGAGCGTACCCCCCTGCCCAACAGTGTAAGTACGACCCGTACCCCCACCCGCGAATGCAAGGAGCGTACCCCCCATGCCAACAGTGTAAGAACGACCCGTACCCCCACCCGTGGACGTACGGAGCGTACCCCCAGCCCAACAGTGTAAGTACGACCCGTACCCCCACCCGCGAATGCAAGGAGCGTACCCCCCTGCCCAACAGTGTAAGTACGACCCGTACCCACACCCGCGGACGTACGGAGCGTACCCCCACCACACCAGTGTCAGTAGACTCGTACCCTCACCTCGAATGCATTGTGCGTACCCCCACCGTGTATGTGCCAAGCGCACACATCCAGAAATCGGAGGTGTGTGTGCAGAGTCCACCCAGCAGTGCCCTGAGACAGGAGTGGTGGGTGTGGAGTCCTCCCAGCAGTGCCCTAAGACAGGAGGGGTGGGTGCAGAGTCCTCCCAGCAGTGCCCTGAGACAGGAGGGGTGGGTGCCTATCACTCCCAGCAGTGCCCAGAGACAGGAGGGGTGTGTGCAGAGTCCTCCCAGCAGTGCCCTGAGACAGGAGGGGTGGGTGTGGAGTCCTCCCAGCAGTGCCCTGACACAGGAGGGGTGGGTGCAGAGTCCTCCCAGCAGTGCCCAGACACAGGAGGGGTGGGTGCAGAGTCCTCCCAGCAGTGCCCAGACACAGGAGGGGTGGGTGCAGAGTCCTCCCAGCAGTGCCCAGACACAGGAGGGGTGGGTGCAGAGTCCTCCCAGCAGTGCCCAGACACAGGAGGGGTGGGTGTGGAGTCCTCCCAGCAGTGCCCTGAGACAGGAGGGGTGGGTGTGGAGTCCTCCCAGCAGTGCCCTGACACAGGAGGGGTGGGTGCAGAGTCCTCCCAGCAGTGCCCAGACACAGGAGGGGTGGGTGCAGAGTCCTCCCAGCAGTGCCCAGACACAGGAGGGGTGTGTGCGGAGTCCTCCCAGCAGTGCCCTGAGACAGGAGGGGTGGGTGTGGAGTCCTCCCAGCAGTGCCCTGACACAGGAGGGGTGGGTGCAGAGTCCTCCCAGCAGTGCCCAGACACAGGAGGGGTGGGTGCAGAGTCCTCCCAGCAGTGCCCAGACACAGGAGGGGTGGGTGTGGAGTCCTCCCAGCAGTGCCCTGAGACAGGAGGGGTGGGTGTGGAGTCCTCCCAGCAGTGCCCTGACACAGGAGGGGTGGGTGCAGAGTCCTCCCAGCAGTGCCCAGACACAGGAGGGGTGGGTGCAGAGTCCTCCCAGCAGTGCCCAGACACAGGAGGGGTGGGTGTGGAGTCCTCCCAGCAGTGCCCTGAGACTGGAGGGGTGTAACACATGTGTGTGAGGCCATAATTATCCACATGCATACTGGCTACAAGGGAACATGTCCCCATGAACTCATGTCAACAGACTCCACACACAAGTACAGTGATCACCAAGGATGCCACGATTGTCGCAGGTGGAGACATGGCCCTGCATGCATGGCCAAAGTAGAAGGGCTCCGTCACACACACAGCTCATGTAGACACAGCTCTGCGCTAAACATTGGGAACACCCTGCAGGGAAGAAAGCTGGGTACACAGAGGAAGGAATACACCCTTGGACAAGTGCACCATGCAGTAACTGCCTACATGAACAAAGAAAGTTAGCCAACACCTTGTGATGGCACACAGATCACAGGGTCCCACCAATGAGCAGTACACTACTACATATCCCACACACCCAAACCCTTACACACCACCCAAAACCATGTAGCAGCCCCACCAACACCAATACCAGCATAGCAGTAGTGTGATAATGAAAACAAAATTAAGCTTTATTCAGCAGGAGCACAATGTCCGTGGATCGCAGGCAGTTCAATCTTCACAAAGCCCATAGGGCAGTCAATGATTCTCAGCTGGATGGGGGACACAGTGGGATGCGTGTCCCCTACCTTGCCTGCACAGTCAAATGGCATCGTCTTCCACACTGGTGAGGGCATCAGGGGGGGGGGGAGCAACAGGCACCGCAGGGACATCAGGGCAAAGGGGCGGCGTTGTGGGTGCAGGGATGGAGGAGTCCACCACAGGGGGTGGGTCAGTGCCAAAGGCGGAGGCCAGGATGGCACTACACACCTTTGCAAGGTCCTCCAGGGAGTCCCCTGCACCCGAAGGGACCTCAGGCCCCAAGGAGGGGGGGGGGTCAGAGGGATGGGTCGCAGCGCCACCGGGGGAGGGTGGAGACAGGGGGGGAGACTCAACCACCCTGACCGGGGACCTCCGTGACCGCTTGCGTGGTGGTGTAACTGTGGGGCTCAGGGACAGAGCGGCCATGAAGGAGTCCTTGGGGGAGATGTGGCCAGGAGAGCTGAGGGGAGGGGATTTGGAGGGAGTGGACTGGGTGGAATGCGGACTCCCACTATGGCTGCGTGTCACACGTTTGCCCCCCGACCCAGTGGGTGTGCCTACCTCACCCTGTGTGTGCGTGTCAGGAGGAGTGCGGTGGACCTTCCCTGCTGGTGTGGTGCCCGTGTCCGTTGATGTGGGTGCATGCCGACGTCTGGGTGTACGTGTGACAGGCATGGGAGTGGGAAGTGTGGATGGGGCAGGGGTAGGTGGGGGGAGGTCGCGCTGCAGGAGACCCACTGCTGCAGTCAGTGTGGAGTCGATGGACCTCAGCAAGTTGCGTTGGTCAGCCTGCGATGAATGAATGCCCTCCAAGAAAGCCTCGATGTTGGTGAGGGTTTTGCCGTGGGCATGGAGGACATTAAGGATCGCAGCCTGACCAACCTGCAGTTGCCGCTGGATGTCCACAGACTCTGCATTGGCGGCAGCAGTGGAGACAGGGGCAGGGGGTGCGGTGCCTGGCAGGAAGGAGACATGCTGTGACCGGGCACGCTGGGAAGGGACACGAGCAAGTGGGAGGCGGCTGGTGGAAACTGAGGGGGCGGTGCGAGGTGTTGTTCCGCTGTCAGCTGCTGGTGCAGCCTCCGCCCACTCGGCGACATCGTCCCCAGACCTGTCAGCTTCGTAGTCTGATGTGCCAGTCGACAGGTCCTCGGCCACACTCTCCTCCGCCTCTGTCCCACTCGATGTGCCAGACCCGATGTCACGGCTGGCACTGGTGCTCGGTCCCTCCGCCTGGTCTGTGTCCATGTCTCCCTCTGTGTCCCCCGACGATGCTGTGGGCAGGGTGGAGAGACAGAAATTATTCAGACACCTGTACACATCTGTCACATGAGTCCAATCTACATAGGTAACATTGCATGGCCTGAAAAGGAAGATCCCTAACATCTACTGAACAGGGTACCGATGTAGGGCATGAAACACACAGTTGGTTGAGCCACCATGCCACTGAAATACCATGGAGAGCATGAGACAATAGCTAAACACAGGAACAGGAGTCTGACATAGCACCCAGGTCCTGGGGACAATCCAGCACTGCATCTGCACCACACAGCGTTGGCGAAAATACCGATGACCAGGGACCATATCCATGAACTTGAGACACATGCTGCATAGGTAATGCTGAAAACATGCACAACATGACTCGGTCACTGCACATTGCGTGTGTGTCCAGGCACATCACACACTGCCCAGACCCAGCAAGTGGTAATCAGGATTTAACACATAGGCATTGCCCGCCCCAACAAGACCCTACACGAGGCAAATTGTGGAGACACAGGTGGCACCAACATCTCATGGTCTGGGTGATACACACAGGGGCAGGCAAAAAGCAAGATTGGACGCCAAACAGCCAAGGTGCGCCTGTACAAATAATGAGGTACCAGTGCCCATCCTCAGATGAGTATAACAAGACACACAGGCACTGGCAACTGTGAGTATGAAGAAGGACAATCAGGTCAGGCTGCACAGTGGACACCTGTACAAATTAGCACGTCTATATACATGGTGACAGGGGACAATGGCACAGAGCACAACTTACGCTGTAGACACTGACAGTGGCCACGTTCATGATGACACATACACCACTGAGGAAAAGGTGCCCCAGGGGACAGTAGTGGGCACGCAACTACATGCTACTGAATGGTAATGACAGCAACACACGTCACCATCCCTGCACTATGTGTATCGCACAGTCATGCACATCATGTCACAGGCCACTACATAGGACATGCGCGCTGTAAGGCATGACACATGAGAGACCAACTCCCATGTCTGGAGTCAGCATCAGTGCCAACTGACATGGAACCCACATGCAGTGAACTTGACAGTGCACAGGCAAGGTCCCACAACCTGTTACACACCACCCCCACACATGATGCTACAGACATTGTTCCCGTGGACAAAGCGCCAGCCTACATTACCCTGTGAAGGAGTGACTACACACAGACCAGGGAACACATTGCAAGGAGGGGAAGGGTGGCAGGGGCACAGCGCTATACTGGGGCAAACAGGATCTGCACAGCACCTTTAAACCCTGCCAGTGGATTCATGCTACTGTGCCCTTACAAATGCCGGTGACACACAACAAACACACATGTACCTACCCCCTTCCGGCTGCTGCATCGCCTGTAAGCGCCTCTCAAGGTCTGGAAAGACCACCGGCAGCACACGCCTGTGGAGGTGGCTCAGACGGCGGCGGCCGCGGTTCTTGTGGCTCTCAGGTGAGTCCCCCAGCAGGAGCCGTGCAATCCTCCGCGTCCAGCACCGGATATCCTGCCAGCGTTTCCTCACCTGGGCCAGGCGCCGCCTCCGACCATCCACACCCCTCACGGCACTGACGGCGGTCAGCCAGATCTGCTCCTTGGCAGTGGCGCCTACCTGTGAGGAGGAACAAGTGACACCACATCAATACACCAGCCACATGTCACAGAGAGACATATGGGTACAAATTAGCTGGTAACAACAAGGCATGTCATGCAGCCAACGCATTGCACCTTTGTCATAGGGACATCATCCCCTGGTGAGGGGAAAAGCACTACGTGCCACAGTGGGTACACAGGTGGAATGATGGCAATGTCACAATCAATGATCTAGGCTCACACTGTGCATCACACCCACCCCTCCTGGCTCAGGGCACTGCTGTGAGGACTCCACACCCACCCCTCCTGTCTCAGGGCAATGCTGGGAGGACTCTGCACACACCCCTCCTGTCTCAGGGCACTGCTGGGAGGACTCTGCACCCACCCCTCCTGTCTCAGGGCACTGCTGGGAGTGATGGGCACCCACCCCACCTGTCTCAGGGCACTGCTGTGAGGACTCCACACCCACCCCTCCTGGCTCAGGGCACTGCTGTGAGGACTCCACACCCACCCCTCCTGTCTCAGGGCAATGCTGGGAGGACTCTGCACACACCCCTCCTGTCTCAGGGCACTGCTGGGAGGACTCTGCACCCACCCCTCCTGTCTCAGGGCACTGCTGGGAGACATCAGGCACCCCCCCCCCCTGGGACCCCCCCGACAGTACATGGCATGTGTGTTACACCTGGACGCAATGGCAGAAGTCACAGTCACCACATAGGGACAGTCTGTGGCAGTGGCCTATGCACTCACCTGATAACCTGGTCGCCCATACAGCATGGAGTACTGTGGGAGGATCACATCCAGCAGAGCCATGTTCTCCTCCAGGGTGAATGGCTGTGTCCTCTCCACAGCCCTTGACATGGTTCCAGGGAATCAGTAGCAGCAGCTGGGTCGACGAATGCAAAGATGTGCAGGCAAGTGCTCCCTCATGGGACCTGGCTGCCTTATATGTGCCCTTCTGCCCAGTCTCATGCACAGGAGTACAGAGAGATTGGTCACTCACATTTGCATCCTATGTTTCCACCAATCCCTTCAAACCTAGCAGTCTGTGGGTTCTCTATCGGTTTCATTCTCCTGCATGATGTCAGCCCCACAAACACATTGCAACAAAGTAGACAAATCCCAACTGACTTCTGCTGTGCACCTTCCAGAACAATTTCGAATTTTGAACTTGGTCTCCATGACAACCAGCATGCATGTAGGCCTTAATACTTGTCCCCTATGTAATTTGGAGCATCACACACAGGTACGGTGCGTGTGGGGGCCCTAGGGCACCCCAAATGCATGGCAACGGCCCGTACATGCATGCCTACGCTCTCCATCACTTTTGGTCTGCACGCGTATGCGTACCCGTAGTGGTACGGACCGAACACTCGCATCTACGCTCACTATCACTACGGGTCTGCACGCGTATGCGTACCCGTAGTGATAGTGAGCGTAGATGCGAGTGTACGGTCCGTACCACTACGAGTACGCATACGCGTGCAGACCCATAGTGATAGAGAGCGTAGATGCGAGTGTACGGCCCTATCACTATGGGTCTGCACGCGTATGCGTACCCGTAGTGGTACGGACCGTACACTCGCATCTACGCTCACTATCACTATGGGTCTGCACGCGTATGCGTACCCGTAGTGGTACGGACCGTACACTCGCATCTACGCTCACTATCACTATGGGTCTGCACGCGTATGCGTACCCGTAGTGTTACGGACCGTACACTCGCATCTACGCTCACTATCACTATGGCTCTGCACGCGTATGCGTACCCGTAGTGGTACGGACCGAACACTCGCATCTACGCTCACTATCACCATGGCTCTGCACGCGTATGCGTACCCGTAGTGGTACGGACCGAACACTCGCATCTACGCTCACTATCACTACGGGTACGCATACGCGTGCAGACCCATAGTGATAGTGAGCGTAGATGCGAGTGTACGGTCCGTACCACTACGGGTACGCATACGCGTGCAGACCCATAGTGATAGTGAGCGTAGATGCGAGTGTACGGTCCGTACCACTACGGGTACGCATACGCGTGCAGAGCCATAGTGATAGTGAGCGTAGATGCGAGTGTACGGTCCGTAACACTACGGGTACGCATACGCGTGCAGAGCCATAGTGATAGTGAGCGTAGATGCGAGTGTACGGTCCGTACCACTACGGGTACGCATACGCGTGCAGACCCATAGTGATAGTGAGCGTAGATGCGAGTGTACGGTCCGTACCACTACGGGTACGCATACGCGTGCAGACCCATAGTGATAGGGCCGTACACTCGCATCTACGCTCTCTATCACTATGGGTCTGCACGCGTATGCGTACTCGTAGTGGTACGGACCGTACACTCGCATCTACGCTCGCCATCACGATGGGTACACATACGGCAGCACTCCCACAGTGATTTGGGAACATGCACAGGCCCTCTCAGCAGCAGTACGGCGGATTTTACACATCACTGTGGTGATAGGCGACACACATGTCGGAATAGGGCGGACATACTTGTCCATGGATGGACATACTTGTCCAGGAATGGACACCAAGGCATCGTCTGTGCATTACCACATGTGTGGGGCACAGGTGTCACAGGCTGTGATGTGGAACATGCCTCCTGAGTGGAGAAGGCACCAGATGTATGATGAGATGTGTACATGTGTACTGTGTGAGGGTGCAATGTGTGCCAGGCATGCCCTTGACTCCTTTGACATGTGTGCATGTGGGACTGCGCACTTGGGGTGAGCGTCACTGGCATGGCACGGACACCAACACACGGAAGTGTCCCATGATGCCCGGTACAGGGGTCATGACACATGACTCATCACTACCCACAGTGCACAATGTGACTATGCCATATATGTGTCCGGGATTTACATCGGGTTGATGTTGTAGCACCCTCAAAAGCTGCAGCCGTTGCAGCAACCAACATGTGGCTGTGTGTAGATTGTCATTGCACACTGTTCCCAACACCATGCCACATGTGTTACCGGATGTGAGGTGCACATGTATGCAAGGGACACGGAGTAGCGTGACAAGGCCATGTCAGCAAACTCACAAGGAATGTGTGGGGAGTCATGACATGTGCACCTTCATGGCAAGGTGTGTGGGCTGGACTAGTGTAATGTCATGTGACCTGTGGCTCAAGTGTTCCGCTGCCAGTCTCTGCAATCAGCATCACACTTCTGCTGATGTGTGGGTGTATGTCACTCCTGTCTTGCGTCGGGCAGTGCACTTGCACTGGGACACAGCTATTTTCATGGCGTGGCATGGGGAGGTTCTCAATCACCGTGTGTAGCTGGGTCTTGGAAGGAGTGTCACCTTGCATCCATACGTGTCCTGGGCATGTAGCACATGCCTGACTCCCTATGTGGCATGTGTGTATTGCCAGATTTACATGTGCTCAGTAGACATGAGTTGTTCTTGTAGTGCACTCACTCTTCCTTGTCACTTCCAAATTACTGCAGAGCGCCTCCTGTTGCCCGAAGAATTCCAGACTTGGCCACCATGCAGGAGAATGACACGATCCGGCTCTACCGCTTCACCCAACCGTTGATTCTGGAGCTGACGGCGAGACTGGCACCACACCTGCAACCGCAGCACAGGTATCCTACGGCACTGACACCCCAGCTGAAGGTAATGGCTGCCCTACATTTCCTTGCCACGGGTACCTTCCAATATACCATAGCTCATGTTGGTGGCATGTCCCAGAGCATGTTCAGCGGTGTGCTGCATGATTTCTTGGAGGCCATGTTGATTCACCTGGATGACTTCATCAAGTTCCCAACCCCTGAACAGATGACTGAGGTCAAGCGTGGTTTCTATGCCCTGGGAGGGATGCCCCATGTCATTGGGTCCATAGATGGGACACATGTAGGTTTGGTACCACCACACGCACGGGAGGTGGCGTACCGCAATCGGAAGCACTACCACTCCATCAATGCCCTTGTGGTGTGTCTGTCCAACATGGTGATTTCACATGTCTGTGCTCGTTTTCCAGGATCAGCACACGATGCCTACATCATGAGGCGTAGCGGGATGCCTGATATGATGATGCAGCTGCGCAACGAACGGGCATGTGTTGTTGGTGGGTACAGTCTGTCTGTCCTGTATTCTGTTTGGCCGAGCAGCACTACCGCTTCGCCAGTTCTAACGATATCCATGTGCTTTCCATTTAGGGGACGCTGGCTATCCCAACATGCCTTGGCTGCTGACACCTCTCCGCAACCCCATCACGCCGGCCCAGCTCCGCTACAACACCGCCCATGGCCGGACAAGGCGAGTGATAGAGAGGACGTTTGGCATGCTGAAGAGCCGATTCAGGTGCCTCCACAAGACCGGAGGCGCACTCCCATATGCCCCGGCGAAGGTCTGCAAGATCTTCATGGTCTGCTGCATGCTGCACAACATGGCAGTTGAAAGAGCTGTGCCCCTCATCCTGGATCAAGATGACGAGGACCATCCACCCGTGGAGGACGAAGGGCTTGGCAATGGGGCTAGTGATGTGGAGGATGTGGAGCCGCAAGAGGACATCCGGACTCGGCTCATACGCGACTTCTTTGCTTAGTGGTGAGTACCAGGGTCTGAGTGTGCACGCATTGGTCCCCGTGTGGCATGCGTTGTGATGTGTGTCTCCACCTGCATGTATGGCACGTGGGTCAGAGGTGTGTGTGGGTGTGTCACTGGAGTGATGGTGGCAGTGATGGTAGTATTTCCCCAGGCATAATTGTGACCTAGCATGTTGTCATACATACATGTGTCGAGTAAATGCACATGCAAGTGGCTGTGCTTTTTGTGGCTGACTTCTTGTGTGTCTCTCTTCCCCAGGTACCTGCGCATGCCGTCTTCTGGTTGCATTGTTGTGGCACTGCTATTCATCATGGACATGGCATCGTGGGCTGACTCAGCGTTACAGGCACGGACACGTTTGGAAGTCTCCATGGGGTAAGGGATGCATCTGGGGTGTATTGGGTGTGGCAGTTGTTCACGATGTGTGCACACTGCCCCGGTCGGGGTTTTGGTCCTCTGCAGACATGTGGCATCCCCATGGGACACGACATGCAGCTGGGTACACCTGAATAGATGGGCTGCCTGGTTGTCAGTCATCAGTGATGGGATAGTGGATTGTGATGAAGGCATCAATGTGTGTGACACTGCCCTCGGACACATACGGTTAACATTGTCTTGACATGGCGTGGGACTTCCACATCAGCGGATGTATGGTGTATGGCAGTCTCTCCGTGAGCAGCTGTGGGTATTTAGCTGTTATCCGACACTTGTGTGCCAGTTCCATGGCTATCACGCATTTGTGCTGCAGAAGGGGGGTGCCAGTGTTGGAGCCACATGTTACTCCACATGATGTGTTCATGTGTACTTCAAGTTGCCTCTGCAATCCCAAACACATGACTATTAAAGGTGTCCCTATGCCTCCAAGGTGCCTCTTCTCAGTCAATGCTGGTGTGTTGGCACGGTGCATTCTGCATGTCTGGCATGGTATTCCCTGATTGTGGCTATGTGTCAATGTGTCGAGTGGCAAGATGCAAGCTGTGTGTGTGTGCTGAGACTGTGTAATGGGCATGATGTCCATGACTGTGTGGGTATTGTGACATGTGCCATCCCCATGCATCCAACGTTGTCCATGACCCCATTCTCTGCATCCACCGGACTCAGGCTTGCAGGACATGGTTCTGCCACCTGTCTACACGTACCTGGGTGCCCCCCAGGACACGGGCCAGGATCCCTGACCTCTGCGCATGACTGTTGCTGTACTCAATGTGTCTGTCAGCACGGTTGTTCGGCCACCCCCTCAGCTGGTTCTGACCATCACGGGTGTGTATGGTGCTCCATGTCTGTCTTGCCTAGAAAACTGTGACCCATGTGTCCTGTGCCAGACTCAGGCCCCAGGGTGTGGATGGTTGAAGTGAACAGATGACTCAGGCATGTTTAGACTGTACAAGACACATGTTAGGTAATAATGCTACCAGCAGGCATCTACTCTTAATAGTGTGATTTATTATTGGGGGGGGGGGCCAAGTGAGGGCCTTTCCGGGATTAGGGAATCCAAAGTTCAGTAGGGGAGTTGGTGTCCTTGCCATTGGAAATCCTCAGAGTCCATGCCACAGTCTTTGTCAACATTGGTCAGCCAGTGACCAGCAGGGCCATGTGGCAGAGAATGTCTCTTGATGCTGTGATGCTGTTGCTCCAGTGGGCCAGGTGCCAGGCCAGGTGTCCTGGGAGATGGTGATGTAGCAGCCACCCTCACGGTCCTTTCCGTGGACGACCCGGCTTCCTGCGGGGAACCTCAGCAGCAGGCCGTGACGACGTCTGGGATGCTCCGTCGGATGTTTCCTCCTCCTCCTCATGATCCCTCCCTGTGGGTGGTGATGTTCTCCGCCTTCTGGCACAGGGAGGGTCGGCCATGGTGTCGGCCATCCGACGGAGTTCAGCGTGAATCCCCTGGGACGCCGTCACTTGCTGACCCTGTCTGTCCTCCATCCTCCGTTGGTGTAGCTGTAGACAGGCTATTAGCTCCGCATGTTGCTGGGCCTGCTGGACCTTGATCCCCTCGAGGACGGACACAACCTGGGCCATGCCCGTGGTGTCCTGCCGGTATGAGTCCAGGATGTTACGGACATGGGAAAATACCGGATCCCCAGCCAACTGGTCAGGCTCGCGCCTCCGCCGTCCTCCACTCCCACCACCCCTGCCCACTTGCGTCTGGCCTGCACTTGTGGGCACATGGGGTCTCCGGGACCCCTGAGGGGTGGCATTGGCGTTGTCGCCTGCCTCCTCCTGGGTGCCCGGGACACCGTGTCCCTCCTGGCGAGCCTGGCTGCATTGTGGTGTTGGGGCAGGGATCCTGGGTGTCTCCTGGGATGTGGCAGGAGTGGGGTGGTGGTTGGCACGGTTGTACCTGACGCAGGTGCTGCAGGTGGTTGGACACCAGAGGGGCCAGGTCGGTCGGGGTCGTCCGCAGAGTGGTGAGAGTGGTCGCTGCCGGTGGGATCGGTCTCCTGCAGATCCGGGTCCTGTGAGTGTTCCCCCCCAGTGTTGGGGGGTGCAGCACGACGTTGACCTGTGTGTGAGAGAGACAATGTTAATTTTGATCCATGCAACATCCATGTTTCATCCGTTACAAAGTTGGCACATTTCCTCTTGGAATTAGGATCTGTCTTGCATTCCACTCACAGTGCACTTGTGCATGTGTGTGTCCCTTGGGCACCAATTTGGCCCCTTTAACTATGTGTGGCACAGTCTTACTTGCTGCGTCAAGTGTGACTGCAGTCAGCAGTGGAGTGTGCATGTGTGCCGAGCTATGCATTTGCGCCTTCCTTGTAGCACTGTACATGTGCACATGGAGTGGATCCACACACTCATATGATGCAGGTGGCTGTCCTTGTGCTCGTGTACAGGTTGTAACATGGCCCTGCGTTTTGCCATGATGAAGAGGGGGGGTTCTGGCACTGGCCACCCTTGTCTACATGCACGCAGTCCACCTGCTGACGAGCAGACATTCCCACACACCAAAGGACTGATTTGCTCTCCCTGTGTCTCCCTCCTTCTCTGTCCCCCTCTCCCTCCCTCTCTGTCCCCCTCTCCCTCCCTCTGTGTGTCAGCCTCCTCCCTGTGTCCATCTTCCTGTGTCTCCCTCTCTCTCTGTCCCCCTCTCCCTCCCTCTCTGTCCCCCTCTCCCTCCCTCTGTGTCCCCCTCTCCCTCCCTCCGTGTGTCACCCTCTGTCACCTTGGCCCAGCTTCCTGGGCACACACTGTTAGCAGATCTTTGAGTGGCCCTTGGCCTGTTGATGTGAGTTTGTTTCTGATCTCCAGGCACCCATTTTGTCTGCTGTGTGTCTGTGCGCTGCTGCTGTGGTGGTGTGTGCTGCCACTCTTTCACACTGTTGGCTGTTCATTGGCTGCTGGCATGTGCAAAACAGTGCCTTCACCCCCATGTGTTGATGCAAGGCGTCCGCCATTTGCTGGCAAGTCATTCCTGTGTTGGGACACAGTGTTTGTCTGGCTGTGACCTAGGCCATATGGGCAGAGGGCATTGTTGTCTGCTTTGGAGTCGCACTATGTGATTCTTGGTGCCCAGCCTCCCGCCATCCGGGTTACCGTGTCATGTGTTGTTGTCTTCTGTGGCCTGTGACTTGACATTGTCCAGCTGGGTGCATGGGGCATGGGGCATGGTGGCAGCAGTGGAATGTGCCTGCTCATGGAGTGTGGTTGAGTAATGCGATGGCTTGTGGTGGTTGCGTGCCTGTTATTAATTTTGGTTGTGGTTGCAGTTCCCCCCATGTGAGGTGCGTTGTTTGTGTACTCACCCGGGTCTCGGAGTCCTTCTACTCCTTCAACTGCCTCCACCGGCAGTATGGCCATCACCCTCTCCTCCCAGGGATGGTACTGTACGGCTCTGCGGGAGGGCCCTCCTCCGGTGGCGTTGGCCTGGTCGTGTTCCTCCTGCCTCTTGGCTCTGACCCTCCTCCGCAGATCGTACCACCTGTTCTGGCAATCCTGCTTGGTCCTCCTGGTGTCCGCAACAGCATTCACAGCATCGACGATGGTCTGCCACATGGCTGTTTTGGCTGCCTGGCTGGTGCTTCTGACCAATGTTCCAAAGATCTGTGGCTCGACTCTGAGGATTTGATCAACAAGGACCTCCAACTCTCGGTGACTGAACTTTGGATTCTTGGTAGTGGGCATGGTGAGGGGTGTGGGTGGGGATGGTGTGGGTGTGGGGGGGGGTGTGGATGTTGGGGGGGGGGTGTGGATGGTTGTGTGTGTGTGTGAATGTGATGAGAGGGTGTTTGTGAGGGTGGTCGTGTGAAGTTGTGCAAGTGTAAGGTGTGGTGTAGCTTGTAGTCTGGTTCTGTGGTGTCTGGCAGCAGTGAGTCTGTTGCAAAGGCTCATGGTTTGTGTGTGTGGGCCCTTTTTATTGGTCCATGGGTGGGTGTGGCAGTTTTTGAATTTTGGGTGGGTGTGTTATAAGGAGTGGTGGTGTATTGGGCCTCTGTTTGTTTTTGGCAGTTGCAGGTCAGTGATTGTGTTATTTAAGTGGTTGTTGGCCATGTTTAGTGGCTGTGTGCCTTTCGAATGGTGTATTCTTGTGTTGTTTTATTTTGTCCTGGTTGTGTACGTGCGTTTTGAGCGTGTGTACGGTGTGTACATGGGCCATTTGGTTGTACGATTTTGTCCTTGTGTGTGGCTTTGTAAGACTCGTACATGCGGTTGTGATGTTGGGGCATGGGGTGCGCTCCGAACTTAGGAGGTTGTGTTGGGGGTGCGCCAGGAACGTACTGGGGTGGGGGTACGACTGGAACGTACTGGGGTGTGGGTAGACGGGGCTATGACACGTCCTGGGGTGGGGGTACGACTCGAACGTACTGGGGTGTAGGTTCACGGTGGTACGACACGTCCAGGGGTGGGGGGTGTACATTGACGGTGGTACGACACGTACTGGGGTGGGGGTACGACTGGAACGTACTGGGGTGTAGGTACACGGGGGGTACGACACGTCCAGGGGTGGGGGGTGTACATTGACGGTGGTACGACACGTACTGGGGTGGGGGGGTGTACATTGACGGTGGTACGACACGTACTGGGGTGGGGGTACGACTGGAACGTACTGGGGTGTAGGTTCACGGTGGTACGACACGTCCAGGGGTGGGGGTACGACTGGAACGTACTGGGGTGTGGGTACATGGGGGGTACGACACGTACAGGGGTGGGGGGTGTACATTGACGGTGGTACGACACGTACTGGGGTGGGGGGGTGTACATTGACGGTGGTACGACACGTACTGGGGTGGGGGTACGACTGGAACGTACTGGGGTGTAGGTTCACGGTGGTACGACACGTCCAGGGGTGGGGGTACGACTGGAACGTACTGGGGTGTGGGTACACGGGGGGTACGACACGTCCAGGGGTGGGGGGTGTACATTGACGGTGGTACGACACGTACTGGGGTGGGGGGGTGTACATTGACGGTGGTACGACACGTACTGGGGTGGGGGTACGACTGGAACGTACTGGGGTGTAGGTTCACGGTGGTACGACACGTCCAGGGGTGGGGGTACGACTGGAACGTACTGGGGTGTGGGTACACGGGGGTACGACACGTACAGGGGTGGGGGGTGTACATTGACGGTGGTACGACACGTCCAGGGGTGGGGGTACGACTGGAACGTACTGGGGTGTAGGTACACGGGGGGTACGACACGTCCAGGGGTGGGGGGTGTACATTGACGGTGGTACGACACGTACTGGGGTGGGGGGGTGTACATTGACGGTGGTACGACACGTACTGGGGTGGGGGTACGACTGGAACGTACTGGGGTGTAGGTTCACGGTGGTACGACACGTCCAGGGGTGGGGGTACGACTGGAACGTACTGGGGTGTAGGTACACGGGGGGTACGACACGTCCAGGGGTGGGGGGTGTACATTGACGGTGGTACGACGCGTACTGGGGTGGGGGGGTGTACATTGACGGTGGTACGACACGTACTGGGGTGGGGGTACGACTGGAACGTACTGGGGTGTAGGTTCACGGTGGTACGACACGTCCAGGGGTGGGGGTACGACTGGAACGTACTGGGGTGTGGGTACACGGGGGGTACGACACGTACAGGGGTGGGGGGTGTACATTGACGGTGGTACGACACGTACTGGGGTGGGGGGGTGTACATTGACGGTGGTACGACACGTACTGGGGTGGGGGTACGACTGGAACGTACTGGGGTGTAGGTTCACGGTGGTACGACACGTCCAGGGGCGGGGGTACGACTGGAACGTACTGGGGTGTGGGTACACGGGGGGTACGACACGTCCAGGGGTGGGGGGTGTACATTGACGGTGGTACGACACGTACTGGGGTGGGGGGGTGTACATTGATGGTGGTACGACACGTACTGGGGTGGGGGTACGACTGGAACGTACTGGGGTGTAGGTTCACGGTGGTACGACACGTCCAGGGGTGGGGGTACGACTGGAACGTACTGGGGTGTGGGTACACGGGGGGTACGACACGTCCAGGGGTGGGGGGTGTACATTGACGGTGGTACGACACGTACTGGGGTGGGGGGGTGTACATTGATGGTGGTACGACACGTACTGGGGTGGGGGTACGACTGGAACGTACTGGGGTGTAGGTTCACGGTGGTACGACACGTCCAGGGGTGGGGGTACGACTGGAACGTACTGGGGTGTGGGTACACGGGGGGTACGACACGTACAGGGGTGGGGGGTGTACATTGACGGTGGTACGACACGTACTGGGGTGGGGGTACGACTGGAACGTACTGGGGTGTAGGTTCACGGTGGTACGACACGTCCAGGGGTGGGGGTACGACTGGAACGTACTGGGGTGTGGGTACACGGGGGGTACGACACGTACAGGGGTGGGGGGTGTACATTGACGGTGGTACGACACGTACTGGGGTGGGGGTACGACTCGAACGTACTGGGGTGTACCTAGACGGGTGGGGGTATACATACACGGGGGGTACGTGTCGGACGTACGGGGGCTGGGGGGAGTGTTGGGCGCGTATGCGGGCACATGTCTCCATGGTTGCTATAGGTGTTCGGTGCGGATGGTGTTTTTTCCATACGGTTGTACGCTCGGACGCACGGGATGGATCGTGATTCCTCGGTCGGACTTGGATTTTCACGTTTGTAAGGTAAATCGTCCGAGGACGTGTCGGACACATTTTCCGACCCGAGGACGTGTGGGGAATGATTCCCAGTGCGGTTCGTATGGACTTTTTACCATGCGAATCGTGATTGCCAGTTCGTACGGCACTTGTACGATTCGTACGGTAAAAAGTCCCGATACGAGTCGCACGGGGGAATTTTTTACCGGATTGTGATCGGCACCATAGTCTATTCGGGACGTGCTACCATGGACCCCGGAGAGGAAGGTGTATCATCTGGCCGAGGGGCTTCATACCCTCTAAACATCTATCAGGCCCAAAGCCCCAAGGAAATCTGTCAGCAGCCTCTAGGGTGTCTCCCCCCATCTGGGCGGTAGCCGGGCTAAGTCTCCATTAAGGGCTGCATTACAATCCCCCCAACAGTATATCACCCCCAGGTAGGTTCAATATATGTGAACCGAGATTGATCAATGTCGTGGAGTAAAATCTGGGAGGCAGAGATAGAGATGTTACATTAAGGGCCTCCTACAGGCCCGAAACCATGACAAATCTTCCAAGTGGATCGTGTGTGACCGTATGGACCTGGAAGGGGAAGAGGTTACTCATGAGAATACCCACCCCTCTGGACCCTCTCGCATAACCAGTTTATACCCCCATCTATTGAGTGCACAGTAAGAGGATCCTTGTTTATGAGTTTCCTGTAACAGTACCACATCCGGGGCCTGCCATTTCAAATATTGCAACACATTTCACTCCATCCCCTAAGCCATTTACATTCCAAGAGAGTAGTTTAAAGTGGCTCAGTGATGGAGCCTCATCATGATTGTCGCCCATTTAAACACTGTATAGGAGGCCATCCTCCACAGTGAACCTTAGGGAAGCAAAATCAAGGGTCCACAGTACCACCCCCACCCGGCGACCACATCTGAGACACTCTGAACATATCCATGGTGTTCTATCTCCTGCCTTACTGTCCATCCTCAATGTACTAGGATAAGCATCGCATTCAAGACTGCACCAGAAAAACAAACCCAATCTACAATTACACCCCTTGGAACACCCCAGATCCCTCCCCCACTCTGGCTCCCTGCAACGTGGACGTAGAACTGCCCACCACCCAATTTTACAGAGTGCCTGTGTACTCTGAACTAGTATATTTTGTGAAGGGGAATGCTACACAGCCGGAACTTCCCCAACTAGAGAGCCCAGTTACCCCATATTCTCAACTATAAGAGCACGTAATATAGCGGGTTGCGAATTTTAGTCTATTTCATATAACATATACATATAACATATAAAGCATCTGTAAATAGTCCCGTCTCTCACAACAGCACATAAATATAGGCAGAGTGACCTAGTCACTTCTAGCCTGTCCCCACAAATTATACATACTTAGTAACGCAAACACAAGTACAACCTTTCGCATGATATATTCACCCAGTCCTCGTTGGGGCCAGTCTACACTTGTCGCCCCTCCGACATATGAAGTAAATCCGCAGTTCGTGGAGGGTCGGCAAGTTAGTTATTTAGCGCTGCTGTTATAGATGGTTAAATGCCTTCTTCACGATCGGATCTGTTTTGACGACTAAATTGTCTTTGGAAATGGCTGGGAGAGATATGTTTCTGAGCTCCGGATGTTCTCCATCCCTCTAGCCATTCCCAGGTTACCTCTGGGGTCTGAAAAAAACAGGACCTCCCCTCCAACAGCTCCCGCAGCTTGGCCGGAAAAAGCATTGCGTATTTCAAGTTCTTGTCGCAGAGTGCCCGCTTTACTTCCAGAGAGGATCTATGCATCATTTGCACTTTTAGTGTGAAGTCTGGAAAGAACATGATCGTCTAATTTTTTAACTTGAGGGGGGGGCAGCATGAGCCATTTGAAGGATAATGTCTCTGTCACGGAAATTGAATATTCTCGCTAAGATGGGATGTTGGAGGGTGCCTGGTTGCGGGGGGCCTCCAGGCACTCTATGAGCGCATTCAAATGAGAAATACTGTGACATGGTCTCGGGCCGTAGATATTTCTGAATCAAGTCCTCAACAAAGAGGTCCGTAGTATGCCCCTCTGCTCTTTTAGGAACCCCCAAAATGTGCACATTGTTTCTGCATGAGCGCCCCTCGTAGTCTTCAAGTTTTGCATCCAGGTCCATAGTTTGCACCTGGAGCCATTTGACAGTTGACTCTAGTGATTACGTGGATTTTTGGAGCGTTGACACTGAATCTTTTGTCTCTTTGACCCTTTTTCCCAAGTTGCATAGGTCGGCATGTATGAGGGTGACCTCGGCCGTCACCATGCCGATTTTGTGTTCCAATGCAGAGCGGACACCCTGCGTGGCTTTCATGTCATCCACCAGGGTTGGGGCCCTGTAGTCCGCCTGTTGGGTTGCTTCGTGCATTGCTATTTTCTCCTCTGTGGTATCAGTCTTGGAGTGGGCAAATTTTGCCAATTTTAGCAGGTGGGTCTGCTTGGACCCTTACACGGTGCTCTTGGTGGCAGAGTCATTGCCTGAAAATAGATCCAACGGCACTGGGGGTATGGAGTCTGCAAGCGTGGGAGTCGAGCGCATCCAGCCTATATGTGTTGCAACGCATATATTCTCACAGTTATCAATACAAAGCATGACCGGTCATCCCAAAACCAAACTCAAATAGCCAACCCAGGCTTCAAAACTCGGAGCAAGTACCGTACAACGGTTCTTACCAATCAAGAGTATCCAGATTCCAACTGCCAAGCTCCAAAATTTGCCCAAACGGCTGTCACGGCAAAACCGACAGAAGAGGTCTCAGTCGAGGACCGGCGCCACCCAGAAGGTCAGTTCGGAAGGGCAGGAAGAAAACCTCGGGATGCCAGGGCTAAAAGACGCCACTGGCAGTGATCACATCCCCGGCCAAATTCCTCACCACCGTCACGACCAGTCCTTCGAGCATCCGAGTCGCCGATGAGCCCCACGTGACGGGCGCCAATTGATGAATACAGGCCCCAGCTAGGCCCGCAGAGTACAAGGGTTCGCTCTCCTGTAACAAAAACTGGAAGGAAGTTGGCACGGAAACTGCAAAGTACAAAGACAGAGTTTATTAACCCTTAAGGGTGGTCCTACAACCTATACAACACTCTTCAGTATTGCATAGGGTAGCACAAAGAACTTGCGTACATGGTCCCCTTTTATACACAAAAGAGGGGCTCATAAGTGGGTGGATACAACATGAAGCGAAATTCATTACCTTTTATGGGCATTTTCGATACAGAATCAATATGTGGGCGGAGTAACTAATTTCCTGAGCCCGCGAAAACATGTTCAAGCAAGGACTAACTGATAACAGATGTGGTCAGGTCTGGGCATGCGCCAGACGGACAAAGGAGCTATTTATAGACTGTTACTAGGCAGATTACAAGAACAACTAGCAAAGAGGTAGGACTCTTCTCGTGCTGAGCACGTGGAGACACGACAATACAAAATGGAGTCCGGACATTAGTCAACATAAGACAAGAAACATGTTTTAACTAGAGAGAATTCATGTCTTTAGTGAATGCTTAATCATATCGCTGTTTTAGTTTTCAACACTTCCACTTCAAAGCTGACACCAGGGAAAGACTACAAAGACTACAAAGGAATACCCTGTAGTCCAGAGGGATGTCATACTGTGCAAGGCCTGTCTTGTTTCTCAGAGGATTGCCCTACTGCTTGAGGCCTACCTTGCTCTTCAGAGGAATGCACTGCTGCTTGAGGCCTGCCTTGCTGCTTGAAGGACAGAGGACTATCTCCTTGAACCCAGGACTTCCAGAGTGACTCCAATGGTCAGTTGGTTGACCTCCTGTACTGAACTACATGGAAACATACTGCAGATGCCTCCCTGCAAATGACCAGCTGATGTCGACAATGGCATCTCTTTTCCAGAATGGAGAGCTATGTGTACATCTAGGAAGTTGAGGACAGGGAGAACATCAAACACCCAACGTCTCATTTAGGTTTTGCTCTTAGATGACCTTAAAAAGACCCCAGTGTCTGATGAGGTAGACAGAGTGGGTGGGGCATGGAATGAGGAAAGGCCAGAAAGTGAAAACTTTTTCGACCTGGAATCCAACCCTGATCAGGAGAATCAAAATGATTCTAACCTGGTCAATTTAGATCTTCCTTTACGTGGGGGAGAAGCCCCCAGTGGCCCTCTCTTTACTCCACCAGAGTACAGAGTTTACATAGAAGATCCAGAACTCCCTCTGTGGAGTCCATTCACTCAGGTACTTCTGTAGGGACTTCCATATCAAACAAGAGGGAATCTTCTTATGATAAGCAGTGCCAATTTCTGGAGCTTGAGAGAGTCAAGCTCAGGCTCAAGAAATAGCAATTGGCCCTAGACAGGGAATCCCTAGAGCTCCAAAGAGCAACAAGAAGATTGGGACTAGAGTCCCATGGTGGCAGGAACAGTGTCCCTAGAGCTAGAGAAAATTCTCATGATCATAGGAACCTAAACAAGATAGTCCCTCCCTATCAGAGTGGGGATGACATCCACAAATGAATAACTGCACTAGAAAGGGCCTGTAAGGTACAGAGGGTCCCTCAAGAGCAGTGGGTGGCTATCTTGTGGCTCTCCTTTGCTGACAAAGGTAGAGACAAGCTCCTTACTGTTAGAGAAGAGGATGCTGACAATTACTCAGTCTTTAAGAGTGCTCTCATTGATGGGTTTGGCTTAACCACTGAACAGTACAGGATTAAGTTCAGAGACACCCAGAAGGCACGGACTCATGACTGGGTTAACTTTGTAGAAGGTGCTACTAAGGCTCTGGAAGGCTGGTTACTTTGCAGCAAGGTGTGTGATTTTAAAGGATTGTAAAATATAAGTATGAGGAAGCAGATCCTCAATAATTGCCAAAATCATTTGTTGCATCAGTACTTTGTTGATTCTGATCTGACCTCTCCCCAAGAATTGGGAAAGAAGGCAGACAAATGGGTCAGAACCAGGGTGAAGCAAAAAACTCAGAATCAAGGTGGTGACCAAAAGAAGCAAGATGCTAAAACCTCAGATAAGGGTGGGGAGAAGGGTAAAGACCAGAAGTCTTCACAAAGGCCCCAAAAATCTGCATCTGGCAGGGAGTCACAGTCTAACAAACAAAAAAGGCAAGAGAAAACATTTGCGTCATATCTGTAGAGAGAAGACACATTGGACAAAAGATGCCAGTTGTTCAAGGGCCAATGAATCTACTCCAGCCACCACTGCCCCAAAGGCAACTGTTCCCCCTAGCTCAGTTCCAAGTGGTAATGTACAGAACAAGGGTATAGTACGATTAACCTTGGGATCTGAGATGGATTCTGGCCTGGTCTGAATTCCAACTCAGGCTGTTTTGGTCTGTGATGGAGGCATGGATATTGCCTCCTTATTTGTCAGTCCCAGTAATCTGGGCAAGTACAATGGCAAGGAGGCCATGGCATATAGGACACAGGTGCAAGTGTCACAATGGTGACAAAATATCTTGTGGACCCTGAACAGATCATATTTGGTGAGATGTACCAAGTGACCAATGCAAGCAATGTCAGTACAGACCATTCCTTGGCAGTTGTGAATTTCACCTGGGGAGGGGTAACTGGCCCTAAGAAAGCTGTGGTTAGCTCAGACCTCCCTGTTGAATGCTTATTGGACAATGATTTGGAAACATCAGCTTGGGCTGAAATGGAACTCAGCACACATGCAGAAATGCTGGGCATCCCTGCGGATGTGTTTGCCATGACTAGGTCACAGGCAAAATGGCTTCCACTGACCAGGCCCTGGATCCATAAAAGATGGACCAGGTGCCTTCCAAGAGAAGGAGCTGAAGGGATAAGGCAGTGTCTTCCCCCCGCCTCAAAGTGAGGATCAGTCTCTTGAGGGAGATGATCTCAGTCTCTGTGAAGAAACTGTCTCAGAGGAACTTAAACCTGATCAGGTTGAGTTCTTGGGGACAGGGGGCCCTTCCAGGGCAGATCTGAGCCAGGAGCAGCTGAGCTGCCCCTCTCTTGAACCCCTCAGACAGCAAGCTGCTGCTGAGGCTGCTGGGAGTGCCAGTGGATCCCACAGGATCTACTGAGAGGATGGACTTCTGTATTCAGAGGGTAGAGACCCCAAGCAGGGTGCTACCAGAAGGTTGGTTATACCTCTGAAGTTTAGAGGCTTCCTATTGGCACATGACATCCCATTAGCAGGACACATAGGCCAAAGTAAGTCTTGGGGCAGACTTGTCCCTCATTTTCACTGGCCTCACATGTCAGAAGACACAAAGGAGTTCTGTTGCTCCTGTATCACTTGCCAAGCCAGAGGTAAGGTAGGTGTTACTACAAAGGCCCCCCTAATACCTCTACCTGTGGTGGGGGTTCCCTTTGAGAGGGTTGGGATTGACATTGTTGGTCCCATGGATCCTCCAACTGCATTTGGGCACAGATTTATACTAGTGGTGGTTGACCATGCCACTAGGTATCCAGAGGCAATTCCATTTAGGACTACCACAGCTCCTGCTGTAGCTAGAGCTCTCCTGGGAGTATTTTCCAGAGTGGGTTTCCCTAAGGAGGTAGAATCAGACAGAGTTGCAAACTTTATGTCTGGTTAACTGACTGCTATGTGGAAGGAGTGTGGAGTGAATTACAATTTTACCACACCCTAGCACCCACAATTTAATGGGTTAGTTGAGAGATTCAACAAAACCCTAAAGGGCATAATAAAAGGTCTCCCTGGAAAGCTTAGGCGCAGATGGGTCATCCTTTTGCCCTGCCTCAGAAGAGGGTTGGTTACAGCCTTTTTGAACTTTTGTTTGGACATCCAGTTAGGGGTCCCTTATGTTTGGTTAAGGAGGGATGGGAGTTACCTCTCAAACCACCTAAACAGTACATAGTGGACTATGTACTTGGTCTCTGCCCCCGAATAGCTGAGTAAATGAAGAAGTCATCCAAACACCTTGAGGCTAGCCAGGAATTGCAAAAGGCCTGGCATGACCAAAAGGCTGTTTTGACTGTGTATCAGCCAGGACAGAAGGTATGGGTATTGGAGTCTGTGGCCCCAGCAGCTTTCCAAGACAAGTGGAGTGGGCCCCATACCATTCTTGAGCAAAAGGGAGAGGTTACCTACCTGGTGGACCTTGGGACTCCCAGGAGCCCCCACAGGGTGCTCCATGTGAACAGGTTCAAGCCATATGTGGACAGGGCAGACATGGGCTTGCTCATGGCTACTGATGAGGTACAGGAGGAAGAGAGTAATCCACTCCCTGATCTCCTCTCACAGAACCCTGTTGATGGTTCAGTTGATGGAGTAGGCTTGGCAGGCAACCTCACTGAACAGCAACAGACTGATTGTAGGAAAGTCCTCAATCAGTACAGACATATGTTTTCACTGACTCCAAGTCAGACTACCTGGTGTACACATGAGGTGGACACAGGTGACAGTCTGACTGTTAAAAATAAGATTTACAGGCAACCTGATCATGCCAGGGACTGTATCAGGACTGAAATCCAGAAAATGTTGCAACTGGGAGTAATTGAGCCCTCAGATAGCCCTTGGGCTAGTCCAGTAGTCTTAGTACCAGAACCTCACACCCAGGGTGGTAAGAGAGAGATGAGGTTCTGTGTTGACTACAAGGGACTCAATGCAGTCACTAGGACTGATGGTCATCCAATTCCAAGGGCATATTAACTAATTGAAACTTTGGCCTCGGCCAATTTCTTAAGTACATTTGACCTGACAGCTGGTTACTGGCAAAGCAGATTAGCTGAGGATGCACAACCAAAAACAGCATTTTCAATCCCTTGTGGGCACTACCAATTTGTGGTAATGCCTTTTGGCTTGAAAAATGCACCTGCCACATTTCAAAGGCTAGTGAATACAGTTCTCATAAGTCTGGAAGCTTATAGTGCAGCTTATCTAGATGATATTGCTGTCTTTAGATCCACCTGGGAGGCTCACCTGGCCCACCTTTGAAATGTTTTGGAGGCCCTGCAGAAAGCAGGCTTCACTATCAAGGCCAACAAATGCCATATAGGGCAGAGTAAGGTTGTATACCTAGGTTACCTTGTAGGTGGAGGACAGGTTCAACCATTGCAGAGCAAAATCTAAACCATCATGGATTGGGTTGCTCCAACCACCCAGGCTCAGGTCAGAGCTTTCCTGGGCCTGACTGGGTACTAGAGGAGGTTTGTCAAAGGTTATGGCTCCATAGTGACCCCTTTGAATAATCTAACTTCCAAAAGAATGCCTAAGAAAGTTCAGAGGACAGTTAGCTGTCAAAAGGCTTTTGATGACCTGAAGCAGGCCATGTGCACTGCTCCCATTCTGCAAGGTCCTGACTATTCCAAACAATTCATTGTTCAAACTGATGCATCTGAGTTGGGGGAAGGGCTGTGTTATCACAACTGAATGAAGAGGGTCAGGATCAGCCAGTAGCTTTTATTAGCAGAAGGCTGACCCCCAGAGAGAAACATTGGTCAGCTATTGAGAGGGAAGCCTTTGCTGTGGTTTGGGCTCTGAAGAAGTTGAGGCATACTTGTTTGGCACTCACTTCATCTTTCAGACAGACCATAAGCCCCTCTTATGGCTAAAACAGATGAAGGATGAAAACCTCAAACTTTTGAGGTGGTCCATTTCCCTACAGGGGATGGACTATACAGTGGAACATTGACCTGGGAGAAACCATGCCAATGTAGATGGACTCTCCAGATATTTCCACTTAGACCACGAATACTCAACTGGTCAAGGTTAATTTAATGTCCATACGTTTGGTGGGGTTGTGTAAGAAAGTAGTATCTGCTTCTTATGGTTACCCCCACTTTTTGCTGCTGTCACACTGTTTTTGGCCTAATCTGACTGGGATCTTGCTATCCAGGACCCCAGTCTATCCGCTTTCTCCTGTAAATTGATATGCATGTACTTTAGGTGCACTCCAGATAGGATTCTGGGGTACCCTTATCAGTCCCTAGTATATGGTACACCATGTACCCAGGGCATAGGTACCCCAGAGGCCTCCCATGGGCTGAAGTATGTATTATGCCAACCCTGAGAGGCCATCCAAATTGACACAACCAGCCTTACTTAAGATATAGGTTCACTATATCTATTTAAATCAATACACTTAAATACCTATCAGTAACCCCTATGGTAGACCTTAACAATCCTGAAGGCAGGGTGCTGGGTTTTATGTGAGAGGGTGCCCCTGCATGAGCAGAGCCCCTCTGCAGCCTTTGGAGACTATTCTCCGGGGTTGTCTGTGATGCAGCCAGACATATCTGTTCAGTGCATTATAACCTCGTGGTAAATGCTAACTTTAAAACGGCTGCTAAGAAACATGTTTGGTGTCAAACACCTTGGAATCATACCTCCACGCCAGTAACTGGCATGGGAGGTATGATTCCATCCGTCTGAAGGGACATATGTGGGTCACCGGTATACCCGTTACAAGCTTTCTCCACCTGGGCAGCACAAACTGGATGCTGCAGTTGCTGCCAGCCACAGACACGATTCTGCTCTCCTGCTGCTGAGCCAAGCTCGATCAGAGAAAGGCATTGTGTGAGAATATTGACACCTGCGGAGACTGCTAAGTTAGCATAGGTTAGTATATGCTTGGCTGCCATTTTGCCGCTTTTGCTCACATTACTCCCTCCCACATTTCTCGTAAACACGTTGCTTGCTCGCTTTCACATGAGAACTGTCTCCATTTCACATATTTAGTTGAACGCTCTGCTCTTCATCGTACAGTAGGCCTGGGCGAAAATTTCCATTCCGCTCGCGGAAGTTGCGAAGTTTTGGCTTTTTCGCGTTCTGCGGAGAACGCGGAGATGTCGAAACTTCCGCGACCTGCTGCGAAAGCGGAAGTATTTTCTTGTTCGCGCCTTAAAAATTCATTCTCACGTGGGCGATAGCGACTTACCGGATCCCTGCGTTCGCTGACAAGTTTTCCTATCCGTTAGCGTGCGCCACAAGATGTTGGATTGTTGATAGCTGGTCGCGCCATCCTGCGAGAGTTTGCGATCGCGAACACGTCATTCGACCTGGAACAGGAAATAAGCATCGCGAGCAAGATCGCCGTGCCCATTGGCGACCGCATGGGCAAGTTAGAGATATATTTCCCTGTGAGCACGCAAAAACACATAGCGAACGGGCGGGAAAAGCAATCTACGCGTCTTCGCGAAAGTTCCGCGTGCTTGCGGAGATTTAGAGCAATTTCGCAATAATTTGCGTAGGGCAACTACGCAAATTCTGCCTACCCCTACTGTACAGTGTGTTCAAGGTCGAAAAACAATGAGCTCTGTTGATTTGCTTTGGTCAGTCTCACATCGCTAGCCATAACATAGAACACAGCTGCAAACCTGGAAATCTGGTGCTTTTAATATTGCATTGCATGCATGTTAAAGACACTTGGAGAAACGCTTTCCAGGATAGAAGAGCTGGGCTTGTCCGGTGATGTAAATTTCTGCATCTGAACTCGAAGGTATGGGGTCCCCCTGACACAGCCTGGGGGTCTTCTATAATTATAATAAACTAGCTTCTAGCACGGGGAGGGCGGCGAGACGCTATAGTTCTGTTTCCAGTATCATTATAATATGATTTCCCCTTTTGGTCTATATGAAATTGTAACAATGCTGATTTGTTTGATCTTATGCATATTGTTGCTAGTATTGGTGCGTGTACTGCATTATAGAGCACGTTAGTTAAAATAACCATTTTAAACTATCCCTTGGCTCTATTTATTCATGTTGTGGACTAGTACGAGATTTTGAGCGAAAGAGTGCTCTTGTTCCCACGTATCCTGAGAGGGATGAAGTAGCATGTTCAAGGATGTTTAATCATTGGTAGCTGTGCTGGGGCACGGAGAAAAAATTAGACACCATAGCTAGTTGGATTGGGGTTCTGGGCACCGAAGTGGGTATTTTGGTACACCACTACACACTGAGGTCCTGGTTTACTGTGCATAGTTCTGTGTATGTGCAGAATCCCTGCCACATGGCGCACCTAATGTTTGGTCTGGTTCTTATAAGCGAGACACTTTACACGACTCTCAAAGTTCCGATTTCAGCATGGCAACACCGTATTTGGTTTAATGGCGCCCTACCCCAAACCGTGACCCCGGTCCGTTTAGGCCCTTTATCGATTCCACTTGGCCAGTTTTGGCCTGGTACTCACCACATCCACGTTATCTAGTAGTCGCGGTAGACGAGTTACGCATCTGACACACTTCCTTGATCGAGGTGCTCAGGGCTTTAGTACAATACGTCTCATGCAATCTACAGGTGGGAGCACCTGGGGTTGCTGTGCAACCAGCTGGACCAGTGGGACTAACTATAAGTGCGGTTATGGTTAATTCGGTTATGTGCAAGCGTCCCCAGGATAAGGAAGATTTACCTTACTGGCTTGAAGAGAAATTTGACCAACTGGAAGCAGTATTTCTGAATACAACTCCTGTGGAGAAACACAGGATTCTTACTATTAGTTTGCAGAAAGACTTAATACCCAAAGTAACTGATTGTGAAAATTGGGGTAAAGTGTAAAGTTGTATGCAAAATGTTTTGGCACACCATCTATGACTGCGCTCCTCTCCGTGATTAAGCGTGTTCAGGATGAACACAGACCAGAGGCGGCTGTGCAGTTGGGGATGACGTTTGTTGGAGTGTTTGACCTAGTTGCTGATCTGATCCTTGCTAATGTCAAGGGAGATGCGGGTAACTTTCAAGTGTCTAATGCTTTGTGCCTTGTCCGGGATGAGGAGAAACCCCGAGAACTACCAAAATTTATTGCAGAAGCTTATAGGACAATTGGGGGCAATAGTTTGGGTGTTAAGCCTTTCACTAAAATTCCAGCACAACAGCACACACAGACAGCACAGTTTGCTAAAGACGACCGTCTGAACTTTCCTAAAAAGAATTGGAAAAATAAGAAACAGGGGAAGCAACAACAAACACAAGGGTCTCGTGCTGCGTCACCACTTCCCGAGCACTCTGAGCGCACTTATGATCTGCACGACCGCGCGAGAATTAGGTCTCTTGACAGGTTTCAGGTTCCTGATTAGCGTTCTCCTCGTTCTTCACAGGCAACATCAGGCTCACAAGCCAGTGACGGGGAACGCCAGGATCGCGGCAGAGGTCAAGGTACCCCGCAAGGTCGTGAGCAGCCTCGTCAGACTGAAAGCAAAGGGAAACAAGACGATTTTCCTTGTCCGCGACCGCCTTTTCAGAAAAAGAAAGTTGCTGCCTTAACAGCGAGATATGCCACAGACGGTGAGAACACGGCTCTGGAACCTAACTTGGGCAGTAACGCTGCTAGACAGCGCAGCGGAGGTTACAATAGTGCGGCAAGCACTGCGTCCATTTCTGTAGGCGACAGCAACTGAAACATTCATCACAGTTGAAACGACTGACACTCGAGTGGCTCCCCCTGACAGATTATATAATGTAGTATTTCTAATTGAAGGTGACATACAATGGGTAATAAAAGGGATTTTGGGGGAAAATCTGACTTCTTCGTATGACATACTTTTGGCAGAGAAAGATTGTCCGCCACCTTTTGTTTTAGCCGCTCCCAGGGGTGAGGAGGTTATACTCCCCAGTTTTCACATAACGTCTCAAAGGAGCAAGCAATGGCTTTTGCTGAAGAGTGGGCTTTGGTGCTTGCACTGGCTTTGTACCGTACTCAGGTGGGCTGGGATAAATATTCTCCCCCGCATGAGATACCATTACGGTCTATGCCACAGCCACAACCCCAATATCCCCTCCGGCGGGAGGCAAAAGCGCCCGTTGCAAATATTCTGGATCAACTAGAGTATCAAGGAGTAATTGAGTCATGTGTGTCACCGATGAATAATCCTCTATTTACAGTAGCAAAACCCGATGGATCGTTTTGGATTACCGACATTTGAACTCACATTGTCGGACTTGTGCGGTGCAGAATACCCATACTTGCATTAGTCGACAGTCTTGTTTGTAAAAAATATAAAACTACACTTGATATTTCCAGCGGCTTTTTCACACACAATCTATCACCTGAAAGCAGTCAAGGGACCGCCTTCACTGCGGGCGTAAATAAAAACAATTGTACGCGTTTGGCAAAGGGCTACAAAAATATCCCTGGTGTTTTCGCCACCCATATTGTCTCTTTGTTAGACACCATAGAGGAAGACGCACACTCGTACGTTGATGATATCTACCTAACAGACGACGAGTTATGGCCGCATCTTTGTCGCGTGGATCGCATCATAGTTTTGTTTGCAGACAAGGGATACAAATTTAACTTTGCTAAATCACACATTGCAGAGTACACAGTGTTGTTTTGGGGATACGAGCTTAACAATGAAGGAAGAGGCTTGGCACCTCACTTCTTGGAAAAATGTGCATGTTTGCGCCCTCCGACCACCGTGAAAAAATTACAGTCTTTGCTGATTTTTTCAAATTTCGGTCGAACGTACATTCCCGATTATGCCCAGCATATCAAGCCTTTGTATGCTTTTTCAAAAGCCTGCTGGCTTCTGGAACATTCTGCTATACTGCAATCTTTGCAGTCTGATCTTATTGCATCAAAATTCTTGTTGACTCGTGATAACCATACAAACATGATGATATGAATCGTGCCAGACAGAGTGGGTTTCACTTACTTGACTTTTAATGAAGGAGACACAGTAACTATTGCTTATAAGTCACATTTGTAAACTTCGGCAGAATTGCGTTTTTCCTCTATTGAAAAAGTTTTGACAGCTGTCCAGATGGTGATCCTAAACGCGCACTGGCACAAGGGAAACATATTTTGGTTGTAACACCATGTCCAGCTCTGGGAGCAGTGACAAAAGCGAGTGTATCGAACTCTAAGGCTTTACATCCTCGATGGATTCAATGGGACACATCGTTGACCTCTCCTGATGTCACGTTTATTATTGACTCATCTTTGCGTACACAGGAGTTTTTGCACTATGAATTTGTTCATCCTCTTCCACTGTCAATGCGCCCCCTTGAGCAGTACCAATGTATCATCTATACCGTTGGTTCGGCGCAACCAGCAACTGGGTCTAAGCATTCTTACTCGGCTGCTTGTGCTATAGTGGCGTGTACCATGGTGAACGGAGAGTTCAAGTCGAATGTTGTGCATATTCAGGCACTAGGTGACTGTACCGCCCAATTAGTCGAGCTGCGCACTTTGATACTAGCGCTGGAGTTTGCAGTTCCCAATATGACTACATTAATTGTATGCGATTCATACTACTGTGTCTTTTAATGACAACTTATTCTTTTGGTTGAAAATGACTATCGTGATTCTAAAGGCAGCGCAATTAAACATAAAATTCTTTGGGTTCTAGTTGCAGATCTTAAAGACCGTTTACCTCTCACACAGGTAGTTCATACTCTTGGTCATCTGCACGTAGGAGTACACGCAGTTGGCAACAGTTTGGCAGATGAAGCTGACAAATCAGCAGTAGCCACGTGTTCAGTTGCAGCAGTTACAAGATCCATGAATAAGATTGGTAATGACATTTTAGCAGCAATAGCTGCTACAGAGAGGGGTGATAATTATCTGCAGGGTTTCCCTTCCAAATACTCTTATCAGTCCTGATACCAAACGCGGACCGCAGACCTTCACTGATAACAGCTGCACATGAAGGCATGGCTTTGGCGCATGCTGGAGTGTCTGCTACTGTTTGTATCTTGCAGCAGCAGCGTTACTGGTGGTGCGGCATATATAAACAAACCCGTAATTACGTACTTTCTTGTGACATTTGTCAGCAGATTAAACAGTCTACGGCAATCCGCCCACCACAAACACAGCTATGCATTTCTAATAAACCTTTCAGTTGTGTTTATTTAGATCACTGCGGTCCTTTTTCTTCAGATACTGCCCAGAACATCATCTTAGTTGCAGTTGATTCGTGCACACGCTTTTTATGGGTTTGGCCACAATGCAGTGTTGACGCCCGAACTGTCATCAGGGATTTGCGTGTCTTTGTGGGAATGTTTGGATGTGGCACCTTCCACTCGGACCAGTGTCCAGCGTTTGCCTCTAAGGCATACAAGGATACCATAATGTGTTTAGGGGTGCAGGTCAAATTTTCTTCTCCATACAGGCCAATTCAGTTGTGGAGTGAATGAACAGTGACTTAAAGCAATCCTTGACAGCTAGGGTCATAGGGACTGGCAGGAACTGGTTCACCCATTTGTACAACGTACAACGTACACTAAATAATCTCCCTAGAAGATCTCTGGGTGGGAGGACCCCATACGAAATGCTCTTCAGCATGAAAATGTTTGTGCCAGACCTTGATTGTCTAGACATGGCAACATCAGCCGCATCCTTTGACGTAGATAATCATTCTGCTGTATTACAGAAACTACAAGAGACCCGTGACAGTCTTGCAAAGGAACATTTACACTCACCCACTGATGCTGCGCTGCAGATTCCGGTAGTCGGCTGGCTACCCAAAATCGGTGACCTGGTCCGGGAGAAGGTGGAGAACAAGAAGGAGTTTGGCCCCTCTTATCGTACACCTGTCCCAGTGCTTGGAGTGAAGGGTACTCGCACAGTCATTTGACCACCACTTCCTGGTCGAAAAGAAAACAGATACATCTCAGTGGACAATGTCAAGCTACAACATCTGGACGATCCTGAAAAGCATCACGCCAGCGGTCTCTACAACAACTGCATCAAGAGATCCTGGCTTACCTGCTACTAACAACATGCAGGAAGACACCGCCATTGAGCTGTACTCTGTTAACAATCCTTTGCTTCTCCAGCCTGCTTCCACTCAAATTGAAGAAACTGAATATGCTTATCCAACTACAGTGTCATTACCTGGTTTGCGACTTGAGGCCATTAATGAATCACGTGTTTCCTTTGACTCACATTCCACATCATCAAAGGCCCCTTCCAAATTTTCTTTTTTTGTCGCCTGGTTTAAACAAACTTATTTGGTTCCGCCTTGGCTATACATCTGGTTGGTGCTTATCGCAATTTTTTTGTTTATGTCCGTTGGCTTTGTGACATTCTTTTTCCTTCTCATCAATGGTCACTACCTTCCTGAACGCTTTGCTGTTAAACTGGTAGATGGAACTTTGGCTCCACACTCTTCTTCTCACATCATGAAAAGAGACCTGACTTTTGTGAACATCACTGCCTGTCCAATTATAAACGGCATAGTTTGGGATGCTGTTAGTTAAATCCATGGCCCTACGGAAATAATTAATGTGCCAAATGTACTTTGTCTTTCAATGGGTGATGTAGTGAAACATAACATACGGTCTGATGATTGGGATGTGCAGGCCATGCAATTCTTGTTTTCAGACTTGAAATACTATGCTGCTTTTGATGCTGAAGATTTTTATTTGACTACTGCAAATTATGCGGATTTGTTTTGCTATCAGCACTATAGTCATCATTATCTGCATAAAGCTAACACGTTTAGAAATGTTTTTAATTATACACAATGGGAACATTGCTCGGCTCCTTTGGAAGGCAGCTCTAAAACGTTTTTGAAAAAATTCACATATTTTACCGACGTTGATAAATCAAACCCCGGGTCATTCTATTTTAAATTAAATGCTTCTTCCAATTCTAAAATAATGCTCACCCACACTAAATTATTATATTCTAAATCCTTTATTGATAAATTGTCAGTGGCTTACTTTGAACTGTGGAAGTCCACATTTGATCTTAAATCGGGTTGGGGTTCTAAATTCTGGCAAGTGCAAGGCACAGAAGTGTTACATCGCGCGTGCCTCATCCCATCACAGATTCTATTTTTAAATGAATTGATTTACCAAACTACTTGTTTTGGATTGGCAACTTCTAAACAAATGAATGCCCCTGGCTATTCTTGCATTGGCTGCATATCAGAACTGGAGCAATTGTACTAATTATTCCTTGGCTGAATTACAATTACTTTTTAACAATGACACCTTTAATTTTTCTAGTATGGACCCCCTAGGTTGGTTGGTTTGGCAAACTAGTTTGGATGCTTGCCAACTTTGTTTCCATGACAAGGCTCCTGGTTACACACGCCTGATCCACGTTTTGCTAACTCCCATTCAGTTACTACATATTCCGTTGGAAATTTATGTCAAAATTGGTTGCAACACTCGACTTTAGTTTCAGTGAAACAACATTTGTCGTTATTATCAGGTGACATTGATTTGACAGATTTTATAAAGGACCTGCTGGTCCAAGATCAAAAAGATTTAGTTATGCAACTTACAATGAAATCTGGAAGCTATCCCAAATCGAAGCAGCTTCACGTTTAACGGCAATTGATCAGGCTAATCTTGAAAAAGTGCTTGCTGTTGTTGATAATAGTATTAACACACTTTCTTCCCGCATTTACACATTCGACAATATTGTTTCATCTGTTGTTGACATTGTGCAAGAGGATGTTTCTGTTTTGTATCATGGTCAAATCCAATTGCGTTAATTTATGCAATTTGATTGGACTCTACAGACTCTTAAGATGGGGAAAGTTCCATGGGATTACTTGAACGCCACAGCGTTATTTTTGCCCTTTAACTTGACGACAAAACAGCAGTTGATGTCCATGAAAGATGCTACTTATTCTCTTTTGCATATTGAAAAGTTAGATCCATTACCATTCTCTGTGGCGGAAACAGACTCCGCTGTCTGGCTTATCCATGGGATAATAACTCTCCCATTTTCCTTGTTTAAATTTACCTCGTACATGAAACACTATCCACTAGGCCGCTTCGAACCCTTAGGCTGAGCATTTCTACACAAAGTTTGGTCATTACCATTCACATACAGATGCCTACGGGATGAAAAAGAAGTATACCTAACTGGGGAATCATGTGATACCACAATAGGTCATTCACTTGTTTGTAAAATCATCCAGTTGCATGGCACCTGCAACCTTACGGCCCCGAATCTTGCATGTGTTTTAAAAGGCATACCTGTGCCAGCTATTACACCCACTTTCACTCTGCTTGCAAACGGTAGTTATTTGCTATTGAATAAGGAAGAATGTTGCAGCATGTTAGCCGGCATCCCTTACATTGTAACGATTTCACAGCGTGTGGTTTGCTGTAAAATGTGGTTTTCCCACCGCCACACGGGAGGCTCGATAACTCGATTTGGCCTTCCATTACGACCTTGAAGGCAGACTTCAACAAGCTGAGCAGAATAAGAACATTGTTATCCCAAAAAGAAGTTTCACTCACATCTGCCCGTGAGAAATTCGTCCTTCACGTGGCTAACATCCATACAGAGGTACAAGCGATTCTTACTACAGACCTCCCACAACATTTCGGTGCATTGATTCACACTATCTTCAATGCTTCTAACACTACAGGCATTGCCCATTTTATTAAAGCTGTGGGCTGAGACCTTGTGTGACCTCTTTTCAAACTATATTTGGTGTGATACCAGCATTTATCCATTCTATTTTTTCCAGCATCTTTGGTGGCTTGCCACTATTACTTGACTTAGCCGCTGAGATTTTGCTGTTAATTTGCTTGCTACAAAATGGATGCTTTTCCTGTGGCCCTGCACAGCCAAGACCGGCTGCAGATGCTTCGCTTATTTCACTTGCATGCAACCTGTCTTCACTGCTTGGATTGCTCCTTTCAATGGGCATTGGATCTTTGCCTCTCCAATACGGCATTTCCTCCACCTGATTTCGAACTGCTAATGAGTCCCTTAGTAGCACATGAGCAAGCATGTTCCAGTGTTGGAATTATGGCCTGCGCAGCAGCGCTGGGAGTTCTGGCTGAATGGGATATCTGTGCAGCTGTACAGGATTTCCTACAACGGAGTTACAATGAGAATCATGCAAGTTGTCCTTTGATAGTGCTGGATGCACCCATTGTTGAGGAACATATATGTTCATTCACCCTCCTTGATTGGGTGGCAACACTTTTTTCAGACGATACCAATGACTTACTATTGGAGGCTATTGCAACATACTGTTCGTACACCTTGCTGGATGAACTCAGCCACTGTATCCTTCTGGTTTTATTTTTTATTTTTTTGTGTGCCTTTTTAGACACAAACTATTTTTTTATCTTTCTCTTCTCACATTTCCTGCAAATCTGAGGTATCATTGATACAGATGCTCTTGATTCTTGCTCAGACTTTGTTTGAAAGCTGTGTTCTCTTTACGACCACTGTCCGATGGACTGACCAAGGGGAGGGTGTAGTGAGGATATGGACACACTTGCGGACATTGCTATGTTAGCATAGGTTAGTATATGCTTGGCCGCCATTTTGCCACTTTTGCTCACTTTACTAGATGCCACATTTCTTGTAAATACTTTTTGCTTGCTCGCTTTCACATTAGAACTGTCTGCATTTCACATATTAAGTTGAACGCTCTGCTCCTCGTCTGTGCAGCGTGTTCAATGTCGAAAAACAATGAGCTCTAGCTGCAAACCTGGAAATCTGGTGCTCTTAATATTGCATTGTGTGCATGTTAAAGACACTTGGAGAAACGCTTTCCAGGATAGACGATCTGGGCTCGTCCGGTGATGTAAATTCCTGCATCTGAACTCGGAAAGCCTGGAGGTCTTCTATAATTAAAATAAACTAGCTTCTAGCACGGGCAGGGTGGCAAGGTGCTATAGTCTTGTTTCCACTATAATTATAATATGATGTCCCCTTTTGTTCTATATGAAATTGTAACAATGCTGATTTGTTTGATCTTATGCATATTGTTGCTAGTATTGGCGCGTGTACTGCATTATAGAGCACATGAGTTAAAATAAACATTTTAAACTCTCCCTTGGCTCTATTTACTCATGTTGTGGACAAGTACGAGAGTTTGAACGAAAGAGTGTTCTTGTTCCCACGTATCCTGAGTAGCATGTTCTAGAATGTCTAATCATTGGTAGCTTTGCTTTAGCACGGAGAACGAATGAGACACTATAGCTAGTCGGATTGGGGTTCTGGGTACCGAGGTGGGTATTTTGGTACACCACTACACACTGAGGTCCTGGTTTCCTGTGCATAGTTCTGTGTATGTGCAGAATCCCTGCAACAGCATGACAATAGGCAAACCATCACAGGGAGATGTAACCACCTCCCAGAGAGGATTTAGTATATTGGGGCTGGGTGGGTGCACTCTTAGAGTGCCAGAAAGTCTGCACTGAGGGCACATTTGGTGTCCCTGTGAATAGTCTAGCTCAAACCAGTTCTAGGAGCCATTTGGTCCTGATCTAGCGCAAAACTGGACAAAGGACATGGGTGTAGCCACCCCTCAGTCCTGCTGTTCCCCTAGGAGGTTCCACGGAATCTTTCTAACCCCTTCCAATGGGTATAAAGTGGGCTACCTGGCTACAGGACTTTAGATTTTACCTTGACAAGATTCTGCTAAGAAGAAACCAAGTACTTCGACTGCCTGCATGATGCTGGATGACTGAAGAATTTCCCTTTGGGGTAAAGAGTTACTCCCCTGCAAAAGCAGGCACCTAAACGCATCTGACTGGTTTGCTTCTCCTGAGCTCCTGAGGACTCTGAAGATTTCAGCAACACAGAAGGTGGATCTGCAAAGGTCCATGAGGTTGATCTGCCATCTCAGCAGTTGCATATGCCTAGTGACAATTTCTGAGTCTGTGCTTTGGACTCCATGTCATACTGACCCTGAGCAGTATTTGCACTGAAGATTTCCGGTCTCCACTTCACGAGTGTCCTGTGGGCAGGTGCTTTGCAGACTTGCTTGAGGTCTCCTCGCAATCCCTGGTCCATTAGCCTGTGGGTCCTGGCAAGGGTCACCTTGCTAATTCTTGGGCTTACCTGGTTCCTCCAGATGTGCCCTGACTCTCCATTGCTTGGAGAGTCCCCTGGACCTTGCTGGTTCTAACCGTAACCTGTTTCCTCTGACCGAATGGGTTGCAGTTGCCAAGGCTTGTTAGTGCTCCAGCAGGACATTGACCCCTTAGCTCTTGACACCCTTTGTGGAACAGTTCACCTCCAGACTTTGGTTGTCCTCGACATCTTCTGCTCCCTGTGGCTGCAGAGTCAAGTAACCCTTCTTCACTCCTGAAGCACTCGACATCGGTGGGCATTCGACTACCGAGCCCCTGGTCATCTGAAGTGGCCCAGACTCTGTCCCCTCTGCTTTCAGGTTCTTCTCACCTCGAATCCAGGTTTGCATTCCACCGGACATTCTTTGCCCTCCTGGCAAAAGGACTTCTTTGTAGCTCTCCATTGAAAACGACGAAGGTTTCTGACACCACTTCACCCGTATGCACCCGGCTCCTCTGGGATAGGTAACACGGGTACTTCAGTACTCACTGGTGGGTTGGCCTTAGAATCTCATAAGTTCAAAACGGTTTGTTCGAAGTCCTCTTAGAAGTGTCCTTACTTTGTAAATTTCCAACCGCAACTTTCCCATAGAGTTGTACGGAGCACGCATCTGTGTTTCCTCACTGCACCCGTCTTCCGTGCCTCCCTGTGTCACTCCTCTGGGTGGTTCCTTGGGGTCCCAGTGGTTCTACGTGCTCTAGGCACTGTGTCTATTGAAGTTGTTATTGTTGTTATTATACAATTTTTTTAGTATATGGTTCGCTCTCCCCTGGAGCCCACTGTGTATTTCGCTCATTACGAATGTTCTATTGATTTAGTTTTGTGTGCTTTATGCTCTAGTCTCGTGTAGAGACTAGTAGGGAGTGTTATATTAATAAATACATATTTTTATATAAACACTGTGTGATTCCTTTCATTTAATCATTTGGGAGGTGATATTCTGGTAAAACAAGCTGCTTTACATTCCTTCAAGAGTAAGCCTGAAGGCTGCTCTCCATTGCTACCACTAGGATAGCTTTCAATAAGGTTATGTTTGACCTCATACATCATAAGGGTTGTGTGGCCTGGTACAAGGTGCCCACTTTAACTAGTGGGCAGCATATACCAACCCACCTTCTCATATGTCTTTGAGCACTTCAGTTTAGTGGAGGAATAAATGTTGATCCATCACGAAAATAAACCACATCTTGGCTCATTGATTGTCCCTTGGAAGGTAGAGTTCCTGGTCCTTTTGGCATTTCCGCATGAAGTTTTCTTGTCTCAGGGGATGCCCTCCCATGGTTACTAGTGGATGTCAAATAATGGTAGAGGATGGTATAGAAATTGGGAGGGAGTATGGAGAGTAAGAAAAAAGATCTTCACCATTTCTTTCATATGTAGTATAAAATAATATTTTAACTCATTTCCTGAAGTTTAAGTTTTTCTATTTTCAGTACTGTTATTAAAAATGAGGCTTCCTCGTTTTGTCTGGAAACTGGATTGTTAACAGAAAGAATGAACAATTCATAACTGTTACTTGTCAGGGTGTCCTCATCAGTTAAGAGACATGGCCATAACAAAAAGTTGTTGTTATTTAAATTTTTGCAGTTAAAACTATATAAATAACACGCTTTCAAGGAAGCATCATCCAACACCTCAAACTCCCCCCGTTTGTCTCAGTTTTGCGATTTGCAAATCTGCTCAGAAAGCTGGGACCGGATGTATGACCATTTTCAGCAGTTGCAAACAGGAATACGCCGGTTAAAAAGGGTTGGAGCATGTACCAAACCTATTTTGCAAGTCTGCAACTTGTTACCGACTCACAAAATAGGCTTCTTCCCCTTTGTGAATGGCAGCAAAAATATTTTTAAGAGCAGGCGGTGGTCCCAAAGAACACTGCTTGCTCTCAAAAAACGAAACTGAAACATTTTATTTTTATTTTATAAACGCATCACGTTTTCCTTTATGGAAAACGGGCTGCATTTAAAAAAAATGGTTGCTTCATTTAAAAAGTATACACAGACATGGGGGCCAGCTGTCCTTAGCAGGCCACCATCCCTGTGTTATTGCCCATTCCCAATGGGTCTCAAATTTCTACCTGCCTCATGAATATTGATGGGGCAGGTCATTCGCAAGCTTATTGGGAATAGCAAAATGTGTCTGAGATTCATTAGTACATTTCCTTTTGCGACTCGCAAATTGTTGGTCAAGTTCGCATATTGTGAGTCGCAAAAGGAAAGGTTCTTACATCTGGCCCAAGATGCCCTTTAACAACAGTTGTGATACAAGCATAAAAGCAAACAAACCTATTAATCTTGACATTGGAGTGTGTTGTAAAGCTGTCTGCACATTACCTGCAATCATGTTATTTCTTGAAGAAACCAACCGTTGTCTGAGACAGACTGTGTTCATTTTGGAAAAATCTGTTTCATATTATGCAAAAAGTCTTAGCAACAGCAGTATCATACCACAAGGATAAACCGTAAATGCTTCCTGGTAATGATTGTTCATGGAAAATTAAATCACCATTAAACATGAGTTAATATTAATGGGCAATGATGAAATAATAATATTGTTTTCTTGTTACTCTCTTATAAAATTTAAATTACATTAAAGGCACATATTATTCCTAGCAAAACATGACAGCGTATGCATGAAGACAATTGCAATTCTTCTATACCATGTGCAGTAAAACCAATCTTTATCTAGCCACTCCCACTTTCCCACTTAGGGGCCGATTCCGATCGGAAGGGCTTCGAACGACGTTCGCAGCCCTTCCGCCCGCATCAGAATGTGCCAGCCAGATTCCGTTCCGACCAAGCCATTCTGATGGGCTCGGTCGGAATGGAATCAGACTCGGATTTCCGGATGGCTGACGACAGAGCCCGTCCGCCGTCCGGAAATCCTTCAGTACTCCCCCGGCTGCCTATTTACGACTGAGGGAGTACGATGGCAGTTTCTCATTGCCTTTTCGTGCTGGTCTTTCTGGCATGAAAAGGCAGTCTGAAACTCTCTTTGAGGCCCCCCAGTAGTGGCCCCATGGGTGCGAAGCTGCCGAATGGCGGCCTCGGGCACCTATGGTGCCCCTGTGTAGATCCCTGCACCCGGTGACATGCACCTGGGGGTGCCGGCCACAGGGTGTATAAATGGACTGTACCCCTCCATTGCACAATGCGGGCTCGCATTCTGCCCGGAATGCATGCTCCCATTGTGTGGGATACGATTCGGTCGCATTGTACTTGCAGGGCCGTGACCGACGACAGTGGGTCGGTCGGTCACGGTTCCTGACCGATATCGGACGACTCAGGTCCTCCGACATCTGAATCAGCCCCTAAGTGAGAAAACTGATGACACATATGAATTTCATATTGCCACTATGCGTAATTGTGCACTATTCATGGTAAAGTTTTACAGCAAACTCGCATTAGCAATAGAACACAAGCAGCTTTTGTTTGTGGTGCCGTCTTTTAAATGCATCCCTGTAACGAACATTTCTAAAAGCCCTAAATCAGTGGACTGGAAATCTGATACAGGGTAAAGAAGGACTACCTGGCCCCCACAAATAGGCTTTAATCATTTACAACCAGTGTTCTGGAAAACATTCTTTTAGGGTTCTACAACCAGGTCCAAGTACAGCCCCATCTGCACGTGCCTCTCAGGGCAGTGAGGTTAAGCAGCCACAGGCTTCTCAATTGTTCCCTGATTAAATATCGATGTAAAAAATATAGTTTCCAAAAATATTGTGGTAAAAATATCGAATACAAAAATATCGACTCCCTATACTTAAACAGGTAAGTACAATAATATCGATACAAAAATAGTGAAGTAAAAAATATAGATGTAAAAAATATCGACTTAAAAAAGATATATAAATTAAATAAAATATATTAAATAATATAAATAGTTTTAACAAAATAAATTACATTTAATAGATATTTTAACTAAATATAACAAATAAACTTAAATAAAATATAAACACAAATAAATGTGTACAAATACATATATTTACTTAACAACATTTTTATTAACTATTATCTTTACTTAATTTATAAAGTATTTAAATTATATAAAAATAAAATATAGAAATATATGAATAATTTAAAATAAAATAAAATACTCTATAATTAATTAACACATTAAATTATTAAAAGAAATATTCAAAATACATTTTGCATCACAATAAATACAACAGTAGGGAAAATGTTGGATAGCACAGGGGTAAAAATTACTATTCCCACTCCAGTGAGTGCAAAAGCAGGGAAAGTGCTGGATAGCGGAGGGGTAAAAATTACTATTCCCACTCCAGTGAGTGCAACAGCAGGGAAAGTGTTGGATAGCTGAGGGGTAAAAATTACTATTCCCACTCCAGTAAGTACAGCAGTAGGGAAATTGTTAGATAGCGGAGGGAAAAAAATTACTATTCCCACTCCAGTGGGTGCAAAAGCAGGGAAATTGTTGGATAGCAGAGGGGTAAAAATTACTATTCCCACTCAAGTGAGTGCAAAAGCAGAGAAAGTGCTGGATAGCAGAGGGGTAAAAATTACTATTCCCACTCCAGTGAGTGGAGTAGTAGGGAAAGTGTTGGATAAAGGAGGGGTAAAAATTACTATTCCCACTCCAGTGAGTGCAACAGTAGGGAAAGTGTTGGATAGCGGAGGGATGAAAATTACCTTTCCCACTCCAGTGAGTGCAACAGTAGGGAAAGTGCTGGATACCACACCAATAAAAAAATAAACATCAACATTTTAATTAAATTTTATTTCCATTATTAACATAATTAATATTGAAATTTAAATATATTATTATAAAAAAAAACATTATTTACACATTGTTTAACACTATAATATCCACAACACACATCTAAAATGAATTGCACAATTACAATTAATAATTAATAAATAATTAATTCAAATTAATTCATACAAATTAATTTACAAATTAATTAATGTAAATTAATAAACGATTAATAAATCATCAATAAAAAAATACATTACTCCCCAAGAATTATTTAATTAAAAATAATTAACAACTAATGATCAAACAATTATTAATAACTTAATTTACACATTTATAGCTCTATAACATCACAATTATACAATTATGAATAGCTATAATTTATTAAATCAATTTCATATAATTAAATTACTTCCCACTCTATTCCCCTACAAACCCACAACCCGCTACGGAACTAAAAACGCAAAGTTCAATTTAAAAATAATTATTACATACTATAAATAATAATTAAAATCTATATAATTAAATAACTTCCGACCCTATTCCCTTATAAACCCACAACCCGCTGCGGAATTAAAAATGCAAAATTCAAGTAAAAAAAGATAGTAACTACTAAAATTTTAACACATATAATAAAAATACTAACAATTCTCAGCCAAAATGCTAAAAATACATAACATTAATAATTAATCGATATTTATAACAACTATATTTATGTTAACGATATTTAACACTTCGATATTTTTGCAATCAATATTAATTACCTAACAATCGATATTCTTTACCACAATATTTTTTTCATCGATATTTCTTACCCACAATATTTTTACCTCGATATTTTCTGTAGGTCGATATTTATACATCGGAATTCTTGCTCTGTACCATTTCAAGGAAATAGTGTGGGGTGCTCGAGCTCAGCACTCAGCAGCATACAGTGTGAATCCAGTGCAGTCCAGCCTTTTTTAGTGCAATCAAATGAGCACTCTTCACTCTCCTAACACAGACAGGAGTCCCACTCCTAGACCCTACCATCTACCAGAAGATGGTACTCAAAAAGACTAATCAACAACACCTTGCTAACAAAAGGTCTCAAAGAATTTGTAAAGATACTCAGGCTCCAGCTTCCTCATTTCAGAGTATAAATATTCTTCCAGCTACAGAAATGCAGGCAATACACTTCCTCAGTCTGAAAGCACAGTTCTTACGCTCCATTTAGTGCTATGCAGGTCAGGGGCATCCAATATGGATCCCAAAAGCCTCCATCACTCAGGCTCACTCACACACACATTTCAAAACCACGTGTGTTACACAGATTACACATGTACGTACATTGAACATACACGTATCCTAGCATTCACATAATAGCAGAACTTTACCAGTACCAGTAAGCCTCACTCCCAGTGGCACAGGTAAAAAAGACTGGGCACACTTATGTTCATTCTGCAAACAAGATATACTTGCACCACATCTTTATCTGTTATAATTAGGATGTGGACAGTACTCCACTGCCCATAATGAGGGCATATTTGTTGTGCTACTCCAGGTCATTGGACAGGTAAAGGACCTCACAGAGTCAGGAGCAGGCCTTGGCATCTGCATTCACACTACATTATCATGACGTCAAACAGCCAATATTCCAGTTATGCATGTAGTTAAGCACTCAGTTAAGGTGAACATTCCTGATACGCACATCTAACAATCTCTAAAACCCCCCTTAGTTTTAGAAAGAAAAGCAAAGTATACTGACTTGGGTTGGACAAAATAGGCAGATTTAAGACACAGCTTGCTGCCACAAAGATAAAGATGAACTCTGAACTCTTTTTTCTATGGGTTTTGCTGCAATATAATAGTACAATACAAGTCCTTACACTATGTTAAAGCAGATTCCAGCGAAATTATTCCTAAAGGTCTTATAAGCCCGCTTTGTGATCCCGGGGAAGTTATCACTGTTCCCAGATCTAGCACAGTGTATGGTATTTTGATGATCAAGTTATATACTGCTCCGATATATTTAGAGAGGTTGTAAAGCAACATGCAATAGCATAACATAAAAGGATGCCCCTCCCCCACTGAAGAATTTAAAGAGGGGCGCCAGAGTCTCCCAAATCTGATAGGTGTTCATTGGCTATGGGCAGAATTAAGGCCCCCTGAACGTTTGAGGTGATCTCTGATCGGTTGACCCCCTCTCACATCAGAGGGACAAGAGGGGCATGTGTTATTCTTCTAGGGAGAAAGAGTTTGGCTAAAAGACCTGCTAGAATGTAATTTAAAATACCTAGAAAGAGGCTTGAGCCAGACCATTTGTCCTCAAATTTGCCGAACCGACTGCCCAAAATAACTTTATATAATTGTATGCGGCTATATAACTTTGGTCGAAACATTTTATCGGGGAAGTGGTGGTCATGTCATCTGTATTTGTCTAATATAGTATTTTGAATGCTTAACGTTTTTAAAGCCTTTTGCCAATTAATATTGGAAGCATTGAGCAAAAGTTAAACCTTGGACTTAGTGCTGAAAAATTGCATATGTCTGTTGAATTAGTTAAATTATTGGACATTTTATTTATCAGAAAAGAGGCAGTCTGTTTAAAAGGCAGTGTTGGTGTCAGCTTGTTAGGTCGAGCCTAGACATCGTATGAGCTGTTTCAAGACCTAAAGTATTCAGTAAACTGAGGTAGGTCCCGCCTGCTGCTTCCCATTTGTTCCGGGCAGTGCCAGTTTTCTTTTCTGCCGTGTAATTAGTTTAGGCAGCCAACGTCATTTCCATCTTTCTCCTGTGCAGCACCGACCAAGTACGCGTTTGTTACGCTCAGACAGGATAAATGCTGTTTGGGGAACTCTTTTTGCATTCCATCATGCTTGTGGCTGCGCTCGATGCACGCCTGTGTCATCCTCCCCTCGTCGTCACCCCCCCCCACCGCCACCCACCCTCTGTTTGTTTACTCTAGCTGATCCTATCATTAGAATCTCTATCTGAAAGCATGTTGCTCATGTTTGGGATTCCTTGTGGCAGCTTAAATGCATTGTCTTTCAGGCCATCTCTCTTATTTGTAGCAGTGCTTTTCACTTTAACCCCTATGACCCCTTCTGTTTCTTCGCCATTGCAATAGATTCCTTAGTAAAGTTGTTTGTAAAAAAAAAAAATTGCTTTGGCAAAACAGTTTTGAATGGGAACAGCGTGCGCACCTCTGCATTAGTTTGGGCTCCGGGTGCACGCCTCTCGACTGGTAGGGGCACAACGTGCGCACCTCTGCACTAGTTCGGCACCGGGTGCACACCTCTGTGGACTTGAACACCCGTGGACTTCCGACCTCGAGGTAAGGAAGACTTTGGAAATTCACAATAAAGTTTTAAGGAAGAAGCGCAAGTCAGATTTTAAGATCCCCAGCTGCCTGCTTGAAACCTCCAGAAGTTACATGTATTTTGTTTGTGTATGTTCGTATTACTGTTGATGAAGTGACAGCACTAGCTCATAGCAAGGATTAATAAAAACAACAAGCAAGTCCCTGGAGCATTCCTGTCCCCTCCGCCTGTGCCGGTGCACAAACTGATGCCTAGCTCCAAGGCAGGCATCCTTGCACCATGGTACAAAGATGTCTGCGTTACTGGCACAATTGTTTTTGTGCAGGAAGGGACAGCTTCCTTCATAAAAAATAATCAATGGAGATGTTTTCCTCTTTGTATGTGTGCTGCAGAATGCAGCAAACATACATAGAGGAAAAAAGAAGGAGAAATTAAGTTATTTCTCCTTGTTACTCCACCCCTGGGGAGGTGCAAAGTTTTGATGCATGCCAAGGTTTACAGATCTTTGTAAATCAGGGAATGTGTCTAAACCCATGGGTGTTGAATGAGAAAACCTACTACAATGCCCAAGCAATGCCTCCTTGCCAGCATTGTGCTGCCTTGCCTTACTCCACATCTATGAGGCCATGCAAAGCTATACAGGGTGCCTCAAAGATATGACTGAGAAGCCTGCGTCACCAGAGAATCATAAAAAGTGATGCTCTGAAGGTGCAGGTCTCTTGCAAATCAGGGCCTAAGTCTTGAGCCTTTCCCTTTACAATTATGGAATTTAGATCACTAAAGTAGCTGGCTATTGTGCAAGCAATTGCACCATCTAACCACTTCTTCCCTCCAGCACAACATTAGTGTGGTGAGCTGCCCGCATTTAGTGACATTTACTGCCCCATCTTAAGTGAAAAAAACTACTTCAAAGCCTGTGCTTAGACCTCTACTTACTGCAAACTAAACTCAAACAACTCACAAGCTTGAGGAAAAATGGATTAAATAACCAGGGCACACATGGTATGATCCAGTGTTCCTGACAATCTTTTAATCAGATATTAAATCCTTGTGCAATCAGAATATGTGTCACAGGATTTCAAGCGAAATGGCAAATGGTACCTAGAGACTTTGAGTTTCCTTCCTGATTAGCTCCCAGTGTGATTTAGGTGTTCCCAGTAAAACATCCTGTGATTGTTTCTCTCTGGCTCTGCCACCACAAGCCCTCTACCCCTATTCAGACCCAAGAGCACAAGTGAGTGTATGATCTGGATTATAAAAGTTTTAATCCTTAATAGGGTGAAACATTCTTCTATCCTTCTGAGGTGGTTTAATAATTCTTAACTGTTATTTACTATGATTGAGATTGCAAGACCCTCAAAAGAAACATGATTCTACACATTAATAAGCCTCTAAGCAGAACACGTAGATGAAAATTGGGTACCTTCAATTTGCAGAGTATAGCATGATGTCAAGGACAGGTCTCTGGTGTTTAGGGAGGGCAATGGAAGGGTTCCAGAACCAGTAGAGTAGAACTGAGGGTTGTAGAGTAGAATGCTAAGTGTGGGTTTATGGTGTTATGTCTGGATGCCAGGTATTGGATAGGGGTCTTTGAGGACAGAGTGGGATGCCGGTTTTTTATGATTGTGTGAATTATGAATTGGATATATTTGGTGTAGGTTGCTGCAGGAAAGATAGCCATGTTACTGTATTTGAGGGACGGGTGGCATGGTAGCTGTAAAGGACTGAATGCATCAAAAGATTTATCAATCTTTCTTGATTAGTGCTTACCCTGTGCTTAACAGTAAATGTGAAAAGTGTCAAGTGTCTCCTGAAGATGGTCCCAGTTATGAGATAAAAGCCACAAGGGCAAAGAAACACCTGGACAATCAAGTAGCTCTTGAATAAACCCAGTGACACAAATAGTAGCAAATGGGTGTTGAACATGGTGAAATGTTAGATAATTAAAGCATTGCACCACATCCTACACTTGTTAACACTACTTTTAGTAATGGTTCAGGCAGGATCTGACATCAAAGGAAAAGATTCAAGATCATCTTGGATTGGTAGGCTCACACAGTTATCTCTGGATAGATAGCTCCTTGGTAAAGTATAGGGAAAATTAAAAAAGCATAATTTTTAAACAATAAATTAAATATATTTATATTTTTACCTATTCAAAAATATTTTCTTTAATTTAACAATGCTTCCTATAAGGTTTTATTTTAAGTCCATTATTATCTTTGGGAGGGTGTTGCAATTCCTGTGGTTGGCCATGCATGGTGATGGATTTACTCTAGGTTTGACCTGGAGTACATTTAAAAACTGTTTTGGTTTCTTTACAGCTGCAGTAACTTTGGAAGTGCAGGTTTGGATTAGGAATGGATTTACTTTTTTAATGGGTGGGTGAATACCCCTCTCTAAACCTCTCCTTAATCTTCCCTTAATCCCATTTTACTTATTTTAGGGTGTGAGGAAGTGCATCAGATATTAAGTGGATGATGTCATCAGGAATGTCATGAATGATGTCACTGACCATGTCATGAGTGATATGATATGTGATGTTATCAGCAGTGCATTGCGGGGGTGTGAGTAATAGTTAGCTCAGCTAACTATAACGGCTGAATTTCTCTGGTTTTGTATAAGTGAAATGTCAGCCTACCTATAATGAGAATGTCCCTGAATGTCCCTGAAACGTGCTTTTTCCAGTGGATATATATAAATACATATATATGGATAGATAGATAGATAGATAGATAGATAGATAGATAGATAGATAGATAGATAGATAGATAGATAGATAGATAGATAGATAGATAGATAGATAGATAGATAGATAGATAGATAGATAGATAGATAGATAGATAGATAGATAGATAGATAGATAGATAGATAGATAGATAGATAGATAGATAGATAGATAGATATAGATATATATAGGTGCAGGCCCTGGGGGATGAGGTCCCCGGGGCCGAAAATGGTTTAGTGAGGGGGGCATGCAGCCCCCCTTCCTAAAATATCTCAAAAAAGCCGCCAAATCACCAAGGCCCATGCCCTTTCTCCACCACTCTGCAAACGTGTCTCTTGGTTTATTGCTGGTAGGGTGATGAGGTGCACGCTGGGACTTGCAGTTAGTTTCCATTTAATTTTTACCTTCCAGTAGGTTTGTGTAATGGGATCGTCTTTCCTGAACTCTTCAGGGACCGTGTGACGGTGCAGCCAGTATACAATTGTGGAACAGGACTTGTTAATCTGAGGCCCACTGCAGGGCTGACAATGGTCCTCAAAATTGTTTTAATGCACACAGACCTACTGGAAGGTAAAAATTAAATGGAAACTAACTGCAAGTCCCAGCGTGCACCTCATTGAAATCAATGGTGAAAAGGCACACCGGAGGCCAGGTAACTAATTTGAATGGCGCAGGGGACTGTGAGAATCCTGAAAAAGCGTGCGCATTGAAACTGCCTCTGAGGAAAGAGCATAAAAGCTCTGAAACGCCTCAGGCAGGAGGACATAAATTATCGGAATGGCAATGCGTGCTCCTACTTAAATAAATGATTTTGTTGAAATCACTGGCTGGAGGAGTGCGTCTCTTAATGCAGGGGCACCTTGAAAGGAGATTCACACACGGCGAGTCCCGCCGTGAAGAGGTTGCACCGCCCTTCTAAGATTTAAAGGGATCGCCTTTCCTGAACTCTTCAGGGATCGTGTGACGGCGCAGCCAGTATACAATTGTGGAACAGGACTTGTTAATCTGAGGCCCACTGGAGGGCTGACATTGGTCTTCAAATTTGTTTTAATGCACACAAACCTACTGGAAGGTAAATATTAAATGGAAACTAACTGCAAGTCCCAGCGTGCACCTCACTGAAATCAATGGTGAAAAGGCACACTGGAGGAAAGGTAACTAATTTGAATGGCGCAGGGGACTGTGGGAATCCTGAAAAAGCGTGCGCATTGAAACTGCCTCTGAGAAAAGAGCATAAAAGCTCTGAAATGCGTCAGGCAGGAGGACAGAAATTATCGGAATGGCAATGCTTGCTCCTACTTAAATAAATGATTTTGTTGAAATCACTGGCTGGAGGAGTGCGTCTCTTAATGCAGGGGCACCTTGAAAGGATATATATATATATATTCACTTAAAAAACCATAGGTTTCACACACGTTATAGTTAGGAATTAGCATTTAAAAAACCTTGCAAATTCACTTAAAAAACCATAGGTTTCACACAGGTTATAGTTAGGTGGACATTTCACTCGTAAAAAACCAATGAAATTCCCCCGTTATAGTTAGTTCAGATAACTATAACTCGCGCGCCCGCAATCCACTGCTCATGACGTCACATATTACATCACTCATGACATGGTCAGTGGCATCACTCATGACATCACTGATGACATCATCCTTGTGATAGAGTGGCGGTCGCGCGAGATATATTTATCTGAACTAACTATAACAGTTAAAAGCACATAAATATCTATAGCCGCGCACCGTGCGCGCACGGTGCCGTGCGCGAGAGTAATTCTGATTGGTGGTTACATGTCAGTCAACATTCGAATCGGTCGAAATCAGGAAGTGTTGTTCGCCATTTTGTGTGTGACAGTGAAAAAGAAAGGTGGAGAACGTGAAAAGGGGGCAGGGTACAGAGTTCCTGACCCCCTAGCTTTTGTCAGGGGGTCCCTGAAGGACCATGAAGCGGAAAAAAAAATAAAAAAAATAGAATTAAAATTCAAATTTAAGTGTTTAGATGTTAGGTGGCTCTAAAAAGAGCCGTTGTGTTAATAGAGGGACAGAGGAACAGAAAAATGGCAAAAATTTTAGGGTGCCGCATGTGTGCTGCTGTATCTTGCTCTCTATTAGGGGAATGCTGGTGTCCCCATAAGAGAGAAGACCATTGCACGCATTGCAGCGTATATGCACCCTCTCAAACAGAGGGTGTATATCCAGTGGAACAGAAGCAGGTGAAGCTGCCGCCGCAGATGAAGTGCTCGGCTGAGCTGCCGATGATGTGCTCGGCTGAGCTGCTGCGGATGTGCTCGGCTGAGCTGCTGGAGGGTTTTCTCTAGCGACTCGAGCATAAGCCACAGGATGTACATCTCTAACGTGCCTGATCATAGTGAAGATACAAAAAGAGTATTTCTTTTTAGGATCTCCTCTTGATAAGACACGATCACAAAGAGTGCAGGTGACTTTTGGAGCATTCACCTTCTTCTGCCCCTGTGGAAATGTAAAAAATTGCCATATAAAAGAGTCTTTCTGTTTCCTCTGTCTCTGTCTCACAAGGGTCTCCTGTTCACTCCCAGAAGATGACTGCTGCTCTGCCATTCTCAAGTACTGGAGTACTGGAAAAGCTGCTCAGCTCCTTCTCCCAGGGAATCAGAAGTAATAATGAGGGGAGTGGGTGTGGTGTTGGAAGTTTCTGGAACTGAAACTACTATAAACCAATTAAAAGTGTTGTTTCTTAATCACTTGACCTGAAACTACTATAAACCAATGGCACGGTGCGCGCACGCATGCGCGAACGGAGCACGCGCGCATGCGCGTACGCGCTCGGAGCACGCACGCATGCGCGTACGGAGCACGCGCGCATGCGCGTACGGAGCACGCACGACGTACACATGCGCACGTGGAGCACGTACGCATGCGCAAACGGAGCACGTACGCATGCGTGCACTGTGCGCGCACCATGCGCGCACGGAAAAAAACTCTTTAAAAAAAAAAACTTTTAAAGTGTTTATAAGTTTATAGAAGATATTAACTATGCTGTTCAACTCTATCCAAATAAAAAAAAAAACTGAGCCATTCAATATTACAGGATACAGTCAATCTATAACTATATACATAGGTAGTTTATTGTAAAATAATTATATAAAAAATATTATAATACATACATAAATTAGCATTTAAAAAACCTTACAAATTCACTAAAAAAACCATAGGTTTCACACACGTTATAGTTAGGAATTAGCATTTAAAAAACCTTTGAAATTCACTGAAAAAACCATAGGATTCACACACGTTATAGTTAGGAATTAGCATTTAAAAAACCTTGCAAATTCACTGAAAAAACCATATGTTTCACACATGTTATAGTTAGCTGGACATTTCACTCGTAAAAAAACAATGAAATTCCCCCGTTATAGTTAGTTCAGCTAACTATAACTCGCACGCCCGCAATCCACTGCTGATGATGTCACATATTACATCACTCATGACATGGTCAGTGACATCACTCATGACATCACTGATGACATCTCAAATGTGAAATGTCCAGCTAACTATGACATGTGTGAAACCTATGGTTTTTTCAGTGAATATATATATATATATTACCTACTGGCGGTCGCCAGTAGGCAGTTATAGTACCAAGTTTCCATAGGAAGAGCATTTTTTGTTTTGCTTATAACTTTGGCGTCGTTTGATGAATCTTCATGAAATTTTCCAAACTAATTCTTTGTTCATATCACGTCCTATGTTTAAAGTTTGGGGGTGATTCATCAAGGGGGCAGAGAAAGAAGGGGGTCTCATAACGTGTTTTCTCCATGCAATTTCCATAGGAAACTTTAGACAAGGATACAGGTCGAACGGGTGAACGGAATTACCCCAAATTTGGCAGGGAGAAGGGTCTTGGTCTAGAAAGCACGCTTTTGTTTATTTGGTGTGAATTCGTTTAGTAGTTTTGGAGAAATATTCAAATTTACATATATCGATATTTGGGAATTCTGCCATCTGATTGGCTGAGGCGTTACGAGCACGAGCTTGCTGGTTATTGGCTGCGAACGGTTGCAACTAGGAAGTATTGGCAACCATTTTGTGATTCCGTTGAAGCAAGCAAGGGGAAAAAAGGGCGAAACAAGTAGTAAAGAGGAGGGTAGGAGCTCTGTGAGCTCCGTGGGGTGGTTAGGGTGTGTGAAGCGAAGTATTCATCGTTACCGGTGTGAAAGTGCTGTTTTGCCCAGGGTGAGATGGTGCTGAGGTGAGGTGCTGGTACACTCGGGGATGAAACAATGAGCTGATTGCTGTAAACTGTTGTGCTCTGGGCGCTGTAGCATACTGGCCGCTGTAGCATAGCTGTGCAAGTGGTGTTAGTGTGGTTTAGACTATAGCCGGAGTGGGAAGCAAACTACTCACCCCTACCGGTCTGAAGACTCGAATGGAGTGTTTTAGCAAGCAGGAATAAAGAAATAATCGTGAAGAATATAATGCAGAATGTTGCAATGCCACAGAAGACAAATGATGAAATCATGTGTGTATAAGAAAGTGGTTGCGTGTAATAAAGCAATGGAGTCTGCAAGTTATATAAAAAGTGTCTTTATTTAAGTGCCATAAATGGACCCACTGGTGCAAGAGCTAAGGCATCCAGCTGAGGCAAACTCCAACCGCTTCTGCTGTATTCAAACCTAAGTTCCTGCATCAGTCAATTCCACATTACATGTTACAGTTCCATGTGACATAAACAATACCTATTACACATGAATCACTGTAAATTGTATAATGAAAATAAATGTAGAATATGATTACTACACTGTGCCAACCGGTTTCTAAACAATGCCGTGTTTTTTGGTCTTGATCGCCAGCTCGTGAGCAGAGGCTGAGGATGAGCTAATTTGTGTGAAAGGGCTTCTTGGATAATTTTTCAACTGTCCTGAAGATGGTCTGACTGATTGACGCCCTAACAGACCGAAACGTCGACTGTATTATCCATTTTCACAGCATACATGCACAGTTGATTGTTCTCTAAATATGAGATAGATCTCTGTTTACTTCATCGGATTGGATATTTGTAATGTCATGAACTGTGGATAATATTTAGTTGTTTTTTCCCTTCATGTCACATTATACATTTACTTGTTTTCTGTACTCCTTTTTATCAATTGTTTCTATATAAAAAGCCAGTGATTTTTTCACTTCAAAAAAATACCCCGTTTGTGTTGTTATATATCTTTGACTGAATTTAATTGAATAACGTTTGGTTTAGTATCAGTCTTGAGCTCATATAAAGAGTATTTTGCTTTGTACAAAGAAATTGAACCTTCCTAAAACAAAATCCCTTGTTGGCCTTCTACTATTACAATTTCTTGGATAACAGGCAGGCAGATAGACGTGTGCACAAAAAATAGACATGGTTTCAAAATGGATGTCGGGTTTAGGCTAATATAGCAAGTAAATAGCGTATTTGCATAGGCCATACATCACCCATCCCTGGTTAGTCTGGAGAGGTAAGGGGAAATAATGAAAACAGAGTTCAAATGCCTAAGCATACTTAAAAAGTTATTACATGAATATAGTTCAATTGAAGTGTATTAAAAGAATTTATAGGAAAAATTAAAAAAATCAATCCAAGAATAAAGTGAAGTATTGGAGATTGCAGTCCGGAAGTTCTTCAGCGGCTTGAGATGTGTAATGTTCCAAGAGGCGATTGTTGCCATCGTGTGAGAAAAGTGAAGCGATCCAATACATGGCCTAGAAGGGACAGTAATGTTCCTCGAATGTTGGAGCAGCAATTTGAATTGGCAGGCAATCTGTAATGTTGTCAAAGGTTGCACGTTGCAGGAGATCTTTAGAGGCTGCGCAGAAATGCCATTCCGCCAGGATACTTTTTGCGTTGTATCTGCCATTGCTCCACTGCTCAAGCAATCAAGTTCATGGTTTTCAAGATACTCCATTACCTGCTGGATATCGGGATTGTTTGTTGGGGTTTTCTTCTCAAACGCTGCCCTTGCCTCGAAGGAAGCACGACCAACACTCTCCTACCTGCCACATCGCCCCTGGGTTCCTGACGCTGTGTGTCTCCCCTGCAGCCGCTGCCTGACATCGCGCGGCCATCGCAGGGGGAGACTACAGCTCCCAGAGGGCTTAGCGCTCCACAGCTGATCGAAATCTTCACGCCCGGAGGCGCTTAAGTGAAGGAGGCTCCCTCGGTGGAGCGGGTTTCTTCTCAAACGCTGCCCTTGCCTCGAAGGAAGCACGACCAACACTCTCCTACCTGCCACATCGCCCCTGGGTTCCTGACACTGTGTGTCTCCCCTGCAGCCGCTGCCTGACATCGCGCGGCCATCGCAGGGGGAGACTACAGCTCCCAGAGGGCTTAGTGCTCCACAGCTGATCGCAATCTACGCGCCCGGAGGCGCTTAAGTGAAGGAGGCTCCCTCGGTGGAGCGGGTTTCTTCTCAAACGCTGCCCTTGCCTCGAAGGAAGCACGACCAACACTCTCCTACCTGCCACATCGCCCCTGGGTTCCTGACGCTGTGTGTCTCCCCTGCAGCTGCTGCCTGACATCGCGCGGCCATCGCAGGGGGACACTACAGCTCCCAGAGGGCTTGGCGCTCCACAGCTGATCGCAATCTTCGCGCCCGAAGGCGCTTAAGTGAAGGAGGCTCCCTCCGTGTCACGGGACGTGCGCGGGCGGCGCCGGGCTAAGCCCGGGCAAAGGGCGGGCCATCTGTGGCCGTCCGAGGACGGAAGAGGCCGGGCTGGGCCATTCCCCTAACAACCAGAGACACAGTAAGACGTGACTGTACTGTATGTTACTCGCCTTCGGCTCTGTGAACTATCCCTATCTGCTCTTATTGTGTTAATCTGTGTATGTGATAAATGGCAGGGAAAGGGAAGCGAATTGGGGGTTCCGCTTCTGTCTCTGGCACTTTGGACTCATTCATCACCAGAGCCGTCTCTGTACTTGAGCATGAGATAGCCATCACCGAGAGGCGCCTCTCTACGGAACCAATGTACGCTAGACGTTCATCTATTGGCCCATTGGCTCTGGCGAAATCTCCAAACATGTCGGGGGGCACGCCTGTGGTGATTTGCCTTCGGTTGGTGGTATTGAAGTGAACCCCATTACTTCTCCAGCTAAGGAGGTTAGTGGTGCCATTACTAGTGCTCCTAGCGTGGTAGATGTGGTCCCACCAAATCTTAGAGCTGCCTGCCCTCTAACTAGGGCTGGTAGTAAATTATCTAGACCTGTCATCCCAAAGAGGAAACGTGGGGGGGCTGCTGAAGGTGCTAGACAGGTGAAAATGGCTAAAACAGCAAAAAACTCGGTTAAGCCAGACGCTGTACCTTCGGACGATTGCCTGACTACGGGCGACGCTAGTAATATTGCTCCTGCTCTGCCTGTGAGTGGCGATACCTTTTCCCAGATTGAACAGATGGTCCGATCCTTAATTCTCCCTCTTTTAGAAAGGGTTAAGTTAGTCACTGACAAAATTGATCGCTTGGAACAAACGATTCTCGACAATTTTTGTTCATTAAAAAACGTGGTCAAATTGTCTACTAAAGATATCGCAAAACCCACTTGCCCACACCTTGAAAAGCCCAAGACCTCTGGATCGGTACCTAATGTTACACCCTCTGCCAAGACAAACACAGGTTCAGGTCCCAGCTCTTCTAGATCCATAGCGAACACTCGGCAGTCTTTGGGGAGGGTGGGAGGGCCAAGTAATGCACCCAGGGGGATTTACAATAAGGAAGTAACGGGCGAGAGGGAAATGGTTAATTTAGATATCCCCGCAAATCCCCCTAGATCTCCACTGGCCCACATCCATCTTCCACCCGAATCCCTCCCCTATGTAGTGGTACTAACTGGTGTCCCTGAACTATTAGGTGACAAGTCTGAATCCTTCTAGGAATTAAAAAACAAAGTGTGTCATTGGTTAAACAAGAACAGACCAATTCCTGCTAATATGAATGGGAGGATCTTATTTGTCAGAAGAGTCAACTGGGTGGGATCTAGACCCAAGGATGTACCGGGCGATTCTATCATTGTGAACTTTATGGATAGGTGTATTCCGAGGTTCATTTGTGACCATGCATTCCTTGGGCCCAGGTCTGGGATCGAGGTGCATGACCTGCACTATTTTTACAATCTGTCCTCTAACTATGAGGGTACTACTAGACAGGACTGGGCGAAGAGTGGTTTGCATCCCGGCCCTACCCATTTTTCTTATATTAACGGTGCTCGCTGTAATGGTCCAAGCAACCTTGATGCCCAGTATTGACCAGCAAAGAATGAGCGGAACCCACCATCCTTTAATTATGTCATGGTGTCCGTGAGCAAGCTCCCAGACGGCCCCGATGTTGCTCCCCTGGTATTTCCCGGGACGCCCACTTTGCACAGGGATGCATCACCGGGCTTGTACAGGGTGAGCGTGAGGCCATGTGAGGAAAGTTCGATCACCGCCCGCGGTGATTTGAGTGTGGGCTATGGGCCAGGTACTCTGATATCCTGGAATATGGCTGGACTAAAGGCTAAGTTGGATTCCCCAGAATGGGTGGAATTCATTAATAATTATGATGTTTGCCTTTTCCAGGAAACTTGGTCTAGTGACCCTCAATTCCTACCGGGATATTTAAATTTTCACGTCCCAGCTATTAAGGGCCCCAAAGGCCACCCTATGGGCGGTTTAACCATCTGGGCCCGACAGGATTTATTCTCCAGGGCTAGTGTGATACCCACGGGGTCTCCTGACATACAATTAGTCAGGTTATCCGTTGGTCCCATGGGCGAAATAGATATCTACAATTTATGTCTTAGAGGGACCCAGGGGAAAAGGTCACGGGTATTGGATATTTTGGTTAGTCTCATAGAAGCAAACTCGTGTGACAGGGATCTGATCATGTCGGGCTACTTTAACGTTACGTTTAAACCCCTTCTTGATCCGGACTCCGACTGGGGCCTTGATCCCGAGGAGGACCGGCTTTGGGGCGTATCGTGCCTCTCGCTCGCCCCAATCAAAAGATGGTCTGAGGTGATAGTACAGGTAAATGCACTTTGCTATGAGAAAGGACTAAGGGCCTTGAATGGTAGGACCACAGGGGACAAGTTGGGTGCCTACACTTTCGATAATGGCCGCTCAAAAAGCAGGATTGAATATGTACTTTGCTGTATGAGACTATGGCAGTACATTTATGACATGGTGGTTGAACCAAGAGCCGAGAGCGACCATAACCCTATCTGTGTAACCCACCGCTGGTGGGGGGATCCTCGCAAGACAGGAGAGGCACCGATACTGCTGCCCCCTGATAGTGTCCCCACCAATGACATGCGAAGACTCAAGTGGTGCCAGGTCAAGACCAATGCCAAGGTTATTACTGGCATTGATGTTGAGCTTGCCAAAACCATGCTGAGACTAGAGGATTCATTGCTCACTAAAGAAGGTAGAGACCAAGTCTCTAGATTACGCGAGTCCTTTTTCCAGGGACTACGCGGGTACTTCCTCAAGCCAACGAGCAAGGTTAACAAGCCACCACCCAAGCGCTTGCGCTGGTATGACGGGGAGTGTAGACGTGCCAGAGGTAATCTGGCGCAAGCCCTTTCTAGTGGGAACAAGACATGTATTCAAAATGCCAGACACTCTTATAAGAAATGTCTTGCCCGGGCAAAAAAGAATTGGGACAATCAATACTGGCTAGATCTGAAGGAAGCATGCTATGCCAGGGACTCTAGACTGTTCTGGAATGTGATTAAATGGAACAGAGGAGGCCTTCCGGACAGACCATCAAATTATGTTACGCAAGAGGAGTGGTTAAGGTATTTTAAACCCCAATACACTTGTAACCCTTCATTTAACCACCTGGGGGTGATACCCCAAGCTTTTTACCCGCAAGGTCCTTTTAGCCCCAAGGATGTCCTAGCTGTATTGGGTTCTGTAGCCGCAGGGCGGCCCCAGGTCTAGATGGGGTCCCATCTGACCTCTTTCTCCACAATAAATCCTGTTGGAGCAAGTACATTGCACTGGTGGCTAATGCTGTGGCTCAAGGCGCCCCAGTGCCTAAATCATGGGGGGGTGCCGTTATAGTCCCCATTTTTAAAAAGGGAGATAAGTCACTCCCAGGGAATTACAGACATATTGGCTTAATAGACACAATCCAGAAGATCATCGGGAGGTTGGTGTTGAATGCGATAATGGACTCGATCGAAGACAATAGGATTTCGTCTTCTTTCCAGGCTGGCTTCCGTAAATTTACCAGCACTGTGGACCAGGTCTTTTGCTTTGTCCAATTATACTGGAAGGTAGTAACCTTGGGCAAGGGCAGTCTCTATGTCGCTTTTGTGGACCTTAGAGCTGCCTTTGACCTCGTGCCCCGTCCGCGGTTGTGGTATGTTCTTGAAAAGTTGGGCCTTCCCCTGGAACTTTTGACCCTGGTTATGCGGCTCCATGAGTCTAATTTTGCTAAAATTCAATGGGGGGGACCCGGGGAAGTTACCTCTGAGTTTCCAGTAGAGCGCGGTGTGCGCCAAGGTTGCACCATGGCCCCCACGCTCTTTTCCCTGTATATCAACGAAGTAGTAGATCGAATGCTAGGTGTTAACACCGATGCCCCAAAGCTGGCTGGGGTTCTCACCCCAATATTAATGTTTGCGGACGATACTCTTATCGTATCTAAAACTCCGAGTGGTCTGCAAAGGGCTATGACAGTGTTTGACGATTTTTGCCACGACTATGGTCTTGAAATAAACGTGGCCAAGACCAAACTTATGGTTTTTAATCCTCACTCTAACTATAAAGCGGGAAAGTTTTTTATGAATGCGCAGTCGCTTGAAGAGGTTAACAGCTTTGTCTATTTGGGAATTCACGTGACTAACGTCTGCAAGTGGAGGAGGCATATAGATATGTCTACAATGAAATTTAGACAGATATCGGGAGCCCTGACTAGTGAGCACAAAAAATCTTTTAGTAAACCTATTAAACCTGTGCTCCAAGTTTATGAGGCCAAGGCGTTAAGTGCTGTGCTATATGGGGCTGAGCTATGGGGTTTCGACGCGTTAACTTCTTTGACAGTTGTCGAAAATAAATTTTTCCGTAGTATAATTGGCCTTCCCCAGAGCACGCCCTTGGTACCACTGCGGTTTGATCTAGGTAGGAATGCTATTAAGGACTTAGCCAGACTCCGTCCGGTTTTATACTGGCGGAGGCTTTGGACCACCTTGGAGCTTTCCTCTTATGCCACGGGTCTTATGGACATAATTAAATCTGACACGTTCCACAAGATCGGGTGGCTGAGGAACCTCCGTGTGTCTTTGTTAGATTTAGGATTAGAGGGGATGTGGAGTGATCCAGTGGCTGCCTTGTTCCCCTCTAAGAATCTTCTGAAATCGTTTTATTGGGAAAAGGTTGACCACCATGTCTGGGGTGACACCAATTCTTCCAAGCTGACCAGCCGGTATTTGGAGGCCAAGGTTACACCTGCTCTTGAACCTTATTGGGATTTGATTACTCACCCGAGAGATAGGAAACTCTACTTTCAACTCAGACCAGGTTCTCTTCCACTTAGGTCTTTCACCAGAGGGTGGTCTGGTACAAGCACAGATATATGTCCTGCTTGCGGTTCCTACGTTGAAACAACCGCCCACTTCTTATTTGTCTGTCCTGCATATGCTATTCCCAAACGAGTGTGGTTAGCCCCTATGTGTAAATCTTTGGCCACAAGGAGCTGTGTTGTTGCTTTAAGAATCATGTGTACAAGCTCTTCTCCGATTGTTTCAATTGCTATAGCTAAATATTTGGGGTGGGCTTGGACTTTGAGGCATAAGGCTCTCGTGAAAATTTTGGGAGCACCTTCGTGAGGGTTCATGCTGATGGGAAGTTGGTTGACTCTATCCTTGTCCTAACGGATATATTACTTCTTTGTATAGTATTTTTATTCATTTTTACACATTGTAATTCATCCTTAGTCTATTGAAATGTTTAATGTTTTTTTAACTAGGCTATTTTTAAGTATTTATTGAATGACTGTATGTATTGTAATGGGGATTTTTACTGTTGTTGATTGTTGTATATGTTTGTGTCTTATATGGATTTTTTAAATTCGAATAAAGACTATGATGATGGTTTGTTGGGATGTTGGCAAGGCATAGATCCATTCGCCAAGTCAAATGGACAAGTTTTGCAATAAAAAGATGGTTGCACGCAAATTGCATATGTGTAAATAAATGTCATGTTGTAGCTGGCTCCGATAATAGATAGAGGCAGGCAGCCGAAAAGTTGTTCCATTTTTTTACGGTATTGATGTAGCTTCACGTAGAGGCGTATTCTGTGACATGATTGTTACTACAGGGAGTGCAGCCATTTATTACAAGCAAAAATAGTAGTAAGATGGCCACAAACAGAGCTAGAATTATGGGCACTGTTCCTGTTATTCCAGAGATGATCGAATGAATGAAGTCTGGTATTATACCAAAAACAGTTTGAAAGCCTGTGATAAGGCCAGAGGAGACAGTGATAAGAAAGTGTGCCAGAGCTTAAATGTCAGATGTGATGAAAATTGTGAAACAATTCACAAAGTGTACTGGAAGGTTCGTATTTAAAAGGGGTTGTATTTTATTTGAATTTCATGCTATCTACAGTCGATAAATTACTTTTGGAGACGTGAGGAATACTTCTGTTTGAAACAAAAGCGCTTTCAGTTTGCTCAGTTTAATAAAATCTGTTTTCAAAGTAGGTATTGAAGGCCAAGTTGAATTCTGGAAGTTACTTTGTGTGGGTGGGAATAGAGATTGCCACAGGAAGTTACCCGGTTTGAAACAGTAAGGACATATGGTTTGCCAGCTCACATTCTGTAGCAGTCCATGTTTTTAAGAAGCAGATAACTGCCGTTAGAAAGCTGTGTGAATGTTTCTCTGATTGTGGGACTTGGCGTGCTTTTAAGGAAGCACGCAAGATTGGGGGCTGTAAGCTTAGAAGCGTTGTGCATTTGGACATTCTTGCATAGTGCATAATGAATGACTACCATTGTGGTCGCACTTTTCACCTGTGAGGAAAACTTCTGTATCCTCTTTAAGACAGCGATATGTAAATGGGAGAAACCACTGCTCGTAAATAAATGTGCTACCATATATAATCACATACAACATGACAAACAACATGTACACCTAGCAGACCCAACAACACTACGTACTGTGGGAATTGTGGCTAGCCATGTACACAAACCAAACATGGCATAGCACCTCTTTCACACAATGCAGAATGCGGGGAGAGATGGGAGCAAAGTATGTGCGAAGGTGGCAAGTGATTCTCGATTATAAAAGTATACAATGTAAAGTGTTGAGGGGATGTGTCGGACAGACTTGAGAATGCAGAGCACAGACATGTACATGTCAACATACACTGATGGTCTATTGAGTGAAGTGGACAGTGGACGCAACCTTGATAGTACAGTCAGTAGGGAAGATTACGAATACATAGTGCGTACGTGCCCCCTCCCCCCCCAAATCTTTAGCGTAGTGGGCTGGCTCGGCATGCACAAGTCTAGCGTAGGGGTATGAATAAAAGGCACTTTTCTCTGGGTGTGGTTCTCTTCCGGAATGGCAAACATGTCTGCCAGGTCTGCGCAGCTTACACCGCCATGAGGCTGATGCCATAAGCGAAGGTGGCTGCGTGACTAAAGCTTTCAGCCTGCTGGTACCCAGAAACCGGCATGGCCACTGCGACGCACATATGCCCAACAGTTCGCCTTTCCACACCGCTGTATGTGAAAGAGGGTCCACCACGTGCCGGTAGAAGCTTTTGGGCTGAGGTCTGCGAGCTGGGAAGGCTCCTGAGATCAACGCTGGCTACCGTGACACAGGCAGACAGCACCCAGCCTGAGGCCCAGCACGGTGGAGTGGTATGTATACTACTAACACAGTAGTCCAACAGGTACCAACAGTGGAACTGTGTCTTGATCCCACAATGGACGATGTTAGAACTGCATCTGAGAGTGGAGATGAAGGTACTCCCTTCGACCAGGTGCAAGCAACTCTAGGTCCCAGCAGTGGAACGGTATCTTGATCCCAGAATGGACGATGTCCGATATTACCTGCTGCTTGTTGTGTTTTACAGAACTCCCTCCGTTGAGGTGCATCAGACTCTGTGTTTCTGTAGCTAATTGCTGCACGTGATCATTGGGCTTGGCTGACTGCAGTCGGTGGAGTACACCACGGTACAGCAGGTCCGAACAGTGAAACGGGGTCTTGATCCCACAATGGACGATGTTAGAACTGTATCTGAGAGTGGAGATGAAGGTACTGCCTTCAACCAGGTGCAACCAACTCTAGGTCCCAACAGTGGAACAGTGTCTTGATCCCACAATGGACGATGTCCGATATAACTGCTGCTTGGTTTTCACAGAACTCCCTCCGTTGAGGTGCATCACACTCTGTGCTTCCGTAGCTAACTGCTGCACATGATTATTGGGCTTGGCTGACTGCAGTCGGTGGAAGACACCGACGGTACAGTAGGACCGAATAGTTAAACGGGGTCTTGATTCTGTGATTGAGGATGTCAGAAGTTAAAGTCTGTTATGATTTGTGTGTACCCCCTCCGATAAAGGTGCAACCAACTCCGTGCTTTCGAATCCAATGGCACGTGGCTGTGAGGCGTTAATGACCACTGCCTCTGGCCTACACTGCAGTCAGCAGGGCTCACAATTTAGATTGGGTGGTTATTGTTTAATTACAGTATCCAGTAGGCAACTAACTACAACATCTATTGAAATATACACAATATCCTTTTAGTATACTTGCTTGAAGAAGTTTTTTTAGATGAGTTATAGGTTTAGTACAATGACCAAATTCTTCTTGGAAGTGGAAAAGAACACTGAATAACAGTCTACACTGTGGACACCAGAGATCGCAATTCGAATTGTTTTGATGTATAAATTGCAGGGTTTTTTGTAATTTATGTTGTTGTATTTTGTGAAGAGGAAGTGAGAAAAAGTATTCATGGATGACTGTGCTGACTACTGCCTTCAATTTACACTGCAGACAGCAGTGTTCACAATTCAGATTGAGTCGCTATTGTAGATGGCGCAGTCCTGTAGGCAAAAGACATTGCTCCAGTGCGCTCTGTCCGCAATACGCATATGCATCATCGCAGGGTCCGCACACGGTTTTTGTTGCTTCGTGTACTGCAAACAGAACAGCTCCAGTCACTACACGTGGCTGTGGGCCCTTGCTGACCGCTCTCTGGCCTACACTGCAGACAGCAGTGTTTACAATTCAGATCGAGTCGCTATTGCAGATGAGGCAGTCCTGTAGGCAACAGACATTGCTCCTAGAACGGCCCGCTCGCAGCACAGATCATCGCTGGCTGTGCACATGCTGAATGCTTTTGATATGGCTATCTGAGTGCACTAGAACTGATGGACCCTTTATGATACAATCTTTGTGTGTATTATTTCAGATCTACTGCCTGTATCTCAGTATACCACAAGTTATGCTCCTTTTACGATAGAATCTTTTGTGTATTATTTCACCTCTAGTGTCCCTACCTTAGTGCAGCACAAACTATTGACCCTTTTATTATTGAATCTCTGTGTGTGATCCAATGATTACTGTTGTAGTTGATTCTAGCCGCAACCATTCCTTGAGGGCTGGTTTACACTCACCCCACACGCATCCAGCACAGACGTCACTGGATATGTGACCCTGATAATAAAGAGGAGTCGCGCGCACGTGCCCGTACCCACTTCCACTATCTATCTGTGTACGTGTGTTCATTTTCTATGCATGATACTGACCCTGGGCCGTACCACATTACCTTGTGCTGTGGACAGCGTATGCAACCACGTTACCTCTGGCAGTGCGGAAAACTTCGGGTATGCAACTTTTAGGTGCATGGCTATCACATGTGGAAGGCTGCTTTACAGAGCATGAATATTGATGAAGATGGAGGCCGTACCCGACGCGATTTTGAGAAAATATATTTACCATAATATACGTTTATTGCAGCTAGAAATATATAAATGTTTAAAATATGTTAGATTATCTCATGTTCTCATATAAACTTTAAACTTATTTGGATATAGTTTTGAGACAAAACAAAATGAGGGAATGGCGTACCCGGTGCGACATCATACATCTATGATGTAACACAGGGCCTGGCAGCGTGCACTCAGCGCATACGCAACGCCCAGTGGGCGTGACCCCATACGCAGATGAAATAACTCGCGGCTTGGTACTGCGTACCCGTCGCATTCCAATGTAGCAGCTGGTGCGACCTCATACGTATATGATGTTATGCGGGACGCGGTGCCACAAACCCATCGGATAATTAAAGGCGCTTCATTTACGCATTTAGCAATATGGCGGATAGGATTCGCGTGCTGATGAAGCTTAGTACTCTACCGGTACGGAACTCCAGTTTTCTCCCCCCCCAAAAAAAAGGATATAGATATTTTTTTGAAGATATAAAACATTACATAATTTTTAAAATTAATTAAAAAAAGGATAAAAGAGTTCCAAAATATTACAAAAAAATAGAAAAAAATAGAGGTTTTATAAATAATAAAATTTGAAATTAACATTTAAAAAACCTTCGAAATTCAATGAAAAAACCATAGGTTTTACAGACGTTATATTTCGGAATTAGCATTTAAAAAACCTTTGAAATTCACTAAAAAACCATAGGTTTCAGGGACGTTATAGACCGCAATGCACTGGTGATGACGTCACATATTACATCACTCATGACATGGTCAGTGACTATGGTTTTTTCTGTGAATATATATATATATATATATATATATATATATATATATTACCTACTGGCGGTCGCCAGTAGGTAGTTATAGTTAGTACCCTGTTTCCATAGGAAAACCGCAACATTCTATTTTGAATAACTTTGGCGCCGGTCGACGAATCCTCGCGAAATTTTCAAAACTAATGGGGCGCTACGCTGAAAGTCTCGGGGGGATTCGTCAAGTGGGGGCTGAGATAAAAGGGGGGTCCCAAAACGCGTTTTTCCCATGCATTTTTCCATAGGACCTTTAGACACAGCTACAGCCCGAACGGCTGAACAGAGTTCCTTGAAATTTGGCAGAGAGGTAGTCTACAGGTCAAGGAAGTGCCTTTTGTAGGTTTGGTGTAAATCTGTTCAGTAGATTCTGAGAAAATAGCCTTTAAATCAATGTATATATCTGAGCCAGCTTACGGTGCGCTTACCGTCCGCTTACCGTACGCGTACGGTGACGTGCGCGAGCGCGATTCTGATTGGCTGTTAGATATTAGTAAACATTCGAATCGGTCGAAACCAGGAAGCGGTGTCCGCCAATTTCTATCTCGCACTCTGAGGGGGTGGAAGAAAAACAAAGACAAAAAACATATAAAGGGGATGTTTAGACTGCTCCCAACCACCTAGCCTTGATGAAGGTGTTCTCAAAGAACCCCCAAGGCCAAAAATTCAATTTTAATTTATTTCGAAAAATCGACGATTACGCTTACCGTACGCGTACGGTAAAAAAATTAAAAAAAAAAAAAATTATCCACATTCTCCACACCCCGTGTGCAAATGGTGCCCGAAGGGCGCCATTTGCGCATGGCATATGTAAACGACCTGCACATCAAAAAATCAAACATTACCTTTCACAACGAAGCGCATAATATGTCCTCCATGTGCGCACGGTGAGCGAAGCGCATCGTACGTACATGGCCCATCCAGCGTAACATGCCCACCCTGCGTGCACGGCACTAACTGCGTAAAGTGGGCGTGCGGTGCGCGAAGCGCACCGCATGCTCACTGTGCGCGCACGGTGCGTGCACGGAACGAACTGCGTTAAGTGGGCGCGCACGCCACGAATGGCGTAAAGTAACTTAGCATTTAAAAAACCGTACAAATTCACTGAAAAACCATAGGTATCACACACGTTATAGTTAGGAATTAGCATTTAAAAAACCTTGCAAATTCACTGAAAAAACCATAGGTTTCACACATGTTATAGTTAGCTGGACATTTTACTGATAAAAAACCAATGAAATTCCCCCGTTATAGTTAGTGCAGGCAACTATAACTCAGGTGACCGCAATCCTCTGCTGATGCTAATACTGTATTTAGACACTTATTTGCCCATGTCTTCTTCCATTAAATTTTAGCTATACATATTTTACAAATATTTTTTTTTCATAAAGACACATATGTCATCAGCAGAGGATTGCGGTCACGTGAGTTATAGTTGCCTGCACTAACTATAACGGGGGAATTTCATTGGTTTTTTATCAGTAAAATGTCCAGCTAACTATAACATGTGTGAAACCTATGGTTTTTTCAGTGAATATATATATATATATATATATAACCGCGGTCGCCAGTAGGTAGTTATAGTTAGGACCTATTTTCCATAGGAAATCCGCTACATTCTATTCCCAATAAGTCTTGCGCCGGTTGATGAATCTTCATGAAATTTCCCAAACTTTTGGCCAGTTCCGGTTTGCTCCTATCCTGAACGTCTCGGGGTGATTCATCAAGTGGGGGTCGAGAAAAAAGGGGGGTCCAAAAACGCGTTTTCCCCATGCATTTTCCCATAGGACCTTTAGCCGCAGCTACAGGCCGAACTGCTGAACGGAATTACACCAAATTTGGCATAGAGGTAGTCCTCAGTTCAGACTCGTGCCTTTTGCTTAAATGGTGTTAATCTGTTGAGTAGTTTCTGAGAAAATGACAGTTAAAAGTACATATATATCTATGGCCTCGGAGGATCCGCGCACCCTAAGTGCACCCTGAGCGCACCCTCTGCGCACCGTGCACGCACCATCCTGATCACGCGCTGAATGCTAATTGGCTGTCAAGTGGTTGTCAACATTCGAAAACAGGAACTGTTGGCAGCTATTTTGTGCCCCGGTAGAAGCGAGGCTGAAGAAGTAAGGGAAATAAGTCTGTGAAACATATAAAGGGGGCAGGGTAGAAATACTCTGACCCTCTAGACCTGCTTAGGGGGTCCCAGAAGGACTCCCAGGACCCCTTTATTTTTTTTAAACAGCAAAATGCGTGCAGGGTGCGCGGATCCGGCTGTAAAAAAATAAAAAGTAGCGCAGGTTTCCACGCTTCCTTAATAATTAGCCCCCGGGGGGCCAAATCCTGGGGGCACATACTGTACCATTCATTGGGGGGCCAAGGGGGTCCCCCCAGCCCCGGGGACCGCTAGCCCCGGGGCTAGAAAATAAATAGGGTGGGGGAGCTGAATGGCCCCCCAAGCCCCGGGGACCACTACCCCCCAGGGCTTTATTGTTTGGAGGGAAGGGGGCTGTGTGGCCCCCCTCCTCAAACCCTTGAGGGCCCTGGGATCCGCCACCCCCCAGGGCCAGCTCCTGCAGTGTCCTGGAGTGCCACCCCCAAGACACTGTTGTTTGCTATGAGAGGGTGGGAGTCTCCTGCCCTCCCATAGCAAACTTGGATTTTGAAAGAGAGAGCAGTGAAACCTGCTCTCTCTTTCAAAATCCAAACCATATTGCTTTTCTACATGGGGAGCTGCATAACAGCAGCTCCCCATGTGGGGGGGCTGGGGGTATGGCGTATACATATGGGGGGCTGGGGGTACGGCGCGTACATACGGGGGGCTGGGGGTACGGCGCATACATTGGGGGGCTGGGAGTACGACGCGTACATACGGGGCTGGGGGTACGGCGCGTACATATGGGGGCTGGTGGTACGGCGCGTACATACGGGGCTGGGGGCATGGCGCGTACATACGGGGGGCTGGGGGTATGGCGCGTACATACGGGGGGCCTGGGGGTACGGCTTGTACATACGGGGCTGGGGGTACGGTGCGTACATACGGGGCTGGGGGTATGGTCCGTACATATGGGGGTGGGGTGGGGGGCCGTACGACTCATACCCCAGGCACAAGTGTACCCGGGGTAGGGGTCGCACACAGTTCGCTCCGTACGGGACGTTTTCCATACGCTTGTGCATTCAGAACGCCGGTATGGATCAGACTTGTGCGCTCGGACTTCAGTTTTATGACTCGTACGTAAAACTGTCCGGGTACGTCTCGTAGACTTTTCCCGAGGCGATTCGTATGTATTTTTCCCATACGAATCGTACTTCACCGTTTGTACGGTACTTGTACGATTCGTACGTAAAAAAATACGGATATGAGTTGTACGGGAAAAAAAACATACAGGATCGGAATTGGCCCCCTTAATGTCTACATTTGGCAAACCTAGGTCTTTGTGAATGCCTTTGGCTCCAGAAAATATAGCTGTGTCCCACAATCCACACTCTAAGCATCTTGAAGGGAGGTCTGGATGCACTCAGATGGTCTCTGTAAATGAAATGGCAGTTTGAAAAGTAAGATTTTTCTAAAATGGTGGATAAGATGCAGTTTTGAAAAAAGAAAAGAAATGATTGGTTGTTTGACAACCTTCTACACTGAAAACTAGGGTGCATATTTCTGTTTTTTAAACGCATGATTCTCATTGGTCAACGAAAACTGATTGAAAGGAACATTACATATGATAAGCTTATATGTTTTAAAGTCAAGCACACTTGCTGTTTTGATTAGCAAATTTGTGTGCTGAACTTGTGACCTGTGTGCTCAGTTAAGTGTCACTTGAACTGTTTCTATTGTAACAGGCAGAATGCAGATTGGGGGTAGGGTTCAAATTTATGTCATTTGGAAAGGGTTGAATTGTTTAACCAATAGAAATGTGTGTTAGGTTTTGAATTAATATGGGTAGGAATGTGATTTGATGTTTACATGCATATGTGTGCAAAATGAGAGGGAAACTTTGCCATTCTTTGGTTTTGCTGACAGGTGCACAGTGCAGAGATTCTGTATAAGAAAGTCTGGTGTGTGACTGACATATTTCTTAATATACAAAACAACTTGAAAGGTGAGTTATTTAATTGTGAGGGGATGTATGTGGTTTATTTTGATTTTAATCAGACTAATGTATTTCTCCTGCTAAAGTGCAGGAGTACTTTTTTTGTCTACAATCTTATTGTCTGTGTGTGTGCATGTAGAAACCATTCTGTGAGAAGCATTTGTGTTTTTCATGTGTTTGCAGACAGATAACTGTGCTGTTTTCATGTTTTGGTAGAATTAGAAACCAGTCATTGCTTATGTATTTGCAAAATGAGTCACGTTTCTACACTAAAATGTAGTACTCCTTCTAGATTAAGAAATGTGTTTTGGTACAGTGCAAGGGATAGTGTTGCTTGTCTAGAATCACACAATGAGTCTGTGTGCATTTAGGAATCATTTTGAGAGAAACATTTTGGTACTAATGTGTAGTACAACATTTTCTGCAATGTGTGCAGTCACCTTACATCTTGTAGACTAGTACATGTATTTTGTACAAGGGATAATTGGTTGTCTTCAATCACACTGTGAGTCTGTGTGCATTTGGGTAACTATTGTGAGAGAAGCATTTGGTAACATTGTGTATTTGCTGACAGATAACTGTTTGTCATGTTGTCAAGTTTTAGTAGCATTAGAAGCCAGTCATTGCTTATGCATTCATAAAATGAGTCAGGCTTTGACACTAAAGTGCAGTACTGAAATATGTAGATTGTGTGCAGTCCCCTTACCCCTTCCAGAGTAGTGAATGTGTTTTGGTAAAGTACAGGGGATAGTGTTGCTTGTCTAGAATCACACTGTGAGTCTGTCTGCATTTGGGTAACCATTGTGAGAGAAGCATTTGGTAACATTGTGTATTTGCTGACAGATAACTGTTTTAAAACCTGTCATGTTGTCAAGTTTTAGTAGCATTAGAAGACAGTCATTGCTTATGCATTCATAAAATGAGTCAGGCTTTGACACTAAAGTGCAGTACTGAAATATGTAGATTGTGTGCAGTCCCCTTACTCTTTCCAGAGTAGTGAATGTGTTTTGGTAAAGTCCAAGGGATAGTGTTGCTTGTCTAGAATCACACTGTGAGTGTGTGTGCATTTGTGCAACCATTGTGAGAGAAGCATTTGGTTACATCATATATTTGCTGATAGATAACAGCTTAAAAACCTGTTATGTTGTCAAGTTTTAGTAGTATTAGAAGCCAGTCATTGCTTATGCATTCACAAAATGAGTCAGGCTTTCATAGTAGTGTGCAGTATGGAAATATGTCGAATCTCTGCAGTCACTTCAGCCCTTCCACACTAGTGAATGTGTTTTGGTAAAATAGAAGGAATACTGTGAGTCTGTGTGCATTTGGGAACTAATGTGAGAGAAGCATTTGGGGGTTTCATGTTTTTGCAGACACATAAGTGCTTAAAACCTATCCTGTTGTTATATTTTGGTAGAAATAGAATCCATGTATTGTTTATGTGTTAGTAAAATGAGTCAGGTTTATACACTAATGAGCAGTAGTAAAATATGTGGAATGTGTGCACACAAATTACCTCTTCAAGAATGGTAGATGTGTTTTTGTAAAATTCAAGGGATATTGTTTGTATGCTAGAATCACTCTGTGAGTCTGTGTGCATTTAGAAACTGTAGTACGAGAAGGATTTGGGTATTTTATGTGTTTGCAGATATATAACTGGTTAAAAACCTATCCTATTCTCATACTTTGGTAGAATGAGAAACCAGTCATTGGTTAGGTATTTGTAAAAGAGTCAGGGTTCTACAATTATGTGCAGTAGTACAATATGTGAATTGTGTGTATTCTGTTTACCAATTCCGGAAAAGAAAATGTGATTTGGTAATATGTATGGGATAGTGTTTGTTGTCTAGAATCACACTGAGAGACTGTATGCATTTAGGAACCATTTAGAGAGAATGTTTTGGGTACTTTATGCCTTTGCATACATATAAGTTCTTAAAAAACTCTAATCATTTAGTCAGTACCCAAGTACTCATACACTGAACCAGGCCTTAGCTCATGGACTGTTTCAAACGCCTATCCACTATGCATGCAGGCCTCTAACCACCTACACACTTGGCTTTCACTCCTTCAATTAACTAGTCAGTATCTATATACTTCAATAAACACCCTGTCACTCACCTTGCTCACCTCTAGTGACTCATCCAGTACCATGTACTAATCTATTCACTGCGCCAAAACTGAAAACCTTTAAAGTTTCACCCAGGCACTCTCCTAGCAGTAGTCTAATGATTCAGTCAGTACCCAGGTAATCATGCAGTAAACCATGCATTACCACATGGACTGCTTCAAATGCCTATCCACTATGCATGCAGGCCTCTAATCACCTACACACTTGTCTTTCACACCTTCAATACCCCAGACAGTATTCATACAGTCCCTGCAAACACCCTGTCACTTCCCATACACTCCTTCAGTGACTCATTCAGCACCATGTAGTAATCCATTTACTGTGCCAAAACCCAAACACTTATAAATTCACCCAGGCACTCTCCTTGCAATACTCTAATTATTTAGTTAATATTTAAATACTAATGGAGTGAGGCATTCCTTAGCACATGGATTGATTCAAACGCCTATCCACTATGCATGCAGGCCTCTAACCACCTACACACTTGTCTTTCACACCTTCAATACCCCAGACAGTATTCATACAGTTCTTGCAAACACCCTGGCACTCCCCTTACACACCTTCAGTAACTCATTCAGCACCATGTAGTAATCCATTTACTGTGCCAAAACCCAAACACTTATAAATTCACCCTTGCACTCTCCTTGCAGTACTCTAAACATTCAGTTACTATCCAAGTACTAATGGAGTGAGGCAGGCCTTAGCACATGGATTGATTCAAACGCCTATCCACTGTGCATGCAGGCCTCTATCCACCTACACACTTATCTTTCACACCTTCAATACCTCAGTTAGTATTCATACAGTTCCCGCAAACACCTTGTCACTCCCCTTACACTTCTCCAGTAACCCATTCAGCACTATGTACTAATCCATTCACTGCGCCAAAACCCAACCAGTAATACATTTACCCAGGTACTCTCCTTGAAGTACTCTTATGATTGAGTCAGTATTGAGGTACTTATGTAGTGAACCCAGCTTTAGTACATGCACTGCATCAAACTTCTACGCACTATGTATGCAGGCCTCTAGCCACCTATACACTTGTCTTTCATACCTTAAATACCCCAATCAGTATTCATACAGTTCCTGCAAACACCCTGTCAGTCCCCTTACACTCCTCCAGTAACCCAGTCAACACCATGAACTAATCCATTGAGTGCACCAAAACCCAACCACTTATAAATTTAGCGAGACACTCTCCTTGTAGTACTCTAATGATTCAGTCAGTACCCAGGTACTTATGCAGTGAATCTGGCCTTAGCACATGGAGTACTTCAAACATCTAGTCACTATGCATGTAGGCCGCTAACCAGCTACAAAATTGTCTTTCACACCTTCAATTGACCAATCAGTATCTATAAACTCCAATTAACATCCTGTCACACCCCTTGCACACCTCTAGTGACTCATCTGGCACCATGTGGACCAGGGTCAAAACGGACTCGATAATTCTCGCCTCGGTACCTACTCTAACCAGGAACACACTCGGCAACTCTGGGCATTAAGCTTGCCTCATCTCTACAACGGCCCCCCACAGACGCCGGGGATGCCTGGTTTCACCTTGAAGATACCCAGAAAGGGACCATCTCACAGGGATAGCCAGGACGGGTTCCCCAGCGGTCTACAGCGCCGGGACGCCCCATTGCTGGGGTAGCTGTGCGCTTTACAAGTCTACAACATTTACATGTACTAATCTATTCACTGCGCCAAAAATCAAAAACTTAAAAAGATTCACCCAGGCACTCTCCTTGCAGTACTCTAATGATTCAGTCAGTACCCAATTACTTATGGAGTGAGGCAGGCCTTAGCATATATCCTGCTACAAACCCCTATGCACTATGCATGCAGTCCTCTAACCACCTACACATTTGTCTTTCACACCTTCAATACCCCAGTCGGTATTCATACAGTTCCTTCAAACACCCTGTCACTCCTCTTACACTCCTCCAGTGACTCATTCAGCACCATGTAGTAATCCATTTACTGTGCCAAAACCCAAACACTTATAAATTCACCCAGGCACTCTTCTTGCAATACTGTAAACATTCAGTTAGTATCCAAGTACTAATGGAGTGAGGCAGGCCTTAGCACATGGATTGATACAAACGCCTATCCACTATGCATGGAGGCCTCTAACCACCTACACAATTGTCTTTCGGACCTTCAATTTCCCAGTCAGTATCTATAAACTCCAATAAACACCCTGTCACTCCACTTGCACACCTCCACTGACTCATCCGGCACTATGTACTAATCTATTCACTGCGCAAAAAACCCAAAACTTAAAAAGATTCACCCAGACACTCTCCTTGCAGTACTCTAATGATTCAGTCAGTACCCAGGTAGTCATGCAGTGACCCAGGCCTTAGACCATGGATTGTTTCAAACGTCTATCCACTATGCATGCTGGCCTCTAACCACCTACACACTTGTCTTTTACACCTTCAATACCCCAGACAGTATTCATACAGTTCCTGCAAACACCCTGTCAATCCCCTTACACTCCTTCAGTGACTCATTCAGCACTATGTAGTAATCCATTTACTGCGCCAAAACCCACACACTTATAAATTCACCCAGGCACTCTCCTTGCAATACTCTAAACATTCAGTTATTATCCAAGTACTAATGGAGTGAGGCAGGCCTTAGCAGATGGATTGATTCAAACACCTATCCACTATGCATGCAGGCCTCTAACCACCTACACACTTGTCTTTAACACCATCAATATCCCAGTCAGTATCCATACAGTTCTTGCAAACACCCTGTCCCTCCCTTTGCACTTCTCCAGTGATTTATTCAGTACCATGAAGTAATCCATTAACTGTGCCAAAAAACAAACACTTATAAATTCATGCAGGCACTCTCCTTGCAATACTCTAAACATTCAGTCAGTACCCAGTACTAATGGAGTGAGGCAGGCCTTAGCACATGGATTGATTCAAACGCCTATCCACTATGCATGTAGGCCTCTAACCATCTACACACTTGTCTTTCACACCTCCAATTCGCCATTCAGTATCCATATACTTCCAGCAAACACCCTGTCAATCACCTTGCACTCCTCTAGTGACTCATCTGGCACCATGTACTTATCTTCACTGCACAAAAACCCAAACCCTTAAAAGATTCATTCAGGTACTCTCATTACTCTAATGTTTCAGTCAGTACCCAGGTACTCATGCAGTGAAGCATGCCTTTTCACAAGGACTTTTTGAAATAACTATCCACTATGTATGTAGTGGTCTAACCAGTTTCACACTTTTGCATCAGGCCTACATTTCCACAGTCACTATGCATACACTCCAGCAAACACTCTGTGACTGCTGTTGCAAACCCATAGTGAGTCTTTCAGTAGCATGTAGTGATCTATTCAGTAAAGTAAAATTGAAACAACTGTGAATTCACCCAGTGTCTCTCCTTATAGTACTGTAATCATTCAGTCAGTAAGCATGTAGTCTTTCAGTGAGGCAGGCTTTAGGGCATGAACTTCTCCAAAGTAGTATGCACTATGCATGTAGTGGTCTAACCACCGTCACACTTGTGCTTCAGGCCTATCATTTCTTAGTCAGTATTTATATAAAATGTGTTTGTATAGTAATAGAAAAGTATAATTTATAAAGATATTAATATACATTTATATGTGATTAATTTTTTCAGATAGTGTTTATCACCATTAAAATAGAAAAATCATGCCGGACAAAGTAAGAAAAAGAAAAGAACAGAAAAAGGACAGTTACTTGAAGAAAAATCAACCACAAGTATTGAATGAACAACATAATGTGGCTAAAAAGAAAAAATCTTCTGGTAAGATCACAAAGCAATTTATTAAAAATGTTTGTAGGACCAGACAGAATGTACAGAATGCTGAAACCTCTGAGAATGCTTCAACTAGAATAAATATTCAAAATAATAGGAAAAGCAAAAAAACAAATGGACAATCTAAGGAGACGAAGTTTGGTAAAAGAAGGCAAAATCAGTATAAAGAAATACGCCAAAAAATATTTTACGAGAGAGTAGTACATAATTTGCTGAAAGATGTGAAGAAATATAAAAAGAGAGCTCTATTTTATAAATAGAAGAAGCATATTGAAACTATTGTTGAAAAGGCTTTTGAAGTAAAAAGGAAACTGCTCATTTTAGTATTAAACAGAATTTGATCTCTAGATAAACCAATCCATTTAATGAAAGCCAAAAGTAGGAGGAAAAGAGTAATTAACAGAAAAAAAATTTGATTTTTTTTGGGTGAATGGAAACACAGTTCAAGTTCAGAGCCTTTCTTTAATGAACAGAGTTATTTACAGAGCAATCATTTATTGCATGCAGTTGACACCAGTGATCGAGGTTATGAGGTTAGAAATGGTTGTCCAATTGACAAAGAGAAAATGATTGTAGGAAATTCAGAAGAAGTGATAGCTGATGTAGTTCTAGGGAGACGTCCTAAATACCCTGTGTACACTTGGGATTGCAGTAGTATTTGTAGTGTACGGCAAGAATCTATTGATAAATTATGCAGTTTCTTATGAGCATATCGTAAAAAAAGTGTTAAACAAAAGATTAAGGTGTTGCAAGGACTAGACCAGGGCAGAGCGAGAAAAAAAAATGGTTTGCAAGGTCATTCTCTGGCTTGTCTTTCTAGGAAAGTTTGTCAAAGTGTTTTTCACCATTTCAGGATGTTGGCAGTACATCATACTCAAATGCGGAAGTTAGTGAGAAGATTGTATTATGCAAAAAGTCCAGCACTAAAGTTAAATGAGTTGAACAGTGCTCTTTTGCGTGGGTCAGTATCAGATTTGAAGAAGGTTTGTGATGATATTGAGTTTTGTTACTTTGGTCCTGAGCAAGAGAGTGCAGAAACTGACACATTAGTAGAACAAAATGTTGAAGACAATGTAGAACCCATGATTACAAAAAGTTTGAAGATCAAATCACAAAATGTAAGGTAATTTCTGGTGAAAGACCATATGTTTCTTGTATTTGTTGTCGGCGAACTCACTATAAAAATCAGACTAGGAGTGTCAATCTGTATTTAAAAAGTGAAAGAGAAAATAATGATAAGTGGAAGAAATTTGCAACTTATTTGTTGGTAGAGGATTGTTTTGATTTGGTATCTGAGCAGCGTATTTGTAAATATTGTTATAACAAATTAGATGAGAATAAAATGCCCGCTAGAGCTGTTCATAATAATCTAGAGTTGGTTGCTATTCCTCCAGAGCTGATAGATTTAAATACCTATGAGTCTATTCTCATTCAATGTGTGTACCTGTTTCAGGCTATTGTTCGTATGGAGCCTAAAACAGGTAAATTGCCTCCATCAGACTTACAAAGAGGATTGAAAGGAAGAGTTGTGTATTTACTGTTAGATTTAAAGAAAAACATTGAACCTATTGGTGTAGATCATGCAGAAAATGAACCACTAGTCAATCTAGTTAATGGTGTTCCTACTAAGAATAAGAAAATCTGGCAAGAGTTAGTGGATGTTAGAAAAGTGCAAAAGGTAACATTGTATCTGATAAAAAATAATGAGTACTATAGAAATGTGTTTGTAGGAAAATAAGAAATAGATTTAGCAGAGGATACTGAAACTTTAAGTGGACAAATTGAAAAAGTGGGCATGTCCAGATGTGAAGAAATCTATGAACATTACAGTTTACATCCACTTCCTTCCAAAGAACTGATGGTGAATACGATGGAGTTGTTCCAAATTAAAAAAGCAAGAGGAAGTCCCATGAGTGTATGGGAAGAGAGCTTGGAAGCTCGTTGTTTCCCGCAGTTGTTTCCAACAGGAAAAGGTGGACGATATGATGAACGTCCTGTGCAGATTCCTGCATCTGAATATCGGACAACAAGATTATAAACAGAAGATCCAAGATTTCGACAATGTATCCCTTATATGTTTTATCTTCTGTTTGAAAGTGACTTGTCTGGACTTTCATATGCAGTAAATCACATTTTAAAAACTGGAATGCATCTGCCAAATGTAACTGCAAAGGATTTTATGGATAAAGTACATCAGAGAGATGATCATTTAGAATCTCAGTTGATTAATCTGATGGCATGTCAGCGTGGGACTAATATTGGTACCGTCGTCATGGAGAACTGAAATGTATGCTACGGAACTTAGGAACTCCTACATGGTTCATTACACTAAGCTGTGCTGAGTATGCTTGGGATGATTTACTTGAATTTCTTCGAGAGGCAAATTCCAATATAAAAAATATTGAATACAAGACGCCTGGAGAATTGTGCTCTTTGGATCCTGTTAATGTATGCAGATATTTCAATCATAGATTTGAAGCTATGATGTCTTACTTCTGCAATAGAAAGAATCCTCCTCTTGGAGAAGTTGTGGATTTCTTTTGGAGAAAGGAGTATCAAGCAAGAGGTGCTCCTCATATACATATGTTGTTATGGATCAAGGACGCCCCCAAATTTGGAACCGATTCAGATGATACTGTTTTGTCTTTCATCGATGATTATGCCACATGTGCTGTACCCAATAGCAGAGAAGATAAAAACTTAAAACAACAAGTCTTACGATTCCAAAGCCATGGATGTGGAAAATACTGTTGACAAAAGTACAAGTCTAAGGATAAGTTCTATACCAAATGTCGTTTTGGATTTCCACGTCCTGTATTATCCAAAGGAAGAGTGAACAGTTTTATGTCAGTTATGCGACATACCATCACAAGAAAGTCTCCGAAAAATACCTACAACTTAAGAATAAGCAAAGAGTCAAAATACATAAATGACTACAATCCAGTTATTTTATCCATGTGGAACGCTAACATGGATATTTAGTATGTTGCAGACAATTCCATTGCTGTTGCTCGATATGTAACGTCCTACATTACTAAATCAGAAAAGACGCAATTGAAAGAAATGTGGGAAGAGATTTCTCCCGAGAAGACTCTAAGTAAGAAATTATACAGTTTCAGTTTGAAGATGTTCTCGCATCGTGAAATTGGAGCATATGAATGCTCAGATCAGTTATCATCTGCAAGTCTATACTCCAAAAGTAGAAGAATCATTTGGGTGAGTCTAGGTCTTGCAGCAATGCAAAATCGGGTACTGAAATCTGTTCAAGAAATTGAATATTTAGCAGAAAAAGAACCAGAAAGTACAGATATTTTGAAAACGAATATGTTGGACACATATTACCCAAACAGAAGTCGTCATCTTGAGAACATGTGTCTCTATGAAGTGCTGCAAAACTACACTTTTAAACGGAATACTACAGAGAACATCAATGATGGAAAATATGCAGTGATTGGTTCCGAAGGATGTTTGGTGAAACAAAGGGAAGGAAATTTAATTAATCACAGGAAACTGAGTTGCGACACTGCTGATAAAAGGGAATTTTACTATTTAACCCTTTTGCAAATGTTCAAACCATGGCGTTCAGAACTGGAATAACTTGGAGATTTTCAGAGCTATGAAGATTCATTTAATGCTTGTAAAGATAGCATACAATGCAGTGCTTTTGCAAATTATGTGAAAATGTTGAATGATGATATTGATCAAGAAGCTACAATTGCAGCTGAGTTTGCTAGAGACAGTTCTCAAGACAGTCAACGTTCTGCTACACTGAGTCAAGATCCACTAGGACAACCAATTGTTGAAAATGAAGCAGCAATTGCCATGAATGAGGTGGAAACAGCAATGCATCAAGCTCAAGAAGATGTAATGCAGTTAGGAAACTTGGAAGAACAACTAAATGTTGAACAGAAACAAATATATCAGCAAGTGAAAGAACAGATTGTCCATGGATTACTTCATGAAAAGAAAGGGTGCTCATGTACATCATTTCAACCTATCCGAATGTATGTGAGTGGTCAAGCTGGTAGAGGAAAAAGTTTCTTAATGAAAGTAATTACAAGTTATTTGCAGAAAACAACTGAGTCGCATTTGTCTTGTGTTGTCACTGCTCCAACTGGGTTGGCAGCACATAACATTAAAGGAATAACTTTACATCGTTTACTAATGCTAACAGTAGAGCATGAGAACAAATTGGAATACCACTAGCTATCTGGAGAAGCTTGTTGTGAAGTTTCAAGAGTTCTGAAGAAAATGAAACTTCTCATTATTGATGAGGTAAGCATGGTCTCAAACTTGATGCTTGCCTTTGTGCATTTAAGAATGCAGCAAATTCTTAAAACAGAGTATGACGTGATATTTGGAGGAAAACACATCATAGTTTTTGGAGATCTACTGCAACTGACTCCTGTAAAAGGACAATCAGTATTTAAAACACTTGCGCATGAAGATACCAGAAAGTCTCTGGGTAGTGTTGGAAACGTGAACATTTGGACACATTTTGAATACAAAGAACTCACAAAAAATATGCAACAGGCAAATAATGCTGAATATGGAAGTATTCTTCAAGATATAAGAATTGGACTTTTGACAGACCATGGCAAACAAGCTTTGCAGAGTCGATTACTTTACTTTCCAATTTGTTTCCAAATGAAAATGTAGTTCCTGGGAAAGTATACATGAAATTTGCAGAAAATAAATCAGTGATCTGCTTAATGCCAACACTGCATGAGTGTTCTATATTCAACGAAGAACTATTGAAACTGGAAAATGAAGAAATTATAAAAATGGAAGCCAGCGATAAAATAGAGCATGAAGGAATCACTATTATTTTGACAGGAAAATTGAAAACAAAACTTGATTCTTTAGAAAAAAGATATCTAAAACGGCTGGTTTATAAAAGACTCTATATGCATGTAGAAACTGTAAGGTAATTTTAAGGAGTAATTTGGATGTAGAAAAAGGTTCAGTTAATGGAGCAATGGGTAAAATGGTGGATTTTGTTAATTATCAGAAAAAAGATGGAATTGAATTTTTTTAAATTACATTTGATCAGATTGAAGAAGTTAAAGAAATTGGTTGTTGTTCAGTTCGTTTTTTGCTTGTTAAAGATTTATATGTCCGTAGGAAACAATTTCCATTTTCTCTGGCATATGCAGTGACTATTCATAAATCTCAAGGATTAAGTGTAGACAGTGCATTGGTGAATATTGGATCTACCATGTTTAAAGAGGGTATGGCATATGTTGCTTTGTCGCGAGTCAGAACATTATCTGGTTTGTTTTTGATTGATTTTGATGACATAAAGGTTACTGCAGATGCAAACTGTGTAAAAGAGTATAATATGTTAAGAAGGGTGTATGCTCCCAATTTAGGTCAATATCCTGTATTTGAAAAGCGTGTGGTTGGTCGAAAAAGAAGGTATGAGAATATCTGTACTGAAGGTGTAGAGAAGGGAAAATAACAAGATAATGTTGTGATTGCAAGAAAACATTAAAAGGACACTATTGAAGAGATTGTTGGTTATCAGTTTGAAAATAGTTCAGGTGTCAACTGCTATGCTAATGTAGTGGTCAATGGTGTTTTTTATCTTGAAGGTTTGCAACAACAAATTATGCAGAATTGGGAAAAAAGATTTTGTTCCTTGTTGCATTCTGTTTATGAAAAATTGAGAACAGATACAAGTAAAATACAAACTGTTTCAGATCTTCATAATCTTTTGGATGTATGTTCTGGTTCTACACAATTTACGCAAAATATCCAACAAGATGCTCAGGAATTTTTAATGTATATGCTTACCATTTTTGAAAATGAAGGTGTAGAAATAAAAAATATTTTTGGCCTTTGTTACGAATGGGAACATCATTGTGAAAATTGTATGTATACATCTAACACTAATGCAGACACTGAAAGATTTCTATATTTAAAATTACCGGACTGTAAATCAGTGTCTTTCAATAAATTAGTTAAAGCTGCAAGTCAAAACATGGAGTGTAGACAATGTAAATCAGAAATGTTGTCCACATTATTTAAAAAAAAAATATGGACAATATATAATTTTAATGATGCAACGTTGTACAGCTGATGGAAGAAAATTGGATACTTTAATAAAGCAATTTGTAGCAACACAACTATCAATATCAGGAAGGAATTTTGTAGCAATTGCAATAATTTTCGATGATGATCATTCCACAACATCTGGACATTACACTGCCTATCTAAAATGTGACAAAGGCTGGACACTTTGTAATGATGCCCAGTTGGTTTGCAAACAACGTTTGTCTAGTGAATAACCAAATTCCTACCTAATATATTTAAAGCCAAAGTTTTAGGAAGATAATTCACTCTCTGAGGAATTTATTATTATAATTTATTAGGATTACCATTGGACAATTTGCATAAAAAACAGTTGAAAAATACCATTTGGCCTCAAGGAAAGGTATATGTTTGAATTATGGACTTTTTCTTACTCATTGACTCAGTGAATATTTTAAAGCGACAACATTTACAGTTTTTATAAATTGAAGTTATAAAATTTTGTTAGCAAAAAGCATTTTATATATGTGTGATTTGTATTTTTTGGTATTTTATTGAGATTAGAATGTTGTTGTTTTTTAAACCATCTTTTTGATTGTTTTTTTTTGCCCGCTGTTATGTGACGAGTACGATTGAAATCACTATTTCTAGTGAAATTCAATATATTCTGAGAACAGCAATAAAGGCAAAAAATTACTTTGTTTAAATTATGCTGTGTTGTTAAAAATGTATTATTACATGTTATAACTATTTTTTCTTTTATTTCAGAGATCATAATTCTAAAATAAGCAATTTACCACAATTTAAATTACAAAAAACAACTGAAAAAAATGTGTACCATTTTTTATTTCTAATACTGTGAAGGTAAGTTTAACTAAGTATTAATATGCACAATGGGCAGATCTGCAAGAAGCTACAAAGTTTTAATACGTTTTACAAAACACCCTGTTTATACCTATGTAGTTTTGGAATCTCTCTGTCATAGGATATCATATGACCTGCAAAAAAACTGAGTTGAGTGGTTCATAATATTTCCCATTGTACGTATTGAAGAACTGCAATCATTTCAATCATTCTTCTTTGAGCATCTTTGCAGACAAACATCGGTGCTTACCTCCTATCATTCACAAGCAATTTTCCAAACAGAAATATGTTACTTTTTGTAACATAGTTATAGCGCAAGACACTCTTTTATATTTACAAATAGAGGAAAAGACACTCTGTGTACCTTTTTTTCTCAATGTAAATACAACCTCATCATACACACTACTTTGCGTTGAAAGGGTGTTCTATAAGTGTTGCTGTGCGTGATTGCACAGAATACTCATAGAACAAGACACATCTCCAGATTTATCAAAAATTATAAATCTGGACATATGTGTGAATGCTGCACCATTCTCCAATTGGTGTAGCAAAGCACAACAAGGAGAATTGTTTTCATTTCTCCTCATTTTTTAACCTTCAATACATGCTAAAATGCTCAGCATACATTGAAGGAGAAAAATGCCTTTACTGATTGTTTTTGTGCAGAAAGGTGTGTCTTCCTGCACAAAAACAAACACCACATGACACAGATATCCTTGCACCATGGTGCAAGGGTGCCTGTGTCACCATATGGCTGCAGTTTAAGCAGCCATGCAGAGAGAAGCATAGATTTGCAACATATTTATGTACATATGTTGCATCCCTGTGTTTCAGAAGTACTACAGCACACTGAAGTTAAAGAGATTACTGTGTGATGCTGCAGCACTTCCTCATAGTTCTGCACTTATACATTCACCATACACTACTAATGCATTTGTTCAGTCAATTACGCTCTACACATACATTCATCTAAACTTTCACACACTAACAAACAAATATAGCTCTTTTTTTAAAACCAGGAAAGTTAGTTCCTAGAAGAACTTTTTTTTTCTTTTATATTTTTTTCTTGGTTTTCTGAACAATTTTTAATTTTTTGGGGTTTTTCTGGAAAAAAAAGGAAAAACACAACTGGAGGAACAAAACAATGAACTTCAGGGAAAAAAATAACTAGCAATGATGGTTTTCTTGCTTCCTGTAAATTAGGTCAATGAACTGCTCTCCGCAGCAAAGGACGGCGTTGCACTTTATGCAGAGGACTTTCAATGTGGCAAACTGTGGACGGATGCCCAAGTGTTGGTTTGATGGATCCACACGCAAAGTACTTGGCTGTGATGCCTCTGAAGGACCAGGAAGAACTTGCCTTCTTCAGCACTCTTCATGCGCCAGGTTGACTGGATGCATGGTCTTGAGGTGCTTTTTCATGCTGGCTGCACCACATGAATACTTTTTAGTTGGATCGCCATGGGAGAGCACTCGTTGACATATTTTGCATGTCACTAAGGTGGCATTAGTTTTGGTTTGCCCCTCTGGAAAAGTAAAAAATTTCCAGACAACAGATGAGTACCTTTCTGGGCGTTGTGGTTCAACCAGAAATTCATCTTCAGATGAATGAGCAGATGCTGGAGATGCTTGCTGCCCTGAAGCCATAGTTTGCAAAAAAAGTTTGATCTAAGTGTAAACTTAGTCAAAATAATTTCTCCTCAGCAGAGAGATGCCCCTCCAAAGAAGGTCTAAGAAGAATGATTAAAATGGGTGGGGTCTTTCAATAGTTAGAATAGGAAGTCTAATGAACCAATCAAATCTCTTTTTTTCAGGTCACATGGGATCCACGCACCGTGCGCATAGGCAGCACGCACCGAGCGTGAATCCGCGAAATTGCATTTAAAAGCAATATAGGATGATTAAAAGTAAAAATATATTATGATACAAGTGATGATATATTGGAACGTACCAGTAGGAGACACGTGGATTTAGTAATAACAGGAGGTCCCAGGGACAAAGCAACTAATGTAATAACCCTTGCAAATAGCAATGTTAAGTCACACTGATGCACAAAATTGGTTCGTATGTATTACGGTTGACATGCATTGTGTAAAATTGTACGCAAAATCCTAATAAACAAATTTAAACAAAAAAAAAAAGAAAAACATTAATTTTATGAGTAGCTTAGATTATGTCTTCCCTTAATATTTACATGAAATACATATATATATGTTTTTTGACATTTAAAATATTTTGCGGGATTCGCGCATCCAGTGCGTCAACCACGCACATGATGTTTCGCGGAAGCGTGCGAGCGTCGCGTAACGTACTTCGTTACGTGTCGCGTATGGGCTTGGAGTCGCATACAGGTCGCATAGCAATTGCGCACAAAAATACGTACCCAACGCACACTGTACGCGGATCCTGCACTACAATCGTAAAATGGTGACTATCTTCCGCACAGGGATCGAGAAAGGTGCGCAAATTATATATATTAGATTGTGAGAATATGCATCAAACAATCACATGGATTACTTCATCAGTGATGTCATCAGTGATGTCATTTGAGATGTCATCAGTGATGTCATGAGTTTTGTCACTGACCATGTCATGAGTGATGTAATATGTGACGTCATCAGCAGTGCATTGCGGGCGCACGAGTTATAGTTAGCTGAACTAACTATAACAGGGGAATTTCTATGGTTTTGTACGAGTGAAATGTCCAACTAACTATAACGCCCCTGAAAACTATGTTTTTTTTCAGTGAATATATATATATATATATATATATATATATATATATATATATATATATATATATACTGAATACGTCCTGTCCACCCAATTCTCGACGGCGGAAAACACAGGCACTCCCAACTCTGAGGAAGAAATCACGGACTCCCACACTGCATTAGTGGGTGAAGCAGTGCAATTTATTCAGCAAAAGATAATATCAGAAGAGTGCCCTCCATGACGCATTTTGCTCCTCTTGGGAGCTTGATCACATGATGTGTCACCATTTTACTGACGTATTTAAAGTGAAAAGGGTGCACAATCAGCTGTAGAAAATGAGCTAACCAAGTTACAACAAACATAAACAACAGACTCAGGCATTTATATTGGTCTCTAAAAGGCAAGCTGAAACTGCTAGATATACATTATTTTGAGAGAAAATACATACAAAGTGCAACTAATATTGATTTAGAGTCCTAAAATAAAAACCAAAACCGGTTCGTAATCACTGCTGTAAGGCAAGTGCCGGAAAGTGAAGCACCTAAAATACATCTTCTTAGCATTCAATAATTGATTCGACCAAAGTTAAAAAACAGTGCAAAACAAGGCAAGACAGCAAATATTCACAAATATGCAAATGATAATCTAAAATGTTTTACATCATCACAGTTGGGTCAAAATTAGCAGCAGGCAGATACATTTCGGTTCAGAAAATAGCAGAAAAACATTCCATACTAAAGTGCAAGTGCAATTTTGTCTGGAAAAATTTCTAAGGACATAACTGAACCCAAACTGCTAAAGGACATAAAACTACGATGTATAAAATATAGTTGATGTTTAAGAAATGCATGCTCAATAGGTTTATGAAAAATAGCTAAAAATGCCTTAAAATCCAATTGATAGTCCGGATAAGAAGAAAGTGCCACGTGCCTAAAAAGTGCAAAAGTGCTGTGCAAAAAAGTACTGTGCAAAAAACTAGGGGTGGGCGGAATTCGCGTAATCGCGTTACGCAAATCTCCGCGAAACGGTAAAAAATCTCCGCGAACACGCAGAAATTCCGCGAACACGCGGAATTGCTTGTTCGCGATACTTTTTTCCTGTTCGCGATCGCTGTTTGCGTGCTCAGGGTGAAATATCTCGCGAACACGCATATTGAGAACGCGAACAAGCAAAAAATTTCGCGAAGTCGCGGAATGCAGATTTTTGGGCAATTTCGCGTTCTCCGCGGAACGCGAAATTACCCAAATTCCGCAAATTCCGCGAACGGAACAGAATTTACCGCCCAGGCCTACAAAAAACATCTTATCACACTAGCAACACGGGGGAGACCCTGAATCACTTAAGCCTAAGCGATCCTAAAGTACAAGTGCAAAAACAGTCACAAATCATCATAAATATACACAGAGCCAAAATATGTAAAAATACAAATACCAATACCAAAACACTGTTACCCCTGAAGCAAATTACTTTAAAACCACAGCATATAGAAAACTCGCTATATGGGAAAAGACAATAAAGAAAGTTATAAAGATTTTCATTCATGTTAAGGCCATCAGGGACTCTTGTGTCAAGAGCTAAGATAAAATGAGATTCACATTGTCTTATTAACTTATCTCGATTCCTTCCCTGGCCGGGGTTGGGAACAGACCCTAAAACTGTATACTCCAAGTCCTTTACTGTATTGTCATGAACAGACTTGAAGTGTCTGGCCACCGCATAGTTGTGGTCAGAGTTCACGATGCCCCTAATATGCTGGAGAATACGCTTATGCACGGGAGCTTAGTGCTGCAGATGTACTCCAGATTACAAGTGCACTTAAGTTTATAAATAGCAGATTCAGAATGGCATGTAAGGTGTTCCTGAATAGCAATTTCCTTATCACTAAAAGCTGTTTTATAGTGAGTGCTATTCTTGGCAAAACTGCACGCAAGGCAAGAGCTGCATTTGAAAAAAACAGTTTTGATAAGCCAGGTATTTTTAGGCTTCACCGCAGGCATAGATTTAACAAGAGCATCCCTCACAGAGGGTGCCCTTCTGGAGGTGATAGATGGTAGGCTTGGCAGAATGGGACCTAGAATATTATCGGTCATAATGATTGGCCATTCTGAATAAATAATCTTGCGAATAGCCTGTTCTTGTGTGCTGAAAGTAGTTATTAACCGAATTGGGTGCACATCCTTCTCAGAATTTTCATTGTCAGTCTCCTGGCTTGAATGAGGCTGAAGTAAAACTTCCCTTTATATATTATTAGCTTTGTTCAGATCTAGGGTCAATTGGTGTTTACTATAACCCCTGTCAAGGAACCTACGGAAAGCTTCCATCTGGCATTCACTAGACACTGTCTTGGAACTACAGATTCTACGAATACTTTTAAACTCGGCATGTGGTATGCTATTGATGAGGTGCCAAGGATGTGCACTGTCAGCATGAAGGATCGAGTTACCAGCGGTGGATTTTCTGTGTAACTTAGTGTGGAGGATGCCTTCATCAACATACAGTAAAACATCTAGAAATTCAACCATAGAGTCATCAATGGAAGCTGTGAACCTTAAATTCAAATCATTAACATTGATATCCTCTACAAACTTCAAAGCATCATCCTTGGACCCATTCCATATAAGACAAACTTCATCAATATAGCACCAATAGTGCACTATATGGCTCCACCAGTGTTGGTGAGTGGTTCTGAGGACATGCTCCTCCCACCAGCCAACATGTAAACATGAATAGCTAGGGGAGAAGCATGACCCCATTGCCAAACCACGCACCTGCTGGTAAACTCATTCTGGAATTGAAAAAAATTGGTCGTGAGGAACAGATCAATAATCTCTAGCAGCATGTTATTGTGGTCTCTCATATTCAAATCCCGATTCTCTAAAAAGTGTCTAGTGGCGTTGATGCCGTGACAGTGATTTATACTAGTATAAAGAGATTCAATGTCCATTACCACTAAAAGAAAATCTGAACACCAAGCAACATTATGGATTTTATTTAAAAAGTCCGTAGTGTCTTTTAAATAGGACGGTAGACTGGTCACATGCGGCTGTAAAAAGAAATCTACATCCTTCAGCAGCTTCTCATTCATGCTTCCCTGAGCAGAGATGATCGGCCGACCAGGTACAGAAATGACCTTCTTGTGAACTTTTGGCAGAAAGTAGAGTACGGGTGTGACCGGATGTTCAACATTAAGAAAATGCATTTCCTATTTGGTCACCAACCCATTTCTCTTCCAGTGGTGTATTCTTTTGCGGGTTTTATCCTCTGCGGCTCTCATTTCGAATTTAGAAGACTTCCTGAGTAACAGGAAATGTCAGAAAGAGGCCGTTCAGATTCCGCCAAATAATCCACTCATGACCATAGAACTGTGTTCCCACCTTTGTCCGATTTATTTATAATGAGGTCTGGATTTTTTTAAAGTTTTTTAATCATCAGATGGTATTGGCTGTTTCTATAGTCCTTTTGACGTGTTTGGGATAACTCAGTTCTATTAAGGGACTTAAGCTCAGTGATGACTCTGTCACTAAAAACATCTATTGCATCCTTTGGCATTAAAGGCATAGTTCAAACACATAACTTTACTGACAGTAGGTGCTTCCTCAAGGCTTGTCTCATGTGCCAGATCGTACATCACCTGTAAGTTGGGAATATCCTTAACTTGCAGAGAACCATCAGTATTACTAACATCGGGGTGCTGATTACGATCCGGTAAAAACCGGGTACGAACCGTCGGACGGAGCATATTCTCCGTCCGACGCGTACCCGGTCGTCAAAATATACAAACATGGAATTACGATTCGCACGGAAACTCCATTTCCGTACGAATCGTACAAAACCCCGACCGACGAAAATAAACATACAAATGTGATCCGGGAAAGCGCCGACGTGACGTCGGGACGCACGCAGCCTGCCATTCACGAACCAGGAATCACGATTCGCACCGACGTCATCCCGCACGGTGAATATTTTCCGGCTGCCAAAAACTGCCGGGAAATCAGGACGACGCGAACAAGGAGTACCTGTACGCGACGGACAGACATGGACCCGAACCTACGTGTCATCCCGGCCCTCATAGCAGTCGACCTCCTCTACAGGTTCGGACGCAGATGCCGCAGAAGGTCAGAAGAACAAAGGGAGGGGGGAAGGGGGGGGCAGGACCAGGGGCAGGCCACAAAACCCCCACCAAAGTCACACAGCACACATGCCCTGGACATACCTGACCCCCAGGCCCTGGTCACTACGAGGGGGTGGGGGCGTGTCCAGCAAAGCCAGCGTCCGCCACAACGGAAGTGCCTGACTACGCGAACCGGCAACACAACAATACAGGTACGTCCCATACCCACGCCTTAAGAGCGTGGGTACGAGTCGTACCCCGCCCACACCTACGTCATCCCAACAATGGCGGGACGGCTGTACCCACGTGGCAAAGGCCTGGGTACGGCCCGCACAAGCATCACATAGCGTGGGGACGCATATGTACGGACTGTACCCCCACCCGCGTACGTATGGAGCGTACCCCCCACCCCAACAGTGTAAGTATGACCCGTACCCTCACCCGCGTACGTATGGAGCGTACCCCCCACCCCAACAGTGTAAGTACGACCCGTACCCTCACCCGCGTATGTATGGAGCGTACCCCCCACCCCAACAGTGTAAGTACGACCCGTACCCTAACCCGCGTACGTATGGAGCGTACCCCCCACCCCAACAGTGTAAGTATGACCCGTACCCTCACCCGCGTACATATGGAGCGTACCCCCCACCCCAACAGTGTAAGCATGACCCGTACCCTCACACGCGTACGTATGGAGCGTACCCCCCACCCCAACAGTGTAAGTACGACCCGTACCCTCACACGCGTTCGTATGGAGCGTACCCCCAACTGCAACAGTGTAAGTATGACCTGTACCCTCACCTGCGTACGTATGGAGCGTACCCCCACCCCAACAGTGTATGTACGACACGTACCCCCACCTCGTATGCATGGAGCTAACCCACACCCGTGTATGTTCTAAGCGTACATATCGTGAAATAGGAGGGGTGGGTGCAGAGTCCTCCCAGCAGTGCCCAGACACAGGAGGGGTGGGTGCAGAGTCCTCCCAGCAGTGCCCAGAGACAGGAGGGGTGTGTGCAGAGTCCTCCCAGCAGTGCCCAGAGACAGGAGGGGTGTGTGCAGAGTCCTCCCAGCAGTGCCCAGAGACAGGAGGGGTGGGGCAGAGTCCCCCCAGCAGTGCCCAGAGACAGGAGGGGTGTGTGCAGAGTCCTCCCAGCAGTGCCCAGACACAGGAGGGGTGGGTGCCTATCACTCCCAGCAGTGCCCAGAGACAGGAGGGGTGGGTGTAGAGTCATCCCAGCAGTGCCCAGAGACAGGAGGGGTGTGTGCAGAGTCCTCCCAGCAGTGCCCAGACATAGGAGGGGTGGGTGCCTATCACTCCCAGCAGTGCCCAGACACAGGTGGGTGTGTGCAGAGTTCTCCCAGCAGTGCCCAGACGCAGGAGGGGTGGGTGCCTATCACTCCCAGCAATGCCCAGACACATGAGGGGTGGGTGCAGAGTCCTCCCAGCAGTGCCCAGACACAGGAGGGGTGGGTGCCTAACACTCCCAGCAGTGCCCAGACACATGAGGGGTGGGTGCAGAGTCCTCCCAGCAGTGCCCAGACACAGGAGGGGTGTGTGCAGAGTCCTCCCAGCAGTGTCCAGAGACAGGAGGGGTGTGTGCAGAGTCCTCCCAGCAGTGCCTAGAGACAGGAGGGGTGGGTGCAGAGTCCCCCCAGCAGTGCCCAGAGACAGGAGGGGTTGTTGCAGAGTCCTCCCAGCAGTGCCCAGACACAGGAGGGGTGGGTGCCTATCACTCCCAGCAGTGCCCAGAGACAGGAGGGGTGGGTGCAGAGTCCTCCCAGCAGTGCCCAGAGACAGGAGGGGTGTGTGCAGAGTCCTCCCAGCAGTTCCCAGACATAGGAGGGGTGGGTGCCTATCACTCCCAGCAGTGCCCAGACACAGGAGGGGTGGGTGCAGAGTCCTCCCAGCAGTGCCCAGATGCAGGAGGGGTGGGTGCCTATCACTCCCAGCAGTGCCCAGACACAGGAGGGGTGGGTGCAGAGTCCTCCCAGCAGTGCCCAGACACAGGAGGTGTGGGTGCCTAACACTCCCAGCAGTGCCCAGACACAGGAGGGGTGGGTGCAGAGTCCTCCCAGCAGTGCCCAGACACAGGAGGGGTGGGTGTAGAGTCCCCCCAGCAGTGCCCAGACACAGGAGAGGTGTGTGCAGAGTCCTCCCAGCAGTGCCCAGAGACAGGAGTGGTGGGTGCCTAACACTCACAGCAGTGCCCCTGCAAAGAAAAGGGTGGAGTACCCACAGATCCAATGCCCACAAATGTCAGTCAGGTGCACAAAGATCCTGCAGTACATGTACCACATGTGTGCGAGGCTGGGAGTATACACATGCATACAGCCTAAAAGGGAACATGTCCACATGAAGTCATGTCAACAGACTACATATACAAGTACAGTGATCACCAAGGATGCCACGAATGATGCAGGTGGAGACATCGCTCTGCATGCATGTGCAAAGTTGAAGGAGTCCGTCACACCCCCAGCTGATGTAGACACAGCTCAGCACCACATAGTGGAAACACCCTGCAGGGAAGATGTCAGGGTACACAGAGGAAGGAACACACCTTGGGACAATTTCACCATGCAGTAACTGCTTACATAAACAAAGACACTTAGCTAACACCTTGTGATGGCACACAGATACCAAGGTCCCCCCTATGACCAGCACACTACTACATATCCCACACACCCAACACATGTTCACCACCCAAAATCATGTAGCAGCCCCACCAACAGCAATACCAGAAAAGCAGTAGTGATCTAAGGAAAAAAAAATTGGCTTTATTCAGCATTACAAAAAAATGTTTGTGTGGATAAAGTTCAATATTTACAAAGCCCATAGGGCAGTCCATGAGTCACAGCTGGATGGGGGACACAGTGGGACGCGTGTCCCCTAGCTTGCCTGCACAGTCAGACTCCTTTGTCTTCCACAGCGGGGAGGGCATCATGTGGGGGGGAAGGACCAGGCACCGCAGGGACATGAGGGCGAAGGGTAGGCGTCGTGGGTGCAGGGATGGAGGACTCCACCACAGGGGGTGGGGCAGGGCCAAAGGCGGAGGCCAGGATGGCGCTGCACACCTTAGCAAGGTCCTCCAGCGTCTCCCCTGCACCCGAAGGAACCACAGGCCCCAAGGAGGGGGGGCGGCGGAGGGATGGGTTGCAGCGCCACTGGGGGAGGGTGTGGACAGGGGGGGACTCAACCACCCTGACCGGGGACTCCCTTGACCGCTTGCGGGGTGGTGTCACAGTGTGGCTCAGGGACAGAGCGGCCATGAAGGAGTCCTTGCTGGATATGTGGCCAGGAGAGCTGAGGGGAGGGGATTTGGAGGGAGTGGATTGGGTGGAATGCAAACTCCCACTCTGGCTGCATGACTTGCGTTTGCCCCCCGACCCAGTGGGTGTGCCTACTTCACCCTGTGTGTGCGTGCCAGGAGGTGTGCGTATGACCTTCCCTGCTGGAGTGGTGCCTGTGTCTGTTGTGGTGGGTGCATGCTGACGTCTGGGTGTACGTGGGGCAGGCATGGGAGAGGGAAGTGTGGATGGGGCAGGGGTAGGGGGTGGGACGTAGCGCTGCAGGAGACCCACTGCTGCAGTCAGTGTTGAGTTTATGGACCTCAGCAACTGGCGTTGGTCAGCCTGCGATGAAAAAATGCCCTCCAAGTATGCCTCCATGTTGTGCAGCACTTGGCTGTGGCCATGGAGGACATTAAGGATTGCAGCCTGACCAACCTGCAACTGCCGCTGGATGTCCACAGACTCAGCATTGGCGGCAGCAGTGGAAACAGGGGCAGGGGGTGCGGTGCCTGGCAGGAAGGAGACATGTGGTGACCGGGCACGCTGGGAAGGGACACGAGCAAGTGGGAGGCGGCTGATGGCAATGGAGGGGGCGGGGTGCGATGTTGTGCCGCTGTCAGCTGCTGGTGCAGCCTCCGCCCACTCAGAGAGATCATCCTCGGACCCGTCAGCTTCATATTCAGTCGTGCCAGTGGACAGGTCCTCGGCCTCACTCTCCTCCGCCTACCACTCAATGTGCCAGGCACGATGTCAACGCTGGCACTGGTGCTCGGTCCCTCCGCTCCGTCTGTGCTCATGTCTCCCTCCGTGTCCCCCGACGATGCTGTGGGCAAGGTGAAGAGACAGCAATTAATCACACACCTGTATACATATGTCACATGAGTCCAATCTACATAGGTTACAGTGCATAGCCTGCAAAGAAAGATCAGTAACACCTACAAAACAAGGTACAGATGTAGGGCATGCAACACACAGTTGGTTGACCCACCATGCCAATGAAATTCCATGGAGAGCATGACACAATAGCAAATGACATGAAATGGAGTTTGACATAGGAGCCAGACCCTGGGGACAATCCAGCACTGCATCTGCACCACACAGCGTTGCCGAAAATAGGGATGAGGAGGGACAATATCCATGAACTTGAGGCACATGCTGCATAGGTAATACTGAAAACATGCCCACCATGACTGTCTCACTGCACCTTGAGTGTATGTCCAGACAAACATCTTACACTGGCCAGACCTAGCAAGGAGAATTCTGGTTTTGACATGTAGGCTTGGCCCGCACCAACCACCCCCTACATGAGACAATTTGTTGAGACACAGGTGGCACTTACATCTCTTAGTCTGGGTGAAATACACAGGGGCTGCATAAATGCAACATTGGACGCCAAATACACAAGGTGCGCCTGTCCAAATAATCATGTACAAATGGCCACCATCAGATGATTGTAACAAGACACACAGGCACTGGCCACCGTGAGTATGAACAAGGACAATCAGGTCAGGCTGTATAGTGGACACTTGTACTACATTTTACGTCATTATACATGGCGCCAGGGGACAATGGCACAGAGCACAACCTATGCTGTAGACACTGAGAGTGTCCACGTTTTGTGATGACACACATGACACCTAGGAAAATATGCCCCAGGGGACAGTAGTGGCCACACAACTCCATGGTCCTGAATGGGAATGACTGCAACACACGCCACCATCCCTGCACCATGCGTATCACACACTCATGCACATCATGTCACAGGCCACAACATAGGACATGCGCGCTGTAAGGCATTACACTTGAGAGACTAACTCCCATGTCTGGACTCAGCATCAGTGCCAACTGACATGGAATGGAACCCACATGTACTGAACTGGACAGGGCACAAGCAAGGTCCCAAAACCTGTTACACACCACCCCCACACATGATGCTACAGGCATAGTTCACGTGGAGAAAGCGCCAGCCTACATTCCCTTGTGAAGGAGTGACTACACACAGACCAGGGAACACATTGCAAGGAGGGGAAGGGAGGCAGGAGAGCACCGCTATACTGTGGGTAACTGGATCTGCACAGCATCTGTAAACCCTGGCAGTGTATCCATGCAACTGTGCACTTACAAATGCTGGTGACACACAACAAACACACATGTACCTACCCCCTTCCTGCTGCTGCTTCTCCTGTAAGCGCCTCTCCAAGTCTGGAAATACCACCGCCAGCACACGCTTGTGGATGTGGGTCAGACGGCGGCGCCCCCGGTTCTTATGGGTCTCAGGTGAGTCCCCCAGCAGGACCCGTGCGATCCTCCGCGTCCAGCACCGGATATCCTGCCAGCGTTTCCTCACCTGGGCCAGGCGCCGCTTGCGACCATCTGCACTCCTCACGGCACTGACGGCGGTCAGCCATATCTGCTTCTTGGCAGAGGCGCCTACCTGTGAGGATGAACAAGTGACACTACATCAATACACCAGGCACATGTCACAGAGAGACATATTTGAACAAAATTGCTATTTACAACAAGGCATAGTATGCGTCCAACACATTGCACCTTTGTCATAGGGACATGATCCTCTGGGGAAGGGCTAAAGCAGTACATGCCATTGAAAGTACACAGGTGGAATGAGGGCAACCACACAATCAATGATCCAGGCTCACACTGTGCATCACAAGCTACACCAGGATAATGTGCAGCACCTCTAAGCAGTCACATGCCATAGGCCACTGACGCTACCGCAGCAGAGTACACAGACACACACAGGCACAGGACATTCACCTGCCATTGCCAAATGCAGCGACAAACCTCACTCTGCACATGTGCCACTAGACGGGGGGGGCTCACAGGTGTGGGGCTGGCTCTGCACGTCAGACACACAGCACTGCTCCCTGCTCACATCACATGGGCAGGGTATCTCCATCCCTCATGCAGCCCGGGTGCTACACTCCACATATGCACCCACCCACATGACAGGGGACTTACACACACACACATGTCCTGGGTACGAACACATCATGTGGACACTCTCAGCACAGGTACACAGAACTAACACACATCTGTGGGTACAGTCACCTGTCACACTGGGCTGACCACATAATCACATGAGGACTGTAGAGGCTACATTCCCAGGAGGACAAGACAGGCAGATTGTGGCATGCACCATGCAGTGATTGTCACAGTAAACACAATGCAAGTGAGGACCGCAGACATGCACCACTGCATGCTCTGGCTGGGAGACATCAGGCATTCCCCCCCCTGGGACCCCCCCTACAGTACATAGCATGTGTGTCACACCTGGACACAATGGCAGAAGTCACAGTCACAAAAAAGGGACACAGTCTGTGCTAGTAGACTCTGCACTCACCTGATACCCTGGTCGGCCATACAGCAGGGGGTACTGTGGGAGGATCACATCAAGCAAAGCCAGGTTCTCCTCCAGGGTGAAAGGCTGTGACCTCTCCACAGACCTTGACATGGTTCCAGGGAATCAGTAGCAGCAGCTGGGTCGTCGAATACAAAGATGTGCAGGCAAGTGCTCCCTCATGGGACCTGGCTGCCTTATATCTGCCTTGCTGGCCTGTTTCATGCACAGGAGTACAGAGTGATTGGTCACTCACATTTGCATCCTATGTTTCCTCCAATCCCTTCAAACCTAGCACAGTCAGTGGGTTCTTATTGTGTTTTTTTCTTCAGCATGATGTCACCTCCAGAACCACATTGCAACAAAGTAGATTCATTCAAACTGACTACTGCTGTGCACCTGTTTAAAAAAATTCAAACTTTAAACTGGGTCTCCATGACAACCAGCATGCACGTAGGCCTTAATACTTGTCCCTCATGTGTCCCCTATGTAATTTGGAGCTGCACACACAGGTACGGTGCGTCCTGGGGCCCTAGGGCACCCCAAATGCATATCAACGGCCCGTACAGGCGTGTGTACGGTCCGTCTCACTATGGGTGTGCTCGCGTATGCGTACTCATAGTGAAAGTGAGCGTACGCACGTGGATATTTCACTCGTAAAAAACCAATGAAATTCCCCCGTTATAGTTAGTTGAGATAACTATAACTCGCGCGACCGCCACTCTATCACAAGGATGATGTCATCAGTGATGTCATGAGTGATGCCACTGACCATGTCATGAGTGATGTAATATGTGACGTCATGAGCAGAGGATTGCGGGCGCGCGAGTTATAGTTATCTCAACTAACTATAACGGGGGAATTTCATTGGTTTTTTACGAGTGAAATATCCACCTAACTATAACGTGTGAAACCTATAGTTTTTTAAGTGAATTTGCAAGGTTTTTTAAATGCTAATTCCTAACTATAACGTGTGTGAAACCTATGGTTTTTTCAGTGAATATATATATATATATATATATATATATATATATATATATATATATATATATATATATATTACCTACTGGCGGTCGCCAGTAGGTAGTTATAGTTAGGACCCCTTTTCCATAGGAAATCCGCAACATTCTATTTTGAATAACTTTGGCGCCGGTCGACGAATACTCGCGAATTTCTCAAAATAGGTGGGGCGCTACGCTCCGCTCCTACCCTGAAAGTCTTGGGGGGATACGTCAAGCGGGGGGAGATAAAAGGGGGGTCCCAAAACGCGTTTTTCCCATGCATTTTTCCATAAGACCTTTAGACAGGGCTACAGCCCGAACGGCTGAACAGAATTACTTGAAATTTGGCAGAGAGGTAGTCCTCAGGTCAAGGAAGGGCCTTTTGTAGGTTTGGTGTAAATCTGTTCAGTAGATTCTGAGAAAATAGCCTTTAAATCAATATATATATCTGAGCCAGCTTACGGTACGCTTACCGTACGCTTACCGTACGCGTACGGTGGCGTGCGCGAGCGCGATTCTGATTGGCTGTTAGATCTTAGTAAACATTCGAATCGGCCGAAACCCGGAAGCGGCGGCCGCCATTTTGTGTGTTACAGACCCCCTTACATTTGTGAGGGGGTCAAAGAAGGACAGAAAAGTACAAAGAAAACATTAATTGATTTTTAAAAAAATCACGGGGTACGCGTACGGTAAGCTCACCGTACGCGTACGGTAAAAAAAAAAAAAAAAAAGAAATGAAATGCAGATTTAAGTGTTTAGATATTAGGGGGCTCTAAAAAGAGCAGTTGTGTTTATGAAGTGATTTTTTATTGGTACCTACAAGTAAGTACCGATGCAGAGTCTAAGGTTCAAGAGGAAGACTCTGTTCCCTTCATCATTGAAGTGCACACCATCTCCTCTATAAATGTCTTGCATGTCGTAACGCAAGTTGTTGTGGTAAATGGCACCCATACCATAGTCACGGAGGAAAGCAGAAACAGATTTGTTGACGTGCTTTCTTGCTTTGTCAATTTGCGGACAGAAATGATTGGACCAGTTCCATTTTTGCCTTTGGCATATGTTGAAAAACACAAAGGCAGTTTTAGGGAAAAGAGAAAACAGTTGTGCAAAGGTGTCCTTCATAAGCATTTCCAGACCTACCCCAGTCAAAGTGCCTAGGTCATTGCCACCACAGTGCACTATTATGAGGTCAGGGTGTTGGATTTGCATGAAGGATTTCACCAATGGCATCAATTGGTGCCACTTTAACCCTCTCTGACCAATCCATTTAATGTCTACATTTGGTAAAGCAAGGTCTCTCACCATATCTGTTTTCTCTGCAAACTTTTCACTCCAGAAGACATAGCTGTGCCCTACAATCCACACTGTGAACATCTTCCAAGGAGATCTGGATGCACTCAGGAGGTGTAATTCAGTAGACTGGTAAAAAGAAATGAAAAACAGTTTGGAAATGGAGGCATACATATTTTTTTATAAAAAAAAAGAACTGATTGGCTGTTTCATACCATTCTACACTAAAAACTAGGCTGTATGTGTAAATTTATAGAAGCATGTTTTGTATTGGTACAGAAAAATGTGTTACCAAAGAACAGTACTATGGATTTGCTGTAAGGTTTGAAAAGTCAAGCACTCTTGCTCTGTGGAATTGAAACATTGTTTGGCGAACTTCTGACCTAACTCCACACAGCAGTGTTCCATGAGCTGTTGCTATGGTAGCAGGCAGAAGTCAAGTTGGGGGAAGGGTACTAGGCAGAAGTCAAGTTGGGGGAAGGGTACTTTAAGAAAAGGGTTGGTTTTCATCCAATAGAAATGTGTGATTACATTTGAAAAAAAGGGGGAAGCACTGAGATTTGAAACTTACATGTATATGTGTGGAAAAATAGAGGGAAACTTTGCCATTATCTGGTTCTGCTGAGAGGAGAGAGGTGTAGAGAACAGAGATCCTGGCTCTGATAATCTGCTGTTTGAGTGCCACATTTCTTTCACAACTAACTAATTTTAAAGGTGAGGTTAGAGTTTGAGAGGAGATGTATATGGTAAATTAAGAAATGAATAATAGAAATGTAATTCTTTTTGTTGAAGTTGCGTTTATTATTTTCTGTTTTGGGAGAAATTTAAATGTGAGGAACATGTAAAATAATATGGACTATGTTTTCACGATAAATTAAGGTGTATTGGTATAAAAAAAGAATAGTTTAAGGGTTTGAGGTTGGACTCAGTAATGCAAATACATTCAGCATCACTAAGGCTGGTTGCCCTTGGTGGAATGTAGGCAGTCACCCAGGTTACACATGTTGGGGAATATAGGGAGAGATTTATTGTGTACAACTCTGGTAATTTTATATTTGCATTAGTAGGAAAAAGGGGGAGCGATTTTTTTGGTGCAGAAGCAGACTCTTAGCACACACCCAGCTCCTTTCCATGTTTAATCATGCACAGTATTTACAAGCGAGTGGGGTTTTGAGGTTTCAGTCTGTAATGCAAATACATTCAGCATCACTAAGGCTGGTTGCCCTTGCTGGAGTGTAGGCAGTCACCGAGGATACACATGGTGGTGGTCTGAAAAAGCAGTCTGGACATGGGCTTTTAAAAAAATCTGAAAAGTGGATTCATAATGTGTCAGTCTGTAAAAGTGATTTTCACTTGCCAAAGAAAAGAGCAGTAAGTGTGCATTCAAATTGGCAAAGAAATTTCGTTTTGTGACTAATGTGAAAACATGACTCTGTGTGCAAATAGGAATTACAGGCAGAGATTTATTGCATTTTGCTCTGGTGATTTCACAGTTGCATTAGAAGGAAAAAGGGGGAGCGATTTTTTGGGTGCAGAAGCAGAGTCTTAGCACACACCCAGCTCCTTTCCATGTATAATCATGCACAGTATTTACAAGCGAGTGGGGTTTTGAGGTTTCAGTCTGTAATGCAAATACATTCAGCATCACTAAGGCTGGTTGCCCTTGCTGGAGTGTAGGCAGTCACCGAGGATACACATGGTGGTGGTCTGAAAAAGCAGTCTGGACATGGGCTTTTAAAAAAATCTGAAAAGTGGATTCATAATGTGTCAGTCTGTAAAAGTGATTTTCACTTGCCAAAAAAAAAGAGCAGTAAGTGTGCATTCAAATTGGCAAAGAAATTTCGTTTTGTGACTAATGTGAAAACATGACTCTGTGTGCAAATAGGAATTACAGGCAGAGATTTATTGCGTTTTGCTCTGGTGATTTCACAGTTGCATTAGTAGGAAAAAGGGGGAGCGATTTTTTGGTGCAGAAGCAGACTCTTAGCACACACCCAGCTCCTTTCCATGTATAATCATGCACAGTATTTACAAGCGAGTGGGGTTTTGAGGTTTCAGTCTGTAATGCAAATACATTCAGCATCACTAAGGCTGGTTGCCCTTGCTGGAGTGTAGGCAGTCACCGAGGATACACATGGTGGTGGTCTGAAAAAACAGTCTGGACATGGGCTTTTAAAAAAATCTGAAAAGTGGATTCATAATGTGTCAGTCTGTAAAAGTGATTTTCACTTGCCAAAAAAAAAGAGCAGTAAGTGTGCATTCAAATTGGCAAAGAAATTTCGTTTTGTGACTAATTTGAAAACATGACTCTGTGTGCAAATAGGAATTACAGGCAGAGATTTATTGCGTTTTGCTCTGGTGATTTCACAGTTGCATTAGTAGGAAAAAGGGGGAGCGATTTTTTTGGTGCAGAAGCAGACTCTTAGCACACACCCAGCTCCTTTCCATGTATAATCATGCACAGTATTTACAAGCGAGTGGGGTTTTGAGGTTTCAGTCTGTAATGCAAATACATTCAGCATCACTAAGGCTGGTTGCCCTTGCTGGAGTGTAGGCAGTCACCGAGGATACACATGGTGGTGGTCTGAAAAAGCAGTCTGGACATGGGCTTTTAAAAAAATCTGAAAAGTGGATTCATAATGTGTCAGTCTGTAAAAGTGATTTTCACTTGCCAAAAAAAAAGAGCAGTAAGTGTGCATTCAAATTGGCAAAGAAATTTCGTTTTGTGACTAATGTGAAAACATGACTCTGTGTGCAAATAGGAATTACAGGCAGAGATTTATTGCGTTTTGCTCTGGTGATTTCACAGTTGCATTAGTAGGAAAAAGGGGGAGCGATTTTTTTGGTGCAGAAGCAGACTCTTAGCACACACCCAGCTCCTTTCCATGTATAATCATGCACAGTATTTACAAGCGAGTGGGGTTTTGAGGTTTCAGTCTGTAATGCAAATACATTCAGCATCACTAAGGCTGGTTGCCCTTGCTGGAGTGTAGGCAGTCACCGAGGATACACATGGTGGTGGTCTGAAAAAGCAGTCTGGACATGGGCTTTTAAAAAAATCTGAAAAGTGGATTCATAATGTGTCAGTCTGTAAAAGTGATTTTCACTTGCCAAAAAAAAAGAGCAGTAAGTGTGCATTCAAATTGGCAAAGAAATTTCGTTTTGTGACTAATGTGAAAACATGACTCTGTGTGCAAATAGGAATTACAGGCAGAGATTTATTGCGTTTTGCTCTGGTGATTTCACAGTTGCATTAGTAGGAAAAAGGGGGAGCGATTTTTTTGGTGCAGAAGCAGACTCTTAGCACACACCCAGCTCCTTTCCATGTATAATCATGCACAGTATTTACAAGCGAGTGGGGTTTTGAGGTTTCAGTCTGTAATGCAAATACATTCAGCATCACTAAGGCTGGTTGCCCTTGCTGGAGTGTAGGCAGTCACCGAGGATACACATGGTGGTGGTCTGAAAAAGCAGTCTGGACATGGGCTTTTAAAAAAATCTGAAAAGTGGATTCATAATGTGTCAGTCTGTAAAAGTGATTTTCACTTGCCAAAAAAAAAGAGCAGTAAGTGTGCATTCAAATTGGCAAAGAAATTTCGTTTTGTGACTAATGTGAAAACATGACTCTGTGTGCAAATAGGAATTACAGGCAGAGATTTATTGCGTTTTGCTCTAGTGATTTCACAGTTGCATTAGTAGGAAAAAGGGGGAGCGATTTTTTTGGTGCAGAAGCAGACTCTTAGCACACACCCAGCTCCTTTCCATGTATAATCATGCACAGTATTTACAAGCGAGTGGGGTTTTGAGGTTTCAGTCTGTAATGCAAATACATTCAGCATCACTAAGGCTGGTTGCCCTTGCTGGAGTGTAGGCAGTCACCGAGGATACACATGGTGGTGGTCTGAAAAAGCAGTCTGGACATGGGCTTTTAAAAAAATCTGAAAAGTGGATTCATAATGTGTCAGTCTGTAAAAGTGATTTTCACTTGCCAAAAAAAAAGAGCAGTAAGTGTGCATTCAAATTGGCAAAGAAATTTCGTTTTCTGACTAATGTGAAAACATGACTCTGTGTGCAAATAGGAATTACAGGCAGAGATTTATTGCGTTTTGCTCTGGTGATTTCACAGTTGCATTAGTAGGAAAAAGGGGGAGCGATTTTTTTGGTGCAGAAGCAGACTCTTAGCACACACCCAGCTCCTTTCCATGTATAATCATGCACAGTATTTACAAGCGAGTGGGGTTTTGAGGTTTCAGTCTGTAATGCAAATACATTCAGCATCACTAAGGCTGGTTGCCCTTGCTGGAGTTTAGGCAGTCACCGAGGATACACATGGTGGTGGTCTGAAAAAGCAGTCTGGACATGGGCTTTTAAAAAAATCTGAAAAGTGGATTCATAATGTGTCAGTCTGTAAAAGTGATTTTCACTTGCCAAAAAAAAGAGCAGTAAGTGTGCATTCAAATTGGCAAAGAAATTTCGTTTTGTGACTAATGTGAAAACATGACTCTGTGTGCAAATAGGAATTACAGGCAGAGATTTATTGCGTTTTGCTCTGGTGATTTCACAGTTGCATTAGTAGGAAAAAGGGGGAGCGATTTTTTTGGTGCAGAAGCAGAGTCTTAGCACACACCCAGCTCCGTTCCATGTATAATCATGCACAGTATTTACAAGCGAGTGGGGTTTTGAGGTTTCAGTCTGTAATGCAAATACATTCAGCATCACTAAGGCTGGTTGCCCTTGCTGGAGTGTAGGCAGTCACCGAGGATACACATGGTGGTGGTCTGAAAAAGCAGTCTGGACATGGGCTTTTAAAAAAATCTGAAAAGTGGATTCATAATGTGTCAGTCTGTAAAAGTGATTTTCACTTGCCAAAAAAAAAGAGCAGTAAGTGTGCATTCAAATTGGCAAAGAAATTTCGTTTTGTGACTAATGTGAAAACATGACTCTGTGTGCAAATAGGAATTACAGGCAGAGATTTATTGCGTTTTGCTCTGGTGATTTCACAGTTGCATTAGTAGGAAAAAGGGGGAGCGATTTTTTGGTGCAGAAGCAGACTCTTAGCACACACCCAGCTCCTTTCCATGTATAATCATGCACAGTATTTACAAGCGAGTGGGGTTTTGAGGTTTCAGTCTGTAATGCAAATACATTCAGCATCACTAAGGCTGGTTGCCCTTGCTGGAGTGTAGGCAGTCACCGAGGATACACATGGTGGTGGTCTGAAAAAGCAGTCTGGACATGGGCTTTTAAAAAAATCTGAAAAGTGGATTCATAATGTGTCAGTCTGTAAAAGTGATTTTCACTTGCCAAAAAAAAAGAGCAGTAAGTGTGCATTCAAATTGGCAAAGAAATTTCGTTTTGTGACTAATGTGAAAACATGACTCTGTGTGCAAATAGGAATTACAGGCAGAGATTTATTGCGTTTTGCTCTAGTGATTTCACAGTTGCATTAGTAGGAAAAAGGGGGAGCGATTTTTTTGGTGCAGAAGCAGACTCTTAGCACACACCCAGCTCCTTTCCATGTATAATCATGCACAGTATTTACAAGCGAGTGGGGTTTTGAGGTTTCAGTCTGTAATGCAAATACATTCAGCATCACTAAGGCTGGTTGCCCTTGCTGGAGTTTAGGCAGTCACCGAGGATACACATGGTGGTGGTCTGAAAAAGCAGTCTGGACATGGGCTTTTAAAAAAATCTGAAAAGTGGATTCATAATGTGTCAGTCTGTAAAAGTGATTTTCACTTGCCAAAAAAAAGAGCAGTAAGTGTGCATTCAAATTGGCAAAGAAATTTCGTTTTGTGACTAATGTGAAAACATGACTCTGTGTGCAAATAGGAATTACAGGCAGAGATTTATTGCGTTTTGCTCTGGTGATTTCACAGTTGCATTAGTAGGAAAAAGGGGGAGCGATTTTTTTGGTGCAGAAGCAGAGTCTTAGCACACACCCAGCTCCTTTCCATGTATAATCATGCACAGTATTTACAAGCGAGTGGGGTTTTGAGGTTTCAGTCTGTAATGCAAATACATTCAGCATCACTAAGGCTGGTTGCCCTTGCTGGAGTGTAGGCAGTCACCGAGGATACACATGGTGGTGGTCTGAAAAAGCAGTCTGGACATGGGCTTTTAAAAAAATCTGAAAAGTGGATTCATAATGTGTCAGTCTGTAAAAGTGATTTTCACTTGCCAAAAAAAAAGAGCAGTAAGTGTGCATTCAAATTGGCAAAGAAATTTCGTTTTGTGACTAATGTGAAAACATGACTCTGTGTGCAAATAGGAATTACAGGCAGAGATTTATTGCGTTTTGCTCTGGTGATTTCACAGTTGCATTAGTAGGAAAAAGGGGGAGCGATTTTTTGGTGCAGAAGCAGACTCTTAGCACACACCCAGCTCCTTTCCATGTATAATCATGCACAGTATTTACAAGCGAGTGGGGTTTTGAGGTTTCAGTCTGTAATGCAAATACATTCAGCATCACTAAGGCTGGTTGCCCTTGCTGGAGTGTAGGCAGTCACCGAGGATACACATGGTGGTGGTCTGAAAAAACAGTCTGGACATGGGCTTTTAAAAAAATCTGAAAAGTGGATTCATAATGTGTCAGTCTGTAAAAGTGATTTTCACTTGCCAAAAAAAAAGAGCAGTAAGTGTGCATTCAAATTGGCAAAGAAATTTCGTTTTGTGACTAATTTGAAAACATGACTCTGTGTGCAAATAGGAATTACAGGCAGAGATTTATTGCGTTTTGCTCTGGTGATTTCACAGTTGCATTAGTAGGAAAAAGGGGGAGCGATTTTTTTGGTGCAGAAGCAGACTCTTAGCACACACCCAGCTCCTTTCCATGTATAATCATGCACAGTATTTACAAGCGAGTGGGGTTTTGAGGTTTCAGTCTGTAATGCAAATACATTCAGCATCACTAAGGCTGGTTGCCCTTGCTGGAGTGTAGGCAGTCACCGAGGATACACATGGTGGTGGTCTGAAAAAGCAGTCTGGACATGGGCTTTTAAAAAAATCTGAAAAGTGGATTCATAATGTGTCAGTCTGTAAAAGTGATTTTCACTTGCCAAAAAAAAAGAGCAGTAAGTGTGCATTCAAATTGGCAAAGAAATTTCGTTTTGTGACTAATGTGAAAACATGACTCTGTGTGCAAATAGGAATTACAGGCAGAGATTTATTGCGTTTTGCTCTGGTGATTTCACAGTTGCATTAGTAGGAAAAAGGGGGAGCGATTTTTTTGGTGCAGAAGCAGACTCTTAGCACACACCCAGCTCCTTTCCATGTATAATCATGCACAGTATTTACAAGCGAGTGGGGTTTTGAGGTTTCAGTCTGTAATGCAAATACATTCAGCATCACTAAGGCTGGTTGCCCTTGCTGGAGTGTAGGCAGTCACCGAGGATACACATGGTGGTGGTCTGAAAAAGCAGTCTGGACATGGGCTTTTAAAAAAATCTGAAAAGTGGATTCATAATGTGTCAGTCTGTAAAAGTGATTTTCACTTGCCAAAAAAAAAGAGCAGTAAGTGTGCATTCAAATTGGCAAAGAAATTTCGTTTTGTGACTAATGTGAAAACATGACTGTGTGTGCAAATAGGAATTACAGGCAGAGATTTATTGCGTTTTGCTCTGGTGATTTCACAGTTGCATTAGTAGGAAAAAGGGGGAGCGATTTTTTTGGTGCAGAAGCAGACTCTTAGCACACACCCAGCTCCTTTCCATGTATAATCATGCACAGTATTTACAAGCGAGTGGGGTTTTGAGGTTTCAGTCTGTAATGCAAATACATTCAGCATCACTAAGGCTGGTTGCCCTTGCTGGAGTGTAGGCAGTCACCGAGGATACACATGGTGGTGGTCTGAAAAAGCAGTCTGGACATGGGCTTTTAAAAAAATCTGAAAAGTGGATTCATAATGTGTCAGTCTGTAAAAGTGATTTTCACTTGCCAAAAAAAAAGAGCAGTAAGTGTGCATTCAAATTGGCAAAGAAATTTCGTTTTGTGACTAATGTGAAAACATGACTCTGTGTGCAAATAGGAATTACAGGCAGAGATTTATTGCGTTTTGCTCTAGTGATTTCACAGTTGCATTAGTAGGAAAAAGGGGGAGCGATTTTTTTGGTGCAGAAGCAGACTCTTAGCACACACCCAGCTCCTTTCCATGTATAATCATGCACAGTATTTACAAGCGAGTGGGGTTTTGAGGTTTCAGTCTGTAATGCAGATACATTCAGCATCACTAAGGCTGGTTGCCCTTGCTGGAGTGTAGGCAGTCACCGAGGATACACATGGTGGTGGTCTGAAAAAGCAGTCTGGACATGGGCTTTTAAAAAAATCTGAAAAGTGGATTCATAATGTGTCAGTCTGTAAAAGTGATTTTCACTTGCCAAAAAAAAAGAGCAGTAAGTGTGCATTCAAATTGGCAAAGAAATTTCGTTTTCTAACTAATGTGAAAACATGACTCTGTGTGCAAATAGGAATTACAGGCAGAGATTTATTGCGTTTTGCTCTGGTGATTTCACAGTTGCATTAGTAGGAAAAAGGGGGAGCGATTTTTTTGGTGCAGAAGCAGACTCTTAGCACACACCCAGCTCCTTTCCATGTATAATCATGCACAGTATTTACAAGCGAGTGGGGTTTTGAGGTTTCAGTCTGTAATGCAAATACATTCAGCATCACTAAGGCTGGTTGCCCTTGCTGGAGTTTAGGCAGTCACCGAGGATACACATGGTGGTGGTCTGAAAAAGCAGTCTGGACATGGGCTTTTAAAAAAATCTGAAAAGTGGATTCATAATGTGTCAGTCTGTAAAAGTGATTTTCACTTGCCAAAAAAAAAGAGCAGTAAGTGTGCATTCAAATTGGCAAAGAAATTTCGTTTTGTGACTAATGTGAAAACATGACTCTGTGTGCAAATAGGAATTACAGGCAGAGATTTATTGCGTTTTGCTCTGGTGATTTCACAGTTGCATTAGTAGGAAAAAGGGGGAGCAATTTTTTTGGTGCAGAAGCAGACTCTTAGCACACACCCAGCTCCTTTCCATGTATAATCATGCACAGTATTTACAAGCGAGTGGGGTTTTGAGGTTTCAGTCTGTAATGCAAATACATTCAGCATCACTAAGGCTGGTTGCCCTTGCTGGAGTGTAGGCAGTCACCGAGGATACACATGGTGGTGGTCTGAAAAAGCAGTCTGGACATGGGCTTTTAAAAAAATCTGAAAAGTGGATTCATAATGTGTCAGTCTGTAAAAGTGATTTTCACTTGCCAAAAAAAAAGAGCAGTAAGTGTGCATTCAAATTGGCAAAGAAATTTCGTTTTGTGACTAATGTGAAAACATGACTCTGTGTGCAAATAGGAATTACAGGCAGAGATTTATTGCGTTTTGCTCTGGTGATTTCACAGTTGCATTAGTAGGAAAAAGGGGGAGCGATTTTTTTGGTGCAGAAGCAGACTCTTAGCACACACCCAGCTCCTTTCCATGTATAATCATGCACAGTATTTACAAGCGAGTGGGGTTTTGAGGTTTCAGTCTGTAATGCAAATACATTCAGCATCACTAAGGCTGGTTGCCCTTGCTGGAGTGTAGGCAGTCACCGAGGATACACATGGTGGTGGTCTGAAAAAGCAGTCTGGACATGGGCTTTTAAAAAAATCTGAAAAGTGGATTCATAATGTGTCAGTCTGTAAAAGTGATTTTCACTTGCCAAAAAAAAAGAGCAGTAAGTGTGCATTCAAATTGGCAAAGAAATTTCGTTTTGTGACTAATGTGAAAACATGACTCTGTGTGCAAATAGGAATTACAGGCAGAGATTTATTGCGTTTTGCTCTGGTGATTTCACAGTTGCATTAGTAGGAAAAAGGGGGAGCGATTTTTTTGGTGCAGAAGCAGACTCTTAGCACACACCCAGCTCCTTTCCATGTATAATCATGCACAGTATTTACAAGCGAGTGGGGTTTTGAGGTTTCAGTCTGTAATGCAAATACATTCAGCATCACTAAGGCTGGTTGCCCTTGCTGGAGTTTAGGCAGTCACCGAGGATACACATGGTGGTGGTCTGAAAAAGCAGTCTGGACATGGGCTTTTAAAAAAATCTGAAAAGTGGATTCATAATGTGTCAGTCTGTAAAAGTGATTTTCACTTGCCAAAAAAAAAGAGCAGTAAGTGTGCATTCAAATTGGCAAAGAAATTTCGTTTTGTGACTAATGTGAAAACATGACTCTGTGTGCAAATAGGAATTACAGGCAGAGATTTATTGCGTTTTGCTCTGGTGATTTCACAGTTGCATTAGTAGGAAAAAGGGGGAGCGATTTTTTTGGTGCAGAAGCAGACTCTTAGCACACACCCAGCTCCTTTCCATGTATAATCATGCACAGTATTTACAAGCGAGTGGGGTTTTGAGGTTTCAGTCTGTAATGCAAATACATTCAGCATCACTAAGGCTGGTTGCCCTTGCTGGAGTGTAGGCAGTCACCGAGGATACACATGGTGGTGGTCTGAAAAAGCAGTCTGGACATGGGCTTTTAAAAAAATCTGAAAAGTGGATTCATAATGTGTCAGTCTGTAAAAGTGATTTTCACTTGCCAATAAAAAAGAGCAGTAAGTGTGCATTCAAATTGGCAAAGAAATTTCGTTTTGTGACTAATGTGAAAACATGACTGTGTGTGCAAATAGGAATTACAGGCAGAGATTTATTGCGTTTTGCTCTAGTGATTTCACAGTTGCATTAGTAGGAAAAAGGGGGAGCGATTTTTTTGGTGCAGAAGCAGACTCTTAGCACACCCAGCTCCTTTCCATGTATAATCATGCACAGTATTTACAAGCGAGTGGGGTTTTGAGGTTTCAGTCTGTAATGCAAATACATTCAGCATCACTAAGGCTGGTTGCCCTTGCTGGAGTGTAGGCAGTCACCGAGGATACACATGGTGGTGGTCTGAAAAAGCAGTCTGGACATGGGCTTTTAAAAAAATCTGAAAAGTGGATTCATAATGTGTCAGTCTGTAAAAGTGATTTTCACTTGCCAAAAAAAAAGAGCAGTAAGTGTGCATTCAAATTGGCAAAGAAATTTCGTTTTCTGACTAATGTGAAAACATGACTCTGTGTGCAAATAGGAATTACAGGCAGAGATTTATTGCGTTTTGCTCTGGTGATTTCACAGTTGCATTAGTAGGAAAAAGGGGGAGCGATTTTTTTGGTGCAGAAGCAGACTCTTAGCACACACCCAGCTCCTTTCCATGTATAATCATGCACAGTATTTACAAGCGAGTGGGGTTTTGAGGTTTCAGTCTGTAATGCAAATACATTCAGCATCACTAAGGCTGGTTGCCCTTGCTGGAGTGTAGGCAGTCACCGAGGATACACATGGTGGTGGTCTGAAAAAGCAGTCTGGACATGGGCTTTTAAAAAAATCTGAAAAGTGGATTCATAATGTGTCAGTCTGTAAAAGTGATTTTCACTTGCCAAAAAAAAAGAGCAGTAAGTGTGCATTCAAATTGGCAAAGAAATTTCGTTTTGTGACTAATGTGAAAACATGACTGTGTGTGCAAATAGGAATTACAGGCAGAGATTTATTGCGTTTTGCTCTGGTGATTTCACAGTTGCATTAGTAGGAAAAAGGGGGAGCGATTTTTTTGGTGCAGAAGCAGACTCTTAGCACACACCCAGCTCCTTTCCATGTATAATCATGCACAGTATTTACAAGCGAGTGGGGTTTTGAGGTTTCAGTCTGTAATGCAAATACATTCAGCATCACTAAGGCTGGTTGCCCTTGCTGGAGTGTAGGCAGTCACCGAGGATACACATGGTGGTGGTCTGAAAAAGCAGTCTGGACATGGGCTTTTAAAAAAATCTGAAAAGTGGATTCATAATGTGTCAGTCTGTAAAAGTGATTTTCACTTGCCAAAAAAAAAGAGCAGTAAGTGTGCATTCAAATTGGCAAAGAAATTTCGTTTTGTGACTAATGTGAAAACATGACTCTGTGTGCAAATAGGAATTACAGGCAGAGATTTATTGCGTTTTGCTCTAGTGATTTCACAGTTGCATTAGTAGGAAAAAGGGGGAGCGATTTTTTTGGTGCAGAAGCAGACTCTTAGCACACACCCAGCTCCTTTCCATGTATAATCATGCACAGTATTTACAAGCGAGTGGGGTTTTGAGGTTTCAGTCTGTAATGCAGATACATTCAGCATCACTAAGGCTGGTTGCCCTTGCTGGAGTGTAGGCAGTCACCGAGGATACACATGGTGGTGGTCTGAAAAAGCAGTCTGGACATGGGCTTTTAAAAAAATCTGAAAAGTGGATTCATAATGTGTCAGTCTGTAAAAGTGATTTTCACTTGCCAAAAAAAAAGAGCAGTAAGTGTGCATTCAAATTGGCAAAGAAATTTCGTTTTCTAACTAATGTGAAAACATGACTCTGGTGCCGATCACGATCCGGCAAAAACCGGGTACGAACCGTCGGACGGAGCATATTCTCCGTCCGACGCGTACCCGGTCGTCAAAATATACAAACATGGAATTACGATTCGCACGGGTACACCATTACCGTACGAATCGTAAAAAAGACCGACCGAACAAAAAACACCTACCAATGCGATCCGGGAAAGCGCCGACCTGACGTCGGGACGCACGCAGCCAGCCATTCACGACCCAGGAATCACGATTCGCACCGACGTCACCCCGCACGGTCAATATTTTGCGGCACCCAAAAACTGCCGGGAAATCAGGACGACGCGAACAAGGACCACCAGTACGCGACGGACAGACGGCGACGCGAACAAGGAGGACCAGTACGTGACGGACACACAGGACGACGCCACCAAGGAGGACCCGTACGCGACAGGACGACGCGATCAAGGAGGACCCGTACGCGACAGGACGACGCGAGCAAGGAGTACCAGTACGCGACGGACAGACATGGACCCGAACCTACGAGTCATCCCTGCCCTCATAGCAGTACACCTCCTCTACAGGTTACGACGCAGACGCCGCAGAAGGTCAGAATAACTAAGGGAGGGGGGAAAGTGGGGTGGGGTGGGGGTGGCACGACCAGGGCAGGCCACAAAACAACCACATGAGTGACACACTACACATGGCCTGGACATACCTGACTCCCATGCCCTGGTCACCACGAGGGGGTGGGGGCGTGTCCTGAATAGCCAGCGACCGCCACAACGGAAGTCCGTCACCACGCGAACCGGCAACACAACCAGACAGGTACGTCCCGTACCCACGCCTGAAGAGCGTGGGTACGAGTCGGACCACGCCCACACACGTCACCCCAACAATGGCGGGACGGATCGCACCCACGTGGCAAAGGCCTGGGTACGGGCCGCACAAACATCACATAGCGTGGGGACGGATATGTACGGACCCTACCCCCACCCCGTATGCAAGGAGCGTACCCCCCACCCCAACAGTGCAAGTACGACCCGTACCCCCACCCGCGTATGCAAGGAGCGTACCCCCCATGCCAACAGTGTAAGAACGACCCGTACCCCCACCCGCGGACGTACGGAGCGTACCCCCCATGCCAACAGTGTAAGTACGACTCGAACCCCCACCCACGAATGCAAGGAGCGTACCCCCCAGCCCAACAGTGTAAGTACGACCCGTACCCCCACCCGCGTATGCATGGAGCGTACCCCCCATGCCAACAGTGTAAGTACGACTCGAACCCCCACCCACGAATGCAAGGAGCGTACCCCCCAGCCCAACAGTGTAAGTACGACCCGTACCCCCACCCGCGAATGCAAGGAGCGTACCCCCCATGCCAACAGTGTAAGAATGACCCGTACCCCCACCCGCGGACGTACGGAGCATACCCCCCATGCCAACAGTGTAAGTACGACTCGAACCCCCACCCACTAATGCAAGGAGCGTACCCCCAGCCCAACAGTGTAAGTACGACCCGTACCCCCACCCGCGAATGCAAGGAGCGTACCCCCCATGCCAACAGTGTAAGAATGACCCGTACCCCCACCCGCGGACGTACGGAGCATACCCCCCATGCCAACAGTGTAAGTACGACTCGAACCCCCACCCACTAATGCAAGGAGCGTACCCCCAGCCCAACAGTGTAAGTACGACCCGTACCCCCACCCGCGAATGCAAGGAGCGGACCCCCCTGCCCAACAGTGTAAGTACGACCCGTACCCCCACCCGCGTATGCATGGAGCGTACCCCCCATGCCAACAGTGTAAGTACGACCCGTACCCCCACCCGCGTATGCATGGAGCGTACCCCCCATGCCAACAGTGTAAGTACGACTCGAACCCCCACCCACGAATGCAAGGAGCGTACCCCCCAGCCCAACAGTGTAAGTACGACCCGTACCCCCACCCGCGAATGCAAGGAGCGTACCCCCCATGCCAACAGTGTAAGAATGACCCGTACCCCCACCCGCGGACGTACGGAGCATACCCCCCATGCCAACAGTGTAAGTACGACTCGAACCCCCACCCACTAATGCAAGGAGCGTACCCCCAGCCCAACAGTGTAAGTACGACCCGTACCCCCACCCGCGAATGCAAGGAGCGGACCCCCCTGCCCAACAGTGTAAGTACGACCCGTACCCCCACCCGCGTATGCATGGAGCGTACCCCCCATGCCAACAGTGTAAGTACGACTCGAACCCCCACCCACGAATGCAAGGAGCGTACCCCCCTGCCCAACAGTGTAAGTACGACCCGTACCCACACCCGCGTACGTACGGAGCGTACCCCCAGCCCAACAGTGTAAGTACGACCCGTACCCCCACCCGCGGACGTACGGAGCGTACCCCCAGCCCAACAGTGTAAGTACGACCCGTACCCCCACCCGCGGACGTACGGAGCGTACCCCCAGCCCAACAGTGTAAGTACGACCCGTACCCCCACCCGCGGACGCACGGAGCGTACCCCCAGCCCAACAGTGTAAGTACGACCCGTACCCCCACCCGCGGACGTACGGAGCGTACCCCCAGCCCAACAGTGTAAGTACGACCCGTACCCCCACCCGCGGACGTACGGAGCGTACCCCCACCACACCAGTGTCAGTAGACTCGTACCCTCACCTCTAATGCAGTGTGCGTAACCCCACCGTGTATGTGCCAAGCGCACATATCCAGAAATCGGAGGTGTGTGTGCAGACTCCACCCAGCAGTGCCCTGAGACAGGAGGGGTGGGTGCCCATCACTCCCAGCAGTGCCCAGAGACAGGAGGGGTGTGTGCAGAGTCCTCCCAGCAGTGCCCTGAGACAGGAGGGGTGGGTGTGGAGTCCTCCCAGCAGTGCCCTGACACAGGAGGGGTGGGTGCAGAGTCCTCCCAGCAGTGTCCAGACCCAGGAGGGGTGGGTGCAGAGTCCTCCCAGCAGTGCCCAGAGACAGGAGGGGTGTGTGCAGAGTCCTCCCAGCAGTGCCCAGAGACAGGAGGGGTGTGTGCAGAGTCCTCCCAGCAGTGCCCAGAGACAGGAGGGGTGTGTGCAGAGTCCTCCCAGCAGTGCCCAGAGACAGGAGGGGTGTGTGCAGAGTCCTCCCAGCAGTGCCCTGAGACAGGAGGGGTGGGTGTGGAGTCCTCCCAGCAGTGCCCTGAGACAGGAGGGGTGGGTGCAGAGTCCTCCCAGCAGTGTCCAGACCCAGGAGGGGTGGGTGCAGAGTCCTCCCAGCAGTGTCCAGACCCAGGAGGGGTGGGTGCAGAGTCCTCCCAGCAGTGTCCACACCCAGGAGGGGTGTAACACATGTGTGTGATGCCACAATTACCCACATCCATACTGCCTACAAGGGAACATGTCCCCATGAACTCATGTCAACTGACTCCACACACAAGTACAGTGATCAGCAAGGATGCCACGATTGTTGCAGGTGGAGACATGGCCATGCATGCATGGCCAAAGTAGAAGGGCTCCGTCACACACACAGCTCATGTAGACACAGCTCTGCGCTAAACATTGGGAACACCCTGCAGGGAAGAAACTGGGTACACAGAGGAAGGAATACACCCTGGGACAATTGAACCATGCAGTAACTGCTGACATGACCTAAGGAAGTTAGCCAACACCTTGTGATGGCACACAGATCCTAGGGTGGCCCCAAAGAGCAGAACACTACTACAAATCCCACACACCCAAAGCCTTAAACACCACCCAAAACAATGTAGCAGCCCCACCAACACCAATACCACCATAGCAGGAGTGTGATAATGAAAAAAAAAATAAAGCTTTAATCAGCATGAGCACAATGTCCGTGGATCAACGGCAGTTCAAAGTCAACAAAGGCCATAGGGCAGTCAATTATTCCCAGCTGCATGGGGGACACAGTGGGATGTGTGTCCCCTACCTTGCCTGCACAGTCAAATGCCATCGTCTTCCATACTGGTGAGGGCATCAGGGGGGGGGGAAGCAACAGGCACCGCAGGGACATCAGGGCAAAGGGGCGGCGTTGTGGGTGCAGGGATGGAGGACTCAACCACAGGGGGTGTGTCATGGCCAAAGGCGGAGGCCAGGATGGCACTACACACCTTAGCAAGGTCCTCCAGGGAGTCCCCTGCACCCGAAGTGACCTCAGGCCCCAAGGAGGGGGGGGGGGTCAGAGGGATGGGTTGCAGCGCCACCGGGGGAGGGTGGAGACAGGGGGGGAGACTCAACCACCCTGACCGAGGACTTCCTTGACCGCTTGCGTGGTGGCGTAACTGTGGGGCTCAAGGACAGAGCGGCCATGAAGGAGTCCTTGGGGGAGATGTGGCCAGGAGAGCTGAGGGGAGGGGATTTGGAGGGAGTGGATTGTGTGGAATGCGGACTCCCACTCTGGCTGCGTGTCACACGTTTGCCCCCCGACCCAGTGGGTGTGCCTATCTCACCCTGTGTGTGCGTGTCAGGAGGAGTGCGGTGGATCTTCCCTGCTGGTGTGGTGCCTGTGTCTGTTGTGGTGGGTGCATGCCGACGTCTGGGTGTACGTGGGACAGGCATGGAAGTGGGAAGTGTGGATGGGGCAGGGGTAGGTGGGGGGAGGTCGCGCTGCAGGAGACCCACTGCTGCAGTCAGTGTGGAGTCTAGGGACCTCAGCAAGTTGCGTTGGTCAGCCTGCAAAGAATGAATGCCCTCCAAGAATGCCTCGATGTTGCTGAGGGTTCTCCCGTGGGAATGGAGGACATTCAGGATCGCAGCCTGACCAACCTGCATTTGCCGCTGGATGTCCATAGACTCAGCATTGGCGGCAGCAGTGGAGACAGGGGCAGGGGGTGCGGTGCCTGGCAGGAAGGAGACATGCGGTGACCGGGCACGCTGGGAAGGGACACGAGCAAGTGGGAGGCGGTTGGTGGGAACTGAGGGGGCGGTGGCAGGTGTTGTTCCACTGTCAGCTGCTGGTGCAGCCTCCGCCAACTCTGAGACATCCTCCTCGGACCTGTCAGCTTCGTAGTCTGATGTGCCAGTCGACAGGTCCTCGGCCACACTATCCTCCGCCTCTGTCCCACTCGATGTGCCAGCCCCGATGTCACGGCTGCCACTGGTGCTCGGTCCCTCCGCCTGGTCCGTGTCCATGTCTCCCTCTGTGTCCCCCGACGATGCTGTGGGCAGGGTGGAGAGACAGAAATTAATCAGACACCTGTACACATCTGTCACATGAGTCCAATCTACATAGTCAACATTGCATAGCCTGAAGAGGCAGATCCCTAACATCTGCAAAACAAGGTACCGATGTAGGGCATGAAACACAGTTGGTTGAGCCACCATGCCACTGAAATACCATGGAGAGCATGAGACAATAGCTGATGACAGGAAACGGAGTCTGACATAGCACCCAGGCCCTGGGGACAATCCTGCACTGCCTCTGCACCACACAGCGTTTGTGAAAATACCTATGACCAGGGACAATATCCATGAACTTGAGACACATGCTGCATAGGTAATGCTGCAAACATGCCCAACATAACTCGGTCACTGCACCTTGCGTGTGTGTCCAGTAACATCACACACTGTCCAGACCCAGCAATTAGGAATCAGGATTTGACACATAGGCATTGCCCGCCCCAAGCAACCCCCACACGATGCTAATTGCTGAGACACAGGTGGCACCAACATCTCATAGTCTGGGTGATAAACACAGTGGCAGGCAAAAGGCAAGATTGGACGCAAATCAGCAAAGGTGCGCCTGTACAAATAATGAGGTACCAGTGCCCATCCTCAGATGAGTATAACAAGACACACAGGCACTGGCAACTGTGAGTATGAAGAGGGACAATCAGGTCAGGCTGCACAGTGGACACCTGTACATAATAGCACGTCTATATACATGGTGACAGGGGACAATGGCACAGAGCACAACCTACGCTGTAGACAGTGAGAGTGTCCACGTTGATGATGACACAAACAACACTGAGGATAAGGTGCCCCAGGGGACAGTATTGGGCACGCAACTACATGCTACTGAATGGCTGAATGGGAATGACTGCTACACACGTCACCATCCCTGCACTATGCGTAGCGCACACTCATGCACATCATGTCACAGGCCACTACATAGGACATGCGCGCTGTAAGGCATGACACATGAGAGACCAACTCCCATGTCTGGAGCCAGCATCAGTGCCAACTGACATGGAACCCACATGCAGTGAACTTGACAGTTCACAGGCAAGGTCCCACAACCTGTTACCCACCACTACCACCCATGATGCTACAGTCATTGTTCTCGTGGACAAAGCGCCAGCCTACATTACCTTGTGAAGGAGTGACTACACACAGACCAGGGAACACATTGCAAGGAGGGGAAGGGTGGCAGGGGCGCAGCGCTACACTTGGGCAAACTGGATGGGCACAGCACCTTTGAACCCTGCCAGTGAATGAATGCCACTGTGCCCTTACAAATGCCGGTGACACACAACAAACGCACATGTACCTACCCCCGTCCGCCTGCTGCATCGCCTGTAAGCGCCTCTCCAGGTCTGGAAAGACCACCGGCAGCACACGCCTGTGGAGGTGGGTCAGACGGCGGCGGCCGCGGTTCTTGTGGCTCTCAGGTGAGTCCCCCAGCAGGAGCCGTGCAATCCTCCGCGTCCAGCACCGGATATCCTGCCAGCGTTTCCTCACCTGGGACAGGCTCCGCCTCCGACCATCCACACGCCTCACGGCACTGACGGCGGTCAGCCAGATCTGCTCCTTGGCAGAGGCGCCTACCTGTGAGGAAGTACAAGTGACACCACATCAATACACCAGCCACATGTCACAGAGAGACATATGTGAACATAATAGCTGGTTACTACATGGCATGTAATGCAGCCAACGCATTGCACCTCTGTCATAGGGACATCATCCTCTGGTGAGGGAAAAGGCAGTACGTGCCATAGTGGGTACTCAGGTGGAATGATGGCAATGTCACAATCAATGATCAAGGCTCACACTGTGCATCACACCCACCCCTCCTGTCCCAGGGCACTGCTGGGAGGACTCCACACCCACCCCTCCTGTCTCAGGGCACTGCTGGAAGGACTCCACACCCACCCCTCCTGTCTCAGGGCACTGCTGTGAGGTATAGGCCCCCACCCCTCCTGTCTCAGGGCACTGCTGGAAGGACTCCACACCCACCCCTCCTGTCTCAGGGCACTGCTGGGAGGACTCTGCACACACCCCTCCTGTCTCAGGGCACTGCTGGGTGGACTCTGCACACACCCCTCCTGTCTCAGGGCACTGCTGGGAGACATCAGGCACCCCCCCCCTGGTACCCCCCCGACAGTACATGGCATGTGTGTCACACCGGGTCACAATGCCTGAAGACACAGTCACAACATAGGGACAGTCTGTGGCAGTGGCCTATGCACTCACCTGATACCCTGGTCGCCCATACAGCATGGGGTACTGTGGGAGGATCACATCCAGCAGAGCCATGTTCTCCTCCAGGGTGAATGGCTGTGTCCTCTCCACAGCCCTTGACATGTTTCCAGGGAATCAGTAGCAGCAGCTTGGTCGACAAATGCAAAGATGTGCAGGCAAGTAATCCCTCATGGGACCTGGCTGCCTTATATGTGGCCTTCTGCCCAGTCTCATGCACAGGAGTACAGAGTGATTGGTCACTCACATTTGCATCCTATGTTTCCACCAATCCCTTCAAACCTAGCAGTCTGTGGGTTCTCTATCTGTTTCATTCTCCTGCATGATGTCAGCCCCACAAACACATTGCAACAAAGTAGAAGAATTCCAACTGACTTCTGCTGTGCACCTTCCAGAACAAAATCGAAATTTGAACATGGTCGCCATGACAACCAGCATGCATGTAGGCCTTAATACTTGTCCCCTATGTAATTAGGAGAATCACACACAGGTACTGTGCGTTTCCGGGCCCTAGGGCACCCCAAAAGCATGGCAACGGCCCGTACATGCATGCCGACGTTCAAAATCACTATGGGTCTGCACGCGTATGCGTACACGTAGTGGTACGGACCGTACACACGCATGTACGCTCACTATCACTATGGGTCTGCACGCGTATGCGTACACGTAGTGGTACGGACCGTACACACGCATGTACGCTCACTATCACTATGGGTCTGCACGCGTATGCGTACACGTAGTGGTACGGACCGTACACTCGCATCTACGCTCACTATCACTACGGGTACACAGACCCGTAGTGATAGTGAGCGTACATGCGAGTGTACGGTCCGTACCACTACGTGTACGCATACGCGTGCAGACCCATAGTGATAGTGAGCGTACATGCGAGTGTACGGTCCGTACCACTACGTGTACGCATACGCGTGCAGACCCATAGTGATAGTGAGCGTACATGCGAGTGTACGGTCCGTACCACTACGTGTACGCATACGCGTGCAGAACCATAGTGATAGTGAGCGTACATGCGAGTGTACGGCCCTCTCACTATGGGTCTGCACGCGTATGCGTACTCGTTGTGGTACGGACCGTACAAATGCCTGTACACTCGCCATCACGATGGGTACACATACGGCAGCACTCCCACAGTGATTGGGGAACATACACAGGCCCTCTTAGCAGCAGTACGCCGGTTTGTACACATCACTGTGGTGATAGTCGACACACAGGTAGGAATAGGGCGGACATACTTGTCCATGGATGGACATACTTGTCCAGGAATGGACATCTAGGCATCGTCTGTGCATTACTACATGTGTGGGGCACAGGTGTGACAGGCTGTGATGTGGAACATGCCTCCTGAGTGGAGAAGGCACCAGATGTATGATGAGATGTGTACAGGTGTACTGTGTGAGGGTGCAATGTGTGCCAGGCATGCCCTTGACTCCTTTGACATGTGTGCATGTCGTACTGCGCACTTGGGGTGAGCGTCACTGGCATGGCACGGACACCAACACACGGAAGTGTCCCATGATGGCCGGTACAGGGGTCATGAAACCTGACTTGTCACTACCCACAGTGCACAATGTGACTATGTCATTTATGTGTCCGGGATTTACATCAGGTTGATGTTGTAGCACCCTCAAAAGCTGCAGCCGTTGCAGCAACCAACATGTGTCTGTGTGTAGATTATCATTGCACACTGTTCCGCACACCATGCCACATGTGGTGTCTGATGTGAGGTGCACATGTATGCATGGGACACGGAGTAGCGTGACAAGGCCATGTCAGCATCCTCACAAGGAATGTGTGGTGAGTCATGACATGTGCACCTTCATGGCAAGGTGTGTGGGCAGGCCTAGTGTAATGTCATGTGACCTGTGGCTCAAGTGTTCCGCTGCCAGTCTCTGCAATCAGCATCACACTTCTGCTGATGTGTGGGTGTATGTCACTTCTGTCTTGCGTCGGGCTGTTCACTTGCACTGGGACACAGCTATTCCCATGGCGTGGCATGGGGAGGTTCTCAATCACCGTGTGTGGCTGGGTCTTGGAAGGAGTGTCACCTTGCATCCATACGTGTCCTGGGCATGTAGCACATGCCTGACTCCCTATGTGGCATGTGTGTATTGGCTGATTTACATGTGCTCAGTAGACATGAGTTGTTCTCGTAGTGCACTCACTCTTCCTTGTCACTTCCAAATTACTGCAGAGCGCCTCCTGTTGCCCGAAGAATTCCAGACTTGGCCACCATGCAGGAGAATGACAGGATCCGGCTCTACCGCTTCACCCAACCGTTGATTCTGGAGCTGACGGCGAGACTGGCACCACACCTGCAACCGCAGCACAGGTATCCTACGGCACTGACACCCCAGCTGAAGGTAATGGCTGCCCTACATTTCCTTGCCACGGGTACCTTCCAAAATACCATAGCTCATGTTGGTGGCATGTCCCAGAGCATGTTCAGCGGTGTGCTGCATGATTTCTTGGAGGCCATGTTGATTCACCTGGATGACTTCATCAAGTTCCCAACCCCTGAACAGATGACTGAGGTCAAGCGTGGATTCTATGCCCTGGGAGGGATGCCCCATGTCATTGGGTCCATAGATGGGACACATGTAGGTTTGGTACCACCACACGCACGGGAGGTGGCGTACCGCAATCGGAAGCACTACCACTCCATCAATGCCCTTGTGGTGTGTCTGTCCAACATGGTGATTTCACATGTCTGTGCTCGTTTTCCAGGATCAGCACACGATGCCTACATCATGAGGCGTAGCGGGATGCCTGATATGATGATGCAGCTGCGCAACGAACGTGCATGTGTTGTTGGTGGGTACAGTCTGTCTGTCCTGTATTCTGTTTGGCCGAGCAGCACTACCGCTTCGCCTGTTCTAACGATATCCATGTGCTTTCCATTTAGGGGACGCTGGCTATCCCAACATGCCTTGGCTGCTGACACCTCTCCGCAACCCCATCACGCCGGCCCAGCTCCGCTACAACACCGCCCATGGCCGGACAAGGCGAGTGATAGAGAGGACGTTTGGCATGCTGAAGAGCCGATTCCGGTGCCTCCACAAGACCGGCGGCGCACTCCCATATGCCCCGGCGAAGGTCTGCAAGATCTTCATGGTCTGCTGCATGCTGCACAACATGGCAGTTGAAAGAGCTGTGCCCCTCATCCTGGATCAAGATGACGAGGACCATCCACCCGTGGAGGACGAAGGGCTTGGCAATGGGGCTAGTGATGTGGAGGATGTGGAGCCGCAAGAGGACATCCGGACTCGGCTCATACGCGACTTCTTTGCTTAGTGGTGAGTACCAGGGTCTGAGTGTGCACGCATTGGTCCCCGTGTGGCATGCGTTGTGATGTGTGTCTCCACCTGCATGTATGGCACGTGGGTCAGAGGTGTGTGTGGGTGTGTCACTGGAGTGATGGTGGCAGTGATGGTAGTATTTCCCCAGACATAATTGTGACATAGCATGTTGTCATACATACATGTGTCGAGTACATGCACATGCAAGTGGCTGTGCTTCTTGTGGCTGACTTCTTGTGTGTCTCTCTTCCCCAGGTACCTGCGCATGCCGTTTGCTGGTTGCATTGTTGTGGCACTGCTATTCCTCATGGACATGGCATCGTGGGCTGACTCAGCGTTACAGGCACGGACACGTTTGGAAGTCTCCATGGGGTAAGGGATGCATCTGGGGTGTATTGGGTGTGGCAGTTGTTCACGATGTGTGCACACTGCCCCGGTCGGGGTTTGGGTCCTCTGCAGACATGTGGCATCCCCATGGGACACGACATGCAGCTGGGTACACCTGAATAGATGGGCTGCCTGGTTGTCAGTCATCAGTGATGGGATGGTGGATTGTGATGAAGGCATCAATGTGTGTGACACTGCCCTCGGACACATCCGGTTAACATTGTCTTGACATGGCGTGGGACTTCCACATCAGCGGATGTATGGTGTATGGCAGGCTCTCCGTGAGCAGCTGTGGGTATTTAGCTATTATCCGACACTTGTGTGCCAGTTCCATGGCTATCACGCATTTGTGCTGCAGAAGGGGGGTGCCAGTGTTGGAGCCACATGTTACTCCACATGATGTGTTCATGTGTACTTCAAGTTGCCTCTGCAATCCCAAACACATGACTATTAAAGGTGTCCCTATGCCTCCAAGGTGCCTCTTCTCAGTCAATGCTGGTGTGTTGGCACGGTGCATCCTGCATGTCTGGCATGGTATTCCCTGATTGTGGCTATGTGTCAATGTGTCGAGTGGCAAGATGCAAGCTGTGTGTGTGTGCTGAGACTGTGTAATGGGCATGATGTCCATGACTGTGTGGGTATTGTGACATGTGCCATCCCCATGCATCCAACGTTATCCATGACCCCATTCTCTGCATCCACCGGACTCAAGCTTGCAGGACATGGTTCTGCCACCTGTCTACACGTACCTGGGTGCCCCCCAGGACACGGGCCAGGATCCCTGACCTCTGCGCATGACTGTTGCTGTACTCAATGTGTCTGTCAGCACGGTTGTTCGGCCACCCCCTCAGCTGGTTCTGACCATCACGGGTGTGTATGGTGCTCCATGTCTGTCTTGCCTAGAAAACTGTGACCCATGTGTCCTGTGCCAGACTCAGGCCCCAGGGTGTGGATGGTTGAAGTGAACAGATGACTCATGCATGTTTAGACTGTACAAGACACATGTTAGGTAATAATGCTACCAGCAGGCATCTACTCTTAATAGTGTGATTTATTATTGGGGGGGGGGGGCCAAGTGAGGGCCTTTCCGGGATTAGGGAATCCAAAGTTCAGTAGGGGAGTTGGTGTCCTTGCCATTGGAAATCCTCAGAGTCCATGCCACAGTCTTTGTCAACATTGGTCAGCCAGTGACCAGCAGGGCCATGTGGCAGAGAATGTCTCTTGATGCTGTGATGCTGTTGCTCCAGTGGGCCAGGTGCCAGGCCAGGTGTCCTGGGAGATGGTGATGTAGCAGCCACCCTCACGGTCCTTTCCGTGGACGACCCGGCTTCCTGCGGGGAACCTCAGCAGCAGGCCGTGACGACGTCTGGGATGCTCCGTCGGATGTTTCCTCCTCCTCCTCATGATCCCTCCCTGTGGGTGGTGATGTTCTCCGCCTTCTGGCACAGGGAGGGTCGGCCATGGTGTCGGCCATCCGACGGAGTTCAGCGTGAATCCCCTGGGACGCCGTCACTTGCTCAGCCTGTCTGTCCTCCATCCTCCGTTGGTGTAGCTGTAGACAGGCTATTAGCTCCGCATGTTGCTGGGCCTGCTGGACCTTGATCCCCTCGAGGACGGACACAACCTGGGCCATGCCCGTGGTGTCCTGCCGGTATGAGTCCAGGATGTTACGGACATGGGAAAATACCGGATCCCCAGCCAACTGGTCAGGCTCGCGCCTCCGCCGCTCTCCACTCCCACCACCCCTGCCCACTTGCGTCTGGCCTGCACTTGTGGGCACATGGGGTCTCCGGGACCCCTGAGGGGTGGCATTGGCGTTGTCGCCTGCCTCCTCCTGGGTGCCCGGGACACCGTGTCCCTCCTGGCGAGCCTGGCTGCATTGTGGTGTTGGGGCAGGGATCCTGGGTGTCTCCTGGGATGTGGCAGGAGTGGGGGTGGTGGTTGGCACGGTTGTACCTGACGCAGGTGCTGCAGGTGGTTGGACACCAGAGGGGCCAGGTCGGTCGGGGTCGTCCGCAGAGTGCTGAGAGTGGTCGCTGCCGGTGGGATCGGTCTCCTGCAGATCCGGGTCCTGTGAGTGTTCCCCCCCAGTGTTGGGGGGTGCAGCACGACGTCGACCTGTGTGTGAGAGAGACAATGTTACTTTTGATCCATGCAACATCCATGTTGCATCCGTTACAAAGTTGGCACATTTCCTCTTGGAATTAGGATCTGTCTTGCATTCCACTCACAGTGCACTTGTGCATGTGTGTGTCCCTTGGGCACCAATTTGTCCCCTTTAACTATGTGTGGCACAGTCTTACTTGCTGCGTCAAGTGTGACTGCAGTCAGCAGTGGAGTGTGCATGTGTGCCGAGCTATGCGTTTGCGCCTTCCTTGTAGCACTGTACATGTGCACATGGAGTGGATCCACACACTTATATGATGCAGGTGGCTGTCCTTGTGCTCGTGTACAGGTTGTAACATGGCCCTGCGTTTTGCCATGATGAAGAGGGGGGGTTCTGGCACTGGCCACCCTTGTCTACATGCACGCAGTCCACCTGCTGACGAGCAGACATTCCCACACACCAAAGGACTGATTTGTTCTCCCTGTGTCTCCCTCCTTCTCTGATCCCCTCTCCCTCCCTCTCTGTCCCCCTCTCCCTCCCTCCGTGTGTCAGCCTCCTCCCTCTGTCCGTCTCCCTCCCTCTCAGTCCCCCTCTCCCTCCCTCTCTGTCCCCCTCTCCCTCCCTCTCTGTCCCCCTCTCCCTCCCTCTGTGTCCCCCTCTCCCTCCCTCTCTGTCCCCCTCTCCCTCCCTCTCTGTCCCCCTCTCCCTCCCTCTGTGTCCCCCTCTCCCTCCCTCTGTGTCCCCCTCTCCCTCCCTCTGTGTGTCAGCCTCCTCCCTCTGTCCATCTTCCTGTGTCTCCCTCCCTCTGTGTCCCCCTCTCCCTCCCTCTGTGTGTCAGCCTCCTCCCTCTGTCCATCTTCCTGTGTCTCCCTCCCTCTCAGTCCCCCTCTCCCTCCCTCTGTGTGTCAGCCTCCTCCCTCTGTCCATCTTCCTGTGTCTCCCTCCCTCTCAGTCCCCCTCTCCCTCCCTCTGTGTCCCCCTCTCCCTCCCTCCGTGTGTCACCCTCTGTCACCTTGGCCCAGCTTCCTGGGCACACACTGTTAGCAGATCTTTGAGTGGCCCTTGGCCTGTTGATGTGAGTTTGTTTCTGATCTCCAGGCACCCATTTTGTCTGCTGTGTGTCTGTGCGCTGCTGCTGTGGTGGTGTGTGCTGCCACTCTTTCACACTGTTGGCTGTTCATTAGCTGCTGTCATGTGCAAAACAGTGCCTTCACCCCCATGTGTTGATGCAAGGCGTCCGCCATTTGCTGGCAAGTCATTCCTGTGTTGGGACACAGTGTTTGTCTGGCTGTGACCTAGGCCATATGGGCAGAGGGCATTGTTGTCTGCTTTGGAGTCGCACTATGTGATTCTTGGTGCCCAGCCTCCCGCCATCCGGGTTACCGTGTCATGTGTTGTTGTCTTCTGTGGCCTGTGACTTGACATTGTCCAGCTGGGTGCATGGGGCATGGTGGCAGCAGTGGCATGTGCCTGCTCATGGAGTGTGGTTGAGTAATGCGATGGCTTGTGGTGGTTGCGTGCCTGTTAGTAATTTTGTTTGTGGTTGCAGTTCCCCCCATGTGAGGTGCGTTGTTTGTGTACTCACCCGGGTCTCGGAGTCCTTCTACTCCTTCAACTGCCTCCACCGGCAGTATGGCCATCACCCTCTCCTCCCAGGGATGGTACTGTACGGGTCTGCGGGAGGGCCCTCCTCCGGTGGCGTTGGCCTGGTCGTGTTCCTCCTGTCTCTTGGCTCTGACCCTCCTCCGCAGATCGTACCACCTGTTCTGGCAATCCTGCTTGGTCCTCCTGGTGTCCGCAACAGCATTCACAGCATCGACGATGGTCTGCCACATGGCTGTTTTGGCTGCCTGGCTGGTGCTTCTGACCAATGTTCCAAAGATCTGTGGCTCGACTCTGAGGATTTGATCAACAAGGACCTCCAACTCTCGGTGACTGAACTTTGGATTCTTGGTAGTGGGCATGGTGAGGGGTGTGGGTGGGGATGGTGTGGGTGTGGGGGGTGTGTGGATGTTGGGGGGGGGTGTGGATGGTTGTGTGTGTGTGTGAATGTGATGAGAGGGTGTTTGTGAGGGTGGTCGTGTGAAGGTGTGCAAGTGTAAGATGTGGTGTCGCTTGTAGTCTGGTTCTGTGGTGTCTGGCAGCAGTGGGTCTGTTGCAAAGGCTCATGGTTTGTGTGTGTGGGCCCTTTTTATTGGTCCATGGGTGGGTGTGGCAGTGTTTGAATTTTGGGTGGGTGTGTTATAAGGAGTGGTGGTGTATTGGGCCTCTGTTTGTTTTTGACAGTTGCAGGTCAGTGATTGTGTTATTTTAGTGGTTGTTGGCCATGTTTAGTGGCTGTGTGCCTTTCGAATGGTGTATTGTTGAGTTGTTTTGTTTTGTCCTTGTTGTGTACGTGCGTTTTGAGCGTGTGTACGGTGTGTACATGGGCCATTTGGTTGTACGATTTGGTCCTTGTGTGTGGCTTTGCACGACTCGTACATGCGGTTGTGATGTTGGGGCATGGGGTGCGCTCCGTACTTAGGAGGTTGTGTTGGGGGTGCGCCAGGAACGTACTGGGGTGGGGGTACGACTGGAACGTACTGGGGTGTACATGGACGGTGGTACGACACGTACAGGGGTGGGGGGGTGTACATTGACGGTGGTACGACACGTACTGGGGTGGGGGTACGACTGGAATGTACTGGGGTGTACATGGACGGTGGTACGACACGTACAGGGGTGGGGGGGTTTACATTGACGGTGGTACGACACGTACTGGGGTGGGGGGGGGTACATTGACGGTGGTACGACACGTACTGGGGTGGGGGTACGACTGGAACGTACTGGGGTGTACATGGACGGTGGTACGACACGTACAGGGGTGGGGGGGTTTACATTGACGGTGGTACGACACGTACTGGGGTGGGGGGGTTTACATTGACGGTGGTACGACACGTACAGGGGTGGGGGGGTGTACATTGACGGTGGTACGACACGTACTGGGGTGGGGGTACGACTGGAACGTACTGGGGTGTACATGGACGGTGGTACGACACGTACAGGGGTGGGGGGGTTTACATTGACGGTGGTACGACACGTACAGGGGTGGGGGGGTTTACATTGACGGTGGTACGACACGTACAGGGGTGGGGGGGGGTACATTGACGGTGGTACGACACGTACAGGGGTGGGGGGGTGTACATTGACGGTGGTACGACACGTACTGGGGTGGGGGTACGACTGGAACGTACTGGGGTGTACATGGACGGTGGTACGACACGTACAGGGGTGGGGGGTGTACATAGACGGTGGTACGACACGTACAGGGGTGGGGGGGTTTACATTGACGGTGGTACGACACGTACTGGGGTGGGGGTACGACTGGAACGTACTGGGGTGTACATAGACGGGTGGGGGTATACATATACGGGGGGTACGTGTCGGACGTACGGGGGCTGGGGGGAGTGTTGGGCGCGTATGCGGGCACATGTCTCCATGGTTGCTATTGGTGTTCGGTGCGGACGGTGTTTTTTCCATACGGTTGTAGGCTCGGACGCACGGGATGGATCGTGATTCCTCGGTCGGACTTGGATTTTTACGTTTGTAAGGTAAATCGTCCGAGGACGTGTCGGACACATTTTCCGACCCGAGGACGTGTGGGGAATGATTCCCGGTGCGGGTCGTATGGACTTTTTACCATGCGAATCGTGATTGCCAGTTCGTACGGCATTTGTACGATTCGTACGGTAAAAAGACCCGATACGAGTCGCACGGGGAAATTTTTTGCCGGATCGTGATCGGCACCTCTGTGTGCAAATAGGAATTACAGGCAGAGATTTATTGCGTTTTGCTCTGGTGATTTCACAGTTGCATTAGTAGGAAAAAGGGGGAGCGATTTTTTGGTGCAGAAGCAGACTCTTAGCACACACCCAGCTCCTTTCCATGTATAATCATGCACAGTATTTACAAGCGAGTGGGGTTTTGAGGTTTCAGTCTGTAATGCAAATACATTCAGCATCACTAAGGCTGGTTGCCCTTGCTGGAGTTTAGGCAGTCACCGAGGATACACATGGTGGTGGTCTGAAAAAGCAGTCTGGACATGGGCTTTTAAAAAAATCTGAAAAGTGGATTCATAATGTGTCAGTCTGTAAAAGTGATTTTCACTTGCCAAAAAAAAAGAGCAGTAAGTGTGCATTCAAATTGGCAAAGAAATTTCGTTTTGTGACTAATGTGAAAACATGACTCTGTGTGCAAATAGGAATTACAGGCAGAGATTTATTGCGTTTTGCTCTGGTGATTTCACAGTTGCATTAGTAGGAAAAAGGGGGAGCAATTTTTTTGGTGCAGAAGCAGACTCTTAGCACACACCCAGCTCCTTTCCATGTATAATCATGCACAGTATTTACAAGCGAGTGGGGTTTTGAGGTTTCAGTCTGTAATGCAAATACATTCAGCATCACTAAGGCTGGTTGCCCTTGCTGGAGTGTAGGCAGTCACCGAGGATACACATGGTGGTGGTCTGAAAAAGCAGTCTGGACATGGGCTTTTAAAAAAATCTGAAAAGTGGATTCATAATGTGTCAGTCTGTAAAAGTGATTTTCACTTGCCAAAAAAAAAGAGCAGTAAGTGTGCATTCAAATTGGCAAAGAAATTTTGTTTTGTGACTAATGTGAAAACATGACTCTGTGTGCAAATAGGAATTACAGGCAGAGATTTATTGCGTTTTGCTCTGGTGATTTCACAGTTGCATTAGTAGGAAAAAGGGGGAGCGATTTTTTTGGTGCAGAAGCAGACTCTTAGCACACACCCAGCTCCTTTCCATGTATAATCATGCACAGTATTTACAAGCGAGTGGGGTTTTGAGGTTTCAGTCTGTAATGCAAATACATTCAGCATCACTAAGGCTGGTTGCCCTTGCTGGAGTGTAGGCAGTCACCGAGGATACACATGGTGGTGGTCTGAAAAAGCAGTCTGGACATGGGCTTTTAAAAAAATCTGAAAAGTGGATTCATAATGTGTCAGTCTGTAAAAGTGATTTTCACTTGCCAAAAAAAAGAGCAGTAAGTGTGCATTCAAATTGGCAAAGAAATTTCGTTTTGTGACTAATGTGAAAACATGACTCTGTGTGCAAATAGGAATTACAGGCAGAGATTTATTGCGTTTTGCTCTGGTGATTTCACAGTTGCATTAGTAGGAAAAAGGGGGAGCGATTTTTTTGGTGCAGAAGCAGACTCTTAGCACACACCCAGCTCCTTTCCATGTATAATCATGCACAGTATTTACAAGCGAGTGGGGTTTTGAGGTTTCAGTCTGTAATGCAAATACATTCAGCATCACTAAGGCTGGTTGCCCTTGCTGGAGTTTAGGCAGTCACCGAGGATACACATGGTGGTGGTCTGAAAAAGCAGTCTGGACATGGGCTTTTAAAAAAATCTGAAAAGTGGATTCATAATGTGTCAGTCTGTAAAAGTGATTTTCACTTGCCAAAAAAAAAGAGCAGTAAGTGTGCATTCAAATTGGCAAAGAAATTTCGTTTTGTGACTAATGTGAAAACATGACTCTGTGTGCAAATAGGAATTACAGGCAGAGATTTATTGCGTTTTGCTCTGGTGATTTCACAGTTGCATTAGTAGGAAAAAGGGGGAGCGATTTTTTTGGTGCAGAAGCAGACTCTTAGCACACACCCAGCTCCTTTCCATGTATAATCATGCACAGTATTTACAAGCGAGTGGGGTTTTGAGGTTTCAGTCTGTAATGCAAATACATTCAGCATCACTAAGGCTGGTTGCCCTTGCTGGAGTGTAGGCAGTCACCGAGGATACACATGGTGGTGGTCTGAAAAAGCAGTCTGGACATGGGCTTTTAAAAAAATCTGAAAAGTGGATTCATAATGTGTCAGTCTGTAAAAGTGATTTTCACTTGCCAATAAAAAAGAGCAGTAAGTGTGCATTCAAATTGGCAAAGAAATTTCGTTTTGTGACTAATGTGAAAACATGACTGTGTGTGCAAATAGGAATTACAGGCAGAGATTTATTGCGTTTTGCTCTAGTGATTTCACAGTTGCATTAGTAGGAAAAAGGGGGAGCGATTTTTTTGGTGCAGAAGCAGACTCTTAGCACACACCCAGCTCCTTTCCATGTATAATCATGCACAGTATTTACAAGCGAGTGCGGTTTTGAGGTTTCAGTCTGTAATGCAAATACATTCAGCATCACTAAGGCTGGTTGCCCTTGCTGGAGTGTAGGCAGTCACCGAGGATACACATGGTGGTGGTCTGAAAAAGCAGTCTGGACATGGGCTTTTAAAAAAATCTGAAAAGTGGATTCATAATGTGTCAGTCTGTAAAAGTGATTTTCACTTGCCAAAAAAAAAGAGCAGTAAGTGTGCATTCAAATTGGCAAAGAAATTTCGTTTTGTGACTAATGTGAAAACATGACTCTGTGTGCAAATAGGAATTACAGGCAGAGATTTATTGCGTTTTGCTCTAGTGATTTCACAGTTGCATTAGTAGGAAAAAGGGGGAGCGATTTTTTTGGTGCAGAAGCAGACTCTTAGCACACCCAGCTCCTTTCCATGTATAATCATGCACAGTATTTACAAGCGAGTGGGGTTTTGAGGTTTCAGTCTGTAATGCAAATACATTCAGCATCACTAAGGCTGGTTGCCCTTGCTGGAGTGTAGGCAGTCACCGAGGATACACATGGTGGTGGTCTGAAAAAGCAGTCTGGACATGGGCTTTTAAAAAAATCTGAAAAGTGGATTCATAATGTGTCAGTCTGTAAAAGTGATTTTCACTTGCCAAAAAAAAAGAGCAGTAAGTGTGCATTCAAATTGGCAAAGAAATTTCGTTTTCTGACTAATGTGAAAACATGACTCTGTGTGCAAATAGGAATTACAGGCAGAGATTTATTGCGTTTTGCTCTGGAGATTTCACAGTTGCATTAGTAGGAAAAAGGGGGAGCGATTTTTTTGGTGCAGAAGCAGACTCTTAGCACACACCCAGCTCCTTTCCATGTATAATCATGCACAGTATTTACAAGCGAGTGGGGTTTTGAGGTTTCAGTCTGTAATGCAAATACATTCAGCATCACTAAGGCTGGTTGCCCTTGCTGGAGTGTAGGCAGTCACCGAGGATACACATGGTGGTGGTCTGAAAAAGCAGTCTGGACATGGGCTTTTAAAAAAATCTGAAAAGTGGATTCATAATGTGTCAGTCTGTAAAAGTGATTTTCACTTGCCAAAAAAAAAGAGCAGTAAGTGTGCATTCAAATTGGCAAAGAAATTTCGTTTTGTAACTAATGTGAAAACATGACTCTGTGTGCAAATAGGAATTACAGGCAGAGATTTATTGCGTTTTGCTCTGGTGATTTCACAGTTGCATTAGTAGGAAAAAGGGGGAGCGATTTTTTTTGGTGCAGAAGCAGACTCTTAGCACACACCCAGCTCCTTTCCATGTATAATCATGCACAGTATTTACAAGCGAGTGGGGTTTTGAGGTTTCAGTCTGTAATGCAAATACATTCAGCATCACTAAGGCTGGTTGCCCTTGCTGGAGTGTAGGCAGTCACCGAGGATACACATGGTGGTGGTCTGAAAAAGCAGTCTGGACATGGGCTTTTAAAAAAATCTGAAAAGTGGATTCATAATGTGTCAGTCTGTAAAAGTGATTTTCACTTGCCAAAAAAAAAGAGCAGTAAGTGTGCATTCAAATTGGCAAAGAAATTTCGTTTTGTGACTAATGTGAAAACATGACTCTGTGTGCAAATAGGAATTACAGGCAGAGATTTATTGCGTTTTGCTCTGGTGATTTCACAGTTGCATTAGTAGGAAAAAGGGGGAGCGATTTTTTTGGTGCAGAAGCAGACTCTTAGCACACACCCAGCTCCTTTCCATGTATAATCATGCACAGTATTTACAAGCGAGTGGGGTTTTGAGGTTTCAGTCTGTAATGCAAATACATTCAGCATCACTAAGGCTGGTTGCCCTTGCTGGAGTGTAGGCAGTCACCGAGGATACACATGGTGGTGGTCTGAAAAAGCAGTCTGGACATGGGCTTTTAAAAAAATCTGAAAAGTGGATTCATAATGTGTCAGTCTGTAAAAGTGATTTTCACTTGCCAAAAAAAAAGAGCAGTAAGTGTGCATTCAAATTGGCAAAGAAATTACGTTTTGTGACTATTGTGAAAAGAAATGTAGTAATATATTTAAATAAAATAAAGGAATTTTTTTTTTAGTTTTTTTCAGGTATTGCTGAAGAGCAGTGAACAAAATTTAAGATGCCTACAAAATCCAGAGTTCAAAAAACGCACAAAAAAAACCTATATTTGAAGACAACTAGAGGACCAAAGTTAGTAGAAGATGCTCATGTTGGGAAAAAGAAAAAATCTTCTGGTAAGCAGAAAAAACAATTTCTAAAAAATATATTCAAAAGAATGAAAAATGTACAAAATGTCTGTACTGGAAAGGATGTTTTGAAAAGAAAAGGAGAGGAAAAAATTGAGAATTTAGTTAATGCAAATATACCTTCTGCAACTGAAAAGATTTATATAAATAGAAAAACAGCGTTTAAAGAGATACGTAGAAAAATGTTTCAGAGAAGAGTTATGTCCAATTTGATGAAGGATGTGAAGAAATATAAGAAAAAGACAAAGTTTTATAAAAGAAAAAAAGAAATTGAAGCCATTGCAGCAAAGGCATTAGAATTAAAAAGGAAACTATTCATTTTAATTTTGAATAGGATGCGTACATTAGACAAAATGGTTAATGTACTGAAATCACATAGCAAAAGGAAAAGAGTAGTGAACAGAACAAACTTTTGTAAAGTGTTTTTAGGAAAGTGGATGCATAGTTCAAGTAGTGAACCTTTTTTTAATGAAGAGAGCTATTTTCAAAGTAATAGTTTGCTGCATGCAGTTGACACCAGAGGTCGTTCTTACGAAGTAAAAAATGTTTGCATAATGGAGAAGGAGATAATGGTTCCAAGAGATGAGGTACAAGTGATGGCAGATGAGGCTATGGGGAGACGTCCTAAAGCCCCAGTGTACACTTGGAATTGTAGTAGTATTTGCACTGTGCGTCAGGAATCTATTGACAAATTTCGAGAGTTTCTAAGAGAATATAGTAAAAAAAGTATAAAACAGAAGATTAAGGTGCTTCAAAGTCTGGATCCATGCAGAGTGAGAGAGAATACTGGTTTGCAGGGTCATTCTCTGGCTTGTCTATCTAGAAAAGTGTGTAATAGTGATTTCCATCATTTTAGGATGCTGGCTGTTCATCATACTGAAATGAGAAAGTTTGTGAGACGGTTGTATTTTGCCAAAAGTCCAGCAATAAAGTTAAATGAATTGAATAGGGCTCTGTTCCGAGGAACGGTATCAGATGTAGAGAAGGTTGTTGATGATATTCAGTTTTGTTACTTTGGTCCTGAACAAAACAGTGCAGAGAAGGACACAGTAAATGAGGAAGAAGTGGAAGAGAATGTAGAACCCTCTGTAAGTAACACATTTAATGATCACATAACAAAATTTGCAATAATCTCTAATGAAAGACCAAATTTTACTTGTATTTGTTGCCGCAGAACTCATTATAGAAAACAAACTAGGAATGTTGATCTCTACAGAAAGAGTGAAAATGAAGATAATTATAAGTGGAAGGATTTTGCCACATATATATTTCTTGAAAATTGTTTTGATTTGGGTGAAGATCAGCGTATTTGTAAATACTGTTACAACAAGTTAGAGGAAAATAGAATGCCGACCAGAGCTGTACATAATAATTTAGAATTGGATGCTATTCCTGCTGAACTTTCTGAATTAAATACATATGAGTCTATACTCATTCAATGTGTTCATCCGTTCCAGACCATAGTACGTATGGAGCCCAAAACTGGTAAATTACCTCCTTCAGATTTACTGAGAGGTTTAAAAGGTAGAGTGGTGTATTTGCCCTTGGATTTGAAAAAAAATATGGAAACTATTGATGCGGATACTTTGGAAACTGAACCATTAGTTATTCTGGTTAATGGTGTACCTACAAAAAATAAGAAGATTTGGCAGGAGCTGGTAGATGTGCGGAAAGTACAAAGAGCAAATTTGTATTTGAAAAGGAATAACAAATGGTATGAATCAATTTATATAGAAGAAGAAGAAGAAGAAGAAGATTTACAAGAAGACACAGAAACACCAACTGGACAAATTGAAAAAGTGGACAAGTCAAAGGAAGAAGAAATTTATGAACATTTTAGCATACATCCTCTTCATTCAAAAGAAGTTATGGGAGACAATATTGATCTCTTTCAGATGAAGAAAGCAAAAGGAACTCCCGTGAGTGTATGGGAGGAGAGCTTGGAAGCTCGATGTTTTCCCCAGCTGTTTCCTAAAGGAAAAGGAGGACGATACGATGAACGTCCGGAACAGATTCCAGCTTCTGAGTATCGGACTACAAGACTATATGCTGAAGATCCCAGATTTCGACAAAGTATTCCTTATTTGTTCCATCTTTTATTTGAAAGCGACTTGTCTGCACTGTCTTATGCAGTAAATCACATTTTAAAAAGTGGAGTACATTTAGAAAATGTGTCTGCTAAGGATTTTATGGAGAAAGTGCAGCACCGAGATGATCATTTGGAAACTCAACTGATCAATCTGATGGCTTGTCAGCGTGGGACAAATGAATATTGGTACCGACGCCATGGTGAATTAAAATGCATGTTACGGAATTTAGGAACACCAACATGGTTCCTTACCCTAAGCTGTGCCGAGTACGCTTGGGATGATTTACTGGATTTTCTACGAGAGGCAAATTCAAACATTAAAAACATCGAATACAAGACAGCAGGAGAACTGTGCTCATTGGATCCGGTTAATGTTTGCAGATATTTCAATCATAGATTTGAGGCTATGATGTCCTTCATCTGCAATAAAAAAAATCCACCTCTTGGAGAAGTAGTAGATTTCTTTTGGAGAAAAGAGTACCAGGCAAGAGGTGCTCCTCATATTCATATGCTGTTGTGGATCAAGGATGCCCCAAAGTTTGGAACAGATACTAATGAAGCAGTGTTATCTTACATTGAAGAATATGCAACATGTGCTATACCAAAAAGCACAGAAGAGAAAAAGTTAAAGGAGCAAGTTTTACGTTTCCAAAGTCATCGGTGTGGAAAATACTGTCGACGGAAATACAAGAGCAAAGATAAATACTACACTAAATGTCGATTTGGATTTCCTAGACCTGTTCTTTCAAATGGAAGAGTCAACAGTTTTATGTCAGCTGTGAGACATACTATCACAAGAAAATCACCTAAGAATACCTACAACCTAAAAAGAAAAGAAGAATCAAAAAATATAAATGACTACAACCCAGTCATTTTATCCATGTGGAACGCTAACATGGATATACAGTATGTAGCTGACAATTCCATTGCTGTTGCTCGATATGTAACGTCTTACATTACGAAATCAGAAAAAACAGAATTGAAGGAAATGTGGGAAGGGATTTCTTACGAGAAGACTGTCAGTAAGAAGCTGTACAGTTTCAGTTTGAAGATGTTATCGCATCGAGAAATTGGATCCTACGAATGTTCAGATAGGTTATCTTCTGCAAGTCTCTACTCGAAGTCAAGAAGAATAATTTGGGCAAGTTTAGGCCTTGCAGCAATGAGAAATCGGGTACTAAAATCTGTTGGAGAAATTGAATATTTGGCCGAGAATGAACCAGAAAGTACAGATATTTTGAAATCAAACATGTTGGACACATATTATCCCAAGAGAAGTCAACATCTGGAGAACATGTGTCTCTATGAAGTGCTGCAGAACTACATTTATTCACGGAAAGCCGCAGAAGACATCAACAATGGAAAATATAAAGTCGTTGGTGAGGAAGGATGTTTGGTGAAGCAAACAAAAGGAAGTTTGATAAATCACAGGAAGCTGAGTTGCGACACTACTGACAAGAAGGAATTTTACTACTTGGCTCTTTTACAGTTGTTTAAACCATGGCGTACAGAGGATGAACTACTGGGAGAATTTCAAAGCTATGAAGATTCTTTTAATGCTTGCAAAGACAGCATACAATGCAGTACATTCTCAAGTTATCTGCAAATGTTAAATGAAGAAATTGAACAGGAAACTACAATTGCAGCAGAAATAGCTAGAGACAGTTCTCAAGACAGCCAAAGTTCAGGAACACTCAGTCAAGATCCCCTAGGACAACCAATCGTTGAAAATGAAGCATCAATAGCCATGAATGAAGTGGAAACGGCTATGAATCAAGCTCAAGAAGAATTTATAGACTTACAAAATTTGGAAAGACAACTGAATCAAGAGCAGCAACAAATTTATGAAGAGATCAGAAACAAAATTGATCACGGATTTCTACATGAAAAAAAAGAGTGCTCATGCACATCATTTCATCCAATCAGGATGTATGTAAGCGGACAAGCTGGAACTGGAAACAGTTTCCTTATAAAAGTCATCAGAAGCTACCTACAGCAAAAAACGGATTCTACTTTGTCTTGTGTGGTTACTGCTCCAACTGGGTTAGCAGCATATAACATAAAAGGAATCACTTTACATCATTTGCTAATGTTACCAGTGGAGCATGAGAACAAAATACAATACAACAAGCTAACTGGAGAAGCATCCTTGGAAGTTTCAAGAGTATTGAAGAAGATGCAAGTTCTCATTATTGATGAGGTGAGCATGGTATCAAACTTAATGCTTGCCTTTGTGCATTTAAGAATGCAGCAAATTTTGAAGACAGACTATGACATGTTATTTGGTGGAAAACACGTCATAGTTTTTGGAGATCTTTTGCAACTTACTCCAGTTAAAGGACAACCAGTGTTTAATACTGTCACACATGAAGACACGAAGAAGTCATTGGGAAGCATCGGAAATACAAATATTTGGTCCTTCTTTGAGTACAAGGAACTTACTACTAATATGAGGCAAGCAAGCGATGAAGAATATGGAAGTATTCTGAAAGATATCAGAATTGGACTACTCACAGAAGTTGGCAAAAAAGCATTACAGAGTCGGCTGCTACATAATTTATTTCCAAAGGAAGAAATAGTTGCAGAGAAGATATACAAGAACATAGCAGAAAACAAAAGTGTCATCTGCTTAATGCCAACTCTACGTGAATGCTCAATATTTAATGAGGAGCTTTTGAAATTGGAAAAGGAAGAGATCAGGAAATTGGAAGCAGTGGACAAAATTGAGGATGGAAGAATTACTGTCACAGTAACAGGCACACTGAAAAATAAATTGGATTCACTAGAGAAGAACATCTCCAAAACAGCTGGATTAGAAAAAAATCTATACGTTTGCATGAACTGTAGAGTATTTTTAAGGAGAAATTTGGATGTTGAAAAAGGTTTAGTTAATGGAGCTATGGGAAGAGTTGTGGGTTTTATTAATTATCAGAAAAAAGATGGAATTGAATGTTTAAAAATAAAATTTGATCAGATAGAAGAAGTTAAAGACATTTGTCGTTGTACAGTTCGTTTCATGCTTGTGAAAGACTTATATGTACGTAGGAAGCAGTTTCCGTTTTCGCTAGCATATGCTGTAACTATTCACAAGTCTCAAGGATTGACTGTAGATTGTGCATTTGTGAACATTGGTTCAACTGTGTTCAAAGAAGGTATGGCATATGTTGCTTTGTCACGAGTGAAAACATTATCAGGTTTATTCATGATAGACTGTGATGACTCAAAAGTTAGTGCTGATGCAAATTGTGTAAAGGAGTATAATAGATTAAGAAGAAGCTATGCTCCTCATTTAGGTCAGTATCCTGTGTTGGAGAAACGTGTAGTTTCTCGTAAAAGGAGAAATGAGAATATCTGTGATGACGATGTAGAGAGGAGGAAAAAAAAGAGGAGTGATGTAATTGCAAGCAAAAAGAGTAAGGAAAAAGAAGAACAGGTTGTAGGATGTCATTTTGAAAATAGCTCTGGTGTCAACTGCTACGCAAATGTAGTGCTGAATGTTGCATTTTATCTGGAAAGTTTGCAAGAGCAGATAATAGTAAATCAGGGAAAAAGATTCTGTTCTGAGCTGAGTCTCCTTTTTCAAAAGCTGAGTAATGATAAAACTCAAATAGAAAGTGCTACTGAAATTAGAAAACTTTTAGATGTATGTTCAGGACGAACACAGTTTTCTCAAAATGAACAGCAAGATGCACACGAATTTTTGATGTATTTTCTTCAGGTACTGGAAGAAGAAGAAGTTGCAATTGATATTTTATTTGGTCTCTCTTATAAATGGGAACATAGTTGTGAAAACTGTTATAATATATGTGGCTCTAATGTTGATAATGAAAGGTTTATTTATTTGACATTGCCAGAGAGTAAAACAGTCACTTTTGCAAAATTAGTTAAAGATGCTAATCATAGCATGCAATGCGGTGAGTGTCAATCTGACATGTTTTCAACATTAATTTTAAAGGAATACGGACAGTATGTAATTTTAATGATGCAACGATGTAGAGCTGATGGTTCAAAATTGGATACTTTAATAAAGAAGTTTACAGGACAGCAATTATCAATTTCAGGAAAAACTTTTGTAACTGTTGCAATAATTTTCCATGAAGGACCTACCGTTACTTCTGGACATTACACAGTTTATCTTAAATGTGAAAAAGGCTGGACACTGTGTAATGATTCCCAATTGATTTTCAAGCAACGTTTGCCTTTTGATTTAGCAAATTCCTATCTAATCTTCCTGAAACCTAAATTTTAGAGAGACTTGGCAAGATCTGGACAAAACAATTTTACCATTTTATTGGATTACCATTTGAATTTTCAAAAAAAAAGATTTTTTAAATTATCATTTGGCCTAATGGAAAGATAACCAATTGTAATGTGGACTTTTTTAATTTTTTAAGAAACTTTCAAAAACCAAAAATTTAGAGAAAATCGGTAACATCTGCACAATTTAAATTTTGGAATGTTATTGGAGTGCCATTGGAAATTTTTTCAAAAAAGATTTTTAAAATTACTATTTGGCCATGCGGAAAAGTAACCAATTCTATTGTGGACTTAATAAATTATTAATAAATCTTTCGGGAACCAAAATGTTACAAAGAATCGGTGAGATCTGTACAAATTAAACTTTAGAATTTTATTGGATTACCATTGGAAATTTAATCAAAAAAGAATTTTAAAATTACTATTTGGCCTAAAGGAAATGGAATCAGATGTATTGTGGAGTTATTTGAGATATAATATTGTGATTATACTTCTGAAACAAAAATATCAGACGGTATTTTAAAGAAATAAGTATTGTTTTTTGATGATATTTTTTTAGAATATTATGCATTTCTGTAATGTTAAGTTTAAGTGGGAAGAGATTCTGGGCTTTTTTAATACAATCTTTGAGATTGTTATTTTTTTTTTGCCTGCTGTTAAATGATGAATGCAATTGCTTTCACAATTTATAGTGAAATGCAATATATTCTGAAAACAGCAAAAATAAGGCAAAAATATTTTTGGGTAAATATGTTAATATGTGTACTGTATTTTAAAATGTTTAAAAAATATTAATATTTTTTTCTTTTTTTTCAGATTGATATAGAAAATTTTCGAAAACTAGAACCATTTTTAAAGCAATTTTTTTTTTTAAAAAAAGAATAAATATTTTTTGAGTGGGTATGGTAAGTCAATAATAATAATTGTAGTCTCTCAAAGACCTTGTAATGTGATAATTGATTTTTAGTGTTTTTAAAAAAAAAAAAAAAAAAATTACGCGCACCGCACGCGTACGGTAAAAAAAAAAAAAAAAAAGTTTTTAAAAACATATATAAATAAAAGATGAAAGATAAGGTTGGCTCTTAAAAGAGCCGTTGTGTTCATGCAGGGAGAGAGGAAAGAAAGAATGGGAAAATTAGTCTCTGCGACAAGTGTGCTGATCTATTTTGAGGTTCACTAGGGAAACACTGGTCTCCCTATGACAAATTAGATCATGACAAGAGGCGCATCGAATATCAACCCTCAGAAATCGAGGGTTAATTTCCAGAGGGCCAGCAAAAGGAGATGCTCCCCCCACAGATGAAGGGCTCACCTGACCTGCAGAAGAAGGACTCGGCCCTGCAGATGATGGTCCAGGCTGAGCTGCTGTGGATGTGCTTGGTTGACTTACTGAAGGGTTACCTCCAGTAAGTCGAGCATGTGTCCTTCTGTGTACATCCCTGAGGTGCCTCATCATGGTATGATTCCCAAAGGAATACTTCCTGTCAGGATTACCTCTTGAAAGTACACGCTTACACAGCTTGCAAGTCACTAAGGGTGCATTTACCTTTTGCTGGCCTTCAGGAAAAGTAAAATAATCCCATACATAAGAGGTCTTTTGTTTCCTCGCTCTCTGCCTCAAGGTAGTGCTGCTAGTGCTAGCCTCACTCTCAGAAGAGCTCTGCTGTTCTGCCATCGTATCACAAAGACAACCCAGCTCCTTCTCTTAAGGGATCACAAGCAGAAATGAGGGGAATGGGTGTGGTGTAGGAGAGTTCTAGAACTGAAAGTAGTTTCAACCAATCAAAAGTTGTGTTTCATGATCACATGACCTACCGTACGCTTACGGTACGCTTACGGTACGCTTACGGCAAAAGTACGCATGCGCGTAAAAAAGACACACGCTTGCGCGCATGCGCTTAACAGTCACTCCCCGACACTTCCGCGTAACGTGCGCGTGTAGCGTATACGCGTACGCGACCCACGCATAGTACGCGCGGCTACGCAAATTGCGTAAATATACGCAAACGGCGTAGATAAATTACGGACGTTGCGTAAACCGTACGCTTACCGTAAGCTTACGGTACGCGTACTAAAAAAAAAAAAAAAAAAGGAAAAAATGTACTGCAAATAAATTTTACATGTTTATTTTATGAAATATATTTAAAAAAAACATATTAAAGAATTTTAAAAATTTAACCATAGTCTTTATAAAAGGTTAGAACATTAAATTAAAAATATGTTTAAAAAAATAGAAGAAAAAAAAATAATTAGCATTTAAAAAACCTTGCAAATTCACTGAAAAAACCATGGGTTTCACACACGTTATAGTTAGGAATTAGCATTTAAAAAACCTTGCAAATTCACTGAAAAAACCATGGGTTTCACACACGTTATAGTTAGGAATTAGCATTTAAAAAACCTTAGAAATTCAGTGAAAAAACCATGGGTTTCACACACGTTATAGTTAGGAATTAGCATTTAAAAAACCTTAGAAATTCAGTGAAAAAACCATAGGTTTCACACATGTTATAGTTAGCTGGACATTTTACTCGTAAAAAACCAATGAAATTCCCCCGTTATAATTAGTTCAGCTAACTATAACTCGCGCGCCCGCAATGCACTGCTGATGACGTCACATATTACATCACTCATGACATGGTCAGTGACATCACTCATGACATCACTGATGACATCTCAAATGACATCACTGATGACATCACTGATGACATCATCCTTGTGATAGAGTGGCAGACCTCCTCTTCCCCTAATATAACCTTTGATACACACATTCAAAAATAGAAATTAAAATTTTAAAAACAATGGACATACCTTTACCAGTTACAACAATCTATATAGTAATTCTTTGATCCAAATACACATCCACTCATGCACCAACAGTCCTATACAATCACTCATACATGTTCTCACTCATCATATGTACTCATACACCTATACATCCTGTTACACAATGCCACTCATCCATAGAGGTACTCACACACATAGTCACTCATGCTAATAAAGAATCAAACATACATTTACTTGCATATACAGTTATACACACACCACCACACTTACTTCTACGGAAACTTACACATACTTAGTCTTTAAAACAATCACTTATAGAAACACATACTTATTCATACAGGAACTCTTTCAATCTCTCACTCTCACATATACTCGCTTATATACATCAATAGTCACATATACTAGTTTAAAACATATGTAGTTACTCATAAAGACACTATTGAGACAGTCATTCACTCACTAACACACCCATACACTCACTCATCCACCCATAGAGTCCTGCACACATGCTGTCTTCAACACATACAAAGAGTGAGTCATTCATTCATGCACCTATGCACTACGTAATACCCCCACCGAACCATGCAGACACTCAGACTGATACTCATAAAACCAACTAATAACCTATATAGACACCCATGTAGCTACTCACCAACCCATGCAGCCACTTATACACAAAGTGAGAGACTGATACAGATATTTACATATTTAAACATTACTCACTAAGCCATGTATTCACTATGATACACTTAATCAGTCAGTTACACAATCAATTTTTCAAAAACAAATCATCCATTTAGACACTTATATACCCATTTATTCTTCCATCGACCTTGAGATATACATATATAAAACATATTTAATTTTCAGAAACACACACATTCACTGGATGATGTCATCAGTGATGTCATCAGTGATGTCATTTGAGATGTCATCAGTGATGTCATGAGTGATGTCACTGACCATGTCATGAGTGATGTAATATGTGACGTCATCAGCAGTGCATTGCGGGCGCGCGAGTTATAGTTAGCTGAACTAACTATAACGGGGGAATTTCATTGGTTTTTTACGAGTAAAATGTCCAGCTAACTATAACATGTGTGAAACCTATGGTTTTTTCACTGAATTTCTAAGGTTTTTTAAATGCTAATTCCTAACTATAACGTGTGTGAAACCCATGGTTTTTTCACTGAATTTCTAAGGTTTTTTAAATGCTAATTCCTAACTATAACGTGTGTGAAACCCATGGTTTTTTCATTGAATATATATATATATATATATCTATATTATCTACTGGCGGTCGCCAGTAGATAGTTATAGTTAGGACCGTGTTTCCATAGGAAATCTGCAACATTCTATTTGGAATAACTTTGGCGCCGGTTGACGAATTCTCGCGAAATTTTCAAAATAGGTGGGGCGCTCCGCTCCGCTCCTACCCTGAAAGTCTCGGGGGGATTCGTCAAGCAGGGGCCGAGAAAAAAGGGGGGTCCCGAAACGCGTTTTCCCCATGCAATTTTCCATAGGGACCTTTAGTCCAAGGTACAGCCCGAACGGCTGAACAGAATTACTTGAAATTTGGCAGAGAGGTAGGCCTCAGCTCAGGGAAGTGCCTTTTGCAGGTCTGGTGTCAATCTATTCAGTAGTTCCTGAGAAAATCAAAAGTAAAATCATATATATATGTGGGCGGAGCCTAACCACACATCTCATCCTGAGATCTGATTGCCTGTCAGCACTTCATCCAAGAAGTGTTGGCAGCCATCTTGGGACCAATATACATGATAGCACCTCATTAAAAAGCATTGCAGTTAATAGAAGGTTTTAAGACTTTAGTTACATTATAAATCATTTGTTGATGGTACCATACTCATTTTAGGAATTGTGGTATGTTCTAAGGTGATTTCACCATGTGAAAAAGCGTTCTGCTGGGATATCATGATTGAGAGAAAAATATTTTCTCATGCTTTTCCCACAGAGGTTTGGAAGGTGATCTATAAGCTAAACTGAGAGCTTATTTTCTGTAAATTCACATTATCTTTCTCAGTCATGTGAGAATGAAGTCTGACATTCTCAGTAAAACATGTACATCCAAAAAGGGCAGAGACTGTCAGTTGATTCCTTTGTGTTCTACTGCAGCTTCCGAGAGTGTTCCAAAGAACAACTAGAGTGCTAACAGTCCTACTTATGATAAACGTATGGCACACCTGAAGCCATCTTGCTTGGATTAAAGTAGTAAGTCTTAAAACATCTAATTTAAAAAGGAACAAAATGAGGGGGTTCATTTTTCCATAAAAAGTATGATTAGTGCTGCAGAAAGAAAATTAGGGCACATTTTGAGTGACTTCTCAAATCCTCTTCTATTTCATGAAAAAATTCTGACATGCAGACTGAAACATGCACTTTCAATACCAGCAGCAGTTTTCCCTGGTGAGCAGTAGCTTTACTACAGTGATCTAATGAGCAAAAAGAGTGCTAACATTCTGAATTTATGGCAAATGTGTGACACATCTGAATGCCTTCTTGATGGAATCAAAGTAAAAAACTGAAAGTATTTCCTACTGAGGAGACTGCAGTAAATGAGGAAATTAGGAAACTTCATAAAAAATAAGTCTCCCAAGATGGCCACCAGAGACAAAAGAGCCCAAATGTAGCCCAAATATCACCCAGATGTAGCCCAAGTATAGCCCAATGACAGAATGTCCCAGAGTGTTCTTTAAAACAACTAGAGCGCTTACTGTCTTCATTATGACAAAAGTATGGCACACCTGAAGCCATCTTGATTGGAATAAACTGGTAACACTTAAAACATTTAATTTAAAAAGGAACACAATGAGGGGGTTCATTTTGCCATAGAAATTATGATTAATGCTGAAGAAAGAAAATGAGGGCACATTTTGAGTGACTTCTCAAATCCTCTTCTATTTCATTAAAAAATTCTGACATGCAGACTGTAACATGCACTTTTAATACCAGGAGCAGACTTCCATGGTGAACAGTAGTTTTACTACAGTGATCTAATGAGCAACTAGAGTACTAACATTCAGAATTTATGGTAAATGTGTGACATATCTGAATATCTTCATGATGGAATCAGAGTAAAAAACTGAAAGCATTTCCTACTGAGGAGACTGCAGTACATGAGGAAATTAGGAAACTTCATAACAAATAAATCTCCCAAGATGGCCACCGGAGACAAAAGAGCCCAAATGTAGCCCAAAATCACCCAGATGTAGCCCAAATATAGCCCAATGACAGAAGTGTGCAAAACACTTATTATTTTGTGTTTTTGCAGTGTTATATAGTGCAGACTTGTCAGGTATTGGAGTGCTTTACATGAGCATTGGTTATATCACACAAGAACAAATTCATTTTGGTTGTAGACATGGGGAGACTAAGTGATTTGACCAGAATCACAGAATGTCGAGCTGAAGCAGAAACTCCAACCTGGTTCCCCAGTTGCAAAGTCTGCCGTTCTGGAAGTAACACCACATCCTCTCCCCTAAGTGCAACATTTAATCAAGTGGTCAACTGAATAAAAAAACATAAAGATAACAAATAATTCAAAAGTGCTTTGTCGCTATTTGAAAACTCAGAAAACATGTCCTTATTTTAGTCTTTTAGAGCACTAACCATAATTTTGATGCCAATAAGACCCTCTCATATATGTAATTTCTAAAGGAAATGCTATAGGTATTACAGTTTTGATTACATCAAGATGACGTCAGGCGTTCCACACTTTTGTAATAAATATAGAATGTTAGCAATCTAGTTGTTTATTGGGATACTGTTGAGAGGCAGAGGCCAGGGGCACGAACTCTGAAAATTGAAGGCAGGTAGGAGGGTGCAAAGGCAACAATTTAACCACACTGAGCAGGCAGGAATTGCCGTGGCAGCACAACAGACTATGGAGGGCAGTGGAAAGGGGGGTAGGGGCAACAAACCAACAATACAGGTCTTGCAAGAGAGGCTGTGGCAATGTAATAGACCATTGTGGGCAGAAGGAAGAGGCAATGGTAGTACAACCATACATGCCAACAGACCCGATTCAGCCAGGAAACGTCCAATGTTTTTAAGCTCAAATGGGCTTTATTTGATCTGTCTCCTGTCTACAATCTCCTCTTTTTCAATGTAACTCAAAGGGGAAAATCAATACCCCAGTTTTTTTTCAAAATCTCCCTCTTACCAAGTTCAAAATGTTCGCAAGTATGGTACATTGGATCATGGAAGGAAATGGGGTAGGGACATGGACTTGGATAACAGAGGACAGGAGGGACATGGAGAGGTGCACCAAACTGACCCTGCAGGGCAGGCATCAGGGTTTGCAGCAGCACAATACACCAAACTGGGCATGCGGGACGGGAGTGCAGCACAACAATCCATAGAAAGCAAGAGGGAGGGGACAGGACCATGCACATGGACAACAGAGAACAGAGGGGCAAGAGGCAATGGTAGCTAGCTGACCATAATGGACAGACAGGAGAGAAAGCTGCAGCATAGCAGACCATAAAGGGCAGGAGGGACGGATCAGGGGCATTACAATGGAACAGACAAGCCAGGAGGGAGGGAGTAGGGGTCTGCACATGTAAACAGAGGGCTGGGGGCAAGGGGGCAGGGCAGGAGCAGCAAGATAGCCATGGAGGTCAGGCAGGATGGGCACTAGAAGCAAGACACACCATGAAGAGCAACAGTGAGACTGTGATGGCATACACACAGACCATGGAGGGAAGGTGGGAGGGGGTCAGGGGCAGCTAACTGACCAGACAGGGAAGGTGGGAGGGGCCATGGCAGCACAGAAGACCATGCATGGCAAGTGGGAGGGTTAGTGGCAGCACAATGGCTATGATGGGCAAGAAGGAGGGTGCAGGGGCATGCACAAAGGACGATGGAGGATAGAAGGGAGGGTCAGGACCTGTGCACAGACAAGAAAGTTCAGGGGAAGGGGCCTCACAACAGACCGCACGGGGCAGGCAGGAGGAGCAGTTGCAGCACAACAGACCAGGGAGGGAAGAAGGGTGTGGCAGTACAATGGACCATGTAGGACAGGAGGAAGAGGATAGGGGCATGGCATGTGGACAGGCAGGGTGGAGGTGGCAGGGACAGGTTACAGTCATCTGACAATGCTAGGCAGGTGGGAGGGGAGTGGCAGCTCAACAGAACACTCAGTGTAGATAGGAGTGGCAGGTCCATGGAACATGGTGGGCAAAAAGGATGGAGCAGGGGCATGCACAAAGACATCGGAGGGCAGGGGGAAGGAGAATAGGGGCAGCAAGCTAAGCACAGAGTTTAAGCAGGAGGTCAATGATGGGGCATAGTATTGGGCAATGGAGGGCAGGAGGAGTGGACTGGTACATCATACTAAATTGAGGGCAGTGGCAGCACATCAGACCATGCATGGCAGGAGGGAGGAGGCTAGTCTATGGATTCACACAACAGAGGATAGGGAGGAGGGGGGTGGGGCAGCAAGCTAACTGTTCAGAGAAGGCGGGTATTAGGAACTTTATTGTTTTTAAAATGTGTGCCTGTGCGAACTACTTAAAATATGAACAAGTATGCAGCATAATCTCACTTTTATTCAGGGAGAAGAGGACGTTTGTGACTGTGACTCCGGGCTCACTTGGCAGAAACACCCCCTGACCCTCCATCCCCTATCGCAAAATGTAATGCCCGTGAAAAGGGTAGGTGAACACAGTGTCATATAGAACATAGTCCTGAGAGCACGATTGAAAATGAAAACTAGATATATTGTATGGTATAAACTATGCACCAAAAAGTGTGATATAAGATGAACCGGGCGTGAAATATAATATGCAATACATTGTGAGCAATGACAGATTCATTGGAGAGCGCGAGATAGCACAGGCACTAGCGCGTGCTATGTGATATGCGCCTTGGAGTGTAATATGCACAGGGCAGTGTTGTGTAACCTAGCTAGTCTCTAAAGTTTAATATAAAATATATGCTGGGGAGTGTAACATTGCATTTGCACTGTGACAAAGATATGGATCCCAAATTGTAATATGTATGGCATAGCACTGTGCGTTATAACATAGGCATCGAGGAAGGCACGTTAGATGGGGCAATATAACCCGTGCGAAGACAAGTGTGGCATGACATATTCACGGGGTGGTGTTACAGTGCACATGGGCTAGAGATTGTCATAGCATATGCACTAGCTAGTGGAATACAACACAGAGGTGTGTGGCACTCAGCAGGCAATGGTGGGTGTAACACAGCATTGGGCTCTGCCAGGAGCGCGCTGTGACTCTCAAGTGATGTTCGTCCCCTTTCCAGAGAGTAAAATAAAAAGTATTACACATCCGGCAGTGGATGTGAGTTTTATTAACCGTGAGGGGGGTTTCTTGCATAGTTTTGGTTGAATTTTTGTCGAATCCCCTTTGAATGGCTTGGTGTGCATGTGTACTAAATGTGCCCGTCAATAGCTACCCATGTTTGTATAAATAAACGACAAGGGTGTCTACCGGGATTAGGCACGGTAGGGCATCAGACATGTCAGAGCTTCACTAGTGGTGTAAATACATTCCACGTGGATTCATTGTATGCATAGTCGCCTTTTAATGAATATCACGCAAATCGTCATGGTGATAGGTACGTACGGTTTGTCCAGCATGTCCTAGGTGTGTCTATAAATATATATTTTTTTTAAATAATAAAAAACAGTGGCCGGCCCTGGGGATTGGGGTCAAAAAAATATAATTAGGAGACAGGCCCTGGGGGATGGGGTCATCAGGGCCAATAAATTAGAATAAGAAGGGGAACCACACAACCCCCTTTCTTAAAAAATTAAAATAAATAAAAGACTGGCATCGTGCCGGAGGCCACGCCCCCTCCTTGCAGCACTCTGCAAACGCGCCCCCTGGCGAGTTGTAAGTTGGGGAATTAATTCCTCTTCAATACTGAGGGTCCCTGAGGGCCAACTAGCCCAACAGGCATCTCCAGTATGCGCCAGGGAGCTGCGCTGCAGACAGGTGTTCTGAGGCCAAGCCCCTTTTTACACCTCTCTGCAACACAGCTCTGTGGCGCTTACTGGAGGTACCTAGTGGTCTAGTTTGACCCTAGGGACCCTTAGGATTCAAGGGGACTTAATCTCTCAACTTAGAACAGCCACAGGGCGCGTTTACACAGTGGTGAAGGGAGGGGACGGGGCCTGAGGTGACGTGTGCAAACACGCACTATGGCACGTTTTAAATTGGGGATATAATTTCCCTTCAATACTGAGGGCCCCTGGGGGCTAACTAGCCCACCAAGTGCTTCCAGTAAGCGCCACTGAGCTGCATTGCAGAGAGGTGGTCCAGGTCGTGCCACTTTTTACACCTCTCTGCAACGCAGCTCTGTGGCACTTACTGGAGGTACTTAGTGGGCTAGTTGGACCCTAGGGACCCTCAGGATTCAAATGAACTTAATCTCCCAACTAAAAACGGACACAGGGCGTGTTTACACAGTGGTGAAGGGAGGGGACGGGGCCTGAGTTAACGTGTGCAAAAACGCCCTGTGGCCTGTTTTAAGAGGTAGTTTTAATCCCCCTGCCCTATTATATACTAGGGGCTTACAGAGGAGGTCATGCTAATCACAGGGGGACCCCAACGCATAATGTTCCCTAGTGTATGTAGGTGTTTTCACTGTATTCTAAGTGTCATTTAACATAGCACTGGCTCTAGGACTGGTTAGTCAGACTCAGTTACCACCAGTATCCATCTGAAAAAGTTGAGGGTACAGGATGATTTTGCAACAAGGCTTCTTTCTGCTCTTCTTTTTGTTCTTTCTGCATGTTATCCTTCTTCCTGCACTTTTCTTCATCTTTGAGGACTTCTGTTGCTTCTTTCTGCACTTCTTTTTTTTCTTTCTGTGCATTTTTTCTACTTTCTTCACATGTCCTATCTCTGTAGGCATAGTTAGAAATTAGCATTTAAAAAACCTTTGAAATTCACAGAAAAAACCATAGGTTTCAGGCACGTTATAGTTAGGAATTAGCATTTAAAAAACCTCAGAAATTCACTGAAAAAAGCAAAGGTTTCAGGGGTGTTATAGTTAGCTGGACTTTTCACTTGTACAAAACCATTGAAATTTCCCCGTTATAGTTAGTTCAGCTAACTATAACTCGCGCGCCCGCAATGCACTGCTGATGACGTCACATATTACATCACTCATGACATGGTCAGTGACATCACTCATGACATCACTGATGACATCTCAAATGACATCACTGATGACATCACTGATGACATCATCCTTGTGATAGAGTGGCAGACCTCCTCTCACCCTAATATAACCTTTGATGCACACATTAAAAAATAGAGACTAAAATTTTCAAAACAATGGACATACCAATACCAGTTACAACAACCTCTTCAGTAATTCTAAGCTCCACATACACATCCACTCATTCACCAACAGTCCTATACAGTCACTCATACATGTACTCACTCATCATATGTACTCATACACCTATACATCCTGTTACACAATGCCACTCATCCATAGAGTTACTCACACACATAGTCACTCATGCTAATAAAGAATCAAACATACATTTACTTGCATATACAGTTATACACACACCACCACACTTACTTCTACGGAAACTTACATATACTTAGTCTTTTAAACAATCACTTATAGAAACACATACTTATTCATACAGGAACTCTTTCAATCTCTCACTCTCACATATACTCACTTATATACACCAATAGTCACATATACTAGTTTAAAACATATGTAGTTACTCATAAAGACACTATTGACACAGTCATTCACTCACTAACACACCCATACACACACTCATCCACCCATACAGTCCTGCACACATGCTGTCTTCAAAACATACAAACAGTGAGTCACTCATTCATGCACCTATGCACTACGTAATACCCCCCACCGAACCATGCAGACACTCAGACTGATACTCAAAAAACCAACTAATAACCTATATAGACACCCATGTAGCTACTCACCAACCCATGCAGCCACTTATACACAAAGTGAGAGACGGATACAGATATTTACATATTTAAACATTACTCACTAAGCCATGTATTCACTATGATACACTTAATCAGTCAGTTACACAATCAATTTTTCAAAAGCAAATCATCCATTTAGACACTTATATACCCATTTATTCTTCCATCGACCTTGAGATATACATATATAAAACATATTTAGTTTTCAGAAAAACACACATTCACTGGATGATGTCATCAGTGATGTCATCAGTGATGTCATTTGAGATGTAATCAGTGATGTCATGATGTCATGAGTGATGTCACTGACCATGTCATGAGTGATGTAATATGTGACGTCATCAGCAGTGCATTGCGGGCGCGCGAGTTATAGTTAGCTGAACTAACTATAACGGGGGAATTTCAATGGTTTTGTACAAGTGAAAAGTCCAGCTAACTATAACACCCCTGAAACCTATGGTTTTTTCAGTGAATATATATATATATATATATATATATATATATATATATATATATATATATATATATATATATATATATATATATATATATATATCCTAGTTATAGTTAAGATCATGTTTCCAAATTAAATGCCTTTTTTCACTCGCCTGCAACTTTACTGCAGTTTGATGTTTCTTCATGAAATGTTTCTAAAAAAAAGTGCTCCAGTGATGCTTTTTACACATGGTAGGTTTCAGGGGGATTCATGGAGAGGGGATGAGAAAAATGTTGTTAAAAAAGGGTGCGTTTGCAATGTTAATTCCCACAGGAACATGTGAACACGACTACAGCCTGAACCACTGAATGGAATTACACCAAATTTGACAGAAAGGTAGGTGTTATTTAAGCAGATTGTTCTTTTTGTTTTATGGTATAAATTAGTTGAGTGGTTTTTGAGAAATGTAATTTGAAATTTATAGTGAAATCTCTGGCCGTGGATATTTCACAGTGATTTTACGATTACTCGCAAATGTGCATGCCAACAAGAATGGTATGATTGGCTGGGCACAACCTGAACAGAAAATTGCTGTCACCATTTTGTCGATCGGGAATATTTCCAGGGCTGAAATATTCTGTGAAAGCTAACATAGAGGGTCAGGGTGGAGGTACTTTGACCTCCTGTTTGAGAAATGAGGGTGTTAGTGACATAATTATGTGTCCAAAATTGATTTTTGTTATCGCGTGTGATATTCGCAATGATGCCATGATTGCGAGGGCGGCCTCTCATGTACCATTGTGGGAACGTCACAAAAACCTCTGTAACATCATTGTGAACATCAGCTACAATAAAAAAGTAAAGGTAGTAGAATTGATATTAATGTATTAAAATTCAGACCCCATTCAGAGACTCACCCATCTATTGACACATGTACTCTGACACTGACCATCCCAGTGACAGACCCATTCAGACACTAACATACCCACACACATTGATTCAAATACTGACACTCACACTCCCGATTAGATACTGACACACCCAATCAGTTACTCATGCAGCCACTCAGACCCACTCAGACAATGATGGACCCTCTTCTAGACTCACTCAAAGAAGGGTACAGCCAGTCACAGACCTACTCTGACACTGACGCATCAACTCACGGACCCACCGAGATACTGACTAATCCCTTCAGAGAGGTACTAAGACACTCTTTCACTTACTGTCAAACCTAGTCATAGACAGATGCATTATCAAATATCAGAAGCCACAAAAATGTTGCACTAACCTCTTAAGTTATAACTGCATTTAAAAGCGGACCCTGTCAGATACTGAACCACCCTTTACAGACTCACTCAGACTCTGATGCACTCACTGAATAAACTGTTCAAACACTCAGACACCCAGTGACAAACCTAATCAGATACTGACACAGTGACTCACAGTTTAACTTAAAGACTGGCACACTCATTGACAGACTCAGTTAGACACTAACACACCCATTCACAGACCCAGTCAGTCACTGATGCACCCAGTCACGGAAGTACTGAGACACTGATGCACTCAGTGAGAACCTGAGTGAGAGACTGACCTAGGCACTCTTCCACATATATCAGAAGCCACAAAAATGTTGCACTAACTTCTTAAGTTATAACTGCATTTAAAAGCGGACCCTGTCAGATACTGAACCACCCTTTACAGACTCACTCAGACTCTGATGCACTCACTGAATAAACTGCTCAAACACTCAGACACCCAGTGACAAACCTAATCAGATACTGACACAGTGACTCACAGTTTAACTTAAAGACTGGCACACTCATTGACAGACTCAGTTAGACACTAACACACCCATTCACAGATTCACAGACCCAGTCAGTCACTGATGCACCCAGTCGCGGAAGTACTGAGACACTGATGCACTCAGTGAGAACCTGAGTGAGAGACTGACCTAGGCACTCTTCCACATATATCAGAAGCCACAAAAATGTTGCACTAACTTCTTAAGTTATAACTGCATTTAAAAGACACTAACACACCCATTCACAGACCCAGTCAGTCACTGATGCACCCAGTCATGGAAGTACTGAGACACTGATGCACTCAGTGAGAACCTGAGTGAGAGACTGACCTAGGCACTCTTCCACATATTTACTCACAAAAATATGCACTGATGTACTTAATCGGGTCACTCGTACATGTAGTAATCCAGCCATTTTGTTTCAAACACATGAACTGATGCTCCCAATAGCTTCCTGATAGACGAATTTATACATCTAATCATTGATTCATACACAGACTGATAGTCATTTGGTTGCTTACAGTTGCACTGATGCACCCAATCAGTAACTAATGTACACTGTTATTGGCCCATTCAGTCATATATATGATTTTATAAATGCATTTTAGAGAGAAAACTTTTTGAAGTGTTTTTGGCTATTGAAGCTTTTGTTTTGCATATTCAAGGCATATTCGCAAGTAATTTGAAAACAATTTCTGTTAGGAAAAAATAATACATTTGAGGTAATAGGGTGGCTCTGATAAGAACCTTTGGGGTTCATTTTGAGAATGTTCCAGCTACAGATAAGATTTAATTATTGTCAAAACACAGATTCTTGTTATAGATACAGCCCCTACTATGGTCTCTAAAGAATGCAGAAACAGTTTTATTAACATGCTTCCTGGCTGTGTCAATCTGTGGACAGAATTGATTTGATCACCTCCATTTCTATCTTTGGCATATATTACCAAACCAAGACAGTGTGAGGGAAAAATGACATCAGTTCTGCAAAGGTATCCTTCATTAGGATTTCCAGCCCTACCCCAGTTAGTGTGCCTAGGCCATTGCCACCACAGTGCACAATCATGTGGTAAGGAGAGCAGCAATTCACAATGGTTTTAACCAAAGCCAGAGACTGATGAAACGTTAACCCTCTCCGCCAAACCAAGTAATCTCCACATTTGTTAACCCCAAGTCCCTATCAGTACCATTTTGCAGCCTCTTTAGCCCAATAGACATAGCTGTGGCCAACAATCCACACACTAACCATTTTGCAGCGAAGGAGCAGTAGCAGTCAGGAGAATGCTGGAGCTGAATGAGGCACTTATCCAAATGAAAGGCAGTTAAAACTGAGGTGTTTATTTAACAAAAAGATACATTTGATTGGATGCTGTCATCATGTAAGTGAATACAATTAGGTAGTGTTTTGGATGCATTAGCAAGAAGTACTATTATTGGCTGTTGTTTAAAAAAAGAAATGTAATACAGACATGGATGTGCTTTTTAATTAGTGGAGTAAACCACTCCTGCTGCACCTCATTTGGAAGTAGCATGGTTCTTCTAGAATATGCTTTGACCTTGTGACCTATTGGTTCCACAGGGTTGCTACACAGTCAGTTAAGAGTGTATTGGGGAAAGGGTGTTAAAGAGGAAGAACATTTGTTTTAAAGTAGAGCAGTTATGACAAAATGTAACAAATTATACACTTTAATTTCCAATTCAGGACTGTGTCATAAACTGTTTTGCATATTTAAATTTTTAAAAAACTAACAGTAAATATAGGTTTGGACTCAAGTTTTTTATTTACGATGATCATGAAGGCATCATGAACATGCATAGACAGGAATCTCATTTTGAAAGAGAGGGAAAGGATTTACAGATACTAACCATTCACAAGTGGAGATAAATTAGTCTAAAATGAAATACATGATTTAATTTGCTGACTTACTCATGATTGCAGATTGAAAAGTTGAAGAGGTTTCCATTTTATGGTTGCTTTGTATGAAAGTGGTGTACTATTCTTGTGTCAAAACTATCCAAAAAGAGCTAAAACAACATTAGAATCTACAAACTCAATTCACTGGTATGTATATAACCTTTTAATTATTAAAAAAAGTTACATTAGACTGAAGATGTATATTGTAGTTTGATAACAAAAAAAAAGTATCACGGGTTGAGGCTAGGGTCTCGGCATCCTTTCCCATGGAACGAGGCACCATATAAGGTTGTCCCCTGTCACCATTATTATTCGCTATGGCCATCAAACCACTGGTGGCCTGGGTCCATAAAGATGCCCTGATCTACGAATATGAAAGGAAGATAGACATATCCGACTGAATCGCATTAAATGCTGGCGATTTTGTATTTTTCCTTACAGACCCACACAAATTGGGACCTAGACTACGTCAAATAATGCGAATCTTTGGAGAAACTTCCGGCCTATGTATGAACGTCAATAAATGTATTACATGGTCACTGCAGGGGATACTGGACAATGGTAGATAGGTGACAATATTAGCACAAACTACAAAAGGCATGAAGTACTTGGGGGTCTTTCTTTCTGACAGCCAACGGACCGCTTGGGAAAAGAATCTGGGGCCCATAACCGAAAAGGTTAAAGGAGACATAAGAGCATGGACAGGACTGCCACTATTCCTGTATGGCAGAACAGCAATATTTAAAATGATCTCGCGGTTCCTATACCAACTGCAGAATCACCCATATCTGATCCCACAAGCATGGTTACATCAGATTAATGCAATGCTGTGACAATTCCTCTGGGAGGGGGGTGCGTCCAGGGTAGCACTACGAACATGCTTCTAATCCACCTACTGCAAAGGCATTGCCTCTGCAGACCTTCAGTCATACCATGCCTCGGCCCACCTTGAAGTGTTCAATGACTGGTGGTATCGCTCCAGAGACGATCCAGGATATGCGATAGAACACTGGATGATGGGGGACCCGCAATACATACATATCTATACAGCAGGTCAGATGTACGCAACTTACCTCCAGCCACTAGAGTGGTGATACTGGTATGGTGTCAATCTCTTCGATGAATGGGTTGGTGGAGGCACCTCACAGGCGAGACACCATTATGGCACAATGGACTGTTAACCCAACTGGCCACCCTACAAGGATTTCGGGGTTGGGACCAGATAGGAATCTCCCCGCTGAGAGATGTTATGCACGGGCATATCCTTAAATCATTTCATGAACTATGCAAAGAATACTCCATGCCTCCTAGTAATTTTTTTAGATACCTCCGGTTTCCTCAAGCACTAAGACCATACATAGCTAACCTAACAACCCTACCAGAGTTTAGTCCACTAGAAGGCAAGATTCTGTTGGGTGACTTAGGAGACCACAGCATTTCACACATTTACCAAACACTTGTTATTGTTATTTTAATTTTGTAAGGCGCACAGCTACCCTAGGGTTTTCCAGCACCACCTGAAAAGTGCCAAAAGAGAAGAAAAGGAATCTACATGTTAAATTGCCAAGTTTTTATTCCCCTCCGCAAAATTTCATAAGAGGGGTCACTTCAGAGTCCTGCTGGGAGGGAGTTCCATTAAGAAGGACCCAGGTGGGAAAAAGAGCGATGATCCATACGCACTAGTCTCGTCCTAGGAATAATATAAACTTAGCCTAAGTGGCTGATCGGAGTGCATGGGAATGTACATAGGGGTGAACAAGAGTCATCAGGTAGGGAGGTGCCTTCCCAGATTTTATCTTAAACATAAGACTCAAAGCCTTAAACTTAATGCAGCACTCAATCCTGAGCCAATGGAGGTCTCGTAGTGATCCCGAGATAGAAGCAGTTTTGGGGATATGACACAGCAGCCTCGCTGCAGCATTCTTTACTAACTGCCGCTTGCATAACACTTCCTTAGAGGCACCCAAATCCAAAATGTTACTGTAGTCCAGCCTAGAGGTGATGAGTGCCTGGCCCACAGTACGTTGAGCGGAAGGAGGCAACATCCAAGAGATTTTTTTTAGCCATCTAAGGATTGCAAAGCAGGTATAGGCTACTCTCACTGCTTGCTGCTTCAATTAAGACTCCCGAATTTTGGACTTGATATTTAGATTGAGGCACTGGACCCATTTCAGTGGGCCAGTTTTGTGGACCCCGCAGATCTTTATTTTTGCCCACAATCAGCACTTCAGTTTTCTCACCGTTGAGTTCTAACAGGTTGGTATGAATCCAGCCTGCAATATTCCTCAAACCAGCCTGAAGTAGAGAGGGTTTAAACGCCCCATCAGCAGAGAGGGAGAAGACAATCTGGGTGTCATTGCCGTATGAAAAAAGAGACAACCCAGCTTCCTCTGCAATCAGCGCCATAGGCCTAACATAGATGTTCAATAATAGAGGGCTGAGAATAGAGCCTTGAAGAACCCCATACGGTGAATTGTGAGTCTCGGAGCACGCTATTGGTGAAAAAACCTGAAACGTGCGATTCGTCAAGAAGTCAGCAAGCCATTTGAGTGCTCTATCGGTCACCCCCAGTGATTGCAAGGCCTGCAGTAGCACGGTATACGAAACGGTGTCAAAAGCGGCACTTAAATCTAAAAGTATAAGTGCCACAGTGCCACCCGCGTCTACTTGCTGACGTACCATATCTGTAACCCCAAGCAAAGCGGTTTCGGTAAAAAAAACCGACTCTGAAGCCTTGTTGGGAACCATGTAGGAAATTTCGGGAATTCACAAAAGATGACAATTGAAAATTGACAAGCTTTTCCAAAATTTTGTAGGAAGAAGGGAAATTGGCCTAAAATTCGATAATTGAGAGGGGTCAGCAGAGGCCTTCCTTAATAAAGGGAGAACCATTGCATGTTTCCAGATAGATGGAAAAATAGCCTCTTTTATAGATGCATTAAACAGCTCCATGATCAGGGAGGAGTGTGCAAACTTCTGCAGCACAGTGACAGGAATGGGATCTCTAGGGGAGCCAGATTAAAGGCTCCTCAAAATCCACCTGAAGGAATTAATTGCTAAGGGTGTCCAGAAGTCAAGTTTGTCAGTATGCTCAACAGACAAATCAGCCTGACATTAGCAAAAAGAAGGGAATTCCCAGATTGCTGTGAGGCATTATTCGGTGTAGATTCCTGGAATGAGCCATAGATTCTTTCAACTGTACTCAAAAAGAATATAGCAAGCTCCTCACATTGTAAAGCACTCAGATCCGGAGAAGCAGGTAAACAATCAGTTCCAGACAGATTTTTTACAAGCTTGAATAGTTGCTTGGAATTATTCTGTGCTCTGGACACAGCTGGTGTCACATAATCTGTGCGGGCAATCTTGCAAAGTGTATGGTAATCTCTTAAAGCTTTTTTATAGGTTAGTTTTGCCTCCGGGGCATATCTCTTCCTCCAATGTCTCTCCAATATTTAGCATTTGCTTTTTTCTGTTTTTAACTTATCTGTAAACCAGGGAGCAGGTGGACAGTGATTGTTTGCCTTAATGGTGGATAAAGGGAGAAAGACCTCAACAGAATTAGAGATCCAACTTTGAATGGCCGCCACATCGTCTGCAAATGAGAGGCCGACTATAGGGGCAGTTTTGGCTAGCATAATATTGAACACATCAGTCTTCTAATTCCCCCATTTCCTAGATTTAGCTGAAAGACCAGAGACCATAGGGGACGGATCAAGTAAGTCATCTGAGATTAAGAAGCCAACTAGAAAGTGATCGGACCACAAAACAGGCAAAGCTGGAGAGCAACACATAGTATGCATATTAGAGAAGATGGGGTTAAGTAGATGGCCAGCCCCATGGTTAGGCCCCGAGTTACAAAGCGGCAGATTCACCTCAGCAAAGTCAGAGATAAGTGCAGTACTGGTTACGTAGGAACTCTCTTCAAAATAAAAATTTAAATGAAGACTTACTACAAATAACCAGACTATGCTAGATTCACTGAGGACAGCATGGCAGTCAGATTTAGGCTCTCTGGAAAATGATGACTTGTCAGAAGCCCTTGAATCCCCTAAAACAGCAGCAATTTTGTCACATCACAGGTTGATTCAGTTTAAATACCTACATAGGGCATACTGTACCAGGTATAGGATGTGGTGTGTGGGACTAATAGCGTCCCTGTAATGCCTCCGCTGCAGAAGATACACTTCTTCACACAGTGTTGTCATGTGAGATCCTGAATAGATTCTGTGGAGGGGTGCTGAGCTGTCTATATGGAACTTCTGAGGTGGGACTTACCTAAGTCCCCAAAGCTAGTTCTTTTACATATCATAGATGGGATAGGAGGAAACCAGTACAAATGCCCCATCTTATTTTTAGGCCTCACACTAGCTAAGCGGGATATAGCTCGATTATGAAAAACATCATCATCATCATCATAGTCTTTATTCGAATTAAAATAATTCATACAAGACACAAACACAAAAAACGAATACAGATAGGACAAGTCACAAAATGGTTAAAAAACTAAAAAACTTTTCAATAAATAGATAAATGTTTTAGGTAAAAGGGATATTAAACATTGAGTAGACAAGATGATATGGATTAAACATCAATGATCAAGTGGTGCTAAAAAAGTTAATACACGAATAGTAATCATGTTTGAGGCCCTACCTATGTGCCTTTTCACTGGACCGGAGGGCTTTTAATCTGAGGGACCATGCCCACCCCGTGTATTTGGCTAAAACTACTGAGTGGAATGGTAAGGTGCTTGTAAGTAGGATTCTAATGGCAACGGCGGATCTCCTTGTGCCCAGAAGTTTACATAAAGGAGAGAGCCAATGACGTCTTGGGGTGACATATACCGGGCAGACAAACAAGAAGTGAGCAATTGTTTCTTCTTTAGCGCCACAAGCAGGACAGGTGCATATAGTTGTACCAAACCACCCGCAAGTTAGAGCCCTTAGTGGAAGGGAGCCTGCTCTAAGTTGGAAATAAAGTTTCCTGTCAGTTGGTGAAATAATCAAATCCCAGTAAGGTTCCAGGATAGGTGAGGCCATTGCCTCTAGAAAGCGGCTGGTCATTGTAGGGGCAGAAAAAGAACCCCATACCCTGTGGTTTACCTGTTCCCAATATAATGTTTTCAATAGCTTTTTAGCTGGGAACACGGCACCAACTGGATCATTCCATAGATCTTCCAACCCCAGGGCTTTTAAAGATTCACGAAGGTTCCTTAACCATCCAATCTTGTGGAACTTATCAACCCGGATTATGTCCAAGATACCCAGTGCGTAGGGTTGTAGCTCCGGTGTAGTCCATAGTCTCCTCCAGTATAGAACCGGACGGAGACTGGCCAGATCATTAATGCCCTTTCTACCTAGGTCATAACGCAATGGGACCATTGGCGTACTTTGTGGAAAGCCGACGATGTAACGGAAACATTTATTTTCTACGGCTATTAGGGGTGTTAATGAGTCAAAACCCCAAAGCTCTGCCCCATACAAGACAGAGTTTAGGGCCTTTGCCTCGTATACTTCTAGCACTGGTTTGATAGGTTTAAAGAGCGATTTTTTATGCTCTTTAACCAGCGCCCCCGTGATCTGGGTGAATTTCAACGTGGACAATTCCAAATGTCTATTCCAACGGTTATTATGGGAGACATGGATGCCCAGGTAAGGAAAGTCTGTTACCTCCTCCAGGATTTGGCCGTTCATTAAAAGCTTGCCAGCTCTGTAGCTTGGGTGTGGATTGAAGGTCATAAGCTTAGTCTTTGCCACGTTTACCTCCAAGCCATGATCTTTGCAGAAATTTTCGAAAATTGACAGAGCCCTTTGCATGCCGCACGGTGTTTTAGACACTATAAGGGTGTCGTCGGCAAACATTAGTATTGGTATAGGGAATCCTGCCAATTTGGGGGCGTCAGTGTTTGCTTGGAGCATGTAGTCAACTACTCCGTTGATATACAAGGAGAAGAGTGTGGGAGCCATGGCGCATCCCTGGCGCACACCTCTCTCAACAGGAAACTCTTGGGTTGTTTCCCCCCGACCACCCCATTGTATTTTTGCAAAGTTAGGCTCATGGAGTCTCCTGATTAGAGTCAAGAGCTCCGGAGGTAGACCTAGCTTTTCTAGGACCCTCCCGAGATGCTCTCGAGGGACAAGGTCGAAGGCTGCTCTTAAATCCACAAAGGTGACATAAAGACTGCCTTTGCCTAGTTCAACTACCTTCCAAAGTAATTGTTTAAAGCGAAACACCTGGTCCACAGTGCTGGTAAATTGGCGGAAGCCCGCTTGGAGATTGGAAAGGATCTTATTAGCTTCTATTCAACTGAGTACCTCATTCAGTACCATCCTCCCAATGACTTTTTGAATTGTGTCAATTAGGCTGATGGGCCTGTAGTTCCCTGGGAGGGTTTTATCGCCCTTTTTATATATTGGGATTATAATAGCTCCCCCCCAAGATTTAGGTACTGGGGCACCTACGGCCACGGCGTTCGCGATTAGGGCGATGTACTTGCTCCAGGAAGCTTTATTACTAAGAAAAAGGTCAGATGGGACACCATCCAAGCTGGGGGCCCGCCCTGCAGCTACACAAGACAGGGCAACTAAAACGTCGTTGGAGCCAAAAGGCCCCGACGAGTAGAAAACATATGGGATAGAGCCCAAATTACTACAGTGGGGATCTCGTGCGTATTGGGGTTTGAAGTACCTCAGCCAATCGTCTTGGGTGACATGGTTCGCGGGGTTATCAGGGGAACCCCCTCTGCCCCACTTTAGCACGTTCCAGAATAATCTCGTGTCACGGGCATAGCAAGCATCCTTCAATTCAAGCCAATACGAAGCATCCCATTTTCGTTTAGCTTGAGTAATGCTTTTCCTGTAAGAGTGTCTAGCAGATTGGATGAGAGGTAAACTCCCGCTGGAAAGGGCTTGAGCCAGGGTGACTCTTGCTCTTTTACATTGTTTATCGTACCACCTAGGTCGCTTGGACGGTGGTATAGTGCCCTTTCTTGATTGTTTAAAAAAGAAAGCACGTAGGTCCTCGAAAAAAGACTTGTGTATTCTAGTTGCTTGTACATTTTGGTCCTGGGATTTCAAGGTTACTTCAAGGTTCGCATTAGTTGCAGAAAGAGTGGTGTCAATATGAGCCATTACTGAGGCGTTGGTCTTTACCATAGACCATTTTAGCCTCCGCATATCGTTTGATGGGACACACGCCAAGGGATCCACAGTTGTTTCCTTGGTCAATGAGCGGGGTGAACCCCACCAACAATGGGAGACGCTAATGGGGTTGTGGTCGCTCTCTAATCTTTTCTCCACCACCCTATCTATAGGGTGACGCCACAGCCTCAAACAACAGAGGACGTAATCAATCCTACTGGCCGAGCAGCCATTATCAAAGGTATGTGCTCCCATCATGTCACCCTTTGTTCTGCCGTTCAGTGCCCGTAAGCCATTTCCAAGGCAAAATGCGTTTATCTGGACTGCTGCCGTGGACCACCTTTTGATGGGGGGTAACGAAAGAACTGGGATACCCCATTGACCGTCCTCGTCGGGGTCAGTGCCCCCTTCCAAATCAGAATCTAAAAGGGGTTCGAAGGTGACATTAAAATCCCCAGCTACGATCAGGTCCCTCTGGCACGAGTTGGATTCAATGAGTGAGGTTAAAATATCCAACTCCCTTGACTTTTTCCCTTTAGTGCCCCGAAGGTAAATGTTATAAATATCCAGGGAGCACTTATGGTCAGAAGTTAATCTCACTAGTTGGATATCCGGGGACCCGGTGTCAATCGCGACAGCATGTGGGAACAGATCCTGGCGAGCCCAAATAATTAGGCCGCCAGAAGGACGGCCTTTCGGGCCTTTCGTCGCTGGGACATGAAAGCTCAGGTAACCCGGCAAAAACCGAGCCTCGAGGGACCATGTTTCCTGCAATAAGCAGAGATCGTAATTATTTACAAAGCTAACCCATTCGGGGGAGTCGAGTTTAGTGTTGATGCCAGCCAAGTTCCATGACAAAAGGGTACCAGAATAGTTGCCGGGCCGTGTAGTGTGGAGCACGATAGGTTGACTAGATGAGTTTTCCCTCTCACACAGGCCGGCTGGAGGTGATGTTAGAGCTCTAGGTGTTGTTTGAGATCCGGTCCGGACCAAAGGAATGACCACCGGATCTATTGGTGTACTAACGGTTGCCCTCAATGTCACGGGATGAGAGGGGGGTGTCAGACTATGCAATTGTCACTGGCAGAAGCCTCCAGTGTAAAAATAAGCTAAATTGTGGGCCTCTATGCTGGATCTAGAGTCAAAAGATGTATGCTCAGTGATGAACCTAGGGAGGCGAGGGTCTTTAAAATTAACGATGATGCAGTCACCCTGCGTGTTTTTTGGTTGGGGGCCTATCCAATGGACCCTTCTAACAAAAAGAATCCGACCATTCAATTCATTCGGTATTGGTCTATGGATGTTAAGCCAATGACTTACTTTATTTTTTAGTTGTTCAAAGGATTCGTTTTTGTTGTTGGGAAGTTCGGGGACACCCGTTAATACCACGACGTATGGAAAAGATTCTTGTGGTAGATGTATTTGGGTCAGGGATGGCCTGGTTACATTACATGGGGGAGGGATATCAACAGTCGCGTTCGATCTTTCTGGGTTCGCGGTATTAGGGCCTGAGGGTGCATTGCTTAATCGACCCGACTGCCTCAGGGACTGACTATTTTGTTGCGCTCCCTCCCGCCGTGGTGGTTGTTGGGTATTTGAGGGTGACATGGGAGTATTATGAAAAACAGAAACACCTCCACGAATAGGGACATGGAAAAAAGAGATTGACTTTTGTATGGGAATAGAAGAGGCAGTATTTAAAGCATGGGGCTGCTCCAGAAACATAGGAAGATCTGGCAAAGATGGGCAGATTACAGAGCGCTCATTCTGAGATCCTCTAATCTACCAGATACACACATAGTCGGGGAAATAAGGTCATACACATAAAGAATATATATACACCAACAAGGTAACATCAGGATATATGGAGGATGCATCGAACAAATTGAAGAGACATCAACATACTACACCGCAGCAAAGTTGAAGTTGCATTGGTTATAGTTTTTTTCACTATATGAAAAGTACTATGAAACATTCTGTTTATATCTATGACAATTTGAACGGTCTTATGGTACAAAATTCAATAAAAATATATTGTGTAAAAAGAGTTTCACAATGACATGAAAAAAATATATAGGATGAACTGTATCTGGCAGAGGTTATGTGTTTAGGATGTTAGTACCGAATTATTTGGGAAGTAGGAGGAAAATTAATTAGTGCCCCTTTTTTCCATTATGCACTTTATGGAAAAACAACAGTATAGTATTGTTAAAAGTTACATTTAGAAATGCATTTACAACTAAGAATGTTTTAAATGTCTAAGCATCATGTGCAGAATAGATACATCTATGGTATTTGTATTCTGGGAGTTGTAGTAGTTTTAGTGACATTATTAAACAGGAGTAGTGTAGTCACAACTAAAAGATCAGAAAATGTGCTGTGCCTGTATATGAATAATAAAGTATTAATACTTATTTGGCCTGAATTAGGACATGTTTTTCAATGTGGTTTTTAACTTATATGACCTGTTTGCATATGCGTAGGTAGTGAGAGATGGTTATTGTGGTTGCAAATAGTTACATGTACGATGAGACTCTTGAGTTTACTTAAAGATGCAGAGAGCTATACATTTTTGGAAAGATGGCCTGAAGGTGTATACTTATTATGATATTGCATAAATGTTTTCAGGGTGATCTATGTTCTTAAAGGCTGTTGAAAATGTTATATATAGGGTAAGGGAGTGTATTTCTTTAGACATGCTCTGTTGAAAATTTAGGGTTAATAGCGCAGAGTGTCTCTTGAGAGTTCTTGTGCTAGCTTCACTTGAAGTGTAACTTTTCTTTGAGAAATGCTGAATATCTGTTTTAAACACAAAATAAATATTTGAGAAATGATGTAGGTATTCCATTAAGAAAATATGTTGTGCTTTGAACAAGTGAGAATTGTTGTTTTCAGTTTTAGAAACTTACTGATGCATGTGCACGCTGAGTAACAGAGCAATGTATGTCCTACAGACCCATGTATCCAAATATATATCAAGTTTGATTTCTAGACTTCAATCAGGAATAGCTCAGTCGAAAAGGATTGATACACTAGAAAAGGTAGTTTGATACTGACAGAAGGACAGATGAGTTACAGATATAGTCACAACTATTATGTATCTAACAGCAATGGAGGTGCTTTCACAGTAAGCCTGGCACTACTCAGGCACTCATCCAATCACCCAGCCACTACTCAACCAGTCATTGAATTACTCATGCACTATCCACATACTTAGTCAATTACCCAGGCACTACACATGTACTCTTGCAATCATGCAGGCACTAATTATGTAGTCATTGAACCATACAGGCTCTACCTATGCATTCATCCAAACACCCAGGCACTAACCATTCACTTATACAATCACCAAGGCTGTAACTATGCAGTTATTCAAACACCCAGGCACATCCCTTGCACTGGTCTAAATAACCACTTACAACACATGCACTCACCAAAATTCAGAGGCACAACCCATACACTCATCCAAACACTCAGGCACTACTTATGCACATATCTAATGACACAGGGAGTACCATTGTAGTGAACCTAGCACACATTCCTTACCTATATACTCATTCCAATACTGAGGCAATACTCTTGCACTAATACAATCACCCCAGCAGTACACTTGCTTTCATCCAATCACTCAAGCTTTATCAATGGACTCATGCAATCACTCAGATACTAGTCATGCACTCATCTAATTAGCCAGGCACTACTGATGCACTCACTCATTTATCCAGGCACTACCCATGTACTTATCTAAACACACATGCACTACCTGTTCACTCAACCAAAAACACATGGGCAGCAGTCATGTACTCATCCAATCACTAAAACCCTACTCATACACTCATCCAATCTACCAGGTACTAGGCATGCACCGAAACAATCATGGATGCACTATTCAAACACTCTATAAATCACCTATATACTATTTATGCACTCCTGCAATCAGCGCAGCAATAGAGTTGCACTCATTTAATCATCCAACCACTATCTATGCATGTATTGAATTATTGAATTATCAGCTATGCACTTATCTAATCATTCAGGCACTACTCATGCCCTCATCCAAACACCCAAATAGTAGCGATATACTCATGCAAACATGTCGGCAGTGTCTATGCAGATATGGAGTAACCAATGGAGTTCCCACATACACATGGAGTCATCCAGGCACTACCTATATCCTCAGGGAATCACCTAGGCACTACCTATGCACTCATCCAATCATCCAGGGAATATTGATAAACTCAACTACAAACAAGTATTTAATTGATTTAGTGAGGAATATGTACTATTTTAGAACCATCTGGTAAATTATGAATGCAACCTGTCACACACTGCATGTACTTGGAAGTATTAGTGAGCTATTTGCTGTGCTAGAGATTAATATGCAGATTTTTATATGAACCGTTTCCCAAAATGTAAATCTGGTACATGTAAGTAAAAAAGTACTGAGACACTAAATCTACCAGTGAGACAGAAGTAGAGAGGCACACAAATAGCTCTAGTTTTGTGTTTTCGGATTTAAAGTATTGAGACACTGTATGTACTTCTACACTTTGGTTGATGTTCATTTTTTTAAATTTGCTACAGAAGGGATACATTTGTCTTTTAGCATGTGTAAGTGAGAACTGAGATATGGTGCAGCTGTGTTGTAGGAGAGGGTGTTATAATGTTAAAATGTAACTAATAAATACATGTTGTGTTATGCTTTGGGTTTGGAATATTGAAGCAAATGCATGTAGTTATATAGCTAGGTTCATCTGCAGATTTAAAACTGCAATATAACATAAAAACAGTGTTTGTATTATGTGTAAGTCAGCAGTAAAGTTGTTGGTACATTGGCTAGAGTAAAAATGTAAATATACTTTTTTTAAACAGAACAATATCGACATAACTACAGACATTTAGAATGCTTACAAAAGCTTGGAAGAAAAAGCAACAGAAGCAACTACAGTCTATGCAGAACTGATACACAAAAGGTGCAAAATGCAAAAAAAGTGGTGAAAATAATTTCTTAAATTAATGAAAATAAAAACCAAACTATGAGAATGAGTAAGACTGGACGAATTTATATTACAAGAACAGGACAGAATGTAACAAAGATGAATAAACATTAATCAGGAGAGAGAAGCAGTTTAAGGAAATCAGAGCCAGTATGTTTCATAGTAGAGCGATTGTAAATCTAGTGAGAAAAATGAAGAAGTATTGAAGAATGAGAGGAACTGAAACAGAAAGAACGAGTTGAGGGAGTAGTTAATAAAGCCTTTGCTTTGAAGAGGAAGCTTTTCATTTTGATTATAACTAGAATGAAGACTCTTGACAAAATGGTGTTGTGCATGAGGAGACAAAACCAGAAGAAAAGATTAGTGAATATAAGTTACTTTTGTACAGTTTGTAGTGGATAATGGATACATACTTCTAGTACAGAGCCTTTCTTTAATGAAGATAGCTATTTCCATGGTACTGTGGCATAGGTAGAAAAGGTTTGTTATGATGTGCAGTTTTGTTTCTTTGGTCCAGAGCAGGACGCTAGGGAAAATGAAGAGTTGATAACAAGAGGAGTTGCAGAACAGGACTCAGGTATTATAGTTGATAGATTTAAAAAAGAGATTATAACATTTAACAGAGGGTGCTCTAAAAAAACAGAGTATGGTTTGTATATGTTGTCGACGAACTCGCTATAAGATTCTAACACAGACTGTTGACTTGTATTTAAAAGGAGAAAAAGAAAATAATGATAACCTGCAACAGTTTGTTGTTCACATATTTTTGGAGGAACGCCTTGACTTGTCCACATGGAAAGTTATATATAAGTACTGTTACAATAAATTAGAGGATAATGAAATCCCAGCTAGAGTTGTGCAAAACAAGTTAGAACTGGTTCCCATTCCAGAACAACCTCAAGGTTTAAATATTTATGAGTCAATTCTTATCCAAAGTTTCAGGCTATTTCAGGCTATAACCTGAATGAAGCCTAAAACAAGTTACCGCCAACAAAGCTGCAGACATGTCTAAAAGGTAGAGTAGTGATCTGGATTAGTAGTGTTTTCTCAAAATGTTCAGCTGGATGCTCAAGAAGTTTAATGGTAATGCTAGGACTATTAGAGGAAGAGGATATGAATATCAGTGAATAATTTGGTTTAACCGCTTCGTTGCCAGGACTTTTCCCCCTCCTGTGCCAAGCCTTTTTTTGGCTATTTGGGGTAGTGCGCGATGAGGCCCCTGTAACCTTTTGACCACATAAGATATCCACGCCAAATTTGCATCCTTTTCTTCCAACGTCATGGGGATTCTAAAGGTACTCAGGGTTTGTGGATTTCCCCGGAGGAGTCACAGAAATGAGCCAAAATACAGCAAAATGTTTTTTTTTTCCGGAAAAATTGGAAAAACGGGCTGCAAATGAAAGCATCTGGGGTTTTCCCTGCAAATTTTATCAAACAAGGCTTTGTGGGGCTGAAATCACCATTTTCCCAGCTTTTAGGGGATACCAGACTTTTGTCAGAAACCCAACATTTTTTACACAGTTTTGGCATTTTTCTGGGACATAGCCTATTTTTGCTATTTTTTGTGCATTCGACCTCCTTCTAGTTAATGGTAGAAATGGGTACAAAAGCAATAATGGATCCTGGAAAGCTATACATTTTAGAGAAGTAGACAAAATCCTGAATTCAGCAAGGGGTCATTTGTGTAGATCCATCAAGGTTTCTTTATAGAAACTAACAGTTAAATATAGGATAAATTGAAAATTAGTTTAAAAAAACAGCCTTTTCTGTCAACGTTTTCACCTGTAACTTCTTCTAATTAGGACAGCTCTTTGAAAGCAATATACCGTTACATCCGCTGGACATTACGGGTTGTGGGGATATATAGGACTTGTAGGTTCACCAAGAACCCGACGAACCCAGAGCCAAACACTGAGCAGCAACTTGCAATGGTTTTTTGTTATGTACCGGGTATATAGTAATTATTCTGTAAAAATGTGTACATGGAAAAATCGGTATGAAAGACACCTATATATTTCTGAAATGGGAACAAAATATAGAGTTTAGAAACAGTAGATATTTGAACATTTCCGAAATTGGGAATACTCATACTAGCATGAGAATTATCAGTCATTTTTTAGAATGACTTCTTTTTTACACAATGTCTTTCATTTGGAAGGCAGAAATGCATCGAAAGTCAATAGGTAATAACAGTTCCTTTACAAATCTGCATTACCCTAAGTCTCCTGATAAAAATGGTAGCTCACTTGTGTGGGTAGGCATAGTGCCCACGACAGGAAATGGCTCAAAACCCAACGTGAACACACCACATTTTCACAATGAAAATGTACCTTTTTTTTGCGAAGTTTCTAGCTGTAGTTTTTGAACACTAGCTCTGCCGGGACCTAGTGAAATGTTGCAAACCTATACATTTTTGAGAACTAGACACCCAGGGGAATCCAGGATGGGGTGACTTGACTGCCTCCCACCAGGTTCTGTTACCCAAAATCCCTTGCAAACCTAAAAAATTGTCCAAAAAAACACATTTTCCCCACATTTCTGTGGTGGAGGGTTCTGGAATCTGCGTGGATCTACAAATTTCCACACACCCCATGTTCCCCAAAGTCTTAAGAGAAAAATGGTACCTCACTTGTGGGGGTCGGCCTAGTGGCGACGACAGGAAACGTCGCAAAACGCAACGTGGTCACACCGCAATTTCACAGTGAAAAATGACCCTTTTTTGGCAAAGTGCCTAGCTCTAGTTTTTGAACCCTAGCTCTGGGGGCACCTTGGGAAACCTAGCAAACCTATACATTTTTGACAACTAGACACCCAGGGGAATCCAGGATGGGGTGACTTGACTGCCTCCCACCAGGGTCTGTTACCCAGAATCCCTTGCAAACCTAAAAAATTGTCCAAAAAAACATATTTTGTCCACATTTCTGTGGTGGAAAGTTCCGGAATCTGCGTGGATCCACAAATTTCCACCCACCCCGCGTCTCCCAAAGTCTTACGAGAAAAACAGTACATCACTTGTGCGGGTCGGCCTAGTGCTTGCGACAGGAAATGGCGCAAAACACAACGTGGTCACACCTCAATTTCGCAGTGAAAAATGACACTTTTTTGGCAAAATGTCTAGCTGTAGTTTTTGAACCCTAGCTTTGCGGGCACCTTGGGAAACCTGGCAAACCTATACATTTTTGAAAACTAGACACCCAGGGCAATCCCGGATGGGGTGACTTGACTGCCCCCCACCAGGGTCTGTTACCCAGAATCCCTTGCAAACCTAAAAAATTGTCCAAAAAACGTAATTTTTCCACATTTCTGTGGGGGAAAGTTCCGGAATGTGTGTGGATCCACAAATTTCCACCCACCCCGCGTTCCCCAAAGTCTTACGAGAAAAACGGTACATCACTTCTGTTGGGCGGCCTAGTGGCCGCGGCAGGAAACAGCTCAAAACACAACGTGGTCACACCTCAATTTCGCAGTGAAAAATGACCCTTTTTTGGCAAAATGTCTAGCTGTAGTTTTTGAACCCTAGCTCTGCGGGCACCTTAGGAAACCTAGCAAACCTATACATTTTTGAAAACTAGACACCCAGGGGAATCCAGTATGGGGTGACTTGACTGCCTCCCATCAGGGTTTGTTACCCAGAATCCCTTGCAAACCTAAAAAATTGTCCAAAAAAACATATTTTCTCCACATTTCTGTGGTGGAAAGTTCCGGAATCTGCGTGGATCCACAAATTTCCACCCACCCGGCGTCCCCCAAAGTCTTACGAGAAAAATGGTCCTCACTTGTGTGGGTCGGCCTAGTGGCCGCGGCAGGAAACGGCGCAAAACACAACGTGGTCACACCTCAATTTCGCAGTTAAAAATGACCCTTTTTTGGCAAAATGTCTAGCTGTAGTTTTTGAACCCTAGCTCTGCGGGCACCTTGGGAAACCTAGCAAACCCATACATTTTTGAAAACTAGACACCCAGGGGAATCCAGGATGGGGTGACTTGACTGTCTCTCACCAGGATCTGTTACCCAGAATCCCTTGCAAACCTAAAAAATTTTTTAAAAAAACCGTAATTTTTCCACATTTCTGTGGGGGAAAGTTCCGGAATCTGTGTGGATCCACAAATTTCCACCCACCCCGCGTTCTCCAAAGTTTTACGAGAAAAATGGTACTTCACTTCTGTGGGTCGGCCTAGTGGCCGCGACAGGAAACGGCGCAAAACACAACGTGGTCGCACCTCAATTTCGCAGTGAAAAATGACCCTTTTTTGGCAAAATGTCTAGCTGTAGTTTTTAAACCCTAGCTCGGCGGGCACCTTGGGAAACCTAGCAAACCTATACATTTTTGAAAATTAGACACCCAGGGGAATCCAGGATGGGGTGACTTGACTGCCTCCCACCAGGGTCTGTTACCCAGTATCCCTTGCAAACCTAAAAAATTGTCAAAAAAAACATATTTTCTCCACATTTCTGTGGTGGAAAGTTCCGGAATCTGCGTGGATCCACAAATTTCCACCCACCCCGCGTTCCCCAAAGTCTTACGAGAAAAATGGTCCTCACTTGTGTGGGTCGGCCTAGTGGCCGCGGCAGGAAACGGCGCAAAACACAACGTGGTCACACCTCAATTTCGCAGTGAAAAATGACCCTTTTTTGGCAAAATGTCTAGCTGTAGTTTTTGAACCCTAACTCTGCGGGCACCTTGGGACACTTAGCAAACTCATACATTTTTGAAAACTAGACACCGAGGGGAATCCAGGATGGGGTCACTTGACTGCCTCCCACCAGGATCTGTTACCCAGAATCCCTTGCAAACCTAAAAAATTGTCCAAAAAAAACGTAATTTTTCCACATTTCTGTGGGGGAAAGTTCCGGAATCTGTGTGGATCCACAAATTTCCACCCACCCCACGTTCCCCAAAGTCTTACGAGAAAAATGGTACTTCACTTCTGTGGGTCGGCCTAGTGTCCGCGGCAGGAAACGGCGCAAAACATAACGTGGTCGCACCTCAATTACGCAGTGAAAAATGACCCTTTTTTGGCAAAATGTCTAGCTGTAGTTTTTAAACCCTAGCTCTGCGGGCACCTTGGGAAACCTAGCAAACCTATACATTTTTGAAAACTAGACACCCAGGGCAATCCCGGATGGGGTGACTTGACTGCCCCCCAGCAGGGTCTGTTACCCAGAATCCCTTGCAAACCTAAAAAATTGTCCAAAAAAACGTAATGTTTCCACATTTCTGTGGGGGAAAGTTCCGGAATGTGTGTGGATCCACAAATTTCCACCCACCCCGCGTTCCCCAAAGTCTTACGAGAAAAATGGTACATCACTTCTGTCGGGCGGCCTAGTGGCCGCGGCAGGAAACAGCTCAAAACACAACGTGGTCACACCTCAATTTCGCAGTGAAAAATGACCCTTTTTTGGCAAAATGTCTAGCTGTAGTTTTTGAACCCTAGCTCTGCGGGCACCTTAGGAAACCTAGCAAACCTATACATTTTTGAAAACTAGACACCCAGGGGAATCCAGTATGGGGTGACTTGACTGCCTCCCACCAGGGTCTGTTACCCAGAATCCCTTGCAAACCTAAAAAATTGTCCAAAAAAACATATTTTCTCCACATTTCTGTGGTGGAAAGTTCCGGAATCTGCGTGGATCCACAAATTTCCACCCACCCGGCGTCCCCCAAAGTCTTACGAGAAAAATGGTCCTCACTTGTATGGGTCGGCCTAGTGGCCGCGGCAGGAAACGGCGCAAAACACAACGTGGTCACACCTCAATTTCGCAGTGAAAAATGACCCTTTTTTGGCAAAATGTCTAGCTGTAGTTTTTGAACCCTAGCTCTGCGGGCACCTTGGGAAACCTAGCAAACCTATACATTTTTGAAAACTAGACACCCAGGGGAATCCAGGATGGGGTGACTTGACTGTCTCTCACCAGGATCTGTTACCCAGAATCCCTTGCAAACCTAAAAATTTTTTTTAAAAAAACGTAATTTTTCCACATTTCTGTGGGGGAAAGTTCCGGAATCTGTGTGGATCCACAAATTTCCACCCACCCCGCGTTCTCCAAAGTTTTACGAGAAAAATGGTACTTCACTTCTGTGGGTCGGCCTAGTGGCCGCGACAGGAAACGGCGCAAAACACAACGTGGTCGCACCTCAATTTCGCAGTGAAAAATGACCCTTTTTTGGCAAAATGTCTAGCTGTAGTTTTTAAACCCTAGCTCGGCGGGCACCTTGGGAAACCTAGCAAACCTATACATTTTTTTAAATTAGACACCCAGGGGAATCCAGGATGGGGTGACTTGACTGCCTCCCACCAGGGTCTGTTACCCAGTATCCCTTGCAAACCTAAAAAATTGTCAAAAAAAACATATTTTCTCCACATTTCTGTGGTGGAAAGTTCCGGAATCTGCGTGGATCCACAAATTTCCACCCACCCCGCGTTCCCCAAAGTCTTACGAGAAAAATGGTCCTCACTTGTGTGGGTCGGCCTAGTGGCCGCGGCAGGAAACGGCGCAAAACACAACGTGGTCACACCTCAATTCCGCAGTGAAAAATGACCCTTTTTTGGCAAAATGTCTAGCTGTAGTTTTTGAACCCTAGGTCTGCGGGCACCTTGGGACACTTAGCAAACCCATACATTTTTGAAAACTAGACACCGAGGGGAATCCAGGATGGGGTCACTTGACTGCCTCCCACCAGGATCTGTTACCCAGAATCCCTTGCAAACCTAAAAAATTGTCCAAAAAACACGTAATTTTTCCACATTTCTGTGGGGGAACGTTCCGGAATCTGTGTGGATCCACAAATTTCCACCCACCCCACGTTCCCCAAAGTCTTACGAGAAAAATGGTACTTCACTTCTGTGGGTCGGCCTAGTGTCCGCGGCAGGAAACGGCGCAAAACATAACGTGGTCGCACCTCAATTACACAGTGAAAAATGACCCTTTTTTGGCAAAATGTCTAGCTGTAGTTTTTAAACCCTAGCTCTGCGGGCACCTTGGGAAACCTAGCAAACCTATACATTTTTGAAAACTAGACACCCAGGGGAATCCAGGATGGGGTGACTTGAATGCCTCCCACCAGGGTCTGTTACCCAGTATCCCTTGCAAACCTAAAAAATTGTCAAAAAAATCATATTTTCTCCACATTTCTGTGGTGGAAAGTTCCGGAATCTGCGTGGATCCACAAATTTCCACCCACCCCGCGTTCCCCATAGTCTTACGAGAAAAATGGTCCTCACTTGTGTGGGTCGGCCTAGTGGCCGCGGCAGGAAACGCCGCAAAACACAACATGGTCACACCTCAATTTCGCAGTGAAAAATGACCCTTTATGGCAATATGTCTAGCTGTAGTTTTTGAACCCTAGCTCTGCGGGCACCTTTGGAAACCTAGCAAACCCATAAATTTTGGAAAACTAGACACCCAGGGGAATCCAGGATGGGGTGACTTGAATGCCTCCCACCAGGGTCTGTTACCCAGTATCCCTTGCAAACCTAAAAAATTGTCAAAAAAAGCATATTTTCTCCACATTTCTGTGGTGGAAAGTTCCGGAATCTGCGTGGATCCACAAATTTCCACCCACCCCGCGTTCCCCATAGTCTTACGAGAAAAATGGTGCTCACTTGTGTGGGTCGGCCTAGTGGCCGCGGCAGGAAACGCCGCAAAACACAACATGGTCACACCTCAATTTCGCAGTGAAAAATGACCCTTTATGGCAAAATGTCTAGCTGTAGTTTTTGAACCCTAGCTCTGCGGGCACCTTGGGAAACGTAGCAAACCCATACATTTTTGAAAACTAGACACCCAGGGGAATCCAGGATGGGGTGACTTGACTGCCTCCCACCAGGATCTGTTACCCAGAATCCCTTGCAAACCTAAAAATTGTCAAAAACAACGTAATTTTTCAACATTTCTGTGGGGGAAAGTTCCGGAATCTGTGTGGATCCACAAATTTCCACCCACCCCGCGTTCCCCAAAGTCTTACGAGAAAAATGGTACTTCACTTCTGTGGGTCGGCCTAGTGGCCGCGGCAGGAAACGGCGCAAAACACAACGTGGTCTCACCTCAATTTCGCAGTGAAAAATGACCCTTTTTTGGCAAAATGTCTAGCTGTAGTTTTTAAACCCTAGCTCTGCGGGCACCTTGGGAAACCTAGCAAACCTATACATTTTTGAAAACTAGACACCCAGGGGAATCCAGGATGGGGTGACTTGACTGCCTCCCACCAGGGTCTGTTACCCAGTGTCCCTTGCAAACCTAAACAATTGTCCAAAAAAACATATTTTCTCCACGTTTCTTTGGTGGAAAGTTCCGGAATCTGCGTGGATCCAAAAATTTCCACCCACCCCGCGTTCCCCAAAGTCTTACAAGAAAAACGGTACCTCACTTGTGTGGGTCGGCCTAGTGGCCGTGGCAGGAAACGGCGCAAAACACAACGTGGTCACACCTCAATTTCGCAGTGAAAAAGGACCCTTTTTTGGCAAAATGTCTAGCTGTAGTTTTTTAACCCTAGCTCTGCGGGCACCTTGGGAAACCTAGCAAAGCTATACATTTCTGAAAACTAGACACCCGTGTGCTTTCAGGGAGGTATGGCTTGCATGGATCCCCCAACGTTTCCTTACCCAGAATCCCCTGCAAACCTCAATTTTAGCTGAAAGAAATCACATTTTTCACACATTTTTGTGTGGGAAAGTTGTGGCATCACCGGGCTCACTCAAATTTCCCACCACCCAGCGTTCCCCTGGGTCTCCCGGTAAAAATTGTGCCTCACCTGTGTGGGAGGCACAAGTACGATCGACAGGCAAGGGCCCAAAACGTAGTGAGGCGACATCAAAATTGCCTATCTCAAAACCACCTGGTTTTCCAAAGGGGGTCACTTGGGTGTTTGGCCCGGTGCTCGCCGGCCATCTAGGGAAACCTACCAAACCCATACATTTCTGAAAACTAGACACCCGGGGGCTTCCAGGGAGGTATGGCTTGCATGGATCTCCCAACGGTTCCTTACCCAGAATCCCCTGCAAACCTCAATTTTAGCTGAGAAAAATCACATTTTTCACACATTTTTGTGTGGGAAAGTTGTGGCATCACCAGACTCACTCAAATTTCCCACCACCCAGCGTTTGCCCGGGTCTCCCGGTAAAAATGGTGCTCACTTGTGTGGGAGGCCCAAGTACCCACGTCAGGCAAGGGCCCAAAACGTAGTGAGGCAACATCAACATTGCCTATTCAAAAACATTTTTGGGCCCTTGCCTGTCGCGGGTACTTGGGCCTCCTACACAAGTGAGGCACCATTTTTGGGTGGGGGGAAATTTGAGTGAGCCCGGTGATGCCACAAGTTTCCCACACAAAAATGTGTGAAAAATGCGATTTATTCAGCTAAAATTGAGGTTTGCGTGGGATTCTGGGTAAGGAAACGTTGGGGGATCCACGCAAGCCATACCTGCCTGGAAGCCCCCAGGTGTCTAGTTTTCAGAAATGTATGGGTTTGGCAGGTTTCCCTAGATGGCCGCCGAGCACCGGGCCAAAACCCAAGTGACCCCCCTTGCAAAACCAGGTGGTTTTGAGATAGGCTATTTTGATGTCGCCTCACTACGTTTTGGGCCCTTGCCTGTCGCGGGTACTTGGGCCTCCCACACAAGTGAGGCACCATTTTTACCGGGAGACCCGGGGGAACGCTGGGTGGTGGGAAATTTGAGTGAGCCCGGTGATGCCACAACTTTCCCACACAAAAATGTGTGAAAAAAGTGATTTTTTCTGCTAAAATTGAGGTTTGCAGGGGATTCTGGGTAAGGAAACGTTGGGGGATCCACGCAAGCCATACTTCCCTGGAAGTCCCCAGGTGTCTAGTTTTCAGAAATGTATGGGTTTGGTAGGTTTCCCTAGATGGCCGCCGAGCACGGGCCAAAAAGACAGTTGACCCCCTTGCAAAACCAGATCGTTTTGACAGAATTAGTTGGTTGTTTCTACAGCGTGAGAATTTCGGCACAATATTGCAAGGAAAATGTGACAGACATTTTGAGGTTTGCAGGACATTGTGGATAAAATAACTTCTTGGAATTCACAAGAGAGACATCACCATGAACTCCCATGGGTTTACGACAATATCTACAGTTGGTGGGTTATTCTTACATAGAACATACACCTTAGCAGAGAAACTAAAAAGACAAAGATTCCTGCGCAGCCATCTATTCCTCAAACACACACATATACTGGTTGGATTTGGCATGAGGGCGAGTGATGGTTCAGTATATTAAATTTTATTAACAACAGATTTCACAAAAATGAAATGCACTGTCAATGAAATGGACAAAAAACTGAACCAATGAGCTCGTGAGCTGTAAAGCCACGGCAAGGCACCAACCGCTTTACAGGCCATTCACACACCTTTCATACGTGATACACACAAGACCATTCACACCACCAGGCACAAAACCAACACATCACAACATTCACAAAAAGGGACAAGGTACACCCTGCTTCAGGAACACAAAAAAGACAAATATTACTGCACAGCCATTTAATCCCAAAGCACACACACATACTGGTTGGATTTGGCACGAGGGTGAGTAATGGTTCAGTATATACAATTGTATTAGCAAGTGATTTCACAAAAATGAAATGCACTATTAATAATTGAAAGGACGAGAAACTGAACCATTGATTCACAGCTCGTGAGCTGTAAAGCCACGATAAGGCACCAACCTCTTTACAGGCCATTCATACACCTTTCATACGTGTGACACATACAAAACATTCACGCCGCCAGCCGCGGGCCCATCACATTACAACACTCACACCAGCAGACAGCGTCATTCAAGGGCCCATCACTTCCACATGCCCACATTCCTGACACAGCAACTACACAAACTGATGGATTGCGTGGAGTGGCGCTCAGCTAGCAGTGTGTGTAGTGACCAGCAGCAAGTCACTAATCACACACCGCCAGCTGAGCACAAGTCCACACACACCAGCAGCCAAGCACCAGTGCACGCACACCTCCAGCCAAGCGCCAACCTACACACACCACCATCACATTTAGGATTTTTTATACAAAAAAAAAAATTTGCAAATAGATACAAATCTTCTAACACAAAATCTGAAACTAAATACATTGCACTAATGCCAACCTTGAAACAGAATATTTTTTTAAACAATACAGACCAGGCAGGTCACTTTACCACTCATGGAAGCTCCCAAAATTGATTTTGCATGTGGTACACTCTAAAACAAGCAGGCATACACAGCCCAGGGTTAGAAGGACACCCGGGACAGAAATAACGAGACTCCTTCCGCTTATCTCTTCGCCAACAGACTCTACATCTCCTAGTGGGAAAATCTTTTGACGGTGTGAGAGGGATGAAATCAGGAAAGTGGCGATCTTTCAATCGAGCCACATCCTCCACCACTCCAAATCTAGGAACACTTGCCTGTTCCACAACAAGGCTAGCTATCACAGAGTGCTGAAACTGAAGAAATGTCAACTTTGATGCAGGAGAACACTCCTTGAACACAATAAAAGCATTGAAATTTGCTAATTCGAAGAAATGGATGGCCAACTTCTTATACCAAACATAAGCCTTCCGAATAGCAGAGTAAGGTTCCAACCTCTGATCTACTCTGTCAACACCACCCATGTGCTTATTGTAGTCTAGAATGCACACAGGTTTGCGCACTTCAGCAACCTGACCCCAAACAGCCACAGGTGAAGTACTCTCATCATGGATGGTAGTCAGCATGTACACATCCCTCCTGTCCACAAATTTTACAGCTAGTAGTTCATCACTACGCAAGGAACTGCACTGCCCCCTCTGAAGTTTTATGCAAACAAGCTCTTTTGGATAACCTTTACGGTTAGAGCGGATTGTGCCACATGCAAAAGTGTCCACTTTATACAATTCCTTAAATAATTGCACAGCAGTATAGAAGTTATCAAGGTACAAATGGTGGCCTCTGTTAAACAGTCCTCTAGCAAGATCCCACACAATTTTCTCTGAAACTCCAAAAGTGGACGGACAACCTGGGGGGTCAATAGTAGAATCTCTACCAGTGTACACACGAAAATTAAAAACATATCCTGTCCTACTCTCAGACTACATATACAGCTTAATTCCATAGCGTGCCCTCTTGCTAGGGATGTACTGCCTAAAAACCAAACGGCCCTTGAACAAAACCAACGACTCATCAATAGATATTTCTTTCCCTGGAGTACAGATCTCAGAAAATCGATCTACAAAGTGATCAAGAACGGGCCGAATCTTAAAAAGACGGTCACAGTCAGGGTGATCTCGTGGCAACGCCATAGAATTATCAACAAAATGCAGCATACGTAGCAAAAGTAAATACCGATTAGGAGTCATAACTGCAGGAAATATGGCAGTTGCCAACAAGGAGCTAGCAGACCAATATGAAGCCAAGGTTGGCTTCCTTACCACACCCATCAATAAAGTCAAACCCAAAAACTTCTTAATCTCTTCCAGATATGTGGGAGTCCACCGGGTAGCTCTAGACTGGGGCCTAAGTTTGTCACTGTTGTCCCTCCAAAACTGTTCAGCATACAAATTCGTCTGCTCAACAATCTCACCCAAAAATACATCATCCATAAACAACTGAAAAAACTGTATAGGCAAAAAGTGTTCACAATCCATCCTACACGCTGCATCACCGCTAAAGGCAGGCAACACCGGCTGCACCATGTTTGGATCAACCCAAAGTCCAGCACTTCCAGTAGGAAGCCTGACAGCCTCAGACTGCAATCCAGATGCCTCTTGCACCATCGGCACAGCAGTTTCCTCCTCTAAGACAGGCACTTCATCCGCACTGAGAGTTGCTTCATCCACACCAAGAGTACCTTCATCTCCACTGAGAGTACCTTCATCATCCGATGATTCCATGTGGAGAGAAAACTCACTGCCAGAATCTTCCCCTCCATCCTCTCCCTCAGACGCACCGTCAGTCTCATAATCATGCTCAGAGGAAGATTCAAGAAGCATACCAACCACCTGTTGAGCAGTCATTCTATGGCTAGCCATAATGCTTATTCATAAAGGTAACTTGTCAAACAAGTCAACAACAACAAACACTTTGTAAAATAAGTAATAAACAAAAAGCACCTTTATCAAAAACACATATATACTCCAAAACAATACCACTCACTTGCCAGAGGCAGCTAAACGACTCACCACCACCTACTCTGCACAGACACAGTATGGATCAACAATATCCCACTAAAAAAGTAAGAGAAAAGAAATTACACATAAGACTATGCAAAACACATCGCAAATAATTTCATGCTCAAACCACTAACTAAATATGCTGCCATTATGACATCACTTACAAAAAAATGCATTCAAATATTACAATATTACTCATTTGGAGTAAATACAACAAAAAAAAATTCTTACCAAAAAAATGCATCTACACAAAACTGCAGAACAACCACTGTCGAAACCGGAAACAGGAATCAAAAGCTTTAGACTAGAATAAAAAGGAGAAAAAAACATTAATGTCACATATGCATATAATGCTCTAGACCATCACGTACTGCGCAGAGTTTATTGTTTGAACCTCCCACTTTCAAGAAGGAAAGATTGATGGCTCAATCCTTTACAGGCAACGCGGCGAGAATCTGGAACTCAGCCTCAGTTCCGGACCACCCCCTCTTCCCAGTCCTTCAAAACTGGCCTCAAAGTTCTCCTGCAAATACACTTCCAAACTTAATTCACGCCCTCTCTATTGTCTGAAGGAAGTCTTTACATTATAGGAAATTCAGTGTGTTCCTGTGTTTTGAGTGTCTCCCACTTATTACACTTTTATACCTCTACTTGTACTTTGTACTCTTTTGTAACTTGCACACATGTCACTTTTCCTCTTGTAACGTATTGTTTGCTACCTCTTGTATTTTGTTTGCTTTTGACACATGCACAATTACCACCATTGCCTCATGTAACGTAACGTTTGCTCTTGTTTTCTGAGTGTCTGCCATTTATTGCAGTATTTTACCGCTACTTGTATTTTGTACTCTTTTGTAACATGCACACATCACTTTTTCCTCTTGTAACGTATCGTCTGCTACCTCTTTGATTTTGTTTGCACTTTAAAATATTAAAAAAATAATGTGGCCATAAGGGAAGCGGCCCTAGCCTAAGGGGCCGCTCCTACAAACAACCCCAAACCTAAAAAAAGAAAAAAAAACTGCCGCTAGTGGCCATTCCTGCTGCACGATCGTGCAGCAGGAATGCATAAACGAGACATCGGGGCAGAGGCGTAGCTAGAGCTTGTGGCGCCCGGGGCTATCTCTCAGATTGCCGCCCCTGGGGAGCGGGGGGGGTTTGCTGGGGAAAAAGGACGGCGGCCACTTGAAAGAGGTCCGAGTGACACGCAGTATCACCGCTAATAGTTACCTCGATCATGCAAGTTACATGCACATACATGACACGGTTTAAGGCTACACAGTTGAATACACCGATGACTGGCAGTACAAAAGAGAACAAACACAGACTGCATGATCTATCTGGGGACTCAGAAAAACCGCATGTGACATCCATCAGAGAGCTGCGTGAATAATTACCTGGTAATCCCCTCCGCACAATGCAAACATGCACATACATGACACTGTTCCATCATCTACAGCTGACATTAAATGACTATTTATCATGGTCCCCTCATTAAAGCAATGCACTTTGTGATCTGCATGGTACATGTTCTTTGCAGCAGGCACATTAACCCTCTGTGCTACCTTTTCAGGAGTCAACCCTTCCACTAGAGAAAACTCCATCTCTCTTTAGGAAGAACATTAATCACCAAAGTTATCATGACATTTTAATTGTTTCTGAAAATTGCTGGAGGCCAGGAAGGAGGCAGCAAGTTTTTTTCAAACCATAATATACTTGCAAACACTACGTACCCACCCGAAATAGGTACCCAGTGAGGTCACACCGTTCGCATCGCCCTAACCTGCTCAAGGTTCATGTGACCTCAGTGACAGAGTCACAGCGACTGGATCACTGTTTCTCTAGGGTGTGCTGCTTCGTAGGCCTGCCCGCAAGACTGGAGATGAACTTCAGTATGGATTGTGGTGGACAGGCCTTCAAGGTTAACCCACAATTGACACCACTAGGGTACACCTGCTTGTGCTAAGACATCAAGCCTTCTAAGGTCTAGTGGGGCCTTCTAAGGTCTAGCATGGGAATGTGCTCCCTCAGTACAGTGGTCTGGTGGACTGGTCATGAAGGCTGAACCCAGTTCCCCAGTTCAAAATTCGACAGCTCTGGCCATAGTGCCACATCCTCTCCCCCAATGAACACCATACTTCCCGACTGAGAGAAACTCGCACTGCCTTCAGCTATAACCTAATTGTGCCCGCTATAAACACTTGGATGTGGCTCAATTCAAATTATGCACTTGATAAGAGTAATATCCTGCCTAAAAAAATAAATATAAGCAACTACTCAGGGAATGCAAGATTAAGTAAAGCATGTGAAATGTAGGCAGAAACAACATGGTTACCTTAACAATCTCTCACTCACTATTCAGAAATCAGCGAGTGGTTTTACCTGAAAAGTTATGGACATGACTAGAGGGCCCTGAAGGGAACCATTTCAATGTCCATTGCTTATATCCTTACAAAAAAGTAAGCAGTATGGTATAAAAAGACCACATCCATAAACACAGAGCCATGGTACACATTGTGTTTTCCAATCCACCCATCAACCACCTGGGAACAACAATGCTGTTCAAAGAAAGACGAGAAACGAAAGTAGCGCTTCACTGGCAAACTCTGTAACGTGATGCTGATGTATTTGGATGTAAATAAAAAACAATCTGGCCACTTTTCAACCCCCCTGTCTTGCTTTATTTAGTTATGTATTTATTTACCTTCTATTTCTCTCCATCCTGCTGCACTTTGGCATTTATATGAGGTGCACAGTCAAAGAGTGCACACAAATGTGTAATGTAAATACGGTGCTATGTAAAGCGCTCCAATACCTTCGGGTCGAGTTTGCGCTATATAAATATGCAACCAAAAATACATTCACAGCTATTGCATTCCGAGTCCCCGGGCTTAGTTACTGAGACTGTCCAAGGTATTCAAAGCAGTGAATAGTTCATTGGGGCTGCAGTAGGTATGTGATCATATCTCCGGCAGTGAAGGGGATAATAATACAAGAGATTAACAGAGCCACTCCTAGAACACCGAGAGACTTCTGTGATTTAAACCGTCCAAAGGCAGGCCAAATTACATAAAAATATTAATGACAACAAAACTGTGAAATGATTCTATAGGCCAAGAATATTGTTTTAAAGGGACGCTTTTAATATTTTGTTTTAGAGAGGACCATTTACAAAAATTAACTGGAATGAAAATACAAAGGAAGAGAGAGGTCTTCCCCTTCGAAGGACTGCTTCCTGGTCTTAGCCCTTCTAGAACCAGCGACATCAAGATGAAAGACATCCTCACTTCTAAGCGCCTACGCCAGTGCAAAAGAGCCATCTTAAAGCCAAAGAAGTAGGAGAACTCCAAAGAACAGCCTTTTTGACATAGCACATCAAGCTGAACTGGATCCGGGCTGCTAGGTGCACTGATGAGGTCCCATCTCATGCTTGATGCCAGATGATGGCATGCAAAAACCCCTTTCATGTTGAAAGGGGCTACTGTGAATTCAGAGGAAAGATCCTGGTGTTGTGCATAACTAATATCCTGAAAAGAGACACTTAAGTAGCCCTATTCTTCTGTTGAGAATATTAAGGAGGTCATTCCCTACGAACGAGGGGTGTTCGGCTAAGTTTAACAGAATTCAGGAGGACGGGTGCATTTTCCCGATTCTGTTTTTTTTTTAAATCTCACCCTTAACTCTTCTGAAATGTTGGCATGTGTGCCCATCGGTTCCCGACCTTCGGCCATGCTCTCATAACTCAAATACCCCCTCCCCAGCCCCAAAACTCACCTCTTTCTTCTCCGTGGCGCAGGAAGCAAATGGCTTCCTGCGCCACAGAGAACAAAGGGGAAACCTCCATAACATCAGCGCGGCTCGCGCACTGACGTCATTGATGACGCGGGGGTGGGGGGCGGGGGAGGCTGGGGAAGGTCTTCCCCTGCCTTCCCAGCAAAAATAAAAAGATTGACCACTTACGGGGGGAGCGCCAGCGCTTCCCCCGTGGGTGGGTGTCATGATGAGCTGGACTCGTCATGGGCACAGCGCGACTGTGCTCCATGACGAGTCCAGCTCGTCCTGGGCACAGAAGGGGTTAACTTATAGATGGAACCATACCTGAGAATACTGTTAATTCACATCTAGCACTGAAATCAATTCGGAATGATTCCTCTACTTGACGTTACCAGATTGTAAACCTATGGCCTTTGAAAATGTGACCAAAAATTCCCTTCAAGATATCACCTATCCAAACTGAAGATCAGTTCTACGTTGTTACCACAAAGGTATGGAAAATATGTCATAGATGTTCTACAACGATGCAGAGTGGATGGTACTGAATTAGAAACTGAAATTTCAATCTTTGTAGCTGGAAAAATGTCCATTTCATAAAGAAATGTTACAACTACAGCAATCATTTCATGAAGGAGTTAATATAAACTCTTAACACTACACAATATATTTAAGATGTCAAAGAGGATGTACAGAGTTGAATGAAATACAAATTAAATTCAAATCAAGACTACCTTAAAAGGTACCAAAGTCGTATCTGCTATTTCTAGAACTGAAGATCAAAGGAAAATTTTGAATAACAAAATGTGGTATTGTGTTGACATTTATATAAAGTATGTGTTTCTTAGACATTATTCGGCCTATTAGGGGTATCGTCTACAGTAAGCGGTCGCCAGTAGATAGTTATAGTTAGGACTGTGTTTCCATAGGTAATCTCAAAATTCTATTTTGAATAACTTTGGCGCCAGTTGACAAATCTTTGCGAAATATTCAAAACTAATGGGGCGCTCTGCTCAGCTCCTACCCTGAAAGTCTCGGGGGGATTCGTCAAGCAGGGGCCCAAAAAAAAGGGGGGTCCCAAAATGCGTTTTCCCCATGCATTTTCCCATAGGACCTTTAGTCGAAGGTACAGCCTGAACAGCTGAACAGAATGACTTGAAATTTGGCAGAGAGGTAGTCCCCAGGTCAGGGATGTGCCTTTTGCATATATGGAGTCAATCTGTTCAGTAGTTTCTGAGAAAATTGCAGTTAAAAGCACATACATATCTATAGCCGCGCACCGTGCGCGCACCCTAACGTGCGCCAGCGTAATTCTGATTGGTGGTTACATGTCACTCAACGTTCGAATCGGTCGAAAGCAGGAAGTGTCGGCCGCCATTTTGTTTGTTTTCAGTGCGAGAGTGGAAAAGGAAGGTGGCGAACGTGAAAAGGGGGCAGGGTAGAGAGTTCCTGACCCCCTAGCCTTTGTCAGGGGGTCCCTGAAGGACCCCGAAGGCAGAAAAAAACAATAACACATTTTTTTTTAAATCGCAGGGGTGCGCGCACAATGCGCGCACGGTAAAAAACCATTAAAAAAAATGTAATACGTAGTTTATTGTAAAATAAATGTAAAAAAATTATAATAATACATACATAACTTGGCATTTAAAAAAACGTACTAATTCACTGAAAAAACCATAGGTTTCACACACGTTATAGTTAGGAACTAGCATTTAAAAAACCTTGCAAATTCACGTAAAAAACCATAGGTTTCACACATGTTATAGTTAGGTGGATATTTCACTCGTAAAAAAACAATGAAATTCTCCTGTTATAGTTAGTTCAGATAACTATAACTCGCGCGACCGCCACTCTATCACAAGGATGATGTCATCAGTGATGTCAAGAGTGATGCCACTGACTATGTCATGAGTGATGTAATATGTGACGTCATGAGCAGAGGATTGCGGGCGCGCGAGTTATAGTTATCTGAACTAACTATAACGGGGGAATTTCATTGTTTTTTTATGAGTGAAATATCCACCTAACTATAACGTGTGAAACCTATGGTTTTTTCAGTGAATATATATATATATATATATATATATATATATATATATATATATATATATATATATATATATATATATATATATATATATATATATATATATATATATATATAGGGTTTTTTTTCCTGTGCAAAGCGAAGTTACAGCAATTTACAAAAGATTAAACATAGACATAAATACATTACAAGTGTAGATATTAAGCCAAATTGAACATAAAAATACAATTAGAGCCATTTCTAAACCAAGTTAAAAAAAGTTGCTCCTATGGGAAGATCTACAAATCATAGATACCATATATAGGAGTAGACTCTTTCACTTAATGAAAACAGTCAGAGACACCGAATCTTAAAACAGAGCTAATTCAGATCTACTGGGATATCCAAGCTGTAAGTGGCCCCCAGATCCTATTCCTCTTGATCTTTCCTTTCCTGCCTCTTCGATCATACAATGCTGTCTCGAGCTTATAGACATGCAGGAACATCCTTTCCATTGCTAGAAGGTCGGTGGAAGTGGATCCAACCTGACAGGAGCAACACACAGCCTGTAAACTGAAATTGCAATAAAAATGAGCTCCTTCCCATTTCCCCTAGCTTGTTTGTCTGTTCCTAATAACATAATCTGAGGAGAGAGTGGAATATCCATCTTCAATATGCCTCATAGAAAGCCAATTATTTCCCTAGCTTTTGATTCTAGGCGAGGGCATGTTGAAAATAGATGAACTAATTCCGCTCATTCTGCCCTGCATCTAAAGCATCGGGTCCCCTCCACTCCCTCCCATTTTACAATTTTTGAAGGTGTTATGTACAGATCAAACAAGGTGTTATAATGCTGTGACTGTAAGCTAGCAGAACATAAATTGAGCCCCCATTGCTAATGATTTGAGAAACAAGGTATAAGATAGCCCTAGCCTGACCTGCCACTTCAAGCGGTGTTTATTCAAATCATCCGGGGACTACTCCAGTAGACAACTATATCGCTGAGAAATTGAGGGGCTCTCATCCATTGTTAGTAGTTCCATTAAAGGGACATGTATAAATCCTGCAGTCCCTCCAGCTTTCTCATATAAAAAATCCCTGAATTGCAGAAATTCGAAAAAGTCCTGGGGACCAATATTGAATCTTTCCTTGATTCACTCGAAGGACGCAATATGATCTCCAGCCAACAGATCCCCTAACCTACAGAAGCTAGCCTTCTCCCACCTCAGCAGACAGTCATCTTGCTGGGCCCTAGGTACCTGATCATTCCCGATGAAAGGGGTACATTTGCTGAATCTGTCTATCCTAAGCCAATTCCAGATCCCCGCCCAGTTCCGGAATGCTGTGATTAAGGTCTTGAATTTTGTCTTTTTAAAGTAACTAGCTTCATACAATTTAGCAAGTAACCTTCTGCCCTAGCGCCTATATGGATCTCAAATATTGATGGAACATAGCTAGGATCGACCCCTTTCCTTACCTTATTCATGAATAGGGGACTATAAAACTGCAGGACTGATGCCAGATAATATATCTTGAAGTTAGGGAACACCCACCCCCCTTCTTTCCCTAGGTAGACTTAAGAACACATTGGCCCTCCTTGTTTTTCCATCGGACCAAATAAACTTGGCAACCTGCCTTTCTATTAACTTAAGCCAGTCATTATGTATGGCTAGGGGTATAGTTCGAAAAATATAAAGTAACTTTGGTAAAAACATAATTTTTACTAAATTACACCTTCCCATAATTGAGAGTTTCAGATTATCCCAGCATCGACATTCCTTCCTGATTCTCCCTATTATAGGGGAAAGGTTTCAATCTACTATTGCCTCAACCTTTGCCGTAATAGTTATACCAAGATATATTGCTTCATTTACGATCCTACTGTCTGAGGCTGGGGTAAACCCATTTATCAGAATCTCGGTCCTAGTCCTATTCAGTAGGAAGCCAGATTGAATCCCAAAGTCATTGGCTATGTTTTCAACAGCCTGTAATGCTCTATAGGTAGTGATTACGGCCACGTCATCAGCATAAGCCAGTATCTTAGTGTCCCACCCCTGTATGCTTACGGGAATAACATCCTTAGAGTCCTCCAGTCATCTAAGGAGCGGGTCTAGATATAAAGCGAACAGCAAGGGGGAAGAAGGACACCCCTGCCTTGTTCCTCTTTCAACAAGAAATGGTTTAGACTCTTCTCTTATCATTCACAATCGGGCGCTAGGTTTAATATACATAGCCTGTATCGCTTTGATAAACGGTGTGTGAAGGCCGTTAGCTTCCATGATCTCCCAGAGGTATTGCCAAGACATCCTATTGTAGGCCTTCTCCGTGTCTAAAAACATGACCCCATTGGTTTGGTAAGAACCTCCATGGCAATTACTGATATGATCTGGCGTTCCCTTCCCCTGAATGAAGCCATGTTGCCAGGCTGAGACAAGAAGTGGCATTACTTAATTCAAGCCGGTGGCAAAGATTTTAGAGTACAGCTTGACATAACTATTAAGAAGTGTACTAGGTCTATAAGATCCCAGTGACATAGGGTCTTTCCCTTTATTTAGAATGATAACGATGCTAGCTGTTTCCCAGAGCCTGGTGGAGCTGCTCTTCCCCTAACCCCCTTAATTACCTCAAGCATATCCTTTTCTAAAGATTTTATAGAACTCGAGGGGTATGCCATCTGTTCTGACCACTTTACCTGAGAGAAGGGCCTGAAGAGCTACCTGGAGTTCCTCCAAAGAAACATCCACTGCAAGGGGAAGGCTCTCGTCCTAAGGGAGCCTCACCAATGGTGTGAATACCAGTTGTTCCTCTATTCTATCAGTATCCCCTACCTGCGGGACCTTGTAGAGTTCTTCATAGAATTCCCTAAAAGCTTCCCTAATCTTGGTTGGTTCTGAGACTGTTACCCCCTGCATATTCTTAACCTGCTTTCTGTGCCCCATAGCTATCTGTTGCCTAGCCCTAACAACTAAGTATTGACCCACACTCTCACTATACTCGTAGCACTCTTTTCTTTTTGCCATATACTTCCCGGCAGTTTTCCTTGTGTTGAAGTCATCAGGAGATGATTTTGTAATAGCAATTGCGTTCAGTGTTGGAGAGACATCACCTCCTGAGGCCACTCTACAAATTAACTCAGTCTCCAAACCCCCAAATCTCTGATAGAGTGCTTTTAGCCTTCCTGCCTCTCTTTTTTGATTACCCACACTGTACCGCAGGGTCTCCCCTCTTGCTGCCGCCTTGATTGTGTCCCACATCATCCCTATGGGAGCACTACCCCTGTTGATATTCATAAATTCCGTGATCCAGCCCTTAATGTGATTGACATACTCCTGATCAGATAAGAGTGCCCTTTCAAATGTCCAGCTCCTGATTTGCCTTGTTAACCCTGTGATTGAAACTTCCAATACAACAGGGTTATGATCTGACATAACCCTGAGGAATATCTCTATCTGAACCTCCTTAAGTAAGACTGGTGACACCAAGAAATAGTCCAACCTTTTAAACTTTCTGTGTGGAGCCAAATAATAAGTATAGCCAGGATTCTGGTGTTTCAAACTTGGCCAGACAACCACCAAACCAATATCTTTTAATAAATTATCCAGGAAAAGCATAGTTTGTGGTTTGCGACTTGTACTGGCAGCACTGGTCCCTTCGGAGTCTATTATAGAACCATTTATATTTAAATTTCCACATAAGGTGCTTGCCAGAGAGGTAGTTCAGTAGCTAAAAAAATCTAATGCCCCAGGGTCATCAAAAACCGGAGCATGCACTGAGCAAAGCGTGAGAACAACATCCCCTATTCTTCATTCTAGTATCACCTATCTACCATTTGTATCTGCTAGTTTTCTCCCGGGTATGACCCTATAGCCTTTCATTAATATCGCTACCCCCTTAGTCTTAACTTACTGCATAGTGTGACAGAGATTCTTCAGACCTAATGTATTCAGAAGGTTACTATTGTTCTGTGCTACGTGTGTTTCCTGTAAGCAGTACACTTCTGCCCTCAAAACCTTTAAGTTTTATTGTACTTTCCTCTTTTAGCATTATCCTTCAACCTATAGATATTAATGGTTGCAATGCGTTTATATTTTTTCACAGTGTTTGAACTGCTGCAATAATAATAGGAAAGAAAATGAACAAGTATGGTTTTTCCCATTCTGCAAAATTACATCAACTGACTGCGCCCCAATGGTGTTACAGTCCATGCAGAAGGTAGCAAAATGCTTTAGTTCTGGTGACATTTCACTGCATCTTCTCACCACTTCAGCTGGAACTTTGTCGCCAGGAGCAGTGGCTGGAGGTCTGGAGGTTGATGATCCCTCTCGTTTTCTTTCTCTGTTCAATTTTAAGTTGCTTCTTGTGGTATGTTTTCAAGTGATACAACATGCCTGTTGTACCACATGCATATTTGTTTTCCCACATATGCTGCACTTCACCAATTTAGCTGTGTTCTTCGATTCACCAGATTGAATAGTGAAAAAATCCCAAGCTATGCTTTGTTTCTTCATTGGTGGTTCTTCATCAGAAGACTGTTCATTTGCAGCTCAGTACTCCTGCTCTTGAACAACTTTCAACCAGTTGTAGGTCTTCACCTGGTTCTTCTGATGCCATTTTATTTTTGTACAAATAGCCCAAAAAAGCACAAAAAAAGCACAATCTTCAAAAGTCAGTTTGGGACAGCTCCTATAATAAACTAACCTGTACTGTGGTGTGTCTGCTGCTATCACAATGTCATTGCTAAAACCAAAAATATCATGAAATAAGATGATTAATCTACTTTTGTTTCAAAATAGATGACAAATACAACACTAAGTGGTGCACACTGAAGATGTAATGTTAAATAACTAATTATAGAATAAAATAGAATAGTTATACAAGTTAATCTAAAAAAATAACGAAGGTAATATGGACATTAAAGTTAAATAACAAAATCTTAAGAGCCTTAGAGAATCACTTAAAAAACAAAAGTTATAGAGAAGTTGCAGTTAGGAATGAGAACAAAAAAACTTACAAATTCACTGAAGAAAACAAAGGTTACAGAGACGCCATAGTTAGGAAATATAAATTTAAAAAATCGTGAAAATATGAAAAGTTACATGGATGTTATAGTTATGAAATATTTTTTTTAAAACCTTAGAAATTCATTGAATAAGCAAAGGTTACAGAGACGTTATATTTAGTCGATGGAATTAAAAAAACCTTAGAAATTCACTCAGACAAACACAGGTTTCAAAGAAGTTATAGTTAGGAAATAGAATTTAAAAAAACGTTTGAAATTAACTGAAAAAATCAAAGGTTACAGAGACGTTATAGTTATGAAATAGGATTAAAAAAAACTCAGAAAGTCACTGAAAAAAACAAAGGTTACAGGGATGTTATAGTTAGGCTCAGGTTCCCCTTGTACAAAACCACAGAAATTCAGCAGTTATAGTTACCTGAGCTAACTATATCTCATGCCCCCGAAATGCGCTGCTTATGGCCTCACATATGACATCAATGTTGACATCTCAAATGACATCACTGATGACATCTCAAATGACATCACTGAGGACATCATCCACAGAAACACTGACACACCATTTATACTCCTATGAAACATGTCATTCACCCATTCCCACACAATCACTAACAAAATCATTCACAGAACTCATACAAGTACTCACACATCTCGTCATTTTTCTATATACCCAGTAGCATATCAACTCACCCATAGAGTCACTAATGGAAACACTTATTCACATATACAGCCACTCATATACCTACTCACTTATCAATACTGCCACGCACAGATCCAGTCATAGATACATAGACACACTTACACTCCCACTCATACACCAGTACACCTACTAACACAGTAAAAGAGTTAGCCATACACCTACTCACACACCTACTCACTCACTTACAGAGTCACGCACACAGCCACTAACTCACCCATACAATTGTAAACACAGCAACTCAGTATTTATACATATAATAATACATATACTCACTTCACCTATACAGTGATTGAGAGAACCACATACTCTCCCATACAACCTCTCTCACTCTCACTTACTCACCCATACATCCACTCAAACACCCATTTGCTCACACATACAGCCACTCTTAAACCCACATACTGACCCATACATCCACTTACATACCCATTGATGCATCGAGACAGCCATTCATATACCCTGTTAGTCGCCCATTTAGTCACTTATGTATTTGCTCAAACACCCATTCAGCCATTAATGCACCCTCTCATTCACCATTGACACCCACTGATACACCAACTCAGTCAACTGTAAATCTACTCACACAGCTACTCACCTACTCATACATGCACTGACACACCCACTCACTCACCTATAAAAAATCTCGCACACCCACTTTCTCATATATCCAGTCTCTTATATAGCCAGGCTCTCTTCTATACACCACTTATACACCCACTCACATACCCATACATGCACTTCCATAGCTAGTTACCTTAGTATATATGTTTAAGACTCAAAAACTTTTAGAAAACACATAAAGTCACTGGATGATGCCATCAGTGATGTTATTTGAGATGTCATCAGTGATATCATTAGTGATGTCAACAATGATGTCACTGACCATGTCATCAGTGATGTAATATATGGGGCCATAAGCAGTGCATTGCGGGCGATGAATTTCTCTGGTTTTGTGCGAGTGAAATGTCAGTCTAACTATAATGTCCTTGTAACCTTTGGTTTTTTCAGTGAATTTCTTAGGTTTGATTAATCCTAAGTATAATTTCTCTGTAACTCTGTAACCTTTGTTTTTTTAGTAAACATATATGTATATATATTTGCACTGAAAAAAGCAAAGGTTATAGGGACATTATAGTTAGTGTCGGATTTCACTTGTTTAAAACCAGTGAAATGCAGCAGTTATAGTTACCTGAGCTGAGTATAACGTATGGTCCCGCAATGCACTGCTTACGACCTCAAATATAACATCACTCATGACATGGTATGTTACATCACTTGTGACATCACTGATGACATCTCAAATGAAATCAACGATGGCATCGCCAATGACATCATCAAGTGAGTGTTAGTATTTTTAAGAGTTTGTGGGTGTTAAACATATATACTAACCTACTACAAAAGTTCAATAAGTATACTAGGTGCACTACTACTGAGTCATAATACTTCTAATATATATTATGTGAGTGGCTGTGTGACTGTATCCTTGTGTGTATGGGTGTGTAACTGGCTGTATGGGTTTATAAGAGGGTTTGTGAGTAGCTGTGTGGGTGAGTGATATGCTGTGTGAGTGACTGTGTTGGTGAGTGGGTGGGTATGTCAGTGGCTGTTTGGGTGAGTGAGTGGCAGTGTGAGTGGCTCTATGAATGGGTAAGTGGGTGTGTTGTGACCATGTGGGTAAGTAAGTGGGTATCTGAATGATTGTATGAGTGGGTGAGTCAGTGTGTAAGTGGCAGTATGGGTGAATGAGTGGCTGTTTGAGTGTGTGTTTGGTTAAGTGAGTTGGTGTGTGACTGACTGTATTAGAGAGTAAGTCTCTGTGAGAATGGCTGTATGAGTGAGTGAGCAGATGTGTAATTGCTGGTATGGATGTGTGACTAAGTTATGTATGGGTAAGTGAGTGGCTGTCTTAAGAGGCTGAATGGGTGAATGAGTGGGTATTTGAGTGACTATGTAGGTAAATTAGTAGGTGTGTGAGTAGCTGCATGGGTGAGTGTGTGGCTATGTGAATGGCTGTACGGGTGAGTGACTGGTTATATGAATGGCTGTATGGCTGAGTGAATGGTTGTGTGAATGGTTGTATGAGTGAGTAAGTGGGTGTGTGTGCCTCTATGGAAGAGTGAGTGGGTATGTGAGTAGTAGTATGGGTCTGTGAATGGGTATGTGAGTGGTTGTGTGGGTGTGGTAATGGGTATACAGGAGGTAGTATGGGGGTGTGAGTTTATATATGAGTGGTTCACTGGATGATGTGATCAGTGATGTCATTTGAGGTGACATCAATGATGTCATCATCGATGTCACAGACTTTGTCATGAATAATGCAATATGTGAGGTCATGAGCAGTGCATTTAGGTGGCGTAAGTTATAGTTAGCTGAGGTAACTAAAACTGCTGGATTTCACTGGCTTTGTATGAGTGAAATTTGAGGCAAACTATGACATCCCTGTAACCTTTGTTTTTTCAGCAAATTTCTAAGGTTTCTTAAATTATATTTCCTAACTATAATATCCCTATAACCTTTGTATTTCTCTGTGAATTTCTAAGTTTTTTAAATGCTAATTCCTAACTATAAAATATATATTCACTTAAAAAACCATAGGTTTCAGGCACGTAATAGTTGTAAAAAACCTTAGAAATTCACTGAAAAAACCATAGGTTTTAGGGAAAGTTATAGTTAGTTGGAAATTTCACTCGTACAAAACCAGAGAAATTCCCTTGTTATAGTTAGTTCAGCTAACTATAACTTAAGCCATCTCACTCATGACATGGTCAGTGACATCACTGATGACATCTCAAATGACATCACTGATGACATCACTGATGACATCATCCACTGACTGTGTGTTTCTGTAAAGCTTAAATATGTTTAATATATATAGGGAAAAACATATTGAAGAATGAGTGGATGTATAAGTGTCTGAATGGATAATTTAGTAGGTGCGAGACTGACTCTATAAGTGAGTGATTACACGTATCTTACTGAATGCATGGGTTAGTGACTAAACTGTGTGAATGTCTGTATCCGTCTGTCTGTTGGTGTGTAAGCAGCTGCATGGATTTGCAAATAGCTGCATGAGTGTTTATATGGGTTATTGATTGGTTGTCTGAGTATCTGTATGGGTGCCTGAGTGTTTGTGTGGGTGGGGTGTGTGTGACTCTGTGCATAGATGTGTGAGCGGGTGATTCACTGGGTGCATGGTTTCAAGAGTGCATCTGTGATGGACTGTATGGGTGGGTGAGTGTATGGGTGTGTTAGTGAGTGAATGTATATCTCAGTGGTACATGTGTGAGTAACTACATATGTGTAAAGCAGTATATATGTGTGTTGGAGTACATAAATGGCTATAAGTGAGAGTGTCTGATTGTCAGAGTAGCTGTATGGATGAGTGTGTGCTTGTATCAGTGATTGTATAAGAGCGTAAGAATGTGCTAGTATTTGTATGAGTAATTGAGCTGGTGTATGTATAACTGTATAGGTGAGTAAATGGCAGTGTGAGTAATTATTTGCATGACAGACTAGGTGTGTGAGTACCTCTATGGATGAGTGGCAGTGTGTGAGTTTCTATAAAGGTGTATGAGTGCATATGATAGTCCTGTACTAAGTGACCATAAGTATGAGTGACTGTACGGGTGAGTGAGTGGATGTGTGTGTAAACCTAAGAGTCAGTGAGTGGGTAAGTAGTTATTGGTGTTGGAGTGTCTATGGTTTTGAGAATGACAGTCTGTAATTTAGAGTGGGTGTATCAAAGGTTATATTAGGGTGTGAGAAGATGCATCAATTTATCACATGGGTGATGTCATCAGTGATGTCATCAGGGATGTCATTTGAGATGTCATCAGTGATATCATCAGTGAAGTCACTGACCATGTCATGAGTGATGTAATATGTGACGTCATCAGCAGTGCATTGCAGGGGCATGAGTTATAGTTAGCTGAACTAACTATAATGGGGGAATTTCTCTGGTTTTGTACGAGTGAAATGTCCAACTAACTATAACTTTCCCTAAAACCTATGTTTTTTTCAGTGAATTTCTAAGGTTTTTTAAATGCTACTTTCTAACTATAACATGCCTGAAACCTATGGTTTTTTCAGTGAATTTCAAAGGTTTTTTTAAGACTACTTTCTAACTATAAGGTGCCTGAAACCTATGGTTTTTTCAGTGAATTTCAAGGTTTTTTAAATGCTAATTTCTAACTATAACATGCCTGAAACCTATGGTTTTTTCAGTGACTTTCAAAGGTTTTTTAAATGCTAGTTTCTAACTATGCTTACAGAGGTAGGACATGTGAAGAAAGAAGAAAAAACACGCAGAAACAAGCAAAAGAAATGCAGAAAAACCGACAGAAGTCCACAAACACGAATACAAGTGCAGGAAATAGCAAGACATGTGCAGAAAGAACCAACAGAGGAGTAGAAAGAGGCCTTGTTGCAAAATCATCCTGTGGCCACACCTTTTTCCGATGGGAACTGGTGGTAACTGACTTTGACTAACCAGGCCTAGAGCCAGTGCAATGCTAAAAGACACTTAGAATACAGTGAAAACACCTACAGACACTAGGAAACACTATGCGTTGGGATACCCCTTTGATTAGCATTACCTCCTCTGTAAGGCCCTAGTACAAAATAGGGCAGGGGGATTAAAACTACCTCCAAGTCAGAGGTGCAGAAAAATGCTACTTTAACTAGTAGCCGCGTTTACAGAGTGGTGGATAATGGGTGCTGGGAGTCAAACCAATGCTCAGCAATTCCGCTGCGTAGGACTTTCAGGAGGTACCAGCAAGGATTGTTGGCCCCCAAACTCCCTCAGGAATAAATTGGACTTCATCCCCATCTCGTAGTCTGCTACGGGGCAGATTTGAAGAGTGGTAGAGAAAGGGGGCCATGGCCTCCGAAGATGTCTTAGCAATCCCACTGTGTGGGTCGTACTGGAGGTAACAAGAGGGGTAGTTGGCCCCCAAGGATATCCTTAGGGGCCAACTTCCCAAACTATTACCTCCAGTCAGTCAAACACAGCAGCATTGGTAAGTACTCGTACCAGGCCACACCCACTTTGCCCACCCACCACTCTACAAACGCGCTCCCTGGCATGCTCTTGGTTGGGGAATGAAGTCCCCTTCACTGCTGAGGGTCCTTTAGGGGCCAACTAGCCTACCTTTTACATCCAGTAAGCCCCACACAGTGGGATTGGTGAGAGGTAGACAAAGGCCATGCCCCCTTTCTCCACCACTCTGCAAACACGCCCCCTGGCACATTGTAAATTGGGGGATTAAGTCCCCTTGAGTCCTGAGGGTCCCTGGGGTCCAACTAGCCCACCAGGTATCTCCAGTAAGTGCCACAGAGCTGCGTTGCAGAGAGGTGTAAAAGGGACATGGCCTGGACCACCTCTCTGCAATGCAGCCCTGTGGTGCATACTGGAGGTACCTGGTGGGCTAGTTGGCCCCCAGGGGCCCTCAGAATTGAAGGGGAATTAATTCCCTAACTTAAAACTTGCCTCAGGGCGTGTTTGCACATATGTCACCTCAGGCCCCACCCCGTCCCTTCACCACTGTGCAAACGTGCCCCGTGGCACATTTTAGGTTTGGGGATTAATTCCCCTTGAATCCTGAGGGTCCCTAGGGTCCATCTAGCCCACCAGGTACCTCCAATAAGTACCACAGAGCTGCGTTGCAGAGAGGTGTAAAAAGGGGCACGGCCTGGACCACCTCTCTGCAGCACAGCCCTGTGGCGCTTACTGGAGGTACCTGGTGGGCTAGTTGGCCCCCAGCGACCCCCAGTATTGAAGGGGAATTAATTGCCCAATTTAAAACGTGCCACAGGGTGCGTTTGCAGAGTGTTGCTGGGAGGGGGCGGGGCCTCTGCCACGATCACGTCTTTTTTTTTTTTTGAAGGGATGTGTGTCGCCCCCCTTCTGAGGCCTCTATTGGCCCTGGAGACCCCATCCCCCGGGGCCGGCCCTCTCCTTTGGAACCGTGGGGGAGCCACAATTCCCCCACGGTGCCGCCAGCTGCCAGCTCCCAGCGTCCTGCGGGAGCCGGCATTGCTTTTCCACATAAGGGAGCTGCTGACATGCAGCTCCCCATGTGGAAAAGCAATCTGCTTTGCTTCATTGAAGCGAGAGTAGGTTTCCCTGCTCTCGCTTCAACGAAGCAAAGCAATTTGCAATGACACTTCCGCCCTGTCATTGCAAACATGAGTCTCCTGGGGGTGGGCACCCTGGGACACTGCAGGAGCACAGCCCTGGGGAGGTGGTGGTCCCCGGGGCGTGTGGGGGGGAGCTTGAGCTCCCCCACACAGGTGTAATGTCTTTTTTACACCAAGGGGGGAGGTGGATCATCTGTGTATCTAAGTATCGAAACTTTTATTTTTTGATTTTCTCAGCAACTACTGAACGGATTAACACCATTTTTAAAAGAGGACTCTTACTGAACCAAGGGCTACCTTTTGCTAAATTTGGTGTAATTCCGTTCAGCAGTTTCGGCTGTAACCGTGTCTAAAGTTTCCTATGAGAAATTGATTTTCCAACCTCTATTTTTTAAATTTCTCAGGAACTACTGAACAGATTTACACCATTTAAAAAAAAAGGTCTCTTTCTGAACCAAGGGCTACCTGTTTGCCAAATTTCTTGCGAGAAATGCGCATGCGCGGGCGTCCGCGCATGCGCATTTGTCAGAAGTAGTTGGAAACCAGGAAGAGGGAGCCCCGGAGACGCCGCGCTTCAGGTAAGTGTCTTTACTATTATTTAATTTACAATTAGGGTATGTTTTAAAAGGAGGGGGAGTGGGATGTGGGTGGCGCGTAGTGGGGCTAGGCGGAGCACGTAGTGTGCGTAGATTTGGGCAAACTACGCGCTGCTTCACGTAGCCCCACTACGCCAACTACGCCCACCCTTACTTAAGGTGCAATAATTCACCATTGGGTATTTTCTTGATCAATGCCATGGGGTGTTGGCTTCCTGCATACAACATTGAATTGTCGGCAGTTGTCTTACAATATAGTTGGTCAGTAATTCATTACTTCTACATATACCTCTAGGTCCAGATAGTGACACTAGTGGTGCTGATATTCACAGAGAATACCAAATTTAAGTAATTCGGGTTGAGGGCAGCCATATATGTTTCAGTTGATTCAGAAGTGCCTTTCCAGATGATAAATAAATTGTTGATATATCTGGCCCACAGTGCCACATTCTCAACCCATTGTTCCAGTCCTTCTGCCCAGGCCACATGCCTCTCCCACCAGCCACAAACAAGTTCGTATAGCTGGGGGCGAAGCACGTGCCCATCACTGTACCCTGTTTTTGACAGTAAAGTTGTCCTGCAAAAATATATTTTTTGTTTTCTAAGCAGAATCGGATCATCTCTAGTAGCATAACATTATGCTCCCGAAATGTTAATGCCCTCCTATTGAGAAACCATTTTATAGCAGTAAGACCCTTCTCATGTTCAATACATGTGTGCATGCTGGTAATATCAAGGGTTATTAATAGCATCTCATTCTCCCAATCAATGCCATCAATCAGTCTCAAAACAATCATGTGTATCTTTCATGTAGGAGCTCAGATCTTTTACCAAAGGGAACTAGAAACAGTAAATATATATCTGAACATTTTCCAGAAGGCTGTTCTGTGATGCCACTATTGGTCTACCGGGTGGGTTAGTTAAATCTTTGTGCACCTTTGGCAGATGATAAAAAGTAGGATGAACAGGGTGTTCACAATATAAGAACCAATATTCTTCCTGGTCAAGCATCCCACAGTCTCGCCACCTGGTTAGGTGCTCATGAAAACTCTTGACACAGTTTTTGTAATCCTTTCCTTGGATAGGCTAGTAACACTGTTTAGCCCTGAGATGCCTCATTGTAATACTGTTCCTTCTTAAAAAGCACAATATTGTCCCCCTTATCAGAGGGTTTAATGATCAGAGTTCCATAATTGTTTATCAGAAAGTACATTAATAACTGGTTTTATTTTTAACAATTTTGTGAATTGGCACAACATTGTTGCATTTACTGTGGAGAATCTGTGATCAGTAAATGTATTTCACATACTGAAAAATACAAGAAAAGAAATGTTTTAAATAAAGTTTAAGTCTAAATATTTAGTAAAATATTGTTTTAACTTTTCTTTCTGTGATCAGTTTCAGAGAAAATAACCTTTACAAAAATATATGTATATATTTGCCATTACCGACTTCTTCGCGGTGTCATCGTTAGTCGCGAAGAGCACGTGGTTTGTACAAAGTTTAAAACTTACATATAGACATATTCTACAGTGTATCTAACAGAAGAGCTTTATTAGTGTACTTTTCAAACTCATATTTTTGTAGTGAGTTTCCAGAATAATTGTCTTCAAACACTATTTTCCACTTCTTTTAAGACAGCGGAAGTCACGATGACGTGGTAATTGTGTATAGCGCATGCTTTTCAACAACTCTGAAACATATATGTAGAGCTATTGTGAACAAGTTTAGTATAGCTGTTCACTATTATAGTATTGAAAGTTCTGCTTTTCTTTCCATTTTTAAAGAAAACTGCTTTAAACTTGCATTTTGAATTTCCACTTCACTGCGGTAACCGCAAACCTATCGGTCACAGCGAATAGCACATGACTGGAAAAGCAAGGAATATCATTTGATCATATATGTTTCAACAAAATCAATAGGAAGTACACACCCACTCCTCCTTCTTGAAACTTCTTTCATAGAACTTCATTCTGAGCAGATGGATTCACCATGATGTGCAAAGTTTCTCCCTTTTTTTCTATAAAAATGGCAACACAGGAAGGCGATGGAGGTAAGCAGGAACAACAGCTGGACCAGAATGCGGAGGAGGTGGAGACTGAAGATTTGGAAGAAGAGGAACCTACACAAAATAGACTAGTGTGTCATGAGATTTTTGCAAAATCCCATCAGGGGAATTGAAAACTGCTGCCAAACTTGTGCAATGCACAATTTGCGACAAGACCTTTTCTAGAGGGATAAACAAGAAATATTCATGTGGGAAAATGTCTATGTTATATCATCTAAAAATCTATCATAAAAAAATGTCTCCAACCGGAAAGATGGAGGACCATCTACTTCAGTGTCAGCAGCAACAATTACCGGACAGAAAGTCCCTTCAGAGGTGCAGACTACTGCAATTGATATGGCTCCAGAGTTTTCAAGAATGGCCACGTACGGCATGGACAGTAGTGTTGTTATAAGTGCTGGTCTTACAGCTATTTGCAATGCTGCAAAACACCTTATATGCGAATTTGTTTTCCCTATTATATGTTTTGAAAAATTTTCACTGTATGTTTTGTCAATTCCTCCTGTCCCAGTTGCCATTTTTATTATGAAAAAGAAGAAACAAAATGTTGCACTTTACAAAAGCACTAAAAAGGAAAACATTTCCTGTTGGAACCGCCTTTTACAGTTATAAAAAGTTAAAGTATGTACATATGTTGGATGAGTGTATGACGGGTGTATGGATGATTGAATGAGTGCATCATTGGTGCATGGATGTTACAATGAGTGCAGCAGTGCAGTCTGAGTGAATCTCTTAATGCATAAGTAGTGCCTGAGTGATTGGATGAGTTCATGGGTAGTGCCTGGGTAATTGTATGAGTTCAAGAGTACTGGCCGAGTGATTAGGTGAGCGTATGGATAGTGATTGGGTGAGTGCATGCATAGTGTCTGGGTAATTGGATGAGTACAAATGTACTGCCTGAGTGATTGGATGAGTATATGGGTAGTGCCCGGGTGTTTGGATGAGTGCATGGGTAGTGCTTGAGTGAATGGATGAGCGCATGGGCACTCTGTGAGTGAATGGAGGAGTGGAGCTGTAGTGTCTGGATCACTGGATAAGTGCATGGGTAGTGCCTGAGTGAGTGAATGAGTGCATGGGTATTGCCTGAGTGACTAGGTGAGTGCAAAAGTAGTGATTGGATGGTTGCATGTATGTATGGGTAGCAGCTGGGTGAATGGATGAGTACATAGGTAGTGCCTCAGTGAATGGATGAGCACAAGGGGGGTGTCTCAGTGAATGGATGAGTGCATGGATAATGGCTGGGTGAATGAATGAGTGTGTGGGTAGTGCCTGGGTGATTGGCTGACTGCATGGGTTGTGCCTGGGTGAATAGATGAGTGCATGGGTAGTGCCTGAGTGAATGGATGAGTGCATGGGTAGTACATGAGTGCATGGATGAGTGCAAGGGTAGTTCCTGGGTGATTGGATGAGTGCATGGGTAGTGACTTAGTGAATCGATGAGAGCAAGTGTAGTACCTGAGTGAATGGATGAGTGCCAAGAGTAGTGCCTGGGTGATTGGATGAGTGCATTGGTAGTGCCTGAGAGATTCGATATGTGCATGATTAGTGCCTGGTTGAATGGATGAGTGCATGGGTAGTGGGTAAGTGAGTGGATGAGTGCAAGCATAGTGCCTGGGTCATTGGATGAGTGTATGGGTAGTGCCTGAGGGAATGGATGAGTGCATGGGTAGTGCCTGAGTGATTTGATATGTGCATGGTTAGTGTCTGGGTAATTGTATAGTGCATGGGCTGAGTGAATGGATGAGTGTAAGAGTAATGCCTGGGTGATTGGATGATTGCATGAGTAGTGCCTGGGTAAATGGATGAGTGCATGGATAATGCCTGGGTGAATTAATGAGTACATGGGCAGTGCCTTGCTCATTGGATGACTGTATGGGTAGTACCTGAGTGGATGGATGAGCACATGCGTGCTGCCTGAGTGAATAGATGAGTGAAAGGGTAGTGCCTGGGTGATTGGATGAGTGCATGGGTAGTGCCTGAGTGAATGGATGAGCGCATGCATAGTTCCTGAGTAAATGGATGAGTGCAAGGATAGTGCCTTAGTGATTAAATGTGTGCATGTGTAGTGCCTGGGTGAATGGGGGTTCCTGGCACGAACGGACCGACTGTGCTAGTTTCCCTGTGCTTACCTGTGCTCCTCTGAGGCTTGTGGGGCTGTTGCACTCTTTGCTGCTCGTTCTTTCTCCCTCCCGCCGCCGCTGGACATCGCGGCCGCTGTGTGGGGAGAGATAAAGACTACACCACCCAAGATCCCTTGCCTTAATACCCCGGAAGCGGAAGCGAAGGATTTCGTGCCCGCAGGCGCTACAAAAGTAACCCCACCCCCGGCAAAGCGGGGGTTCCTGGCACGAACGGACCGACTGTGCTAGTGTCCCTGTGCTTACCTGTGCTCCTCTGAGGCTTGTGGGGCTGTTGCGCTCTTTGCTGCTCGTTCTTTCTCCCTCCCGCCGCCGCTGGATATCGCGGCCGCTGTGTGGGGGGAGATAAAGACTACACCACCCAAGATCCCTTGCCTTAATACCCCGGAAGCGGAAGCGATGGATTTCGTGCCCGCACGCGCTACAAAAGTAACCCCACCCCCCGGCAAAGCGGGGGTTCCTGGCACGAACGGACCGACTGTGCTAGTGTCCCTGTGCTTACCTGTGCTCCTCTGAGGCTTGTGGGGCTGTTGCGCTCTTTGCTGCTCGTTCTTTCTCCCTCCCGCCGCCGCTGGATATCGCGGCCGCTGTGTGGGGGGAGATAAAGACTACACCACCCAAGATCCCTTGCCTTAATACCCCGGAAGCGGAAGCGACGGATTTCGCACCCGCAGGTGCTATAAAAGTAACCCCACCCCCCGCGTCGCGGGACCGGGCGCGGGCAGCGCCGGGCTAAGCCCGGGCAAAGGGCGGGCCATCTGTGGCCGTCAGGGGCCGGAAGAGGCCGGGCTGGGCCTGCTCTCTGTGATCTGCGTAAAGACAAGGTACTGTGCTTAGTGGTGTTTGTTAGGTGTAACCATGGTGAAAAAGAAGTCCACTGGAGCCAAACCAAATGGGGTGGTAGGGGCAACCCTGGACTCATATTTAGTCAGAGCTGCTAGTGTCCTGACTGAAGAAATAGAAAGAACTGAAAGGCGCTTGTCGATGGGGATAGGGAATAAGACAACAGCCCTCATCCACGAGACCCTTGATACTCCAGACTTACAAACACAGCAACAATCACCAGGCATTTCCAGGGATCTAGTAGATCAGCTAGAACTCATGACTTCCCCCCCAAACACTATTGAGCATCATGTGTCCACCTCCCCAATTCATATTCAAGAGCCCCTGGTTGTAGAGGTCTCTCCCTCCCCCCCGGTTTCAATCCAGACAAGACGCACAAGAGCTGGGGGCCCGGCTCTCGCTGTACCATCTAAGAAGCAGACTTCGGGACGAATTACTAAATCAGGCTCGGGCCCCCATCCTCAGGTGGAGGTTTTATCTAACAAACTCTGGGCAGCAATAAAGAATAAATTGGATGTTATATTGGCCCCCATTACTGACAGATTGATATCTATCGAAGATAGATTTTCTATATTGGAAGCGAAGCTTAGCGCCATGACAACAATTGTGCAACCTTCTACCCTGGTGTTGTCGGAAACAAGAATCCCCGACCAACCTCAGTGCTCTGTGCCTGTGTTAATGAAGGAAGCTCCCTCTAATGGTGTTTATTTGCCCCTCCCAGCGGCGGCAGGCTTTTCCACTCACACTCACTCCAACATCAACTATGCTTACCCAAAATTGCCAAATTGCTAATGTTCATAATAACGAACTTCCCCCTATCGAGCCTACTCCTACTATGAATGTAAAAAAAACCTTCCCAGGGAAAGGGCTCCCGTTTGTCAGAGAGGCCATTCCTTTGGTTCTTGTTCTTGCCAATGTTCCCCATCTAAGACCGGGTCAAGCAGAGTCAACAACTGCGCTGATGGATAAAGCATTACATTGGCTTAGTAGGAACATGAACATTGGAGGAGTGGGTGGCCAACAACAACTGGCAAGAGAAATTATAATGGCCAGACGTGTTCCATGGCTAGGAAATAATGAGAAAAAATTTGGGGGAGATTGTGTTGCCATTAATTTTGCTACTATGTATGTATTACCTAATGTTCTTGCCAACCTATTGCCACCTCAGAAAAGGGACTCTGGTATAATCCCACTTACATTGGAATTTTTTATCGGTAATCCCAGATCCCTAAAACGAAACGTGACGCAAAAATCATCTAATGGCCTAAATATAGTTACTGGTAGGAGGGCACTCTCAAGTTTTTCTAGTGATCTTAGGCTAGAAAATAGATTTATCGCCTTGACCGATCTGGAGGAATGTGATTGACATAGGGGGAGTGATAACTACCCTGTTCGAACACACCCCCAAGAAAACATGCTGATCGGAGACAGAACTCTAGATGAAACAATTGCCTGTACTAATGCCCGAGTTCTTACGTATACCTTCACGAGTAACCATCAAATATTGGCATCTGTTTGTAATAGGCCAATTGAACAAATGATCCCCTTTGGCAACATAATAAATAATCCTATGGCAATAGTAAGGGGAAAGCCCTTACAAAATACTTCTAATAGTGGTAGCAAAATATCCTTGATATCATGGAACATCGCAGGTATTGTCCAGAAAATGTTGTCTCCTGACTGGGGCAACTTTATAGACAAATACGACATTTGTCTATTTCAGGAGTCTTGGGCTGTTGATCCTGTTTTTAGGGCTGGATACCTTAACTTTTACATCCCTGCAAAAAAAAACCCTAAAGGGCGTCCTGTAGGTGGCCTTGTGGCCTGGGTTCGGCAAAACCTAGGCTGTTGTATAGTATTGTTAAAATCCTCTGATAAAGATATTTAAGTGTTGAAACTCAGTAGGGCTAATGAGAGTACCCTTGCTATTTTTAATGTGTATGCTAGGGGTCAGAGGGGAGGACAAAGTTCAGAGACTATAACATCTCTGGACTTACAATTAGAAAATCTTCCCGTTCATATTATTCCTATTGTAGCAGGGGATTTTAACACTACATTTGAACCATTGGGCAACGAGGTGCAGGAGTTATCAATAGAACAGGACCTTAGATGGGGAATCCCAAGGCTTGATTTACCCCCTGTTAAAAGATGGTCAAATGTTGCAATCCAACTTAAGGCGTTGTGTCTTGAAAGAGGCCTCAGGGCTGCAAATGGGCGTACCAGATCAGATTCGAAAGGAGTAACTACCTTTTATAACGGGTGCTCTACTAGCCGTATCGACTATATATTGATTGATCTTAGGATATGGCATAGACTTGATGACATGAAGGTAACATGGCGGCTTGAAAGTGATCACAATCCCCTATGTATTGATTTCTGGGCCACGATTAGGGAGGGAGACGTGACCCAAGCTGAGGGAACTATATCCTCGGATTTAGTGATCGCAAATGACAAACGCCATGTAAAATGGAACAAAATAGTTGAACATCCTGAAAAGTTGGAAGCCCTTAAAGTTGAAGTAGTTAAGAGTACCGACTTTCTTATGTCAAGAGTCTCTAGTGTAGAATTCCCACGAATTGTGATAGAAGCCCATACTAGTCTATTTGATAACTTGAAAACATACTTCTTAAAGGATGTGAAGCCAGGGAGACAGGTTTCAAAAACTAACGACGCTAGATGGTTTAATACTACATGTAGAGTGGCTCGCCAGAAGCTGAGTGAAGCTTTAAGATCAAGAGACCACTTGGGGGTAAGAGGTGCAAGGGACCATTATAGGGATGTGCAAAAAAAAGCAAAAAAAGACTGGGACCAAGCATGGCGGCAGGATCTGAGAAGTGCCTGCGCAGCAAAGGATTCGAGAATTTTCTGGAGCATTGTCAACTGGGACAGGGGTGGGCGTTCGGAGCCCCCCAGAATAATGTTCCTCAGGCACAATGGGTTGAATTTTTTAGACCCCAGTACGCTGGTAGCGCAACTGGGGAGGATCTACCATCACATTTTTTAAAATTTTATTCTGGCACAGTGTTTTTTATCAAGGATGTTGAGGTAGCACTTGATTGTGTGGCAAGGAGAAGAGCTCCAGGTATGGATGGAATTCCGGCCGATGTATTTCTCAGTGATAAGCCAACCTGGTGTCAGTACATAGCCATTCTTGCTAATGCAGTGGCTAATGGAGCACCAGTGCCCCCATCTTGGAAAGGTGCTGAGATAATTCCTGTTTTTAAGAAAGGAGACAAATCCCTCCCCAGTAACTACAGGCACATAAGTCTTATTGATTCAATACAAAAGGTTATGGGTCGTTTAGTGTTAGGAAAAGTACAGACCTGGGTAGAGGGTGCTAACATTCTGTCCCCATTTCAAGCGGGATTTCGTTCCTGTACCAGCACCACAGACCAAATTTTTCGGTTTTTAACTATTTACTGGAGGAATGTGGTCCTGAATGGGGGGTCACTCTACGCTGTCTTCGTAGATCTTAAATCAGCGTTTGATCTGGTCCCTCGGAGGAAATTGTGGGGTGTGCTTGGTGACCTGGGGATGGCTCCGGAATTGATAACACTTCTCGCTCGCTTACATGAGGGCAATTTTGCAAAAGTTAGATGGGGGGCGCAGGGGGAGGTTACCGACTCCTTCCCTGTTGGGCGTGGTGTCTGACAGGGGTGTGTGTTGGCTCCTACCCTGTTCTCTTTGTACATCAACGGGGTAGTTGAGTACCTTTCGATGACCCCCACTGATGCTCCCCTACTGGCTGGCAATCATGTCCCTGTCCTCATGTTTGCGGACGATACTTTGCTCATCTCCAGGACACCGAGCGGCCTCCAGAAGGCCATTAATGCATTTGGAGAATTTTGTTCTTTAAGAGGGCTAGAAATAAACACTTCAAAAACCAAGTTCATGGCTTTTAATCAGCATGAATCTTTTAGAGGCAGTATTTTATTAAATAATGTGCCCCTAGAACAGGTGAGTGCGTTTACGTACCTTGGTATCTCCCTCCAGAAGGACTTGGGTTGGAATCACCACTTGGATCTTACAGCCCTAAAACTACACCAGCATATAGGGTGTTTGACCAAGAAATATAAGTCCTCTTTTACAAAACCAGTCACTCCTGCCCTAGAAATGTATAACGCTAAAGCGGTGAGCTCGGCCCTTTATGGAGCTGAGCTCTGGGGATTTAATGATATAAAAAAGCTAGTAAGATTAGAAAACAAATTTTTACGTAACCTTGCTAGCGTCCCACAAAGCACTCCTACGATCCCACTTCACCTAGACCTAGGGAGAAAAAATATAGCGGACCTAGCAAAGTTACGGCCACTCCTTTATTGGAGACGTCTCTGGGTCACTCCGGAACTTGCGCAATATGCCCTGGGTTTTAAGGATGTGATCTTATGGGACTGCTTCCATAGAGTAGGTTGGCTAAAAGAGATCAGGTCCCTACTCATTAAACTGGATCTAGAGACACTTTGGGACAACCCTGAGACGGCAGTCTTCCCATCAAAGGTGCAACTGAAACAGAAATACTGGGAAATGGTTTATGCATCTGTAGTTCACTCCAGTATTTCAACTAGCCTAACAGGTCGCTTTCTGGATTCTAAATCGTGGCCAGTGTGTGAGGCCTACTGGGATTTGATCGAGAGGCCCTTTGACCGAAAACTTTATTTTCAGTTCAGGATAGGTAGTCTACCCATCAAGACCTTTACCTGTAAATGGGCTTCTAGAACTGATGACAAATGCCACTGCTGTATGGCAATGGCTAAGACCATTCCCCATGTATTTTTTGTTTGTCCGTTATATGCGGCCCCACGGCGGAGTTGGCTGAGGCCGATTTGTATTTTGTTGGGTGCCCGGAGATGTGATGTTGTGCTGAGAATCCTAGGGTCTGATTGTAGTCCTAGTATAGCTATAGCAGTTGCCAAATTCCTGGGCTGGTCCTGGATCATACGCACTCGCACTTTAAATAAAACTATTGCTGCTACCTAATCCTAAGATGTACTTTTTAAATATGATCTGTTTCACCGTGCTGTCTCTCCTCTTTTAACTGTTCTTAAGGTTTTCTAGATACATGACAGTATATGGAATTTAATTATCTTTTATCTTGTAATTGTAATGTATCATGTGTTATCTATTTATTAAGTTGTGTGATATGTGTTGTATTTATGTGCTTTTATGACAAACTGTCGAAATAAAGCTTTTTGAATTGAATTGATAAGTGCATGGGTAATGTCAGAGTGAATGGATGAGTGCATGGGTAGTGCCTGAGTAAATGGATGAGTGCAAGGGAAGTGCCTGGGTGATTGGATGTGTGCAAGGGTAGTGCCTGAGTGATTGGATGAGTGCACGGATAGTGCCTGGGTGAATTTAGGAATGTATGACTAGTGCCTGGGTGAATGGATGAGTGCATGGATAATGTCAGAGTGAATGGATGAGTGCATGGGTAATCAGTGAGTGTATGGATGCATGCAAGCATAGTGCCTGGGTCATTGGATGAGTGTATGGGTTGTTCCTGAGTGAATGGATGAGTGCAAGGGTAGTGCCTAGGTGATTAAATGTTTGCATGGTTAGTGCCTGGGATGAATGGATGAGTGCGTGGATAATGTCAGAGTAAATGGATGAGTGCATGGGTAGGCCTGAGTAAATAGATAAGTGCAAGGGCAGTGCCTGGGTGATTGGATGTGTGCATGGGTAGTGCCTGGGTAAAAAGATGAGTGTATAAGTAGTGCCTAGATGTTTGGATAAGTGCACAGGGGCAATGACTGGGACATTGGATGATTGCATGGGTAGTGTCTGAGTAAATGGATGAGTGTATGGGTTGCTTGGGTGATTGGATTAGTGCATGAGTAATGCCTGGTTGATTACATGAGTATGTGGGTAGCATGTCGGTGACTGAATGAGTGCAAGCATAGTGCCTGTGTGGTTGGAAGAGTGCATGCCTAGTTCGTTGCTCACTGAGTGAGTGCATGGGTAATGTTTGTGTGAATAGATGAGTGCAAAAGTCGTGTGTGGGTGATGGGATATGTGCATGGTTAGTTCCTGGGTAAATAGATGAGTGCATGGGTAGTGTGTGAGTGAATGGATTAGTGGAAGGGTAGTGCCTGAGTAAATGAATGAGTGGAAGGGTAGCCCCTGAGTGATTGGATGAGTGCACGGTAGTGCCTGGGTAATTTCATGAGTATAAGGGTAATGCTTGGGTGATAGGATGAGTGCATGGATAGAGCCTGTGTGATTGAGTCACTACATTGATAGTGCCTGGGTAATTAGATGAGTGCATGGGTAATGCCTAGGTGATTGAATGAGCGCATGCGTAGTGCCTGAGTGAATGAATGAGTGCATTGGATCAGTGCATTGATAGTGCCTGGGCAAATGGATGAGTGCCTGGTTAGTAGTTGGGGGAATGGATGATTGCAAAGGTAATGCCTGGGTGATTGGATAGGTGGCATGGTCAGTCCCTGGGTGAATCGCTGAGTGCATGGGTAGAGCATGAGTGAATGGATGAGTGCAAACATAGTGCCTTGGTCATTTGATGAGTTTATGGGTAGTGCCTGAGTGAATGGATGAGCACATGCATGGTGTTATATTCCCAAGTTAGGCCCATGTTGTGAAGAAGCCTATTTCTTACATTTCCCTAGAAAATAACATTTCAGCTGTGAACATTTGCATGCATGACAATGTTGGATTAGTTTCTCTGAAGCTACTTTGTTTACACATCCAGCTTCGCACAACATTATCACAACGCCTTGAACATCATGTACTAGGCCTCTCTATGCACTGGGTACAAAAGTCATCCTATCTTGATCCACAAGGCGACAATGCTATCTACATATCCTTAACATCACCAATCTAATGCGCATATTGTGAGGCCGCCTTTTATTATATATAATAGGCATCCTGATAGATTGGTAGAGGGGTACTTCTGCTGACACTGTGGGTCCATGCATACTGAGGATCCACCACACGCTGGTCTGACATTCCGCGAGGGGTGTCCAACTAGATACCAAGACGGGGTCCTTCTCCCTATCCCATCAGGTAATGGGGTTGGATCGTCCCTGGGGGGATTCTTGGCTCTACACCTACACACATTCTAGATACACTTAGAGTAGAGTTTGCATAATAGGAGTACGCTAGAATACTGCCTTGTTTATATGCCTGAATATATACAATTGTTTAGCACCATGGTAGAGCTATATCCACTATTAACGCTGTTGGTGCTTGTATTCACATTTATCTGCTTGTATTTTATGCGAGAATAATGTTGGTTCAATAAATATTATTAAAAACGTCCCACTGTGTATTCTCTGTATAATAAGTGAGCATGAGTGACTGAGAGAAAGGTTCAATACTGTCTCCACGATTCCTAAGAAATTAGGGTTGTCAAGTTTAGTGGTTGCCAGAAACTATTCGCTCCCTGGTAGGTTAGGGGGGCTTACAGTGGCACTGCAAGCTAGCTGTTCTATAGGCCAACATATCCTGTGGGGGTGTTTGGAATCAGTCTTGACACCAAGGCCTTAGTTTAGGTTGTCTGAACAATGCGCAGGTCCTACTGATTAGTAGGAATTACACGTCATGGCGCCGCCAATGTTGGTTAAAGGAAAAATAACAGGAGTGAGGGCAGTTAGCCCAGGTTAGGCCGGGCGCAATGTTCAACAAACAACAATGTTGGTTAGGCACCTATTGAATGGGCAACTCTGAGTAGTTTAGTCGTACTCTCTCAGAGACCCCTACTCACATTTGAACCGATTACACCACTATAGTGGGAACGGATGCAAATCCACCACAGCTAAGTAGGCATACCCTATGTATTGGCTGAAGGTTTAATCAAGCTTGGAGGAGTAGAAGTTCCCACACTGTGTAAACAATATTTCTATAATAAATTGTGTAAATACTACTGCTCTCTAACAATGACTGAACAAATAGATGTGGACATTGGAGAAGTTAGTTGGATTAAATATTTCAGAGAATTGCAGACAGGAAGTTACCATGAAATTATTACAACATGGCCTCCCGGCAACAGTTGGAGATTTTACCTTCGTGGTTGAGGCACACAAAGCATTCAGATTAGAGGTATTCTATCTTGGTTTAAATTCCTGCCTGCAGATGCACACACATGATTATTTCATGAATACATTGAAAATGAACCACCTGAAGAGTTGTTTCCATACATCGACTTAAAAGTCCCACTAAAATTACCAAGAGCACATTAATTGATTTAAAGGCACCCTACCCTATAAAACAGAACATGTCAGACTCAGTCCACTCAGAAGAAAAGGAGCAACTTGGCCAGTCTTATTGTCATACACACTGCATCCAGACGTTGCTGCCCTAAGATCAGCAGGAATGCGCATACTTTGCAGTGATTTAGTAAAAGTTTACAGGAATCGAACACAATGTGTACTAAAAATATCGCCAGTCCAAGCTGCGGGGGCTACGCAGGCTACACAACCATACATGGCTACAACAGGTATTAGCCCGCAAACACTGAATGCCATTATGGGAAAGGTTCCCACCAGCCAGGAGCAAATTCCATCCTGGATAGTACAAGAAAACAGCACAGCTTGAAGTAGTCTCTCCCCACAGGAAAAACACAGAGTCCTGACTATTTCTTTGCTGATGGGGATAGCTCCCCTTGGGGTACAGTCTTCACTGTCGTATATACCAGAACACATGCTACACCTTCGTTATCTGTCATACCAGATGTACTGAAACAGATTAAGAATGAGTACTGGACACAGCCTGCCTTAGATCTGGGAATGGAACTGATGGGCAATTTTGCCCAGGTATCTACCATTACGTTGTGTAACATAAAAGGAGAGGCAGCAGTGATGGCTCTACGCCAACGCCTGTGGAAATTCAATCCCACACAGCAGGATAGTGAATTACCTAAGATTATAGAGATAACATATGCCTCTTTAGGAAGAGATAATTTGGGAGACTAACCTGGGAAACCAATATTTAAGAGTAGTTCTGAAAAGGATAACTCTAAGCAAGCACTCGATTCTTCAAAGAAGAAATGGGATAATAAACAAAAAAATAAACAAAACAAAACCTAGTCACAGGTTCGGTCTCCTCAACAGGAACACACCGACCAGATATATAATTTGAGAAACCGTGACAATATTAGAAAGCCTGATAGGTATCAGGATACTGATACAAGTTTCTCTCGTTCCTTTCAGGATCAATCCGAAAAATGGTCGGAGAGAGACAGATGGTTAGAGCACAGATAAGTAGAGTGAGTGAAGCTAAAAAGCGAGACACATCAAAATTCAGATTACATCATTAAACAGGAAGATAAACAAAATACTTCAAAACTACAATTTGAAAAGAAAAATTCTGGGATTAAAATCAGAAATGTCCAGGTTACTATGGACTCTGGTTCTGAATGGGGAATGGGAGGTAACAATGCTGGACAGTGCGGACAATGTCACCATAGCTCACCAGAACCTGATGGAATTCTGTGGGTAGTAGAACTGACTGGGCATATCACGGTGGAAACACCTGATACAATGGTAAGTGCCCCACATTGTTTAAATGAAATAATGCTCCAAATGGATGGGGACATAGCCAGAAAAGTGAAGAGTCTTTTTTGGGAGAACCTGACCTATGGTTGCAACATTCTTTTGGCTGAAAAGAATTAGCCACCGAGTTTAAAATGGATTGCCAAATGGGAGAAGAAGTTATTTTATCTGCTTTTTCCGACCTCGTACCAGAATAAGTTAAACATTCATATGCGCATAAGTGGGCGTTATCATTATCTCCTGCACTTTACTGCAATCATGTTGGGTGTGATGATGAGTCACTTCATCACAAAATCCCATTAAAATCAATTCCTCTACCACAGAGACAATACCCGATTAAACATGAAGCAAAGAACCAAGTCAGGGAGATCTTAGGTAAACTTAAGTACCAGGGTGTAATAGAGAATTGAACCTCACCTATGAATAATCGTTTGTTTCCCGTAATTAAACCCAATAATTCATATAATCTAGTCTTGGATTACAGACATCATTTAAATGCATCCACATGCACATTTGCAGTACAGAATGCACACAGTGCTGCACTAATGAATAACATTGTGCTGAACAAGTATAAAACAACATAAGAAATCTCGAATGGACTTTTCTGCCAAAACATAGTGCCTGAAAACAAATATGTGACTGCATTTTCTGTGCTAGGCTCCTAACACCAATTTTGTCAATTACCCCAGGGATATAGGAACAGCTCAGGGTTGTTTTAAGCCAGGGTAGCAGAGTTTCTTCGAAATTTCGACGAGGGGGCATCGTCCTCTGCCGATGATATCTTTCTGACGGACGATGAATTAATGGAACACTTGGCCAGAGTGAACCGCATAATTGTTGGGTTTGCTTATCTGAGCTACAAACTCAATTTAAAAAAATCAAATATTTACCACCTCACTGTCCTACTATCTAGATACAACTTATCAAGTGAAGGCAAAAGCCTGGTGCACTACTCCAACCTTCAACAACTCTGAACAGACATTTTAGGATTTTGGAATTTGGCAGGACATACATTTCATATTATGCAGAAAGGGTGAAAGCTTTCTATGTGTTAACTAGACCGGATTTTTCAGTGCACCATTGAACACAGGAACATGCTGATATTTTACGTTCAGTACAAGCTGACATGCTAGCTTCAAGGCATTTATACACACGTGTTAACACAATTAACCGGGTGATCCATATGGTGGTGCTCGCTGGACCAATTGGTTACACATACATTACATTTAATGAAGGCGATACGGTATCTATTGCATACAATCACATTTGTACTCGAATGCTGAAATGTGTTTTGCACCAACTGAAAAAATACTCACAACAGTAAAGACTGCTGTAGTGAGAGGGAGGGCTCTAGCGCTGGGGAATTGTAGCCCCTGTACCGACCTTGACGGCCGTTACAAAAGCAAGCATTCTGAATGCCAAAGCACCGCATCCATGATGGAGTCAATGGGCTAACACTCTCACTGCAACAGATGTAGATTACATATTTGATTCTACATTAAAAACAAAAGCATTCCTGCAATGTGAACAAGAATATCCTCTGCCGAATGAGATAATGCCTCTAAATCGATATGATATTTTGTGGCATGCTCAATTGTAAAAGTGTGCATGCAGGATGATAAGTTTACTCTTGGAAAAACACACACACAGTCTCTAGGAGACTGTATGGCGCAAGTGGCAGAAATAAAAGCCCTGATATTGGCACTACAAAATACGGAACACAAATTTCCCACACTCATAGTGTGTGATTCATTTTGCTGCCTCCAGTCCTATAATGTATATTTTCGTCATTGGGGCCAGAATGGATTTACAGATTCCAAACTTTGCACAGTAAAGCACAAGATGCTCTAGGAACAAGTGGCAAAGGTGAAAGAACGCCTGCCACGGGCTCATGTCATACATACATTGAGACATCAACGTGTTGGCATTCACATTGGCCTTTGCTGCAATAACACGCTCTAGCACGAGAATAGACGGAGCAACTATAATAGCAGTCACTCAATGCCACGCGCAAAAGCTCAACACTGTTGAAAGTTTTTCCACTCAAGTACTCCTACAAGTTAGATGCCCAAAACATTCCGTTTGCTCAAATTCTGGGACTAATGGATAGAATAATAATAAACACTGATCCAGAATGGGATTAATACTAGCTGCACAAGATCGTCTGGGTTAAGCTCATGCAGGGATTACTGCTACAGTTTCACTACTAAAGCAGCGCTATTGGTGGCTAGATCTTACAAAACAGACCAAGGACTTTGTCCTCAAATGCGACATCTGCCAACAGATGAAGGGCAATACCGTTGCACATCCACCACAAACACCTTTATTGATCTCAGACAAACCTCTTGCGTGTGTCTATTTGGACCACTGCAGCCCCGTACACTCTGACAGGGCTTCTAAGGACATCTTGGTGGTAGTGGATTCATGCTCTAGATTCCTGTTGATATGGCCCCAGCACTCAACTGAAGATTGAACTGTTACAAAGGATTTGCAAGTCTTTATCGGGACATACGCAATTGGTGCTCTACATTCCGACTAGAGCCCGGTGTTTACCTCTCAGGCTTACAAAGAAGCCATGGGAAATTTGAGTGTGGCCTTGTGGTACTCCTCCTCCTATCATCTTGAGGGAAATTTGGAAGTCGGGAGGAAAAACCATGACTTAAAGCAGTCCTTAATATCAAGGGTATTAGGTTTGGGTGGTGGTTGGGTCAATTACCTATATGGGGGCCAGAGAGCACTTAACAACATGCCAAGAAAATCCCTGGGGGGATTGTACATCTTATGAGCTACTGTTCGGGGCAGGAACGTGGGTACCCAACCTCGATAGTGTCAGCACAGTGGTGGCTAAAACATCATTTGACCTCAATGATCGTTTGGATGTTTTACAGGACTTCAAAGAATATTGAGCTTTACAAAGAAACATCCAAGTAAAATGCACCGCCACTGGGGAAGTGAAATCGGTAAGAGTAACACCTGCCTGGGTCCGGGAGATTAGGGACCAGGTCAGAGAGAAAATAGTGAACAAGAAAGAATTTGGGCCACCTTACGGACCTCCTGTACCTGTCCTAGCTTTTGAAGTAACCAGAACTGTCCTTCTTGCACCTCTTGCTGTTTGTCGAGATAAAAGGCTTATCTCAATTAATCTGATCAAACCACATTATGGGACTCGTACTCAACAGTAGGTCATGTGGGCTCCTGGGTAGCCGCCGCACTCCTCTTGCTACCGTATAGGAAGTTCAGATGGAAGCTTTAAGAATGACTGAGGACTCAAATTTCCAAAGAGAGGCTATCAACAAAAATTGGATGATGCATCTCCCTATTGAAACGATTACAACTGTATAGTCAATAAGTACAGACATTTAAATTAGAAAAATTGATGACATCTATGTGAATATCCCACAGATCGAGTTATCCCCCAGCTCTACAAAACCTGCTGAGCTGCCAAGAATAGACCTGACGACTCCTGGCTACTTTGTGCATTATGATGATTTTTCATTGGATTCAAGAGAACCTGAGCTGCCAACACAACCTCTTCCTTTCACGCTTCTAGTTTATGCTTTCTATCTTAGGCTGAAAAAGATTTACTTTGTTGTTCCCTGGATACATGTATGGAATACAATTGGCTTACTTTTCCTGGTAATATGGATTGGTTTGGTAACTGTCTTTATTCTTCTTCTGAATGAACACTATCTCCCAGAATGCTCTGCAGTCCAACATGTGAACTTGGTTCTAAAATCACATGCATCATCACACTGTGAACTGAGAGAATTGTCCCTGGTGAACATTACAGAAGTTCCAGTTCCTGAAGGAATTGTATGGGACAGGGTATTGTATGATGTGTATGGTCCTACTGAATTTTTGCAAATTCCATATTTGTTTAAACTTTCTTCAAATGATATCATCACCTCTAGTACTATTTCTGAAGTTTGGGACATTGAAACTGCATAATTTGCTTTCAGGTTTAGAGCAATCAACTGTGTTTTCAAATGATGAATTGTATGATGGTACATCCAGCTTTAGCGACATGTTTTGTTATTAACGTTATAGTCATCATTTTTTACACAAAGCTAGTATCCCACGTGCTGTTTACATTTACACCCTATGGGAACACTGCCCAACACCACTGAAAGGAAGTTCAAACATTTGCACAAAAGTTTGCATATTTGTTTGGTTTTGACACATCAGACCCAGCCTCTTATTACTGTAGACTTGCACCTACACCTGCAAAGAAGAATAGACTCACAAATACCAAGCTGATTTACTCAGCTTCCTTTATTTCCCAAGAGATTGGCAGGTACAGGCAAAAGAGGTGTTATTCAGAGCATGCCTCATACCATATCAAATGATTTTCTTGAATAAAAGTTTGCAGCAAACCTCCTGTCTTGGTTTGGCTAAGGCGAAAGTTGTGGACTCACCTCACATTCCCACATTTGCACATTTTGAACATTGCCAACAATACACAAAACATAGTGACGAGAAGCTAGATGCCATGCTCCACAATGGATCATACCGTACATCAGATTCCGATCAGTAGGGTTGATTGGTTTGTCCTCTAGACACAGATAAATGTCAGTCTACATTCCTGGGTAACACAGGAGGGTTTACGATCAACAGGCCTGACCTAAGGTATGTACAATCAGAACACGGAGGGATGGTGACATCATATAGTGTTGGGAAATGATGCCTAGATTCGCTTAAGACCTCAGCACTTTCCAAGGTGAAACAACACTTGTCCCTTCTTTATGATGACCTGGATCTCAGGGATTTTATTTTACTGGATCCCAGAAACCCACGTCAAAGGTGCTCCTTGTATATATACTCAAATGTAAGTATCTGAATAGGTCACTCGCCATACCTGCCACTTACTCCGGTAGGAAAAACATATGTGAAACACTGAGCTTCTAAACTTTTTTCCCACACACTTAATGGAGCTTCTTTTGCTTCCTTAATTTGAAACAGCTCAATTGCATCACCAGTAAACTCTTTAGAATATAAAGGGTGGATGCAATAATGTTCAGAAATTTCTTCTGTCCTGCACTGATCCACCTTCTCAATCTGACCTGTTGATGGAATTGTCTGATCCTTCATTTGTGTGATATCTTTCAGGGTTTCCACAATTCTATAGTAAACATTGTTTTGTACCAGATATAAAGTTGCTTTTTTAACTTTGGTAACATCTACTAATTCCTGCCATATCTTTATGTTCTTAGTAGGCACACCATATACAAGAAATACTAATCATTCCTCTAAATCTCTATCTACCCCTACCGTTTCAATGTTTTTCTTGACATCTAATGGAAAACACACTACTCTACCTTTTAGACCTTTTTGCAGCTCTGTTGGAGAAAACTTACCAGTCTTTAGCTCCATACATCCTATAGTCTGAAATGGATGTATAATTTGGATAAGAATGGACTCATAAATATTTAAAACTTGAAGTTCTGCTGGAATGGGAACCAGTTCTAACTTGTTATGTACAGCTCTAGCAGGCATTTTATTATCCTCTAACAGTAATTACATATAACTTGTCATGTAGACAAGTCAAATCTTTCTTCTACAAATAAGTACAGTGCAAACGTTTGCCAGTTATCATTATTCTCTATTTCACATTTTACATATAAGTCAACAGACTGCATTTGATTCTTGTAGTGAGTGTGTTAACAGCATATAGAAACATAATATGGATTTTCAGCACACACTGTCTTAAATGTTCTTCTTCTTCAAAACTATCAACTGTAGTACCTGTGCCCTGTTCTACAAATCCTCCTGTTATCAACTCTTCAATTTTCCTACAGTCCTGTTTTGGACCAAAGAAACAAAACTGCACATCATCACAAACCTTTTCTACTTCTGCCACAGTACCATCCATGAATGGCTTATTAATTTCTCCTGAACATAAATCAGGAGTTTCCACATAATTCAGCCTCCTAAATAAAGTTTGCATTGTTGAGTGGTGTACAGCTATCATCCTAAAATGTTGAAAGGTGCTTTGGCAAACTTTCTTTGATAAACAAGCAAGTGAGTGTCCCTGCAAATATGTATGCTTTTTCAGATTGCTAGGATCCAAACCTTGTAAAGTACTTATTTTGTGTTTTAAACTTTGCCTTGCAAATGTATGTAGGAATTTCCTTAATATATCAATGGATTGCTGTCTAATACTACAAACACTACTACAATTCTTTTTGTATACAGGCGCCTGACTACGCCTCCCTTGTACCTTTTCTGCAATAACTTCTTCTACATTTCTAGGTACCATCATCGCTTTTGCTATAGGACTGACATTCTTTATTTCATAACATCGTCCGCTTTCATCAACACTATGAATTAATCTGGAGATAGCTTTCTTCGTTAAAGAAAGGCTCTGTACTACAAGTATGCATCTATTCATCACTAAAAACTGTACAAAAGTTACTTCTATTGACATGACGAACAGGGACTGGGATAACATGGCGGACAGCTAGCGGCTGCCCGCGTGCCTGTTGAGAGAGGAGCAAACCGGAAGGGCGGAAGGAGGCAAGATGTGTTGATGGCCACTGCGGCAAGTTCCATAAACATGCCACAAAATTGATTATGCAACCAAAGATATAAAAAACAGACCCTATGTGGAATATGTTCCAAAGATCAACAGCAATCCTTAACGGAGGGTCTTGGCCTGGGCCAGGCAAGCTACGGAGTGGCTTATCTCGGTTCAGCTTGGCGCAGCAACTGGGCTCCGTTCAAAGTGGGTGGAGCTACGGAGTCGATGGGAGCGTTGCCACAGCAAAGTGTTTTGGATGCTTGCTCGTGTGGAATGAGCAGCCCGCGAGGTGGTGATGATAAAGGAGGCATTGACCTCCCAGATTTTCAACTATACGCCTGGGTTTTTCAGTTGAAAAATATTAGATTCCTATTGTCAGGTAAAGTTGGCGAAGGGAGCACAAGCTTATGGGAGCTCTACTAGATGAGGTGGGATCAGACCAGAAAAAGCTTTATGTTTAAATTTGATCATCAGAAGTTCATCAGAAGTCCTTAAAAAGAATTAGGCTAAATATGTTGTCAGTTATGGGCATAGATTAGACAAGCAACAAAGCTCCCTTATTACAGCAAGTACGCCTCATCGTGGTATTCCCCAGGGTCACCAGAGATTCTCAAGGATAGCTTGTCACCAAATCTTAGAGAGATTGGAAATATGGAATGGGGTAAAAATATTCAAGGGGGACAGCTGTGTTTGTAGACTCAATTCCAACAGTTGACAGAATTCTCCGGGCCCGATTCACAGAATTAACTTAATTAACAAAATCCTAAACTTACTACTGTTGGTATTCACAGAATGCACTTACAACTTTTGGTATTCACAGAATGCACTTACTACTTTTGGTATTCACAGAATGGATTTACGACTAATAACTTTACATCCGCACTCGGGCCGGCCCGGCCCGGAGGCTGAGCTTCCAGGCCAGAGGCGGAGCTTTCGGCCCGGAGGTGGAGATTTTGGCCATGGCTAAATCTCCGCCACTGGCCAGAATCCCCACCTCCGGGCCGGAAGATCTGCCTCCGGCCCGGAAGCCCCGCCTCCGGCCCGGAAGCTCCGCCTCCGGCCCGGAATTTCCGGCCTGAGTGCGGACGTAAAGTTAGTAGTCGTAAATCCATTCTGTGAATACCAAAAGTAGTAAGTGCATTCTGTGACTACCAAAAGTTGTAACTGCATTCTGTGAATACCAAAAGTAGTACGTTTAGGATTTTGTCTTAAGTTAATTCTGTGAATCGGGCCCTCCATGTCTAGATTTAGGTACATGCAAATACAGAGCTGGGCCCAATCTTCAAAGGAAGCTCAAGGAGGGTCGAATGAACTGGAAGAATATTTAATCACGAACCGCCAACAGAAGAATGTGATCGCCACTTAGCATAAAATTATCATGGACATTCAAGATGAAGGTGACAATGTACCAACAAAGCTCTGGGGTAAAGTAACTGAGTTGGCGAATGTGCCAAATGTGACACACTTATGGAAAGTATCCTTCCAAACATTATATAAGGTGATCAAACCGGCTTATATTAGAAGAAACCATTTGTTCTGTCTTTATAAAGTCTATTGGACCCCAAAGAAATTATTGAAACTGAAGGGGTCGATGGGAGCAAGTTGCAAGAAGTGTGGGCTCAGAAACACCGATGACATACACATGTTTCTCAGTTGCCCTCCCATTCTTTGCTTTTGGACAGACGTCTGTAAGTTTGTAACAGACCTGTTGCACTTGCCGTTAGAGGTAAGCCTTGAGATTATTTTTTTGGGACTGATATCTGAGATGGAAGCTAACCTAAATCTGGATAATAAGTTATTATTTTATTTAATGTTATTGGGTAGGAGGCTGATTTGTAAATTTTGGGTATTTTCGACTGCCCATCCAAAGCAGAATGGCTTGAGTCGGAAAACAACAAGCAAGATGTATAAGCTATTGTCTCCCTTGAAGAGGTGGTTGAGAGGTAATACAGAATCAGTAGGTTAGAGCCACCAATAGCATTGTTAGATGATTGAAGCCGAGGGTTTTTGGCAAGGTGGTCAGGTCCTTTTTCCTCCCCCTCAGCTTTGTCCAGATACTATTTCCTTGTTGTTCTCTATCCAGGGTTGGCTCCACTATTTCACATAAATGAGAACAAAGCTTGGAGGCATCAGTTGAAATCAAGGCATATAAGGAAAAAAAGTTACTTCTATTCACTAATCTTTTCTTCTGGTTCTGTCTCTTCATGCACAACACTATTTTGTCAAGAGTCTTCATTCTATTTAGAAACAAAGTGAAAATCTTCCTCTTCAAATCAAAGGCCTTATCAACTACTCTCTCAATTCATTCTTTCTGTTTCAGTGCCTCTCTCCTTCTTCTAAATTTTTTTTAGTTCTTTGTAGATTTATAACTGCATTCTGGCTTCGATTTCCTTAAACTGCTTCTGTCCCCTGCTTAATGAGTGTCCATGTCTTTTACAATATTTTCTGTTCTTGCAATGTACAGTTTTCCCATCTTATTGTTTCTTATAGGCATAATTTCATTTTCTCTATTTTCTAATCTTTGCAAATGTCTCCATATACTTTTAAGAAATGGCTTTGTCCTCTTACCAGTAGCACAAACACTTCCCAATATATACCTAACAAGTATTACTTCTCTCTAATCGATATACAGGCAGACAACATGTTCTCATCTTTTATTTGTGACTACAGTACTCCTGTTTAATAATGTTAGTAAAAGTACTACAACTCCAAGAATGCAAATAACAGGTGTATCTCTTCTGCCCATGATATTTAGACATTTAAAACATTCTTGGTTCCTCATTGCAACTTCCCACAATACTATACTATGTTTTCAATAAAGTACACAATGTAATAAATACAAACTAGTTCATTTTTTCTTTACTGCCCAAAACATTCACCACTAAATTCTTAAACACATAGCCTCTAATACATACAGTTCATATGATATATTTTTTCATTGCACTGTGATACTCTTTTTTTTAATCAAACTCCCATATACATCTTTATTTCTAATGTAATTGTTATAAAGGATTAAAAAGTTATGTACATACCAGTGAATTTAGTTTGTAGATTATATTGTGGTTTTAGCTCTTTCTGAATAGTTTTGACACTGTTAACATTTGTAAAAACTAAGCACAAGAACGGTGCACCACTCTCATACAAAGCAACCATGAAATGACAACCTTTTCAACTTTGCACTCTGTGATCATGAGAAAGGCAGCAAGTGAAATCATGTCTTTTATTTTAGACTGGACTATATCCATTCGTGAATGATTAGGATCTGTTAAGCCTTTCCCCCCTTTCAAAAACAGATTCTTATATATGTGTGTTTGCAATGTATTAACAATGATCGCAGAGGAACCACGAAACAAATGGGAGACCAAACCTATATCTAGCTTCATTTTGAAAACATTTAAGTATTACACAGCAGTTTATTACATAGTCCTGAGTTGGGAAATAAAGCTATCCGTCACTTAGATTGCATCATCAATCTTCAACTTTAAAAAAAAGTTCTGTCTCTTTAACATCCTTCCCCCCAATACACTCTTACACAATTGAACCTAACAATCCAGTGGAACCAGTAGGTCACAAGTTCACAACACTTTCTAGAAGGAACATGCTATTTCCAAAATCAGATACAACAGGTGTGGTTTACTCCACAGATTCAAAATCATATCAATGTCAATGTATTACATTTCTTTTTTAAACAACAGCCTAATTTGATTCACTTTCATGCTGCCAGCATCCAATTATATATATATATATATATATATATATATATTATCCAAAGGCGTCCAACGGTTCTGGATTAAATGGCGCTCAAATTGAAGGTGCGGCGCCCTTGCGGCTTGGACCGCCGCTATATATACAGGGTCCTAACTATAACTATCTACTGGCGACCGCCAGTAGATAATATATATATATATATATATATATATATATATATATATATAATCGCCAAACGCCCTTGAGCTTAAGAGGTCACTCAACGATGTTCCTCCCATTCGGTTTCTGGCCTCTCAGCAGCTCAACAACCTGTTCCCCATTTTATCACAGCCATGCCCGACGCGTTTCAAGGCCAATACGCCTCTTCCTCATGGGCTCTCAAACAGAAGCATCAATGACTCACCTCGACATTCAATTCATCTTTATTGAATTATCCGCCCTCAGTGGGCGTGGCTTACTTGGGTCACAAGCATGCTGGTATGCGTAGTCCACAGAGGTGAGTATTAATTTAATCCTTAAGTAGGTTCAATGCTTCCGTTTTCATTTCGAGTTCATTGTGTCTCCTTTAGTAGGAAAGGGAATCACGGCCGGTGAGCTTTCATTTGCATACAGGAACATCGTGCCACATGAAAGGAAAAGTTCCCATCACAGCCTTTCTGTCGTGTAGAAATGGTGCTCCTCTCCACGGCCAGGGCAGCCGTGTCAACATTTAATCGCCAAACGCCCTTGAGCTTAAGAGGTCACTCAACGATGTTCCTCCCATTCGGTTTCTGGCCTCTCAGCAGCTCAACAACCTGTTCCCCATTTTATCACAGCCATGCCCGACGCGTTTCAAGGCCAATACGCCTCTTCCTCATGGGCTCTCAAACAGAAGCATCAATGACTCACCTCGACATTCAATTCATCTTTAGTGACCCAAGTAAGCCACGCCCACTGAGGGCGGATAATTCAATAAAGATGAATTGAATGTCGAGGTGAGTCATTGATGCTTCTGTTTGAGAGCCCATGAGGAAGAGGCGTATTGGCCTTGAAACGCGTCGGGCATGGCTGTGATAAAATGGGGAACAGGTTGTTGAGCTGCTGAGAGGCCAGAAACCGAATGGGAGGAACATCGTTGAGTGACCTCTTAAGCTCAAGGGCGTTTGGCGATTAAATGTTGACACGGCTGCCCTGGCCGTGGAGAGGAGCACCATTTCTACACGACAGAAAGGCTGTGATGGGAACTTTTCCTTTCATGTGGCACGATGTTCCTGTATGCAAATGAAAGCTCACCGGCCGTGATTCCCTTTCCTACTAAAGGAGACACAATGAACTCGAAATGAAAACGGAAGCATTGAACCTACTTAAGGATTAAATTAATACTCACCTCTGTGGACTACGCATACCAGCATGCTTGTGACCCAAGTAAGCCACGCCCACTGAGGGCGGATAATTCAATAAAGATGAATTGAATGTCGAGGTGAGTCATTGATGCTTCTGTTTGAGAGCCCATGAGGAAGAGGCGTATTGGCCTTGAAACGCGTCGGGCATGGCTGTGATAAAATGGGGAACAGGTTGTTGAGCTGCTGAGAGGCCAGAAACCGAATGGGAGGAACATCGTTGAGTGACCTCTTAAGCTCAAGGGCGTTTGGCGATTAAATGTTGACACGGCTGCCCTGGCCGTGGAGAGGAGCACCATTTCTACACGACAGAAAGGCTGTGATGGGAACTTTTCCTTTCATGTGGCACGATGTTCCTGTATGCAAATGAAAGCTCACCGGCCGTGATTCCCTTTCCTACTAAAGGAGACACAATGAACTCGAAATGAAAACGGAAGCATTGAACCTACTTAAGGATTAAATTAATACTCACCTCTGTGGACTACGCATACCAGCATGCTTGTGACCCAAGTAAGCCACGCCCACTGAGGGCGGATAATTCAATAAAGATGAATTGAATGTCGAGGTGAGTCATTGATGCTTCTGTTTGAGAGCCCATGAGGAAGAGGCGTATTGGCCTTGAAACGCGTCGGGCATGGCTGTGATAAAATGGGGAACAGGTTGTTGAGCTGCTGAGAGGCCAGAAACCGAATGGGAGGAACATCGTTGAGTGACCTCTTAAGCTCAAGGGCGTTTGGCGATTAAATGTTGACACGGCTGCCCTGGCCGTGGAGAGGAGCACCATTTCTACACGACAGAAAGGCTGTGATGGGAACTTTTCCTTTCATGTGGCACGATGTTCCTGTATGCAAATGAAAGCTCACCGGCCGTGATTCCCTTTCCTACTAAAGGAGACACAATGAACTCGAAATGAAAACGGAAGCATTGAACCTACTTAAGGATTAAATTAATACTCACCTCTGTGGACTACGCATACCAGCATGCTTGTGACCCAAGTAAGCCACGCCCACTGAGGGCGGATAATTCAATAAAGATGAATTGAATGTCGAGGTGAGTCATTGATGCTTCTGTTTGAGAGCCCATGAGGAAGAGGCGTATTGGCCTTGAAACGCGTCGGGCATGGCTGTGATAAAATGGGGAACAGGTTGTTGAGCTGCTGAGAGGCCAGAAACCGAATGGGAGGAACATCGTTGAGTGACCTCTTAAGCTCAAGGGCGTTTGGCGATTAAATGTTGACACGGCTGCCCTGGCCGTGGAGAGGAGCACCATTTCTACACGACAGAAAGGCTGTGATGGGAACTTTTCCTTTCATGTGGCACGATGTTCCTGTATGCAAATGAAAGCTCACCGGCCGTGATTCCCTTTCCTACTAAAGGAGACACAATGAACTCGAAATGAAAACGGAAGCATTGAACCTACTTAAGGATTAAATTAATACTCACCTCTGTGGACTACGCATACCAGCATGCTAGTGACCCAAGTAAGCCACGCCCACTGAGGGCGGATAATTCAATAAAGATGAATTGAATGTCGAGGTGAGTCATTGATGCTTCTGTTTGAGAGCCCATGAGGAAGAGGCGTATTGGCCTTGAAACGCGTCGGGCATGGCTGTGATAAAATGGGGAACAGGTTGTTGAGCTGCTGAGAGGCCAGAAACCGAATGGGAGGAACATCGTTGAGTGACCTCTTAAGCTCAAGGGCGTTTGGCGATTAAATGTTGACACGGCTGCCCTGGCCGTGGAGAGGAGCACCATTTCTACACGACAGAAAGGCTGTGATGGGAACTTTTCCTTTCATGTGGCACGATGTTCCTGTATGCAAATGAAAGCTCACCGGCCGTGATTCCCTTTCCTACTAAAGGAGACACAATGAACTCGAAATGAAAACGGAAGCATTGAACCTACTTAAGGATTAAATTAATACTCACCTCTGTGGACTACGCATACCAGCATGCTTGTGACCCAAGTAAGCCACGCCCACTGAGGGCGGATAATTCAATAAAGATGAATTGAATGTCGAGGTGAGTCATTGATGCTTCTGTTTGAGAGCCCATGAGGAAGAGGCGTATTGGCCTTGAAACGCGTCGGGCATGGCTGTGATAAAATGGGGAACAGGTTGTTGAGCTGCTGAGAGGCCAGAAACCGAATGGGAGGAACATCGTTGAGTGACCTCTTAAGCTCAAGGGCGTTTGGCGATTAAATGTTGACACGGCTGCCCTGGCCGTGGAGAGGAGCACCATTTCTACACGACAGAAAGGCTGTGATGGGAACTTTTCCTTTCATGTGGCACGATGTTCCTGTATGCAAATGAAAGCTCACCGGCCGTGATTCCCTTTCCTACTAAAGGAGACACAATGAACTCGAAATGAAAACGGAAGCATTGAACCTACTTAAGGATTAAATTAATACTCACCTCTGTGGACTACGCATACCAGCATGCTTGTGACCCAAGTAAGCCACGCCCACTGAGGGCGGATAATTCAATAAAGATGAATTGAATGTCGAGGTGAGTCATTGATGCTTCTGTTTGAGAGCCCATGAGGAAGAGGCGTATTGGCCTTGAAACGCGTCGGGCATGGCTGTGATAAAATGGGGAACAGGTTGTTGAGCTGCTGAGAGGCCAGAAACCGAATGGGAGGAACATCGTTGAGTGACCTCTTAAGCTCAAGGGCGTTTGGCGATTAAATGTTGACACGGCTGCCCTGGCCGTGGAGAGGAGCACCATTTCTACACGACAGAAAGGCTGTGATGGGAACTTTTCCTTTCATGTGGCACGATGTTCCTGTATGCAAATGAAAGCTCACCGGCCGTGATTCCCTTTCCTACTAAAGGAGACACAATGAACTCGAAATGAAAACGGAAGCATTGAACCTACTTAAGGATTAAATTAATACTCACCTCTGTGGACTACGCATACCAGCATGCTTGTGACCCAAGTAAGCCACGCCCACTGAGGGCGGATAATTCAATAAAGATGAATTGAATGTCGAGGTGAGTCATTGATGCTTCTGTTTGAGAGCCCATGAGGAAGAGGCGTATTGGCCTTGAAACGCGTCGGGCATGGCTGTGATAAAATGGGGAACAGGTTGTTGAGCTGCTGAGAGGCCAGAAACCGAATGGGAGGAACATCGTTGAGTGACCTCTTAAGCTCAAGGGCGTTTGGCGATTAAATGTTGACACGGCTGCCCTGGCCGTGGAGAGGAGCACCATTTCTACACGACAGAAAGGCTGTGATGGGAACTTTTCCTTTCATGTGGCACGATGTTCCTGTATGCAAATGAAAGCTCACCGGCCGTGATTCCCTTTCCTACTAAAGGAGACACAATGAACTCGAAATGAAAACGGAAGCATTGAACCTACTTAAGGATTAAATTAATACTCACCTCTGTGGACTACGCATACCAGCATGCTTGTGACCCAAGTAAGCCACGCCCACTGAGGGCGGATAATTCAATAAAGATGAATTGAATGTCGAGGTGAGTCATTGATGCTTCTGTTTGAGAGCCCATGAGGAAGAGGCGTATTGGCCTTGAAACGCGTCGGGCATGGCTGTGATAAAATGGGGAACAGGTTGTTGAGCTGCTGAGAGGCCAGAAACCGAATGGGAGGAACATCGTTGAGTGACCTCTTAAGCTCAAGGGCGTTTGGCGATTAAATATATATATATATATATATATATATATATGCCAACGATTTTTCCCTCAGTTTGAAAGAAAGGACACGGTCGCACTCCACCGAGTTGTGATAATCCTTGATAATTTAATCACAAATCATCCACAGGTTCCGAGATGCACAAGAGAAACCAACGAGTTTCGTCAGCGTCCGCTGACTTGCTCAGCGGACGCTGACGAAACGCGTTGGTTTCTCTTGTGCATCTCGGAACCTGTGGATGATTTGTGATTAAAATATCAAGGATTATCACAACTCGCTGGAGTGCGACCCTGTCCTTTCTTTCAAACTGAGGGAAAAATCGTTGGCATATATATATATATATATATATATATATATATATATATATATATATATATTATCTACTGGCGGTCGCCAGTAGATAGTTATAGTTAGGACCCTGTTTCCATAGGAAATCCGCAACATTCTATTTGGAATAACTTTGGCGCCGGTCGACGAATCCTCGCCAAATTTTCAAAATAGGTGGGGCGCTACGCTCCGCTCCTACCCTGAAAGTCTCGGGGGGATTCGTCAAGCGGGGGCTGAGAAAAAAGGGGGTCCCAAAACGCGTTTTTCCCATGCATTTTTCCGTAGGACCTTTAGACACAGCTACAGCCCGAACGGCTGAACAGAGTTACTTGAAATTTGGCAGAGAGGTAGTCCTCAGGTCAAGGAAGTGCCTTTTGTAGGTTTGGTGTAAATCTGTTCAGTAGATCCTGAGAAAATAGCATTTAAATCAATAAATATATCTGTGGCAGCTTACGGTGCGCTTACCGTGAGAAAATATAAATGATTACCTTTCACAACGAAGCGCATAATATGTCCTCCATGTGCGCACGGTGCGCGAAGCGCATCGTGCGTACATGGCCCATCCCGCGTAACGTGGGCACGCGGTGCGCGCAGCGCACCGCCTGACCACCGTGCGTGCACGGCACTAACTGCGTAAAGGATTGCGGTCGCGTGAGTTATAGTTGCCTGCACTAACTATAACGGGGGAATTTCATTGGTTTTTTACGAGTGAAATGTCCAGCTAACTATAACATGTGTGAAACCTATGGTTTTTTAAGTGAATTTGTAAGGTTTTTTAAATGCTAATTCGTAACTATAATGTGTGTGAAACCTATGGTTTTTTCAGTGAATTTCAAAGGTTTTTTAAATGCTAATTTATGTATGTATTTTTATTTTTTTATGGGATTTCTAGTGTGCGCGCACGGTGCGCGAACCTCGCTTAATTTTCCGTTAAAAATTAAAAAACATTTTTTACGTGTGTTTTTTAAGCGTGCGCCACAGTGCGCGCACTCCGCGATTTTTCGAAAAAAATAAAATATCTTTTTTTTGCCCTTGGGGGTCCTTCTGGGACCCCCTGACAAAGGCTAGGGGGTCAGGAACTGTCCACCCTGCCCCCTTTTCACATTCTCCACCTTTGTTTTTCACCCCCTCAGACTGCGAGAGACAAAATGGCGGCCAACACTTCCTGGTTTCGACTGATTCGAATGTTTACCGACATCTAACAACCAATCAGAATTGCGCACGGCAGGGTGCGTGCACAGTGTGCGCACGGTGCGCACTTATAGATATTTCTATGCTTTTAAATGCTATTTTCTCAGGAAATACTGAACAGATTTACACGAGACCTTCAAAAGGCACTTCCTTGACCTTATGGCTACCTCTCTGCCAAATTTCACGTAATTCTGTTCAGCCGTTCGGGCTGTACCTTCAACTAAAGGTCCTATGGAAAAATGCATTGGGAAAACGCGTTTTGGGACCCCCCCTTTTTTCTCGGCCCCCGCTTGACGAATCACCCCGAGACTTTCAGGGTAGGAGCGGAGCGGAGCGCCCCACCTATTTTGAAAATTTTGCGAGGATTCGTCAACCGGTGCCAAAGTTATTCCAAATAGAATGTTGCGGATTTCCTATGGAAACTAGGTTGTAACTATAACTATCTACTGGCGACCGCCAGTGTATATATATATATATATATATATATATATATATATATATATATATATATATATATATATATATATATATATATATGTATATATATATTCACTGAAAAAACCATAGGTTTCACACATGTTATAGTTAGCTGGACATTTCGTTCGTAAAAACCAATGAAATTCCAACGTTATAGTTAGTTCAGCTAACTATAACTCGCGCGCCCGCAATCCACTGCTGATGACGTCACATATTACATCACTCATGACATGGTCAGTGACATCACTCATGACATCACTGATGACATCTCAAATGACATCACTGATGACATCACTGATGACGTCATCCATGTGATAAATTACCACATTTTCTCACACCGTAACATAACCTGTAAAAGTGCTAAGTGGTAAAATTCCTTCTTGTCAGTAGTGTCGCAACTCAGCTTTCTGTGATTAATCAAACTTCCTTTTGTTTGTTTTACCAAACATCCTTCCTCACCAATGACTTTATATTTTCCATTGTTGATGTCTTCTGTGGCATTCCGTTTATAAAGGAAGTTCTGCAGCACTTCATAGAGACATATGTTCTCAAGATGATGACTTCTCTTTGGGTAATATGTGTCCAACATGTTTGTTCTTAAAATGTCTGTACTTTCAGGTTCGTACTCTGCTAAATATTCAATTTCTCGAATAGATTTTAGTACCCGATTTCTCATTCCTGCAAGGCCTAAACTTACCCAAATTATTCTTCTGGATTTGGAGTACAGACTTGCAGATGATAACCTATCTGAGCATTCATAGGATCCAATTTCTCGATGCGATAACATCTTTAATCTGAAACTGTATAGCTTCTTACTGACAGTCTTCTCATGAGAAATCTCTTCCCACATTTCTTTCAATTCCGTTTTCTTAGATTTAGTGATGTAAGATGTGACATACCGAGAAACAGCAATAGAATTGTCAGCTACATACTGTATATCCATGTTAGCATTCCAGATGGATAAAATGACTGGGTTGTAGTCATTTATATATTTTGACTCATCTTGTCTTCTTAGGTTATAGGTATTCTTAGGCGATTTTCTTGTAATAGTATGTCGCACAGCTGACATAAAACTGTTTACTCTTCCTTTTGAAAGAACAGGTTGTGGAAATCCAATCGACATTTTGTGTAGAATTTATCTTCACTCTGGTACTTTCTTCGACAGTATTTTCCACACCGATGACTTTGGAAACGTAAAACTTGCTCATTTAAGTTTTTTTCTTCTGTGCTTTTAGGTATAGCACATGTTGCATATTTTTCGGTGAAAGATAAAACTGCATCATCAGAATCTGTTCCAAATTTTGGGGCATCCTTGATCCACAACAGCATATGAATATGAGGAGCACCTCTTGCTTGGTACTCTTTTCTCCAAAAGAAATCCACAACTTCTCCAAGAGGTGGATTTTTTTAATTGCAGATGAAGGACATCATAGCCTCAAATCTGTGATTGAAATATCTGCAAACATTAACCGGATCCAATGAGCACAATTCTCCTGCTGTCTTGTATTGGATGTTTTCAATATTTGAATTTGCCTCTCGAAGAAAATCAAGTAAATCATCCCAAGCGTACTCTGCACAGCTTAGGGTAAGAAACCATGTAGGAGTTCCTAAATTCCGTAACATACATTTCAATTCTCCATGGCGTCGGTACCAATATTCATTAGTCCCACGCTGACAAGCCATCAGATTAATCAATTGAGATTCCAAATGATCATCTCGCTGTTGCACTTTGTTCAGAAAATCCTTTGCAGACACATTATGTAGATGTACTCCAGTTTTCAAAATGTGATTTACAGCATAAGATAGTGCTGATAAGTCACTTTCAAATAAAAGATGGAACAAATAAGGAGTACTTTGACGAAATCTTGGACCTTCTGCATATAACCTTGTAGTCCGATACTCAGAAGCAGGAATCTGTACTGGACTTTCATCATATCGTCCACCTTTTCCTGTAGGAAACAGCTGGGGAAAACAGCGAGCTTCCAAGCTCTCCTCCCATATACTCACGGGAGTTCCTTTTGCTTTTTTCATCTGAAAGAGATCAATAGTGTTTCCCATAACTTCGTTAGAATAAAGAGGATGTATGCTGAAATGTTCATAAATTTCTTCTTCTTTTGACTTATCCACTTTTTCAATTTGCCCAGTTGGTATTCCTTAGTCTCCTAGTAAAGCTTCTTCATCTTCTTCCATATAAATTGATTCATACCATTTAATATTTCTTTTCAAATATAAATTTGCTCTTTGTACTTTTCGTACATCCACCAGCTCCTGCCAAATTTTCTTGTTCATTGTAGGTACACCATTAACCAGAATAGCTAATGTTTCAGTTTCCAAACTATCTGCATCAATTGTTTCAATATTTTTTTTCAAATCTAATGGCAAATAGACAACTCTTCCTTTTAAACCTCTTTTTAAATCTGTAGGAGGTAATTTGCCTGTTTTGGGCTCCATACGAACTATAGTCTGAAAAGGATGGACACATTGAATGAGTATAGACTCATACGTATTTAAATCACTAAGTTCTGCAAGAATTTCAACCAATTCTAAATTATTATGTACAGCTCTTGCTGGCATTTTATTTTCTTCTAACTTGTTATAACAGTATTTACAAATTCGGTGATATTCACCCAAATCAAAACAATTTTCCAGAAATAAATATGTAGCAAAATCCATCCACTTGGTATTATTTTCTGTTTCACTTTTTTTATAGAGATCAACATACCTTGTTTGATTTTTATAATGGCTTTTCCGGCAACAAATACAAGTAATATTTGGTCTTTCATTAGAGATGATAGTAAATTTTGTCATTTGATCTTCACATGTATTACTAACAGTGAGTTCTACATTTTCTTCCACATTTTCTTCAATAACTGTGTCATTTCCTGCACTTTCTTGCTCTGGACCAAAGTAACAAAACTCAATATCCTCACAAACCTTCTTCACGTCTGTTACAGATCCACGGAACAGAGCATTATTCAACTCATTTAACTTTAAAGCTGGACTTTTAGCAAAATACAATCTTCTCACAAACTTTCTCATTTCAGTATAATGAACAGCCAGCATCCTAAAATGGTGAAAAACACTTTGACAAACTTTCCTAGAAAGACAAGCCAGAGAATGTCCTTGCAAACCAGTATTCTCGCTCACTCTGCATGGATCTAGTCTTTGAAGCACCTTAATCTTCTGTTTAACACTTTTTTTTACTATATTCTCTTAGAAAATCATGAAATTTATCAATTGATTACTGTCGTACAGTACAAATACTACTACAATTCCAAGTGTACACTGGGGCTTTAGGACGTCTCCCCATAACCTCATCAGCTAACACTTCTTCCTCATTTCTTGGAACCATTTTCTCCTTTTCCATTACACAACCATCCTTAACTTCATAAGCTCGACCACTGGTGTCAACTGCATGCAGCAAACTATTACTTTGAAGATAACTCTCTTCATTAAAAAATGGTTCAGTACTTGAACTATGCTTCCATTCTCCTAAGAACACTTTACAAAAGTTTTTTTTTACCTCTCTTTTTCTTTTGCTTTTAGACTTCATTACATTCACTAATTTATCTAATGTACGGATCCTGTTCAAAATTAAAATTAATAGTTTTCTTTTTATTTCCAAAGCCTTGGCAACAATTGATTCAATATGTTTCCTTTTCTTATAAAATTTGGTTTTCTTCCTATATTTTTTCACATCCTTCAACAAATTGAACATCACTCTTCTCTCAAACATTTTTCTACGAATGTTTTTAAAATCTATTTTTCTTTTTAAGTCATTCTTCTGTTTGTACATTAGCATTTACTATATTCAGTCGATTGTCTGGTTGTTTTGTACTTGAAACACTATTTCCAGTGGATATTTTTGTTACATTTTTTCTTTGCTTGAAGATATTTTTAAAAAAATCCTTAGTCTGCTTACCAGAAGGCTTTTTCTTTTTTCCAACATGAGGTTCTCCAACTAATTTTTGTTGTCCAGTTGTCTTCAAATATAGATGTTGTTGCTGTTCTTTTCTCTTTCTTGATTTTATAGGCATCTTTAATTCATTTCAGTCTTTTTCACAATACCTGAAAGAAAGTAAAAAAAAAATACCTTTATGAAATTTATATATATTACTATATTTTTTATGAGCTTTTCAAAACATATCATATGAGCTATCCCTTTCCTACGACTGCAAGTCTTACACAATAAAAGCTACACAAATTAAATCTGTGACAACAAATTCCTGTGTGCACACAGACTCATGGTGTGATTCTAGGCAGAAATTGATTTTTCCTTGGCAATTTCAAAGCACATTTTCTGCTGTGGTTTTGCATGTGATAATTACTGTAAGAGCCTGACACATTTTCCTTATAGTTTAGAGAGGCAGAAAGGAGCACATGTCCTAACAGCTACTTGAGAGCATGAGCATGTGGAACCGGGGTGAGTGATCAGACTAGAGCATAGGAAATGAGCCTTGGTGACATTGAATGTGGTAGCATTACACACTACTATCTGAAATACCACACAGTGCTGAATACTTAGCATGGGAGTGCAGGAGAAGCAACTGCCTGTGTACTAAGTGCGGGCTTTTGGAGACTGTGTATTTTCAGGTGCAAGAGAGATCAGCATGGACGCTTGCAGAACTGCATGAAGACTGCACAGATGTATGTAACAGTACATGTGGGGTAAGGGTTAATTGCAGTTTGGAACATGTAGGATCTACCTCACCCATGGCAGGTGTGGAAGAAAAATCTACCCTGTTGTTTTCTAATGTGTTAGCATTTGCCTCTCATTTGTGAGATAGTGATTTCTGCTGAATGCTAACCATCACAGTTCAAGAAAACAAGCTGCCCCTTTCCTACGAGTGCAAGTCTTACAGAACCAGAGCAACACAAATTAAATCTCTGACAAATTCCTGTGTGCACACAGACTCATGGTGTGATTCTAGGCAGAAAACGATTTTTCATTGGCAATTTCAAAGCACATTTTCAGCTGTGGTTTTGCATGTGATAATTACTGTAAGAGTCTGACTCATTTTCCTTATAGTTTAGAGCGGTAGAAAAGAGTACATGTCCTAACAGCTACTTAAGAGCATGAGCATATGGAACCTGGGTGAGTGATTTGACTACAGCAAACGAAATGAGCCTTAGAGACATTAAATGTGTTAGCGTTACACACTGCTATCTGAAATACCACACAGTGCAAACCATCACAGTTCAAGAAAACAAGCTGCCCCTTTCCTACGAATGCATGTCTTGCAGAACCAGACCACCACGAATTAAATCTCTGACAACAAATTCCTGTGTGCACACAGACTCATGGTGTGATTCTAGGCAGAAAACAGAATTCCTGAGTGATACCAGTACACCTTAAATGATGGTGAAGACATACTCCAAAATATCTGACAAGTTCAAGGCAGTTAAATTTCTTCCAAAACATAATATGTAAAACACAACTTTAAAACAAGAATCACATTTACATTTTTGTTTATCAAAATGCACCACATACACCCCTTCTCAAATTCATAACTCACCTTCTAAATGTGTTAGAGTTACACACTGCTATCTGAAATACCATACAGTGCAAACCATCACAGTTCAAGAAAACAAGCTTTCCTACAAATGCAAGTCTCACAGAACAAAACCACAACATATTAAATCTCTGACAACAAATTCCTCTGTGCACACAGTCTTATGGTGTGATTCTAGGCATAAAACAATATTCCTGGTTGATACCAGTACACCTTGACTTATTTTGAAGACATACTCCATATTATCTGACAAGTTCATAGCAGTTACATTTCTTCCAAAACATAAAATGTAAAACACAACTTTAAAACAAGAATCACATTTAATTTTTTTTATATTACAATGCACCACATACATCCCCTCTCAAATTCATAACTCACCTTTAAAAGTAGTTAGTTGAGAAAGAAATGTGGCACTCACACAGCAGATTATCACAGCCAGAATCTCTGAACTGTACACCTCTCAGCAGAACCAGTAAATGGCAATGTTTCCCTCTCTTTTTTCACACATATGCATGTTAATTTCAAATCGCAGTGCTTCCCACATTTTTTTCAAATGGAAACACACATTTCTATTGGTTGCAAATTTCAACCCTATCCAAATGATCCCTACCCCCAACATGACTTCTGCCTGCTACCATAGCAACAGGTCATGGAACACTGGTGGGAGCAGAGAGGTCAGAAGTTCAACACACAATGTTTCTAATCCAAAGAGCAAGAGTGCTTGACTTTTCAAACCTAACAGCAAATCTAAAGTAATGTTCTGTGGGTACACATTTTTCTGAACCAATACAAAACATGCTTTTAAAAATTTTAACTTACAGCCTAGTTTTTTGTGTAGAATGATCTGAAACAGCCAATGAGCTCCTTTTATGAAAAAAAAAGTATGTTAGCCTCCATTTTACAACTATCTTTCTTTTCATATTGCCATTCTACTGAAAGACACCTTCTGAGTGAATCCAGATCTCCTTGAAAGAAGTTCACAGTGTGGATTGTAGGTCATAGCTATGTCTTCTGGAGTGAAAAGTATGCAGAAAAAAGAGGTATTTTCAAAGACCTTGCTGTGCCAAATGTGGACATTAAATGGATTGGTCAGAGAGGGTTAAAGTGGCACCAATTAATGCCCTTGGTGAAATCCTTTCTACATCTCCCACACCCTGACCTTTTAATTGTGTACTGTGGTGGAAATGACCTAGGCACTCTAACTGGGGTAGGTCTGGAAATGCTAGTTAAGGACACCTTTGTGCAATTAATGTCACTTTTTCCACAAACTTCCTTTGTATATTCTAATATATGCCAAAGGCAAAAGTGGAACTGGTCCAACCATTATTGTCCACAGATTGACAAAGCAAGAAAGCACGTCAATAAGTCTGTTTCTGCTTTCCTCAGAGACTATGGTATGGGTTCTATATACCACAACAACTTGCGTTACAACATGCAAGGCATTTATAGAGGAGACGGTGTTCATTTCACAGATGAAGGCAACAGAGTCTTCCACTTGAACTTTAGACTCTGCATCGGTACTTACTTGTAGGTACAAAAAAACACTCAATTAACACAACGGCTCTTTTTAGAGCCAACCAACATCTAAACACTTATACTTGATTTTTTAATCTATTTTTTTAATGTTTTTTTGCCACCGTGCGCGCTCCCCGCGATATTTTTAAATTTTTTTTTTCTTTTTTGAGACCTAAAAGGTCTTTCATGGTCCCCCTGACAAGGCCTAGAGGGTCAGGGACTCTCTACCCTGCCCCCTTTTCACGTTCTCCACCTTTCTTTTTCCCTGTCACACACACAACACACAAAATGGCGGCCGACACTTCCTGATTTCGACCAATTCGAATGTTGACTGTCATGAATCCTGCAATCAGAATTACGCTCGTGCACGTTAGGGTGCGCGCACCGTGCGCGTACGGTACACGTACGGTGCGCGGCTATAGATATGTATGTGCTTTTAACTGCAATTTTCTCAGGAACTACTGAACAGATTGACTCCATATATGCAAAAGGCACATGCCTGACCTGAGGACTACCTCTCTGCCAAATTTCAAGTAATTCTGTTCAGCCTTTCGGGCTGTACCTTCGACTAAAGGTTGTATGGGAAAATGCATGGAGAAAACGCGTTTTGGGACCCCCTTTTTTCTCAGCCCCCGCTTGACGAATCCGCGCGAGACTTTCAGGGTAGGAGCTGAGCGGAGCGCCCCGTTAGTTTTGAAAATTTCGCGAGGATTCATCAACCGGCGCAAAAGTTATTCAAAATAGAATTTTCATATTCCCTATGGAAACACGGTCCTAACTATAACTATCTACTGGCGACCGCCAGTAGATAATATATGTATATATATATATATATATATATTCACTGAAAAAAACATAGGTTTCAGGGGCGTTATAGTTAGCTGGGCTTTTCACTCGTACAAAACCATTGAAATTCCCCCGTTATAGTTAGTTCAGCTAACTATAACTCGCGCGCCCGCAATGCACTGCTGATGACGTCACATATTACATCACTCATGACATGGTCAGTGACATCACTCATGACATCACTGATGACATCTCAAATGACATCACTGATGACATCATCCAGTGAATGTGTGTTTTTCTGAAAATTACATATGTTTTATATATGTATATCTCAACGTCGATGGAAGAATAAATAGGTATATAAGTGTCTAATTAGATGACATGTTTTTGAAAAATTTATTGTAAAACTGACTGATTAAGTGTATCTTAGTGAATACATGGCTTAGTGAGTAATGTTTAAATATGCAAATATCTGTATCAGTCTCTCACTTTGTGTATAAGTGGCTGCATGGGTTGGTGAGTAGCTACATGAGTGTCTATATAGGTTATAACTTGGTTTTTTGAGTATCAGTATGGGTGTCTGAGTGTCTGTATGGTTCGGTGGGGGGTATTACGTAGTGCATAGGTGCATGAAGGAGTGACTCACTGTTTGCATGTGTTGAAGACAGCATGTGTGCAGGACTGTATGGGTGGATGAGTGTGTGCATGGGTGTGTTAGTGAGTGACTGTCTCAATAGTGTCTTTATGAGTAACTACATATGTTTTAAACTAGTATATGTGACTATTGGTGTATATAAGTGAGTATATGTGAGAGTGAGAGATTGAAAGAGTTCCTGTATGAATAAGTATGTGTTTCTATAAGTCATTGTTTAAAAGACTAAGTATGTGTAAGTTTCTGTAGAAGTAATTGTGGTGGTGTGTGTATATGCAAGTAAATGGATGTTTGATGTTTTATTAGCATGAGTGACTATGTATGTGAGTAACTCTATGGATGAGTGGTGTTGTGTAACAGGATGTATAGGTGTGTGAGTACATATGATGAGTGAGTACATGTATGAGTGACTGTATAGGACTGTTGGTGAATGAGTGGATGTGTATGTGGATCTTAGAATTACTTAATAGGTTGTTGTAACTGGTATTGGTATGTCCATTGTTTTGAACATTGTAGTTTCTATTTTTGAATGTGTGTATCAAAGGTTATATTAGGGGAAGAGGAGGTCTGCCACTCTATCACAAGGATGATGTCATCAGTGATGTCATTAGTGATGTCATTTGAGATGTCATCAGTGATGTCATGAGTGATGTCACTGACCATGTCATGAGTGATGTAATATGTACGTCATCAGCAGTGCATTGCGGGCGCACGGGTTATAGTTAGCTGAACTAACTATAACGGGGGAATTTCAATGGTTTTGTACGAGTGAAAAGTCCAGCTAACTATAATGCCCCTGAAACCTATGTTTTTTTCAGTGAATTTCTAAGGTTTTTTAAATGCTAATTCCTACCTATAACGTGCCTGAAACCTATGGTTTTTTCAGTGAATTTCAAAGGTTTTTTAAATGCTAATTTCTAATTATGCCTACAGAGATAGGACATGTGAAGAAAGAAGAAATAACGCACAGAAAGAAAAAAACAAAAAGCAGGAAGAAGCAACAGAAGTCCTCAAAGACGAAGAAAAGTGCAGGAAGAAGGATAACGTGCAGAAAGAACAAACAGAAGAGCAGAAAGAAGCCTTGTTGCAAAATCATCCTGTACCCTCAACTTTTTCAGACGGATACTGGTGGTAACTGAGTCTGACTAACCAGTCCTAGAGCCAGTGCTATGTTAAAAGACACTCAGAATACAGTGAAAACACCTACATACACTAGGGAACACTATGCGTTGGGGTCCCCCTGTGATCAGCATGACCTCCTCTGTAAGCCCCTAGTATATAATAGGGCAGGGGATTAAAACTACCTCTTAAAACGCTCCACAGGGCGTGTTTGCACACGTCACCTAAGGCCCCGTCCCCTCACTTCCCCACTGTGTAAACACGCCCTGTGGCCGTTTTAAGTTGGGAGATTAAGTCCCCTTGAATCCTGAGGGTCCCTAGGGTCCAACTAGACCACTAGATATCTCCAGTAAGCGCCACAGAACTGCGTTGCAGAGAGATGTAAAAAGGGGCACGGCCTACACCACCTCTCTGCAACGCAGCTCAGTGGCACTTACTGGAAGCACCTAGTGGGCTAGTTAGCCCCCAGGGGCCCTCAGGATTGAAGGGGAATTATTTCCCCAACTTAAAACGCGCCACAGGGCTTGTTTGCACACGTTAACTCAGGCCCCGTCCCCTCCCTTCACCACTGTGTAAACACGCCCTGTGGCCGTTTTTAGTTGGGAGATTAAGTAAATTTGAATCCTGAGGGTCCCTAGGGTCCAATTAGCCCACTAGGTACCTCCAGTATGCGCCACAGAGCTGCGTTGCAGAGAGGTGTAAAAAGTGGCACGGCCAGGACCACCTCTCTGCAACGCATCTCAGTGGCGCTTACTGGAAGCACCTGGTGGGCTAGTTAGCCCCCAGGGTCCCTTAGGATTGAAGGGGAATTATTTCCCCAACTTAAAACGCGCCATAGGGAGTGTTTGCACACGTCACCTCAGGCTCCATCCCCTCCCTTCACCACTGTGTAAACGCACCCTGTGGCTGTTCTAAGTTGAGAGATTAAGTCCCCTTGAATCCTAAGGGTCCCTACGGTCAAACTAGCCCACTAGGTACCTCCAGTAAGCACCACAGAGCTGCGTTGCATAGAGGTGTAAAAAGGGGCGTGGCCTCAGAACACCTGTCTGCAACGCAGCTCCCTGGCGCACACTTGAGATACCTGTTGGGCTAGTTGGCCCTCAGGGACCCTCAGTATTGAAGGGGAATTAATTCCCCAACTTACAACTGGCCAGGGGGCGCGTTTGCAGAGTGCTGCAAGGAGGGGGCGTGGCCTCCAGCGCGATGCCGGTCTTTTATTTAATAAATTTTTTTAAGAAGGAGGGCTGTGTGGCCCCCCTTCTTTTTCTAATTTACTGGCCCTGGGGACCCCATCCCCCAGGGCCTGCACCCTAATTTTTTTTTTTTTTTTTAAATTAATTTGGCCCTCCCAAGGCCTTAATCAGCCCCGGGGACCCCAACCCCCAGGTCATGGCCTTTTTTTAATTTAATTTCTTTAGGAGGGGGCTGCGTTGCCCCCCTCCTCAGGCAACTTATGGCTCCGGGGACCCCATCCCCCGGGGCCGGCCTTTGTTTTTTAATTATTTTAAAAATAGAAATATTTATAGAAACACCTAGGACATGCTGGACAAACCGTATGTACCTATCACCATGACGATTTGCGTGATATTCCTTAAAAGGTGACTATGCATAGAATGAATCCACATGGAATGTATTTACACCGCTAGTGAAGCTCCGATGTGTCTGACGCACTACTTTGCCTAATCCCGGCGCCCCCGCCGGTGGGTACTCTCCAAGTAGACACCCTTGTCATTTATTTATACAAACATGGGTAGCTATTGATGGGCACATTTAATATACACGCACACCAAGCCATTCAAAGGGGATTCGACAACAAATCGACCAAACTATGCAAGAAACCCCCCTCACGGTTAATAAAAAACACATCCACCGCTGGATGTGTAATACTTTCTATATTACTCTCTGGAAAGGAGACGAACCTCACTTGAGAGTCACAGCGTGCTCCTGGCTAAGCCCAATGCTGTGTTACACCCACCAGTGCCCGCCGATTGCCTCACACCTCTGTGTTGTTTTCCACCAGCTAGTGCGTATGCTATGACACTCTCTAGCCCATGTGCACTGTAACACCACCCCGTGAATATGTCATGCCACACTTGCCTTCGTACGGGTTATATTGCCCTATCTAACGTGCCTTCCTCGATGTGTATGTTATAACGCACAGCGCTATGCCATACATATTACAATCTGGGATCCATATCTTTGTCACAGTGCATATGCAATGGTACACTCCCAGCACACATTTTATATTACAACTTTAGAGACTAGTTATGTAACACAACACTACCCTGTGCATATTACACTCCAAGGCGCATATCGCATAGCACGCGCTAGTGCCTGTGCTATCTCGCGCTCTCCAATGAATCTGTCATTGTGCACAATGTATTGCATATTATATTTCACGCCCATCTTATATCACACTTTTTGGTGCATAGTTTATACCATATACTACATCTAGTTTTCATTTTCAATCGTGCTCTCAGGACTATATTCTATATAACACTGTGTCCACCTACCCTTTTCACGGGCATTACATTTTGCGATGGGGGTGGAGGGTCAGGGGATGTTTCTGCCAAGTGAGCCCGGAGTCACAGTCACAAACGTCCTCTTCTTCCTGAATAAAAGTGAGATTATGATGCATACTTGTTCATATTTTAAGTAGTGCGCACAGACACACATTTTAAAAACAATAAAGTTCCTAATACCCACCTTCTCTGAACAGTTAGCTTGCTGCCCCATCCACCTCCTCCCTATCCTCTGTTGTCTGAATCCATGGACTAGCCTCCTCCCTCCTGCCATGCATGGTCTGATGTGCTGCCACTGCCCTCCATTTAGCATGATGTACCAGTCCACTCCTCCTGCCCACCATTGCCCAATTCTATGGCCCATCATTGACCTCCTGCTTAGCCTCTGTGCTTAGCTTGCTGCCCCTATTCTCCTTCCCCCTGCCCTCCGATGTCTTTGTGCATGCCCCTGCTCCATCCTTTTTGCCCACTATGTTCCATGGACCTGCCACTCCTATCTACTCTGAGTGTTCTGTTGAGCTGCCACTCCCCTCCCACCTGCCTAGCATTGTCAGATGACTGTAACCTGTCCCTGCCACCTCCACCCTGCCTGTCCATATGCCATGCCCCTATCCCCTTCCTCCTGTCCTCTATGGTCCATTTTACTGCCACACCCTTCTGCCCTCCCTGATCTGTTGTGCTGCAACTGCTCCTCCTGCCTGCCCCACGCGGTCTGTTGTGAGGCCCCTTTCCCTGAACTCTCTTGTCTGTGCCCAGGTCCTGACCCTCCCTTCTATCCTCCATGGTCCTTTGTGCATGCCCCTGCACCCTCCTTCTTGCCCATCATAGCCATTGTGCTTCCACTAACCCTCCCGCTTGCCATGCATGGTCTTCTGTGCTGCCATGGCCCCTCCCACCTTCCCTGTGTGGTCAGCTAGCTGCCCCTGACCCCCTCCCACCTTCCCTCCATGGTCTGTGTGTATGCCACCATAGTCTCATTGTTGCTCTCCATGGTGTGTCTTGTTTCTAGTGCCCATCCTGCCTAACCTCCATGGTCATCTTGCTGCTCCTGCCCTGCCACCTTGCCCCTAGCCCTCTGTTTCCATGAGCAGACCCCCTATTCCCTCCCTCCTGGCTTGTCTGTTCCATTGTAATGCCCCTGATCCGTCCCTCCTGCCCTTTATGGTCTGTTATGCTGCAGCTTTCTCTCCTGTCTGTCCATAATGGTCAGCTAGCTACCATTGCCTTTTTCCCATCTGTTCTCTGTTGTCCATGTGCATGGTCCTGTCCCCTCCCTATTGCTTTCTATGGATTGTTGTGCTGCACTCCCGTCCCGCATGCGCTGTGTGGTGTATTGTGCTGCTGCAAACCCTGATGCCTGCCCTGTAGGGTCAGTTTGGCGCACCTCTCCATGTCCCTCCTGTCCTCTGTTATCCGAGTCCATGTCCCTACCCCAATTCCTCCTGCCTACCATGATTCAATGTACCATACTTGCGAACATTTTGAACTTGGTAAGAGGGAGATTTTGAAAAAAAACTGGGGTATTGATTTTCCCCTTTGAGTTACATTGAAAAAGAGGAGATTGTAGACAGGAGACAGATCAAATAAAGCCCATTTGAGCTTAAAAACATTGGACGTTTCCTGGCTGAAACGGGTCTGTTGGCATGTATGGTTGTACTACCACTGCCTCTTCCTTCTTCCCACAATGGTCTATTATATTGCCACAGCCTCTCTTGCCAGTCCTGTATTGTTGGTTTGTTTCCACTGCCCTCCATAGTCTGTTGTGCTGCCACTGCCCTTCATGCCTGCCCAGTGTGGTCAAATTGTTGCCTCTGCATTCTCCTACCTGCCTTAAATTTTCAGAGTCCGTGCCCCTGGCCTCTGCCTCTCAACAGTATCCCAATGAACAACTAGATTGCTAACATTCTATATTTATTACAAAAGTGTGGAACGCCTGACGTCATCTTGATGTAATCAAAACTGTAATACCTAGAGTATTTCCTTTAGAAATTACATATATGAGAGGGTCTTATTTGCATCAAAATTATGGTAAGTGCTCTAAAAAACTAAAATGAGGACATATTTTCTAAGTTTTCAAATAGCGACAAAGAACTTTTAAATTGTTTGTAATCTTTATGTTTTTTCATCCAGTTGACCACTTAATTAAATGCTGCACCTTGGCGAGAGGATGTGGTGTTACTTCCAGAGCTGCAGACTTTGCAATTGGGGAACCAGGTTGGAGTTTCTGCTTCAGCTTAACATTCTGTGATTGTGGTCAAATCACTTAATCTCCCAATGTCTACAACCAAAATGAATTTGATCTTGTGTGATGTAACCAATGCTCATGTAAAGCATTCCAATACCTGACAAGTTTGCACTATATAAAACTGCAAATAGACAAAAAATAAGTGATTTGCACACTTCTGTCATTGGGCTACATGTGGGCTACATCTGGGTGATATTTGTGCTGCATTTAGGCTCTTTTGTGTCTGGTGGCCATCTTGGGAGATTTATTTGTTATGAAGTTTCCTAATTTCTAGGGGTGGGCGGAATTTGCGGAATTAACCTTCGCAAATTATCGCGAGAATGTTTAAAATTATCGCAAACAAGCAGAAATATCGCGAAGATGCGGAAGTTTTTTTCCGGCATGTTCGCGCGATTTTCTGCATGGTTGCGGGTCGCCAACTTACCCATGTGGCTGCTTGCGGGCGCGGCCATCTTGTTTTGAGTTGTTCTCGCGGTGCATGATCGCGAGAAGAAAGACGTGATCGCGCGACGCATGACGTCACTGCGGGCGCGAACTGTCGCGAGACAGCGCAAATGGCTAAAAACAATACAACATCTCATGGAGAACGCGACCGGATCAAGAAAACTTGTCGGCGAACGCAGGGATTCAGGTAAGGCGATCGCGCGCGCGCGAGAATGTATCATTTTACAGCGCGAGCAAGAAACAAATTATCGCCAAGCTGCGGAAACCGGAATTTTTGACATTTTCGCGCTCTCCGCGGAACGCAAAAATGTCAAATTATCGCAATTTCCGCGAACGGAACGAAATTTTTGCCCAGGCCTACTAATTTCCTCATTTACTGCAGTCTCCTCAGTAGGAAATGCTTTCAGTTTTTTACTTTGATTCCATCAAGAAGGTATTCAGATATGTCACACATTTGCCATAAATTCTGAATGTTAGCACTCTAGTTGCTCATTAGATCACTGTAGTAAAGCTACTGCTCACCACGGAAGTCTGCTGCTGGTATTAAAAGTGCATGTTTCAGTCTGCATATCAGAATTTTTTAATGAAATAGAAGAGGATTTGAGAAGTCACTCAAAATGTGCCCTAATTTTTCTTTCTGCAGAACTAATCATAATTTCTATGGCAAAGTGAATCCCCTCATTGTGTTCCTTTGTAAATTATATGTTTTAAGTGTTACCACTTTATTCCATTCAAGATGGCTTCAGGTGTGCCATACTTTTGTCATAAGTAAGACTGTTAGCGCTCTAGTTGTTCGTTAGAACACTCTGGGACATTCTGTCATTGGGCTATACTTGGGCTACATCTGGGTGATTATTGGGCTACATTTGGGCTCTTTTGTCTCTGGTGTCCATTTTGGGAGACTTATTTGTTATGATGTTTCCTAATTTCATCATTTACTACAGTCTCCTCAGTAGGAAATACTTTCAGTTTTTTACTTTGATTCCATCAAGAAGGCATTCAGATGTGTCACACATTTGCCATAAATTCAGAATGTTAGCACTCTAGTTGCTCATTAGATCACTGTAGTAAAGCTATTGCTCACCAGGGAAGTCTGCTGCTGGTATTCAAAGTGCATGTTTCAGTCTGCATGTCAGAATTTTTTTATGACATAGAAGAGGATTTGAGAAGTCAAAATGTGCCCTAATTTTTCTTTCTGCAGCACTAATCATACTTTCTATGGCAAAATGAACCCCCTCATTGTGTTCCTTTTTACATTAAATGTTTTAAGAATTACCACTTTTAATTGTCCCGTCCCCAGATGCCCACTGTATGATGTAAAACGCATTGCATGTACTGTAACTATACACGCCTTGACGGAAGTAATGTACTGATACGTGTGACGAAAGGATACTATTGTAATATACGAGGTACAGATTTCTACAACATGACCACTGTTTCTCTAAGTTAAATAAACAGAGTTTTTAAAAAAAAACAGAATTACCACTTTATTCCAACCAAGATGGCTTCAGGTGTGCCATACGTTTGTCATAAGTAGGACTGTTAGCGCTCTAGTTGTTCTTTAGAACACTCTGGGAAGCTGCAGTAGAACACAAAAGAATCAACTGACAGTCTCTGCCCTTGTTGGATGTACATGTTTTACTGAGAATGTCAGACTTCATTCTCACATGACTGAGAAAGATAATGTGAATTTACAGAAAATATGCTCTCAGTTAGCTTATAGATCACCTTCCAAACCTCTGTGGGAAAAGCATGAGAAAATAGTTTTCTCTCAAACATGACTCATGATGTCACAGCAGAAGGATTTTTCACATGGTAAAATCACCTTAGAATACACCACAATTCCTAAAATGAGTATGGTACCATCAACAAATGATTTATAATGTAACTAAAGTCTTAAAACCTTCTATTAACTACAATGATTTTTAATGAGGTGCTTTCATGTATATTGGTCCCAAGATGGCTGCCAACACTTCTTGGATGAAGTGCTGACAGCCAATCAGATCTCACGATGAGATGTGTGGTTAGGCTCCGCCCAGATATATATGTGATTTTACTTTTGATTTTCTCAGGAACTACTGAACGGATTTACACCATTTATGCAAAAGGCAGATGCCTGACCTGAGGACTACCTCTTTGCCAAATTTCAAGTAATTCTGTTCAGCCGTTCGGGCTGTACCTTCGACTAAAGGTCCTATGGGAAAATGCATGGGGAAAATGCGTTTTGGTGGGACCCCCTTTTTTCTCAGCCCCCGCTTGACGAATCACCCCAAGACTTTCAGGGTAGGAGCTGAGCGGAGCACCCCATTAGTTTTGAAAATTTCACGAAGATAAGTCAACCGGCGCCAAAGTTATTCAAAATAGAATTTTCAGATTTCCTATGCGAACTCGGTCCTAACTATAACTATCTACTGGCGACCGCCAGTAGATAATATATATATATATGAAATAACATTGCATTTACAGAAACTAATGAACATCAAAGAACTTAATTTCATGAGCTATCGCTCTTAGGACTGTACTCTTTAATTACTGCTTTGGAATGCACGTTTTCATCTTATCTATTCAGAACCCCTTTTGACACATATACTCATGGTAAATGTACTATACACTTAAGCAATTGCAAATTGGTCACTTATACCAGTTAATCGCCAATGTGTTTGACATGAGTGCGTCGTTTTTGTAAAACAAATCTAAACCTATTATTTGTTTTTCACTGTCATTGGGTTTTCTGTTTAAAGATAATTAGGACTACAAATCCCAGAATTCCATGGGGTTATTGCAAACCTTGTACACACAGGAAATGATATATAACAGATACAGGAAGTAATACCACCTACCGTGAGCAAGGCTGAAAAGGCTGAAACGCGTTGGTGTGACAGACTGGGCTCTGTTAACTAAATAAATTCTTACAAGGTTCCAGAGTGCGGGCGTCTTTTGTTTTGAACATTATTCCTGGCCACTGGCTTGGCCCAACACCCACACCCGCGGATTAGGCCACATTGAAAGAAAAAAAAAAAAAAAAATATATATATATATATATATATATATATATATATATGTATATATATATTTATATATATACCTCAGCTCGCTCTCAGCTTCCACCTTCATCCAGGAAAAACGAGCGTGGACCCAGGTATCTTGTGCAGGGTTATTTTATTTCTTTGCCAGCTCTGCCATTACGCATTTCGGGCGATCCCGCCCTTGATCACATGACAACTCCTTGACATTTTACTTCGCCCTATAAAGTGCAAGCGCAATTGACAATCCCATGGACATGGAAGAAATATTCACTTTTTTACATAAAGATTGGTCACATAATAAAAACATAAATGTTGTGAAGTGGCCAATAAATACCATAATAGGACAGATCCATAGATATAAAAATATATATTAAAAATACATATTAATATCAGCTTAAAATGCCTGAACCACGTCCTAGAAGTAAAACCATGTCCAACTTGTGAAACCATATAAAGTGCATACCTAATCAGTGCAAAAATCAAAATGTTATGTGTAAAACATAAACGAATATCAATTAAAACCCTTGAACAGTTTCTGGTTCCAGCATAGCTTTAACCCTGAATCATCTTTTTTAAAGGGCCCCATGTGTAAACATATTTGCAAAAATCCGATTCCAAAAATATATCTCTTAATATACCATAATTATAGACCCAAGGAACACGGATAATATTGTGCAAAAAGACATCAATTTTAAAGTGTATCTGTGCTAAGGACAAATTTTGTATATTTCATGAATAATAAATAGTTGATTCCTCAGAAAATCACATTAAATAAATAGAAGCATAAAATACACTTTCTAAATATGATTTCAAAAATCCAACCATAAATATCATAAATACATTAATATCCTAAAATGCAAATACAAATCTCATGTTTATAAGATTAAATTCAAATCGTTACTGGAGAAGGTGTAAAACTTTCTATATTTCATGCCCTATTCTTCCATCTTCTCTAATTATTTACAAAGCAGTCAACCAATATTTTCATAAAAATGTGTACAAATCTTCGCTGGTATTAAGGCCCCTTGGTTGTTTGGAATCGAATTGTAAAATGTAAGTTGTTTCCAACCTCCTTAATTTCGATTCCCTATCTCCTCCTCTTTTCTGGGGGGCTACGGCCTCTACAACAAAATATTTCAGATGTTTGGGGTCACTGTTATGGCTGATCTTAAAATGCCTTGCCGCTGGATAACTTTCATCATTGTTGATGATGGCACGTATATATGTTGGAGGATCCTCTTATGTGCTGCTAGTTTGGTACTACCAATATTCTTGAGATTGCAGCTACATGTTAAAACATATACAGCAAATTCTGACTTGCAAGTGAGATGTTGTCCTATACTGCAAATCCTAGTATTGAATGCCGTTGTATATGTTGCGGTATTGACGCCATATTGGCAAGCTTTGCAAACAGAACACTTATAGAATCTTTTTCATGCAGAGAGCCAGGAACCATTGCCCTGCACTTCTAGATTGCTCCTTGTGAGTGACATACCCATGCTATTAGCCTTTCTGAAAGTTACAGCTGGATTAAAGGGTAATAACTTGCCAATCACAGGATCGTCTCTCCCGATTGGCCAATTGTGTCTCACAATTGCCCTAATCTTTTTTTCTTGTCGTGAGAAAGACAAAATCAATCTAGTGGGTTCCTCAATGACATCTTTACCGATGTTTTTCTCTCTATATTTCAACAAATCAACTTGTGCCAATGTTTTGGACTTGGCAATTGCTGCATCAATTACCTCAGTCCTATATCCTCTAGCCAGGAACCTATTGTGACTTTCCCTCTGTTTGTAGTTTCAGTCGTCTTCTTCACTGCATATTTGCCTAATGCGCAACATCTCCCCATAGGGAATACTTTTAATAAGATGGGGCGGATGTGCGCTTGAAGCATGCAGAAGTGTATTTCCTGCTGTAGGTTTCCTGAAGAGAGTTGTTGACAATTTGTTGTTAACTACCTGGACCCTCACATCTAAAAATGAGACCATGTCTTTGCTAATGTTAGATGTAAAATGTAAATTGACTGCATTGTTATTCAACAGATCAATAAAAGCAGTAGCACTTTCCACATCGCCATCCCACACTATGAATAAATCATCAATGTAAAGTAACCAAGGTACGACATTCGTACTATATATCTGCTCATGTTGTTGCATGAGGACCAGCTCCTCCCACCATCCCATAAACAAACAGGCGTAACTGGTGGAGAAGCTGGCCCCCATAGCAACACCCTGAATGTGCTAGTACATTTTGCCATCAAACAAAAATAAATTATTTTCCAAACAGAACAATAACATTTTGAGCAGCATATTGTTATGTTGAGAGTATATGATTGATCTATTCATCAAGAAATGTTCTACCGCCCTCATTCCATCCTTATTTTTGCTGCATGTATATAAGGCGGAAACATCAAGCGCTATCAATAAATAAGTAGGTTTCTATGTAATATTTTGGATCTTCCTAAAAAAATCACAGGTATCCTGCACAAATGATTTGAGACCCTTAACAAAGTCCTGCAGGAAGAAATCAATGTATCTTGATAGGTTCTCCAAAAGGCCATCACAGGCAGCTATAATGGGTCTGCCCGGTGGTTTACTGATATTTTTGTGTACCTTTGGTATAAAATAAATCACCGGGATAGTTAGGTGTTCCTTCTTGAGATATTTGAACTCCTCCCAACTCAACAGGCCCATGCTCTTCCAAGAAATTTCGTGGGAGAAATTTTTCTATAACATTCTACATTGTTTAATTGATTATGCGCTTCCTCTAAATATTCTTTGAGGGGCCACAACACTATATTTCCGCCCTTTTCAGAATTGCGTATTATGACTTGGTGGTTGTCCTTAAGTTTGTTTAGAAGTTGGTGATATTTCCTCTCATGATTAGTTTATTTCATATTGGCATTGTTGATGGTAATGTTCAGTTTCTTTATTTGTGCTACTATTTGCTCATTATAAACATCAATGGAGTCTCTGGCCATGATGGGAACAAATTTAGATTTCATTTTGAAAGGAGTGTACGGTTTGCCACCAGTTCCATGCATTCAAGACTGTTGCGAACTTGAATTAGTTGGCTCAATTTGATTGGCACTAACATTCAATGTCGGTGTATCCCCCTGTTAAAAAACATGCAAGTCACGTAGTAAACCATAGTCCGAATCCAAAAGTTCTGACATCCCAGGTTCTTGTAGTGATGTTTCCACCCTGTCTGGATCACCATGTTTACTAAATTGATGATGAAACTTTTTAAGTTTTAGTTTCCGGATGAACCTATAAATGTCCGCTCTTGTCTGGGTATAATTAAAATTAGACTCCGGGCAGTATGATAGGCCAAGCAATAAGAGCTGCTGTTCAGCAATAGTAAGGTCGACGCCAGCCAAATTAATGATGGTATTAGTCTCCTGGGCACTGGGGTTACCAGTAACCGCATCCACCATGCCTGCTTCTATTTGCGGCTCCCCTTCCCACGCCTGCGCTTCTTGGCATTCTCTCCTTGCTGTCTGCACCCAATCTTTTCCGGGTGGCCCTGTTTTGGTGGGCACTTTGTTGCGTGGTCTTAGTGTCTCCTTCCTGTTGCGTTTTAAAATTTCTAGCTCTTCCCCCAATGTCAATTTGATGTTGCTGGACCCAGACCTGGCACCTAAATTGTCAGATTCCGATCCACTTTCCACAGCAGAACACAGATCCGAAACCGAGGGGGATTCTATCGGTTTTTGACCTCTCGGATTTGACTAGCATTGACCATACATGTATTAGCTGTGGCAGTTCTCATGGAATCGTATCTCCTTGCAAATGTAAATATTTGCCCATTCGCATAGTCATCGCGATCTCTTCTAAATTTGTATTTTTTTCTGATTTTTATTTTCTCCTCCTCCTTGCGTAAACGATTAGTCATTACCTCCGTCATTTTTTGTTTAATCTGGGAATCCCTCTGTTGCTCTATTTCTTTCTCCAATAGCTCGATTTTCTCTTGGAGCTCACACCTGTCAATATCCGTGTATTTGACTAGGATTTGAACTAGTCTACGAGACGACTCGAGATTACACTCCCCCCACTCTACCATCATGAGTGGGCTGGGCGCCTCGTAGCTGGGGGCGATCATTATTCGGAGACCCCTGGGGATCCTCACCACATCTAAATATCTATGGAGTGATATTGCCTCCCACCATTTCGACTGTTCTTGTCGTTTGAGCTTCTCAAGTGCTCAAAAACTGTCCTTAAGCCCTTTGCCCTTGTTATTGGGTTCTTCATTGGTTGCTTTGCTGGCCCCTTGTGTGCCCTCCAGGGAATCTGAAAACATCCCCTCAGCCGCCAGTTTGCAATCTTTGAGTTTGTCTGCAGACATGTTGGCTAATGTGATATAATATCCCAGTAACTCTTCCTTCAATCGGTAAATACCTTGAGGAGCTCTTACTGATTACTGACTGTGTATTGCCGTTATTGCGTACCTTGTGAAGACTTTGTCGCACCAACCGCGGTTCCCTTCGCAGATGTATACTCCTCCGAGTTTCACCCGACTCCAAGAAACCACTGGTGTCTCCCGCTGCTCCAATACTAGTCCGCTATTCACTTTTGTATATATATATATATATATATATATATATATATATATATATATATATATATAAAATTCACTGAAAAAACCATAGGTTTCACACATGTTATAGTTAGCTGGACATTTCACTCGTAAAAAACCAATGAAATTCCCCCGTTATAGTTAGTTCAGCTAACTATAACTCGCGCGCCCGCAATCCACTGCTGATGACGTCACATATTACATCACTCATGACATGGTCAGTGACATCAATCATGACATCACTGATGACATCTCAAATGACATTACTGATGACGTGTCATTTGAGCCCCACGTGCATAGGTTGGTGGCCCCACTGGCCTGCGTAGTTTAGGTTCAGTGGCACCACGTGTCGCCGGCCTTCCATATGCAAATATGCATCACTAATCGAAGGGAGTCTGGTGCTGTGGTCGCTGCCATGAAGTTGGGCTCACTGACATTCAGGACTCAGGACACAGTTCCAGCTGCGGGATCGGCTTGTGTTGAACAGGGTTAGTGTCACGCCTTGTCTTGTACAGGGTTATTGGCACCATGTGTCGCCGGCCTAGCATATGGAAATATGCCAGACTGATCAAAGGGAGTCTGGTGCTGTGGTCACTGCCACAGACTTGGGGTCACTGCCATTCAGGACTCAGGACACAGTTCCACATGTGGGATTGGCTTGTGTTGAACAGGGTTAGTGGCACCACATGTTGCCGGCTTGTGTTGAACAGGGTTAGTGGCACCACGTGTCGCAGCTTGTGCTGAACAGGGTTAGTGGCACAACGTGTCCAAAATTCGAATTGCAAGCTCTGCTGCCCGCAGTGTAGACTGTTATTGAGTGTTTGTTTGCACTTGAAGATGAATTTGGTGATTGTACTGAAGCTATAAGTGATATAAAAAAAGTTCTTGAAGCAAGGATTCTAAAAGGATATTATGTAGGTTTTAGGCCTGTGATAGTTACTTGCCTAGTGGACTCTGTAATTAATGAATCAAGATCTAATTTTAATTGTGAGCCCTACTGACCACAGTGTAGGCGTATCATGAAAAGATGAAATATGTATAGAATACACTGTGGAAGTGTTGTATTTTCTGAGTACAATCTTGTTGTTAGAATTTAGCATTTAAAATTCGAATTGCGAGCTCTGCTGCCCGCAGTGTAGACTGCTATTGAGTGTTTCTTTGCACTTGAAGATGAATTTGGTCATTGTTCTAAAGCTATAACTGATATAAAAGAAGTTCTTGAAGCAAGGATACTAAAAGGATATTATTTAGGGTTTAGGAGTGTGATAGTTACTTGCCTACTGGACTCTGTAATTAATGAATCAAGACTTGTGTAGGCCAAAGGTAGTGGTCAGCAAGGGCCCATAGCCATGTGGCGTTGAGTTGAGGTGCACAGTTAGTGGCACCAGAAGCATTGAGAATGTATGAGCCTGTGATGATGCTTGGTGCGGACGGGGCGCACTAGAGCAGTGTGTCTTGTCTACTGGACTGCGTCATCTGCAATCGCGACTCTATCTGAATTATGAGCCCTACTGACCACAGTATAGGCCAGAGGTAGCATTGAGCAAGGGCCCCCAGCCACGTGCATATAGCCCCAGACCTAACTCAAATGTCACTTTAAACTTTGGTCTTTTCCGTTAAACTCTATTTTTTTTTTATTGTAACATCGCTAATTATTACCACCCCTAACAATGTCACTTTAACCTTTGAGTTCTTCAGTGAATTTCTAGGGTTTATTAATGTAAAGTAATTTATTTATAATATACCTAACTGTACATGGTAAGCCCTCTCCTACATAAGGAGGCTTGAGTATGTGGAGAAAGTGAAAGCTCCTTGAAGATCAGCATAAAGAGCTCAGTCTTTCTGTAGCAGTGGCTCACCCATCTAATTTGACTTAGATCTGGAGTGATTGGGCTTTCAACAAAGAGCGATGCAGAGTGTGCAGGCTGTACATCTTAGAATGTTGCCCACCTAAGGGGGCTTTGGTGCCTGAAGAGGTTGAGCTGGGCTCTATGCACACTCTGCACACTTTGTGCAGACTGTGCAGAGTAGCGGCTTTCACCTTATGGGGCTTGGATCTCTGGTGAAGGTGGGCTCTACACACAGTCTGCACTCTGAGCTCAGGCGGTGCATAATAGGGGCTTGGCTAGCTAATGGGCTTGGGTCTCTGGAGGAAATGAGCTCTACAAACAGTCAATCAGTGTTTACTGTAGTCAATCAGTGTTTACTGTGTATAATAGGGACTTGCCCACCTAATAGCACTTGCATGTCTGGAGGGATTGGGCACTGTGCACTGTGAGCAAACTATGTGCACTAGGGGCTTGCCAACCTAATGGGGCTTTATATTGTATTGGGAATGATTTTTCCAAAAAGAACATTGCACAGCCAGAAGGCTGTGCTTTATTATAATTTTTTTATGGGTCCCTCCCGGTCCTGCTGATTCCTGCAGGAGTCCTGCGGGAGTATTGCTTCATCATGTAGACATTTAAACTGTGTTTTGTTTTCAAAATTTCTGGTCCAGATGTGGTCTCTCTGAGACCCCCTACCAGAAGGGCTGTGGATTCAGGTCATTCCTACCCTGCCCCCTCATGTGCTTTTAGATTTAATTATTCTGGACTCAGGTACAGAGTCTCCGAGACTTGTAATGGTGGGAGCAACAGTTTTCTTCTTTGGGCCACCACCAAGGAGGGTCGTCTGTCTCAAGGGACTCTCATGGGACTAGCCTATCAGATTTCTTCTTTTGATGTTTTTTCCCGTAGGAGTCCCACAGAACTCCTGCAGTCCTCCGGTAGCAAAAGATATCTATACATTTCGAACCTTAGTTTCTCTAAAACGGCTGAACAGATTTGCACCAAATCAAATAAAGAACGCATTCTAGATAAAGATTTAACTTTCTGCCAACTAACGGGTCCTTCTACTGAGGTGTTTTTTTCTGAATTGTCTAATTTTCGCTGCAAAAACTACATGAGGAAAAAAATAGCTTTGGGACTCCTTTTTTTGGCCTGGTTTACAACTCACCCTGAAACCTTCTATGAAAGTATACACAAAAGTGACTGATGGACTGTTCCCATTGTAGCGGGGTCACAATCATTTGCATATGACTGGGTCTAAACTGAGGTGGTATGATGTATGAAAAACAATGGATTGGAATATGGCCCAAACAATTAACAGTGGCTGATAATAATTCAAACATTCCATCCATCACTATGTTTTTTAAACCCTTCCCTGAGCCCCTATCCTCCTCCGCACTCTGTTTCCCTTCTGATGGGAGCAAGCAGCTGACCTCCTCCTGCACTGTCTGAAATACACAGATACATTACTTACATTATTTGAGAATTTAGAGCCACCTGTAGAAAGGAGAGTACATGTTTCCATTCCCCTTTACAGGGTGACTTGCCCTCTATCCCAGAAACCAGAACATCCATTGAAAATTAAAGAAACGCATTGGAACGCTGGGACATTTCTCTAAAAACCTGGATGTCTGGAGACATCTGGGATGTCTGGTTACCCTACCTGTGCTGCACTGCATCTGCATAGACATAATTATGAATTAATACTGTATTCCAGGAGCACTCATGGTAAATATGACTGTCAAATTTTTTCATGGGTATACTGAAGTAAACGGTTGCAGCAGATTTACAAACTCTTTGGGCCATAGTCTTTTCTTTTCCACAGAATAATTTAAGAATAGAATGCTTTCTATAATAAGTGCACTTTCAACGATTGCGAAGGGGAAGACTCAGCTGCACAGCTACTACTTAAAATACCAACATTATTCCTGAACATTTTCTTACTTGTCACTGTCTCATAAGATTAGCTTCAGTTTAGTATTTGCAGATTATACTGTGTCTAATCAACCACCTGATGGGAAGCTTTGCTTCCTTTCACCTCCCACGGGCGGGTAACTGCTGAAGCTTGTTCTGAAAAATACATTCTGTAAATAAAGAAATATTACAGTGGAACACGTTCAAATTATGTTGACACATATAACAATCAAAACAATATGTCAAAAGTCAACTAACTCCCTGTTGCAATGGAAATATCTCACATGAAAATGGCTTATCGTTCAATTACTTGAAATGTGAGACATCCTGAATATTACAATAACGACTGAGCATGCATACTTAGCACCTTCATAAAAGTGCTTTCAAACCTGTGTATAATAAAGAAGACAAGAAAATTTATCAAGATATAGTATCATTTATTGTGTACAAATAGATTGTAAAATGGGTTTTGTGTATTGTTTGTAAAATTAAAGGAAATACTTGAGCAGGTTCTGAAACAGGAAATCCTGAATGCACTTTCCATTCAGTAGCAAAGAAAGAGGAGAGCTATGATCAGACACAAGGGGTCATATCACAAAATGTGGGCACTGGAAGCAATAGAAGTTACGACTATCAACTAGATCCCAAAACATTAAGGTAGTGCTTGATCCAAACATCATTTGCCATCCTGTTATACAAAAGGGATTCTGGAGGTGGTAATGTGTGACAGCAGTGATTTGTATATCTGTTGTGCAGCGTTTTGTTGTGGTGGTGGCATTTTCTGTTGTTTTCTGTGCTGTTATGTTTTTGTGGTGCATTATTCAATATAGTTTTGTTATGTTTAACGCAGTTGTGTTGTGTTCTTCTTTGGTTGTTTAGTTGTAGTGTGCTCTCTTTTTTTTGTTATGTTACTTGTGCTATGCTCTGTTGCTTACTTTAGCTTGGTATACAAATGCTGCTAAATTTCCAGCCAAAAGCAGAATATAGCTAACATAACATAACATCACATAACATGCATTTGTTGTGCACGTTCACCCAAGTGTTGGGTCTCTAGGTGCTAAAATAACATGCGGCCTATTCACAATCTGTATTTTGTCGTACATTTAGAAGTACTTCAATAGTACTACTAAAGTACTACAAAATGCTTTTGATAAACCTACATACAGAGGTCTCCGCCTCTTCTTTCATTTATTTAAAGATATCTGCTCCTGGGGGCATGGCTTACCTTGCGGCAAAGATGTCTGCGTCTTCGTGAGGCTCCGACGGCCCCCTCACTCAATTTTTTGCTGTGTGGCCCGTTTCTACCTGGGGATGCAGAGCGGTTGCGTTTTTTATCTTTTGTAGGTTTTTAGGGGCCCACAGACAATGTTGAATTCAACTGTTTTCTATCCCTCAGAGTCGGACTCCAAATTAGCTGTGAGAGAGACCGGCATGATATCTGAGGAAAGGATTTGATAAGCTCCTCCCGAAGGTGGTTCATACTCTTTAAAGGCAATGGTTATTGTGAAGCACCCTGGTTCCTTAAAGGCAGTGTTTCATGCAAGGTTTATGTTCTTTCTGGACTTTCTGGCAAATTCTGACCTACATTTATGTTCTTTTCACAACCTGATGCTGGAATTTGGCTACTGGGACATCTTTGACAGGTCTCTTGCTATTTATAGATTTCTGTGAAGATTTTTAATTTATGATATGCCTTTCTTTTTTTGTTTTTTCCTGAATGGCATACTCACATTTGAATTCTTTTTCTGCTATGCTAGAGTTTGACATTTATGTGGAGGAATATTATTACTATTGAACTGGGACTTGTGTTTTGGTCATTTTTTAAGTGACATAATAACATGCGCAGGTCCAAGGTTCTTTTTTCTACAACTCAATCTTTCGCAGGGAAGCTGAGAAGACACCTGCTAGTCTCGACTATTTCCATCGCAATGGATAGCCTCACCTGAAACGCAGGATCAAACACAGCCTCTTCTTCTGCCTAGCCTGCAGGGTCATCTCATGCCCAAACCAAAAAATCACAAATTAAGCCGCTCAAGAAAGATCCCCTCTCACTTACAGAAAATGCACCTGTAGTCTCACTTGACATACTACTGGAAGAGATTAGGGCTTTGTACCCTTATATCGAGGACACTAATGCTAAACTACAAAATCTAACTGACAGTTGGTCACTGATGGAAGAGCGTATATCTTCAGTGGAACAACAAATAACATAGCTTAGTGATAAATCTCTTAAAGTAGACTCCTTGTAAGCACAAGTCTCTTCATTTCAAAGACAAATCGAAGACCTCGAAAATAGAATTCAGCATAATAACTTATGCATTGCTGGTCTTCCTGAAGGCACAGACGGGGTGGATAGTAGGGGGTGGGCAGAATTTGCGTAGTCGAACTACGCAAAACTTCGCAAAATGGTAAAAAAATCTACGCGAACACGCAGAAATTACGCGAACACGTGGAATTGCTTGTTTGCGATGCTTTTTTAGTGTTTGCGATCGCTGTTTGCGTGCTCGGGGGAAATATCTCGCGAACACACCTTTTGAGAATGCGAACAAGCAAAAAATTACGCAAAGCCACGGAACACAGAATTTTTAGCAAATTCCGCGTTCTCCACGGAACGCGAAACAAATTACCCAAATTCCGCGAGCAGAACGGAATTTACCGCCCAGGCCTAGCGGATAGTATTTCTTTCTTCAAATTTTTCATACCTCAGATCTCGCAATAACCGGAGAACTTACAACTTAACATGCAAAGAGCTCACAGATTAGGGCGCCCTTCCACAGCTGCTTCATCATCCAAGAGACCAAGAGGGGTCATTCTCTACTTCTTGGAATATACAGAGTTAATGCAAGTCATCTCGGCTGCGCATCGTATCAGGAAGATTTCATGGTCTGGTAATGACCTGTATTTCTCCCAGCATTATGCCAGAGCCACAGCCAATAGAGAAGAGTGTTTCGGAGCATGAGACCTGCCTTGCACTCAATGGGAGCCCAATTTGGCCTTTTTTACCCATGCTTTTTCAAAGTTAAACAAAATAATAAAACAATGACTTATGAGGACCCTTCCCATTTGCAAGACTTTCTCCAGATCAGAAGTGATGTCTTCCTGGTGTGGTCTCTCCCTCACCTCCATAGTGTTTTTGTTAGGTATGTTGTCTTTATTGTTTGTTTGTTTGCCTGTTTGTGTTCTATTAATGTCTGTTGCATTTCGCGAGTTATTATGGTTCTTTTTTCTCCTTCTTTCCTCTTTTCTACCTTTTTGTACCTCTCTTTTCCTAAATATTCTAACCTATCTTATTCACTGTAGATAATTCTCTTTTTCTTCTCTTTTCAGATTTAGCTATGCTCTTTTCAACCAAGGTCTGATTGGTTTATGCATTTTGTTTGTTTACCATGGTCTTGACAATGGTTTCCTGGATTGTCAGGGAACTAAATTCTCCTATCAAGAGACAACGTGTTCTTACTAACTAAGGAGACTCATTTATCAGACATTAAAAGTGCAAAATTAAAGAGAGGATGGGTGGGTGAGGATTTTCATTCTCCCGCTCTTGGGAGAAAGCATGCAGTTGCAATACTCTGCCATAACTCCTTGAAATTCAACAGATTTCTATGGAGAAAGACGCAGACGGTAAATGGCTAATACTTAAAATGCAGTGCTATAAAACTCCAACCATCTTATTTAATGTATATGGGCCAACGCACCTGACTGTAAAGTTTGGACTCTAATTTCTCAGAAGCTCTTACAGAACGCGGATGACAGTCTAGTTCTTGCTGGTGACTGTAATTTACTAATTGATCCTTTTTTTGACAGACATTCTGTATCGCATTATGTTCTTAACAAATTGCAGAAAGCTTTTTCTCAAGCTATCCAGAGACGTAAACTAACCAATGCATGGCACCTATGCAACTCCACCCTGAGGGAATACACATTTTTCTCTCCCAATCACCATACACAATCTCGAATTGATTATATCTTTGTATCACATCATCTCACTCAATACCTACAGTCAGCCGATATTGGCTCCATTCTGAGATTCGATCATGCCCCAATTTCTGTCCACTTAGACATTATACCCAAATCTACTTCCCCTAAAAGATAGAGATTCAATAACTCCCTATTACTAGACTCTTCTTTCACCACCTCCTTCATCGCTTTTGCTCAAGAGTTTTTCCTTCTTAATCAGATGGAAGACATGTCATGGGATACATTCAAAGCCTCAGCCTGTGAATTTATCATGAATTTCATTTAACAAAAAAATGTCTGTCACAATCCCAACTCAATTTACTTCTTAACTGATTAAGGCCAAAACTATTTTCAATAAAGTCTCCACTGACAATGCTGCTTCCTACCTCCTTAACCTCTTCAGTGCCCCACCCTTTCCACGCCCTGTGCCGGGCGTTTCATTAGCGGGCGGGGTTCATGACGAGATAGTCTCGTCATGGGCACAGCGCAACCGCGCTCCATGACGAGACTATCTCGTCATGGGCACTGAAGGGGTTAAATCTAGTGCTAAATATGATGGAGGTCAAAATAGAGCTGGAAAACTCCTACCCAATTACCTGAAAATCAATTAAAAAAAACTATTTATTGAATCAATTATTGATGACGATGATTTCTCTCATCACCATGATCAAGATATCTTAACGAGGTTTCAACAATTTTATACAGACCTTTATACACTGGAGCACTCACCTTCTGACTCTGCTATTTTAACTTACTTCTCCTCTATTTCAAAGCCGGATTATTCTCAAGTCGAGTTCTCCTCCTTTGAGACAGATATTACTCAAACAGAGCTTCAACTTGCATTACTTTCTCTTAAAAAGGACAAGGCACACGGGCCGGACGGTTTTACAGCGGCGTTTTATACATATTTTCTCAAACTGTTAAACTTTGTTTGTTAATTCACTCTTTCCTCAATTTGGATACGTGTTCCGGCTCATGCTAGATGCTTATATATGTTTTATCCCGAGGGTAGGTAAAGATCAACATTTTTCTAAGAACTATTGTCCCATCTCTTTAGTTAATTTAGATTACAAAATGTTTTCTAAGGCTTTGACCTTGATACTAGAAACTCTTCTTCCTGACCTATTAGGTAAGGAACAATCTAGCTTTGTCAAAGGTAGATTTCTTTAAGATAATACTGGTCTATTTTTAATATTATTTCTAGATCTGCAAGCTTACCCAATTCCACAGCGGCCATTGCGTTCGATGCCGAGAAGGCTTTTGATCGTGTCACCTGGCCCTTCATTTTTCAAGCTTTAACTTGGTTTGGTTTTGGGCCAAAAATACTAGACTCCCATTTCTCTTCTTTACTCTTCCCCTAAGGCAGCTATTTGTGCTAATGGACTCATAGCCTCTTTTTTTAACTTACAGGGTTGTTCAACAAGACTGCCCTCTTTTACGCTTCCTCTTTAATCTGGCACTGGAACCTTATTTATCTTGAAACGTCAGAATATTAACATACAAGGTTTCATTCACGGTGTGTACCAGGTTAAAGTAGCTGTGTACACTGAAGACATTTTACTATTTGTTACTCAACCCAGCTCCTTGCTCCCTGCTTTCATGTCAGAAGTTGCTTCCTATTCAACTGTCTCTGGCTATAAGCTAAACACTGACAAATGTGAAATTCTACCTCTCAGTAAAATGACTTTTAGCCATGGACAAATGTGTTCAATCACTTCTCTAACCAGTAAATGGCACCCCCTCTATTTGTCTTGGTGGGGACACTTAGATACGATTAAGATGATGTTGGTTCCTGTGCTTCTCTTCACCATTTCCAATATACAACTGTATTCCTGTCTTTTGCAAAGAAACCTCGGAAAATGTCAAATCCTATTAATAATAACACTTCCAAACTGTTATCTTCTGTAATGTATTTTTCGCCCACTGATCTCGACTGCATTCTCAATTCTACGATATGGAATAATTTGCTTATTAAATTCAAAAGACATCCTATTTATTGGCACTCCTGGAGGATCAGGGGAATGATTTGGGTGCACCAATTATTTGATCAGGATTCTTTTCTTACTTTTCCTCAATTACAGAATCTTTTCAACCTTCTGTCTGCCTTTCTAACTAAATTTCTTCTTTTACGAGGGATTGTGGTTCAAGTGTATAATCATTTTATATCCACCTCATTCATTGAATCTCCATCAAATGTCCTATAGTTTGCCATAGGAGATCTTTCCCACAATTGAGGAGCTCTTTGCTTAGTGAGTGGTACGTCAAATACAGCAGTAGAGTCACTACTGGTAGATCTTTATGGTCATACAAACTGACTCCACTCCTTTTTTTAAGTGGTGGGGACATGTAAGGCAACACTTTTGAGTAAGTTTATACTTGTTAAATGGTGAATATCCAAAGTAGTAAAGTTACCTAAAAATGAGTACATTTATAAATGTAGATTTACATTTGTGAGTAGGCCCTCTGTGGTTAGTATTATCCATTTAAGTGTTACTCATTTTATCACCCTCTGAACGATCAAAGACTGAGTGCACCCTCCAAGATTTTAATCTGTGATTATGAGGTAAAACACAGATCGCTGGAGTGTCAATCCACTGAATCAATGACCCGATAAAAAGCTGCTATGAAAAGCAAGGATTTACCACTGTCAAACGTGGTAAAATAGGAGTACTCTAGTTCTCCAAGTACTTAAGACAACAGTCAGCCCACCTTTGTGGCAGAGGCTGTCCTTCCAGAAGTTTGCATGGTTTTTACATATTATGTGATGAAACATATTAATGACCAGAGTGCAAATAAAAGTTCAAAAAGAGTTTTTTGAACAAATCTATTGATCTTCTTCATATGTTCAAGATAATTATTTTATTCCTCTTGTTTTTGATACCATGCTGATTTACATTCTTTCATGATCTAATTCAGTCAGCCATGTTTTGCGCTACAGTGGTTAATAAGCCTAGGAATTTTTCAAGGCTGAAAATGTTATTGCCTCACTGGTGAAAGATGGCAAACATGAGGCACTCAGAGCTAGTGAAAACACAAGTATCATTAATAAGGATAAAGATTATCTTGTACAAAATGTAATTAATTTTTTATTCTCATGAAGTACATTTCTTCAAACTCAGCTGACTAGCGACCTATACTTCTCAGTTTGTAATATTGAAAGAAAGTTGCAGCTGGGTAATACATTTCAATAAAGGCGACCGTGACTAAAAGTTTCTCAGGTCTGTAGGGAAAATACTGGCTCAGAGTTGTAGGCAAGCACATATAGAACGGCGGGGCCGGCATCGGCCATGCCAAAAGTATGGCGGTTGAGCCGGCCCCCTCCGCTACAGCCGGGGGCGTGCCTCCCACGTGCATCGTGACGCGACAGGCGCGCCCCCTAGCCCCACTGGCTCCGGCGCGACCAGGATGTGATTTGGATCACTTCCAGGTCGAGACGATAGCCAAACGTCTGGCCAGTAGGACTGGCCAGACCCCATCAGGAATAAAGGGCTGGGGAGCCAGGGAACCAGCCTCTTGTTTCCTGACTCCCAAGCTTGCCCCCCCACGCCTCGCTAGGAGGCGGTAACTTGTGTTTATAATTTGACCAGTTAAGAGAAAATTGAAGGAGAGCGAACAAAACAGAAGAAGTCTTCTTCTACAGTCCAGGTTAATGTAAGAGTGTCTCATTAATCCTGGGTTAGAGAAGGGGTCAGGGAGCATTAGCACAAAATAGAGTGATAGATGCTTGTAAAGCAGGGTTGTGTACAGAGGCACACGTGACAGGACTTAAGTGTCAGCTGAAAGTTGGGATCGGCAGTCTGTGATTGTTTGTTATCCCATCTTCTATCTTGAGGTCTCTTGCCAGACGCTCTGAATCAAGTTTCTAAACTTTTTCAGAGGACTTTGTCCATTGTGACAGCATGTGGGACCTGGTGTGCTGGCATAATGCATGCTTGTGGTGGTCATCTTGTCAATAAGTGATTGAAAACAGTCAGCATAATAGTGTTTTACTATTATTTTTGCAGCACTAATGAAGTCAGTTGTTGCACAGGGATGCAGAGGACTAGTGAAGTCAGTGTCTAAATGTTGTCATAGGAGTCCTACCTGAGTGGGTTTACAAAGAACCATAACCTTAGACTGTCTTTGGCCCGCTTGTTCCTCTTTTTGGATTTTTGGTTTCATTTTTTTAAATTAAAATTTGCTTTATATTTTCTAATCTGGTTTGGGATTTTTATTCATTGCTGTTTGACTTAACTACTGTTTTGTTACTGCAGAAATACTTTACGCATTTCCCTAAAATAAGCTTGTCTGCTCTGTGCCATAACAATCAGGGGTTAAGTATAGGTTAATGTAATTACTTTTGTGTTTCGCCTTAGTGTTATTCCTTAAGTGGCGACCTTCTACCACAAACAATAAGGGGAGAGGATGTGGTCCGTCGGCTAGACTGCCGACTTTGGTGCTGAAAACCAGGGTTCGAGCCTCTGGGTCGTGTCCACATCCTGTGATTCTGGGCAAATCACTTAATCTCTCCGTGCCTGAATGTGTCCTTGTACCGATGCTCATGTAAAGCGCTCCAATACCTTCGGGTCGAGTTCGTGCTATATCAATCTGCATAAAAAAACAACAACAAAAACACAGTAATCCACTTTCTCACAGAGGCCAAGGAAACGCAGTAGACTGCGAACAATGGAAAGGGTTATGCCGTTCTTTGCTCAAGATTTTGGTAGAGCGGCAATGTAAGGTAAATTGTTTTGCTCTAAAAATGTGTGTTGTGGGGACCATTAATGTTCTTTCGTATCCGTTTAGCGATTTGCAAAGAAAGAAACTAAATGAATCACAAGGATCATGTCACAAGCATCATGAGAGGGCTATTGGCTATTTGTCTACCTGCGACTGAATGAACCATGATTGCATAACTGCTGACTGCTCCTCGGTAAACTAAGCGATCCCAGTGCTTGATCCAAACATCATTTGCCATCCTGTTATACAAAAGGGATTCCGGAGGTGGTAATGTGTGACAGCAGTGATTTGTATATCTGTTGTGCAGCGTTTTGTTGTGATGGTGGCATTTTCTGTTGTTTTCTGTGCTGTTATGTTTTTGTGGTGCATTATTCAATATAGTTTTGTTATCTTTAACGCAGTTGTGTTGTGTTCTTCTTTGGTTGTTTAGTTGTAGTGTGCTCTCTTTTTTTTGTTATGTTACTTGTGGTATGCTCTGTTGCTTACTTTAGCTTGGTATACAAATGCTGCTAAATTTCCAGCCAAAAGCAGAATATAGCTAACATAACATAACATCACATAACATGCATTTGTTGTGCACGTTCACCCAAGTGTTGGGTCTCTAGGTGCTAAAATAACATGCGGCCTATTCACAATCTGTATTTTGTCGTACATTTAGAAGTACTTCAATAGTACTACTAAAGTACTACAAAATGCTTTTGATAAACCTACATACAGAGGTCTCCGCCTCTTCTTTCATTTATTTAAAGATATCTGCTCCTGGGGGCATGGCTTACCTTGCGGCAAAGATGGCTGCGTCTTCGTGAGGCTCCGACGGCCCCCTCACTCAATTTTTTGCTGTGTGGCCCGTTTCTACCTGGGGATGCAGAGCGGTTGCGTTTTTTACCTTTTGTAGGTTTTTAGGGGCCCACAGACAATGTTGAATTCAACTGTTTTCTATCCCTCAGAGTCGGACTCCAAATTAGCTGTGAGAGAGACCGGCATGATATCTGAGGAAAGGATTTGATAAGCTCCTCCCGAAGGTGGTTCATACTCTTTAAAGGCAATGGTTATTGTGAAGCACCCTGGTTCCTTAAAGGCAGTGTTTCATGCAAGGTTTATGTTCTTTCTGGACTTTCTGGCAAATTCTGACCTACATTTATGTTCTTTTCACAAGCTGATGCTGGAATTTGGCTACTGGGACATCTTTGACAGGTCTCTTGCTATTGATAGATTTCTGTGAAGATTTTTAATTTATGATATGCCTTTCTTTTTTTGTTTTTTCCTGAATGGCATACTCACATTTGAATTCTTTTTCTGCTATGCTAGAGTTTGACATTTATGTGGAGGAATATTATTACTATTGAACTGGGACTTGTGTTTTGGTCATTTTTTAAGTGACATAATAACATGCGCAGGTCCAAGGTTCTTTTTTCTACAACTCAATCTTTCGCAGGGAAGCTGAGAAGACACCTGCTAGTCTCGACTATTTCCATCGCAATGGATAGCCTCACCTGAAACGCAGGATCAAACACAGCCTCTTCTTCTGCCTAGCCTGCAGGGTCATCTCATGCCCAAACCAAAAAATCACAAATTAAGCCGCTCAAGAAAGATCCCCTCTCACCTACAGAAAATACACCTGTAGTCTCACTTGACATACTACTGGAAGAGATTAGGGCTTTGCATTCTTATATCGAGGACACTAATGCTAAACTACAAAATCTAACTGACAGTTGGTCACTGATGGAAGAGCGTATATCTTCAGTGGAACAACAAATAACATAGCTTAGTGATAAATCTCTTAAAGTAGACTCCTTGTAAGCACAAGTCTCTTCATTTCAAAGACAAATCGAAGACCTCGAAAATAGAATTCAGCATAATAACTTATGCATTGCTGGTCTTCCTGAAGGCACAGACGGGGCGGATAGTAGGGGGTGGGCAGAATTTGCGTAGTCGAACTACGCAAAACTTCGCAAAATGGTAAAAAAATCTACGCGAACACGCAGAAATTACGCGAACACGTGGAATTGCTTGTTTGCGATGCTTTTTTAGTGTTTGCGATCGCTGTTTGCGTGCTCGGGGGAAATATCTCGCGAACACACCTTTTGAGAATGCGAACAAGCAAAAAATTACGCAAAGCCACGGAACACAGAATTTTTAGCAAATTCCGCGTTCTCCACGGAACGCGAAACAAATTACCCAAATTCCGCGAGCAGAACGGAATTTACCGCCCAGGCCTAGCGGATAGTATTTCTTTCTTCAAATTTTTCATACCTCAGATCTCGCAATAACCGGAGAACTTACAACTTAACATGCAAAGAGCTCACAGATTAGGGCGCCCTTCCACAGCTGCTTCATCATCCAAGAGACCAAGAGGGGTCATTCTCTACTTCTTGGAATATACAGAGTTAATGCAAGTCATCTCGGCTGCGCATCGTATCAGGAAGATTTCATGGTCTGGTAATGACCTGTATTTCTCCCAGCATTATGCCAGAGCCACAGCCAATAGAGAAGAGTGTTTCGGAGCATGAGACCTGCCTTGCACTCAATGGGAGCCCAATTTGGCCTTTTTTACCCATGCTTTTTCAAAGTTAAACAAAATAATAAAACAATGACTTATGAGGACCCTTCCCATTTGCAAGACTTTCTTGCGTCTTGCAGAGCTTATTTTATCCATATTGTTCCCTCAGTATCTACAAAATGACTGCCTTTTGTTGCTAAGTTTTGGTATTGCTAACAATACCTCTCAGAAGTTATAACGCTATTTTTGATGCTAATGAGTTTTTCTTGTTGTGGTGTCACTGATTAATAGATTTATGTTTTTCTTTTAAATGTTTTCAAATTTCCTTTTTTATCCTTCAGGTGGTGTATTTTTTGTGTGGATATCTTTGTTCCCCATTATTTGTCGCATTTCATCCCTTCTCGCATCATGTCACCCCCTCCAGATCAGAAGTGATGTCTTCCTGGTGTGGTCTCTCCCTCACCTCCATAGTGTTTTTGTTAGGTATGTTGTCTTTATTGTTTGTTTGTTTGCCTGTTTGTGTTCTATTAATGTCTGTTGCATTTCGCGAGTTATTATGTTTCTTTTTTCTCCTTCTTTCCTCTTTTCTACCTTTTTGTACCTCTCTTTTCCTAAATATTCTAACCTATCTTATTCACTGTAGATAATTCTCTTTTTCTTCTCTTTTCAGATTTAGCTATGCTCTTTTCAACCAAGGTCTGATTGGTTTATGCATTTTGTTTGTTTACCATGGTCTTGACAATGGTTTCCTGGATTGTCAGGGAACTAAATTCTCCTATCAAGAGACAACGTGTTCTTACTAACTAAGGAGACTCATTTATCAGACATTAAAAGTGCAAAATTAAAGAGAGGATGGGTGGGTGAGGTTTTTTATTCTCCCGCTCCCAGGGAACTAAATTCTCCTATCAAGAGACAACGTGTTCTTACTAACTAAGGAGACTCATTTATCAGACATTAAAAGTGCAAAATTAAAGAGAGGATGGGTGGGTGAGGATTTTCATTCTCCCGCTCTTGGGAGAAAGCATGCAGTTGCAATACTCTGCCATAACTCCTTGAAATTCAACAGATTTCTATGGAGAAAGACGCAGACGGTAAATGGCTAATACTTAAAATGCAGTGCTATAAAACTCCAACCATCTTATTTAATGTATATGGGCCAACGCACCTGACTGTAAAGTTTGGACTCTAATTTCTCAGAAGCTCTTACAGAACGCGGATGACAGTCTAGTTCTTGCTGGTGACTGTAATTTACTAATTGATCCTTTTTTTGACAGACATTCTGTATCGCATTATGTTCTTAACAAATTGCAGAAAGCTTTTTCTCAAGCTATCCAGAGACGTAAACTAACCAATGCATGGCACCTATGCAACCCCACCCTGAGGGAATACACATTTTTCTCTCCCAATCACCATACACAATCTCGAATTGATTATATCTTTGTATCACATCATCTCACTCAATACCTACAGTCAGCCGATATTGGCTCCATTCTGAGATTCTATCATGCCCCAATTTCTGTCCACTTAGACATTATACCCAAATCTACTTCCCCTAAAAGATAGAGATTCAATAACTCCCTATTACTAGACTCTTCTTTCACCACCTCCTTCATCGCTTTTGCTCAAGAGTTTTTCCTTCTTAATCAGATGGAAGACATGTCATGGGATACATTCAAAGCCTCAGCCTGTGAATTTATCATGAATTTCATTTAACAAAAAAATGTCTGTCACAATCCCAACTCAATTTACTTCTTAACTGATTAAGGCCAAAACTATTTTCAATAAAGTCTCCACTGACAATGCTGCTTCCTACCTCCTTAACCTCTTCAGTGCCCCACCCTTTCCACGCCCTGTGCCGGGCGTTATATTAGCGGGCGGGGTTCATGACGAGATAGTCTCGTCATGGGCACAGCGCAACCGCGCTCCATGACGAGACTATCTCGTCATGAGCACTGAAGGGGTTAAATCTAGTGCTAAATATGATGGAGGTCAAAATAGAGCTGGAAAACTCCTACCCAATTACCTGAAAATCAATTAAAAAAAACTATTTATTGAATCAATTATTGATGACGATGATTTCTCTCATCACCATGATCAAGATATCTTAACGAGGTTTCAACAATTTTATACAGACCTTTATACACTGGAGCACTCACCTTCGGACTCTGCTATTTTAACTTACTTCTCCTCTATTTCAAAGCCGGATTATTCTCAAGTCGAGTTCTCCTCCTTTGAGACAGATATTACTCAAACAGAGCTTCAACTTGCATTACTTTCTCTTAAAAAGGACAAGGCACACGGGCCGGACGGTTTTACAGCGGCGTTTTATACATATTTTCTCAAACTGTTAAACTTTGTTTGTTAATTCACTCTTTCCTCAATTTGGATACGTGTTCCGGCTCATGCTAGATGCTTATATATGTTTTATCCCGAGGGTAGGTAAAGATCAACATTTTTCTAAGAACTATTGTCCCATCTCTTTAGTTAATTTAGATTACAAAATGTTTTCTAAGGCTTTGACCTTGATACTAGAAACTCTTCTTCCTGACCTATTAGGTAAGGAACAATCTAGCTTTGTCAAAGGTAGATTTCTTTAAGATAATACTGGTCTATTTTTAATATTATTTCTAGATCTGCAAGCTTACCCAATTCCACAGCGGCCATTGCGTTCGATGCCGAGAAGGCTTTTGATCGTGTCACCTGGCCCTTCATTTTTCAAGCTTTAACTTGGTTTGGTTTTGGGCCAAAAATACTAGACTCTCATTTCTCTTCTTTACTCTTCCCCTAAGGCAGCTATTTGTGCTAATGGACTCATAGCCTCTTTTTTTAACTTACAGGGTTGTTCAACAAGACTGCCCTCTTTTACGCTTCCTCTTTAATCTGGCACTGGAACCTTATTTATCTTGAAACGTCAGAATATTAACATACAAGGTTTCATTCACGGTGTGTACCAGGTTAAAGTAGCTGTGTACACTGAAGACATTTTACTATTTGTTACTCAACCCAGCTCCTTGCTCCCTGCTTTCATGTCAGAAGTTGCTTCCTATTCAACTGTCTCTGGCTATAAGCTAAACACTGACAAATGTGAAATTCTACCTCTCAGTAAAATGACTTTTAGCCATGGACAAATGTGTTCAATCACTTCTCTAACCAGTAAATGGCACCCCCTCTATTTGTCTTGGTGGGGACACTTAGATACGATTAAGATGATGTTGGTTCCTGTGCTTCTCTTCACCATTTCCAATATACAACTGTATTCCTGTCTTTTGCAAAGAAACCTCGGAAAATGTCAAATCCTATTATTAATAACACTTCCAAACTGTTATCTTCTGTAATGTATTTTTCGCCCACTGATCTCGACTGCATTCTCAATTCTACGATATGGAATAATTTGCTTATTAAATTCAAAAGACATCCTATTTATTGGCACTCCTGGAGGATCAGGGGAATGATTTGGGTGCACCAATTATTTGATCAGGATTCTTTTCTTACTTTTCCTCAATTACAGAATCTTTTCAACCTTCTGTCTGCCTTTCTAACTAAATTTCTTCTTTTACGAGGGATTGTGGTTCAAGTGTATAATCATTTTATATCCACCTCATTCATTGAATCTCCATCAAATGTCCTATAGTTTGCCATAGGAGATCTTTCCCACAATTGAGGAGCTCTTTGCTTAGTGAGTGGTACGTCAAATACAGCAGTAGAGTCACTACTGGTAGATCTTTATGGTCATACAAACTGACTCCACTCCTTTTTTCAAGTGGTGGGGACATGTAAGGCAACACTTTTGAGTAAGTTTATACTTGTTAAATGGTGAATATCCAAAGTAGTAAAGTTACCTAAAAATGAGTACATTTATAAATGTAGATTTACATTTGTGAGTAGGCCCTCTGTGGTTAGTATTATCCATTTAAGTGTTACTCATTTTATCACCCTCTGAACGATTAAAGACTGAGTGCACCCTCCAGGATTTGAATCTGTGATTATGAGGTAAAACACAGATCGCTGGAGTGTCAATCCACTGAATCAATGACCCGATAAAAAGCTGCTATGAAAAGCAAGGATTTACCACTGTCAAACGTGGTAAAATAGGAGTACTCTAGTTCTTCAAGTACTTAAGACAACAGTCAGCCCACCTTTGTGGCAGAGGCTGTCCTTCCAGAAGTTTGCATGGTTTTTACATATTATGTGATGAAACATATTAATGACCAGAGTGCAAATAAAAGTTCAAAAAGAGTTTTTTGAACAAATCTATTGATCTTCTTCATATGTTCAAGATAATTATTTTATTCCTCTTGTTTTTGATACCATGCTGATTTACATTCTTTCATGATCTAATTCAGTCAGCCATGTTTTGCGCTACAGTGGTTAATAAGCCTAGGAATTTTTCAAGGCTGAAAATGTTATTGCCTCACTGGTGAAAGATGGCAAACATGAGGCACTCAGAGCTAGTGAAAACACAAGTATCATTAATAAGGATAAAGATTATCTTGTACAAAATGTAAGTAATTTTTTATTCTCATGAAGTACATTTCTTCAAACTCAGCTGATTAGCGACCTATACTTCTCAGTTTGTAATATTGAAAGAAAGTTGCAGCTGGGTAATACATATCAATAAAGGCGACCGTGACTAAAAGTTTCTCAGGTCTGTAGGGAAAATACTGGCTCAGAGTTGTAGGCAAGCACATATAGAATGGCGGGGCCGGCATCGGCCATGCCAAAAGTATGGCGGTTGAGCCGGCCCCCTCCGCTACAGCCGGGGGCGTGCCTCCCACGTGCATCGTGACGCGACAGGCGCGCCCCCTAGCCCCACTGGCTCCGGCGCGACCAGGATGTGATTTGGATCACTTCCAGGTCGAGACGATAGCCAAACGTCTGGCCAGTAGGACTGGCCAGACCCCATCAGGAATAAAGGGCTGGGGAGCCAGGGAACCAGCCTCTTGTTTCCTGACTCCCAAGCTTGCCCCCCCACGCCTCGCTAGGAGGCGGTAACTTGTGTTTATAATTTGACCAGTTAAGAGAAAATTGAAGGAGAGCGAACAAAACAGAAGAAGTCTTCTTCTACAGTCCAGGTTAATGTAAGAGTGTCTCATTAATCCTGGGTTAGAGAAGGGGTCAGGGAGCATTAGCACAAAATAGAGTGATAGATGCTTGTAAAGCAGGGTTGTGTACAGAGGCACACGTGACAGGACTTAAGTGTCAGCTGAAAGTTGGGATCGGCAGTCTGTAATTGTTTGTTATCCCGTCTTCTATCTTGAGGTCTCTTGCCAGACGCTCTGAATCAAGTTTCTAAACTTTTTCAGAGGACTTTGTCCATTGTGACAGCATGTGGGACCTGGTGTGCTGGCATAATGCATGCTTGTGGTGGTCATCTTGTCAATAAGTGATTGAAAACAGTCAGCATAATAGTGTTTTACTATTATTTTTGCAGCACTAATGAAGTCAGTTGTTGCACAGGGATGCAGAGGACTAGTGAAGTCAGTGTCTAAATGTTGTCATAGGAGTCCTACCTGAGTGGGTTTACAAAGAACCATAACCTTAGACTGTCTTTGGCCCGCTTGTTCCTCTTTTTGGATTTTTGGTTTCATTTTTTTAAATTAAAATTTGCTTTAAATTTTCTAATCTGGTTTGGGATTTTTATTCATTGCTGTTTGACTTAACTACTGTTTTGTTACTGCAGAAATACTTTACGCATTTCCCTAAAATAAGCTTGTCTGCTCTGTGCCATAACAATCAGGGGTTAAGTATAGGTTAATGTAATTACTTTTGTGTTTCGCCTTAGTGTTATTCCTTAAGTGGCGACCTTCTACCACAAACAATAAGGGGAGAGGATGTGGTCCGTCGGCTAGACTGCCGACTTTGGTGCTGAAAACCAGGGTTCGAGCCTCTGGGTCGTGTCCACATCCTGTGATTCTGGGCAAATCACTTAATCTCTCCGTGCCTGAATGTGTCCTTGTACCGATGCTCATGTAAAGCGCTCCAATACCTTCGGGTCGAGTTCGTGCTATATCAATCTGCATAAAAAAACAACAACAAAAACACAGTAATCCACTTTCTCACAGAGGCCAAGGAAACGCAGTAGACTGCGAACAATGGAAAGGGTTATGCCGTTCTTTGCTCAAGATTGTGGTAGAGCGGCAATGTAAGGTACTTTGTTTTGCTCTAAAAATGTGTTTGTGGGGACCAATAATGTTCTTTCGTATCCGTTTAGTGATTTGCAAAGAAAGAAATGAGAGGGCTATTGGCTATTTGTCTACCTGCGACTGAATAAACCATGATTGCATAACTGCTGACTGCTCCTCGGTAAACTAACCGATCCCATCAATATTCATCCCCACTTTATTCCATTTGACTAATAATTCCAATGCCTTTTAAAGGAGTTTTCAATTTATACTTTTTTTTTCAAAGAATTTCCTTTCCCTTGTCTTTAGGATGTTTTCAACCATCCGTCAACACCTTTTTCTGTGCGGCTGATACTTCACTCAAAGCTAACAAAAGGAGAGCCAAGTGTGCCTAAGGTAGACTTTGGTTCATGTCTGTTTCTCACTGTCGGAGGCTGTGTACCACGACACCTATGGCTCTCACTTAGAAATATGTGTCTACTATTTCTTGTCTTTGTAGCTCACGCCTTCCTCGCCGTACAGTTATTAACATCCTGCCTGCTAAACTCTCTGGTGCCCATTTCCGCCAAGGTGCACACTAACATTTCTTAATTAAATACAATATGTTGTTAAATATGGTTATTTAGCTCAGCTACAACGTGTTGCTTAATATTTAAACTAAAACATACTAATATTTTAGGAACGTGTCTCTGTCATAATTAACAGAATACATTTTCTACTGATTTGTCTGCATTTTATTGATTGAATCGTTTAGGAAATATTTGCTATCAACGGGCTCCTTTCTCAGTGAGAGCTAGTAAAAATTTTGAATGGAAATGTTACTGTTTATGGTAATTTATTGCAAGTTGTAGCCATTAAAAATATATTATATCATGCAGACTTCATAGTAAATACCATTACGTATTCGAAATCTTTCATAAGATCTACCCATCTTGGTGACTGCTGTGCGCATAGAAGCCTGTGAAAAATCAGAAATCATTTGTCAGAGGGTTGTTTTACAGCTCACCATGGGGCATATTAACAAGCCAGGCGATAAAATGATCGCCGCTTTAGCGGCAGAAACTAAAACGGCGATAATGGGCTTGATAATATGCTCTACGGAATTCCAATTGAAGCTCAGGTTAGATGTCCTTCACATCTAACATGGGCTTCAATTGGAATTCCATAGAGCATATTATCAAGCCCATTATCGCCGTTTTAGCGGCAGTTTTCTGCCGCTAAAGCGGCGATAATTTTATCGCCAGGCTTGTTAATATGCCCCTCTGTTTGAAGAAGCATCACAGAGTCACTGACAGCATATGGCAAGGTTATTTCTCTTTAGCACAACAGATGAGAATACCCAGCTGAAAGAACTGATAATGTGCTGCTACTGGTTCTGAAATATGTTCGCACATAAGGATATGGGGAGGTAGAAGTGTTAAGACTCTTTGATGGCATGTTGTTCTCTGTGCATCCAACAGCATTTATCTCTGCTTTCAAGTGCAGGGGCGGACATGCCTGTAGCGGGCACCGGGCGTTTCCCCTGAGGGCCGCCAGGTTGGGGGATGATTTTGGGCCCCTGGGGGCTGTTTTTGTTACAGGGCCGTTTTTGCAGCATAGCTGCAAAATCGTCCCCTGTATCAAAATCGGCCAAAACCGGACCTGGCAAAGAGCTCGGCCGCTCCCAGGGGGACTGGCCGAGCTCTTTGCCAGGGCCAGTTTTGGTTCCCAGTCCTGCCCTGTTCAAGTGTGTAATAGAGATGATGATGAGACAGACCAGAGTACAATGACCCAAATTTATGAAGCCTTTGAGTTGTCCTAGTGTCGTGCAAGGCAACATAAGGACAACGAAATGCTTCAGTAGTATTTACAAAGCCATGCATGGGGTGATTTGTGATGCCTTGCATGGCTTTGTAAAGAAATGTAACACAATGCACTTGCTTGCACTGCGTTAAGTTACATTCCAACTTGACAGGAGTTCCATGGGTGGATCATGGGTGTTCCCATGCATTCACCGATGGAGTTTGCCACATTCCTACATTTACATAAACTAATAAGCCTAGGAATGCATCAAAATTCTATGCCTTCTCCAGTGAGGCATAATGAGGAGAATTATCTGTATTTCTTTCTGTAATTTTATACAGCACACATAGAAAGAAGAAAATGCCTCTAAGGGTTGTTTTTGTGCAGGAAGGTGTGACTTCCTGTGCAAAAAGAATCCTGCCTGTAATGCAGGTCCCCTTGCATGGCACACAGGGCGCCAGTGCAAGGAAAAAGTAAATAGGGAGGATATTTGCTCTCTCCCTTTCACACAATACAGAACAGCAACTTGGCTTGCTGCCCTGCATTGCAAGAAATATTAGTAACTGTGCCCCTGTGTTCAACACAATATTTCCAACAGCAGCTGCTTTTGTGAATAAAAAAAATGGTCCAGAATACACACATTGTGATTAGTGCATCCCATGTGTTTTACAGTTCTAAACATTGTACTTTGTCGATTACATTTGTAGGTAAAATACTAGGTAGAAGTTAAAGTGCAAATTTCACACATATTCAAGGATATTTCAGCTGCTCAAATGCCTATGTACTTAGATTACTAAAGTTCAAAATGCACTTCAGAAACTGTTTCTGTCATAAAATATTTCTACAATTCCATCTATTTGGTCACTCTTGTCAGTCATCCTATGCTCTTTATTATAAGCCAGCCCTCTTTCTTAATAACAAAATTCAGGGCATATTTGCTAGCATCACATCAGCCCAAAATGAAAAACAGCTTCACCTCAAAGCGGTGCAGCTACGGTGGCGATCGCATCATAATTAGGGTTGCTGGACCGCCGCATGGCAGGCGGGTGGTCCCATTTCTGCTAGGGTGGCGGGCTGATAATGAGCCCCTTAGTTTGGATGTCACCGACCACCAGTATCTATATAGTTTTGGGTACCCCCACAGTATGTGACTAAAGTCAGCCTATCGCCCCCTGCAGCGTGGGCAATTTGCTGACCGCTCCGGGTTCATAGCATGTAGTATGGTGGGAGCGAGATATACCTGCAAACTATGTTGTATTGTAGTAATTTGAACCATGCATTTGTCGAAGTGGTTTTTACCCCCTCATGTATTGCCTCCCAGGCCCCCGACATTATGGGCGAATCAACATGCACCTCCCATTTGCATTGTACTTTTAGTTCTGTGATAGGAGTATGCTCCCTCAGAGCTCTAGATCTATGTGAAATCAATTTCCTACCTCCATCCATTTCCAATAAAACATCTAGGGCCCGGGAGGTATGCCGCTACTCCAGGAACATTGGCCATATCTGACTTGCCTTCACTGCCAGTTTGGCATATTGAAGAAACTGCCCCCGCCAAGCTAGAACATCTCCATGGCATCAGCTAACGTAAAAAACTGATTGTTGGGGTAGGGAGCCATCAAACTGTTGCAGCCACATTCACGCTATTTTTGAAGGGACATGGTTTGTTCAATTTGTTTAAATGGGCAAAGTGTTCAAAGATTCAGTTACGGCACATATGGGGTCCTTCTCAGCACAGAATTGCTCACTCTCAATCAATCAATCAATCAAACAATCATAGCATTTGTAGAGGGCACTACTTACCTGTGAGGGTCTCAAGGCGCTGGGGGTAGGAGGTGCTGCTGCTGTTCGAAAAGCCAGGTCTTGAGGAGTTTTCTGAAGGACAGTAGGTCTTGGGTCTGCTGTAGGTGGACAGGGAGGGTGTTCCAGGTTTCGGCGGCAAGGTGGGAGAACGATCTGCTGCCGGTGGTCGCTCTTTGGATGCGGGGGACTGTGGCGAGGTCGGCGGAGCGGAGCTGACGGGTGGGGGTGTAGAAACTGAGTCGTCTGTTGAGGTACACTGGTCCGGTGTTGTGGAGTGGCTTGTGGGCATGGGTGAGGAGCATGAAGGTGATCCTCTTGTTGACAGGGAGCCAGTGAAGGTTTCTCAGGTGGGGTGTGATGTGGCTGCAGCGAGGGATGTCAAAGATCAGGCACGCAGAAGCGCTCTGGATGCGTTGAAGCCGTTTCAGGAGTTTGGCCGAGGCCCTGAGTAGAGGGCGTTTCCGTAGTCCAGCCTGCTGCTCTCAGGCCCTGCTAATTATTTTTACTGCATAAGGCAGTTGTTTCGACTCTCAACTCCGTCATTAGAATTTCAGGCAACGAATACCCATTGCATGTGGCCCGCAGAAATCAATGCTCCTGGTTATCATGGCCAACGAGCCAGGGAACTGCATGCTGGAGTTGCACAACCAGATAATAATACTTGAGGCATGGTATCTTCAGCCCCACCCGCTCCACCAGGTGCTTTTCAGTATCGCCAGTCCTACTCTTCTCGTTCTAGTGTCTGACAGCAGCTCCACTATTAATTTTTCCAATGTGACAAGGACCTTCTTAGGGATGTCGAACAGCGTTACTTTGAATATGTACAGACATCTGGGGAGCATCACCATTTTCACAAGGGCAATCTTGCCCATCAGGGAGAGTCGGAGTATATTCCAAAATTTAACAGTGTTTTTTAGGCCGTCTAGTACCCTATCTATGTCTGCCTCCTCAAGGTCCCAGGCCCCATGTTTTGTTAAAATCCCCAGAAATCTAACAATCTAGAGATCTAGCGGCAGTAGGGTTTGCTATGACCTCCCCGCAAGCATGCCCAGGGGAATCAGTTTGGATTTTCTGCAGTTCACATGTAGTCCCTTTTGCTCCACAAACTAATTCAGCACTGCCAACATGATGGGTACCAAGTACTTCTGGCTTTGCAAGTATATTAATGTGTCATCCATATAAAGGGATACCACATGTGTGTTCTCCCCGATGCCCCACCCTAGTTGTGCCTCCCTAAGGTGGCAGGCCAGCAGCTCCATACCCAGTGCAAAAAGCAATGGTGAAAGGCGGCATTCCTGTCAGGGCATCTGATAAAATCCAGCTGGTAAACTGTCTCCACCTGGGGCCTTTGCTGTCCTCAATGCCTTGAATGCAACTTCTATCTCTTCCTTAGCTACGGGGGCATCCAGACTATCACTGTCTTCACCAGTTAAAACCGGCATGTGGACCGTATCCAAATAGGTTGTCATTGCTCACGAGCATTCAGCTTTGGTTGCTGCGTATACTTCCCAGAGGTGTTAAGTAAACATCTCAACGATGTCCTGTTGCAAAGATGCCAGGCGCCCCGACTGATTACAAAGCCCCATCATCTGTGAACTACTAGTTTCACTTCTGATTGGCATGGCAAGCATTCGGCTAGCCTTATCTCCTTTTCTATGCAGTCTCCTTCTGAAATTCTGGCGCACACATTTATCAAGCCTGTTCCATGTATCCAGTAGTTCTTTTTTGCAGTCCTGCCATGCTGATATACTGACGAGCCTCTCAACCATTTCCTTTTCTAGAGTGCTTAATCTTTTCTAAAGGCTATCTAGAGTATTGATGAGTTGGTGTTTGGAGCCATATGTTATTTTAAAGCATGACCCCGTAGAACGACTTTCATTGTATCTCAGTCTACTGCTCTGGTGGAGGCACTGAGTCAGTTCTCCGCAAAATAGCATTCCAGTACCATTGTTACTTGGCTGGTCAGTCAACGCCTTCTCTCTCTTTCTCCATAATGGAACCGTAGGCACTCTCACTTGCATGTGGAATGTAACCAATAGAGCGAAATGGTTTGGAATATAGCGAGCCATGTATGTGACATGGTCTACCAATTGTAGTGCCGCAACTGAAACTAGACAGTAATCAATGCGAATATAAGTCCCTATAGCTGGAACAAAACAAGAATATATTCTACTCTGTGGGTGGTGTGTTCTCCAGGATTCTTGAAGCCTAAGATCTTTTATTAATTCCCATAACGCATCTGTCATTGCTATTTTAGCGTTTACCTTCTGGGGGTAGCGATGAATCCCACCATCTAGCACTATTAAGGTCTCCGGCCATGATCACCACCATGTGCTCCCGTTGCACGATGGCATGTATCACTGAACAAAAGAAGGAGGAGTCATCCATGTTAGGCACATAGACATTAACAAAACACACTTCTCTTGCATCCAGTGTCCCCAAAACTATCGTATAATGGCCATCTGGTTCTGTTTTTGCCTCCTGAGCACCAAAGAGAACGCCGGGTGCCACCCAAATCAAGGCTCCTCTGGCATAACTGGAGTATTTGGTAGCAAAAATCTGTCCCTGCCACCTGCAGCGTGGGTCGGGTATGTGAGGCTCCAGCAGAGAGACCAACACTCTGTGCACCCACTCAACTGTAAAGAGCTTTGAGAGTCTTTTGGACCGCAAGGTGTTGACGATCCAATCTTCCAGGAAGTGCTCCACAGATTTGACCTCTGCCTTATTGGGGAACCCCACAAGGTGGATGTTGTTCGTCCTGGAGTGTCCTTCAGCAGCCTACTCATGCGCTTCCAGGCATACAGACAGGGCCTGCAGTTCTGACACCATTTTCTGTAAGGTGGCCACCTCGGTTTGCAGGGTTTGTACATCTTTTTCAGTGGTTGTGACCCTGTCGGATATTTTCCGGAGGTCGGCATGGAGCAACATCACCTCTATTGCCACTGTGTCCATTTTTGCAGTGGTGAGTTCTCTGGATCCCCTGACCTCTGCCATGATCTCCACCATCGTTGGGTTCCCCTGGTCTCCAAGGGGAGCCAGCTCTATTGGGCCCCACACCGCCTCCTCTGGCTGTAAAGGCTGTGCTTAATTATCTATTTTACTGGTTTGTACCATCTTTACTCCCTGGTCCTTGGCAATGGTAAGGCCACTGGCCGGCACTTACAGCGGGGTCGAACTGAACCCACAGTGGTGCAATCCCTGGGGAGCCTGTGTTCCACAAGCTGACCAGTATGAGTACCAATTACGAGTACGAGGGACCCTGGCCCCCCAACCCACACACCACCCTGGTCAGGGCACAGTCACCAATTTGCACCCCTGCAGAGGACAAGCAGAACTCCAGGGACCTGGCTCGTTCTGCCTCATCACCCATCAGTGTGCAGGCCAACACCCATGGGCTCTCACCTCCTGCAGTGCTCTGATGACACATTATTGTGGACCCTCTAGCACCCGGATGGCTCGGCATCACTCTGAGATTATTGTGCAGTCGCAGCATTGATGTGGAGAGCAATGTATGAGTAACCAGGCAATCACTTCGTTTGGCAAGGCTGCTGCCATCAATTGCCCAGTGGTGAGCCACCACACACTGCAGCAGCCCAAGTCCTCAGATCATTTGAAGGGGCCACTGGGCAAGCCCCCACTGTCGTCCCTCAAGGCACCATCTTCCTTGCATCGTGTCATCAGCACAGGTGGGCTGCAGATTATAGATTCTCACTCTCCAGCCAAGGGCGCTGAAGCCTCGGATCCAGGCCCAGTGGAGCCGCTGCTCATGGCGTACTGTATGCAGCCTCAGCCCCCGACGTGGGCTATTTCCTGGTGAGTCCAAGGGGGAGGGACAAACACCAGGACAGGCCGTCGTACCTCTCTCCCCCCTCAGCACGTCCCCAGCTCACCCCACCTCCTGCACTCTTCGATCTGGTTGGGGCATTGCTTAGAAACCTCCGGGCCGGGCTACAGCTCCATCTGGTCCGTGCGTCCGGCCTCCGACATCTCACCGATACCGGCACCAACACGGTTACGTCAGACAGCCGGTGCCACAAATTATTTCCTCCTGGGTTTTTTTCCCAGCTGCATGTTCTGCTCTCCATGGGGGTATCCAGTCTCTACCCCTGATAGCTTTCACTAAATAGCATGGGCAGACTGCTAGCCACAACTCTATAGGACCATAAGTGTTAAAGTTTCCAGCTTTCAGCTGACAGAGCTGGGGTGTGGGGCACAACTGGGGCAAACATGACAGTCTGCCTTACTCTAAGTACAGAGGCCAGAATGTCAGTTTGGTGGACAGGGTACTGCACGAAGTTTGTGGTGGAATACCCTGAACCCAAACTCAAAATGAGGACAATAATCATTCTTAAAAAGGAGTCAGTATACTCATGCTGGAACATAATGATTGTTATTAAACAAGTATGGTATGAATGTCTCTATATTAGCAAGTAAATGACTACCAAGGGTACCGGCAAATTACATGAGGACTTTTCATATCACAGTTATCAACTAGATGCATTGAATTGAAATCTTAACATCAAAGGTAGCTATTATTTGCTCATTATAACTCAAAGCGTTGGTTGTAGTTAATATATCAACTTCAATCGCATTTCAGAGAAGAAGAAATAGTAAGTTTTATTTATGTATACACAGTAAATAAAGAGCATGTCAGTAAGTATCATATAATGTATTAGAAGTTTACTTTCAAGATCAGTACCTTAGCCTTCATTTGTTTTTTAGAAAACAGTGATGCTGCATTGCAGATTAAGTCCAGATGTGTATCCAGGCAGTGTGGCAATATCCTGTGTCTCTGCTGTTCTCTCTTGTACCAGTCCCCCATCCGTGGGTCAACTGCTAGCCCACATGCTAATAGCTGTGGGTTCAGCAAAGTGTGGCAACTGCATTTGTTCTTGTTGGATCCAAATTTTCAGGGCCTGTGCATCTTATTAAATACATTGATCTTGATGTGACTCGAAATGTATAGATTCTCAGATTGTGCCATGCCACCTAACATTTCCCTTTACCTCTAGACCTTTGCTGTCATCAAACAAAATTGTTTCTGACAAACAGGATATTGAGGTGTATGAAATTAATGAAATAGTCAGCCTATGCAGATAGTGTGCTTTTATTTGTTTAAATCATTTTAAATATTATCCTTCCTTAAACTCTATATATGATGAAGATTCTAAACTATAAAAAAGTGGCTTTTTCCATTTAATAATTTTTTATCACCTTATTGTTTTATAGAATACATGTTGTTAATGGAATATAGATAGAATTAATTATTCAGATACCATCTTAATGAGTAATGTTCATCATATAATTTAGTCTAATACATAAAGTAACATTAGACTAGCCAAAGATGACACTTTCTAATACATAAACTTGGGGGAGATTTAAACGATGAAAATGATTGCTGTCCCTCAAATGTTTTATTTTCGAAGCTAAATACATATAATTCCCTATAAATCTTTATCTTCTTAATTTGGCAACTTGTTCCCAAATGTCATTCTAATGATGAGCAGTCAAGATTGTTGCCTATGAAATTTGAATACACAAAAGGGCATGCTGGTAGTGATTGCTAATGTTGAACCTTTGTTTTGATATGGACTACTCACCATTGGCTTGGTGAGCCTTTGGAAAGCTTGGTTTATTTTTTAGCAATGTGTAGCGTGCCCTTTTTGTCTCAGAAATCTTGTTTTCTATGTCAGAGCAATTTTGTAGTTCATGCTTTGAATTTTAAAGACCTCTGTAGCACTCAATAATGTATTGCACACATTTATAGAATAACACTGAGAATAATATTGGTTATCAATTTGGTATAACAATAAAATCAAAATTAATAATCAACCATTTATGATCTGCTTGGGATGAAAGTGGTGTTTAACTTCAACAATGATTTACCAAATATATATATATATTTTAACATTCAGAAAAAACAGAGCAAGTGTAAATTGTCTTTTTGAATTTTTTTAATCTTCTATCTATTATATTGACTATATACAAATCTCAGCAAATGCATAATCTTTCTTACGCTATTCAGGATTTGTTCTTCAGGATGGTCATTCGTGATCTAAAAACCTACACATTTTTAATTAGGCTTGCTTTCCTACCAGTTTTGGCCAAAACTTGCAACAGTAAATTGTTCACTAAGCATCACTGGATGCTTTTTTCACACGAACTTCACTTGCTGTGCTTTTCAGCAATATCTCAAAATGTTATTTTTTTCTCCATAACTGTTATGGACTATTAGTAATTTGGACAGAGCTGCACTTTTATTCAAGAATGATTTGATAATTTCGGACATTTAAATTGATACACATTTCTGCATTATTTTTTAATATCCTGAGATTTTTTTTCAAATTCTGGATTTTTGTTTATATATAGGCTACTCTACATTTTTGTGAATCTCAAACTAATGATTCCAAACTTTATCACATCTATATAAACTATAAAACTATATTCAGATAATTCAAGGTTGATTTATATCAAATATGGAAGAGAAGTTGATGCATAGTTAACAAAATAGAAACAAATGCGTATTCAACTCTGTCAATTCATTTACATATACCACACCCTTGCACATTATTGTGATGTATCTAATTCTATTCAGTTATTTGAAACACTGACACATTAATTAGAGCTTTTATTTTTAAGGTTTCTTCTTAGATTACAATTATGATTCTTATCTATAATTGTTTCAGAATGCTAAATTTGCTTTGCTGTATTCCAAATTGAGTCCTAAATTCTTTTCCAAAAATAAATACAACATTTCAAGTCCGTTTCTGTGGCTTTCAAAGTAGGAAGATGTAGCCTATGAAATAATAACATATCACAATATTTTATTAAAACACTAACCTGTCATCTGTCAAGATTTTTTTCTCCTTCCTAACCACCATTGAAAAGTTCAAAATAAGAGGAAGGAAGCTTGTAAATTGTTATCAACATAGAAATTAATACAAAGTATAGCACACTAAAATAAGAGTTCTAAATAATAAAGGTGGGGAGAGGTTCCTTTACTCAGCAAATTAGATTTCTTGTAGGGTATTGTTCTGTGCATATAAGCTAAAAACTGCTGAACTGATGGTCACCAAATTGTTATCTTAAGTAAACAGGGGCAACGCAGTAACTCTGGGACCCGGGTAGAACAATTACTAAAGACACAATTGGTCCCTATGGGGGAAAGGTAACCTATGTTGAAAACCTTCAAAAGATATGTTTTAACTGTGATTGAAACAGAAGATATTCAGTAATTTTCAAAATGTATCACTTTAAACAATATCTTATATTCAGTTCACCAAATTATTTGAAAATTAAGGTGTTCCAAGTGTAATGATGCAGTGCAAGTAACACGGTGAATATAAAGTGCACTAGTGCAATACAAATTGCAAATATATACAAGTGGCGGACAAGGATAAATGGATGTTTTGAATAATACTCAGTGTAGATGTGTTGGTATCCTCAATCAATTAAAAAACAGTGCACTAAGACAGTGCAATGTTTGTACCCCACACCCAGATTATTTCAACAAGGGTCATCATCAGGACAGAAAAATATGTTGGAAACACCGTGGAATGAAAAAAATAATGTCTTAGCGGGATGTGTAACTTCAACCAGTTTTAAAACTCTGCATGTTTGGTCTGACAACCGACTTTCATAGTTGTGGCACAACCTAGCCCGACTCATATGTGTGATGTGATGGGGAGTCTTTTTGAACCATCATCATGGCTTTGACTTGATGAGCTATTCGAAGTGAAAACATTTAATTAACTACACAATAGACTTTGAATACAATGTTTTGTCTGCTTAAAAATGCACAACCTCACCAGATTTAGTGAGTAATTAATTGGCACCATCCAAAGATCAGTGCAGCTTCGATTTGGTTGTCTTTAATGTGGTGACTTGGCGTGGCAAAGCATGTTCACCACAGTAAAATCTGTGAAAAGCTACAGTAGTATTTAAGCGGGCCTGCATATTGTCAAAATCGCCAGTGTGTATTAGCCTCGCCGGAGTGCTTTTAAGAGTATTCTGTCACCAAAAACAATGGGCAGCATCGTAAAGTTCTTTGTGCTAAACTGAGAAGTATATAATTGTATTTCTCAGTTTTAGAGAAACGTTTTCTCTATAATAAAGTTGCAAATGGAAGGCAACTGCAAATAAAATGTGGCACAAAAAAGAGAACTCACGAGTGGAGTATTGTAGAAGAAGGACCAACTGTTGTGACAATCATTGACTGATGTGGCCCCATATCAGGGAATAAAAGTCTGTGTGATTTCAATGTCTAACCTAAAGAAAACATTGTGTTGGGTATTTACCAATTGGTTTCAGGGAAGAAATAAAGTGGATGGGAGAAAAACCATTACAACTCACCTTTTTTGCATTTACCTTCATCAAATTGGTGCAGCTGAGATGAATTGGAGTGGATTATTACCTTTTAAAAGTTCATTTCAGGATAAGAATGTCGGTGTGCACTCACCATCGTCTTTGTGAATGCAAGAACTAACATGAGGCTTCCTGCCACCCAGGTCCAAAATGGGTTCCTAGGAGCTAGCATGGGGATGCCGTCTGTCTTCTTTTATGTAGTGTGTTCACTTAAGAGCAAAAATGCGGGGATGATGCTGTGGGCAAAAGCTCCTGCTAATGGAAATAGCATTTAAATTCTCTCCTATGTTGGCAAGCCTGAAGGTTGCAAGGAAGTTTTCAAGTAAAAAGGTGTGGATTATTTGAAAAAAGCAAATACAGGGGTATAAAAATATACTGAAATGAAAAAAATCCTGGTATGGATCAGCTCTCATTCTGAAATTGATAAACAATATCAAGAATGTAGGTGTGTTGGAAGGGAACCCTCTTTCTTGCAGGCTGCTAGGTCATACATATCCTATGTATCGGTCTTGAAAGCCTGAATTGCCAAACTGTAAAAAACTGTGTTGATCTGCAATATTGTAAATTTTGAATACAAAGACACCTAAAGAAAATCTCTTCTATTGGAATGGTTATTGTTCAGTAGTAAATGTGTGACTGAGGATGGCTGTAAGCTGGATATTAGATAAAGGCTGCTTGTCTCCTGTCTTCAACTGTGTCCAGGCCATCCGAGATTGATCCCAGTTTGTCCATCCATTGTAACTCCTTCTGTGATAGAAGGTTGAATATGTCTCTGCCTTGTGGGCCTAGTAAAATCTGTTCAACCACCTGCAAACATATGTCCTTACTGGTGTGGTAGTGCGGTTGGAAGTGTTCACAAGTGGTGCTCCTGCAGGTCCACATTTGACTTTGCTTCTATGCTGTAGGAGCCTGCATTTGACTTTCTGTGTTGTTTGGCTATTTATGTTAGATCACAATGGCACCATATAGCATAAATAACATCACAAGTGTTACAGTTAGAAAAGTCAGTCAGTGAACATTTGACATTCTTGTGCAAAAACAATTTGAATTTATAAAGAATTTACAAGCCACACAATGGCCACATTTCGAATGGCCTCCTGTTACTGGTAATCCCCACAAAGTATTGAGAGTGGCTTCAGATTGTTGTGGCAGATCTTCTCTTTTGCGAAACCGACTCATACGGACTTGACGGGTCATCATGCCGCTTTTTGGATACGAATTCCGTACATTCAACGTCTCATTACTGTGGGCTGATGGTTTAAAAATCAACGTTGACTTCTGCACCATCCTTTCGTCTTACTCCCGATATACAAATGGAATTCTAATTACGTTTTAAGCCACCTCGCCACTTACCGGGGTGACAATTATGCTCTGAGCTCAGACTTGAGTAATATTTTACACGTGTCTCTGCTGCCGAGTTATTCTCGTGCCCTGAAGAAGTCTCTGTGTGGAGACGAAACGCGTTGGCTATGGCAGTGTGGAAACACAATAAAGAACAGTCCTAAAAAAAATAAAGGATCACATCTGAAATCTGGAATTCTTTTTGTGTGCACATTGTCTATCATATGATTATATAAGAAATTATAGGGTGCTGAACCAAGTGTGTTATGTTGTGGCAGATCTGCCTTTACCAGCACATCTTTTAGATTACTGTCTCGTTTGAAAGAGAACAAAGGTTCTTCTTTGGAAGTGAGGTGACTTCCCACTAGTCGCAAATGTCTTTTCACAATCTTTTTTAGCTCATTGCTGACTGGAATTAAAGTGGTAACACAGACTATCCATTCCTTATTGTTGTACTAATAACCTCAGGAGGAATTCTAAAGTGGTTATAAAGTCAGCCGATAAATCTGGGGATCTGAGGAAGTCAAAATCATCCTAACTATACAGGTTCACAAATCCACAGTCCATATGAATCAAATTATTATCTTTCAACTTTTGAAGAAGGACTGGAACTCCCTGAGGTCCAAGCAATGATGTTAAAGTGGACAGACTGTCGATGTTTCAGTCTCAGATGCACAACAGGTCCTCAAGACCGTCATCAGGACTCAGTCTTGAAAAAGAGTAAAGCCTGTAAGTACTTGCCACAAAGTCAAGACTGCAAAAAGGCTCAGCTGACGCCTTATGCATCAAATAATTCTCACAAAAAAAATGACAAGAAATATAATTTGAATCTCCTAGAAACGGGCCATCCAGTCTAGTGTTACAGGACTAGTGTACTGTATATACTATTTATATTTTTAGTGAAATTATGTATAATGGATATGATGTTATGATGATGCATTCTCTACAATACATTCATGTTCATAACAATACATTTTTGGTACAGTACATGAGTGATTTACTGATGTTATATAGTTGGTATCATATTTATGACAAATATTTTATTGAGTTGAGCTTAAATAATTCCTCCAGGAACATATTTCTTCTGCAGACTGGTATCCTGGTGCTGGAGTGAAAGACGGATAATAGAGGAACAGAGAATAATGAACTGTTGCAGGCACCTACCTCTTAGGGAACATCCAGGTCTTCAATACTTCCCTGAGCTGGTCCGTGTGCTCTCTCAGGCCGAGCAGAAGCTTGTTCCACGGTTAAGAAGCTTTGATTGAAAAGGCCTGCCCACCTTCACGAACTTTTTGGAACCTGGGTACCTGAATGAGATTAGCCGGGGCAGATTGCAGAGACCTCCCTGGAACATATACATTGTACCATCACAGGGCCCTTGTCATGAAGGGCACTGAACACGATACACATAGACTTAAGATCATCTGTTCCACTGGGAGCCAATGAAGTTCTCTCAGAGCTGAGGATCCTGAGGATCTTTGGTGTCTGTTTCGTGTTAGCTCAGCAGCCACTGTCTGGACTCTGTGCAATCTCTTAGCCAGAAAATGTGGGGATGCAAGAAGAAGCACATTACAATAGTCGAGTTGACTAAATATAACGTTCTGTGCAATTAAGGTTTTGGGGTGCATACGTAGCACCGGAAGCACTTCACTGAGGCCATGAAGCAGGGCAAAACAGACACTAGCCACCTTACTGACGTGCTTCTCAAGAGAGAGCTGTGCGTCAAAGTTGACTCAGAGATTATGAACCGTTGCAGAGGAACACATCTCTGTATCTGAAAATAGTGGCCAAAAATTGGGGGAAAGGGGCATTGGAAATGTGTTTGCTGAACAGCAGAGGAATGTTGCCTTATTCCTGTTTAATTTAAGGGAAGTTACGTTTATCCACTTCACAATGTCTGTCATGCAGGTCCGAAAAGTGGTTAGCACATCCTGCTGATTGTTATTAAAAGACAGCATCAACTGTGTATCACCGACACAGTAAATTATCGTAATGTGATATATTTTTATTAAGGAAAGTAATGACTTCAAATACATGTCAAATAGGGTACAGCTGAAGTGCTATCCAAAAGGTTGTAATGCAACTGCCTGACAGCGGTTCTGCAGATAAGATGTTATCCTTTCTTACACCAACTCCCAAATACGATAGTCTTGCCAGCAGCGTGAAGTGGTAAACTGTGTCACAAGCTGCTGATAAATTGAGCAGACACAACACAGAGGACTGGCCATTGTCTGCTCTTAAGCAATATCATCCAAGGCACTCAATAGAGCTTTCTCTGTACCACGACCAGACCAAAAGCCAAATTGTTCTGACTCCAGCAAGGAATGTGTTTCCAGGTAAGAAGAGGGAAACTTCCAGTATCTTCACTGGAAACGGAAGTAGGGAAACTGGGCTATAGTTACTTAAAACTTCAGGATTAGCTGATGGCTTTTTCAATAAAGGTGCAACAATGGCCTTTTTCCAGCAAAGAGGTACCATCCCTGGATTCAGGGAATGATTGCAAAGTAATCTCAAACGTGGCAGATGCTCATCAGCTCACCTTTCCCACTCTTTGGAGGGAAGATCTATAGGGAAGTCAGACATAGTGGTCATAGCGAAACTGAAAAACTTTTCCTCAGAGATAGGTTCAAATTGGTCAAACCGACAAATAGTAAGCGCACAGAAATCCTGTCTTACACCATTATTTAAATCAAGTGTTGCTGTACCATTGTTGTTAAGATGAGAGGTACTAACCACCCTAGAACTTTCAGTAGAGGTCAGTCTGTCCACCTCCAAAGAATCAGCAATATCCTCTAAAATCTTGTTGATCTTGTCGTCAAAAAAGGACATTGAGTCATCACACCTTTTCTGTGAAGGACAAATCTATTTTTTTAGGCAGTGGGGCTTTGAGAGGTCAAGAAAAATATCAAAAACCTTTTTTGCACTACTAGATGATGCTAAAATTTGAATCAAATAGAACTCAGCTTTTGCTTTTCGTTCGCCTTTTTATAATTAATTATGGCCGTCTTCAGATGTTCTTTGTATTCTTTGGTATATTGCAGATGCCATCTCTTTTCCAATTGTCTGGAAACAAGCCTGGTTGCTTTTAGTGACTCACTGTACCATTGGGTGGTTGGTTGGTGGCGAGGTTTGTGATTAGTGAGGGGAATCAATTTATCAAACCTTGCAGCATTTTTTAATTGAGGATAGTACAGTTAGTTTCTATAGTATTCCTAGGGTCAAAAGAGTTGTAAAGAACAAAACCTGAACCAGATTTCCTGGGGCCAGAGCCCTCATCCGAGGGGGCAGTTTCTGAATATGTAATCAAGGAGATTAACCCATGGTTAGTCCACCGGAGAAGAATGTTCTCATTTATCAAAATTAGACCCCCATGAGAGAAAATAAGATCTAGTATGTGGCCTCCTAGGTGTGTGGGGACAGTAACCAATTGGTGGGGTCCAACAATGTCACAGGAACTCCACAATTCATTACACAGAGAGGATGAAGCATCATTTGTCCAGAGATTAAAATCACCAACAATAAAGATTAGAGTGGGAAAGAGCCAAATTAGCAACAGTTTCTATAAAGGGGTGAAAGTGCGGGTCAGGGAGTCTGGGGTCCTCTAAAACAAGGTCCCAGAGAAGACAGTAATACTTCTATACCTTCAGATTCATCAGTTGCCAAGGGGGAAAATCCCACTTTACGTGGTATAGAATACCAACACCACCCCTCCTCTTATTTAACCGGGGCCTTGAATCCCACAGGGCATGCCTTCCCTAGATCCACTGCTGACTCAGTGGTAGTCTCCTCTAAATAATTGACTAAGGACCTGGCATTGAGGATTCCACATCTCAAGGAAACCGAAGTCATTACACCCAGGGAGTCATAGCTGGATGTAGTCCTAAATACTGCTTCTACTACCACAATTCTTTTTTTTGACATTGTATGAGATCAATAAATATATTATGTTTTATGTTAAGTTAATAATAGTGGATATAGCTTATGCTGTTAGTATTAACTTGATAGATATTGCCTATATTCATTGATTATGTGATTTGAAGTCGGATCTAGAATAGCGGATAATTTAAAGAAGACTAATCCTAGCAAACTAACATAGGGGAATGGGTGGTTTGACTGACACCATTCCCAGGCTAATTACAAACTAAGAAAGGCACTCCAAAAACCTCCAATTAATAGAGAGGAAATTAAGTCCTTAAGGTCCCTACAAGCAGGCCATAGAACAACATAAGACTGAGTTAAGGGAACAAGTCTGAGCAGGCTTTAAACAGGCAGATTTTACAAGAGATAAGAATCTGATTTTTGAAAATCGTGAATAACCCATTTTCCACAGATAATGCAGACCCTAAAGTAGAAGCCTTAGTTGTTCCATCAACCTGGGTTGAACATTTTGAAGGTATTTTTAATCCCTGTATGGATTCCTCTGCAGCATCTCAGAGTGAGATTATTGGTCTGATTCCTATCCCTTTATAATTTATTACAGTGGAGGAGGTGGCTGCAGCCATAGGTAAGGCTATTGCCTTGAAAGCCCCCGGTCCTGATGGAGTCCTCGTTGATGCGTTTAAGCCTGTTACTGAACTGTGGGCACCAGTTCTCGCAAACGTTTTCAATGCAGTAAATTGTGGGTCCATTTCTCAAACTTGCACTGACTCTATCATCATCCCCATATTTAAAAAAAGAGACCTGGAAAATTTCCTAGGTGCTCTCACCCGATATCCTTGCTGGACTCCTCTGCCAAAATCATGGGGAAGATTATTCTAGATTGACTGGATGAATGGATGATGGAGAACCATGTGTTGACTGATGCCGGAATGGCTTTGGGAAGGTTATTGCTACCATGGGGCAATGTATAAATCTTCAACTTATAGTTAGCAAATATACATTAGCGAAGCAGGGCTTTATATATCTCTGCCTTGCAGCTCTCTCTAGTGCCTTTGATCTAGTGAACCATTCAACCTTATGGAAAACTGATTAATATGGGCGCCCCCACGGATGTCATCACTCACCTATCTCAGATGTATTCTTCAATGCTCTCGCATAAGATATGGGCTGGGGGCAAGTGCACCACTAGTCTTAGTGATAAAAGAGGGATAAGACAAGGGGGTGTGTGCCATAGCTCCTACCCTTTTCTCCCTTCATGTGAATGGAATTGATAAGCAGTTCTAAGAGCTAGATTCTGATGCACCAAGAATTGGACCTCGATCCACCCCAGTGCTTCTTTACACTGGCGATGCGTGTTGATATCTAGAACTGCAAACGGCCTCCATCGATCTCTGATCAATGGTTTTGTCGCATTCAGGGGGCACAAAGATCTTAAATTAAATTTGTCTAAGACCGTTACTAAGGTCTGTGGAAGAGGCAGAGCTAAAAAGACAAAAATGTTTGTCGGGGACCGTAAACTATTACAAGTAAAACACTTTGCTTACCTGGGTGTACTTTTTTCAATTTATGCCTCCTGGTATCCCCATTTAGAATTAGCCAAATCTAAACTTGCTAGATCCATCGATGCTTTGTTTAGGTTTGCAAGCAAAGTTGGCAACAGACCTATTCATGAAATGTTGCAACTCTATATAAGTAAATGTATTCCAACAGCCACTTACAGAGCAATTTTCTGGGGAGTGAGGGGGCACAATATTCTTCAAACCCAGGAAAACTCCTTTTTGACTAGTCTCCTTGCTCTACAACGTACCATACCTAATATAATCACTTATAGAGAGTCAAGTGCAACCTTCATGGAGGATACAATTGACTTGAGTGTGATAATCGTCTGGTACAATATCTGGAGTAAATCAGGCACAAGATTTTCAAGGGGAGTCATTAATTATATCCTAACTCCTGAGCATTGTAACACAATTCCCTGCCTGGGTCATGTTAACAGGCTAATCAAGGAAATTGATGCAGACCTTCAGATTAAGTATTCTGCGAATATATTACAGCTTGCTAAGAATTATCTAAAGACCATTTTCACTTATAAGCGAACAGTCAATAGAGAATTTATAGAAAGGAAGAAAGTCACAGTCACTAAATACTTGGAAGGGCCTTTACAACAAGGGCTGCAGCGTTATCCTGTGATGGTAACAGATGTCCAGAAAATATTTTACCTTGCCAGGCTCAGACTTGGGATCGCACATCATCTTGTAGCCATCCCAAAAAGAAATGCCTGGTTCAACAGACTCCCCAGATGCCCGTGAGATGGAGTGTCAGTACAGTCTACAGTGCGTTTTGTATTGTTTTGCAGATTCTATGGCGTAATCAGGAAACATTATTGTTGACCGGCCTTACTAACAAAGATTTTCTTAATGCATCAGGAAGCCTATACGTTTATATGTATTTTGGAGACTAACTACATTTGCCATGTTGTTTCCCTCTTCATTGGGAGCGATCTAACAGAAAGGAAAACCCATTCTTTGTATAATAAACTGGCGTATGAGTATAATTTGATTAGTCATGTCTGTACATAAATATATATATGTGTACTTTATTATTTATCTCATATATAGCAGATAGTATTGTGTTTTTTATATTGTATATATTTTGGCTTCTTAACAAGTCTTCGTAAATTTGGATTTTATTCATGGTATTAAAAATGTTGATGAACGTATTTAACTATGTATGCTTTTTTGATTGTCGGAATGTGAAATCGAATAAAGTTGATCTTGACTTGACTTGAAGTCCAAATGTTAGATGGCACCTGTTGTATAGTGTTTTCTACATAAGTTGTGTTCATGATAATTTTTACCAGAGTATGTATGTGGGAGATTAGGAATACATAGAGAATGTAGGGAGTTGTGACAGACAACAATTAGCATACTTGTACAAATAGGTAGTCAATAGTTTATAGACTTATGTTAGGGATTAAAGGTGTCAGACAGTGAAGAGATTGAATTAATTATTGTGAGAGAGGTAATGTTGGTACTTGTCTGTCACATGTCCAACTGGAATTAACACAATGCTTCAGTGTGGAGTAAAGCTATCACCTTTTCCTCCCAAGGCATAAGGTTAAGGGAGTCTGGGAGGACAACAACCAGTAGTCAGGGTCTCTTGGTGTGGCCTGGAAGTGGGGGAACAGGCTCTCCCATGCAGGTCATTCCACCATTTACAGATGTTTTCCTGTGAACTTCTGGTGTCAAATTCAGCAATTACCTTAGTCAGCATTCTCTCACACATTTCACTTCTCTGGCTCATGGTTGTTGTCTGAGCCAGTGATGGGCCAGTGCTCAAAACAACTGTGACTCAACTAATTTTGTTAACCACCATAACAGTTAGCTCATGTTTAGAGAACCTAGACTGTCTCCTTCCAGAAATTGTGAAAAGGAAAGATGACTTAAGCTTGCTGCAGGTGCTTTGAATTTTGAGTTTTAAATGGTATGTGTTGTTTGAGGAGTGTCCTTCGTAGTATGAGCTGCAGCAGTTATTGCTAAATATATGTGGATCAGGTGTGTGTTGATGTGTGTGTGAGTCAATTTTTCTGAATGTTTCCACCATCTCAAACCGTTAAAGCCATTGATGTCCTCTGTGGTGGGGTCCCTCTGTCTTACTTTGACGGTGATCAACTCCAAATGCGACAGACATTTGTCCGCTACACCAATGTTGACTGAGTTGGATCCATTAAAGGTGGATGGGGAAATTGACAATGGAGAACTAGGATTTGTCTGTCATACCGTCCTCCAGTCGGACAATGGTGGTCCATCAAGCCAGACCCTAAGTATGGCAGATGGATATCTGTGAGCCTGTCAAACAGATCAGTCCCTCTATGACCGAGGAACAAAGGTCCATCTGTTCAACTCAAATTAAAACACAAAGTGTGTATATATGGTTACATGTCATGTAAAGAGGCAAGAGTTTTCGTCATTCCATATCATATATGTGAATTTAGATAAAGTTCAATGTTACTACATCTTACAAGTGAAATGTTTACATTAGGATGGTGCAGGGCGGATATATCCTGTATTGAAGAAATTACTGCTATCCATCTCATACCACCTCCCAAAAATGTCTTCATGATATAAAGACAAGTTCATGATATCATTTTGCGAGAAATATTATGATATCTGAAAAAAGTTATTATATGATGAAAACAGAAATATCATTAATGTACACAGGCAGTGTGAGAAGATTGATACTGAAAAAGTAAAACATATGATCTATCATAGGGGGGTATTTAAATAATTAAATGTCAATATTTTTTAACATTCTAAAAATATGTATCTGACACATCTTTGGAGAAAAAAAAGTATATGACTGATTGATAAAGAATATTTTATATGATACTTCTCCAGAAAAATATATGTATGAGGGATTCATTTGTAATTGTGGGGCTCAGTGAAGTAATGTGCCAACTGCAGAGATCTGTGGGACTTCATGTTCGTAGGTTCTTATCCCAGTTCTTCACCCAACCTTTAATCCTTCAGAGGAGTGTAAAATAAGTATTGTTAAGTTGGGTTACAATAAACATTCTTTATCTTTCAATAACATCCCTTGGTTTTCAATTAAATCCACTGGAGTTCAATGTGTGTTCAACAAGTATACATCATGTTATATCATTTAAAAATAATTCTATCTCCCTCCCACCCCATGAATCTCCTTTGGTTTCTTTTGCAGGGATAAAGAATGTCATTCTGTAATGGAAGTCAATACAGATGTTTTCCTGTTGTGGATACCCAATCAGAGTGCCTGGGATTGCAATCCTAATTTTGAGTTTGCGTAACACTCCATCATCATCTCCTTGTGGTTGCTTTAATCTAATTGAAAGACAGAAGTATATGGTCCACCATCAATGGAAATTGCTTATTTTTCAGATTTCAAGCTGGAGGTTCACACACTGTCTAAAAATTAATGGTCAAGATATCCAAAAAGTATTTTTCTTATCAACCCTTCAAGACTATCTCAATACCTTTTTGTAACACCAATATTGCACAACCCGCTGAACTGATTTACACCTAAACTGAGCATATCTGTGCTTAAAGTTTAAGCATGGTGCAAAGATTGGTGTATTTCTGTTCAATTGCTTTTTCTGTGTGGAAAGCAAAGTTTCCTATGGGTGTAAACAATGGCAAAATGTAACTTTTTTGACTCGCTCTGCCTTTGCCACTGTTTCCCCCAAGACAGAGTTGTATAAAATTTAAAATGCTGAAACATCGTGATTTTAGATTTGGATTGGAAAGTTTGGTGCACAATCCTCTAAAGGCAGCAAGCTAAGAAGGGAAGATTTTTCAATGTAAACTAAGGCCCTGATTTAGAATATGGTGGCAGGTCCACCGCAGCAGCAGGATGTACTCTCATGGACTGACCAAAGACCAACTGCCATAAAAGGCAGGACGAAGACTATGAGATTTGTGGGAGCAAAACCATACCCCAAAATTCAGACACCACTAAATGTACCTCATTCGGTTTATCCATAGTTTACTGGATCGAAGATGGCGTTAAACCTCAGTTTCATGAGGCAATGTATTCCTGGCGTTATGACAACTCCTCAAACATCAATAAGCAGAATAAAAACAGCCAATTAAATAATGGGGCCCACTCAATAATTGAGTTCCACGTTAATGAAAGGTAAAAGGATTTATTACAAATATTCAAAATGAGCAGTGCAGAGTAAATCCAATGAAGGCTCTCAGATGCAAAGTTATATCAGATATTTAAAAATTAGAAAATACTCAAAGTCTTCAATGCCAGCAAAATCATAGGAAAACAGGGCCGCACTCCTTGTAGAATAGGAAAGTCTTCTGGCTCACCCCCAAAATCAAGGGGTACTTATAATCATTAGTTTAATAGAGAATTAGAGAAACTGCTAAGTTATCATGGTTTGAAAAAAGATACAATTACTTTAGTAAATCAGAACACAAGAATAATACACATCATTACCTTAACACTAAAGCAGCATCGCATTTCTAAAAAAACTTACTCAAAACCCTCTGCTAATGTCATCTGGACATAATGAATAGACTATTGAACGCAGCAGAAGGTAGCAGAAGAGACCTTAACAAATTTTGCAAGGCATAAGGAACAGGGAAAAGTCAAAAGTAGGCAAAGAATTCAGAACAGTGGAAATAAATTACCACGTCAGCTTGGATGTGCTCCACAGAGGCTGTGGGGAGAGGATGTGGGCAGGGGATAAATGGCAGGGATGGTATCCATCTTGTTTAAAATGGAGAGTTATACAGACATGTGGCTAACCTAGAGCACAAAAATAACTTCACGCCTATACATCAAATGAAATTTGTTTCAACTGCAACCATAATAATCAGTCTATACATGTAAAATAGCATATTATACTTCATTAATAGTGCGCAAAATGATTAACTCAAAAACAATCCCACAGCCTACAGCAGAGTCACTATCAAAATGACTCTGCTAAATGCACTGAAACTTTGATGAGTAAGCACAATGTTTAATGTGCCCGCTCATTGAAGTTTTTTGTTTTTCAGAAACAAAAAAACAAATGACCCAAACTACCTGAGAGTTTCTTCCAGCGCTAGGTGGCGTCTTTTCTTTGCTTTGCTATTATAGATGGCGAGGCTTTCCCGTATGGTCCCGAACAGTAAAAAAGTGCATCAGACTGCCAGCCTTACATATTTAGGATTGTCTAAGGTACTTTGATCACAGAATATTCCACTGGCTATTGATGTAAGATTTCCACCAGTGGAGGCAGCATATGTATGCCCCTCCATCGAAAATATGGCGATTGCCCAAACTTTAAATAGAGTGAGAGATCAATACTTTTGGCAAACTGGACAATTGCCAGGTTTTTGATGGCGCACCCCTTCTGGACTCAAGCTTTAAAGTCTTTATTATAATTTCACAAGCACCGTTTCTCCTCCATGGAAAAGAATGACGACTTTACAATCTTCTCCCAGCCCCCATTTCAATGCAGGCGACATAGAATAGACCAGTGATTGTTCATGTCGAGAATGGCCCGAGAAATTGCAGACCACTTCTAATTAACCTGCTTCAGTGCCAACCACCATGCTTCTACATTCTCAAAAACCGAAAAATCAGCACCAACCACCAACCCAGCTGGAGTTGGATCCTGCCCTGAGGAAAAGAAAATACAACTCACCCCACCACAGCATCTGGCTTTGGCTCTAAAAGAAAGCACTCTGCCTTTGTTTGGGACGTTTATACATTTAGGGGCTATTACGATGCCGTAGTAAATGGCGCTGACCCGTGGTTGGAGCCATTCCAATTGCATTGTAGTCAGCTGTTCTGATTCATTTCCGCCCAACACATTTTAGTGGAGTCGGTCGGAAAGGAATCCAAACTGGATTTCCGATAGGCTTCCGGGGGGTTCGGTGAGCCTTTCTGCTATTCGGAAAGCATTCAGTAATCCTAAGGGCGGCTCTTAACGCCCGAGGGATTACAATGTCGGATTCTGACAGTCTTTCTGTGCTGGCCTTTCTGACACAGATATGCTGTCGAAAATCAACTTTGGGCCTGGGGGCCCCCAGCAGGGTCCCTAAGGGTGCATGGCCTCCTTGATCCCTGCACCCCGTGGCAGGCACCCAGAGGTGCCTACAACGGGATTCAGGGATGAACTGGACCTCTTCTCTTTACAATGAGAGCAGGCATTCTGGTCGGAATGCATGCTCTAATTGTAAAGAATAGTAGTGCAAATAAACAGTGTTCAGTCGCATCCTAATTGCTGGGTTGGGACCACCAGCAAGAGGTCAGTCAATCCTAGTGCTGAATCGATGTTGGATGGACTCAGGTCTGTGCGACATTGAAATCAGGCACATGGTCCGAAAGAGGTACACATTACAGACTGCACAGTTTGCCCCAGACAAGATATGGCGTGGTTGCCAGAGCTGCTGACTTTGAAGCTTGGGAATCAGGTTTGAGTCTCGGTGTCAGCTCAACAACCTGTGATTCTGGGCAAATCATTTAATCTCCCCATGTACCTGATGCTCATGTTAAGTTTTCCAATACTTTTGGGTTTAGTTTGGGCTATATGAAACTGCAACAAAAAAACCTGTGCATCATGGGAAGCCATGTGGACATTTTATTTGTTTCAAGGTCCAATTGGCTCATATAAAAAAACAACATCCAATCCTGTTAAAACAACAAATCAAAAATAAAGCTGTTGCTGACAGAGAAGGACCTAAACAAATAGAAGGAAGCACAGATGATGAAGAATATGTAGTCATCACAAAAACAAACCCTGTTGTTCACAGTGTGTTCTCATTATGTAAAGCAACGTTAGCTTGACACAAGGGGAAAAGGAATGCTCAAGTCATCCCAAAGCATCCAAGCAGCCTACTTCCTTCCACAAAGGGTATTTGAGATGGGATGATTATTCCCCCCAAAAAAACCCACAACAATCCACTATCAAGGCTGTGTTCTGCAAGAAGTCCCTGTACCACCGAACCTTTAATATGGTCTTGTTATGCAATGAAAAACTGGCCAAAATATTAGCTCTTTATATCTTCCCTTTTTCCATGGGGAAGGACCTATGTTGCTAACATTTGTGGATCCCATTTTTCCAAAATGAAATGTTGCAAATAGGGTATATTCTTAACTGTTAATGTACAACAGCTGCACCATTGAGTGCTGGATTGGATTTCTCACTAAGTGAAGACAAATGCTGTGCAGTCCTTCCATCACTCTATAGACATGTGGACCAGTTGTCAAGCTACAGACTACATGCTCTCCTCTTCTTAGTGGGTCACCATCAAGAGAGTTTAGCAAAGGTTCGCTTCATGCGCTACCAGTGCTGATGAGTTTTGAGACAATCCTTGCCATGGAATAGATGCAATGTTCTTTGTGGCAAAAGTACACACAGCATCTAACATCATGGAAGAATTCAACGCCAAAGTCTACAAATGGTTTCAACCCAGAGGTCTTATCACTGGATAGGTTGCCACTGACAATGGCAGCAATACTGTCAAACCCATGGCACATACAGGATACTTCGGACTTCTATGTTCAGCTCAGGAACCTGACAGCAACACATACTAGTTACCTGGTGCAGTATTGAAAATGGCCCTTTCAGCAGGGCCATCCCCAAACCTCTTGCCTTCCTCTTCCCCTTTTTTCTGAATTTATTTGTGTTGACTTTAGGACTCTGGGCACTTTACCACTGTGATAAAGTGCATGTGCTCTCTGCTTAAAACATGGTAGCATTGGTTTATCTACAATTTGCATATATAATCCACTTATAAGTCCCTAGTAGAGTGAACTACATGTGCTCAGGGCCCTTAAATGCTACTAGTGGGCCTGCAGGACTCTACCACCCACTTTAGTAGCCCTTTGAACATGTCTCACGACTGTCGCTGCAGAGCCTGTGTGTACAGATTTAAACTGCCTTGTCGACCATGCAAGTTAGCCCTCTTGACAGGCCTAAACCTTCCTTTTTAATACATATGAGTCCTCCCCAAGGTAGGCCATGGACAGCCCATGGGCAGGGTTCAGTGTACTTAAAAAGTAGGACATGTACTTTTAAGTTTTACATGCCCTATTAGTAAACAAATCCTAAATTCATTTGTCACTACTGCAAGGCCTATCCCTCCCATTGAATAACATTGGGATTACCTTATCACATCTTATGAGCAATTTCTAATTGGTAAAAGACTGAACAACCAAGTTTGGTTTCTCTGGAATCACATTTTATTATACAACTTATGGAGTCAGAAGTGGTGAAGTCCGATTATAAATTGTAATTCTGAAAAAGCCAATTTTAGAACTTTAGCATTTTTTTGCTTTAGCCATTGTGAGCCTGCTGCCTCTCTTTGCATACACGTCTAGGGTGGTTGACAGCTGGGCTTTGTGCATTCCCTATAGACAGCTACATTAAAAGGAGCTTAGTTGTGACTTGATGGGCCATCCACATCCTGTTGGGCCATCCTGGGCAGGGTGGGAGGGAGGAACTTCACACAGCCTTACACACCTGAATAGGCTGTGTTCTGTCCCCAAACAAAGGGCTGCATACACCTCATGTAGTGAGTCTGGAGCCAGGGCAGGAAGGGCAGGGACTCTGTGCACTTCAAAGACTCTTTGAAGTCTCACCCATTTCAAAGGCACTACTGGGTGTAAGTACTGTACCTCAGACACCACCACTTCAGTACACTTCTGGACCTGTGGATGCTTTGCCAGGAAGAAGGACTGCTGTGCTGCTATAAGGACTGCCACTGTGCCGCACTGCTACTCTGCTGGACTCCTGCTTTGCTGTGCTGGCCTGCTGCCCTCTTTCCTGGGAGTGAGAAGGACTTGACCTACATCTCTCCCTCCAACCCAGAACCCAGAGTGACTCCAAGGGCTAGCTGACTGGCCTCCTGATCTGACGTGTCAGGGAGATAACAGACTTCCAATCATCCTGCTTCTGCACCTGGACTCTGCCATCTGTGAGTCTGCCCTGCCAAGTGGGGCCACCCTAGTCCTGGACCCTGGGCCAAAGATATTTTGCTCCAGCAGAACTGATGCATCCCCTGCTGCAAGTGCAGAATTGACACATAGCTGCCATTGCAGGAACAGGATTGGTGCATTGTACTCAGAACCAGAGCATCACCTTTAGAACCTCCGCTTTGGAAGTTACGCTTCATCACTACTGCATGGAGAAGATTGACGCATCTCCTTTACTGCATGGAAAAAACGCGCATCACCTTCGGAACCAGCCGCATCTCAGAATCAGTGCATCACATATGGAACCAATGTAACACTGCAGTTGCGTGGAGAAAATTGACGCATCACCCCAATTGTGCGGGGAGCACCGATGCATCGCTCGGCTGTACCCTGAATCTTCGTCAACATAACCAGGATCAAGGTACTATTGTTCAGCGGTTCTCACTGGGTCCCAGAATCCGGCCCCTGTGCTCTATTGAGGTCTGACTGAACTCTTGGTTTTTTTGTTCCCGTCCAGCGCTACCAGATAACCCACATAAGCGCTTATTGCTTTTAAGCAACATTTTGCAGTTTTATTCTTTAAGAATTCATATCTCAAGTTCTACTTACTGGATGTTTGTCATTTTGGTCTTGTTTTATTTATAACATTGAGTCCTATTTAACTAGCCTGGTGTAGAGTCTTTTTGTGGTGTTTTTACTGTGTCACTATTTGAAGTGTTGCACAAATACTTAACACATTGCCTCTTTTGTTAAACCTGACTACTCTGAGGGTAAGTACAGGTTAAATTAGGGTGTGTTTGTGATGTACCCCGACTAGGATTGTGGTTCCTGCTTGGGCAGGGTACATACCTCTGCCAACCAGAAACCCAACTTCTAGCATGCAGGATTTGCACATTTCAGCCATTGTATCAAAGCCTAGAAGGAGTTGTGGCTCATTGAACCTGCTAATCAAACCTTTGTAAAAATCCTTCACATAGGAGGATCCAAATTGAAACTTCACCCTCTACATGCTACAATACTTGTTATAGCGGCGCAGGTCTATAAATGATTACATGTCGCACAATAGCACAAATGCTGCTCCCATGAGATAAACCATCCAAGTATTGCACATGCTACATTCCCATTAGCAGGAGGTGGAAAAAGGTCATACCAATGACAATGAAGAAGCAACTGTGGTGACACCAGTGGTAACATGAATACAGTGGTAACACAAAAATCACCATAACTAGAAGGCACACCTGCTATGAAATCAACAACAGCATCACTATCAATTTCTGACCTCTGCAATGGTTTGGTTTATGATAAATGTTCCAGGACATAGAGCACATGCACAAGAAACTCAGAAACAGCAAAGTTTAGCAACTATGACAAAAGAGAAGATAGCACAAGATTAGTTGGACGACCAAACAGACATCTGCTTTCATCAAGAGCCATTTACTTAGGAGGCAGGCAATACAGTATTGAGAATGTTTGGTAGACAGTGTATCCTCAGAGTGGGTGTTCAGTGCAACTGTGGTCATTGCCAGAGACAGAAGGATCATTTTCTCACCTCAAAATGTGGAGAGAATGATAATGTTTAAACTGAATACACATTTCATCTCCAAAACCTTTATTGCTTCACTAGACACAACAGTAGCTGTGGTAATTTCTTGGACAGCACACGTGTGGCAAGTGGTCATGCTCTTGATGATCTCATTGAATTTGTAGATGAATTATCTTTGTTGAAATCCAGTTTTGCTATAGGTTGATTGCCATCATTTTATTTGAGTACAATTTACTGGTAATAACTCATTTTTCAAGGTTAATTTCACCTGATGAATGCTGATGTAAGTGGAAGGAAAATTTGGCTAATACCATATATGGCTATTCCTTTCTGTTTTATTTGTGCAGCTAGTAATATAATTAGACATCTTAGTTTTCATTACTGAGGATCTTTAATGTAATTGCCTTGAACACCTCTTATTGTTGCTGCACATTTCTGTTTTTGATTTACAGTTCCATGCGAAAACAAGGTTATGCATTTAAAGATGTTAACAGATTAGGGATCACTAGTAACATAACAAAGTATCCTATATTTATGATTACTAAGGCACTTTACTATAATTGCCTTGAATGCCTGCTATTGTCAATGCACGTTATTGCTTTTGCTTGAATTCCTTTGTGAAAGCAAGGCTACGCATTTTAACAATGCCAGCACAAGGTGGGATAGCTAATGATATAATTAGTCGTTTTATTTTTAGGCGAGACTTATTGAGAGGGCTCCAAAAAGTGCTACCAGGCCAGCCTAGAGCTACAGTGCATGTGCGCGGGTGCGCGCACCACGCTTTACCGCGATTACTTTCACTTGCTTTGCATAGCCAATAGGTCTCGCTTTTGGGACCTTATAAGTATTTAGTTATGCAACTGTTGCATGGCTAAACACTTATAAGGTCCCAAAGGCGAGTTCTATTGGCTATGCCAATGCTTGTTTACTTTGCTACTAATGCACTTTATTGTATTTACTTAGAATATACACTATAATTGATCCATTTTAATGTTTCTGCCCTACAATTTTATGCACTCTGATATTAATATACGGTATTGAAATGTATTTCTATGAGATGTTCAGTTACTAATAAATAAATAAGTTAAAAAAATGGACTTCACTTTCTGGATTAGACAAAAGTAACAATAACACATGCGAATTATTAGCTGTGAAAAAACTGTTTTATTTGTATATTCGTTGTGCTAAATTTAGCAAACTTAATGGATGAGGGTGCTCAGCACAGATAGACAATCGAGGAGGATATACAATATTTACCCTGGTGATTGACATCATAGCTTTGTTTTTCTAAATTGGCATGGGATTTTTCTTGTGTTGTGTTTTCACTTTCTTACTGTTTGTGTGCTGCATAAATACTTTACACATCATCTCTAAGTTAAGCCTGACTTCTTTTGTTCCAAGCTACTAGAGGGTTAAGTAGAGGTTATTTTAGTGACTTTTTGGTTCACCCTGACAGGGATTGTGGCGATTGCTTGAACAGGTTTAACACTCCATTCAACCAACAACCCAATTTCTCAGAACCATTATGCCACCAAGCGTAATTTTGCGCCATTTGGGGTAAACATTTACAGAAAAATGCACGATTCCCTGTAGAGGAAAAGAACGTGAGCTGCTTGTGCAGTTCTTTTGTTTTGTTAAAGCTAATTTGGATGCATTTTGTGCTAAAATATAGCTTGAAATAATGGATTTACCTTTCACATAATTATGTGTAATTTTGTGTAATCTTTCTGGATTTCACATAATTAAACAAACACAAATTACATACATTTTGCACATCCCTAATACATAAGTATGTCATGGTCACCTCCAGTTCTTGAATTTTCCATGCCTAACCTTTCATTCCCATGCTCAGCTGTCAGTGATGAGTGGTGAGGGCGGCATTGCTTCTGCCGGTGGCTTCTATGGCAATAGAGATGCATAGATAGACACCATACTTGGTAACTTGAATGACTAAATGTCAAATGATTATTCGTGTGATAGATGGGATGGTAAACTTGGTATTTAATGTTAGGATGATCATTCTGGATCATTCTTAAGTGGCGTTTTGTTAATTGAAGAAGCATCTCATGGATCCTCGGAAACATCTCAGATCTTCTTATTCAACTGGTCAGACTCTTTTTTGGAAGAACTAATACTTGCAAGTATGTCTATAACATTGGGGAGAAGAATCAAATGTCTATCTACTTCTCTGGGAAAAAAGACTCAAAAAGCCCTACCCCTGTCGAATAGAAATGGGTGATTTATTTAGAATGGTGGAGTCTAGTGGTTTAAGTGGCACATCCTAGCTTGCCGTGAGCATGATGGGAACTAATACAACTTTTTATCGCATAGTGATTTATCATTCAATATACATGCAGCTATTTTCTGGGCTTGGTATTAGATTGGCCCTTAGTTAATGGTACAACAGCTTATACTCCATATTCTGACTCCTTGCACTTCATGCTTACCTTGCCTCTCAAAATATTACCATTTACATTTCTCATTCCAAAAGCATTTTCTTCCATAAGGAACCTCCATGCTGCTTCTGCTCTGTGGTTCAGCTCTGTTCCCATGACAGAAAATGCTATAGAATGCTGTAGCACCATTTGTATACAGTATCATTTTTATTTACTTTTACTATAGATATTTTCAAACTGTGTGTGGCCTCTATTTCACATTCCAGTGTAGGTAATTGTTGACCAACTTGGGAGGCTTTCGGCAGCTAAAGACTGTTTAAATTGGTACCTTCCTCCCATGTTTCTTTCTTCCGTGACCGATGTACCCTGTTCATGAAGTTGCAGAATTCTGTGTTTCTGTCTGTCTCTACAGTTGCAATTGAGTTCCACCCAATTAGTATGCCCAGATTGTTTGCTTTTAGATCTCCCTGTTTTTTACTGTGGGAGAGCCTCAATGCATATGTCTCAACCACGGTAATTGTATGGCAAATGGACTGTGCTTGTTTACCCCCTGTTTCCACATTTAAGAGAAGGCTATTGCAATGCAGAAAAGGTGAGGGGCACTTGGCTGCTTACACATGAACACATGTGTAAACATGTGTACACATGTGCACACATGTGTGTGGGCTGCGCGTGGGAGACTACTGTTGTGCCCAGACCAGTAAATGGAGCACAGGTAATCTGGTGAAATGGGGACTCTGCAAGATTAGATATTCGCCAGACAATATGCCTTATAATGTTAGTGTACACTAATAGGGAAAGTCAGTGTGATTTAATGTTTTGTCTATAGTGACACCCTATTATACAAATAGGAAGAGAACTGTTTTAGACCACAGTTAACCTTCCCTTTTGTCAACAGAGACCTTTAATGTCCTGAATTGGAGTGTGACCTGTGTGGGAAAATCAATGATGTCACTTCGAAAATAATATCTGTACACATTATGGGTCATCCAGTGTATTATATATTTCCTGGGCTCAGCTTAGGATCAGAGTCCAGGCCTTTTGTCACCCTGCTGTGCACAGTTAGTTGCATTTCTCTTCAGCAGCAGCAACAAAGGCCACCCCACACAAAAGGAGCAATTAAAAGTACTTCACCCAGCTCCTGAGGAGGAAAAGGGGTGGGGCCAAATGGTCTGCATCAATCACTCAGCTGTTACAGTGCAGCAAAGATGGGCCTTCCCAAGCCCACTGAACAAAGCAGAGAGCCCAGACAACTAGAGGTAACCCGGGGTGGAGGCTCTCTTTGAAATTCTAGTGTTCCAGTCCCTGCCAATGATGTCAATGAGGGGGAGACCTGAGGCCCCAGGAGCAGATGTTCCCAGTGGCTCCTGAATTACACCATTTTGAACACTGTCCCAACATGCTGAGAAGGAGGGTTGGGACAGGGGTGGAGAGGTGATGTGACTCCCTCGCATTGGACAGGGGTGCCTGACTCCTGGAACCTTCCTCTCCCCTTTAAAAACTCTTCCACAAAGGGGAGATGCTCTTGTGCCGATGGATTTTTCTACACTTCACTGCTGGATCCTGGGACCACCATGGAGAACTGGAAGGAGGAGCCCCATGGCCCTACTCAGGACCGAGAAGTCTGCTCAGTTGACCCCAGGACCAGTGGGTCTCAACAAGGGTCTGTGAGGCCATTCCCCTTAAAACCCTGAGGACCAGTTGGGGGAACGCCCTGGACATTTCTGCACCCAGAAGCCCAGATCAGGAGGAGAGCTGCAGAACGGAACCCGGAAAACCAGTTCTTGGAGGACATATATAAAAATATTGCCTGGAGGGGGGGTTCTCCCCAATTCATCTCTTTGCCCAGGGACTCCACCCCCAGGCGTGTTTCTGATTTAGGTATCCAGGACCCCATCCCTGGACCCCCGATGCCTCTAGAGGAAGAGAAATCAGGAAATGCATGTGAGCCCTGTCGCACTCCCCTGTATTGTGGGAAAAGGCCAACAGATGCCATCCTTGGGCCTGATGGTGTCAGAAGTGAGGGGGAAGTGCTGCCACACTCCCCCACATGTCTGGCTCACCCCATGTGCCCATGACTGGGGGGTGCGGGAGGCCAGCCACAGCTATTCATGCCTGCCCACAGAAGCGGGCAGGCCAGAAGGGCGCTGCGGCAACCACAGCAGCAGCACATTAGCATACTGCCAGCATAGGGAACCATGGGGGCAGCCAGGGATGCATGGAGACTATGCATGCTGGGGGCCCAGGTGGAACTAGGCACCCTGAGATAAGATTAGGGGAGAGGATGTGGTCCGTCGGCTTAAACTGCCGACTTTGGTGCAGGAAATCAGAGTTCAAGCCTCGAGGTCGCGTCCACATCCTGTGATTCATGGCAAATCACTTAATCTCCCTGTGCCTGAATGTGTAATGTAAATACGGTGCTCGTGTAAAGCGCTCCAATACCATCGGGTCGAGTTCGAGAAAAAGCATCACGGCTCTCCCAGGTCAGTGGGAGAGCCAATACTTAGATATTCACTACCCCGGGAGGAGCACCCCATAAGGACCTGTGGGGTCTAGTGATTTCTGCCCTCATTTTGGTCATTCCTCCCCTTCTGGTGGCCCCAGGACAACAGCGTCACCACTAACAAAAACAGGAAAAGTGCCACTTTCCCCAGGGCAACCTTGTGAAGTCCCCACCCTAAGATGGGGTGACACCAAAACAATCACCTCCCCAGGATTTTCTTCACATTTTTAAGCACTCGAGAGGCTGGAGCTTTTGCTCTACAGCTCGGAGTGATGTGCCCTTTTGGGGCTATATGTATGGTTGCATTCATTATGGCCTGAAAGGCTTGAAGGCGGTTAAAGGAAGTGCATTTATTGAAATGCCGTCCAGGGACCAAGTGTATGGTTGCAATGCAAAGTCGTTTTAATGTGATGCCCTCTGGGTGCTGTTTTTATAAATGCAGTTTGATGGGTAAAAATACAAAAACAGGTTTTACTCATTACAAATATTTTATTGGTTCCTCTAATGGTTCCAATAACTACTGCTCATAGTATATATGTTTTATTAACATTGATAAGTGCATTCATGCAGGATTATGCTTTTCTGACAAGTGCATTTAAGTATAAAAGGTTGATTAAAACATGTTTTGTGTTGCTTTTGAACCTTGACAAGATCTATAGACTCGCTTGATATGTTTGTGTGACTCCTTTGGGGGTGGTCTAAGGTGGCTATCAAATGTCATCTGTGGCATTTTCCATCTGCCAATGTAAATCTTTGTAAATTACTGCATAGTATTTACTAGTGTGTGTGTAATAAATGTACTTCTCCTTTCTAAGGAAAAAGTACTGACTGGATAATCCTTTATTGAGTGTTATTATTGTGTGCCAGTGAATGATGGTTACTAACCTACACCACCTCCCCTGAGTAGGCCTATGACTGCTCAGCCTCGCTGCCCTGAGAGAGTCAAGCACTACAATAATGTGCTTAGTTCCCAGAAAGGGGATTGGAGACCTGTTACTTGTGCAGACTACATAACTAATTACCCAATTTCCTACATTGGTGCTCAGCACTGGGATAATAGTATCCCATTCTGGGTGGGCGTGGCTTGGCTTGGCGCCCGCGGGGAATGGCAGCATCCTGGTGAAGTCTTCCGACGGGACGGGGAGCTGCTGCGCTTCCTCACAACTAATCGCGAAACTGAAACGCGGAAAAGAAGTCGGACGATGCCCTAATTCCTTTGTTACCTTCGGTGCCTCTTAAAACAGGGATTTGACGTCACCCTTCATCAAGTGAGTTTTCTAGGCGGCAGCGCGATATCGCAGCCGCCATCTTAGGGCTTACATCAAAGGCGGCTCCCGTCAGGAACACAGAGGTGCGGACCTGGGAGTCCCTGATGTATTGATTGCTGTTTCATCTCTTGCCTGCTGGTATACGTTATATTCTGCATTTCCAGGACTTTACTGATGTTTTTTGAAGGCAGAGGAGTATTAAATGTTTGGCACTATTATTCTTTCTGACTAGAGGAGAATCTCAGCGGCCATTTTGCGCACACTCCCCTTGCTTCAAGACGCTTTCCTTTTTTTTTTTTTTCCATACCGGGAATGTTGGTGTTTTTTGTTTTTTCTATTTTTTCTGACTCTTGTGTTGTTCTTCCAGCCTAAGTAACATGGCACTAACAAAAGTGGCTCATTCTGTATCGATTTACACCAAATATAGCCACAATTTTGACAGCATATGCCTGGCATAAGGCTCTTATAGTGTCAATCCTGCCTAAACTGTATTACCGCGGTAGAAAAGGTGGTGGTGATGGATGGAGCATCAGAACCAATCAAACACTCACACCCAGTCAACAGATCTGGGTTTGATCCATCACCATTCTTTAGCCCACTCTGCCACCCCAGTTCAGACATGGCCATATGCAAATCAGTCTGACCCTGTGCCTCATGGGAACAGTACAGCCCAAACTGCCAAGCCATGCCTTCCCTGGACCGGAAACAAGCTTCCTAGGACCGGTTTCTGGCATTTCAGCCGTCTTCAGCCAGGCTTGCTTGAGTCCAGTGGCAAAGTGAGCAAGGGACTCACGTCTGAGCATACCCTGCCAACTTATGGTGAACAAAGCGGTACAAAAGGGGGTGGTGATGGACGGAGCATCAGAACCAATCAAACACTCACACCCAGTCAACAGATCTGGGTTTGATTCATCACCGTTCTTTAGCCCACTCTGCCACCCCAGTTCAGACATGGCCATATGCAAATCAGTCTGACCCTGTGCCTCATGGGAACAGTCCAGCCCGAACTGCCAAGCCATGCCTTCCCTGGACCGGAAACAAGCTTCCTAGGACCGGTTTCTGGCATTTCAGCCATCTTCAGCCAGGCTTGCTTGAATCCAGTGGCAAAGTGAGCAAGGGACTCACGTCTGAGCATACACTGCCAACTTATGGCAATCAAACCGGTACAAAAGGGGGTGGTGATGGACGGAGCATCAGAACCAATCAAACACTCACACCCAGTCAACAGATCTGGGTTTGATCCATCACCGTTCTTTGATGCTTGATTCCGGTCCAGGGAAGACATGGCTTGGCAGTTCGGGCTGGACTGTTCCCATGAGGCACAGGGTCAAGACTGATTTGCATATGGCCATGTCTGAACTGGGGTGGCGTGGTGAGAATAATAACGATGGATTAAACCCAGATCTGTGACTGGGGGTGAATGTTTTGCCAATGTGCAACATTCCGTCCATCATCTTGTGTGTTTTGCTGTTCACCCTATATGGGAAGGGTATGCCCAGACGTGGGTCCCATGCTCACTACGCCACTGGAGTCAAGCTATCCTGGCTGAAGAGGGGTGAAACCCCGAAACCGGTCCTAGGATGTTTGATTCCGGTCCAGGGAAGACATGGCTTGCAGTTCATGCTGGACTGTTCCCATGAGGCACAGGGTCAAGACTGATTTGCATATGGCCATGTCTGAACTGGGGTGGCGTGGTGAGCAAAATAACGATGGATTAAACCCAGATCTGTGATTGGGGGTGAATGTTTTGCCAATGTGCAACATTCCGTCCATCATCTTGTGTGTTTTGCTGTTCACCCTATATGGGAAGGGTATGCCCAGACGTGGGTCCCGTGCTCACTACGCCACTGGAGTCAAGCTATCCTGGCTGAAGAGGGGTGAAACCCCGAAACCTGTCCTAGGATGCTTGATTCCGGTCCAGGGAAGACATGGCTTGGCAGTTCGGGCTGGACTGTTCCCATGAGGCACAGGGTCAAGACTGATTTGCATATGGCCATGTCTGAACTAGGGTGGCGTGGTGAGCAAAATAACGATGGATTAAACCCAGATCTGTGGCTGGGGGTGAATGTTTTGCCAATGTGCAACATTCCGTCCATCATCTTGTGTGTTAAACTGTATTAACCCCACATGGCTCTTTCTTTCTGATTGTGTTTTGCTTACGAGTCATAAATTTGTTGCCTTTTTTTTCGGATTGGTGTGCTGTTGGCTCTATGGGCAGAACGAAAGGAGCTCTATCTTCCAAGCCGCAACAAAAAAATATTTTTGTCAAAAATTCAAACATTTTCTCCACCTATTCTAAATTGGAGGACTCTTTATTGGCTACACCACATTCTTCGGTGGCAGGTATGGATCCCTCATTGGCACCCTCTGGGAAATCTGTCACTAAGCGGCACAAGCAAAACTCTCCTTCTCCTCCAAAATCTGTCTCACCAGTATCCATGGAGATGTTGTAGGATGAAATAAGGGACCTTAGGCCATTTATGGAGGAAACTAATTCTACATTACAAACACTAACAGACAATTGGTCCCAACTTGAAACGAGAGTCACCGCAGTTGAACAAAGTATGTCTTGATTTAAGGATACCAATGCACACGTATATCATCTTCAATCTCAAATGTCGACGCTCCAAAGACAGATTAAGGATCTTGAAAATCGCAACAGAAGAAATAACCTCAGAATTTACGGTTTGGCGGAAGGACTTGAAGGGTCGGACCCTCTTACTTTCTTTAAATCTTTTCTTCCCAAAGTCCTACATTTAGCAGAAGGCCATGTACTCAACATTCAAAGAGCAAACAGATTAGGTCGTCCATCTTCTACCGCTTTGCCTTCACAAAGGCCAAGAGGAGTCATCATCTACTTTCTAGAATACACAGATCTGTTATTGGTGTTATCTGCGGTCAGATCTTGTCAGCAGATTACTTGGTCTGGTTCAACTCTATTCTTCGCGCAAGACTATGCTAAAGCCACGGCCAACAGACGTAAAGCTTTCCTCAATTTGAGACCAGTGCTTCGATCAATGGGGGCTCGTTATGGTCTTTTTCATCCGTGTCTGTTTAAGGTTACATATAACAATAGGACAATGACGTATGAAAACCCAGTTAGGTTACAAAGTTTCATTAATTCATGTAACCCTAATGCAATGGATGTTCTGCAATCTTCTGCTTCGAGCAATACTTGATTCTATATGCACAATGTTTATTACATAGTACACATCTCTTTGCAGATGGGTTCTTAAGCAGCCTTTTCATCCCTTTATGTATTTAATACTGGTTGTTTATATATTATTTACAAGTTTTATAGAGTATAAAAATAATTTTTTATTTTGTTTCTCTTCTGTATTTTTGCAGATTTCCTGTTCATATGAATCCTTATCCAATTTGACTGAGCTTTGTTCATTGTTTCACTTTTTACTTAATATTTGTTGTCTGAAGGTTTGTTCCGTTTTTTAAGTTTTTATGTCCCCTATTCTCTTATCAAGTATTACGTTTCTTGCCCTCTTCCTTACTTATTGATATCCTCCGTTACCTTTCACTATTTATAATTCCTCACCCATATTGTTCTATCAGTTCGATGTCATTTCTATTGTTCTACCTTTGTTTTCTTAGTGTACTTACTTATTAACTACTTCTTAGACATTTTATAAATACATTGTTTTTCACCTTTTATAGTTCTTTTTATTCTCTGGCGTGGTGTCTCCCTGATCCATTTGGGGTTCCCTGGATGGTCCGTCTACTCCATGTGGCTCCACCTACCCCGCTTTCCTGTTCCGTTCTTGTAGGTATGTTTTGTGTATTGTCTTTTGTTTTGTCTTCGATTTTACATTTTTGTATCTTTTCTTCTCTTGGTGTCTTTATCTCTCTTTTCTTCTTCAAAAGGTCTCCCTTCTTTCTCATAGCTTGCTCAAATATTTCTTTTTTGTATTTCTATCGCTATATAGACTTCATACTTTTTCCTCAAGGCTTTGTCTACCAGAGCTCCTTTTCTGTAACCAACCTCATATTAGTTTTTCTTCCTTCTGGCTCTGAATTATTCTGTATGAATATCTTTTTCTTCTTGTTTCTAACAATCCTTTTTTTATTATGCTACATCGTATTGGACGGTCAATATATTTTGTCATTCGTGCTTTTCCTTAAATTCTTATGCCACTGAAATTAATTTCATGAAACGTTAGGGGATTAAATTCTCCTATAAAGAGACAAAGGGTTTTGACTCACTTGGCAAAGTTAGACACAGACATTGCCTTCTTGCAAGAGACACACCTTACGGAAATTAAGTCGTTGAAATTAAAAAGAGGTTGGGTAGGGGAAGTATACTTCTCTAAAGGTGATGGTAAACGTAATGGAGTGGCGATCTTGTGTCATAAATCTCTTCCAATTACATATATTTCGCAAGAATCAGACACGGAGGGTAGATGGCTAAATGTTAAAATATCATTGAGAGGTGTTCCAGGCTCTTTTCTCAATGTCTATGCCCCCACTGGAGGTGATGCCTCATTTTGGCCTACACTGGCTAAATACCTTTCTAACTGCATGGAGGATAATTTCATATTAGCCGGAGACTGTAATCAGGTGTTTTATCCTTTCATTGCTCGGAACCCCAGGGTGCCTTTTGTTTCTAACAAACCACATAAATCTTTTATACATACCATCACTCAATATAAACTCCTGGATGCATGGCGCTTATGCAACCCGACAACTAATGAATATACATTTTTCTCCCCTGCGCATCAAACTCAATCCAGAATTGATTATGTATTTGTTTCTCACAATATTTTGCAATCCCTTACACATGCTGAAATTGGCCCTATTTTATTATCAGACCACGCTCCGGTATTGATTGGATTGGACTTAGTACCCAAAATTAAGGGCCCAAACAGATGGCGTTTTAATAACACACTTTTTCTAGACCCAAAATTCAATACCTCTTTTATCTCCTTCTTTAAAGAATATTTTGAGATAAATCAAACAGAATCCTTACCATTCTCAACGATTTGGGATGCTTTTAAAGCTACAGCACGAGATTTAATTATTAATTTCGTTGCAAATAAACGTAAAATTGCACGCAAAAAGATTAAAGATATCCTCCAAGACATTAAGAAACTGGAACACTCTTATTATGTTTCCAACTCGAAAGATTGTTTAATGGCCCTTATAAATGCCAAAATGTTATTTAATAAGAAATCAACAGAGGACGCTTCACTTTAACTGTTAAAATCAAGTGCAAAGTATTATGGTGGTAAAAACAAGGCAGGTAAAATATTAGCAAATTACTTAAAAATTAAGCACAACAAGTTACGACTTAAGGATGCTGAAATTTTGAATGAGTTCTCCCTTTTTTTACAATTCCCTACTGATCACACTTTATCACAGTTTTTTTCAAGCATTCAAAAATCCAAACTGGATCAGCTGGATCTATCCCCCCTAGAAGCAGACCTCACTCAACAAGAGCTTTTAAAGGCTCTTTATACCTTGAAAAAAGACAAAGCACCTGGTCCTGACGGTCTTACTGTTGAAATTTATCTCCATTTTTCTAACCTTTTAATACCTTAATTGCACTCTTTGATTACTTTTTTTTACTCCTCGAATAAATCATCTGGTTCCTTTGCGGAAGCACACATCTGACTCGTCTCTAAGGAGGGTAAAGATTCCAAACATTGTAAAAATTATAGACCCATTTCCCTGGTCAACATTGACTATAAAAGTTTTGCAAAAACCCTGGCCATACGCTTGGATTCGTACTTACCAAAATTATTAGGCAAAAAACAATCTGGCTTTGTTAAAGGAAGGTTTATAACAGATAACACAATATTTTTTTTAATGTCCTATCCAAATCCACTCATTCAAACCATCCTAGAGCAGCAATTGCGCTGGATACCGAAAAGGCTTTTGATAGAGTTAAATGGAAATAACTATTTTATACCCTCAATTGGTTTGGACCCAACTTTTTTAATCTAATTTCTTTCTTGTATTCAAATCCTCGAGCCGCTGTTTGCGCCAACGGGATGATTTCTTCATTTTTAAATTTAGGCAGAGGGGTACGTCAGGGATGTCATATTTCCCCATTTTTATTTAATTTGGCTTTGGAACCATTTTTAACCAAAATACGCCAGAATCCAAACATACATGGATTTCAAACGTCGAACACCCATATAAAATTAGCAGCTTACTTTTTCTATCAAATCCAAATGATTCAGTTCCAGCTTTTTTAGCAGAAGTTAAGTCTTATTCTCTCATTTCTGGAAACAAGTTAAATAACGACAAATGTGAAATTTTACCTCTGACAAAAGTACACTTTCAGTGCGGATTTCATTGCCTCTAAATTCTCTTGGAGTCCAAATCATATTAAGTATTTAGGTTTATATTTTACGTCCTCAATTTCCAACACGGTACTTTTATGCATGAATAAGTGTATCCAAAAACTCTCAGAACTCGCCTCTAAATGGCATCCCCTATATCTATCCTGGTGGGGCCGCTTAGACACCATAAAAATGATGTTGACACCCATAGTTTTATATTCCATTTCTAATATACCAGTTTCCATTCCAGCCAAATTATTTAAGAAAATTAATCCTATCCTCTCTTCTTTTTTATGGAATAAGAAGAAACCTCGAATGTCCACATTAAAATTAACGAGACCTAAAACAGAAGGGGGTGTAAATTTTCCAGATTTCCGAGCTTATCAGAAAGCTTTCTTTTTACACCAAGCATCTTTTTGGTTGCTGGATTCTACAGACGAACGCCCTCTCTGGACCACATTAGAAGGTCGTTTTTTGTCTCCTTTCTCATTCCAAGAATACCTTTCCTTTTCACGTAAGCCGCAATCCGTTTCTACTCCAATAATAAAGCAAACTTCCAAACTTCTTGATCTGTCTTCAATCCGCACTCACGTCACCACAGATTCTTTCCAAGACTTAACAATCTGGCACAATAAAAACTTGATGATCCGAAATAAACCCTTTTATTGGAAATCCTGGAGAGACAAAGGTTTAGTATGGATCCATCAATTATTTTTTGACTCAAGCTTCCTATCTTTTGAAACTCTTAGCCAGACATTTAACTTACCAATCTCCTTTAAACATAAATATACCTTGTTAAAAAAAGCTGTGTTAGATACATTTGATCAACTGACTTTGATACCTGTTGGCCACTATCACTCTGGAAGGGCATATGGACTAGGATCCGTAAATCTTCTAGGGCTGCAAATACCACGCAAACCCTATTTTTTTATCTACAATAGACTCCTTATCTCACCGGTTACTTTGAATAAAAGATTCCCCATCACATTAGACCCATGCTGGACATGTTTATCGCCCAAGGCTGGCTTATTCCACATGTTTTTTTCTTGCGCACATGTACATAATTTTTGGAAGCAAGTATGGGCTCAAATCAACTTAATTTTTAATACTAACTTTCCTCTCTCCTTTACTCACATTTTTCTAGGCAGTCTCTCACCTATTTGGGATAATGCCCAGCTAAACATTTAAATTATTGACTTATTATTAGCGGTTGCTTTTCAGCAGATAACGATTGATTGGAAGGATTCCACAAAAAATTCTTATAAAGCCTGGTGGAACACTGTTTGTCATAATCATAGACTAGATACTGCATTTGTTTATCCTATTAATCTGTCGACAAAACGTTTGGCTTTATGGTCACCTGTTACAACATATATTGATGTTGGTGCCAACAGTTATTCCATGTCAAAACCCTCTCAGCAGGAAGTTCTTAAACCACCATGGTTCCCTTAATGGTTCCATTAATCTCTTCTTATCTCCCAGTGGTATTTATGTTCACATATTCTTAATTTTGCTGTTCAAAATCCAATGTCTGTATTTTAAGTGTAAAAGCCTTGATTGTATTCATTTGTATTAATCCGCATGTCAAGATTGTATGTTAAACTCAGACACCTTAATCTATTTCAATAAAAATCTTTTTGAACTAAAACAAAAAAAAATAGTATCCCATTCTGATAACGCATTGATAACACTTGAAAAGTTCAGTTTTTCCACACATTACCTATGCTTCAATGCATAAATATCAAAGCGCAAGGCTCTGACAGGGGTTCAAAGATTTGGTTGGGTGAACTCTGGTTATGGGAGGGAAAGCTACTGCACATGTATGTCATGTATAAACATTGAGTGTTGGTTAATGTCTTAACTGTGTTTGTTATCATAAGTTTGCATTTTTTTTAATGATGTGTGTAGGAAAGTACACCTTTTTGACATGATCGCCCCCACTTTTTGCCATTCGTGCAGCTGTTATTGACTGGATGTGCACTGGATTCCTGCTAAAGAGACCATAGTGGCAGTGCTCTTTCCCTAAAAACTACAACTTGCTCAATGTATCCCAATTGGCAAGGACTGTAACACCCTTATAAGTACCTGGTAAATGGTACTCATGGTACCCATGGCATGGGTACTAAAAAGGGTCCCTAAGGGCTGCAGCATGCATTATGCCACCCAAAGGGATCCACACATTGCAGGATGTGTGAAATGGTGCAAACCATTCTGGAAACATGACATGGTACACTCTCTGTGTGCCATGCCCCTGTACACTGCATGTATTATATGTAAGTCACCCCTACAGCAGGGTGAGGAGTCCTAATTTAGGGTTCTTTATATTACATCTGAAGGCCCATCTGCACGAACAGACGTGTCCCTGTAAAGTCTACTTCCATTGCTAAGCATTGCAAGTGATCAAGAAGCCATCTTAAGGCATGTACTGGGCACTGGTTATTACGAGTTACCCAGCTACATAATGGATTCTCTGAAAATAATGATGTTTTGTATCAAACACCTTGTCTCAATTAATCTATACTGATGCCATGATCAGATTTATTGTGATATGCACACACAGAGCATCTTAGAGATGCCCCCTGAAAACCTACTAGTCCTCAAGTGTGTTGGCTGACTGAGATAGTCCAGCCTACCACCACAGACAAGTTTCGGACCCCCTGTAGGTTTCAGAGGCCAAAAACAATGCCTACTCTAGAAGAAAGTGTCCACACCTCCTCCAGCAGGATGGCTAGTGGTTTAGCATATGAAGGCCAGAGGCTTCAAAGCCTCTTCCGCCTTTGATATGTGACCGTGGCTTCCCTCTGACCTGGGGAATGCCACCCTCTGCCCTGGGATACATTTGGCACCGGAGGAGGCAGGAAATTAGCTACTCAGAAGGTATATTACAGATTATTCACACCCTTAAGATGGGCCACCTGAAGTGGATAATTGCAGAATGGTTACACCATCTTGGTTTTGGTGCAACTAGGAACTCTGGGTCAAGATCATGCCCACTCCTCACAGGAAGTGTTCATACATGGGTTGTAGACACCCCAGGGGTAGTTTGCCCATTGGCTACTGCCCTATATTCTCCTAAACACCCCTATATTCAGTATTTGGGGGTTCCCCAACACCAGAGCCTCAGATTTATCTACCTTTGGAACGGAAGATGGATAAAGAAGATATGTCACTGTGAGAACAGAGGACATGCTCCAAAATTGGTGCAAAACCCTGCTTGGCTCCTGGTACCTTGTCCATTGCAAAGACCTGACTCGTCCAAAAGCTGTGCATTCTCCCAAACCCTTGGAGGACTGTCCAGTGCCTCAAAAACTACTTAGCATCTCCCTTGGGATGGAGGCGCCATCTCCCTGCATTTGCAGGCACTGACCGCATCTGCCCGGTACATCGTGTTGTTTGGCATTGGGCCCACAGAGGGAGCAGCACGTCAGGCAGAAGTCTTTGTGGATCTAGGTTAACCCCATCTAACCACCAAGTTGTGAAATGCTAGACTCTCCAGGAGCCTCCCTGCAGCAATACCCTGGGTACTGGAGTACTTGGGATTATTAAAGTAAGCCCTGAAAACCAATAATGGGTCATTTGGACTTTTTGAATGGTCTGCCCCTACATTGGCCCACTACATAAAAAGCCAGCAACATTGCTGATTCAGCGGTGGGATAGAATACTTTACATTTGCTGATACCACTCTGTCATTAGGTGAGTCCATGAAGAAATCCACAATTGACATTAGGGCCTTGTGTTAAATCCCCTGGTCCATTGCTTTTAGAAAATTTTAAAAGTATGCAAGTCTGTTATGTCTGAAAAATCTTTTACAACTTTTTTCTCGAGTCTCTAAAACGGTCCCACCTGTACTAAGCATGTCTGGCTCAGAGGAGCAAGTGCAAGACCTCACCCTGACCCCTTATCTGCAACTTAGTATGAAGCAGGTAAGGGCCCACTGTAAAGCCAACAACATTGTTACTGGCTCAACTGCTACCAAAGTGCAACTCAAGGTAGCCCTTTCAGATTTTTATACAACCCAGTTAACACAATGCCCTCACATGTAATGTAATGTAATGTAAGGGACACTTATAGCGCGACTGCCACCCAATGGGTATCCTGGCGTATCCCTAGAGAAGAGGAGGTGGACAGTGATAACGAGACTGTAGTCAGTACTCATGGGGGTAACCTCCCATCCTAACTAGGGTAATGAGGACACAACTACTCACATCTTCCCTAACATTAGCTCTAGAGTGTCTTCCCTTTCTGGGACTAGGCAAGGCAATTCCTGGCCTAATGAGCTAGAGAAGCTAGATGAGAAGGGTATATTTCTTGCAAGATTTGCCTTGAAGCCAAAATCCTGGCTATAAAACGAGAGTGCTGAGATGTGTCTAGCACCCATAAGTGGTGGCAGCAACAAAATAAATAGGGAGAAAGAGGAAACCTTTGATCCCCAAAGGATTGTTTCCAAATATGTTGAGGGTGATGGCGTTACTAAATGGTGGCTTATATAATGAGAAAGTTACACCAGAAGTACTGGGGCTGTCTGCTGTGGGCGTTATTCTCAAGAAAGTGCAGGGATAGACTCCTGATACTGGATGAGGAACATGCAGGACTCATAAAGGATACCCTGATTAAGGTCTTTGAACTCACCACTGAGGAGTACAAGGTTAAGTAGGGACTCACAAAACCTCAAATCATTCCTGAGTAGACTATGTTGACTTCTCAGTCAAAACACTGGGAGTCTGGTTAAAAAGCAGTAGGATGCACGATTATAAAGGGCCCTATAATTTGATAATGAAGGAATATTTGTTAAGCAATTGTACATCTGAACAACAGGATCAATATCTAGTGGACTTGGGGTTAGTCTCTCCTCAAGAGCTAGGGAAGAAGGTTGACCTTTATGTCAAAACAAGGGTGTTCAGAAATACCCAAGATGAGAGTGACCAAAAGAAAGGCGTTACTGCTCTCCCCCAAAGGAAAGATGCGGGACACAAAAGGGGAAAACCCAAAGAGTCTTCGAAAGGCCCCCAAAAACCGGTTGAGGAGGGTGGGCCCAGAAACACTTCCAAATCCAAGGAAAGGTACCAGGGTAAAAACTGCGATCCCATGAAGGCTTGGTTCATCTCTGTAAGCAGAATGGACACCGAACTGGGGACTCTTCCTGCCCCAAAAGGAATACTGCTAGTCCAGCACCCACAGAGGTTGATAGTCTCCAGATGGGATACCTAGTGTACCCTGACCAAGACAGAGAGCACACTGAAGTTATTTTAGTCTCAGTGGTTAGGGTGGATATTGCTATCCTTGCTCTCTGGCCCAGTAACCTGGAGAAATACAGACAAAAGCCACCATAAATAGGCTTGAGGTAGAAGCACTGAGGGATACAAGTGCAAGTGTCACAATGGTGAATGAAAAACTGAAATACTCAGAACAGTACTCAAGTGGACAGACCTATCCAGTTATCAATGCTGATAATATTATCAAGATTCATTCCATGGTTATGGTGACCTTGAAATGGGGAGGGATTACTGGCCAAAGAAGGTGGTCATGTCACTTGCAATTCCAGTAGAATGTTTGCTAGATAATGATCTGGAGACCTCAGCATGGGCTGAGGTAGAGATAAGAACCCATGGAGCCATGCTAGGCATACCTGAATGACTGTGTGTAAAAAAAGAGCGCAAAACCTAGGGTGAAAAAGAGGTTGTGGAGCCGGGAATAATAGCCCAAACCTCCAAGAGAACAGGCAAGAAGGCTGGGAAAACAATGCCCAAAGAGACACAGCTCAAGCCCTTCTCCTCATGGGGAAGACCTATTCTCCCTTGAGGGAACTGATCCTGAGGAACTTGGGCCTTACACTGCAGGGCTCTAGGACTAGGGGCACCCTCCAGGGAAGATCTGTAGCTGGGACAAAAACATGCCCTACTCTTGAGAGCCTGAGACAGCAAGCTGCTGCACAGTAAAAGGGAGATGTCAGTGGCTCCCACACAACCTATTGGGAGGAGGTACTCCTATACACTGAGTCCTGAGATCTCAAACCTGGTGCCACTCGGAGAGTGGCAGTGCCTCAGAGGTATAGATAGTTATTGCTCACTTTGGCCATAAACATCCCCCTAGCTAGGCATATTGGCTAGACTAAGACATGGAGAAGGTTGGCTGCTCACTTCTATTGGCCCAATATGTCCCAGAAAGTGAATGAGTTTTGTAACGCCTGTGTTACCTGCCAAGACAGAGATAAAAATCAAAGGCCATCTTAATTCTACTTCCAGTGATTGGGATTGCCTTTGAAAGGGTAGGGATTGGCATTGCTTGTCCCCTTGACCCCCAAACAGTTTCAGGGAACATGTTTATTTTAGTGGTAGTGGTCATAACACCAAGCATCTTGAGGCAATTCCCCTTTGGACTGTCACTGCAACTGCAGTTGCCAGTGCCTATTTTTACAAGAGTGGGTTTCCCTAAGGAGGTGGTTTCAGACAGAGGTAGTAACTTAATGTCATCTTACCTCAAAGCCATGTGGGCTGAGTGTAGGGTGACATACAAGTTCACAACTCCATATCAACTACAAATCAATGGCCTTGTTGAAAAATTTAACAAGACCATGAAAGGTATGATCATGGGATACCCTAAAAAACTCAGAAGGAGATGGGATGTACTTTTGCTATGTCGGTTTTTGCCTGCAGAGAAGTGCCACAGAAAGTGGTGGGCTTTAGTCCCTTTGAGCTTCTGTGTGGCCATACTGTTAGAGGTTCTCTAAGTCTGGTAATGGAAGACTGGAAGAAGCCACTCAAAGAGTCCAAAATGGACATACTAGACTATGTGCTTGGCCTTTATTCTACAATGGCTGAGTACATAGAAAATGCAAGCGACAACCTTAAGGCAAGCCAGGAGCTCCAAAAGCAATGGTTTAACCAAAGGCCTGCACTGGTTGAGTTTCAGTCAGGGCAGAAGGTATGGGTTTTGGAGCCAGTGGCATCTATGGCCCTCAAGGACAAGTCGAGTGGGCCCTACCCTATCTTTGAGAGAAAGGGGGAGGTCATCTACTCAAGAGGGCAAGAGTGAACCTCTCCTGATCTCCTCTCTAACAACCCTAAAGATGGATCTGTTGGACATCATTGTCCAATATCAAACTGACTGCAGGAGATTCCTGGGGCTGTATGCTGAGCTCTTTTCCTTAACCCCTGGTCAGACCACCTGGTGTACACATGATGTGGACTCTGAAGACAGCCTACCTGTCAAAAACAACATTTACAGGCAATCTGGCCAAGTTAAGGAAAGAATCGGGGCTGAAGCCAGCAAGGCGCTGGAGTTAGGGATGATTGAACCCTCTGAAAGTCCCTGGCATGCCCAGTGGTCTTAGTCCTCGAACTTTAGTCCAAGGGCGGTAAACCAGACCTTTGATTTTGTGTGGACTACATGGCTCTCAATGCAGTCACAAAGACTGATGCTCACCGTATTCCAAGGGCAGATGATCTAATTGACAGATTGGGTTCAGCAAAGTTTCTCAGTACTTTTGATTTGATATCAGGGTGCTGGCAAGTTGGACTCACCCGGGAGCCAAAGAGAAATCGGCGTTCTTCACCCCAGATGGGCATTACCAGTTTAATGAGATGTCCTTTTGTTTAAACAATACCCCTACAGCCTTTCAAAGGCTGGTGAATAAAGTCCTGACTAGGCTGGGCTGGAATCTCTTAGTGCAGCATATCTTGAAGATATTGCTGTCTATGGCACCACATGGCAGTATCACCTGATCTACCTTGGAAATGTCCTTGAGTGCCTGCAGAAGGCAAGACTCAATATCAAGGCAAGCGTGTGCCAGATATGGCAGAGCTCAGGTGTATACTTGGGCCACCTTGTCGGTGGAGGCCATGTTCAACCCTTACAGCTTAAGATCCATACAATTCTGAACTGGGAGGCTCCAACAGCCCAGAGTCAGCCAGGGCATTCCTTGGCTTGACTGGGTACTACAGGAGGTATTGCATGGATTCTGTCTTGGAACCAGAACTATGCCTGGGAATAAAGAGATGGATTTGACCCAGATCTGTGACTGGGGGTGAGTGTTTGAAAAGTTTCAGCACTCCATCTATAATCTCCTTGTGTTTGCTTTGTTCGCCTTAAGTTGAAAGGGTATGCCCAGACGTGGGTCCCATGCTCACTTTGCCACTGAATTCAAGCTAGCCTGGCTGATAAAGGGTGTTACCCAGAAACCGGTCCCAGGATGCTTGTTTCCTGTTCAGGGAAGACCTGGCTTGGCAGTTCGGGCTGGACTATTCCAACGAGGCACATGGTCAAGACTGATTTGCATATAGCTGGGTCTGAACTAAGGTGACGAAGTAAGCTAAAGAATGATGATGGGTTCAACCCAGATCTCTGACTGGGGGTGAGTGTCTGAAAAGTTTCAGTGCTCCGTCCATCATCTCCTTGTGTTTACTTTGGGAATACAGAATGTCAGTATGTATGGACTGAGTCACCATACCACATCAATACCAATGACTAGCTCATACTGCTTTACCTGTCCTCATAACCTTCCCAGAGTAACAGGTAAGTTGGCACCCCGTTACACAACGCTCTAGTTCCCAAAGGGAATAGCAGTAACAGGTCATCACCTTTCATTCTCTCACTCATACATGTCCATAATAAATAGGGGTGGGTGGAATTTGCGAAATTAACTTTTGCAAATTATCACGAAAATGTTTATAATTATCGCAAACAAGCGAAAATATCGCGAAGATGCGGAAGTTTTTTTCCGGCATGTTCGCAAGATTTTCTGCATGGTTGCGGGTCGCCAACTTACCCATGTGGTTGCTTGCGGGCGCGGCCATCTTGTTTTGAGTTGTCTCAAGGTGCATGATCGCGAGAAGAAAGACGTGATCGCGCATCGCATGACGTCACTGCGGGCGCGAACTGTCGCGAGACAGCGCAAATGGCTAAAAACAATACAACATCTCATGGACAACGCGACCGGATCAAGAAAACTTGTCGGCAAACGCAGGGATTCAGGTAAGGCGATCGCGCGCGCGCGAGAATGTATTATTTTACAGCACGAGCAAGAAACAAATTATCGCCAAGCTGCGGAATACCGGAATTTTTGACATTTTCGCGCTCTCCGCGGAACGCGAAAATGTCAAATTATCGCAATTTCCGCGAACGGAACGAAATCTTCGCCCAGGCCTAATAATAAACAACCAATAGACACGAGGAAAGTTTACAATATTTATTGAAACTATTGTACTCTATCATATACTAACTGTGCTGCAATTCAGAAACATTTGCAACTAAGCAGAGTGATTAGCATTATCAATAGACTACACAGTGAAAAGCCGTATCATGGCAAATTATATATTTGCTTAAGTTTAACCTCACTATGTGAGCACAATGATATCTCACAGATCTCTGGTATTATAGCCTTTACCCATACCTGGCATTTGCTTTTTGCTGGTTTGCATCTCAAATTGCAGAGAGCTGGTGCACTCGTCCCTGGACCTTTCTCCTGCAAGAAATTCTCCTCTTTATTTTCAAAATGGCAAGTCTCTGCTTATATGATAACAAATGCCACGATAGAGTTACAGAAGGTGCATCTCATTGTTATATCTATGTGTTACATTTGTTAGTGACCGACTACAGAGAAAAAAACAGGGCACGGTGTTGTTTGACCTTGTGCAAAATGTGTAGACTGAATCCCAGAAGAAGATCTAAATAACAAAAAACATGTGCAGCCTATTTCTAAAATAATAGTGTGGCACAAATCAAATGTGTTACTATGTAAAGTGTGTAAAGAAAAAGTGGCCTACAACCGAGAGTTAGGCTAATACCGGGGGGAGCTACAGTGGGCTCTATGGGGAACTTACAACAGAGGTTTGTGAATGGGTATGATACTATTGCGGCCCCCTCACATAATTGACCTTCGTTAAGCAACCGAAAACAATTTTGGGAAATTGAGCTATCAAATGTTTTTTTGCACTCTGAAGGAAGCAATGTGCTCAGCACCCATTCGGAAAGCTCCAGGTTATTCAAAGCAGTTAATTTTGCAGACAGATGCCTCTGAGCATGAGATAGGGGTAGTCCTATCCAAGACCAAAGATGATGGCCAAAACCAGACTGTTGCTTTTATTAGCAAATAGTTGCTCCCCATAGAACAGCGTAGGAGTGTCATTGAGAGGGAAGCCTTTGCTGTGGTCTGGTTACTGAAGAAGCTGAGATCATACCATTTTGCGACTGTCTTCCTTGTGCAAAATTCCCACAGGCCTCTCAGATGGTTATTGCAAATGAAAGGGGAAAATCCTAAACTGCAGACCAAGCCATAGACGCAATTTGAGCCTGACTGCAATGGAGTGCAGGTCAGGTATAGCAACTAGGATCTACGCAGTTGAACGTTTTACCTTGGGACTTAGTTTCTTGATAAAAAGGCTAACATTTTTGCAGGGCAAGGCAATAGGCTACGGCTGCAGAGGGCTCCATGAGGTCAGATGGCCATCAGACAAGGTCCTGGTGAAGCTGCTGGTTTGTGACAGGAACAATCCAAGCATGAGGATTTTGAATATCCCATACAAGGAAGATTCCTCACCAACCTGATCATTTGCTACCTTTGCTCATACAAAACGGTATAATTCCTTCTGAGTCACTTTTTTGGAGCTAGGATTCCTCCAGCTATTCAGAATTCAGGCAGCAGCTGAAGAGGGCTCTGCAATGCCAGGTACCTTCCCTGCAATCTCCTGCTGAATTAGATTTGCTGCTGCGGAGAAGAGATTGTCTTGGCAGTTTGTCACGGTTCTCCAAAGGTTGTTTGGAGCCAAAGAGTTTCTTCTAACACTCAGCTTTTAAGGGGTGGTACTACCCTGGCCCAGCCAAGGGTCTCAGAACTTAGGAGCAGCACTTGAGAGCCAGGACTCCCTCCCGGTAGAGGCCAGCAGCAGGGTCATAGGCAGGTACAGTTGAAGCTGCTCAGCTGGGCAATGGCAGGAAAGGCCTCTAGTAGCTTGCTGTGCCCCTGTAACTCGAACAGGAGGTCAGCCTTATAACCCTTGGAGTTCAATCTTGTTTTTTGGCACAAGAGAGAGCAGGTCAGTCCTTCAGGGCTCTTCTCAGTTCTCAGACGACATGTTCAGTCCTCTTCCTCAAGTCCAGTAGTGGTCAGAGGGTACTGAGGATGTCATATTTATGTCTGGCATAGGATTGTGGGTGGGGGGAATCCTGGCTCCTACTTAACTAATGGGGTAAAAGTTCCCAGGATTTACCCTACCCACTTTTGAAGCATTTTCGGCGAACCCCACTGCAAACAATCCCACAGAGGGCCTCTCTGCCTACATCGAAAATTATAAAACCCTTCTCCCCTTGTGTAGAGCCTGTGGGCCAGCCGCAGCCCATGCAGGTAAGAGCAGTAGGGCCGGGTGAGGGGGGATTTCGAAAGACAATGATGAGGGAAAATTAAATAAATAATTAATGTGCCCTCTTTATTTTTCGTCAAAATCCCCCCTCACCTGGCCCCTCCGCCCCAACGCTCTTACCTGCACGGGCCACAGCTGCGTTGTGCCCATCCCAATGGCTCAGTCAGGGAAATTACCCTCTAAGGAAGCATCTCCCTCCCCACAGGAATTAGAGCCAGGCTGACTGGAGGGCAAATAGGAAAGACCTATCCAGGTATCATCCAGCATCTGTCTGTGACAGTTGATGCTCTTTTGAAGTTAACTATGTTCCTAGATACAGTTCAAACAGTCTTCTTGCCAGAGGATAAGAAACACCTTCCCACATGCAGGACTTTTTTTCACACCTCATGCATGGCTTGTGCAGTCAGCCAGCTGTAGATGGAGACTAATGAAAATTAGCTTCCAGCGGCTTTAGGCAAGACAAAGGTAATATTGTTTAAAAATGTGACTCACTAGCAAGTTGGCTTTTAATAAATATCACAGAGTCCAAGAATGAAATGGCTCAATGTTTCCTATGTGAAGATAGCATTATTAAATGTAATAGTGCATCCCAGTGTTTATCCATAGAAACATACAGTGAAAATAGTTTTTATGCACTAGTCTCTGTTAAGACATGTTTAACATTAACTTTCTACTTTTCCTACATTCAAATACCTTGCGACCTGCCTTATGAGCTATAAGACCCATATAGGGGTGGCCTCTTAATATTTATAAGTAAGGTTATGATCTGTCAAAAGGGTTTATTTTGACAGGTCGGATTGTAGTTACAAATCTGCTTCAGTCCAGCTACAATGGTAGTTCTGAGCCATGTTTGCACTGCCACTGTAGTGGATGGCACAGGAGGTGCTGCAGTTCACTACTGGCATTTAACTTTTGGCCCTAATTACACTTTGTCCATATACCAGAGACTTATAGGTAAGTTAAATATGCCAATTAGAGTTATAACAATTCAACTCTGTTAATAAGGGGATCACAAGTACTTTATTACTCTTTATCGGGGCAAAGTGAATAGAGGTCTAAAGCCAGCAAAAGCAGATAGGGCCGAAATTGGTGGATACACCAAGCGAAAGATGCTGATTTATTAAATCACTAGTATCCTCTAGTATTTCTTTCAACTCACTTTAATTCAATTCAGAGGTTATATACATGTACATGTTTTTTACCCAGTGGTGAATGCCACTGAGTAGATATAGTTAGGACCACATTTTCATATGAATTTGTTTTATTTTTTTTAAATTATAACTTTGATGCGGTTAGTCAAATCTTCCTGAAACTTTACAAAAAAAGTGTCATCTAACCTCAGCTTCCTCCTGGAAAGTTTCAGGGTGGTCTGTGAAGTGGCAACAGAGAAAAGGCGATGGTTCCAAACCTGTTTTCCCTATTCATTTTCCATAGCTGATTTGAACAGTGATAACACAAAAATTGCTGAATGGAACTGGAGCAAGTTTGGCAGAAAGCTAGATCTCAGCCCAGCAATTGTTCTTTTTGTGATTTGGTGTTAATCCATTTAGTAGTTTTGGAGAAATTAAGATTACAAAATAATTGTATATATCATGTCTGGGAGGATCCAGAGAACTGAGAGATTAACAAACATGTGGTGGCAGTCATCTAAGGACTCGGGGACTAAGTTGCCTGTCCTAAAAAAAAGGAAATGAAAGATACGTATGAGCAGGATGGAGATACCCTGCACCCCATAGGTCTGGTGGGAGGTCCTAAAGGCACCTCCTCAGGCCTAAAACATACAGAAAATTTTAAATTAAAAAAGCACAGGTCACCATGTGATTTTAAAAAAAACATAACCCCTGGGTGCGCCTGGCCCCTGGCAAAATGTATTTAATAAGAGAGGAGTCTATTAAGGACCCAGAGGCCCAATCCCTGAGGGCCCAAATTTCAACTCTGGAGAGGGTGGCACACCACCCCACTCCTGAGCTTCATTGAGGCCCCAGGGACTGCATCCTCAGAGACTGGTATATTAATAATGGGAGGGGGAGTGCGGTCCGCACCCCTAGCCTCAAAGAGGCCTAGGGTGCCCGATCACCCAGGGCCGGGATTTTAAAAATGGGCAGGGAGTTCACAGACCCTCGAAGCCCTACTATAACATCTGGGACCCCATTCCCCAGGGCAGGCCCAGTGACTGTGTCCCAGAGGCACCCCCAGTGTAGTGTGCGCCCATCCAGGCAGAGCAGAAAGCTGCTCCTGATGGGCGAGAGCACAAAGTTTTCTCCCTGACAGGAAGACACAGAATTTCCCCACCTTGCGGGAGAAAAAGTAAACTGCTCTCATAGGGTGGGAGCAATGACAGCTCCTGCTAGTACCCGGAATGTGTGCATCTGGGGAGAAAACATATATAAATTATGCATGAGTCTTAATTCCTATTCATTTCCATTTATGAGATTGTGCTATTGAACCTGAATACAACTTAATCTCTCCTTGTGAATGAAATACTCAAGTTTATGTTTAAATGGACTTCTAACACAAAAGTATTCTTTTTGCTTCATCCTGTCTAAACTCTAAGATTTATGCAATATTACTTTTTGTGGGATATTTCAACAATGTGTGAATAGGCGTTGGAAGTAAGGGTGTTGGTGGTGCTGAGCATCACCAAAATAACCATGCCGGAGTTCAGAAGGCGAATGATCAATAAGGATGCCTTTAAATTTTGTTTTTATCTGGTAACATTTGCTGTGATTCAAAGAGAGAGGCCAAATGTCAGGCAGTACCTTCTGGTAAATGGCGGTTTACTCTTTTAATATGGAGATTGGTGTTACTTTAACAGCAAAGTGATGTGATGTTGTAAAGTAAATTATTGGCAATCTTATAGATGTCTTTGTTCGAACACATAATAAAATGTAAATACCTGTAAATGAAGTGTACAAATGTTTGTCTGTAACAGTAGTTCAGAAAGCACAAATGAAGCACAATTTCCTTGTATATCTGAAGTGTGATGAGTAGGATCAAAATAAATCAAGACATTTTTCCTGAATCCTTATTTCCACATTTTAGCTCTTGTACACTTTTTATCAGTAAAACCCTCTATGTCTGAGAAGGTTTAGTGCCCATTTCAATGGAAAGTGTACCGTCTATAAATGGCAGTGTGCTACCACACCATGCTTTAGTAATATACTTGCGACAGTGTGCTCGAACAGCACCACCAGCTACATACAACACCCTTACCAATGTCCTACTGAATACATTTTCTACACTTGTTCTTTGTGTGCAGCGCTTAGAATTGTCACAGTCCCTATGACTTTAGTGATATAGCATTGATGGCATCGACCCCATTCTGAAAATTGTGCCAGCACTACTGTGTGTGAGGTGCATCAGCCTCTTGGTGAATAATCACTAAAAGAACCTCGTTATGTCTGAAAATAGTTCTTCAATTATAGTTTTGTTGAGATTCATAGTTTTGATATCATTAATTATAAACACATTTATGAATGAACGTTATTGAACTTATTTCAAGCATTCCGCTACACAATCTATGTGAGGCCAGACCAGGGAAAGACACCCATATAGTTGTTCAGTAAACCAATATTTACCATGCTGTCTGACCCTTTTATCCAAATCTTCTTTTGTTCCTGAGTTGTTTGGTCTGCCTCTTCACAGCTCCAAATTGAATTGCTGCATAAGAACATGAGGGCAGGGCTCTAAGAGTTGCTTCCTTTTACAGGCTTTGAACTGTTACTTCTCTCTGGTGTGTTTGCTCGCGTTCAGGTGTGGTTATTTCCCTACCCCCCCCCCCCCATTGGAATGCTGCTCAACATTCTGTTTAGACTGCGCAGAACACTACGCTTTTGCACAGTCTATGTATGCAGATTTACAACTACAGCTAATAAGCCCAGTTGCATACTAATTGGGGTGGCTTGGCAACACCTATGTGCCTTCACTTGTTTGCTTTGTGAATACCATTAGTGGAGGTATATCTATATTCAGTGAAAAAACCAAAGGTTTCACACACGTTATAGTTAGGAATTAGCATTTAAAAAACCTTAGAAATTCAGTGAAAAAACCATAGGTTTCACACATGTTATAGTTAGCTGGACATTTTACTCGTAAAAAACCAATGAAATTCCCCCGTTATAGTTAGTTCAGCTAACTATAACTCGCGCGCCCGCAATGAACTGCTGATGACGTCACATATTACATCACTCATGACATGGTCAGTGACATCACTCATGACATCACTGATGACATCTCAAATGACATCACTGATGACCTCACTGATGACATCATCCTTGTGATAGAGTGGCAGACCTCCTCTTCCCCTAATAAAACCTTTGATACACACATTCAAAAATAGAGACTAAAATTTACAAAACAATGGACATACCAATAACAGTTACAACAACCTCTTCAGTAATACTAAGATCCACATACACATCCACTCATTCACCAACAGTCCAATACAGTCACTCATACATGTACTCACTTATCATATGTACTCATACACCTATACATCCTGTAACACAATGCCACTCATCCATAGAGCTACTCACACACATAGTCACTCATGCTAATAAAGAATCAAACATACATTTACTTGCATATACAGTTATACACACACCACCACACTTACTTCTACGGAAACTTACACATACTTAGTCTTTTAAACAATCACTTATGGAAATACATACTTATTCATACAGGAACTCTTTCAATCTCTCACTCTCACATATACTCACATATATAAACCAATAGTCACATATACTAGTTTTAAACATATGTAGTTACTCATAAAGACACTATTGAGACAGTCATTCACTCACTAACACACCCATACACACACTCATCCACCCATGCAGTCCTGCACACATGCTCTGTTCAACACATACAAACAGTGAGTCACTCATTCATGCACCTATGCACTACGTCATACCCCCCACCGAACCATGCAGACACTCAGACTGATACTCAAAAAACCAACTAATAACCTATATAGACACCCATGTAGCTACTCACCAACCCATGCAGCCACTTATACACAAAGTGAAAAAATGATACAGATATTTATATATTTAAACATTACTCACTAAGCCATGTATTCACTATGATACACTTAATCAGTCAGTTACATAATCAATTTTTCAAAAAGAAATCATCCATTTAGACACTAAGATACCCATTTATTCTTCCATCAACCTTGAGATATACATATATAAAACATATTTAATTTTCAGAAAAACACACATTCACTGGATGATGTCATCAGTGAGGTCATCAGTGATGTCATTTGAGATGTCATCAGTGATGTCATGAGTGATGTCACTGACCATGTCATGAGTGATGTAATATGTGACGTCATCAGCAGTTCATTGCGGGCGCGCGAGTTATAGTTAGCTGAACTAACTATAACGGGGGAATTTCATTGGTTTTTTACGAGTAAAATGTCCAGCTAACTATAACATGTGTGAAACCTATGGTTTTTTCACTGAATTTCTAAGGTTTTTTAAATGCTAATTCCTAACTATAACGTGTGTGAAACCTTTGGTTTTTTCACTGAATTTCTAAGGTTTTTTAAATGCTAATTCCTAACTATAACGTGTGTGAAACCCATGGTTTTTTCAGTGAATTTGCAAGGTTTTTTAAATGCTAATTCCTAACTATAACGTGTGTGAAACCCATGGTTTTTTCAGTGAATTTGCAAGGTTTTTTAAATGCTATTTTTTTTTTTTCTTCTATTTTTTCTAACATATTTTTATTTTAATTTTCTTACCTTTTATAAAGACTATGATTAAATTTTTAAAATTCTTAAATATGTTTTTTTTAATATATTTTTTAAAATAAACATGTAAAATTTATTTGCAGTACTTTTTTTCTATTTTTTTTTTTATTTTTTTAGTACGCGTACCGTAAGCTCACGGTAAGCGTACGGTTTACGCAACGTCCGTAATTTTCCTACGCTGCTTGCGTATAGTTACGCAATTTGCGTAGCCGCGCGTACTCCGCGTGGGACGCGTACGCGTGTACGCTACACGCGCACGTTACACGGAAGTGCCGGGAGTGACTGTTATGCGCATGCGCGCAAGCGCGTGTCTTTTTTACGCGCATGCGTACTTTTTGCCGTAAGCGTACCGTAAGCGTACGGTAGGTCATGTGATCATGAAACACAACATTTCTGCTTGTGATCCCTTGGGAGAAGGAGCTGGTTTGTCTTTGGGATACGATGGCAGAACAGCAGAGCTCTTCTGAGAGTGAGGCTAGCACTAGCAGCACTGTCTTGAGGCAGAGATCGAGGAAACAAAAGCCCTCTTATGTATGGGATTATTTTACTTTTCCTGAAGGCCAGCAAAAGGTAAATGCACCCTTAGTGACTTGTAAGCTGTGTAAGCGTGTACTTTCTAGAGGTAATCCTAACAGGAAGTATTCCTTTGGGAATCACACCATGAAGAGACACCTCCAGGATGTACACAGAAGGACACATGGTCATCTTTTTGGAGGTAACTCTTCAGAAAGACAAGCCAGTACATCCACAGCAGCTCATCCTGAACCATCATCTGCAGGGCTGACTCCTTCTTCTGCAGGTCAGGTGAGCCCTTCATCTGTGGGGGGAGAATCTCCTTTTGCTGGCCCTCTGGAAATCAACCCTCGATTTCGGAAGGTTGATATTCGATGCACATTTTGTCAAGATCTAATTTGCTATAGGGAGACCAGTGTTTCCCTAGTGAACAACAAAATAGATCAACACATTTGTCGCTTTGAATAATTTTCCCATGCTTCCTTTCCTCTGTCCCTGCATGAACACAACGGTTCTTTTAAGAGCCAACCTTATCTTTCATCTTTTTTTTACATATGTTTTTTAAAACTTTTTTTTATTTTTTTTTACCGTACGCGTACGGTGCGCGTACTTTTTTTTTTTTTTTTTTTAAAAACACTAAAAATCAATAAACACATTACAAGGTCCTTGAGAGACTACAATTATTATTATTGACTTACCATACTCACTGAAAAAATATTTATTCATTTGTTTTTTTTAAAAATAGTTTTAAAAATGTTTGTAGTTTTCGAAAATTTTCTATATCTATCTGGAAAAAAAGAAAAAAGTATTAATATTTTTAAAACATTTTATAATACAGTACACATATTTACATTTTTTTCCATAAAATATTTTTGCCTTATTTTTGCTGTTTTCAGAATATATTGCATTTCACTATAAATTGTGAAAGCAATTGCATTCATCATTTTACAGCGGGCAAAAAAAAATAACAATCACAAAGATTGTATTAAAAAAGCCCTGATTCTTTTTTTACTTAAACTTAACATTATAGAAATGCATAATATTCTAAAAAAATATCATCTAATACCAATACTTATTTCTTTAAAATACCGTCTGATATGTTTGTTTCAGAAGTATAATCACAATATTATATCTCAAATAACTCCAAAATACATCTGATTTCATTTCCTTTAGACCAAATAGTAATTTTAAAATTCTTTTTTGATTAAATTTCCAATGGTAATCCAATAAAATTCTAAAGTTTTATTTGTACAGATCTCACCGATTCTCTGTAACAATTCCTTTATTGTATTTAAATATTTTACTACATTTCTTTTCACAATAGTCACAAAACGAAATTTCTATGCCAATTTGAATGCACACTAACTGCTCTTTTTTTTGGGCAAGTGAAAATCACTTTTACAAACTGTCACATTATGAAACCACTTTTCAGATTTTTTAAAAAGCCCATGTCCAGACTGCTACACTACAGCAAGGGCAACCAGCCTTAGTGATGCTGAATGTATTTGCATTACAGACTGAAACCTGAAAACCCCACTCGCTTGTAAATACTGTGCATGACTATACATGGCAAGCACATGGGTGTGTGCTAAGACTCTGCTTCTTCCCCCAAAAATTTGCTCCCCCTTTCCATCTAATGCAACTGTGAAATCACCAGAGCAAGACGCAATAAATCTCTGCCTATAATTCCTCTCTGCACACAGAGTCATGTTTTCACATTAGTCCCAAAACGAAATTTCTTTGCCAATTTGAAAGCACACTTACTGCTCTTTTTTTTTTCGGGGCACGTGAAAATCACTTTTACAGACTGACACATTATGAAACCACCATGTGTAACTACAACAAAAACAATTTCCATTTCTATTATTCATTTCTTAAGTTACCACATACATCCCCTCTCAAACTGTAAACTCACCTTTAAAATTAGTTAGTTGTGAAAGAAATGTGACACTCAAACAGCAGATTATCAGAGCCAGGATCTCTGTTGTGTTCACCTCTCTCCTCTCAGCAGAACCAGATAATGGCAAACTTTCCCTCTATTTTTCCACACATATACTTGTAAGTTTCAAATCTCAGTGCTTCCCCCTTTTTTTCAAATGTAATCACACATTTCTATTGGTTGAAAACCAACCCTTTTCCAAAAGTACCCTTCCCCCAACTTGACTTCTGCCTAGTACCCTTCCCCCAACTTGACTTCTGCCTGCTACCATAGCAACAGCTCATGGAACACTGCTGTGTTGAGTTAGGTCAGAAGTTCGCCAAACAATGTTTCAATTCCACAGAGCAAGAGTGCTTGACTTTTCAAACCTAACAGCAAATCCATAGTACTGTTCTTTGGTTACACATTTTTTTTTACCAATATAAAACATGCTTCTATTAATTTACACATACAGCCTAGTTTTTATTCTAGAATGGTATGAAACAGCCAATCAGTTCTTTTTGTTTTGAAAAAAATATGTATGCCTCCATTTCCAAACTGTCTTTCTTTTCATATTGCCATTCTACTGAAAGACACCTCCTGAGTGCATCCAGTTCTCCTTTGAAGATGTTCACAGTGTGGATTGTAGGGCACAGCTATGTCTTCTGGAGTGAAAAGTTTGCAGAGAAAACAGGTATGGTGAGAGACCTTGCTTTGCCAAATGTAGACATTAAATGGATTGGTCAGAGAGGGTTAAAGTGGCACCAATTGATGCCATTGGTGAAATCCTTCATTCAAATCCAACACCCTGACCTCATAATAGTACACTGTGGTGGCAATGACCTAGGCACTTTGACTGGGGTAGGTCTGGAAATGCTTATGAAGGACACCTTTGCACAACTGTTTACACTTTTCCCTAAAACTGCCTTTGTGTTTTCCAACATATGCCAAAGGCAAAAATGGAACTGGTCCAATCATTTCTGTCCACAGATTGACAAAGCAAGAAAGCACGTCAACAAATCTGTTTCTGCTTTCCTCCGTGACTATGGTATGGGTGCCATTTACCACAACAACTTGCGTTATGACATGCAAGACATTTATAGAGGAGATGGTGTGCACTTCAATGATGAAGGGAACAGAGTCTTCCTCTTGAACCTTAGACTCTGCATCGGTACTTACTTGTAGGTACCACTAAAAAAATGACTTCATAAACACAACAGCTCTTTTTAGAGCTCCCTAATTTCTAAACTCTTAAATCTGCTTTTCATTTATTTATTTTTATTTTTTTACCGTACGCTTACCGTAAGCTTACCGTACGCGTACCCCGTGATTTTTTTTAAAATCAATAAATGTTTTTTTTGTACTTTTCTGTCCTTCTTTGACCCCCTTACAAATGTTAGGGGGTCTGTAACTCTCCTCATTGCCCCCTTTCCTTGTATTCACTCTTTTTTTTCAGAGTGAAATACACAAAATGGCGGCCGCCGCTTCCTGGTTTCGACCGATTCGAATGTTTACTAAGATCTAAGAGCCAATCAGAATCGCGCTCGCGCACGCCACCGTACGCTTACCGTAAGCGTACGGTAAGCGTACCGTAAGCGGGCTCAGATATATATATTGATTTAAAGGCTATTTTCTCAGAATCTACTGAACAGATTTACACCAAACCTACAAAAGGCACTTCCTTGACCTAGGGACTACCTCTCTGCCAAATTTTGAGTAATTCTGTTCAGCCGTTCGGGCTGTAGCTCGTTCTAAAGGTCCTATGGAAAAATGCATGGGAAAAACGCGTTTTGGGACCCCCCTTTTATCTCAGCCCCTGCTTGACGGATCCCCCCGAGACTTTCAGGGTAGGAGCGGAGCGTAGCGCCCCACCTATTTTGAGAAATTCGCGAGGATTCGTCGACCGGCGCCAAAGTTATTCAAAATAGAATGTTGAGGTTTTCCTATGGAAACGTGGTCCTAACTATAACTACCTACTGGCGACCGCCAGTAGGTAATATACATACATATATTTGCAATTTCATATTTACCTTGTGAATTAGAACCCCGAAACCACTTATAGTCCATAGCCCTCATTTATGGTATTTTGGCCTAGGGCAGCACAGCAAGTCATCTTGCTGTGCTGCCCTGTGCCAAAGTGAAAGGGCTGGAATGCACCATATTCATGCAATATGGGGCACCCCTGTCCTTCCTCCCTGCGCTGGTACCATTTTGGCAGCCCATCACCAACATAGGCACCCTTGCATCCTGGTGCAAGAATGTGTTCATTGCATGCAGTATTGTTTTGTGCAGAAAGGGGCACCTTCTTGCACAGAACCAATCCTAAGAGGTGTTTTGAATGCAGCACACATAGAAAGAGGAAAAAACAAGGAGAAATAAATATACTTTTCGTCGTTATGACCTACCTGATTTTGTAAATCTGGGGCATCTTCAAAATCCATGGGTGTTGCGTGGAAACTCCCACCGCAAAACTCATGGAACTCCTCCAGAGGACAAAGTAAAGTTTGGCAGCTATTTGCTCTGCGTCACTTTACTCAAGATTTATGAGGCCACTCTAAGCCACGTAAGGTGGCTTGCATGGCTTCATAAATCTGATTCAGAGCCCAGCGTCATACATGTACAACTTTACTTGGTGCAAAAGTGATGCACGGCTCTCATAAATTACCCCCTATGTATTTAGGCCTGTTTCTTTAAAAAAATTGCATATACTCATTTAATAGAAAAATAGGGTGGGTGAATAATTCTTCTCTACTGGCAGAGTTCGTGTAATTTTGCCACTCCACACTCCGTTTGGAGAGCGGAGTTTCAGCAAAACTCTGTTAAGCGCTGCATGTGATTTTCGGGCGCTAGAACAGCTCCCAGCAAGATTTCTCAATGCAGGCGGTGATGGCAGGTTGCTACCGTTTTGAGAAAGCTACTTCTCAAGCAGAAAATCTACTCGGGCGGCAGAAAGAAGCAGCGCCCTCTGGAGCACTACGTGGTGTCATCCATGCTGATTCCATAGCGTGGAACAAGCTCCTGGCAATAAAAAGCAGTAAGAGCTGCAGTGATGCAGGAGCTTTTTTCAAAATTCTTTGTAAATGTAAAGTTACCTGTGAAATAATTTTTAAATGTAGCAAGTGCACATTTGTGTAAGTGTAAATACAGTGTCCAACTGAAATCACACTTTTATTTTTTGTTCACAGTACTTTTTTATTTGAGTTATTATTAGACTTCTCCCTACACTAAACACTGTACACGCGTTATTAGTTTGCAGAATGGTAGACACGCCACTTACATTGGTAGCATGGCAATACCTCTTTAAACAGAATACATAAACCTTGTCTCATATTTTTATATCTGTCAAAATATTTTAAAGAGCAGTTTGTGTATCTAAAAAATTTAATGATGCATGTGCAAGACACACAGGAATCGCAATTTAGCACTCTTATGAGAATTATCCCTATATCGAAATTATCTGTCCATAAAAAGAACGTTTTCGCACGATAATGTAAAAAGAGTGCCAATTGAATACACTACTGTGAGGTCATTACAGGCATCAAAGAAAAGTGCTCATGGGGAAATCTGTTTGAACCTATTATTGTGTCAAATTACATTTTTACCAACAGTACTGCACTGCAAATAAAAAAACTACAGCATTCTGAGCAAAGTATGCAGCTGTTGCTTTAAGGGCCGCTGTGTGATTCTTGTTCCAAACTAAAATAACATGGCAGAAAGCTCAAAATAAATCACCCCTGCGTTTTGTATCTTTCAGCGATCTCGTGTTTTACTTTTAACAAAGGGCTCAGTGTTGATCGTGAGACCCAGTTTCCATGGATATTTAAATGTCACTTTTATCGGGCATGTGAGAGTGACACACTTTGATATTTAGAATTCTGACAAGGTCACTCTGCGGCAACCACAGAATTCATTTATGTCTGGCAATCAACATTCCCTCTAAAGAGCAAGGCGTGCTTGTGGGTTGTCAGCAAGACGAAATTGCTGGCGAGTGAAAAAGAAAATACGAAGTGTTAAAGCAAAGAGGATTAGTCATGGTCGTAGCAACAACCTCACACCTTCAGTATTTCTGTTATTTCAGTTTTCGCTTAGACCGTGGCTAGCCTCCCGCCGAGAAATAACTCGGAAAAACACTCCTCGTCCCCTGGCTGCTTTACTGCTCTGTACATAGTCATTTGCTCAAACCTGTCTGCTGTGGTGCAATTTATTACAGCTACATGAAAAAGGCTGTGTTTTTATCTGGCAGACCAGCCGTTTTTTGCTGTACTATATTTTTCATGATGTGCTTGTTGGTATAAAATAATCAAATTCTGCGATTTCAAGCAGCTTCTTAGCTAAGAGACCCAGAGCCTCATTTATGAGGAATTGGTATAGGACAGCGCTGTAAGTCTTCTATCTGCGCTGCCCTACACCAATGCGAAAGGCTAGGAATTCACCTTATTCTTTACCTGTCCTTTTGCCCTGCTCTGGAGCACAATTTGCTTCCTACAGCCAGAGTAGGCACCCTTGCACCATTGTGCATGGGTGCCTCCATTGCAAGCAGAATTTTTTGGTGCAGGAAGGGGCACCTTCCTGCACAAAAACAATCCTGGGGCAGCACAAAATCCATGGGTGTTGCTTGGAAAAACCCACCACAATGCCCATGGAACGCCTCTTTGACCCCGAGTGAAGCAAGACATGACTTGTGCTCCTTTTTCTTACTCCATATATATTAGGCCTTGCAAAGCCATGCAGAGTGGCTTTGCGTCACCTCATGCATGAGCAGCCCGTGCAGGTAGGAGCGGTGGCATGGTGGGGCGGGGTGGGGAGGGAGTCGCAGACGATGATGAGGTCAAACATTTAAAAATAACACACTTTCTTGCGCTAGCCACATCATCGACTTGGTGATGCAGCGAGCGCAAGATAAATGGTTTTCCTTTTTTTTTAAAATGTGATTTTCACTCATCATAGTCTATCTACTCCGTAACCAACCAACCACTGTTACCTGCGCTCACCGCTCCTGGTCTCATGGATATGATTGAGAGGCTTGCACTGTTGGAGCTTCAAAAGAAGTAATGCTCCGATGGTGCAAACCTCACATAAATAAGCCCCCCTGTATAAAAAAAACACTAATGCATTAAATACACAGGTCATATTTATGACTTGGTTTGTGTCACTCTTGCACCACGCAACATGGTGCAAGAGCCATGCATCCTTAAGTCATATTTTTGAAGCCATGTAAAGCCACTTTGTGAGGTTTTGAGTGGCTCCAAAAATGTGGAGTAATACAATTCAAATCAATGCAACTCCCAGACCTTGTAAACCTGGGAGTGCGTCTAAAAGATATCCTTCTCAGGGGAGGCATGCCAAGGAGAAATATAGTCATTTCTCCTTGTTTTTCTACATTTTGCAGCACACATAGGAAGAGGAAAAAGCCTCTCATGATTATTTTTCTGCAGGAAGGTAGCCCTTCCTGCCCAAAAACAATCCACCCTACAACACAGGCACCCTTGCATCATGCTGCAGGGGTGCCTGCATTGCCATTAGACTGCCAAAACGGCACCAGCACAAGGAGTACCCTGCGACATAGGGCATTTTACCAAGGTGACTTGCTACACTGCCCTGTGCCACTAAACCCATAAATATGGCCCCCATATGGGCTCAGATTTACTAAATTCTCATGCAGCAGCCAAAAATGCTGCGATGTGTATGAAGAAGAGAGCAGGAGAGCGCCATATTTACAGAGATATGGCACTCTCCTCCCCTCTCCCGCCAGTGCAGAAATTTGTTACCACGCACCAGGCACACACCTTTGCACCATAGTGCAATGGAGTGTGCATGAGTCTAGTATAGATTTTGTACTGGAAGGATGCCCTTCCAATACAAAATACTATTCTGAAAACTTATACTATAAAACTTTTCCTTTTTTCTATGTGTGCTATACAATGCAGTACACATACAAAGTCAGTAAAGGAAGGAGAAATAAAAGCATTTCTCTTCCTAAAGCATCCTTTCAAATGGTGTTCATTTGTGGTGCAAAACCCTGTCTAATATTGTTAGTAGATAGGGTTTTGCATACAAGTATGGATGTATGAGTACGCCCATGTACCACTCATGTAACGTCCCCTTGGCGCTAAGTAATGCAAAGTAGTGTTTTGCACTGCTTTGTGTTATTTTTAAGCTACTTTCCAGGCCAAAACAAATTTTACACTGGAAAGTAAATGACAAAAAAAATGTTGTGCTGCTTTGCATCACTTTTGAGATGCAAACCCAGCGCAGAATGTTGGTGAATCCACCCCTACTTTTTTTTGTATATAGTGTTTTGAGTACAACACTTTGAGTGATTGCATGGAAACGTTCATGCAGCACCCATGGAACGCCCTCTTGGCGATAAGTAATGCAAAGCAGCACAAAACCACTCATTATATGCACAGTGCCTGCATAAATGGCAGGTCCACATTGTAATGAGATGAGTACCTGCTGCAGGGATCAATTCTCAACTTGCAGGCGGCAGGGTCTAGTCACAAAAAGAGAATCGAGAAGGTCAATGGACCTGTTGCAGAGAGATGTATGCAATGTGCAAGACAGTTCAGTTAGCTGAGCTCCCACTGTATAAATCTGTCAGTTAAACTGAACCTCACATTTTATTATCCCAATGAGATAATGATAAATATTTTTCACATTCTATGTTAAAACTAAAGGTCAGGGGTTCCAATCCCAATAAGTTGCTTGTTAGTATAAAGCACCACCTGCCTAAAACCTCCTGTAATCTGCAGGTGATCAGTTTCCTTCATAAGAAGGCAGCCAAAGATCTATATGTAAATATCAGATCATAATTCATTTTTATGCATATGTTCACTGGCTCATGGGGTCACTCCTGAGCGTCTATATTCTACAGGGTGTACAGCAAATTCTTGGCTGTGTAAATGTACAATTTCAAAGTTTTGAGTAAACTAAGTTGTTTCACACTGCATGCTTATGTCAATTGTCCCTATACAACAATAATTCTGGTTAGAAATATATCAGTCCATGTATTTTCATTTTTTCCGTATGTGTTGTTAATTTTATTCCTTACCTCAATTCATTTCTAAGAAAGGGTGATGCAGTACCAGTGATTAGCTCTGTGTGTGTTACTTGACATACTCCAAAGCTTCGCTGGAGTAGATTTGAGACATATCACTTGTTCTACTGTAGAAAAATTTTAGTCTTATCTTTTGTGAATAGCAATTATCTTACTCTTTTGTGGTTGTGCTTTACTATTAGAAAGTCCATCCTAATCCCCTCACTAAATTTAAACAAACCCCTCCCATTCACTTATAAATATTCCCCATGTTCAAGCTACTACCACTTTTCCCTCTAATATTTACGAAAACAGGTTTTTCCTCTGTGCACTTGTGGCAAAGATCTCCATGCATAAAAGATAGGAAGGTTGAAGGGAGAGATTTCAGGCAGGAGATTCATGAATAGCATTTTGGAGTATGAAATCTAGTACTACTAGTGTACATGTTTCCAAACTTCAAAATGCCTTTGTAAATAAGCCCCTTGATACTTTTGCATTTCAGGTTTATTTTTTGCTTTAGGTTCGGAACTGCAGCCATTTTCAGGCTTCACAGAGAAGTGTTTTGGGCAGTATTATTGCTTCTGTGGCTGATTTCAATGTTGATGCAATATGTTTGATATTTCACTTATAACCTCAGTTTCAGCGATTAATGGTGTGCAAATATGTTATTTAATATTTTCTATTGTCTAATCCACAACTGTGGTTCTCTCATACCATTGTGATAAATAGTATATTGTACAGTTTTCCATCAACTAAGTGTACCAGCTGTGTCGTAGTCTTTCCTTTTGAAAGTTGATATATGAAGCCATACTGATGGTGTTCTTCACACCTGTATGTTACATAGATGTCAGAGTTTTTAATTTGGTAAAATAATTTGGGGCAATAGTTTGATATAATTGTAGCTATATTATGGCATAGTATTTCATAAAAAAGTAACTGTAAAAAAAGCATGTCTTGTTTGTTATTCTTTCCTCCTTTCATTATGGTATATTTTCTAATTTATGTAAATTTTAATAGTATGTATGTGAACCAGCTGCGGTTGGTAGTAGGAGTAACTGCAGGGCAGTGAATTCATTTTATTAATTTATATGTTAACTTACCTGTAAACCTCCGTAATCCATAGTTTACTACCCCCCACCCTGCCCCTCCCCACGTCACCGCCCTGCAGTCACTCCTACTACCGACCGTGGCTGATGTGAACATGTGGTGCTGTTTGTGTTTGAACTTTTTAATGATGTGATTTATTAACTTATTACATTGCAATTTATCAGCCATGACATACTAATGCTTGATGCTTTTGTGCACAGTATTAGTTTTTTTTTATAATGGTTGTGTGTACAGTAGTCTTGACGTTGATATGTTGGTGTCTTATGTAGTGAATAGAGAAATATAATATTTTTGTATTTGATATTTAGATAGGGATATACATAACAATATTGTTGTTGTTGGTATTGTTCTCCGTCATTCAAGCTAAAAACAAAGATCTAGCCCCCTCTGTTTCTCTAGTATGTCAAAGGTGCCACAACCAAGCCAAACCCATGACATCATCTCTGAACACATTTCCAATTTGAACACTGGCTTTCTGTCATTCAGTGACAATTTTGCCCCAACTAACTGCCAAAAGTTAAAACCAAATCTCAAATACACAGCACACCTGCCAGCCTGAGCCAACAACTCCCTTACAAGCCAATATAATGAATTTACAGAGACATCTGCATCACCGCACTTTATGGGACAGGACTGTAGAAGACCAATTTGGTACTAAATCAAAATGTATTTTTAAAATGAAATCAAAAAGGCAACCACGACTCACAATGGTGCACACAACCTACTTAAACAACAAATTAATATATTCACTGAATATATGTTGCTTCCACAGGGTAGGAGTGGCTACCAATTACTCGTCAGTGGGAAAAAGCCAAATGATTCAACATTAGTCCTCCAAGAACTCTTCTCCTCCAGTCATCGAATGAATCAAGGTATCATCCGTTGAAAATATTCTAAAATCTTCTTTCATTAATCGTCCATTGTAGCCAACAAATGTTTCCTCGTTGCTGATTGCATCATGGCTAGAAAAGCATATAGTATATATTAAGACATAGTACTCAAAAGCAACATTTAATACTCTCAAACCCCAATTGATATATTCACACATAAAGAGAGTCAAGCGGTAGACTCTTCCAATTCAATCCTCAGTCAATGAAAACAAATGGCTAGACTGCCGACTTTGGTGCTGGAAACCAGGGTTCGAGCCTCGGGGTCGCCCCCACATTCTGTGATTCTGGGCAAATAACTTAATCTCCCCATGCCTGAATGTGTAATGTAAATACGGTGCTTGTGTAAAGCACTCCAATACCTTCGGGTCGAGTTCGCGCTATATAAATATGCGCAAAAAATATATATATATATATGGACGGGGAGTAAGAATTAACTTTTTGATTTCTTCTCTTACTTGAATAAGAATAACAACAATACGAACTTCAACTTGACATACAGTAAGGACAGGATCACTTTTTTGGATGTCGAATTGTACGTAAAGAATCAAAGATTAGAGATTGGGATGGACCATAGGAAAACATATGGTAATGCCATCTTCTTTAAAATGTTATTTTATTTAAGTCGAAAAGATCCATTTTATATATCAATCATAATTGAAAATAACATTTTCAGACATCAACAAACAAAAGGGAAATAACTACAGAAGAATGAATTACAGGATGTAGTCACTACTCAATCAGGCAGTGCTTGCCAAATATTCCAAATTTCTTAAAAGACGCAATTTGTGCAACATGCAGGCTCTCAAATTGCTTCACCCATTTTATATTAGTTAACCATTGACTTAAAGTAGGTACCTCAATGGATTTCCATTTTTGTATTATTAATGATCTGGGGAGCTACAAGGCGATAAACACAAATTACTGTTGCTGTACAGTAAAATGCCTAGATTGCAGGATCATTCCAAACAGAACTCTGTAGGGGTCTAGCGTAGAGTGATCTGAAGCTTTGATTAATGAATTGAAATATGCAATCCCAAAAATGAGAAAGATAAACATGTAAAACATGCATGTAACCAGTTGCCCTTAACATTGCCACATCTGAAGCATGCTGCTGAAAAAAACGGGTATATCTTTTGGATGCAGTGTGAAGTGTAATATAACATCCACTTTGAGAAAAAGGACATCCTTTTGTAAATAGCAGACTGAATGGCTTTATGAGCCACTTGATTGTGCCATGCCCAAGTGTGACAATCTATCCTACACTTTGTGGAAGCAGCAATGCTGACTAGAAATGGAGGAACCACCGCGTCCCACATTTTCTGATACAATAAGCGATATCAATTACCTATACCTTTAAAGCAAGTTACAAAATAGGCTTTACTAATATTCTCAGCTAGCTTAGCAGATACCTGTCTGCTCTTTCGAAGAAATTGGATAATTTGTAAGTAGGTAGACACCAAATTAGGAACAACTGTGGGATAGTTATTGTAATGCCATCAAACATGCTTCAAACTCACATTCACAATCACAGATTACAGCCATCCCATTAGGGGAAATTACTAGGGCAAAGAGGATAATGAGTATAATGAGAAAGTTAGGATAATTACTTTTATAATAATATCATTGATATAGAACATAGATTTCTTGTTAGAGGGTATAATCGAAGATTAATCAAAACTGCTAGCTATAAGTCTCTCAATTTAAAACATGAGACTAAACTGGAGAGAGATACTAATATAAAATAAAAAGAAGTATGGCTAGAATGATCACACAGCTAGGATGTAGGGGAACATAGTTGAATACTGGACAAACACTGGCATATTTTAAGACATGAGGATGCAATCAAGAACTACATTGCCCCTCCCCCAGTATCACTTTTCGGAGAGGAAGGACAGTTAATAATATACTAACCCAGTAGGTCCTAACATTAATACAACTTGGTCAACTTCCATGACAAAGGGCTTTTATAAATGAAAACGATGCACGGTGTGCAAAATGGAGATGGACAAAAAAAGAACTTTCAGTTATAATGGGAGTAAAGAATATATTATTTTGACCAATATTACACTTTATACAAAATATGTAGTTGATATTTTACTGTGTAATTGTGGCAAAATGTACACAGGGAGTAGAATCAGAACACTAAGTAAAAGAATTTCAGAACACTTAAGGGCTGCAAAAACTGGCGATTTGAGATATCCTGTAGCAGTGCATATTGTATTGTCAGACTAGAATTTAATACTCAAGTTTTCAATTTCATGGTATTGAAGTGGTGGTAGCTAACCCTAGAGGTGGCAATCTGGAACTATACCTATGTTGTGTAGAAATATTGTTGTGGATAATGAAGTTAAATGCTGCTGAGAAGGGACTAAACAGAGATCATTTCTTACAATACTTCCAAAGAGATGAATAATTAAATGCTTGGGAGGACATTTTAATATGTTACATTTTAATTGTGCCACAATAATCAAGTTCATTTACGATAGCACCTGTTAAACCTTGGGGCCACCTCACTGCGATGTTGTGGTTAGATTTTGTTTTATTCACATAATTGTTAGGGTTGCTTGAAGTTTTTATGATTTGCTTTATTATATTGGATTGATTGAGGTGATAGGGAGTGTAGCACCAGTGCATCGAATAAAACTGAGTTGTTATTGCAGGGCACCTAACAATGTGGTATTGGCTAAAATGATATAATTTGAGATGTACACTCATTTCTTCATGGCTTTAATATGGTACTTATTTACAAAAAATTGAATGTAATTGAAAGACTGACTGTCAAGTTCAGACCTAATCCCTGCTTGAAGATGGCGCTCACATGGTACACTGGTGGATGCTGGGCTGTGCCTAGAATTTAGCCTTCCAGGGATAGTTGGTTTGGGTTTAATTCCCTCTTCATTGAAGGCACCCACATAAAACACCGAAGCCACATACTAGTATGGGAATAAGTCTTGAATGATACCTGTAAAATGACTTGAGATGTATACTTACATAACTTTAACTTTATTGTAATAGTTACATATAGGTATTTCAGTGTAAATGAAATATCAAATATTTAATTCAGATGGAAGTCTTACTTTAAGGGGGCTCCATCTTGGACATCTATATGATGTGCTCCACATATGGATCATGATGTTTCCTTGATAGTTCATTTTTTAATTTTAGCTTAAAAACTCTGATCGAAGATGACGTCCACATAGAATGCCACATACATGCTTTGCTGCGGGAGTAGCTGGGGAAGTGCACTATTTGAAGGTAAATGGTGTGAGTCTTGAACAGCAGACCTTAATTTTTATTTTATGACTGTATAATATTGTTGGGGCAATACGATATTGATGAGGGTTGTGTGTTGTTTTATTACAGATTTGAATTTGGGTCTAGGGTGAAATGGGCTCACTCCAACCTCCTGAAGCATTGACAATATGAGACTGCATAAGAAGTGCCTATACTTAAGGCTTTCAAGATTAAATATATTGATATGGTTTACATTGAATTTGATATATATATATCCAGCAGTTACACTGTGTTGTTATTACTTACTGGTTTGTAGTTACACAAAGGAAGGTTAGCATGGAACTATGCAGTACCCTTAAGTGCAAGGACTCGAGGTGTGGCTTTTATCAGTGATTTGGGTTATCAGAACAAGTCCAGTTCTTTGGTACAGTTGGTATGTGATTTGCAAACACAGAGTATTTCAATAATAAATTGTGATCATGATTATACCTCTGTATATAATGGTGGTCATTTGTGAGTTGCCCACATCGTCACCAATCACATGGATGTTTGGTGCTTTTCACCTCACATTATTGGATGATGAAATTGTTTACTGAGATACATTGGGTTTGCTTTTCTTATTATAATCAACAATGTTTTCACTGACTGGGGATCAAATTGGAAAGGTCTTCAGCTCGACTTTCCTTATGTTTGAATATATCACTTCGGGTTTGGGAATATTAAATGTTACTTCTGAGTACTCCATCCTAATATGTGCTATATGGTTTATTAGCCCTGATGAAGTCAGCAATTACAAAACACATGTTGGCTAGAGTGAAGGAATATTAAAAGAAGATCTTAGAATATCCTCAAAGGTCTACACCTTGATTTATTGGATGACTGAAGGAGAAGAGTGCTCGAGAGACTAATATTGAATCACAATGCATTTAATGTAAGAGGCTGGCTCAGAATATGATGTACACTAATGTAAGTGGACACCTTGCACTGATCCAGACAAGCCTTATGGTGATTTTAGAGGTCTTAGACAACCTTAGAAAGCTCTCTAAGTGGTAGCTGTGGAGAGCAGCCTTCAGGCTTAGTCCTGAAGGAGTGTAAAGCAGCTTGTTGTACCTGAACATAATCTGATAGGTATAGATTAAGTGGAAAAGAACCACACAGTGTACTTATAAAAATATGTATTTATTATAAGACACTCACTAACACATACATATATCTCCTAGCTGGAGATATCTACAATGCACACAATACTATGTAATAGAAACAGGTAAGTAGCACAAAATGTACAGTGGTACCCAGGAGAAGACCAAAACATATACTAAAACAGTGGTATGCGAACCGTGGCTCGAGTCAAGGCAATACTCAGAAGAGGTAGAAGTGCTGGGGACCCAAGTAACTACCCAAGGTGAGCATCTAGGAGCCCCACGGAGGTCGTGTGCAGTGTAAGAACACAACCTTGTTCTCCGCACAAATCCACATGTAAGTCGCGGGTGCAATTTTAAAGAAAGAAGACCCTTCTCAATGGACTCTGAAGAAACCCCATGGAAGACAAGAGGTTGGAGAGCCACCCCACCTGTGGATACCCTTGGAACCAGGTTACCTGCACCACAGAAGCCGAGTGCATAGGTGTGAAATGGCATCAGAAACCGCCATCGAACTCAATAGGAGACTTCAGGAAGATGCTGCTGCGGGAGAAGGTGAAGGTGTCCGGTGGAATCCAAAGGTGGATTAAAGGTGGAGAATACCTGCAAGCAGAGGAGAAAGAGTCTAGGGGTGACCAGGGGGTATGGAAGACTTGTGCCAACCAATGTCAGGTGTTGCTGGAAAGATGACGGTGACCTTAGAGCTGCAGCTGTGAGGCCCAGGCGACGCTGTGGAAGACCAGGAGCCATTCACGAGCTGTCCTATGTCGGATGTCGAGAGTTGAGGGGTCGGTGTCCGTCGGGAGCATCAAGTAGCCTTGCCAACTGCAAACAATGTGGAACGAGAAGAAGAAGCAGTGTCGGGACCAGCATGGTGCAGGGGACTCACCACAAGTAGGGGAGTCAGGGCAGGCCCAGAGCAATCAGGGAAGCCGGCAGGGGATCCCTGAGCACTTCACAGGCCGCAACCCGCCTTGTCCACGGGGCTCCATGTAGTCTGCTTCGCTCGCACCTCCAGGCATTCGGACTGCAGGATCACAGATGAGCAGTCTAGCTGCAGCAGGTATATCTAGCTGGGGGGCAGCCGTCAACAAGCACCCCGCCACGCCTCCGACTGGCAGCCGCTCGTCATGTGGCCTACCAGTCCCGGCAGCGCTTACGTGAAGCCATTGCACACCCACCTCCTCAAGTGTCCCGGTTTCCGCAAAACAGCTGGGCTGTTGCCGGAAGTGGACAGCGATGCAGGCCAGTGGTTTGAGAAGCTTTTGCAGGTGTTAGCCAGAGGATTATGGCGGATTCTTGTGGCGGTCGGCAGAGCTCACTCAGGGTGCAGCCATCTTGCCGCCGGCGAGACCACGTCCCCCCTTAAATGCTAAACTTAAACTGAACCGGAACCATGAGGTGATTTTTAAGTTTTCAACTAAATTGGGTCAGAGCCCTATCAAAGAAATGATTGAGGTCTAGAAGCCCGAAGGACTGTCGGGCGATTCTCCTAGCAATGCACTTCAAGTCAAGAGAAATTACTTTTTAAAATGGCTGCTCTGTCTGCTAGTTTCAGCCTCGTCTTTCCTTGTATATAAAGAGGTGGGATTATCTTATCTAGAGGACTATCTTTTAATGAAAGCATTGCTGCTTTGACTCTATATATAGTCGAAAGAAGAAACCAGCTTTACAAAAATGATTATACTTGATTGTTTAAAATTGGATTTCGTTTCTCTTATTCCATGGCTGGCTTATATAAACTCTATGTTTAGCTCTATATTTAATTTGGCAGCAGGGGTGGAGCTACCGCAGGTACTATCACTAAGAATCTCATCAAGGTCACTTTTCTACAGCATAGGTCTAAACTTAGATCATGTGACAAGATGAGGAAAAAGACGGTTTCTTTTTGCTTGGCTGTGATAGATAGGGAGGGCTCCCAGGAATATTTGATGTATGTTAATAACATCCAACATTAGTTTGTTTTAACTAGATTTGAATGTGCCATTTGGTTGCGTTTTTGAAGATGAAATCCTGCCCCTCTGATAAGATTCCTTGCCCATGCGATGAAATGAGTAAATAATACACTCTGCACGTTATGCTGTTTTGCACGTTTTTTAAGGAATTGCGATGCCAATATCTGAAACCCCTTTTTGCTGCACAGAATATACCAAATCATAAAAATGCACTGATGTTCCTGTATGCACTAAATGATCATTTTGTGTGTTTTAATGTTGCCCTTTTTATTCTGAAAGCTATCTATATAAGGAAACGTATTGTGTAAGAAATCGTATAGAGCAAATGATTGTCTATTTTGATTGTATTTTATTTGAACTATATTTTATCATGTATGACATTTTTATTGCACTTTTAAAGTTTTGAACGAAACCATAGAATAAGAGAGTTGTATGGCACTTTGTTCCATATCAAAGTTAGGAACAGAGAAACGCCACAGAACTGCCTAGACTCAACAAGGGCAGGATTAGGCTCCTCTAACAGGAGCAGCACATTTAGAGTATCAGAACACATAGAAAGAAACTGATTTCTTATTGGAACTGGAAAACACAATAACATGCTTCAACGTTAAAAAATTGTGAATGAAAAAGACCCACTGTGCTCCCAACCAAAACCACAACACCAATCAGAGGGCCTCTCAGACGAGCTAATATAACTACATTAGCCATGATAGAAAGGCAGCAATCCGATAATGAGATATACATATATACCTCCAAAGGAAAGAGTTAAGTAGAATCCTAAAGAGGGAATAAATACAGAAAATGTAGGCCTCCATCACCTCATTTGTATCATCAGTAAGCATCCCTAATTTTCAGAAAGAGGATATAGCCCAACAATTCCGGAGATGAACCCCTTTCTGCTCCCTAATACTACCAGAGAAATTACAGAGCTGAATATAAAATATCCACACTACAGAAACAGAAGCAAATAATGTTAGCTCAGCCTGAATCTTCAAACTTTTGAAATGCGTCCCTTTTCAGGCGCATCTTTAAAGCCAATGTGACAAAATTGACATCATAAATGTAACATCCAAGCCTAGAGCTTACCTGAGACTGCAAGTGTTCAAAGGAAGATGGTGTGCTTATCGCGTGGTCGTGCAGTGTTTTGCATGATCCCACACTCAGTTCAAGGCAGGCTGTTATGGCAGTCTTGATAGCTCATTCAGGTGTTTCTCTGGGCATGCTCATCTAAAGGGCTATTCCAAGTCTTTTAAAGAGCATTGGGTGGAAATGCAGTCATGAGACTGGAGAATTCCACATGGGATGAATGCTGTCATACTTGGGGCCTGATTTAGACATTGGGATAGCAAATACTGCATCACAACAGTGAAGGAGCATCCTCACTGCCAAAGCAAAGCTCCATCCACCTCATTTAGAGTTGCAAGGAACTTTAGTATTGAGATGGCGGACATTACTCTGTCTCTGCCTCCTACATACACCTCCAACAGCCTGACAGAGTGAGGGCTATCAAAGGTTTGTCCATGTGTTCCCTCGCTCTATTTAGAATAGGTGAACACATGGCCAGTTTTCACTGCTCATGGTAACAGGCAGGGAAAACTGCCAAATTACCACAATGCCATGGGAGAAATCTTCCATGGCCAGGAGGTAATTGATATATATTAAGTTTTTTAAAGGATCCTGCTTTGGGATTTTCTTTTTGAAAATAAAAAAATATATTTAACGTTTGACAGAAGTCCATCATTTTGATAGAGCAGTCTGTCAAACTTTCAATGCATTAACAGGAACTGAAAAAAAGCTAAAAACTAAGGTTTTATAGTTAGATGTTGAATTAGGCCCATCTAGAGGTCGAAGTGACCAAAATTCTCTACTACACTACACGGAGATCCTCAAGTGGTGGAGTGCTTGTGCTGATTGTTAGCACCAGGTGTTTTTCCTGCACTGTAACATCAGTGCAAATTGCACCATGTGCAGCGTATGAGGGTGTTACTTGTTTCTGCCACTCGAGTAGATGTTCTACTTGAGCCGCAGCTTCCTCAACACGAGTGGAAGGCTACTCAGCATAAGGTGTAGTGATCAGACACAACCACTCACATTGAGAAATCTAGCCAGGAGGTGGTCTAGAGGAAGATTTTCCTCACTCGCCAACTTACCATTGCCAGGTAACAAGAGAGGAAAAATTCTGCTCTGCGTCGCTACGTTGAGTTTTTTGGAACTCCATGCTGTACACGGAGTTGGAAAAACTCCGCAAACACTGCGAGCGGAGCAGAATTTCATGGCCAGTTGAAATAAGTTCAAAACGAACGTTTACAAAACAAAAGAACATTTAAATGTAATTATAATTCAGTGAGCTAATTATAAATTGCATCCCAGCCATGCACCAGTTATGACCTCACATATTACAACACTCATGACATATTAAATGGCATCATAGAAGATTACATCACTGTTCTGTTTAGATTTCTGGAATTTGATTAGGTAAAAGTTCATTCTATTTTCAGTTGTTGGCAACTTTTCTCTTTTTTGTGAGAGAGCAAGACGGATTGGCCTCTTGTAGCTGGGAAGGATTGTGCCATCACTCCACTGCATTGTTTGTTTTGGCTTGTTTAGCCATGGTTCTGTCATATATACGTTTTACAATGGTATGTCATATTTGGTTTGGCATCTGTGGCTGGAATAGAGCAATCTGCCAACCCAAGTATCTTCAAAATAGCCCCTTAGAGGAATAGGGCCCTTACTAGGAGGCTGGTGGTCCGCAGACCGCCAGACTCCTGGTGGCAGTCTCCCAACTGCCCTATTATGACTAGGGAGGTCGGGCCACCCTAGGACTGACGCAACCGTCACAACCGACTGGAAACCACCGTTCCCTGGTGGTTGTGTGGCGGTCCTGAGACCACAACATGCTTGGTGTACCCGCAGAGGTCCACCAAGCATAATATGAGTTTCCTCTCTGCCACGGTTTTTATGGCGGTAAGCCTGTCTTAAGAACTGTGGCAGAGAGGAAACCCCCCTCGTTCATCACGCCATCGATATGCAAACAGGGGGAACAACATCTGGCCCCTGTGTGCCTCCACCCCAGTACCTGCATGACAAGGAATGCAGCAGTCCATGTAGTGCAGGTACTGCCTTTAACATTCCTATTGCTGTGCCTATTTCATAGGCACCACCCTGGAAACACAAAAGAACCGCCCGCCAGACCAGAGGAAAGCTCCTGATCTGGTGGGTGGTTCCTACACAGATTTGACGGTGCGGGAGTGGGCGGCTCCGCTGCTGCACTCCCATACTGATAATAAGGCCCTTAGTTTCATGTGTTTGGTAGTGGAAGACTATATCAGGAGGCTGCGATGGTTCGATACTTCTCTAACTTGTACATTTGCTGGGGCTATTTTTTCTTTTTAATATTGCAATATCGCAGGCCAATTGGGTATTTGTTGAGTACTCTACACATAGTGCACATTTTTGAGGTATTTTCAAATACTGTGTTTGAAATTATAGTAACAGCCCTGTACAGTCATCAGTGGGTAGGTTTGTAATATGGAATTATTAATTGTCACTTACAATTTTGGGGAGAGTATTTTTTAGTTTTGTTATTTAATTTGAGTTAGCAATTTGAAGTATGAAGCACTCTGCTTGATCAAACTAAGCGTGTACACTATAGCTGTCTATGTATTGCGGTATTCATCATATTTGGTATACACTTGTGTGAATGATGGAGGGCATGACTTAAATGTGCCATCCGTCACTCACGTATGGCTTTGTGTTTATTTTAGCAGGTTATTTTCTGTAGCATAGATCATTATTTATGTGGCGAATTTACTGTTGTCATGCATAAGGAAGGGTTCTTCATTATGTGTTGTAGTTAAATTATCATACATATTTATGTCTTGGAATCTTTTAGGACCAGCAGGGGTTTCTGTTGTAAGATTCTGATGCATGCTATTAGACTGTTTAAGTTTGTGATAGTAGGGAGTTGTCCTGTTTTGAAGACAGGAACTTTTGGTAAGATATTTAATAATTCCTGTAGGTTCTTGTGAACTAGTGCTTCTTTCTATAAGTTCTTGTAAAATATTTTTAATTTCTATATCTGTCATGTTTGGTGAGTGATTATACTCTAACATCATCTGCTACACCATTTATAGTTGTAGACCTTCAATAACAAGCATTCCAATAATTCTTGAACCATTTCAAATAATTCTTGATCCAATTCTTGATTAATCAATAATTCTTGATCCATTTTCTGTGCGTTCTTGATTGTATGTAGATCACATGTGAGACAATACCAGTTTTGTGTTTTGAAACATTATGTAAATGTCTCTTTCCATCAATATATCTGTGGATTTTAGAGTTATATTTTAAGTAAATGGTTGTAATAATTATATTTTAATTAGCATTATTATTTAGATGTGGGAAATGGACAAAACTAAGCAGGCAGAGCCATGCTTGCTAATCAACGCAATCACTATCACGCTTGCTTTGACCAAGCATATGCATGGTTAAGGCAGTGTATGGTCTAGCTGCCGAAATGGATGGAATAAGGAAGCAGGAAGAATCGGAAGAAGACACAGTGAGGTAAGTGGGGCTGGGGCCGGGTTTTGGGGAGTGAGGTTGGTTTAAAGGGGTGGGGTGGTTTTCAGGGCTGAGACTGGCAGTGGTTTTCAGGGTTGGGGGTTGTGGTAGTTTTCAGCACTGGGAGGGTTGATGTATTTTTAATGCACGGGTAGTTTTTACGGCTTTGGGTGGGGTCGGGAAGTTTTTAGGGCTTGGGTGGGGCCGGGGTAGTTTTAAGGGCTTGGTTGGGACAGGGAAGTTTTTAGGGCTCAATGTAGAGGGGGCTGGTTTCAGGAGGGAAAGGGTATTTTTAGGTCTCAGGGCGTGGTCTTGAGGGGCCGTGGTACTTTTTAGGACTTGGGGGGCAGAGAAGTTTTTAGTGCTCACGGGGAAGGGGTTGGTTTTAGGTCTCAGGGCCGGGGCTTGGGGGACATTTTAGGGCTTAGAACAGGGGACACGGATGGGGTACATACACTTACGTGAAAAGTCCTAACCACGCATATGTCTTTGCCATGCATGCCTTAACAACGCATATTGCATTGTAAAGGCATGCGTGGTAAAGGCATATGTGTGTGTCAGGTTCCTCGTTCCGATGTCCCCGGGGCTGTGTTGATGCTCTATGGGGGCCCACCTCTGGATGACCCCAAGTCTGGCTAGTGAAACCACGGACTTTTGGGGTGATCGAGCGGGGGAAGGAAAGGGTGGGGACTGCAGGGAGGGAGATCTGTGAAGGCAAAAGAGACAACAGAACACAGCATAAGACGTTTGTTTCCAGTTTCTCAATGGGAACCATACGCGTTACTTTAGCAGGATTGTTAACGCGAGCTTGCCCTCTCACCTGAAAAGGAAAATAAGGTATGCCCGGACATATGGGGGAGAGCTACAGGTCGTGGTCTTTTCTGTGCAGGCACTAATATAAACGACAAGGAAAGGTACACGTGGGGAGAATGACAGGGATCAACATACAGACACACATACACCATATACAACTTTGTGGTGCAATACCCACTTGTGACTGCCCAGCTCATTCCATGCCTTCGGCTTTGTAACCACCCCTCTCTCCTGACTCGCACATATGTCTAGGAATAGAAGCAAAAGAAATCAAAAGTGTAAACCAGGCCACCGCTGGGTGCGGATGCTCACTGCTAGTGTCTGCCTGGGTACTGAGGTCTGTGAGGCTGGAGCACGATTCGCCTATGCTTTCCTATGCCTCCGATTTGTCGGAAGATTGCATGTATCAACACACTAGGTCTCGTTGTCTCAGAGTAATGTTCGGGCTCGCACACTGCCTGTCTTGAACAGCGAGGCTTGCCCCCTTAAGTCTAGTCACTCTCAATATACTTGGTCGCTCCCCTGCATGAGACCAGCCGGTCTCGCCAACAGAGGGGCGGGTCTGGGAATCTCTATGGCTCGAAGAGCTTGTCTCCGCCTAGGATGGGTCGAGCCCCGATGGAAATACTGCCACAGTACTCCTACCTCGGTCCCGACGAACCTCCGGATGTCACGGGCCGCTACCTGGGTGATGAGCTCGTCCGAACCTTCGTCTCTCGGCGTCTCCTCGTCTCGTCTCCCGGGTCGAAGAATTATCGGCTCCGTGTGCCGCGACCTTTCGCCTTTTGACGTCTTGTGGTGGGGCGGGGCGCGCGTTACGCAGCGCACCTCCCGCACTGCCCATCGGGAAGTGTAGTTCTTCGCGCATTCCTAGTGTTGCGCGAGTATTGGCCGGCGTGCGCTGATAAGTCTGACAGTGTGGTTAAGACTTGCATGTTTCAGACCGTGTGAAACCGGTATGTGTGGTAATTGCATACATGGTTCTGTTACACAACCTTTAGATGTGTATTACAGTTTCTTACATTTGATACTTACATATTTGATGTCATCTTATGTTGTGGAAATGTTTGCTAAAGAGCTCGTTTAAAAAAGAACATATGTTAGCATCACATGTTAGTTTTGTGGTGGAGTGGTCAAGGTGGCCAAGATGGTGGGCACTTTGTAAGTGATCTTCCACACCTCCACACAATCCTGCACCATCGTGCGAACCCCTGCTGACCAGGATGTGACATGGCTGCAGGAGCGGGTAACATTGCGCCCCTTGCCTCCTTGGACTCCCTTGGGGTGGCAATCAATTGTTGGCAGCTGTTTCCAGGGGGTAGAAGGCATTTGTTATGTGGCTTTGTGTGGTGGCACTGTAGTGCCCTTGCATCTGGTGTGCCTGGTCTGCATCAGCTGGCAGTGCCTGGTCTCAATGTCATCAGACACCGGTGTTGGTGGTGAAAGAGCCGGATTCTAAACTTGTTGGGTGGGCTGCAGCACTAATAAGGATGTGTTCTGCATTCTGTCCATCAATTGTTCTTTTTGCATAAAGTCACCCGAGTGGGACGGGTATGCCCAGACGAGGGTCCTGTGCTCTCCATGCCACTGGAGTCAAGCTATCCTGGCTGATGAGGGCTGAAAGCCCAAAACCGATCCTAGGATGCTTGATTCCAGTCCAGGGAGGACCTGGCCTGGCAGTTCGGGCTGGACTGTTCCCATTGGGCGCAGGGTCAAGACTGATTTGCATAAGGCTGGGTCCAAATTGGAATGGCATGGTGAGCAAAAAAACGATGGATTTAGGCCGATATCTCTGTACTGGGGTGAATGTATGACATTGTTCAGCATTCATTCCATCAATTGTTCTTTTTGCATTGGTCTGCATCAGCTGGCAGTTCCTGGTCTCGATGTCATCAGACACCGGTGTTGGTGGTGAAAGAGCTGGGCTCTGAACGTGTTGGGTGGGCTGCAGCACTAATAAGGATGTGTGGCTCTGTCATCGCCTCCAACATAATTCCTGTGCCAGAGCTAGTCTCTGGCAGCTCGGATGCATTGCTGGATTCTATCAGGGAGTGTTAGGAGCACACTGATGGGTCACCAAACACTCTTACCTTCCGCCAGCTGACCTGCCAGTGTTGACACCTGCATGTCTGTGGGTCTCCATGGGGGTTCCACACGGAAGATGCCGTCAGTGTCGCCATACTGCCATGTCTTCTCTCTCCCAGCGTTCCCTGGTAAGGAACTCTGGGTCGGAGACTTTGCCCAAACCAAGATGGAAGTCATTGGGTGGGACTCAACCTGTGGTCCTCAGGGACTCTGAATAGCGGTGGGGCAGCCAGTTGTACAAGGCCGCTCTCCATCTTCGGCCAGAGGCACCAGCCTTGCCTTCTCTGCACACTGGCACGGGCAGTGAGAATTATACATGACAACCACTGAGAGAGGAGATTTTGGGCCCGACCCAGCAGCAGTGGGCTCCCTGCGACCTTAATCCACCTGTGGAAGGAAGTTGGATTACTGCAGCCCCTTGGCCTGCCCTTTCCCCTTGAACCATTTTTCTTCAGTCGCAGTTTGGACAGTCTGGAGTGGAACTTGGCCAGTGAAGGCTGACCCAGGCAGTGTGACCTGGCTGCATGTGCTGCCTCCCCCGTCTTCTATTCTTCTATTTCTCATTCATCTTTGTATCTAATGCTTTTGTAGTACTTTTAACACTACAGATGGCAAACCACTCGTACCGCAACGCCAAATATTATTTAATTATAAAATGTGTAATCATATTTTTAACATACCAAAATATTGCAAAACTAAATGTTATTAATGCTTATTTTTTTGGGGGAAAAGTAGTGTATTCAATATTTAAATATTAATAATGTACTACGTTTAGATATAATTTTAACATTAATTTATAATTATTTCATATTTCTTTATTAGGCTGAATATTAGCCATAAAAGAACAAAAATGTAAAATGTAGGTAGAATTCTAGACCAATTATTCAATCATACAATGAATTCATTAATTTCTTGATTATGAAATTTCAGTGCAAGGAGGGAAAGTACAAATAGAAGCCCATGTGACAATTAAAGCCAGTCAGACTGATGTCTTTTACCTTTTCTTTGTGGCCAAAACACAACGAATAAAGGTTACTACAGCTGTACAAGCAATAACAGTACTTAATGGTTGCAAAACAAGTAAAGCCAACTTACGTTGTCTTACATTAGCAGAGCACAGTATTGGAACCAAAAAACGTATTCGATTGCAGGAATTTAGGCCACCGAAAAGCATATAAGTTCAGGGTGCTTTGGTTGGAAACATTATCACAAGGACAGATCAGGAGAATAGGCACCATAAACCCTAGCATGAAATGCAACTAAAAAGTGAATAGTATTAAAACGCAGTCAGGTAACATAAAATCTATGTTCAATGTTCAAAACATTTTGTATGTAAAACTCAAGACCAAGTCTCTGCTAAATAAGACCGAAATGAATTTGTAATAAAAGAAAAGAAGCAAATAAATAAGGTGTCATGCACCATTTAACTTTAGGAACACATTCATTTATAAAACATCTTTCAACAAACATTTAAAAATAAAGTATTTTCAAAATTTAAAGAGTGTATTTCATTAACATGCATGTCACCTTAGTACATCAAAATTAATATAGAAACAGTCATGCCTCCTCCCAGCCTGGCAACAAAGCCAATACTGAACTAAGAGGCAAGTCAGTTATCACATGGAACTCTGTGGGTGGTCTGGGTTGTTATTATAGAAGGACAACATTATAGTTTAATAAATCAAACACAAGAGAACGTTTTATACATCGAATATCTTGCCCACATGTATTTAAAGGTGCTCCTATATGTCAAAATGAAGAAAAGAGAGGCAAAGTGAAATTAGACAATTGCCTAGGTTTGCACAGTTTGATCAAGTGGGGAAGCAATGATTAATCCAGGCTTTATGGTTTCACGTTGTGAAATTCTATTTTATTCTAATTCAATGATTAACTGACTTTCTTTTTACACTTGACATTCCCAAGGTAGTGAGAGCAAGCAGAGAAGAGTTACCCCAAGGTGCAATAGAGGGATTGTGACTTAGATACAGTATAACAAAAAGCCCCACTGCAACTGCTCTGGCAATAATGCAGTCCTCGGACACTCCACAGACCTTACTTTGCGGCCCCTGGAAAAATGTTTGCGAGTACCCATGTTTTAGAACATGTATCAGAGACCTAAATAATTTAGTGCACTTTTCACATAATATAACTAGGAATGGCTACAGCATTATCGAGGGAAAGGCAATCAGACAAAATCTCCCTTGAAAATCTAGTTTCTGGGTTGCCCCAGATCCTTAACCATAGCAGTTCAACTTTGATAATATCTTCCAGGTTATTAAGCTCAACTTCAGAGTGGCACATGAAGCTTGATGAGGCTTGTGGTAGAGCCAACAATCTCCTCAGAAATGTATTTTCTACATATTGTAACTTGTCCTTGCCCTTATTTCCCCATAGCCCTACCCCATAACTCGCTATGGCTACACATTTGCTTTTATATATAGTGAAAATCTCTTTCACCAGTTTGTGTCCCAATCTGTGGTTGTTAACCCTAGGTTTTAGTAAAATCCCCAACTTTGGTGCACATCAAAGGGAAGACCAGATAAGTGAAACATGACATTTTAGTTAGCTTAACCCTGCTTACTTTCAATTTCCTAGTTTTTGCATTTCTGGACCAATTTTCATAAAATGAGACTTGCTGAGATTAGTTTTAAGGCCTAAATCATCCATGAAAGTGGAGGTGTTCCAGAAGTGATTGAAGGCCATTTGCAGGTCTGGAAATTAGAACAGTATCCTCTGCATGGAGCAGAATAGGTAATACACGGAGTCTTTCTTGTGACAAGTCCCTCCTTGACTGACACAGGCAGCTCTCCAGGCGGTTTATGGTATATTATAAAAATGGAGTAGGGCCATCATGCACCCTTGGCACACTCCCAAAGTGGATTTAATCCTGGGGTAGAGTTTGCCATTGACCTAATGCCATATCCTTGCCATGGTACCCAAATGTAGTCTTCATGCTTAACATCTTCCTTAGACCTTAGTGATTTAGCGAGAGCCATCTTAAATTGTACATGGGCAGCAGTGCAGGTGTGGTTAAAGTAACCACATGGAGCATTGTATTTAGAGGGTTTGACTATAGATAGCCTTGATGAAATGGTAATATAGAGGGACTTCTAGCCCTCTATGATTGTGTCAGTTGCTTCATCTAAGATAGTCAAATCCTCAATTACACGTTGGCTTTCTCTGATGAACCCTCACAGAACTTCTTCCTTGTCATCCTTGTCCCACTTAATCCTAATATATTTATTAAGTATATACACAGTGCCGAATTTTCCTCAGAGTTAAATAAAGAGAAAGGGTTAAAGAGTTATGGTTACTAATGCAGAAGGCTATTGCATTATACTCCCTAAGCCGTACAATCATGTTCAAGGAAAGAGTTATCAAATCAATTTTACTTCCCTTACCCACTTCCTTTGTGTGTCGGATGAAGAGGGGTATCAGTTGACCTGTTCTTACTGGCAAAAACTAACCTGGAAATTAACATTTTATTGAGTGCCTCTCCATAGGCAACATGTCCAAAATGAGACATATTTAATCCTTCTGTATCCTTTAGTCTACAAGCCATGTTTCCTATCACATACTTGGAGGTTAAAATTACCCACCTATATTCATAGATTCTCCTTGTTAAGCATAACTGCAAAGTTGACCAAATTGCTTTCAAGTTCTTCTATCACCTTAGTAAAGTGCACATCAAAGATATTGTTATTATAGTTAATCAAAATCATATCATAAGTGCTTTGCAGTGCATGCAACAACATTTGATAGGGGTCAGTGACACAGATTTCCATAACACCAAGTTTACTCAGATTGACCAAGATCAAGGTGGCCAGCCCCCATTTAGATCTACCTGATGATGATAGAATAGCTGGTTTGCTCAGACAATAAAAACTATTTAGATTTCTTCTGTATTTATTAGATATCCTCCTGATTTAGTTTGGAGCAAGCAAACACTTATTTATATTTTTATCTATTTTAAATAAATTATTGTAACATCATTTCCTATGGGTTTATTTTATGTTCCTACCTCATTACATCTATGGGAGGGTGTTGCAGTACCTGTGGTTGGCAATGTGTAGTGCTGGACTTATTAAGTTAGTCAATACAAAAGTGTAAGTTACTACGAAGGTGCATTTTGTGAATACTGCAGAAAGATTAAACAAAGTGCAGCTTGTGAAGCAGGTCCATATTTTTTTCTTTATGATTAGCGATGTTTGCGTTGTTTATGTTGTGGTTTTTCAATATTTGGGTTGTTCCATATACTTAATGTGATGACAATATTTTGCGTGTATTTGTTTTTGTTGTTGACATGAAGTATTTTTAGATATTGGGAACAGTCAAATATTTTTCTCGTTTTTTCATATAGAATGAAAATTATTTTTGTAACACCATCAGGAGGGGGAGGACATTCCTTCATCCTAGCATTGAGCTGTTATCGTTCCAATTTACAAGAAGGGGAGAAACAATGTCCCAGCATACTACAGACCTATAAGTCTAATTGACAATAGCCCAAATATCTTTAGTAGGCAGGTTTTGTTAAGACTTCAAACATGGATATCAGACCACCATATCCTTGTGGATGCCCAGGCGGGCTTTAGAAATAAGATCAGCATCCTTGAGCAGGTCTTCCGCTTCAAGATGATATGTTGGAGCTATGTCATCTGGAGGCGGGACCCTCAATATGTTGCTTTCATAGATTTGTGGGCAGCATTTGACCTGCTGTCGAGGGAAAATCTGTGAAGGGTCTTGGAATCTTATGGCATCCCCGTGGATCTCTTATGGATTTTGAAGACACTACATGCTGAAACTTTTACTCACATAAGATTGAATATGGGAGGAGATCTCACAAATAGCATACCCATAAATTGTGGAGTTAATGATGCAGTTGAATGGTTGGGACAGTGCAACCACGAGGCCCCTAAATTGGAATGTGTTAGTGTCCTTATGTTTGCGGACAGTACGTACCTTATATCCAGAACACTGATGGACGTCCTATTAGTGTTAGATTGTTTTTCAGCATTTTGTACATTAAGGGGTCTAGAGATAAATTCTATAAGTCAAAATGTAAGGCAATGAACCCTCATTGGGTCTTTAGAGGTAGGATGAATATAGAGGGGGTTCCAAGTTTTGACTGCTTGGGAGTAAGACTGGCGGACTACAAATAGGAAAAAGTAGAGCCATTCTTCATCAAAGGGCATCAGTAAGTGGTAGGAAATATTAGGACACTTCTATGAGTTCCATGGCTCAAGTTCTCAAAGTATACAGAGCTACTGCTATGGCACTAACCACTTCCGGTGCTGAACTTTGGAGCTATGCTGATGCATATCCGCTTACACAGATTGAAAATAGATTCATTAGGATTCCATTCAACCTACCCCAGAGCACCCCACTTATACCTCTACGATTTTATTTAGCGCTAAATAAAATACATCCGGTATTAACCTTAAAACCATTATTGTATTGGATCTGCCTTTGGACTACCTTGCAGTTGGCACCCTATGGAGAAGCTATGATGGAGCTGATTAGACTTACCAGACATGTGTACACCCCATGGCTCAGAAAAATAAAACAACTGTGTGAAATTATTAGAATTGCAGATGTTTGGAACTCCCCAACAGAAATGGGCAAAGGTGTTACTCTAAAATTGAATCAAGCGTATTGGAAGTGCAACATGATGCAGATCTGGAAAGTTAAAAAAGAAGGGAGTATTAACAAAAATGTTTTAAATTACAAGTGTTCCCCTAGCTTCCAGCCATTCTTGAATAGAATTTGCCCGTTTCAGGCTAAATGTTTATATGCAAAGTTTAGAAATGGTATCTTGCCATTGTGATCTTTCACATCATAATGGGATAAAGGGGGGCACCTCACCATTTCACTGTCTACACTGCCCATTGCTCCAGGAGATGGAGGAACATTTCTTCTTTTCTGCCCAATGTACACGCTGCCTCTTACGATGTGGATTATTGCAGTATTTAAGCTTATTGGTGCGGTTCACTATTGGGAAATCCTAAGATTTATTAGAAGCGAAACAAAGGAGCAGATTGTGTTTGCTGTTTCCCGGTATTTATTTTGGTCTTGGAGATTTAGATCTAAATAAGTCTCTGCTTTCTCCGCTTAAAATGGATTTTAAGCTTTGTGGGGCAGAATAGATGTATTTTTCATATCTTAATTATGCACTGATGTTTTAACTATTATTAAGCGCTCTAGATCAACGGTTTAAAAATGTTTTTGTATATTCATGAATCTTTTTTGCGCAATATGAAGGAGTGTTTTTCAGGAACTGCCTTTGCACTTTAATATGGATGCGGCTAAAACCAAATTGCATTTGCAATTTACTATGATAACTTTGGCTGATATTACTATGATTTTTGTGCTCTTCATATTGCACCTTTTGATTAAAATAACTTTACTTGTAAGTAGCAGACGTATCTGTTTTAAGATACTTAGCAATTTGCACTGTGATCTCACTTTTACCAGTAGATAGTTTCTGTGTCCCAATTTGTTTGAATTATTTTTATGTATTACTTTTATGGCTTTTTTTGGTCATGAGCAGTTCATTGCGGGGGTATATGTGTTAGCTCAGGTAACTATAACTGCTGAATTTGAAGTGACGTTATAATTAGTTGAATATGACAGTGTCAACATAACGCTTTGAACTCAAAAAATTAATTTCACCAACTATAGTTCCCATGCACTCCTTTTTACATCACATATTATATCACTCATTGCACGTTCTATAACAACATTTATGCCATCAGTGATGACATTTCAATTGACATCTGTGAGAAATTATGTTGTTGGTCGACTGGTATGTGAAACTGGGTCAAGCAACAGTCACAATCCCCTCCAGGGTGAACCACAAAAAGTCACTAAATTAACCTGTGCTTAACCCTGGGTAGCTTGGCACAAAAAACAGTCAGACTTAAGTTAGATTTAATGTGTACAGTATTTATCTAGTGCACAAGCAGTAATAATGTGAAAACACAACTCAACAAAAATACCAAACCAATTTAGACAAATAGAGTACATTTTAATAAATAATTTGACACCAAAATGACTAAAATCCAACCAGTGGAACCAGAGTTATGACTTTTTAAAAAATGTAGTGAAAACTAGTACCCAAAAGAACAAAGCATCAACCACAGACATCTAATCGTGTGAGACCAGGTCAAAGTCGACAAATATGGACAACCATGATGGAGCACGGTTAGGATACAAGACGTGGATTTGTCCTGGTCAGCGCTTACCTTCCGACTTAGCAGAATTTCTGCGAAAAATGTTCTAAGAATGTAAGGTTCAGTGAGGCAAGCCTGGAGGAGGTGTCTGAGGATGGAACGACATTGGCGTCGAAGTTGTTGTGAAGATTTCGATGTTTGGACATAGTCTCTGAAATGGAAGTCAAAAATCTCCAGTGGGACGAGGCAGAGGGCTGCATCTGAAGACAGTTCCACAAGGCAAGATACCCCTTTGGCTAGAGTGAAGGCTATAGTGGGAGAAGCTGTGAAGGTAATCCGACAATGGCAATGCACCTCAAATTGATAGGCGAGCATGTTGGTCCCATCTCCTCCTGGTTCTCAGAGCATTTTTTGGCCAAAATGTTTCGCAGTCCTCAGTTTTGGGATATGGGCATCTGGGCACCTTTAGCACCACAAACATGTGTCCAAGGCTGGTGGGACACCTCTTGGGAGTTCAGGGATCACTCAGGCTTGGTCTAGATGTGGGTTCAAGACTGTGGTAACCTGTTATCTCCCTGTGGTTCTGTATAGGAGGCCAACAAACTAGCCCTTGGAGTCACTCTTGTAGTTGTGGGTTCTGCTGAGAATGCAGGGCTTAACAACAGGGCTAGCCTCTAAGGGTTCAAAACAGGCTCCAGATAGCATGGCAGTCCTTCCAGGTGCTGTTATATTCCAGAGTTAGGCCCGTGTAGCGAAGCAGCTTCTTTCTTACATTACCCTCACAATAACATTTCAGCCGTGCACTTTTTGCATGTATGACAATGTTGTATTAGTTTTTCTGAATCTACTTTCTTTACATATCCAGCTTCACACAACATTATCACGATGCCTAGAACATCATGTACTAGGCCTCTTTACGCACTATGTACAAATGTCATCCTATCTTCATCCATGGGGCGACAGAGCTATCTACATATCCATAGCATCGCTAATGTACACGTACATCGCAAGTCTGCTTTCTATTATAAATAATGAGCATCCTGATAGATTAGCAAAGGAGGGACTGCAGCTGACACCGGGGTCCCTGCATGCTTAGACTTCACCATGCAACGGTCTGACATATCCATGAGGTGGTGTCCAGTTTGTGACAAAGACAGGCTCCTACATTCTCTCTCACCAGGTAATGGGGTTGGATCATCCTTTGGGGGGATTTTTGGCTTCACACCTACACACGCTCTAGGTACAGTCAGAGTAGGGTTTAGCACAGTAGGGGTACGCCAGATTACTGCCTCGTTTATATGCCTGCATATATACACTGTTTCAGCACCATGGTATAACTATATCTTCTATTCAAGCTTTTGGTGCTTGTAATCATTTTCATCTGCTTCTGTCTCCTGATTATCACAGCACATGTATTCTATATAAGAATAATGTTGGTTCAATAATATATATTGAAAATGTCCCACTGTGTATTATGTATATTTCTCTGAACACAAGTGAGCACAAGTGACTGAGCGAAAGGTTCTGATCTGTTTCCACAATGCCTGAGGGGTCAGTGTTGTCATGTTCAGCGGTTGCCAGAAACCATTTGCTCCCTGAAAAGGTAGGCTGGATTACGATGACACTGTGAGCTAGCTGGTCCATAGGCCAACATATCCTGCGGGGGTGCCTGGATTCAGTCTAGGCACCAAGTCCCTAGTTTATGTTGTCCAATAAACATGCAAATCCTATGGATTAATAGGAACTATACGGCATGGTGCTGTCAACATTGGATGGGTTGAGCCTTATTTACCTCCAAACCAGAGACATCCATGGTAGGAAGGACAATCCGCATCAGCTGAGTGGGTATTCCCTTTCTATTGGCTGTAGGTTATTCAAGCTTGTAGGATAAATATTCATCCGATGTTGTAAAGTGAGTTGCTGTTGCAATATAACAGAAATTGTAGTATCTCCAAGAAATAAGTGAGCAAAACTCTAATATTCATTGCCAAATGAAAGAAAACATTTTTCCCTTAAAGATCTGCAGGCAAAACTCACTGTAACAGGTCAGGTAAACAGGTGGTGTATGAATCACCGAAACCAGCGTTGCACTGAACAAAAACGATCTGAAGAAATGATTCACCGAACAAACGCTGCTTTGTTTACACAGCTGATGGTGGATTTGCTTCGTTATTAACCAATATGGCCACCACTAAGCGTGTGACGTCAGCACGCTTCTCGCAGAGCCAGCAGGGAAGTAAGATCCGATGACGGCACTGGAGCGGACTGGAATGGCAGAGAAGCGAGACTGGAAGGTAGAGAGCGAGCAGGTAAGCGACTTTCAAAAGCGGCTTCCTCGTGTCTCGCGCACCATGAAATTATAGTAATCCAAAATATTGTCCACCAACCTGACGCGAAATATAAAGTTGAAGATTTGTAGAAGTACAATGGTATTAGTCCGGTGGGCTTCAAGATGTCGGGCAACCAAATTATCAGGAAAATCAGCGATAACCCACTCCTGGTACCAATTGTAGTATGTAGGGAGTCGCCAATAAATCCAAGAGGCTGGCCACATGTAATCCACAATTTTATTCCAAATACGAGTATAGTGGAGAAGAGCAAGAAAGAGCCCAAGAAAACAGCAACCGATAGGTCAGGAACATAACAGCAACTGATCTCCATGGAATAATCATGACATAGCTAGAATCTACAGTAAAGGTTCTAAACATTTAAAGCAACAGCGAATAAATAACACACCAGTATACCACACCCACATTGTGCTAACCCTATCTCCATAAATTCATTTAATTAAATACCTTTTTCTGAACAATGACCGAACAAGCTGAAGATATTGAAGAACAAGAAGTTAGACTAAATACTACAGAAAATTGCATGCATGCAGTTACTATGAAATTCGTATATTATGGCCTCCCAGCAACGAGTGGAGACATAACCTTCATGGTTGAGGCACACAAAGAATTCAGAACAGAGGTATTCTATTCCTGGGTTAAATTTCCAGCTGCAGATGCACATACACAATTGTTTCACACTTACATTGAAGATGAAGTACTATGGGGATACATAGAAATTTCGTTAACTTCCCAAGAGCACATAAATTGATCTAAAAATGCCCTCACCATACCGTAGAAAATGTGAGACATGGTCAGCTCAGGAAAGAAGGAGTAACCTGCCCTGTCTTAGCTGCTTATACACCGCATTCTAATCTCTCTAATTTAAATGCAACAGAAATAAGAAAATTATACAAAGATCTAGTCAATCTTTACAGATACCTCACGTAGTACATTATGCGAACACTCACAGTTAACCCAGCGCAGACAGCTTAGGCTGCACAAGCACAATTAGCTACTACGGTTATCAGCCATAAAGCACTGAATGCAGTTATGGGAAAAGTTCCCACCGGTCAGGAGCAAATTCCATCCTGGATAGCACAGAAAACTGGTTAGCTTCAAGCAGTATTTCCCAATGTGGGCCTGCAGGAGAAACACAGAATGGTAACAATTTGCTTGGGTATGGGAGTGGCTCCCATGGTAAAAGATTGTGCCACTTGGGGTACAGCCTTTGCTGCCATTTATACCAGAACACATGATACCCCTTCAATATCAATTCTACCTGAGGTACTGAAACAAGTACAGAAAGAGTATGGGGCAGCACTTGCCCTGGAATTAGGAATGAAACTGTTAGGGAACTTTGACACAGTATCGTCTATATTGTTAGGTAACATAAAAGGGGAGGCAGTGGCACTGGCTATACATCACCACCTAAAGGAACTCACTCCTGCACAGCAGGAGTGAGAATTACCTAAAATTATTGAAGAAACCTATGCTATGCTGGGTGGAGATAATTTAAGGGTTAAGGGTAGTTCTGAAAAGGATAACTCCATACAAGCACCTGATTCTTCCAAGACGAAGTGGGATAATAAACAACATAAAACAAGATCGCGGGCGGGTCTCCTCAAAAAGAACCCACTGATAAAAAATGTAACCTGAGAAACCATGATAATATTAGAAAACCTGACAGGTATCAAGATTCTGATACACGTTCCTCTCATTCCTTTCAGGATTCATCCCATACGAGTTCAGAGAGAGATGGACGGTCAGAGCACAGATCTGAAGTGCAAGTGAAGCTGAAAAGGGAAACACATTGCACTTCAGACTAGATCCTTAAGGAGGACAAACAAAAGACTCCTAAACCTCAATTCAAAAAGAAGAAGGTAGCCAGGATCAAAATAAACATGCCCAGGCTGCTCAGAACTCTGCTTCTGAACGGGGAATGGGCAGTGACAATGCGGGACAACGTGGCAGACGTCACAATAGCTCACCGGAACTTGATGGATTATCTGGCAGTAGTAGTGCTGAGTGAGCATATCACGGTGGAAACACCTGATACAAGGGTAAGTGTCCCTCATTGTTTATACAAAATTACACTGCAATTGAAGGGGGACATATCCAGGATAGTTAAGGGTCTCTTTTGGGAGAACCTGACTTATGGTTATGACATTCTTTTGGCTGAAAAGTATTGCACACCTGAGTTTGTAATGGAGTACCCAATGGAGGAAACATTAATACAAGCAGGAGCGGTCACTAGCGCTAGTTCCTGCACTTTACCAAAACCTTGTTGGGTGGGATGAGTCTCCTCAACATGAGATCCCATTAAAATCAGTCCCTCAACCCCAGAGACAATACCCAATAAAAAATTAAGCTAAAAAACAAGTTAGGGAAATCCTAGAACAACTTGAGTACCAGGGTGTAATAGAAAACTGCACCTCGCCCATGAATAATCCCTTGTTTCCCGCAATGAAATTGGACAATTCATACCGTCTAGACTTCCACAAGCACATTTGCAGTACATATTGCTGCACTAATGAATAACATTGTGCAGAAGAAATACAAAACAACACTAGCTATCTAAAATGAATTCTTTTGCCAAAATATAGTGTCTGGAAGCAGATAATTGACAGCATTCCCGGCACTAGGGTCTCTGCAAAAAGTTTTGTCACTCACCACAGGGGTAGAAGAATAGGTCTGGCCTGTTTTCAGCAAACGTTACAGAGTTACTTCAAACGTGTGATGAGGAGGCATTGTCCTATGTAGATTATATTTATCTGACAGAGGATGAGTTAATGGAACACTTGGCTAGAGTAAATGACATATTTCTAGGGTTTGCTTGCCTAAGTTACAAATGTAATTTTAAAAAATAAGAAATTGCCCACCTCAGTGTCCTATTTCTAGGATACAAATTGTCAAGTGAAGGCAAAAGCCTGGCAGCACACTTTGAGAAAAATGTGCCCTGCTCTAGCCTCCGACAACTCGAAAAAGAATACAATGCATTTTAGGATTTTTAAATTTTGACAGAACAAACATTTTGGATTACGCAGAACGAGTTAAAGCCATTCTATGACTTAATGAGACCTGATTTTTCAATCAGTCATTGGACACAGGAACATAAAAACATTTTACGTTCCATACAAGCTGTCATGATAGCTTCCAAACATTTGCACATGCGTGTAAATTTGACTAACCTGGTAATCTGCATAGTTGCTAGACCAACCAGGTATACATATATCACTTTCAAGAGGGTGAAATGGTACTCATTACAAACAAATCGCATTTGTACACAAATGCTGAAATGCGTTTTGCACCCACTGTGAAAATTCTCACAGTAGTACAGACTGCTGTAGTGAGAGAGAGCGAGAGCACTGGCTCAGGGTAAGCTAATAATTGTAGTTACCACAGTACCGACTTAGAGGTCGTTACCAAAGCAAGCGTCCCAAATGCTAAAGCCTTTATCCACGATGGATCCAGTGGGCTAACTCTCTCATTGCAACAGATGTAGACTACAGATTTGATTCTACACTACAAGCACAAGAATTCCTGCAGTACGAACAAGAATATGCTCTGCTGAATGCAATAATGCCTCTAAATCGATATGAAATTATCATTTATACTAATGGATCTGCTCAACCTGCCATAGGGACATGTCAATAATATTCAGCGACATGCGGAATCAAAAAGGGGCACATGCGTGATGGAAAGTTTCGTCCTGGAAAAACACACTCGCACATCCCTAGGGGACTGTACAGTGCAGGTGGCAGAGCTAAAAGCCCTGATGAAGGCCCTACAAAGTACGGATCCCGCATTCCCCCCCCTTAGGTGAGGCAAGCATCTGTTATGTGCAACATTGACACTATACAATATACTTAATTGGTAACCTAGCTAATGGTGATAATGAATCCCACATAGATGGGTAACCCCTACTGCACACAGTGTTTAATTGGTATAACAGTGCTGAGAGAAAAATAACTTCCCCCAGAAACTCGAGCCCTGTTACATAACTAATGCCCTCTTATGGGCAGCCTTTAGCATGTATCAAGCACTTCACAGTTAGGGAACCTCTCATGAGAGATGAAGCAGACACAAGTAGAAAAGTGGGTATTATAAACAATGTGTACCCTACGCAGATAGTTTACCCTATACCACACTGTTTACAGACAGCCAAACCCTTATGAGAAATATACCACAGATTATTAAACAATATCTACTAAGAACAGTGTTCATTCTATTCAAATCCCTGTCCTTCAAGAGACAACTTGCTGTAAACATCGAACATGTGAAGGAGTTGAAGAACATAACACCCACACCGTTTATATTCTGCTGAAAATGTTATAGATAGATCAACCACTGTGGCTTATAATGGACATGTACATTGGGTAAGTACCTGGTGAACACAGTTGTCTTTCCTATATAGAAATGATCGTGCTTGATACGATCCCTTAAAATACTCAAGGGTGCTTACGATACTTAATATTTACTACATACAATCATTGCACTGCTACAAACATTTTTTTCAAAAACAAAAAACCTGCGTGCGAGTCATCAACTGTCACCTGCACACAGTGTTCGTACTGTACACAAAAATGTATAATGTGCTCAATACCTCTAAACATCTATGACCCATTAGGAGCATTAAGATTTTGTAAACACTTACACCTGTTAGCAGCAAAGAGGTTGTACAAAATTAGGTAGAGAACTAGGATTATACTTACCTGCCACTATGCAAAGTATAAAACAAACTAACACACTCATTAGATGATGTCATCTGTGATGTCTTAAATGATGCCATAGAAAATGTAATAAGTTATCTAATATGTGAAGTCATAAGCAGTGTATGGAGAGGGTGCAAGTTATAGTTAGCTCTGCTAAATAAAACTGGTAAATTTCTGTGCTTTTTTTAGTTATGGTAGCACTGACAGATTCACCTCAATATAACGTCGCCTAAACCTTTGTTTTTTCAAGTGAAAGAAACAAATATATATAAGATATTTTTCTACTGTTTATATTTTTTAGCAAATTTTTGGTGTATTTTGATATTGTCTTTGTTCAAAATGTTGCAAATGTCATGGAAGAAGGAAACATCCTTATAATATATTCATTCTCTAATCAGAATAAGGCCCCTAATCTGGTGCTGTAGAAAGTTAAAACCATATGTTCTATAATGAAAGAAATATAAGTTATGAGATTGTGGTAAAGGGAAAAAGTGCTGTGCAGCATTAAATGGAAAACTTTTAAATGCCTAAAGATGAGAGTGTGGGATAGTGCAAATACTTAGCAAAAAAAATGTGGGGTAGTAGTTTGAGGTTATGTTTTCTTATATAGATTTGTAGATGAGGAACCTGGATACCTGTAATGGCAGCCAGGCTCTTGAGCATACATATGTGGTAGCAGGCAGACCTCATTGCCATGACTTGTGCCATCATGTTGAGCATGTTGGATGGTCCCCAGGTTTCTGGTGTGGTTGGTGGGTGTTGGTGTCTGTCATAGCTCCGCCGGATACCAAATGGCATCCACTATTCTGCAATAGAGAAAGCAACATTTTAGAGAAATATTCACAAAGTCAGAGTTTCAATCTGAACATGTTTTAACCATCTGAATTAAATAAATAAAAGCAGTCATCACTTTGGAAACTTCACTGGAACATATAATTAGAATGAGTGCACTCTGCACAAGGTAATAAAGTAGCAGAAATGAATATTTGAGGTATAAAATCGGCAGACATTTAGGGGCATATTTTCAAGAAAGTGGCGGAGCACGGCATTAGCCACATTGACTTATCGCTGCGCTCCGCCACTTCTGAAACACAGGGCTGCACCATATTTACTAGAAGACGGTGTAGCCCTGTGTTTCTCCCTACACTGGTATTTAGCTCTCTATCGCCAACGCAGGCACCCTTACACCATAGTGCAAGAGAGCCTGCATTGAGAGAAATGATAGTTTATGTGCCAGAAGGTGTTCTTTCCTGCACATAAACAATCTCAAATGGCGTTTTGAAACTTCTATATGTGCTGCCTAATGCAGCACACAAAGAAGTTGCAAAACATCATTGTTTTAATGATTGTTTATGTGCAGGAAAGGACACCTTCCTGCACATAAACAATCAATGGCGTTTTGCTGTTTCAATGTGTGTTGCACATCGCAGCACACATGGAAACAGCAAAAACGAGGAGAAATTAAACATTTCTCCTTGTTGCACAAGGGTAAGACCAGGTTTTCCATGATTTTAGTTTTGGCGCTGCCCCATATTTACGGCAACCCTGTCAATATGGGGCAGCATCAAAATCAATGGGTGTTGCGGTGGAACAGCCACCACAACACCCACTGCCTGCCCCTTTCACGCTAAGTATAGCATGAAAAGGTTCCTTATTCACAAGGCAGCGTTAAGCCACGTTAAATGGTTTAACACTGCCTTGTGAATAAGGCAAAGCCCTGATCACCTCACGAACGTCACTAAAAGTGCCTTTTAGTGACGTTCATGTGGTGATAGGGGCTTGTAAATATGCCCCTTAGTTTGCTAATTTTTCTTATTTTTTAATTCAACATCTTGGTCTTGATGGAGCACAAAAGAGACTTAGAGTCTGGTGGAGAGAGTACTATGTCACAAATGTGACAAAGTACCCTGTCTGCCAAACTCTTGGTCTGCCCACCCTATTAAGAGTCAGGTGGACCATCAGCTTTGTGTCAGGGATGCCCAAGTAGGCTCTGTCAAAGGAAAGCTTACTCCAGCAGCTGGACAGAATGGTGGCTGTTGGAGTAAAGGCATCAATCCACCCTCCTTATGCATCCCTGATGATCTGATGTTCTTTTTTTCTGTCAGTCATGTCCAGGTTTTCTCTGGCAGTGATAGACAGAAAATTGAAACTAAAGACACCCTGTGTGTGGAGTCCTTAGTTAATTGTATTTCATAGAAACACTCATGTTTTGGGAGTTTCTTTATGAAAAACAAAGAGTTTGGGAGAAGGCCTTCAAAACAGACAGTGGGCACCCACCAAACTTCCAGTATTCTCAGAGGAACTGACATAACAGTAGTTCCTCTGAAGGAACAGAGATCACTGCTGGGCCGATGGTGATTTCTAAATTTGGAAGGCAGTAGTACATCATGGTGGCAGATGTAATAATGGTGGAAAACATTACATCTGCCATCATGATGTACTACCACCCGCCAAATTTAGATGGATGGTGGGGTGCCCGCAAAACTCTAAATTGGGCCCAGAGTCTTCCTGCCCCGACAAAATGCTGTGTAGCCAGCCTTGCTGGTAGAGGAGACAAATGCATCCACTGTAGTAATCTCTGTTTGAAACCAAAGTCACAGGTTTGAAACACCATGGGTCTACTCAGTATTTTATCCTCCTGAGGTAACTAAATTAGGTACTGTTTAGTACGATATCAACAAACATCTGTTGTACAGTGCCAAGAACCCCTGGGCGATGGTCCACTTTATGAAACAAAATTATATTACACGTTTAGAGCAACAATATAATACTCTGAGGGGCTCCTGAATCCTTGAACAAAGGCAGGGAGGCACATTATTCACCACAGATAAGATGAAGACTTACAATTACACGTGTTTTAAATGGCTTTGTTTTTTCTACCTCAGGGAATGTATGCATAAAATGTTACTAGTGTCACCATACTCGGGTCCAGCCAAGAGAGAATTACTGACTGGAAGTACTTTGGAACCATTCAACCTGAAACCTCAAGTTTGCAGAAACAAGGCTGGAAAGGGTGGCAACGTACTTAACTAAATAACCAGGATTGATCAGAAATTGGATTCTTTTGATAACAAAGTGAGAAGTGTGACATCTATATGTCAAAACGAATTATTCATCTCTTTAAACAAAAATGTGTGATTTACGAATGTAATTCGAAACTATGCTTCCAATTGTAATAGTTACAAAATATACATAACATTATGAAGAATTTCACACTGTGTATGCCTGCCGGATAACAATTAAGGGTGGGCGTAGTTCGCGAAGTAGCACTTCGCGAAGCTACGCAAAGTGAAGTTCGCACTACGCGAGCTACGCGTAGCACTTCGCAAACTGCGTAGTAACATGTTCGCACTGTGCAAGATGTTGTTTTCAATGATTGCACAGTGCGGACAAGCAACCGGCACTGTGCAATCATTGAAAATGGCATCTTGCACAGTGCGAGCTGTAGTTTTCTGCTGCTCGAGTAGATTTTTACTCGAGCGGCAGCTTTCTCAACGCGAACTGGTAGTTTCTCATCGCGAGCTGTCGCGAGCATACGTGACCCCTCACAATGAGAAACCTGACCTCCTCGCGTTGGGAATCTCGCCGGGAGGTTTATTTTCCATGCTCGCGATCGCGAACAAGGAAAAAGTCTCGCCGGGATGTCATTTTGCTTGCTCGCGGTCCTCAACGTCAAGTTGGCGACCGCGAGCAAGCAAAATATTACCGCAGCACTACGCAACACTACGCTACGCGTGTTCGCACTGTGCTACGTGCAGTTCGCGTAGTGCGAAGTAGCGCGAACTTCGCAAACTACGCGAGCGTAGCGTAGTGCTTCGCCCAGGCCTAATAACAATTTTAGCTATCATATTCAGATGAGGAACAGAAATTAGAAATGCAGAAATGTCACCACAACTTCATAAACGTGCATTTCTATCAATAACAGAGAAATGGAAAGCTTTAGCATCCTCCAAGTCTTTAGCATTGTAAGTGTACAAATGTACTCTACTAGAGCTATCTATCCAAGTAGATTGTTTTGTAAATGTTTGAAGGCTGTGACATGAAAAAATAACCCTAAATAGAAAGACAGATTCCCAGCAAAGATTCATCAATACACTGGGCTGACTGGAGACTGGAGACCTTTGGGGATTGAATGCTGGGTAGAGAAAGAGTGGGGGAGAGAAAAAAAGAGAGAGCGAATGGGGAAACTAAGAGAAAGGTGATAAGAGAAAGCAATACCAACAGAGAGTGATAGAGAGATAGACATACTAGTCCTGGCCTGCTACTGTGTTTTCCTGAATTCCTGGTTACTTACAACTAAGAACTCTGACAAGAATGAAGGCCCTGAAGGACTCTAAATAAGGCCCAATGCCTCTTTGTGTATCCACAAATTGTTAATAAATGGTGTCTACTGTGTGCTTTTTCTAGACAAATTGCATAAAGAACTGTATCTTTGCAACTCTTTGTTTACGAGGAAATTATCATTTAGAGAATTTGTAAAATCGTTTTTAGCAAACGCACATCACAGATTTCCAGAGTTTTCAAACTGTTGAACTTGCAAATAAAATTATTATAGGTTTCATTATCACATTCACACAAAACACTAAATTCAGCAAATTGAAAATAACATCTGAATTATTAAATTATAGGGACCGAAACTGATTTCACAGTAATCAAGTAAATCATGGATTGGGTATGACAAAAACCTCTTGCATTGGCTTGCAGTGACATTTAAAAAACAGCACTTTGATGTGAATGTTAATAAAGTCCTGATGTCAGCTCTATCAAAATTGTTTTGGTTGTTGAAAGGTTCAATTTAAGCACAGGATTCATTTATGTTTCACAGGTAAAATGTTCTTTTCAGATCAAAGTGACAGTCCCTTTTAACTAGCGTCTAATATTAACTGCATGAGTACTGTTTATAGTATTTTATATTAGTGACGAATCCCGATCTGTTACAGTAATACATTGGAGTGTACTGTTTGCATAAGCCTCCCTGGGGTAAAGTCTCTGTCCCGACTAGTCAGAATGCAAATGTATAAAATCACTTCAATAAATGTAACTTGTTAACATCCGATTCAATATCAGTAATTAGGATATCTCATCACTAAATATATCAACAACTTCACCAAATCACAAATGTGTGTTCGTAGCAGAATGTTAATACATTTGCATTTTGGACCACCAGAGCGTAATGTTGCAAGACTCATTAAATGACTGCTTGATGACAGTTCACCACGTCTAAGAAGAACACATGCAATATGTCATACTCTATTGAGTGACAAAGTGGAGACTCTGGAGTTTATCATGTACCTTTTTAAAAAAATGATGTTAAAATGAAAAGCCCCAACCAGTTTTTTGGGGGCTTTTTACACATAAAAACATATTTACCTCGGTGTGGTGGCTGAAGTGCACTTTTTCATTATTAGTCAAACACTCAATATTTGGAATTACTTTTCCAAATCATTTTCTCAATTCTTCTCATTTGATGCCTAACTCAGCTTTTGGTGCCCAACTTTCAAAGTAGAATTTCTCTAAAGACGTTTCCCTTTCAGTGTTGCCAACTCCAAATGTAGATTACCAACATGTCAAGTGAAGAAGCATTTGTAACTGAAATGAGAATCTCTGCTCGTCCCTCATTCAGAAGCCATTTCTGATTTTTCTGACAGGTCTTGCTTAAGCCTTGAATACCTTATTCACACAGCAGATATCCACGCCAAATTTGTGTCCTTTTTTCGCACGTTATGAAATCTAAAGGTACCCCAGATTTGTGCATCTCTCCGAAAGGGAATTGAGAAAATAAACAAAATGGAACAAAATCAAGCCCTTAATTACGATGGTGGGGGGACCCCCCACAGACAGGCCATTAGTGGTGATCCACCCGACATCCAGGGCATCCATCAGACCGCCACATTTCGATGCAGCCAGTTGGACCACAGAAGTCGGGGGTAGGACTGCCGCCTCCGACAGGATCCAAGATCCTGTCGGGGCAGTGGTCACACTCCAAACCCTACAATGGAGGCGGTGCCTGTGCAGGCACCGCCTTAGGGATTAGGATGTGCCTGGCACACGGTGTATGGATGTGCACAAAGTGCCTTTTCCTACTGCCGCTTCAGCTGCAGCCCTTTTCCTGTGCCGCTTGTCAATTTGCAGTAGAAAAAAGCACTTTCCGACCACCTGGTCAGGTCATAATAGGGTGGGTGGAACTGCTGACTCATTTTCGCGCAATCACCTGCCTGATACGATGGCGGCTGGCAGTCTGACCGACAGCCATCGTAATGAGGGCCTTAGTTTTGTTTTTGAAAATTGTGAAAAATGTGTTGTGCAAGAATGTATCAGTGGTCCCAGAAAGATATACATTTATAAAACTTTGGAATTCCCCAAGGGGTCATTTGTTCATAACCCGCATAAATTTCCCAAAGAAGCTAATTATTGAATTTAAAACCAAATTAATGTAGGAAAAGATAGAAATAGGTGACATTGTTTTCATCTGTAATTTTTGACCCATGGCCAATTTATAAAAGTGATATACAAAGTGAGATGAAGCTTATAAAATCTAATACAAGATGCATAGATATGAAGGAAACCTATCAATGTTTGAAATGTGGCCACAGAAAATGAGATTAGGAATAGTAATTATTTGTAGAACTCTGAATTTGTGGAAACTAAAAATATAATGTGATTTAAAGTTTTTTTTTTGTAAAATGTGTTTTTTGTAGATGAGCCAACATTTGGAAGACAGAAATGGAGAGACATTATAGTAGCAATAACAATTATTCTACTGTAATACATTCCCACAGTTTTCCTGATAAAAATGATGCCACGCGTTTGTGGAGGGGGCTATTACCAGGGACAGGAAAGCCTTAAAAATAAAAAAGGAAACAAGAAGATTTTGCCTTAGAATTTCACTCCTTCTGATAATGTGGGTAGCTGTGTGTGAGGGAAATCTATGACAGAAAACATTAACAAAGGGAGGGGGTTAAGAGGAATATCAGTAGAATCTTCCTCCTGTCAAGCTTTTCATAAACAATGTGATTCTACCCTGTAGTAGCGAAAATTATTTTTAATTTATAATTTTTCAGTGAACAAAAAAGTGCTCCATGAGGTGTCATGGGAAGGCACTAACAGGCACATGCATCAAAGAAAAAACCGGTCGCAAACGGGCAGATTCTCTGAATCTGCCCCTTTGCGACCGGTATTTTTGCATTTGGGATGCATCATCCCAAATGCAAAAATCGCAATTTAAGTAATCTCTAAATTGCGATTACTTAAATTGCGATTGCATTTAAGGAATCTCAAATTGAGATTCCTTAAATGCAATGCATTAAAGTAAAAATATTAGCGATTTCGCTAATAGGGGGTGCAAATTACCATGAAGTTGAACTTCATGGTAATTTGCAAAAACGTTGAAAAATGCACTAAAGTGCATTTTTCAAAGTTCCATTTTACACACACACATGCCCTTGGGGCATGTGTGTGTGCAAGATGTACTCATATGCAGATTTCAGGGGTGCAACAGGGTGTACTTTTGACACCCTGGCACCCTTGAAATTGCATGAGCAATTTGCGATTCTCTAATTGAGAATCAGAAATTGTGAAAGTCTTCCAATTCAATCCTATGGGCCTCTAGGCCCATAGGAATAAATGGGGAGGTATTCCTTAATTGCGACTCGCAATTTGCGAGTCGCAATTAAGGAATGTTTAGAAATCGCTATTTTGTAAGCGATTTCTACATGCATAGCCTTTTGCTATTCCTTATTAGCGAATCCTTATTTTTCGCTAATAAGGAATCGCAAATGGCATTGTTGATGCATGTGCCAGTAAGTGTTTTTAAAATACCCCTCACACACTATGAATCCCATGGTGTCATGCTTCATCATAGGGGTCTTCCTGTCCCTCTACGGTACGGGGCGTGCTGCTACCAGTAAGTATGTGGGAGCACTGTTGTTTGTGAAGGAATAGGCTATGTGTATTGTGATGGTGAGAGTGGTAGGGTTAGTGAATAGTTACAAAAAAGATTACAAATTCTCTGGCTAGTGGAAAAAACAAATTTATTCAATTCCCTGGCTGAGAATATTAAAAAAGGGGGGTTATGTAGGGTGTGTACCTTAACCTGATATTCCCTACTGGGTCAACATGTTTCGTAAGCAGTCCCCACTGCTTTACTCATCAGGACCTAAATATGTCCCTACTAAACTCACATTTTTTTTTTTTTTTTAGATTAAATGAATTGTATGCCTATTACTCAAAAACCAAACTTAAAAAATTCTGCAAGTTTGGAGAAGGTTTGTAAGGGTACAATGACCCTTGTCGTTTTGAAACAACACATTTTCAGTATCTGAAATGATAGATGTGGGTTGCATGGGTGTCACTACATTTTCTAGCCTAAAATGTTTTTCAAACATTATCCTTGGCTGAAATTGCAGATTTTCCTCACACTTCTTTGAGGGAAACCTCCACAATCTGTGGAAATCCACAAACATCCTCACATCTAGTGTTTGCCCACTTCTCTCAATAAAAACAGCACTTCACCTGTATGGCTATACTTCTCACTAAAGGAATGATTTAAACAGCCACGGTCCATGCAGATAGCAGCGGTGGGACGGTGGAGCCGGGTGGGGGGTATTCCGACACATGATCATGAGGTAAACCTAATTATTTATTTAATTTTCCCTCAGCATCGTCCCACAAAATCCCTCCTACCCGGCCCCACTGCCACACCACTGTTACCCCCTAGTGATTACTACGTGATTCTTTGGGAGCTCCGTTACTGGACCTTTCTTTTCCAATTAGCTCCCTGTCCCCCCCTCTACATTGTGTTTGGATTTAAACCATAACCACATTAAGTCAATGTACTTTCTATGCCAGTCGACCCTGTGGCCAAACTCTCCAGCTGCACCATTTGTGATGTTTCTATTGACTGTATTCGGGTTCACCGCACATGCATACCTGCCAGTATATATGTAGTCATGAAAACTGTGGGAAGGATGAATGCTTTAACATTCTTCATTAACATGAAAAAGGAGACTGGCATCATAGGCACCTAGTGGGGTGCTCATGACATTTCAATTGTGTAGGAAGGTATACTCTATTCCACATAGTGTTGCATTCTTCATCATGGAATAATCCCAGTTAGTAACGGGGAACTTCCTTTTGTGCTGCCAAGAATTTGTCTGGCACAGAAGTGCCATGAGCATTGAGATTTTACAGACCCGTATGTGGGGTTGGAGGGATGAGTGTTTGTAGTATGACCCATGTGAGTAGTGATGGATGTAATAATCTGTTTGTCACTCCTGTCTTGACCATCTACCTTCTATCTGTGTGAGACACCTATGAAACCTATCTCTAAATGCCTCTGTCTCACTCGGAGTCCTGACTAATATTGTACTGATGGGCAGGTGCCCTAAACTAACGTTGCCCTGGGGCCACTTGCATAGACTCAGGAGGACTTGTCTTTTTTGTGCTTTTATTGTGCTATTTGCACTTGGCTGGAGCCATCTTTGGATGGAATTTGGCTCTTAACACATGCCTGCCAAATGCAGTCAACAACTAACAAATCCAACTCCTTGGACTGGGTGGTAGCATACTGGGGGATGTCAGAGATATTCTGTGCCTCACTCGTCGGATATTGAGTATATCTACACTGAGAAAGTTGGGATAGAGTTGCTGTGGGAGACTCTCCTAAGTTGCTTGAGAAGCATTTCCAGAAAGACTAAGGACCTTAGACTATGGTGGACAGAGTACTCTGTCAAAATTTGGTTCATGTATATGCAGGGCATTGACTATAATGTTCTTGTACTGAGAAGTACAGAATATCTGTCATGTTTTGATGGAGGAAGAAAGTACGTAGTGGGTCACAAGTTCAAAGGTGCTGAAAGAAGGAGTGCTGACAGTTCTGCAGCATTCCCATATAACAGTAGAAAAGTTCAGATAGAAAACAAACTATTATAAAAAGGACTTTGCAATTTTTTCTTTCATTATTTATTGTGCGTTCAAAGGCAAGTGACAAATATCAGACACCTATTTCTGAGCAACAGTTGATAATTCTTTTGACATTTGTTTGAGTTTTATCGTTTTCTGGCTGAAATAGGGGGAATGTTGTATTGTGGCCCTATTGACATTCTTGCCCTGCTTGAGTATATGAGAATGTGAGAGAAGGCTAAATTATGGTACAAAGTTAATAACACACTTTTATATAAAAATGTTTGTGACTATACAATTTAAATATTCCAAGAATTTCAAAACATTGCCATTGACCTCGGCTGTGATGTGCAAGTCATAAGTAATAATCTCAACAAGGACTTCAAATTGAGTACCATAAGATTGGGTAATAATAACACATGTTCAATTCAATTCAAAAATACGTTATTCGATTTAAACACAGTAAATCATAAAAGTACAAAAAACATAAAATACACTGATAAATACAAGCATAACAAAGTAAAATCTCATATCACCTTACAGAGCCAAAAGCCCCAGCTAAAAGCCATGATACATAAAAGCAGACCTTAACATTAGATAAAAACTGCATGTAAAGCTGTGCTGGCCTGACTTGTTTAAAATCCTTATTTAGAACAAGTAGGTGAATATACTTATGTCGTAATGATGCATATTTGTGACAAATAAAAACTACACGTAAAGTATCAAATGCACAACTGGTATCACATGCGCAGATTGGTAGTTCAGAGGATCTATGTCAGCCTACTAACAGTTGTGGGAACAAATTCAGGCGAAATTAGGATAACAAGCGTCTGTGAAAAATTGGCTTGCCTGTAGTCAAATACATTTCTGTATGACTCATGGATTTAACCATGGCATATTGGATCCCAGATTTTTTAGCCAACATACTATTATATCTTGATTCGTGTGCTTTTGCTCGGAACGCTTTCCTAACCCACCCAACATCTACCTTAATAATTTGCTCAAGATTAAAAAATATATGTGAATAGCCCAGATCGCATAAAGTGCTTTGAACATAATCTATCCCGCGAATATGGTAGCTAAAAACCAATGTAAAACAATCTTTCCCAATTAATCTACTTACAACTAGTTCTTTTTTGACCATGCATTCATCCTTAATAATAGGAGGGTGGATTTTAATGAGATCCTCAATAACATCTGCCCCAAGCACCTTATGATATCTCCATTTGCATGCTCTGTGGCAACCTCAAAAGCTACCTGTATAAGAAGGCAAGACTTTTATCCCCACACCTCTGAGCCGAAAGACACTGATGGAACTTTGCTCTGTACAGCTCTAATAAGGATTGTTCATGAACATGGCCCAGATGTCTTGCAATACTATGGGCAACCCTATTGAAAGACTCCACTTGAATTCTCAGTAAAGGGTCTCAGCTCAATTTACTGTCCAACCAAATGCTACGATCACAGAATTCCTTCGTGTTTTCAATAAGATGGCCGCCAATCATAAAAGTCTTTGTTTTAACATGATTGGGACCTATCACCATTGAGTAAGATTTTGAGAACTTTGTTTTAGGCCCATTTTCTCCATAAAATCATAAAAACTACTTAATAAAAGCTGCAGACAATTTGCTTTATGTACCATTAGCACTGTGCCATCAGCATACAGCAATGCAGGGTAAACTACCTTTACAACGCAACTTTTACAACGCAATGCCATTACAACGCATTTTTTACAACGCAAAAGCTTTTACAACGCATGCATTTACAATGCATGCTTTTATATGGTAAGTACTTTTACAACACATAGACCTTTACAACGCACGCTTATTAATTAAAAAAAAAATAATTACAGAATTTAAAAAAAATAATGATTAATATTTGAGTATTTATAGAATATTTATTTAAAATCTAAGTAATAATATTAATAATTTAAAAATATGATTGAGTAATTTTTGAGTATTAAAAATAAATAATAAAGATATTGTAAAATTATTGAGTATTATAAATAATGATTAATACTTGAGTATTTATAGAGTATTTATTTGAAATGTCAGTAATAATAATAATTTAAAAATTTGATTGAGTATTTTTTGATTACTAAAAAATAAATATTAAAGATATTGTTAAATACTTGAGTATTAGCTACAAAAAAATAATTTAAATAAATGTATTAATAAAACAATTTTTAATAAATACATATTTATTATATGTATTATTTTTTAATTTTACTGTACTAATAATAAATATAAACAAAATATATATAAGTAGGATAAATAAATAAAAAAATAATAAAAAATAGAAGTATTGATACAAGAAATTAATATTAAAAAGATTATGTTAAAAAATAAATATATTTAAATATTAACAAAAAAATAAGATTAAAAAAATAATGATTAAAAATAAGAAATAATTTAAATATTATTATTTGAGCATTTAAAAAAAAAGATTACTTTTAATATTTAAAAAAAAATTAAGAAAAAGGAAAATAGAACATACTTTGAAAAAATTTCCACGCTTTTGTATTGAAGTCTATGAGAAAAATTGTCCTTCATTTATTTTGGCAGCTTAAGAAGATACAACCCGCGGAACAAGAAAGGAAGGAGTGAGCAAAGACGAAAAGTAAAGTTTGGAAGAAAAAAGAAAGTAGAGTCGAGGTAAGGAAGAAATTTAGTAAATTTAGAAATTGAAATATATATAACATGTTTAAATAACAAATTAATAATAAATAATCATAAACAAAGAAGATGTTAAAAATATTTCTTTATTGAAAAATGTATAGGAAAAACATTAAGTTTTTATTCTTTTTTATAACATAATGTACATAATTTTAAAAAATAATACATTATTTATTAATAATTTAAAACATATATTAAATGAAACAATAAATAAAATAGTCCCTTTTTAACATTGCAGCACGCGATGACGTCATGACGTGAACGTAAACGTAAGGCGCCATTTTGGAGAGCATCGGAGGAGGAAGCAGCAGGAAGCTGATCTGCGTCCAGGTAGGAAACATTTTTACATTTATTTATAGATATAAAGTTAAAAATGGATACATATATAGTAAATAAAGAATAAGGAGAGGTTGCGGAATAACTAATTGATGTTTTAAATGTAAAAAAGCATGTCCACGTTCATGTCATTAGTGTATGCCTATGTCGGGTTGAAGAAAGTTAATTGTAACAAAAAAGATCTTGTTTTAGTGTAACATTAATTAAAGTTGGTAAAAAAATGTTCATTAAATCACTTCTGTTGAAATTGAAAAGAGTTATAACTTTGTTTAGAAAAAAAAAAGTTTTTCTCTTTTCGGCATTTGTGAAAAAATGATTGTATTTTTATTGTTGATTATGCTTCAATGAGCATTTCGTTTCATGGTTTGACATAGGGATATTTGAAGAGGTAGAGACATTTTGGGTTTTTTGGTGGTAGTAATTAAGGATGTTTACCAGTAATTAATATCTTGATTTGGATAATTGGAAAATGGGAAACATATTCTAGGGAATTCGTTTTTGATACTTTGGTTGTTTGGAAAAAAAGTAGATTGAAAAACAAAAAGTAAAATATAAGTAGACCCGACTAGTAATTTGGAAAAAATGTTTGTGTAAAATTTGTATGCCAATTGTAATTAATGGTTATTTAAATTTAATGCAAAGCAGGAAAGTAAGTAGATATCTATATTTAAAAAGAAAGAATGTTAGCAAGATTTTCGAGGTAGTCTAGAGCCACACACAACGTAAATTGTTGGAAAATACCCAATAGTCTCTCAGACATTTCCTTTGTTTTTAGAGTTACTCGTGGGTTTAGACTACCAGCTAGTGTTTGGGAAAGTCTCATTTCTTGAAAACTTTGCTCCTTCTTCAAAGTTTCCAAGAAAGAGTACAAATTAGGATGAGGTTTGCCAATTGTATGGTTGAAGGAGTTATGCCATCCCTCAATGGCATTATTTGTTTTCGCTTCTCCCTCTAAACAGCTCGTGTAACAGTTCCACCACTCCACATGGAATCGGGGCTTCCTCCTGCGACCCGATCTGCTTAGGTGCCCAATCCATGTGTCTTCGAAATAATTTAAAATGGGTGCCAATTTTTCTTCATTACTTGTAAAATATTCAGATTCTGTAATAGCAGTGTAGTACTCGTCCACACTATCGGGAGGAACAAAACAAAGTGCTGTTAATTTTTTTAATTCAAACTGTAGTTTGCTATCTCGACAGTATTCTGCAACTAGGGATGTTTTTTGTAACTTACGCCAGAATGCCTGGGAAAAATGGAAAAAACATCCCTGAATTTGGGTATCCATGTACGTTTTAGTGATCACATTGATCATGCTCAATTCAAAATCTACTAATATTTTCCTAGGACTTTTGGAAGTTTTATTTTTAATAACTGATAAAAGTTCAGAGTATGTTGCAGAAGTCTTATCAGGTAGCAAACTATATACTAAGGGTATTACATTATTGTTAATTTTTGCATGTATAGTGTAAATTTGAGTGAAAGGATGGGGTGTACTTTTAAACGTCCCATCCATCATCCAAATTTCACTATTTTCTAACTTAGCAAGGTTACGTGGGGTACTAAAAATAAGAATTCGTTTTTGAGGGTTTTCGTTATCATGCAGAAGGAAAGGTTCATCAGCAAAAGAAATAGAAAGATCATGTGGAATTCTAATATCAGAAAATGTATGTGGTGTAGATAATTGGATGTTACTTGCCTGCTTTTGTCTTTGAATAATTCGTCTCAAATTAGGAATTATAGGCATATTACTAGCAACATGACTGGGGACATGCTGTGCAACCTCTCTTAAAATGGATCCTGTAGAATCATTGGAGGTGCTTGCAATGGCTTTCATTTCATTTACTGTTTCTCTTATTTCTACCTCCATTGCAGAGGCAGAGGGGTTATGTTCTGTTGTTTTTACAACTAAATTATCAAGTGTAACCGCTCTGCCACTGCAATGGGAAGAGTAGTATTGCACACACCTCCAATGATTTCTAGGAAAACTTATTCTTTCTTTACTATATATGTATCCTGCATGGTTCAGTAAATTTTTCCCTTTCCTAGATTTAATATATTTTGCAGCTTCAAGAGTAGACATTATCTGTGAAGAGAAGAGAAGAAAAATAAATTAGTCTATAAAAGTAAATACACTATCTCTAACGCTGCACCTTCCTGGAGTTAGAATAGTAATTGTTACCCCTACACCATCCCTCACTTTCCCTACTGTTGCACCTTCCTGGAGTTAGAATACTAATTGTTATTCCTACTATAACCCACACTTTCCCTACTTCTGCACCTTCCTGGAGTTAGAAAAGCAATTTTTACCCCTACACAATCTTTCACTTTCCCTACTGTTGCACCTTCCTGGAGTTAGAATAGTAATTGGTACCCCAACACCACTCCACACTTTCCCTACTGCTGCAACTTCCTGGAGTTAGAATAGTAATTGTTACCCCTACACCATCCCACACTTTCCCTACTGTTGCAACTTCCTGGTGTTAGAATAGTAATTTTTACCCCTACACAATCTTTCACTTTCGCTACTGTTGCACTTACCTGGAGTTAGAATAGTAATTGTTACCCCAACACCATCCCACACTTTCCCTACTGCTGCACCTACCTGGAGTTAGAATAGTAATTGTTACCCCTACACCATCCCACACTTTCCTTCCTGCTGCACCTTCCTGGAGTTAGAATAGTAATTGTTACCCCTACACCATCCCACACTTTCCCTACTGCTGCACCTTCCTGGAGTTAGAATAGTAATTTTTACCCCTACACCATCCCTCACTTTCCCTACTGTTGCACCTTCCTGAAGTTAGAATAGTAATTGTTATTCCTACTACAACCCACACTTGCCCTACTTCTGCACCTTCCTGGAGTTAGAATAGTAATTTTTACCCCTACACAATTGTTCACTTTCCCTACTGTTGCACCTTCCTGGAGTTAGAATAGTAATTGTTACCCCAACACCATCCCACACTTTCCCTACTGCTGCACCTCCCTGGAGTTAGAATAGTAATTGTTACCCCTACACCATCCCACACTTTCCCTACTGTTGCACCTTCCTGGAGTTAGAATAGTAATTTTTACCCCTACACAATCTTTCACTTTCCCTACTGTTGCCCCTACCTGGAGTTAGAATAGTAATTGTTACCCCAACACCATCCCACACTTTCCCTACTGCTGCACCTTCCTGGAGTTAGAATAGTAATTGTTACCCCTACACCATCCCAGACTTTCCCTACTGTTGCACCTTCCTGGAGTTAGAATAGTAATTTTTACCCCTACACCATCCCACCGTTTCCCTACTGCTGCACCTACTTGGAGTTAGAATAGTAATTGATATTCCTACTACAACCCATAGTTTATGTATTGTGGCAGCTTATTTTAATTATTTAAAAAAAAGGTTAGTCCATAAGATTGTTGGATTTATGAGAGTGTTTATTTAAAATACCTTTTGCTTTTTGAGTTTTTTTCTTGGTTTTGCTTCTGGTATGGTTTTTGCCTGCTGGCTGGAGTGTTTGGGTATCTGGTCTTCTTTTTTTAGACTTTTTATATAAAGTAGCAAAGATTTATCTGAGAAACAGAAAGAAAAAACAATTCACAAATGGAAAACTTTGTCAATGTTTGGAAAAATTGCAAAATGTGAAAACATCTGTGTATATTTGACATTTTATTTAAGTCTAACTACATCACATATTACACATTCCCTGATGCAGCACCTATCTTGAGTTACATTAATATTTGTTAACCCCACCACATTCAAACACTTTCTCTGCTGCTGCACATAACTGGAGTTAGAATAGTAATTGGTGCCCCTACACCATCCCACACTTTCCCTACTGCTGCACCTACTTGGAGTTAGAATAGTAATTGTTACCCCTACAGCATCCCACACTTTCCCTAATGCTGCACCTACCTGGAGTAAGAATAGTAATTGTTACCCAAAACCATCCCACACTTTCCCTAGTGCTGCACCTTCCTGGAGTTAGAATAGTAATGTTTACCCCTACACAATCTTTCACTTTCCCTACTGCTGCACTTTCCTTGAGTTAGAATAGTAATTGTTATTCCTACTACAACCCATATTTTCTGTATTGTGGGAGCTTATTTTAATTATTAAATAAAAGGTTTGACTATTAAATTGTTGGATTTATAACAGTGTTTATTTAAAATACCTTTTGTTTTTGGTGTTTCTTTCTTGGTTTTGCTTCTGCTATGGTTTTTGCCTGCTGGCTGACGTTTTTGGGTGTTTGGTCTTCTGTTTTTGGACTTTTTCGACAAAGTTGCAAAGATAAATCTGAGAAAAAGAAAGAAAAAACAATTAAGAAATGAACAACTTTGACAACGTTGGTGAAAATTGCAAAATTTTAAAACTTTTGTGTAAATGTGACATTTTATTTAAGTCTAACTACATCACATATCACACATTCCCTGGTGCTGCACCTATCTTGAGTTAGATTAATAATTTCTACCCCTAAACCATCCTACACTTTCCATACTGCTGCACCTTCCTGGAGTTAGAATAGTAATGGATACCCCTACACCATCCCTCACTTTCCCTACAGCTCAACCTTCCTGGACTTAGAATAGTAATTGTTACCCCTACACCATCCCACACTTTCCCTAATGCTGCACCTACCTGGAGTTAGAATAGTAATTGTTACCCCTACACCATCCTACAATGTCACTACTGCTGCACTTACCGGTAGTAAGAATACTAATTGTTACCCCTACACCATCCCACACTTTCCCTACTGCTGCACCTTCCTTGAGTTACATTAGTAATTGTTACCCCTGCACCATCCCACACTTTCCCTAATGATGCACCTTCCTGGAGTAAAAAAAGTAATTGTTACCCCTACACCATCCAACACTTTTCCTACTGGTAAAGTTAATGTTTTTATTTACAAAATTAAAATTATAAGAAGTATTAATTAATTTACCTTCACATTAAGAAAGGTGAGTCGTGTAGCTTGTGTTGAAAAAAAAATTTGCAAACGATATGTTGGTTTTGATAGAAAAACAAATTCCTGTTTTAGGTAAAAAAAATTGATTTTATAAGTTCGTATATATTAAAGTTTCTTCACAAAAAAAAAATGGTTAGAGTACATTTTAAAAAATATTAAAATTATATTTGCTGCACTGTTTGGATGGAAAGGAAACATGATTTATGAGAAAAAAGGGAGTTTAAATATAATAGTAACTTACTTGTAGTAGGAAAGAAAGAATGCTTCTCCAATGGATTGCAGTGTTCTCTCAGTGTAGGAGTCAGAGGGTCAGGTTTTTGCGTCTGGTCTCTCTGGTAGTTGATAATCAACTGATTGTAAAATGGTGTCTTGCTGGTATTTATAAGTTTTAGTCAGTGTCATTATTAATTTTTTTTAAAACAGCGTTTGTTGTGTTTTTTAGTATACTTTTATTTGCTGTGGAAAATGATAATTTAAAAAAGCATTAAAAGATGTGTTGTTTTCACTTATTTGCTCCGTTTTGGCATCCATTTTGGAACATGTATTTTGCTATTGTTTTCATAGAAAGTGTTGTAGGACAAGTTTTAGAAGTGGGATGGTTAAAATGGCGACTATGTGTATGTGTTTTGTGTTTTAATCCGTTTACTTATTTTGTGATATAATCATGATTTGCATGTATTTGAACTGTTGTTTAATTATTCGTTATTTGTGTAAAACGTTTAAATGTTTTACATCGTTTTTTTTTTTGGTAATTAGAGTATTAATTTATACACATGAGTATTAATTTTAATACTCGAGTATTAATTTTAATACTCGCGTATTAATTTTACTACTCGAGTGTTACTTTTGTAATGCATTTCAGTTAATTTACGTTCAGTTTTGCTCCACATTTTAATACACTTCCCCACCCAAAAACCCCAAATTTCCCTGCATCCCGTGCCAGATTTTATTGTACTTTTAAAAAAAATATATATCTTTTGGCGTTGTAATGGTATGCGTTGTAATTGTTTTCATTGTAAATGCACTTTTAAATAATTTACTCACTTTTGCGTTGTAACAGTATTCGTTGTAAAATAATGCGTTGTAACAGTGTTTGCGTTGTAAAAAATGCGTTGTCATGGTATGCGTTGTAATAGTATGCGTTGTAATGTCATACATCCGCAATCCAGTAACCAACCTGTTAAATATCTGCGGAACATCTTTACGTCTTTCCACAAAAAATCATTCTAACTGATTTATATAGAGAATAAAAAGCATAAGGGCTAAAATAACATTTGTCATTTACAGAGATATGAAGAGGCTGAAGTGCAGCATGAAGTGCTATGTAAAAACGTCATGTGACCATTGAAGCCCTTTCTCTTTTATTCCTGAATTGTGGTTGAACAAATATTTTAGTTGGATTAAAACAAATCAAAACACCTGTATTGTACTTTGTTTGCTGTATGCATGGTAAAAGTCATTTTGATTACTTCTGTCTTCACTTTAAATCTGTTCTTAGGGTAAAATCCCTTCAGAGTTCCTAAAATGTGTCTTGCTTCCGGCAGCAAAATGTTTGTGGTAAATGTGTAGATAAAAAGTGTAAAATTATGCAGTACCTGAACTACTGCACATCATGTGTCTTTCTTACAAGAAATATGCTAAACTGGGGTGAACAGCAAAAGTTAGGAGGATTAATCTTATGATATAGACAAAATGGTCAGCAGTGTTTTTTTAGGTCGAGTCTAGAGTCATCATGCAAGCACTGCTCTAGGGAAGATCTGGGGTAGTTCAGTACGTGAGGGAAGCCACACCCACTCCCCTACCCATATTTTTCATTGGCTTGTGTCTTTGTCCTTCCTAAATGCTGCCTTTCAATTGGTTTATAGGTTTGTTAGTCCCTCCTTATGAAGGCCATGTTGTCATTTGTATCCTTCCATGGCTACTGGTCCCTTTACTTCGAGTGTTGCATGGTTTGTGTTATTTAGATTGTGAGCACTATTTTCTTTAATGTTGTTCTCTTACTGCCCTTGCCTTCTACACCCTGCACTCCCGTTGTTCGTGCATTCTCGCCCCCCTCCTGCACGCACTCCCTTTGCCCATGCCTTCTTCCCCCTCCCCTGCACTCCCGTTGTCCGTGCCTTCTCGCAGCCCCCACCCCCGCGTGCACTCCCACTGTCCGTGCCTTCTCGCCCCCCTGTCCCGCACTCACATTTGCAATGAAATAGGTCTAGCGTAAATGCATGTCATATTGCATTACAAATGCTTGTTTACCCTTGTGATCTTTGACGTTCTGCATTTTTATATTATCATATTTTGCATTATTTATGACATATGTCAGTTGTCTCTTTGCTCTACTGTACCAATAAGTGGCGATCCACTGTTTATTAAGCTCTTGTTCCTATACCTTTCACACATGTTTAACTTGCCTCTGTTTTCATATAAGTAGCATGCCAGAAATATAGGGGCGGATTCAAAAAAGCATTTATGAGAATGTAAAGTTATATCACAGGAGTACTGTTTACATATTCATACACACATTTGTGAATCTGCCATAGCACGTCCAGCTTCCTATATGTAAAAGTGCAAATAGGGCATAGTTCTTTACACTTGTATTAACTGTATATTAATACTCCCAACATATTCAAATTTTTTTTCCAATTCTAGATGGTTTAGGACCAATTCACAAAGCAATGTAAAAGTATGTAAAAGTGTCTTAGAGGAGTTCTACAATAGGTACTCCTAATGTGTTTGCGATAAGGCCCCACAGCACTTACCAAATACCTCACATTGTGAGTTGCTATAATGAACAAAACAAATCACGGCGTTCATTCTAACATTTATCTATATTAAATGAAATCAATAAACAATAGATAACTCATAGTTACATTAACCAATTAATATTAATTTATCACACGTCAGTTTGGGGATAGGAAGGCCTTGTGGGTTTACAGGTGGCAAGCAGGATCAACTAACCTTCCTGCAGGAATCGGCACCAGCCAATATGCTAACCCTATTTTTTGCAGGTAGGAACCTTGGATAGAGTGTAGAGAGGGCAAGTAAATATTGGTGATGCTGAAGCATGGGCTCTAAGCTGCAAGAGATTTCCCCATGTTTGGCAGTGTTAGGTATGGAGACACAAGATGGCTCCATATTGGTCAGACACCATGGGACCTGAATCACAATATAGTAAATGTGCCCTTTCAGATTTACACTTGTACTTTACAGTTGTAAATGTATTGCTTTCTGAGTTTCACATATATACCTAGGAATTTGCATGGAAATCTGTGCCATGCATGTTCCTGGGAAGGTCAAGTAACATGATCCTATTGATGCTGTGTGGGGTTCTCCACAGAGCAGAACTTTGATAGGGTCTATAGAATACCCTATGCAAGCACATTTTTGTTTTTTCTGTACAGAGAAGATATTTTCCCCATGGAGAGAGGCCCTCCCCACTACAAAGCCAACATATTCAAGATGATACATTCCCCTTCCCACCCGTTAGCTTGAGCAAAAATTCAATGCTACCCAAGGTGGACTATTTTACGGTATAATTTACAATACCCTACCACTTAGGGCTTAATTACGAGTTTGGCGGTGTGGGTGCAGTCCACAACACTGGTGGCCTGCTCCTGCACTGCCAAACCTGTGGTCGCACCACCCGCCAGACTACGAGTTTCCTCATGTCTTGTGGACTATTTTTGGTGGTCGCATGGCGGTGTCTCTGAAAATGTGCATCACAGTGGGAATGTAAATTTCATGCTTTGCAGGAACTGGGGTGCATTCACAAAGGGGAGCTAATCTTGTTCCCCCCTGCATGCATCCCCATGCAAACGTGCACCCAGGCCCCCTTATTTTCAGGTCCGCCAGCCTTTTCATGGAGGAAAATCCTCCATGACACTACTGGTGGTCCTAAAACTCGCATGCATGGTGGTGTCGCAGAGGCACCACCAGTATATTACTGAGGCCCTGACTGCCACCACTAGGGAATAGCGGTTCCATGGTGACTGTGGCGGTGCAATGGCAGTCCAACCGCCCAACTCATAATGGGGCAGTAAGACCACCGGTGCAGCGGTGGCTGGACCACCACCGCTGTGCCCCCACGAGTCTGATGGTCACTCGTAATTGGGCCCTTTATTGGTTAGTCACTTCAAAATGCATTAAACCCTATGGTTGCTAACCATTCCCCTCCCTGTTAAAATGTTAGGCTTTGTTACTATATTTGCTCTTTAATTAGCAGCTTGATTTTCAACATATTCTGTCAGTTTAGAGAGGTGAAGTTGATGTCCACCCCCTGCCCACTCTGAAAATTGTTGCGACACCACTGTACAAGTATGACCAATGTGTTCCTATTTTCTACAAACAATTAAGACAAAGGACCTGATTACTAGTTCAGCGGTCCAACAGCCGTGCCACCGCAGCAGCGGTCCAAAGAAGACCTCCGCTGCAGCGGCCTCCTACCCGACGTATTACAATGTCTCCGAAGGACCAGCGGTGGTCTCTCTGATGGCGGTGAATGTTTTTTCAGATTTGTCGATGCATGTGTGTATATTCTGACTGAACAAGTGTTGAATGTACACTTATGAATGACATTTGAAAAAATACTTACTATCCATTGCTGAAGTCTAGACTATATGTGCCCAGTCCAGTCAATGGGAAAATTCTAGAAAACAGACTTAACTGGATTTCACTGCTAAAAAGGTTGTTTTTATCGGGTTCAAGATGCTGCTGTGAACGGGGAACTGGAGGAAGGTGTCCACGTTGGAGACTGAAGGGAAGAAAAGGAAATGGTTGAGTATGCACTCCAAATCCTTTATTTCCCATGACTCAAAGCAGGCGTCCCACCGCCATGGTTGGCTCAACTACAAACCAACTCATAATTCAGAAGGCGGAGAAACTTCTTTGTACTGCCTTTATGGCAGCTGCTTTCCCCTGATCGATTCGACAGTCGACAATGACTGGCGGTAACCTCAGTTCTCCAGTGGTCTTTCATTATGAAATCCGACAACATCGCAATACACTGGATGGACTGCTTGGTCTGCGGCAGTGAATCTGACGCCGATGCAACCGAGGCGGTGGTACCGCTAAACTCGTTATCAGGCCCATAGTGCTTCAGACCTAATTAAAAAAAACAGGTATGAATATGGTAATTCTTTGGATGAGAACTGGTATAAAGGCTTTCCTATTTAGATGGAATATTTTGAAGTGATACATTTTGGGAAGGCACAAGAACCTGACCTAGGCTAGGTCATCCGATTGTATTTCAGCCAGAGTGGGAATGTGCTTAAATAGGTTAAGTATATTACTCCTGTTTAGGATGTCGTGATGGCCCTTGATGTGATATCTGGGCATGAGGATTACCTCGTGGGTTGTTTTGCTGACTTGGTTCTCTTTAAGCGGGGCTCTTGATCCTGTCTCAGCAGTGCTTGGGTTGGAGTTTGAGCCGATGTCTTGTTGACAGGTCTCTAATCTGAAAGTGGGGCTTTGAGACGGCAAAATAGTTGCGTCTCGGGTCCTCTGCGGGTCCGGGGCAGATGGACCCTGAGTAATGAGTGCCCCGATGATAGATCCTTGTTCCTTGAACGAGCATGATTGGCTATTGTGCTCTGACTTTGTGGTGTTTGATGAGGAGACTGGTTGCATTTCATTTGCCAGGCCTAGTAGGCTGTGATGATCCCCCGTTCAGGGAGTTGTATGTAGTATTCTATCAGACTCTTCTTTTGCATCTGTTGGAATTGATGCTGTTAGTATTAAATTGCTTGAAGCAAGCTTTTTGGTGAAAATTGGATAGATCCCTGTTTTGTCATTGTTAGCTTGTGATATTTGATTGTGGGTTATTAGCGAAAGGGTAACTTTTTGGGAGGCTTTGGCCTTTTCCTCCTGTTTCTTTAGTTTTTTCTTGGCCCTCCTCGAGAGAGAGGCTCATGTTTTCTCTGTGTGAGGGCTGTCCCCTCAAGTTCCTTGCCTGAGTGTACGGTACGAGGACTGGGACTTAGTCTCAGTGGGCTGATGGAGGAATTGATGGCCCTGAATAAGGTTTGGGTTGTCGAGCTTCGTTAGGGGATTGCCCGAGTTAATTATGGTCGGAGTAACTGGAGGGTCGACACACTTTGTTGTAGATGTAATACAACTGTTGTTCGGCGGGCAGGTAGTGCATCCTGTTTGTACCTTTAGCGAGGCTACCAAATCTGTTAAAATTTTCGGAAGTGTTGCCCATTTGTCGAGGAGTGCTGCACATGAGCAGCTGCAGGGCTGATTATCCTTGCCATCACAAAGCTTGTTCTCTATGTAGCCCACCTTGTTGCTCAGTTCCACTAGGCGTTGTGCGATGGTCGAGATCGATTTGTAACTCTATTTTGTTCAATTGCCAGAGTAATGCCCTTGTCGTAGAATGATTTGTTTAGCTGATTAAGGTTGGTCCTGAGTCATTGATGAAACTACTGCTTTGAGAGCTTTGGGTAGGCAGGGGGAAAGCCGGGTTTCCCTGTCCGTTCTAAAGAGCTTTGGGGTGAGCTCCAATAATCTTTCTATCATAGCTTCCAAATTTTGTAAGAATATCGGTGATAGGTACCCAAAGTTTTGTTGACATTCAGACACTTCGGTCTTTTTTAGTCCCGATCCTGATAGCTCTGAAAGGCTTGACTGAACAGGGGACTGCAGGGTAGGTTGTTGTTGGCGGTGTATTTGGGCTGTGACGACCTGCTCACAATTTCCTGTTGCCGGAGCGGTAATAGCAACAAGTAAGTCCCTTCCGAGTTTGTGTTCGTTTCCTGGGGAGTGGCACGGCCTAGGGTAGAATGGGGACTGGCGTCTCTCGATGTGTGTACATTGCTCTTGTGTTGCAAGAGTTTTACTGTTAGGGAGACTCCCCAGAAGGTGCTCCGTTCCATTGCTGGCCTCAGCTCTGGCTAGTGGGACTGTCAAAACGGCAGGAATCCTGTCGTTAGGGGGCGTTTGTGTAGAAATTGGGTTATAAGGCCTGCTGTTAGGGTCTTTAAGAAGGACTTTAAGGCATTCTTTGTGCTCCTTAGATTTCTGGGCGATACTTGAATCGAAGGGATTATCTTTGCTGGGGCATTGTCTTGGCGCTGAGGAGGCTTTTTTGTCATCCTGCGTTTGGGAGGGCCCGGTTGTTAGTGGCGGTAAAGAACCACGGCAAACGTATCCCTCCTCCTTAGGACTTACACTGTGCAGTATTCAAAGCCCTGGGTTCTAATGGGGCGGCAGAGTGATCTTTTAGAGCTGTTGGATTCTCCTTGTTACTGCCCCAGCTGGCCTCCTCCACCATAGTGAGTCCGGCAGTAGTCCGTTAGTTCAGCTTCAAGTTCAAGTGCCAGGAATGGGGCTCACGCCCTCAGCAGGTACGCAGCCTCATCCCCTCAGCCTTCTGCAATCACAGACCCCACAGGCCCCCACAACAGAGCAGCTGCAACAGCAGCCACTCACCCACGGTGCCACAGCAGGTCTCCTGATGACCCGCTGGTCTGCGAGTCAGCAGTGGGCAGTGAGCTGAGCAGGGAACTGTCGTGCACCTGCCCGGGCGATTTCATCCAGGAGAAGCCAGAATCAGAGTCAAAGGGCTGGGGAGGGAGGGCCCGGGCAGCAAAGCGGTTCTCTCCCTCAGCCCCAGCTTCCCCCCAGCATCCGCCGCTCGTTACCTCGAGCACGCCTCTCAGCTGCCTTCAGTTGCCTCCACCGGACGCCGGAATCAGAGAGTTGTTTTTCCCCGCAGCGGAAGCTTCGGTCCTCCGCTCCCTGCCACGGCCGCTGCAGCCGGGACGCAACTACCAGCCCCTCCTCCGAACTAACCACCTTAGGGCAATTACAGAGGGTCCGGGACTGGGGGCCGGGGGCTGGAGGCTTAGGTGAGCGAGCTGGACCAAGCTCAGCGCAAACCTCAGCCAAACGGCGGTAGTGGCGGTGGCAACAACGAAGTCACGGAGTGGACTGGTCAGAGCAGAGCGGACGTGCCTCAGTCCAGTGAATGCAAAGTTGGGCTAGTGAGATCTTCGTCAGTTTTCCGCAGACGAAGCACAGACTTGTTGTATCATCTGATTTTGGTAATCTAAAGGTGAGCATTTACCAAATCACAGACTGAGATGAGCCCTTTCTGAATTTGACTGGTGTGATTTGCCCCTTCATATCAAGGTAGTAGTCAATGTTAGTGATTTGCTTTGGTTTATTCCTTTGCATCGCTCTCCTCTTCAGCTATGAAGCTGCTTGATCACTTCCAAGGTAATTTAGGACATGCAGAAGAAAAACATTTCCTTTGTGCTTGTGAACATCTTAAATGTCTAAGGTCTGTGGCTTTTTTATTGAACTCAACTTGAGAATACGTTTTGCCGGAGGAAAGATAATGCAGTCTTTCGAAAATGCCTTTGAAACTCGCACTTTAGCGTAGAAGAAACACGCGTCCATATTTCCTTCGTTTTAGGGGAGTGCAGGTTTCTATTTCATATGCAGACAACATTTACCGCTGATGTTCATGCTGGTGTCTATATTTGTAGCCGACATTTAGCTAATATCATGCACATGGGCAAGCTGTTCACAGATAATAACAGTTTAAGTATTCCAGGCTGCTTTCTGTCTTCCTTACACTGTGCACTGCAGAGACATTATTTTTCCAAGTTAGCAGATAACCATTTTTGAAAACCATTAATTTATTTTAATAATGCCAACGAAAAGACACAAATGAAATACACAAGTTTCTAGCGAAACAGGCTGTAAAATGTGTATTATCTACGATTGTAGCTGCTGGGGCAACACATCTAAATTAGAGAAAATGGATTTAGTGCTTGGCCCATTAGCTATTACGAATCATATAACAGTCTGTTACATAAAACAAATTGCACATTTCCTGTAAGCAAATCTGGCAAATGTGTTTTTTTACAGTTGGTGCAATCAATTTTATGGAACACTGAAAAACATAAACGAAACTGTGTATAAGAAAATGTTGTTTTTAATCGGCGCTGGGCTTCAGATTGCAATGGCTCTATGATGCGTTTGAGGCGCTGGGGGCGGCGGGAAGCCTCGATGAGACATAATAAAAGACTATAATTTCACAAACCTCGTAAGTTGAAACACTGTGTATGAAAAATGAGATAGATTTAAAGTAGCATGATTAATTCAGACTCGCTGTTACAAGCACAAGAACCAGGAATGATCCGGTGTAATTATGGGTTACAAACTATAATTTAGCTTGGCTTTAAGTCAATAATAGGCCATAAAAATGTGCAGATGTTGCCCACTTCAATGGCCCGAGTACTTCACCTCTTGCTTTTAATTCTCTGGGAACCGGTGCCTGAGTCAGCTCTCCGAACAGGTCCTCGGTGCCTCTGAAAACAGGCGCGTGCTGCAGCTGAGCTAAATGCCTGCTGAATTTTAATGAGGCAGATTGTCTGCTTTAATGCATGTTTCTGTGCAAACTGATTACAGTTAAGTGTGCTGTAATTGAATTATTTGGTAAGCCATTATTTTGGCTCGCTTATTACTTGTCAGCTCCGGGATTTGTTCAGGGATTGCGATTTTAAGGGTATTGTAGCTGAATTTTGGACGAGCTTTGCACTGTGATGAATTGCATCCGGCACTCGGCTTGTGATGTTTAGATGCTTCCATTTTCTTAAATCCAGGCGTGGTGTGGGATCTCTCGCAGACCGCAGCCGCTGATCACTCGAATCGTTTTAAACATTTGCCAAAGCCTACTTAGATAAAGATGTATTTCCATCCACTCGGTTGCTATCGGCACAGATAGCTGTTTGTCAGGGCTCCTAAAGTCTCCCCAGAGGCAGGCGCAGGCAGCCAGCGCGGCCAGGCCTTTGCATAAAATGGAGGCTCCGTTTCACACATTTACCCACGGCTGCAGCTCCTGACAGTACAGTAGGTCAGCTCAGAGCCGGCCCCGCGTCCGCATTATCTCTAGCCTCCGGGGAGAGCAGGGAGATTGCAGACTGCCAGGGCCTTTATCACACGGGCCTCATGAATAATGCAGTCCGCGAATCCTCCAAAACGCCGACCTCTCCGCGCGCATTAGGGATTGAAGCAGTGACAAGTCATTCCATCGGAAAGCCGGGAAACCGAACAGATTGGCGCAGCATCTGCATCACACGATGCTGGCCTGTGAACAATCCCAAGCTGAGCGTTGTACAAAATGGGTTCGGTTTCTGCACACACAAAAGAGAGAATATGAACAATATACGAATAAATAGCCGACTACAGTGCAATTTGACTCTTGTTTTCCCCCCGAATGGTGGCAAAGAAGCAAAACGCAAACACAATGAAGGAAGAGAGTCACGCTCAGTGAAGCGGCGGAGTTGGAAAGACGCTGCCCTGCAGTTTTAGCAGAGGAAGCACGCGGTATTTTTATCTGCAGCTCGGTTGTGATTTTGCCGCTATGCTGGGTAGTCACAGGCGCTGATGAAGTTGCTTTCACATGATGTGTCACGTAAGCACGTATTTAATGGGTAACTGAGGCGTTATTTAACCTTGGGTGACCCTGCCTCCAAAGATATGCATGCAGCTAAACCACTGAGGAAACAATGGTCCAATTAAAAGAGTAGCCAACCAAGTCTAACAGCTTAAATACAATTTACATTTTTTTTTTCCAAAGCTACCCTATAAGTGCCATGCAAATTTGGGTCATGGAATTTAAAGTCTTGACAGCTCTTACTCAGCCCGAGTAGGGCTCCTGCAGTAGTGAGACAAATTCACATACTAATGAGCCTGGGTGCTGGCTGTGGGAGTTGGAGGACAGGCGGTCTTCTGAAAAAGACATATTTAATTGCCCATTTCTGCCTGCCCACACCACCGCCACTTAATGATTCTAAAAAAAGGAGTACAGCTCAAATTGGTCTTGCTATAAAAAAGAAAACTGTTCTCTCCACCTATGCCACTATTAGGAATAAATCCCAATGCTTGGCTAATATATATTTATATCTCCTCTTGCAGCAGTCTCTCTGCCTTGCTAGCCATTCTTCAAGGTTTATCACGAAATATAATATAGATGTCTTTCCTGGGTGTCAGACCAGTCGTTTTATACAATAATGAGCCCAGAAAGAAATGTCTGCCGTGTCAGTGCAGCCAATAGAAAGGGCTTCAGTGTATGTCCTGTGTTTCTCTAAATGTGGCTTTCTGTCACCTCCACCTCTAGTGAATTTTGCCAATATCTTCACAGATGACGTCTTCCTATCTGGGTCTCAGAGTTTACAAAGAAACTAATCGCCAGGTGTCCATCTCCCATAACAGTCATTTGACCAAGCCCGAAGAAGGACCCCAATATAATACATGGCATGGTGGCAAAATGGGTGCTGTGAATCTTCCCACTTAAAGTTTGCGACACGATGCAAACACTGCAGTGCTAGTCTTTGCATTGGGCCAGTGCCAACAACGTTTTCTTCACTAGATATGTTTTTTATTCTGTATTTCAGATTTCGTTATTTCTACAATCGATAATTACAAAACATGCACATTTCTGTCAATTGTGTATTACATTTTAAAGTCACAAGATCAGTAACAATAATATATGGCACATAATAAAATTACCAACATATTGGCATTCCTGCATTTTGCATTTTGAAACATTTTATGAGCATTATGTTGTACAGTATCCTTAATAATTCTAAAGTAATAAATAATCAATAAATATTAGAAGCTCACTATGTATGTATAGCTCATTCTTTCAAATGTTGTCTTACAACACAAACCTTCATTAAATATAGAATGCTCATTAAGTCCCATCAATAAATAATTACATGGTTCATTTGGTTCTATAATTTGCTTCTCATAATGAATTCTGAAAGGACCTCCTCCTGTCGCTCCATCATATTTGTGTCTTACTTAGCAGCTATTAAATGAACTAATTGGGGCCTATTACGATGGTGGTCGGAGGTTTGCCGACCGCCGTCGTCGGTTTCAATTCTGACTGGCTGATAAAGATGCAGTCAGTCGGAATTGAAACTGGCTGATCATTCCGGCTGGCTTCCGATGGGCTCATGGAGCCCCTCGACCAGTCGGAACCGGCTCCTAATCCCAAAGGGAACGCCTTTCTGCCCTTGGGATTATGATGCACCTTTACCGACATGGTTTCCATGCTGACCTGTCTGACATGGAAATTATATTGGAAAGCGTGTTGGGGGCCCCCAGCTAGGCCCCCTTGGGTGCACGGCCTCTGGTTGGGGGCTGAGGGTGTTGATCCCTGCACACCATAGCAGGCACCTTAAGGTGCCTGCCACGGGGTGCAGAGATGAACCACACCGACCATTTCCCTATGGGAGCATACATTAAAACCGGTTTACGGCTGTGATGCATGCTCCCATAGGGAAATGTAGGAATGAGACTGAACAGTGTTCGGTTGCATCCTAATTTGGCAGGCAGGACCGCCGACCGGGTGTTGGTTGGTCCGAGGATCGAGTCAGTTTCGGGTGGAAGCAATTGAGCCCGACATCAAAATCAGCCCCTTTGTGTTGTTACTCACCCCGCACCTGGCCCCTTCTACTATGACATTTTGGTTTCTTCAGCAAACTTTGTTGAATCCTGATGCTGCCCACAATAGATAAAACTCTTTCTGACCCACTGCTTCACTGGCTATTCTATCTTCCAAGCCCCAGTCCATGTCTTTTCATCCATTACCCTGTCACGGGTGGTAATGTCAGAGCTTTCTTAGTTTCTTCTAACCTATATGTCTGATGACCCTTTCACGTTGACCTAATGTTGAATATAGGATCCAAAAGAAGCATTGTTCTTTCCTCCTTCTCAACACTCCCACCAATAACCACATACATGGAAATATGAGAGCCAGTGGTAGAGGTAGGTAAAGAGGAATGGGATGAGAAAGAAACCTGAGACAAAGCACTGCATCACTCTGCATCATCACTCCTCTAGTCAATGAGGTCTGTGGAATTGTGACAATTCCTACAAGGCAAAGATAGATCTTAATTCTCTTGTCATACAGAGAAATAAATGTAACTACAATTGCTACCAACTTGTGAGCCTACCCATCTCCGGGGCCATGGTAGCCTCATAGTAATGACAACAGACATGGAAAATGGCCACCTAGTATTCAGGCATTTTTTGGACAACACATCTGAATCATGGATCTAAGTTGTAAGAGAAGTAACTTTCAGATCACGTTGGGTAGGATGAAAATAATTCATCAGAAGAGTACATCCACTTGGGTAGCTTAGGCTTTGGGTTTAGGTCCTTACAAATTGTCATTTATCCTTGTTAGAATGAAATAGGCAAGACACCTCTTGACAGGATTATGCATGGACCACACTGAGCAGTATGCTGCACCTCCAGACCCACTTTTGACAAAATCTGCTTACCCACAGGAGCCTTTCACACACTTCTTTCACACACTCCTTTTCATTCCCTCTGTGGTCATCACATGGTATATTTTGTTATTGGTAATCCATTACATTTCCATCATTGCTATTCATCTCTATAACTGAGTGGTCATAGTTGACCCCAGCTACTTTGCTTGCTGATGCCAAGTGAGACCTTCCAATCTCTCCCAATGTGGGACACTACACCAAGTCTCAACTTCCTCTTCGGTCCCTGCTCCTGTAGAGACATACTATTCTGCCCTATTGTTTGCTATTGACTGGTATTTTCATAAGTGCAAGTTGACAGAATTGTGTATCACTATTTGACCAACCAAAGGATTGAAATATGACTAGTTCACCTGTTTATCTGAAAGTTCTTACAAAAAAATCACTAATCTTAATGAAGATGGATCCTTTTATTTTCAGTACATATACTATAGAAAATGCTGCTCAATTGTAGATGTGAGATAATGTCCACCAAATAAGGTGCGTGTTCATTCAAGTTAAAATTTCTTTTTAATCTATTGCAATGTGTTCATCAAAAAAGTTAACAGTAAATGCCCAACTGTTTATAGAAAGAAAAACTTGTAGAAAAAATGTGCAAGATTAATATTTCCATCTAGAGTTTGCGGGACAGGTAATGTATTGTAAACATGACAGAGTACCTTCCCAACCAAACTCTCTGTCCACCCACCTCATTTAGAGATAGGCGGACCTTAAATATTCAGACGATGGAGCCCCCTTTGCCTCTAAAATCGATGCCTCACTTCTTCAAACACACCCACAGAATGTGGACTATTGGAGGACAAACATTACACTGGACACCTGGTTTATGGCACAGTGTGTAATGCCTCTCTTTTCTGTCCATCACTGTCAGGAGAACTTGGTGTTGAGGGACAAAATTATATATTTGACACTGGCACCCTCGCACAATACTACCAGGGTTTTGGGGGTCACTGTTTGTTTTTCAGAAACAAATGCCTAATTTGGGAGTTTATTCATGATAACCAAACATGTTTAGTACATTGAAAGGAACCTCCAAGAATGGGGTTCCTTTCATTTACAGAGATGACTACTGAGCCAGCCGTCTTCTTGAAGTTTGGTGAACAGAGTACCCTTGTAAAGGTGGAAGCAATACAATAAGATAAAAGGTGGCAGGGCCAAATTTTGCATCGAGTCATTACAAAGTCACAGAGTTCCAAAATTGCTCAAAGGATAACTAGAAGATGGCCACCCAACATTTCAAAGTTTGGAGACAATGTCCCCAAATGTCAGTGCAAACAAAGTCTTATCCTGAGCAACTGTCCAATTCAAGAGTAAACCCACCAATTTATTGTTGGAGAGACATCTTCACTTCATTTCCAATGTTGCACTCGAAGATCAGCAATAATATAGCCAGTCTGAACCACAAATGTAGCAAACTTGTGGACAGTATCCCATGACTTCATCAGGACTACAAAAGGACAAATAACACTTATAACTATCTTGATTGCTTTCCCTCACTAGAGTTAGTATAGTGTAAATGAATCAAAATATATTTAACTAAAGGAAGTTCAAAGAAAGTCGTGATTTATAATTAATAATGTGCACAAAGAAAATTCCCTTATACAAAAGAAGGAGTCAAAAGATTAGTAATTGTGTAGAGAGGGTCTAAGGCAAATTTAGAATATATCCCTTGTACGCCTCGTAAATAGTGTGCCAGAGTACAAACAGGCAAGAGAATCATGCAAGTGATAAAGTGGGAACTGCAATAAATCCAAGTTACCACTAGTTAAAAATACCAAGTCACCAAATACCAACTCACCTAATGAGTCACGGTAGAGATAAATCTCTAGTGTCACTAATTATGATCGTAAGTTCTCATGGCACCAAGATATTGACATATATATAATTAGAATAATTTTCTAAAAGAGATTTAACCACAGGTCAAGTACCAATATACATTATTTAATCATACCTATATTTCCGTAGTCATATGATATAGTCAGTACTGTCAGCCAAGTCACTGCTTCATTTTCTGTAAAGAGCAATCAATACGGTAGATTTGAGGAAGGCAAAATAAAGAACAATCCAAACCAAGACACGTCTTTTAATATGACACATTAAATAAAATATATCTAGAGCACCTAGCCTTCAGTAATTGTTAACATACCAAAGTAAAGGCAGCAAACTCTCACCTATCGAAAAGATTCATAGACCTATAAGTAGTATTCAGTCATAGTTCATATTCAAGTAATCAGGGAGTTAAAAAGGAATAACACAGGGACACAACCACACACAACATATTTATTCTGCCATTTAACCAAGTGTATAACTCATAACAGACAGTATTCCAATACACAAGTCTGTTTCCTACCTTCTGCTGCTCGTGAGAGAGCTCCTTGTTGCGCACCTGCGTTTCTCATTGGTGCCATTTTGAGCGGCCCATATATGCAGGAGTTATGTAGTTACCAGTAATCGTAAATGGACTTCGAGCATTGAAGTCTGAAGAATGCATTCATGCGCTCCATTTTGAAAAGGAGACTTGGCTCAAGAATTCTTTCATCATAATCCATATAAAAACAAATTAGATGTAAATAATAATCAAGTCAAATCAGCTTTATTGCGGTTAGATTTACCATAAAAGCACATGCAGAAAAAAAACAATACAGTTGACAAGTCAATTAATACATTTCGATACACAAATCTCATATTCCTAGATGATTATTAGACATTTTGTTTTAAAATAATTTAAATAAGTTAAAAGATACTAAAATTGATAAGAAACAGATCATTAAAAATATAAAAAGGTAGGTCTAAGGACTTGATGGTCATAGGCTTATTATTAAGGTGCTACAGCGTTGTTTATCAGCTTCCTTCGTGTTATCCACATAAAATGTAAATATTTAGCTACTGTAAAGGCGATCAGTGCGTCAGTATCTGTTTTCAAGACCCTAAAGAAAGCCAAATATTGCCTTATGCCCAAGTTCTTACATAGCTGAATTATCCATTTCTTCCTAATGTAGGAATAAGCTGGACAAAAGAGGATAACATGTACCGGAGTTTCCTTCTCTTGTAGGCAACCTGGGCAAGGTCGTGCGGGGCCCCCTTTCCACCTATCAATTTTCTGAAAAAGAGGTAGAGTACCATATCTAAATTGTAGATACAATTTCTTTGCCAGTGTGGGTTGAATTTGGTCAATCACAGACTCAAAGCTATAAGAAAGCTTGATATCCAAAAAATTATCGGTCAAACTTGAACTTTTTGTGGAGCTAAAGAGGTTCATTAGATTTTTTTCTTTAATCATACTTATCATAGTTTGTTTAGAAATGGCTGGGCAGGAGACTTCAGGGTTAAGCCAGAGTTCCTCGAGCCCAGTCAATATAAGTGATTTTTTTACAAAGGCCAACCACGGAATCTTACCAGATCCTATTGTGGCTAGCACAAATTTGAGCTCCTCCTTGTAGTGCACCAATTCTGGGGTGCTCCACAAGTGCTTCCAGTAAAGTAAGGGCCGAAGGGCAATGATTTCTGCGATTGGATAAATATTTAAATCTAGTCTTAAGGGGACCAAAGGTGTGCTTTGAGGCAAGTCCAACAGCTGTCTTATAAAATTATTTTCAGTTAGAGATAAGTTACTAACTGATATGTGTCCCCAAAGTTCTGCCCCGTACAGGGAAGATGCCCTGGCTTGGACTTTAAAGATTTCAAGGGGGGCACTTATTATTTTACATGTGCAATTCTTTTGTACTTTCAGAATTCCTCCAGCCGATTGTGTTAGCCTTAGATTAGCTTTGGTCAATTGTGGGCCCCATCCCATTTTATCGTTAAGGGTCAGACCCAGATATTCGAAGATCGGAACCCTTTCGAGAGGTCTGGCATCCATTGTTGGTTGGGGGCAGTTGACAGTATTGGCGTTAAAGACCATATATTTAGTCTTATTTACATTGATCACCAGATTTCTTTTAGAGCAGAATTTAGAGAATTGATTTAACACGCGCTGCATCCCCATCGGGGATTTTGAAAGCAGAAGCGTGTCATCCGCAAACATTAGAGCGGGGAATCTCCGGGAACCCAATTTGGGGGAGTCAATATCATTTGTGGCTAGTAGGTCTTCGATAAGCCCGTTGAGAAACAAAGAGAATAATGTCGGAGCAAGGACACATCCCTGTCTAACACCTTTCTCAATCGGGAAAGGACCAGTTAACTGTCCTTGTTTACCGAACCGTACTCTCGCATAAGTGCCATCATGTAAATGCTTCAGTTGTTGACAAAGATAGGGTGGGGCCCCCATTGATAATAATAAGGACCATAACTGATTCCGTTCCACCATATCAAACGCTGACTTTAAGTCAACAAAAGTAAGGTAGAGACTACCCCCTTCCAAAGTCACCTGCTTCCAATGAAGCACTTGCAACCGGAATAATTGGTCAATTGTTGATGTTTTTGCCCGGAACCCCGCCTGTAAATGTGTCAATATATCATTGTCGTTAATCCAAATCTCTAATCGATGAAGCAGTAGTCTAGCGTAAATTTTTTGTGTGACGTCGATTAAGCTGATCGGCCTATAGTTTGAGGGCTGGAGGGGACAACCCTTTTTGTAGATCGGAATGATCTCAGCCCCTAGCCAGGTACTTGGCAATGGTAGGCCCTTCAAGATCGCATTGAATAACACCAGGAGGTATGGGCCCCAGACTGCTGGTTCATCTCTAAATAAGTCCCCGGGAATCTTATCGAGTCCCGGCGCTTTATTAGACTGAATACTTAAAATGGCCAGCTTTACTTCCTCCAGAGTAAAAGATTGCACTGGGCATATGGGATTCATAGCTGGAGGCCCAGGGGGTACTTGGTTTATACAAAAAGGAGGAAGTGAATATAGATCTTTAAAATATATGGACCAGGCTTCTTCTGAGATATTCGGGGAGATCGTGGTTCTCCCTTCTGGAGTCCCTGTGTGTACTAGATTCCAAAAGGTTCTTGGGTCCTTGGCCTCAAGTGCGGATGTGATGGCCACCCAGCGATCCACCTCCCATTCTGATTTTGCATTTTTTAGCAGTTTTTTGTATTCCACTCTGGCTGTGATGACATCGGGCCTACTGCCTAGCCTTAGAGCCTGCAATAGCGCGTTTTTAGCATCCCTGCATGATTTATTAAACCATGGATTTTTGCCTTTGCATTGTTTAGATTTGGCAACGCCTTCCCTATAAAAAGTATCCTTTAGAAGGGTAACCATTCCATTATGGATTTCAGCCATTGTCTCAACCTCCATGTTAGAAGAGTCAATTAAGGTGGAGTGTGCCCTTTCAAGGAGGGGGATGGCATCATGGTATAGTTTTGCCATGTAAATAATAATTATACTTCTTCATTATACGTACTACGTATTTGAATAATAATTCACCAACGGCATACCCCATATGTTCCTTATATAGATAACCATATTCCCACATGGTTATCTAATAGGTTACAAGTGTTCAACTGGAGAACAAACATGACCATCACATTTCAAATGTAAGTGGTGTATGTAAAGATATAGTCAATTATCATTTATGCACTAGAGTTGTGAGTAGTATAAATATGTCAAGAAGACATCTTTTACGACTCAACTAGCCAACTCCTTTGGAGTATCCACTAAATTTTAGGCTAACTTGAAGTAAAGTGATTTCAAGACTACATTAGCATCTCCGCCAGGCAAATACCCAAACTTACAGTACCTCAGTACCACGGTCAAAACGTACCCCAACATAGTTTTAAATATGAAAGTCCTGCTATGCACAATCAGACTATCATTCATTTCCCGGAAAGAGAAAAGGAGATAAAGAGATGCAAATTCAAGAAATTAAGTCAGAAGTATAGTGCAAACAGCATTCTCCTCAAATGCCCAAAGAAGCATTGCAACTCATTATCAATGTTAATGCCCCTATCCACAACATGTAATTTCATCATCCAACGGGCCTCATTTTGTCTTAACCTAAGTTCCCGATTCCCATCCCTCACATCAGGCATCACATTTTCAATTAAATGAAACTTGAAGCATAACTGCCTACTTTGTACTGCACATTCCTTTGCATGAGCCTCGATAGGGTAGTTATCATCCAAGTTCTTGACAGCTCTGAAGCGTTCTGTGATAAGATCCTTCAATGTTCGTATGGTGCTCCCCACACAGATCTTTTCACATTTGCAGATAATACCATAAACAACATATTTTGTCATACAATCAATATGCCTGTTAATCCTATACCTACGCAAGTCATTGCATTTAAATTCCTTGATTCTGTTAGCAGACATTCTGCACAGACTGCAATTTCCACAGGGATAAGAACCTTGAATCAATTTGTGTAACCATGGCTTCTTAAACACATGTGCCCTAGCATAACAGGGACTAATGATGTTTGGTATAGTCTTACCCTTACAATAAGTTATACTCGGATATTCCAAAACATAAGGTTGTAATGCTCTATCCGATGTTAATAAATGCCAGAGTCATCTGAGTATATGATATATGTTGTGTGACCCTGGGTGGTAGCCTGTCTCAAGTTTAATAAAGCTATTGGTATCTCTGTCCTTTCTTTTCTTATTCACAAGTGTATCAGTCCATTTCAATTTCAGTGATCTCTTCCTAGCACTTTGGCTAATATCCCTGTGGTAACCTCTGGTTAGAAATCTCTTTTCTATGTCTTCAATATTAAGTAAACGTTCTGTGTCATTACTACAGTTTCTTCATGCTCTGAACATTTCTCCAAAAGGAATGGAATTAATCTGGATGCTAGGGTGTGAGCTGTTTCCATGCAGCAAGGACTTCCAGGAGGTGGCTTTTCTATACATCCTGCTATTGATCTTCCCTTGGTCAACATATAGCTCAATATCCCCCCAAAAATCATTTTCTGGCTGTGTGCCATGGTAAAGGACATGTAGACTATATTGTTGTTCAAATATTCAAAAAATACATGTAATTCTGTTTGTCTTCCAATCCAGATCAAGAGGCAGCCATCAATATACCTTCTAAAGTAAATTATAAAATAATGCCACCTAACTCCACATAGGACCCAGATGTGTGCCGCCTCAAACCAACCCACGAAAAGGCAGGCAAAGAACAGCGCAAACCTGGAACCCATTGCAGTGGCACATATTTGTTGATAGCATTTACCATTGAACATGAAGACACTATGTTTCAGTATTATCTGTGACATCTTAATCAACATTTCAGAGTGTTACATGTGTTCAATGGGCCGTTTGTATAGGAAGTGCCTAAGTGCTGATAAACCATATTGATGTGAAATGTTAGTTTATAATGAGACTACATCCAAGGTCACAAATGTCATGTTCGGATCCCAAATAAAATCATTCAGAATATTCAGTACATGTTTAGCATCCCTAATATAAGATGGAAGATAACAAACAACTGTGTCTAAAAAGGTATCTAGAAATTCAGATAGTCTCTCCATAAGGCCACCAATTCCTGAGACAATGAGCCTCCCCGCGGGTGAAACTAAACTTTGATGAAACTTAGGAAGCGCATACATACATGGAAACCTAGGTCTTTCCACTAATAAGTACAAGTATTCATCATCATTCAGTAAGCCTAGCTCCAACTATTGTTTTAAATGTGTGTTGACATTTCTGGCATTCTCAAATACGGGAATATGATCAAGTTTCTAATACCATTGTGTATTATTGAGTTGCCTCCAAACCTCAGCATCATATAAGTTCTTGTTCATAGCAACTATATTCCCACCCTTATCTGCTTCCCTAATAAGGATTCCTTCATCAGATTGCAATTGTTTCAATTGTTCACGCTCTTTATATGTGAAGTTGTTTCTAAAAGGTACATGATCATTTTGTAGCATGGTCAATTTCATTATCAACTATCTTATGAAACAAATCAATATTATTTCCACTAGTTAATTGTGGGGTCCATTTTAATGTTGTCTTTAAACCACTTTCTTCGCTAAGGTTAGCACACCGTCCTAAATCATTTAAAATATCATAAACAGTAACCGTATAATGTTCATTCTCCGTAAGTGGTATTAGTGTAGTCTTATCATGAATATCATGAATGGCTAGGTCACCAATTACTGCATTTTGTGTGGTAGGTTTATGGGTCTTATGGTTGGTTGCAAATAATCTCTTCAATTTAAGTTGTCTGATGAACTTAAAGATATCAATCCTGACATCAGTAATATCATATATCATAGTTGGACAGTAATTCATGCCTTTCTGCAAGACAAAAATCATATCCTAGGTGAGAACCTTGCTGGATAAACTAGTCACTTTTTTTTTTTTTTTTTTTTTTATTGAGCAGAGCAAAAAGGTACATACATATTTTTCGAGAGTAACATTTGAAACACCACAATTAAACCAATCAATGATGATGATTTGTGATAGGCTACTTACTAAGCAAAGTGCGGAATGCGATGCAATTTCATAATTTATAGATAGTCACATATAATTTCATTGTCTGTTGACAAGTTGAAAAATAAAGTGCAAATACAAAATATTGCCATAGGTTAACTTATAACTCAGCTAAGACACAAGACAGACACAAAATTCACTCAAGACAAGAATTAAAATCCCGATTAAAGTGCCCAGTGCGATAGCAGCCGCAGTTGATCTTGGCAAATACAGTACTCTTAGCATCACAAATAAAGTGCAAATGCAACATTTGAAATGCCAAAATTAGACCCACCATGATGTTGATTGTTGATAGACTACTTACTAAACAAAAAAGAGAATGCTATGCATTTTCATATTTTGTAGGCAGTCACATATCATTCCATTGTCAATGACAAGTTGGCAAATAAAGTGCAAATGCAAAATCTAACTACAAATTAACTTATAACTCAGCTGAGGCATAAGATTCATCTTAATCATTGAAATAGATTAAAGTGCCCAGTGCAATAGCAGTCAGAGTTAACCTTGACAACTACAGTACTCTTAGTATCAGATAAAACTATAGACGAATAAAGTGAAAATGCAAGATAAAACTACAGAGTCGCATATAACTCAACTCATCTTAGAGCTCTAAGGACCTAATTTGGTTCTAAATTAAGGTGTCGATGCATAAGCAACCAAAATCTGCCTTGTTAGAATACAGTATTATTAACATTATTACTGTTTAAAGTGCAGTTATGCTAGCAGCAAAACTTAGTCGTAAAATACAAAATATCAGCCAACGGGGTGAAGTGCAAATACTGATGACAACCATTTAAAAGCTGCTAAAGTCACATAAAAAGGAGAGCAACATTAACATCATTGACCCCAAAAAATTGTACGCTTTGAGTAGTGTAAAACTTATATGTTAGAGTCGGGGATCTCTGGTTGGCGCAAGGTTGCCCTTGTGTCAAGCAGGAACCCTCTCCTCCACGTCAGGGCGCAGGATAACCCCTCGCAAATGACCCTTGCTCACCCTCTAGGTGCGTGGCGTGAGCAGCCAAGGCGATTCCTCAGGCGTTGTTGGTTAAGCACTTACAATCATACACACAGTAAATACATCAATCCCCCCAGAAACGGACACCAGACTTGGATATATATCAAAATACGATTCTTTATGTAAAAATAAGGTATATACATCTCAGCAGACTTATCACAAGACCAATAACGTTTTCGCTAGGCCGCCAGGTTATACAGCAGGCAAATGTTCTGGGTTCGTAGTTTCAAATGGATACTTTGTAGTCTCTTTACTTGTAGTTCCAGTACTCACAGAGATCGGTTCCTGCGAACGGGGAAATAAGGCGTTGCGGGCCCCGAGCCCGATACTGGCACTTCTTTCGTGATGTGGAGAGTCGGCACAGGTCGGTGCGACTCTCAGCTTGGGAAGTGTTCTTGGGTCCTCAATCAGCAGGTGTGGGCACGTAGGCAGGCGCGGCCAGCGACCCTTTAGCACGGCGGTGCAGGAGGGTCTCCACAGCGGGGGCGGCGCGGCCTGAGATGTCCGGGGATAGCGAAGCGGGGTCGCAGGGCACGGTCAGTGCAGCTGGATGACCCGGCGTAGATCACAGTCGTCGGACGGCTTCCGGCGGGAGGGGTGATAGCGCGTTCAGCGTGCTCCAATAGCAGGCGGTGACAGGGATGCAGGCGGCCTGGCCCGGGGACAGAGAGCGGCTCGGGACGGAGCGGGGCTCTCACGGGTTTGAGGCAGGCGAGCTTCTGAGTGTCACGGCCCTAGGAGGGGCGATGAGGGGCGCAGTCTCTTTTCCAGCGGGATGCACACACGGCTCGAATTTGGAGGACGAGCAAGAAGCACAGAGAACCCACTGTTCCTGGGGTTCAGTTCAGGGGGCAAGCTCAGATCAAGCCCTTGGAGAATGTTCAAGCACAAAGTAGCAAAGTCTTTTCAGTAAGTCTCTTCCTCTCCTCTCTCAGCAAGGCAAGCAGCAGGCCAGCTCCTCCGGCGTCTTCTTCTCCTTCTAGTCGGGCAGAGGTTCTTTGTGGTAAACAGGATTCTGATTTCTTAGGAGCCAGGCTCCTACTTTTATACCATGATTCTTTTGTTCTTTAGCGCCAGGGGGCCTAGGCCTGGCTCAGTCCAGTTCTGGAGCACTTTGTTATGGTGACTCTGCTCTTTCCTTTCAGCAGCAGGGCAGAGACATCAGCCGCCCCACAGGGGGTGGCGCCGGCTTTGTGGTGGCAGAGCACAGGTCTATTCAAGAGTCAAGGTGTACTCCTCCCACCCATCCAGGTGTAATCTCTCTACCCACCACCTGGCAGCCAACCTGTCTCTGGGGATTCCCCAACCCTGCTCCTTACTGTTGCCAGGCAGAACACATACACACAGCAGAGGCGGACTGAGATGGTCAGGTCAGTAAATACTAACTTTCTAAAAGTAGTATTTACAAACCCAGGATATTAAAATAGACTTGACTACAAGACGTATTTTATCATCCTGAGTTCAGGCATACTAAACTTGACACTTCTACCATGCTCTCTGAGTCCACTGGGGTCACAGCGTCGGCGTGATCCCGGCAGCCCATTCTGGCCTATGGAGAGCAGGTAGCCTTCAATAGTGAAAAACGACAAGGGCTGTAATTCACTACTAAGACATGCCACACACATCAGGGCATGTCCTACCTTATGCCTACAATGCACCCTGCCCTTGGGCCTACCAGAGGGGTGGCTAATATGTAAGTAAGGGAAGGTTTAGGGACTGGCAAGTGGGGGCACTTGCGCAGTCAGCGCGACGGTCCCGGACCGCGCACAGGGTCTGCGGTGGCAGACCCTAGACACACTTTACAAGGCCGCTTCCGTGGGTGGCGCAACCAGCGCTGCAAGCCCACCAGCAGCATCGGCATTCACAAGCCCTGGCACCCCTGGTGCACTTTACTGGGGACTGACAGTGAATCCAATAAACCAATCATGGACATCAATTACAGGTACACTTTACCTAGGGAGCACTTGCACTGCGGCACGGATTAGCCGTGGCGCAGTGCCCTGAGCGGACAACACCAGCAAAACAATCGAGGCACACCATCAAAAAGTGGAAGGGAAACTCACGCCAAGGTGCCAGGTCTAACACGTGTCCCCTCCAGCTGAAATGTGGGGAGAACTACCCTTGCCCAGGGGGTTCCTCGTCACTAAGGCGGAAATACCTGGACAGACCGTCAGCGTTGGCGTGATCTGTACCAGGACGGTGTTCCACCGTAAAGTCCATACCCTGTAGGGAGATGGACCACCTCAACAGCTTCGTGTTTTCACCCCTCATTTGCATCAACCATCTGAGGGGCCTGTGGTCCGTCTGAACCCGGAAGTGAGACCCAAACAAGTAGGGTCTTAGCTTCTTCAGCGCCCAGACCACAGCAAATGCTTCTCGCTCAATTGCACTCCACCTACTTTCCCGTGGAAGTAACCTCCTACTGATGAAGGCTACGGGTTGGTCCCAGCCCTCCTCAGTCATCTGCGAGAGAACAGCCCCTACACCATGCTCTGAAGCGTCTGTCTGCACTAGGAATTCCCTGGAGAAGTCAGGGGCCAAGAGCACGGGCGCCGTGCACATGGCAGTCTTCAGGGTGTCGAAAGCTTTCTGACAGGTGTCAGTCCAAATCACGTTCCTGGGCTGCTTCTTAGAAGTCAGCTCTGTCAAGGGGGCAACGATCGTTCCATAGCCCTTGACAAACCTCCTGTAGTACCCAGTGAGCCCCAGGAAGGCCCTCACTGCGGTCTGCGTCTTGGGGGGTTCCCAAGCCAGGATGGTCTCAATTTTGGGTTGCAAGGGTGCCACCTTGCCACTCCCCACTTGGTGTCCCAAGTACACCACGGAACCCTGCCCGATCTGGCACTTGCTTGCTTTGATCGTGAGGCCTGCTCGGCGCAGCGCCATCAACACTTCCCAGAGGTGGCGCAGGTGTTCAGGCCAGGTGGCACTGAACACTGCGATGTCATCCAGGTAGGCGGCACTGAACGCATCCAGCCCAACCAGTACCTGGTTGACCAACCTCTGAAAGGTGGCAGGGGCATTCTTCATCCCAAATGGCATGACTCGGAACTGGAAGTGCCCATCTGGAGTAGAGAATGCTGACCTCTCTTTGGCCCCATCGGTCAAGGCGATCTGCCAGTACCCAGACGTTAAATCAAACGTACTGAGGAACCGGGCAGCCCCCAGCCGATCAATGAGCTCATCAGCTCTGGGGATGGGGTGCGCGTCAGTCTTCGTGACTGAATTGAGTCCTCTGTAGTCCACACAGAACCGGAGTTCAGGTGTGGCTCCCGGCGCAGCAGCCTTTGGGACCAAGACCACGGGGCTGGACCAAGGACTGCTGGAGGACTCAACCACCCCTAGCGCAAGCATTTTGGAGACCTCCTCCTTAATGCAAGCTCTGACCCTGTCAGTTACCCTGTAAGCCTTGTGCTTTACAGGTAAGCTGTCTCCTGTGTCCACATCATGGACGCACCAATCTGTGACACCAGGAACCAGGGAGAATCGGTCGGAAAACTGTCCCAGCAAGTGGCGGCAGTCTTCCTGTTGTTCGGGCGTCAGGGTGGGTGAGAGGTTAACTCCATCCACTGACCCATCTTTCTCAGAGGCCACTAAGAGGTCAGGAAGAGGCTCGGTCTCCTCTTCCATTCCATCATCAGTGGCCAGCAGCATGCCCACTTCGGTCCTCTCTAAGTGGGGCTTAAGGCGGTTAACATGTAGGACCCTCAAAGGGTTCCTGGGAGTCTGCATGTCCACCAAGTAGGTGATAGGACTTTTGCGCTCCACAACCTCAAATGGACCTGTCCACTTATCCTGAAGTGCACAAGGCTCCACTGGGGCCAAGACCCACACCTTTTGTCCAGGTTGAAGCTCTACCAGAGTGGCATTCCGGTCGTACCACCGCTTCATCTCTTCCTGGCTGGCTTCCAGATTTGCCTCAGCAAGTTGCCTGAAACGCCGAGTCTGGTTTCGGAAGGCCAGCATGTAACTATATACATTCTGGGGAGGTTTCCTGGGAGATTGCTCCCAGCCTTCCTTTACCAAACTCAGAGGTCCTCTTACCGGGTGACCATACAGAAGCTCAAAGGGGCTGAACCCTAGAGACTTCTGCGGCACCTCTCGGTAAGCGAAGAGCAGGCATGGCAAGAGGACGTCCCACTTACGCCTCATTGGACCGTCCAGGCCCATGATCATGCCTTTGAGGGTTCGGTTGAATCTCTCAACCAACCCATTTCCTTGGGGATGGTAAGGAGTGGTGAACTTGTAAGTTACCCCACACTCCTTCCACAGGGATTTCATATATGTGGATATGAAATTGGTCCCCCTGTCGCTCACCACCTCTAGAGGGAATCCCACTCGGGAGAAAATTCCCATCAGTGCCCGTCCCACCACGGGGGCCGTCACTGTCCTCAGAGGGATGGCTTCAGGGTACCGGGTGGCATGGTCCACCAAGACCAGGATGAACCTGTTGCCCAGGGCTGTCTTGGGGTCCAGAGGCCCCACAATGTCAATACCCACTCGTTGGAATGGCGTACCGACCACAGGAAAAGGCTGCAGAGGAGCCTTATGCTTCCCTCCGCTCTTACCACTTGCCTGGCAAGTCTGACAGGTTCTGCAGTAGGAATCTGAATTCTTATGCATTTGGGGCCAGTAAAAGTGGGTGACAAGCCTGTCATAGGTCTTGTCCATCCCCAAATGTCCTGCTAAAGGCACATCGTGAGCCAGCCCCAGTAGGAAGGTTCTGAACTTCTGGGGTACCACCAGCACACGGGCTGACCCAGGTTCAGCAGCCTTAGGCTCGGAATACAGGAGGTCACTCTCCCAGTACACGTAATGTGTTTTGGCCTGAACACCATTGGCCTGGTCTGCAGCCTGCTGCCGCATACCCACGAGAGAAGGGCATTCTTTCTGCTCCCTGCAGAATTCCTCCCTGGAGGGACCTCCTTCTTGCTGCCAATGGGTCAGCTCAGGCAAGTCTCCCAGTTCGGCAATCTGTTCCCCGGTAGGCTCCAGAGCATCCCCCTCAGGGTCTACTTCCTCCTGGGCCGTGGGAACTTCGGGGGCCGGTTTCCCGCGCCTCCTGCGCCTTCTCCCTAAGGCCGGTTCCTGGACCTCTCCCTCAGGCTCCAGGACCCTCTCAACACCCCTACTGGCTGCCATGGACCGGGTGGTCACGCACGCCCAGTCGGGTAGACCCACCATCCTCAGATGCGTGGTCTTCTCCACCTTTTCCCAAGGGGAACTCTCCAGGTCGTTCCCTAGCAGACAGTCTACAGGCATGTCAGTTCTCACAGCGACTTGTAGAGTACCAGAGACCTCCCCCCACTCAAAGGGAACTTGAGCCATTGGACAACGACTCTCTACGTTGTCAGCATTGACAACCCTACAGTAGGCATTGGGTACAATTTGCTCTTGAGACACCAGGTGTTGCCTCACCGAGGTCACGCTGGCTCCTGTATCTCTAAGAGCCTCAACCTTCTTTCCATTGATGGTCACCACTTGCCCATATTTCTTAGTGTTAGAGGGCAGGTAGGTTACAGGGACCATCTCACTGTCTCCTAGCGAGACTAGGGTCATCTGCCCGGGACCCCCACCCTCCTGGACTGCTACCTCCTCCCCAAAGTTAACACTAGCTACTTGCCGGGGTGGAGCACCAGTGGGTGCGGTCTTACCAAACAGGCGACACTTAGGATCAGAGGCAATGTGACCCGGGTCACCACACTTATAACAATTGAAGGGCCCCTTTGGAACAGGTCTACCTGTCGGGGCCCCGTTCTGCTGCGGGGGTGGGGGAGGCTGAGAACCCTTCTGCTGGTTCCCTTGGGAATTACTTTGGGGGCCTTTTTGGAACCCCTTCTGTTTACCCTTGTCCCCCCCACTCTTCTGCTGGGGACCCTGCCCACCTTTGGCGGAGTCTCCCACTTGACCCTTGTGGACCCTGGTGCTGAGCCAGCGGTCCGCCTCCTCAGCAAGCTTCCTCGGGTTGGACAGCTTGCTATCAATCAGGTGCTGGCGTAGCTCAGGAAAACATTGACTGGACAAGTGCTCCCATGCAATTAAATCAAGCAGCCCTTGATAATCATTCACTTTGCTACCCTTCACCCAACCATCCAGCGCTCTGCAGAAAAAGGTCACATATTCCATATACGTACTCTCAGGGATCTTCTTGGTCTCCCTGAACCTCTGTCTATATAGCTCAGGAGTTAACCCATACCTGGTCATTAAAGCTTCCTTCATATGGGGGTATGAGGTTTGGAGATCTAAGGGTAAATCTAACAGTGTGTCACGCCCTTCAGCAAGGAACCTTCCCCACAACCCCGCTCCCCAGTCTTTCTCAGGGACCCGGTGTGAGGACATGGCCACCTCGTAGGCCCTAAACCACTGCCCTATGTCATCCTTCCTGAAATACTCCTTTACTACATCTTTGGGGATGTACACCTTGGACTCTACCTGCGCTGGTGGAGTGCTGCCACCAGAAGGAGCGGTGTCCAAACTTTTCGCCTTCAGCTCCAACTCCTTCAATCTGATATCATGATCCATTTGGCGTTGTTGTGCCTCCAGGGCCAACTTCTGCTTTTCCATTTCCATCTGTCCTGCCAACTTTGCCATCTTCATTGCATGCGCCCTGTCTGCTGCCCTGTCTGCCAGCTCCTCTGGCGACCGGACTCTGCTGGGCTCCTCAAGGTTGTCGGGTGGAACGATGTCCCCCGCATTCCATAGGTCTCGTGACTCCTTCCAGGCTCTCAACGCCTTGGTGTACTGGGGCTTCCTCTTGCATCCAGCATGGGGGACTCTGAATTTTACACTGTAGCCTTTCAATTGCTCCATCGTGTAGCCTTCCAGTCTCTCCCAATCCACCTCATCTATTCCAGAAATCACAGAGAGTGCTCTTCCAGCGGAGTGCGAGCCAGGCATGGTTGCAGTAATGGCAGATGTCTCAACAAAGTTCAACAATTACAAACCTGTGGCTGCGTTATTTGGTCTGCTCTCACTATCTGGTGATTAATAATTCACTGTATGCAAATTATAAGTGCAAATCCGAAATCCCAACCGCTGCCACCAATGTTAGAGTCGGGGATCTCTGGTTGGCGCAAGGTTGCCCTTGTGTCAAGCAGGAACCCTCTCCTCCACGTCAGGGCGCAGGATAACCCCTCGCGAATGACCCTTGCTCACCCTCTAGGTGCGTGGCGTGAGCAGCCAAGGCGATTCCTCAGGCGTTGTTGGTTAAGCACTTACAATCATACACACAGTAAATACATCAATCCCCCCAGAAACGGACACCAGACTTGGATATATATCAAAATACGATTCTTTATGTAAAAATAAGGTATATATATCTCAGCAGACTTATCACAAGACCAATAACGTTTTCGCTAGGCCGCCAGGTTATACAGCAGGCAAATGTTCTGGGTTCGTAGTTTCAAATGGATACTTTGTAGTCTCTTTACTTGTAGTTCCAGTACTCACAGAGATCGGTTCCTGCGAACGGGGAAATAAGGCGTTGCGGGCCCCGAGCCCGATACTGGCACTTCTTTTGTGATGTGGAGAGTCGGCACAGGTCGGTGCGACTCTCAGCTTGGGAAGTGTTCTTGGGTCCTCAATCAGCAGGTGTGGGCACGTAGGCAGGCGCGGCCAGCGACCCTTTAGCACGGCGGTGCAGGAGGGTCTCCACAGCGGGGGCGGCGCGGCCTGAGATGTCCGGGGATAGCGAAGCGGGGTCGCAGGGCACGGTCAGTGCAGCTGGATGACCCGGCGTAGATCACAGTCGTCGGACGGCTTCCGGTGGGAGGGGTGATAGCGCGTTCAGCGTGCTCCAATAGCAGGCGGTGACAGGGATGCAGGCGGCCTGGCCCGGGGACAGAGAGCGGCTCGGGACGGAGCGGGGCTCTCACGGGTTTGAGGCAGGCGAGCTTCTGAGTGTCACGGCCCTAGGAGGGGCGATGAGGGGCGCAGTCTCTTTTCCAGCGGGATGCACACACGGCTCGAATTTGGAGGACGAGCAAGAAGCACAGAGAACCCACTGTTCCTGGGGTTCAGTTCAGGGGGCAAGCTCAGATCAAGCCCTTGGAGAATGTTCAAGCACAAAGTAGCAAAGTCTTTTCAGTAAGTCTCTTCCTCTCCTCTCTCAGCAAGGCAAGCAGCAGGCCAGCTCCTCCGGCGTCTTCTTCTCCTTCTAGTCGGGCAGAGGTTCTTTGTGGTAAACAGGATTCTGATTTCTTAGGAGCCAGGCTCCTACTTTTATACCATGATTCTTTTGTTCTTTAGCGCCAGGGGGCCTAGGCCTGGCTCAGTCCAGTTCTGGAGCACTTTGTTATGGTGACTCTGCTCTTTCCTTTCAGCAGCAGGGCAGAGACATCAGCCGCCCCACAGGGGGTGGCGCCGGCTTTGTGGTGGCAGAGCACAGGTCTATTCAAGAGTCAAGGTGTACTCCTCCCACCCATCCAGGTGTAATCTCTCTACCCACCACCTGGCAGCCAACCTGTCTCTGGGGATTCCCCAACCCTGCTCCTTACTGTTGCCAGGCAGAACACATACACACAGCAGAGGCGGACTGAGATGGTCAGGTCAGTAAATACTAACTTTCTAAAAGTAGTATTTACAAACCCAGGATATTAAAATAGACTTGACTACAAGACGTATTTTATCATCCTGAGTTCAGGCATACTAAACTTGACACTTCTACCATGCTCTCTGAGTCCACTGGGGTCACAGCGTCGGCGTGATCCCGGCAGCCCATTCTGGCCTATGGAGAGCAGGTAGCCTTCAATAGTAAAAAACGACAAGGGCTGTAATTCACTACTAAGACATGCCACACACATCAGGGCATGTCCTACCTTATGCCTACAATGCACCCTGCCCTTGGGCCTACCAGAGGGGTGGCTAATATGTAAGTAAGGGAAGGTTTAGGGACTGGCAAGTGGGGGCACTTGCGCAGTCAGCGCGACGGTCCCGGACCGCGCACAGGGTCTGCGGTGGCAGACCCTAGACACACTTTACAAGGCCGCTTCCGTGGGTGGCGCAACCAGCGCTGCAAGCCCACCAGCAGCATCGGCATTCACAAGCCCTGGCACCCCTGGTGCACTTTACTGGGGACTGACAGTGAATCCAATAAACCAATCATGGACATCAATTACAGGTACACTTTACCTAGGGAGCACTTGCACTGCGGCACGGATTAGCCGTGGCGCAGTGCCCTGAGCGGACAACACCAGCAAAACAATCGAGGCACACCATCAAAAAGTGGAAGGGAAACTCACGCCAAGGTGCCAGGTCTAACATTATACAATTAGAAAATCATTGCCCCAATCCATTTGGGGATCAATGATAATTTAATAATCAAGACTGCACTACTCTATAACAATTAGAGAGTCCGCGCCATCTCTAAGACTTATCCTTGAGTAGGAGTAATTCTTCAAATTTTTTCCAGTTTTTCTTATATTTCCTTATGCCCCCTACTCTTTTGGCATATGCCTCTTCGAATTTCCAAATCCTTTTCATTTTATTAAACCAATTTAGATGATTCAGAATCTCCTTAGATTTCCAATTTTGAAGTATCAAGGAACGCGCCACCATACAAGATATGGCTACAAAACCCTGTCGGAGCTAGATAAATTGGCCTCGTCCCTTGAATACCCGAATAATGCAGTTTCGACCTGGGGAAAAACACTCATGCCTATAACGGCTCCCAAATCGTTGAAAATCTCACCCCAGAACTGTACCAGTTGCGGGCAGGAAAAAAAGATGTGTAGCCATCCTCCTTCCTCCTCCTGATGACAGCGGAAACACCTATTAGGATGGTCCGGATATCGTTTGTGAATCATAGATGGGGTCCAATAAGCGAGCCATCTTGATAGAAAGGACATCCTTTTAAAATTAGCGGCTCGTAGAGACCTATGTCCTAGAAGGCATATTTTTTCCCATTCCCTAGGGCTAAATCTGCAACCAGTATCCCTTGCTATTTTTTCGATATGGGAGACTATCCCCTTTGTCTGTTCATCCTTCCGCAATACAGAATACCATTTCCTCAGTCCCGAAAGTTTGAAGTCATAGAGTTCTACCATGGTATAATGTGGAGTATTCAAAATACCCTCAATATTGGAAATAAAATGAACTATCCGCATATATTCAAGAAATGTGGGCTTTTTACTACCTTCTGCCCTATCCATTATTTCTTGCCAGGATATTATTTTGTTATGGGCGATGAAGTGTTTAAGTTGTGAAAACCCACAATCGCTCCAAATCTCAATATATCTTAGTTGTAAATGTAGGCCTAGACTGTTGCATTCTCCCAGACCCAAAAATTGAAAGCCAGAGGAGTTATTTTTTTTAAAGACTGCTTGAAGCCTAGACTGAACTTCTCGTAGAGACTTGTAGCGAGTCCTCTTGGGTAATTTAGCAGTTTTTAAAAAGGCGGGCATTTGCGTTCCCCCTTCTACTATCATTTTATCAATAAAAAAACTATCATAGATGCACTTATAAAATGTTAGATCAACCACTAAGTTCAATAGGGCAGCCTGATAATATGTTTGTATCTGCGGAAGTGCTAGACCTCCTTGCTTTGTGGGCAGCTGTACTGTAGTTGATTTTACTCTGGAAACCTTTTTTGCCCATATAAATTCCCTGAACAGAGTATCCAATTCATTGAAATAGATTTGATTAAGGCGAATAGGGACGTTTAAGAACAAAAAGATTAATAGAGGAAGAATGGGGATTTTAATCAAAGAGACTCTCCCTATAATTGTAAGGGGAAGTATTGACCATTGCTCGAAAAGGCTCTTAATCTTCTGTTTAGTTCTAAGATAGTTTAGTTCAAATAATTTCTGATACTGATTAGTGACGTAGATACCCAAATATCTAATTGGGTCAGTTTTCATGGCTTGGATTCTCAAATTATCAGGTAGAACATTTGGATCAATATTAAGAGCCAGTATCTCGGTCTTTTTTTCATTTATTTTATATCCACCGATTTGTTGAAACAAAGAAAATTCTTTAAAGGCAAGCTCTAGATTTTCTTTAGTGGGGGTTAAATACAAAATGATGTCGTCAGCGAACAACTTAACTTTTGACATCCCTGGTATAGGAGAAGAAATAGCAGCATTATTGCGCATTTTTAAAACCAAGGGTTCAATAAAAAAGGTAAAAAGTAGCGGGGAGAGCGGGCAACCCTGCCTAGTTCCCCGTTTTATTATAATTTCCCCTTATTGTTCCTGATTAATAACCACCTTAGCGCTTGCACCATAATAGATATTTTTTAACATTTTAATAACCTGTTGTGAAAAACCAATACTCCGTAACGTTAAAAACAATGTTTGCCAATTCACAAGATCAAAGGCTTTTTCAGCGTCAACCATGATTATTGCAGCAGGGATTTCATTTATGTTAAAAAAATCTAAGGCATGAATTAAAAATTGAGTATTAGTGGCCATAGATCGACCTGCAATAAAACCTGTCTGATCCTTATGTATTATTTCTTGAGCAGCAGGAAGGAAGCGCTGAGTTATTTTGGAGGGTTAGTGAATAGAGTAGGGTAGCCGGAAAGGATGGGGGACATTGAGCTCTTCCTCTTTATCTCAGGGCTACAGGGCTATGGGTGGCTGGTTGGAAAATGGGTCGTTTCTCTTTTTTTCATGATGAAGGTGGCAGTTGGGAGGTGGTGGTTGGGCACTGAGCTTTGTCATCACTAAGGGATCACTAAGGGAAGGAATTCCCAATGCTCCGTATGGGTGGTTTGAGGGGTGGTGGGTGGAGGGGGGATGGAGGGGGGGCATGGAGCATGGAGGGGGGGCATGGGTTGTTGGGAAGGGGGGGAGGGAGTGGGGGGGTGGGGTTAACGGATTCAGCAGTAAGCATAATTATTATTCTGTATAGTCTTTATCAGACCGTCTCAGTTAAAATGTATTGGTTTACATATGTCAAGATTAAAAACAGTGTTATTATGTGAAAGGAGGTTTGCTGTATCAATTGTATTAATCATGCTGGAAGTATTAGGTATTGTATGCCATGTAAGACAAAAATCTTTTGCTTGTTTTCTTGTTTGGGGTAGATTGTATAATGGTAGGGTCTTTTTGGGCAATGGAATTGATAAGGATGTGGGATGAGGAAACTAATCTGCTGCTCACTTAACATCTGTGGGCTGAATGATCCTGGGAAAAGAAGGGTTCTGTCCAGAATTATATACTCAAGTTCATGGGATCTTTTATTCCTGCAGGAGACACATATTGCATGGGCAAATAGGGCATGGCTCAGCTCTTTAGGGCTTGAGCTACTGGCCTGCACCACGCAGACGGTTAATGTTAAGGGTGTCGCGGTTCTTGCTAAAAAAGGATTAATTAAAATAAAGAAGTATAAAGCTGATAACTTGGGACGTTGGGTAATGATAGAGACGCTGGTTTCGCAGCGAGTTATTACATTATGCTCTGTATATGCTCCAAATACGGATGATCCAGACGTTTTTCAATTGATAAACACAGAATTATCTTCTTTCCCACATCCCATGATTATATGTGGCGACTTAAATATTCATCTTTCTTCACAGGTGAATTTAAGGGTAGCCAAGGTGTATACTGGCAGGAAGCCACGAGGATTTAGGAGTCTGCAGGCGCTTGTCCAGGATCAAGGGTTATATGATGTATGGGCAGAACTTAACGCTGGTCAGGATGGTTTTACGTATTTCTCTGCCCCACATGCGAAAATGGCACTGCTTGATTACTTTTTGGTTTCTGGCGATGTTTTACCGAGGGCTTCAATTAGGATCCTTCCCAAAATTATATCAGATCACAATCCGGTAGTCTTGGAGTTCGAATTCTCTGGCTTAATGGTCAGGTCTAAAAAATGGACATTTGATAGAAAGCTCCTGCTTAGTGAGGATTATTGTATTTGGATGGCAAAATGGATCCCCGAATTTGTCCAGACGAATATAGGGTCGGCAAGGATAGATATTGTATGGGATGCGCTGAAGGCAGGGATAAGAGGTGAGACTCTAAGATTTGCTGCAAGGAAGCATAAGATAGAGCGCCTAAAGGTTCTAGACGACTTAGGGACTCTTTCTCGGCTGGAGCAAAAATTGGTGCAAGAGATAAAGACCGGTGGGGGGGTAAGGGAGGTTCAAGCAGAGGTGGCAGCCTGTCGGGCGAAAATCTATCAGGGCTATGCAGATGTGGCGGCTGCTAGCTATCAAATACATAGGAGAGAGCTTTATGAGTATGGGGAAAAGGTGGGTAAGGTGCTTGCCAATAGATTACGCCAAAGGGAGGTGGACTCTAGGATTGATAAGATTAAGGATCTTGAGGGAAATATGGTGGAGACTCCTTCCCTGGTCCAGGACGCTTTTAAAAAATGCTATGAAAAATTATATACATCCGAATCAGTCGCAAGTGCTGAGAGGTATTTAGCAGGACTGGCCTGTGTGGGGGTAAAGGAACAGGATAAAGGGGCACTAACGGAGGAGCTGTCTGCAGAAGAGATTGAAAAGGCAATGAGGTCATTAGCAGTAGGGAAGGCTATGGGATCAGATTCGATCCCCCTGGAGTTTTATGTAAAATTTAAGAGGGAACTAGAGAGGATAATGACTTTAGTCTTTCAATCAGCATTTGTTGGGATTCCTCCGGCCTCTTGGTCGGAAACTATAATAGTAGTTTTTAAAAAAAAGGGAAAGGATCCTCAGGAGCTCTCCTCGTATAGACCGATCTCGTTAATCAATGCCGATAATAAGATCTACTCGAAGTGTTTGGCAACGAGATTGGGAGACGTGATTAGCCCCCTTGTTTCATTACAACAACATGGTTTTATAGCTGGGAGGGGGACCACGGATCATGTTAGGCGACTTATTACGATATTTGACTGGGCTCAGGCAACAAACGCCTCCGTGGGGGTGGCCCTGTTGGATGCTGAAAAAGCATTCGACAGGGTCTCTTGGGAGTTTCTATGGGCCGTAATGAGATGGAAGTCGTTTCCTAGTAGATATATAAGGGCAATACAGTCAATGTATTTAACTCCGAGAGCAAGGGTTCGATTAGGAGGGGAGGAGACACAGATTTTTTTGATCAGTAGAGGCACACGTCAGGGCTGCCCCTGTTCACCGCTCCTGTTTGCTCTGTTTATTGATCCTCTCATTGCAAGGCTAGAGTCGGACCCGGTTATTTTACCAGTAATTTCAGGCCTATACTCAGTTAAAGTTCTAGCATATGCTGACGATCTTGCGGTATTGTCATCAGATATGAGCAGTGCTATGCCTAGAATCGAGACTATCACTGGAGATTTTGGAATAGTATCCGGTTATAAACTAAATTTGGGGAAGACTCAAGTACTACATTCAGAAGCTGGGTATCCAGTGGACTTAGGGGTGGGCGTGGCCACAGAAGCTATGTATTTGGGTGTAATTGTTTCATCTAAAATTCAAAACATTCCGGGTATTAATGTAGAGCCGATACTTGCCTCCTCAGATAAAATCTTGGAGAGAATTAATCGGCTGCATCTTTCCTTATATGGAAGGGCTAATGTTTTGAAAATGTCTATCTTTCCCAAATTGTTGTATTTGTTTAGGGCTATCCCTATCCTTTTTCCAAAAGAGTTATTTGACAGAATAGAACGGATGTGTTCACGATTTCTCTGGGGATACCACCGCTCTAGAAGGGCAATTAAATGGCTTTACTTGCCATTGGAACGTGGAGGTCTGGCTATCCCACATTTTTATTTGTATTATTCAGTCACACTGTTTCAATTAATGGGTGTCTTGATTTGGGGTAGGATGACAGTGTTGGACTCTGCTTTCTCCCCATCTATTTATGAGTGGTGTTTGGGAAATTCAGCACAAGGGTTACTTTTAAAAGTATTAGAGCCAAGCTACTACAAAAAGACTAGGTTTAAAATCATTCAGGCGGCCTATGTAGTTTGGAAGAGATTTTGCAAACTGTTTTCTATTCCTTGTATTACATGGTATACACCGTTAGATTCGTCAGTTTTATCCTATGTGGTGTTTCAGGACTCTGTTATGCGTAGGTGGTCGCACCTGGGTATTAGGTTAGTTGGTGATTTGCTAGAGCAGGGCGGGATCGTATCTTTTTCAACCCTACAAAGCAGATTCGGGGTCGGAAAGGCGGATTTCTTTAAGTATCTGCAACTAAGAAGTGCTTTACAGGCCGCAATTGTGGGGGGAAAATGCTACCCATTACAAATCCATGTCTTGGATTTAATAAAAGGTAAATGCAAAATAGGGCAATTATATGTAGAGCTTATGTTAATACAAACGGACGACTTAGGAAGACAGGAGGCAATATGGGAGGAGAAATTGCCGATAGTTAATTTGGACTTACAATTAGTAATGCGAACGGCTAGCTCTATCTTGCTTTCTGGTAGTCTCAGAAGTCAATCATATATGGCCACGTTTAATTTATATTATACGCCAGGAAGAATAGCAAAATGGAAGGCTGGTAAGGGGGCTAATTGTTCAAGGTGTGGACTCTACGCAGCAGACTCATTACATATGTTTTATTCCTGTCCTGCCTTACAGCCACTCTTGTTGGATATCGAACGGTTTTTGTCACAATCTCTGGGAATACCAATATCTATCACAGCCTCTCTGGTTTTGTTCGGAATAGAATTCAGCACAGATATGGGTAGGCAGACGATATCGGATAGAGGATTTACATTTATTTGTATGTCAGTCTTGCGGTCTTGCATAACATCCCAGTGGTTGGATTCTGAGCCACCTGTCTTCACAAGCTGGAGAGCAAAACTTATTGCTATATATAACATGGAATGGGCATTATATAAATTGAAAGGGATCGCAAAGAAAAAGCTGGCGGCGGCTATTTGGGAACCGATCAGAACTTGGATACAGCAATGATACGATATGATGTATTTAATAACGCTCTCTTTGGTTTGATTATACTGTTTTTATTCTGTTTCTATGTATGGGTTATGTTTATTTATTTATTTGTTACAAATAATGGTCTGTAAATAATGAATTGCGCTGCTGAATCGAGAAAATAAAAAAATAAAAAAAATAAAAAAAAAATCTAAGGCATGAATTAAAAATTGAGTATTAGTGGCCATAGATCGACCTGCTATAAAACCTGTCTGATCCTCATGTATTATTTCTTGAGCAGCAGGAAGGAAGCGCTGAGCCCATACTTTCATTAAAATCTTGTAATCAGAATTAAGTAAACTGATTGGCCGGAAGGAGTTCACATCTAAAGGGTTCTTATCTTTTTTCACGAAAGATATTATTATAGATTCCTTGAATTCAGTAGATATAGTTGCACCCTTTCTAATGTCGTTGAAAAGTCGCTTTAAAGGAGATGCTAATTCTTTGATAAAGACCTTATAAAATTCGATTGGGAATCCATCCTGACCACATGCCTTTCCCCCTGCAATAGACTTGATTGCATTTATGATTTCTTCTTCCATTATTTCATTTCATTTCATTAGTCTTTATTGTCGATGCATTTCATCATAAAAGACATTTACAAAACATTAAAAGATAAAAATACATATTTTAAGAGACACGATTTTAAAAAGAAACATGAGTAAAGTGATTAAAAATGGACCAGTATCTTAATGCCTCTTGTTTCTAATAAACCAAACCCAGGCCAAGAATTTAGCAGCAGCAATAGCAACATATTCACTGGGCTCAAATCTCAACATTTCTAGAGCTTCTGACCCTTGTCTAGTGCCCAATGTTCGACATAATGGCTTGAGCCATTTAGCTCGGGGTGCAGCATAGGCAGGACAAGCAAAGAAAATATGACCAACAGAATCAATACAGTCAGGGCAACTTTTACATGAGTCGCTAGACATACCCTTCCACTTTTTGGTGAAAGAGTTGGTCTGAAGTGTGCCTACCCTAAATTGATGATAAAGTTTCCTGTCACAAGGTCTGGTGATGGTATCCCAGTATGCTTCGAGGAATGGGGTTCTTTTTTGGGCCAGGAACCTTCCTGTCAAGGACTCTGCAGTAACTGAATTAATATGTTTCTGCTGCACCGTAGACCAATAGAGACTCTTGAGGTCTTTTTTAGAGGGAAAGGGGTTGTTAACCGGGTCGGTCCATAAGTTGACCAACCCCATGGATTTCAGGAGCTGCTTAGTCTGTTTGAACCAAGGAATGTTGCCAGCCCCCAGAATAGAGCGCACATCAAGGAAGGCCTTTGCATAGAGGTCTAGCTCAGGGACTGTCCATAAACGCCTCCAAAAGGCCAATGGCTTAAACCTCGCAATATCTTCAAACGAATGACAGCCAAGGTCCAACAGGAGGGGTTTAACTGGGGTAGAGCATGGAAGGCCCGTAAGTAATCTAAAAAATTTGTATTGTGCCTTAACCAGAACAGAAAGATCTGCAAAGCCCCAAAGTTCAGCACCATAGAGGATCGCAGAATTTATCCTCGCATTAAAGATTTTGATGGGGGGGCCTATCATTCTCGACTTGGATTGCTTATGTTCTTTAACTAGGCAACCAGAAAGCTGGGCAAATTTTAGAGATAGAACATCAATTTGCGGCCTCCAATCCAACTTATTTTCAAAAACTACCCCTAGATAGGTCATAACATTTGTACGCTCAAGCAAAGCTTTGTCCATAAAAACATGTCCCTTTATACCTCTCCCTTTGTTAAAAACCATATATTTGGTTTTGGACACGTTGACCGCCAGGTCAAAATCAGAACAGAAATGCGTAAAGACGTTAAGTGCCGCCTGTAGTCCAGATAGGGTCTGAGAGAGAAGTAGGGTGTCATCAGCGAACATAAGGAGCGGGATTTTAATACCTCCCAGCGTAGGGGCGTCCGTCGATGTGTTGGAGTAATACTTAACAACACTGTTGATAAACAATAAAAACAAGGTGGGAGCAAGGACGCACCCCTGCCTGACACCCCGGTTGACCCTGAACCGACCAGTAACCTGGCCCTGTTTTCCCCAGCGGACTTGTGCATAGTTATTATCATGGAGCCTAATGATGATATTCAGAAGATCAGGAGGAAGCCCTAGCTCCGCCAATACGCTCCAAAGTTTAGTTCTATTGACTAGGTCAAATGCTGACCGGAGATCTACAAAGGCAGCATATAAGGTACCGCCACACAAATAGACCGTTTTCCAGACAATCAGTTGGAATTTGAATGCCTGGTCGATGGTACTAGTACACGGTCTGAAACCGGCTTGGAGAGGAGAGATGATGTCCTCCTGCTCAATCCAAGCCTGGATTCGTGCCAAGATCATTCTAGCGATAATTTTCTGGACCGAGTCAATAAGACTAATTGGGCGGTAGTTCCCCGGGCATGAACGATCACCTTTTTTGAAAATGGGGAGAATCTCAGCCCCCCCCCAAGAATCGGGAATATCAGCCCCTCTGGCTACGGCATTGGCAAAATGTGCGATGTAAGGCACCCAGTTCACTGTGTCAGATTTAAAGAGATCCGCAGGAACACAGTCCATGCCCGGCGCCTTGCCACTTGAAACCTTACTTAAAGCCTGTTTAACCTCAGCACAGTCAAAAGTTAAGGTTGAGGGAAGGGTTATAGCTGGGGCAGGCCCCTCGACCACTGTGGAATCTAAAAATTGGGATTCAAAATGGGTCACCCAGGCTTCCGGAGGGACATGATTTGTAGGGACCTGGCTATTCTGGGAGTTACCCCACTTAACAGTATGCCAGAAGAGGGTTAGATTCCTGTGCTTACTGGCAGCCAAAAGGTTGTTCCAGTGATCATTATCCCACTCCTGTTTTGCCTTTGCCTTAGCCTTTTTATAGATTGTCCTGGCCAGTCTGACATTATCTGGATCTTTATTAGCAATGGCAGATTTTAATTTGATAAAAGATTCTCGGCAAGATTTATTGTACCAGGAAGATGGTTTTAGAGTGACGGATTTCTTGGCCTTACAAGGTTTTAAAAAAAGGGTTCTAAGGCCAATAAAAAGATGATCATGTATGCGTGTAGCTTTACCAGTCACATCCTCAGTGTTCTGAAGAGACTGTAAGTCAACCAGAGCACCGGATACCATGGAACTAATTCTGGACAATAATTCAACATCAATTGCAACTTTGTCCCAGCGTACCCGCCGTTGATCATTAGTTAAAACGGCTTCCACGGTCACTATTTCAGAGGGTTTGGCTCTCTGGGCTGGGCAAAGTAAAAGACTTAAAACCAACGGGTTGTGGTCACTCTCCGGGCGATCTAATATCGCCATATCACTTAGAGTGGACCAGAACTCGATTTTAACAAGGGCATAATCAATTCTACTGTTACAACGTCGGCCATCTGAGAAAGTCATCTTCCCACCCTTATCAGAGGCAGTCCTCCCATTAGCAGCCCTGAATCCCCGCTCCATACATAGTCCCATCCACTGAGTGGCTGACTCTGTCCACCTCTTGATAGGAGGGAGATCGAGGGGGGGAATATTTAAAATTGCATCTACTTCCCAGGTTAATGAGTCTAGAGTAGAGAGCAGAGGTTCAAAACAGCAATTTAGATCACCCACAATCAAAACATTTGTATACGTATCAATAGTGTCCAGAAACCCATCTAATAATAAAAAGGTATTAGTGCCACGTCCACCGGGGAGGCCTCTATTGTAAACGTTTACAATTAGAACTACGGGATCGTTGTCGTGTTGCAAGGAAATAATTAGTAGGTCAGGGCTATCAATAGCTATTTCCTTGAGTGAATACCCAAGGGATTGCTTAACCCAAATACAAAGCCCACCTGACGGGCGGCCCCTTGTGCCACGGATTGCCCCCTTGAAAAAGTTCACATACCCTGAAAGATAGATCGGGTCCACAGCCCATGTCTCCTGGAAAACCAGGATATCATGGGTGTCGACCCAGCCTACCCATTCTTCAGAGGATACCCTGGTACCAAGGCCCGCAACATTCCACGAAACCAGGGTCAGGGGCGTAGAACTAAGTGGCATTGTGCATGGTACTGCAGATGCGGGACCCTTGGTAGTTGGGGTAGTATCGATATTAATGGGGCCCCTTGTCTCACTATCAATCAAGGAAGAAACAGTGGGGGGGAGGGATGGACTAGTTGGGTGGGAAAACAGGGTACTGGAAGACATATTTTCCAAGCCAACTTTAGCCCCCCGTAAACACCCACTCCCTGCCTGCGCTGAGTTAACCGAGCCAAAACAAACTTCCCACAAATTATTCGAATTTACCAGATGAGGTAACTGTCAGTCAACCCCATCTAATGAATTCAAGGGTGTGTAAAAGTTTGACAGGGGGAGATGGAAATCCGGCCTTATCTGGTGGTGGGAAGACCTATTTACCCTTTCCCAGACATAGGACATATCACGTGTAGTGACAGCGGGTTTGTGTGGAAAAAAATATGACAAATCCACTGTAGATATGCCAGTCCCTCTCAGGGTATTGGAAAAGGAACAGATATGCCTAACAGCCCTCGGGTCACGAAAATTTATGATCACACAATCTCCCTCCACCTGTTTAACTCTATTGCCCAACCAACATACCCTACGGACGGTCATTATTTCGGTCCGTAGTCCAATAGGTAAAGGCCTGGCAGCAGGGAGAGCAGACCGGAAGCTCGTCCACGGTCTAGCAGGGACTTCTGGGAAATGACAAATCCACTGTAGATATGCCAGTCCCTCTCAGGGTATTGGAAAAGGAACAGATATGCCTAACAGCCCTCGGGTCACGAAAATTTATGATCACACAATCTCCCTCCACCTGTTTAACTCTATTGCCCAACCAACATACCCTACGGACGGTCATTATTTCGGTCCGTAGTCCAATAGGTAAAGGCCTGGCAGCAGGGAGAGCAGACCGGAAGCTCGTCCACGGTCTAGCAGGGACTTCTGGGAAATGAAGTCCCCGCACGCTCGCAGCCCCGCTGCAGCCACACGCCTGATGCCGGTTTCCCTCCTCCGGACTCCTCCCGAGCGTGTATCGTGGTCCGCGGTGAAGGAGCACCCGCGAAGCGGGTGCGCCGAGTGGTGGTTGGGCGCCGAGTGGGAGACAGGTAAGCTCCTCCGTTCAGGTCCTCTGTGCAAAACTGGCAAGATGTCCCATTATTTCATTATCTAGTTTTTTAATTCTGTCCTGTGAGAGTCTAGGAAGATCAATGTCCATCAAATACTTTAAAATGTGTTCATTATTAACCGGGTACTCAGTTGAATATAGCTGTCTGTAGTGGTGGAGGAAGACCTGTGAAACACTCTCCCTATCTGATACCACTAATTCCGTAACAGGGTCCCTGATGGAAGTGATTAGAGAGGATTCCATTTTTTTTCTGGTGGAATTAGCTAACAGCTTCCCCATTAACTGACTCTCTTCATATATTTTTTGCTGATATATTTTGGAGTTGCATATTTCCTCCAAGATAAAAAAATCTCTTAATTCCCGACTAGCTTTGTTGAAGGAATTGGGGGAATGATGTAACATTAAGGCATATTCTTGATCCGCCTTGTTTTGAAGGTTCTCAATTCGAGACTTCCGAGTTTTGGACTGACCGGCCATAACAGCTATTACTTGAGCCCGAGCTGCATCCTTAAAACCTCCCCAGATAGCAAAGGGGGTGGCGGTGTTATCATTGATCTCAAAATAATGAACAATCCACTCCCTAAATCCCAAAATCCAATCTTCATTTTGCAGAAGGAGACGATCCATCTGCCACCTAGATCGTTCCTTGTCTCTCCCCCCCAAAGGCAACGAGACCCCAACCAGTGCGTGATCGGAGAAAGAATTACTATGGATCCACGCCTTTGTCACCTGTATAGATCTAGATGTTAATAGATAATCTAGTCGGGAGGCTGAAGAGAAACGATTGGAGTAAAAGGTAAAGGATTCCGTTTCTTGATGGAGCTCCCGCCAAGAATCAACTAACCCAAACTGTTCCATAATTGTCGCCATCGTTTTTTTGGTATTGGGCTTTGACTGTCTTTTATTTTTATTAGTGGTATCCTTCCTAATATCCATAATATAATTAAAATCCCCCCCTAGGACAATCTGTCCAGGAGAACTAATCAGCTTTTTGTGGATCTGGGTCAGGGGTAATACATTATCGGATAATGGGCCATAGTAGTTAATAAAGTTTATTATCCGACCCCTAATTTTAGTTGTTACCCAGATCCATCTCCCTAAAATGTCTCGATGTACTTGAAGAAACTCCCAATTCATTTTGCTCGAGAAATAAATTGCTACCCCCCTCATTGCTGCCCCCGCAGAAGCAAAAAAGGCCTTGGAGAATTTTTTAGGGATAAACAAGTTGGGGGAATTGGACTTAAGATGAGTTTCCTGTAGAAACAGAACATGGGGATCCAGAAAAGCGGCCCATCTTATAAGTGCACCATATTTCTTCTTATTTAGTATCCCATTGGTATTCAATGACAAAATCTTACAGCTACCAGTTGCCATGCTTCTTTACTCTGTAAATCATTCCAAGCCTTCTTGCTACTGCTCTTTTTCCTGATAACACCCAACCCCCCACCACCCTAGAAGTAACCCCTCCCCAGGAGATGTGGAACTCACCCCCCCTACACCACGCAGGCCACATCTCCCACCTCCCATACTTATACCTGGGTGTCATGTTGTTACACCCCATAGGGCGATCATGGTCACACCCCTCCTCCCACACCAAATTAGAACAAACCAAGGAAAAACATTTTTTTTTTTTTTTTTTTGTCACGGATATCCCGCATCAACTTAAATACAGCCAGAAAATCACACTTGACCTGAGGAGCCTGATATCCCCTTTAAACAAGTCTGGGCCTCCTCAATATCTGAAAACATGAAAAACCTCCCCTTCAGCAGTACTTTTAGTTTTGATTGCTGAACGATAGAGGCCTGAGCCCCATGTGCCTTGAAGAGATGTAGCATCTTAACAAATTCTTTTCTTCTTCGAGCTGCAACAGCTGTCATATCGGAAAAAGTTCTACATTTCTGTGTCTCGTTGAGGGGAAATTGACGTTGTTGAATAGCCTTTGCCAATACTTTTTCTTTAACTCTATAATCCGCAAAGTTTAGAAGAATTGTTCTTGGATAAGGAGAATTTGGAAAGGGTTGGGCTGGGATTCGATGTGCCCTGGTGATTGACAAATCTCCTTCATAGTCAGGCAGAACTTGCTGTTCTATGAACGTATTAACCCAAAGGAGAGTCTGAGCACCTTCAATCCCTTCAGGCACCCCCACAAGGCGCAGATTAGACCTCCTGGAATGACTTTCCAGCTCCTCTACCTTGTTCTCAAGATATCTTTTCTTCTTGTCCGCTTCTTTTGTCGCGGTCATCACCGTCACCAATTGATCTTCAATGGTGGAAATTCTGGCCTCTACCTCTGAGAATCTGGTGGGGAGACCCATAATAGCTTCTTCGATTTTATCTAGGCGCTGGTTGAGGGTATTGATCTCGATTTGCTGAAGCTTTTTCATTTCCCTTATCTCTCCTAAAATTAAATTCAGCATATCACGGATGTCAATTTGAAAGTTTTCAGACTTCTCCGAGCCAAGTTTCGGTAGGATTCCAGCGTTGGATGGTGGTAAAGTTAAAAGTAGTTCATGAGATTTTGGACAGAGATCCAATAATTGCGGCTGAGGAGCTTGTGGACCTCCTGGAGTTTGATTTAGCTCAGATTGATCTGACGAAACTGGCAAATCCTGGACCAAAACAGGAGTATCTACCTGCACACCTAGTGTTGATGGGACCAAGTTAGGGTGGTCGGTGTCTCGTCCCCCGACTGTAGGCGCTGATCCAGTTACTGGAGAAGACATGCCAAAATCAATAGACTGTAGAGATGCAGGGGAATGGGGAGGTGGTAAAACTTGTTTTTTAGTGAATAAAGGGAATTTTTTCACCTCCTTTTGCACCTCCTTTTGCACATTACCACCGGTGCAGACATCTTGGTTCTCCCCTTCCAGGCTAGCATTAAGTTGAACCACCAACGTCTCCTGTTGCAAGGTCTGATTAACGGCCACCATGGTGAAGGATGTATCCTCATCTGAGGTAATAGGTGAGCTGCGACTATCTGGTGAGGAAGGGACAGCCCCTATGTCGCTTTTTTGACCTGCTAGGCGTACTGACTTGGCGAGAGCGCGACGGCTTTTCTTCACTTTCTGCGCCTCAATTCTAGCCGTTTTATGGTTAGCGATACCCTCCCTCTGAGGTCTCACCATTTTCAACAATTAGGGAGGTAGGGTTCCCCCCCCCCGACGAACTCACCAACTCGAGGGAACTGGAAGTAATACCCCAGTATAATTGTTTATCTATTTAACGGTTTAAAACAACCCAGTCCATGCCAATAACCAGCAACCCCCTTTAATTCTCCTTATGTCTGGTGCAGACTCAAGGTGTGTAGAGCTGCCTTCAACGTAGTCGAAGCGGGACCGTGGAACTGCAGGTTTTGTATTTCTGCCAGATGGGATAATCAAATGATTCTCCTCCGTTTTCCTCCGTTTTCCTCCGTTTCACTCAATCCCCCATAAAAACGGCAGCTGAATGCACGGAACTCCTGCTCATATCATCTTGAGCGAGTTCGCATTAGCAAAGCGTTAACCTCGTTGTCCTCCCTTCGTTCGTTCAACGACTTCAATCAGCCATCAGCGCGGCGCCCGCGCGCGGCGTTTTTGGCGAGGTAAGGAGGAGGAGGGGCCATGGACGCGCCTAGCAGCGTAGAGGCGTGTTTCTCCGCTCTGGATAAACTAGTCACTTGTACTTTCCTGTCGGAATATGTTTCTGTTGTTTGTTTCTGCTCCAGGATCGCATATGCATCCTCTTCCTTTCTCTTGGATGTTCCTCTCCTCCTCTTCCCTCTCTTTGTTTTTCTAAATTGTTTCTCCCTTGCCTGATATCGGTATCCTTGTTTCCCATACTTATTCTCTGGACCTCCCTTAAAAAATGGTAGCTATTCACCATATTTGATGGTCCCTCCTCTGGTCCTTCATCACCATTGCTAGAGATATTGCAAGATGAACTAGAACTCTGACCGCTTATAGATGGGGTCTTGTTTTCGCCTCTATTTTGATCCTGCCTAACTATATTATCAAAGCATTTGGCAAACATAAATATCCTGCCATTCGCATAGTCTGATTTGTCGCTTTTCAATTTGGGTGCCTTCCTCTATTTCATATCATCCTCATATTTCGTCAATACCTCTTCCAAAATAGTATAATTTTTCTTAGTTGCCTCCAACAAGTTTAGATGTGAAATCTCCTTCTCTAAGGCATCCACTTCCTGTGCTGTCTTCGCTACCTTTCTCTCCGAATTCTCAATCAGTATATTCATTAACCTCACAGAGTTACCAATAAGTTCTTTCTCCCAAAGTAACAATAAGTCTTCCTGCAAGTCATCGTATGTAGGAAATATCTGGGCACTGAGACCCAGTGGGATTCTGTTTATTTTTTATATTGTTTTATGGTTGTTCCATCCCATCATTTTGATATTTCAAATTGCCTGAGCCTTTCAAGTTTTATAAATGTGGCTTTTAGACCCTAATTCTGCCAGGAATTTCCTTTAGTTACCGCCTTGCTGATAGGTACACCTGCATGTAAGCTGTTAAATAGATACTCTGCTACCCTATCTCGATTCTCTCTTGAACTAATTTTAATATTTGTTACCTAGGGGAATTACACGACCTGCTGGTGGAGGTAATTTCCTCCTCCAGCATGACTGACACTATTCCATCCACCAAATTCTAAATGAGGACCTTTAATTGTTAAATGCAGAACATCTTGTTTGAAGAAATTGAGAAAAGAGATCATTAAAAAATATTCTGTGCGATTTACAAAATTCAGCTTCAGAGGAGCACTTGAAAATATTCAGCCCTTGAATATGACAGTATTATTACCTGTTGTAGCTATTATTATTGTGAATTTCTTTAAAATGTTTCCATTTTAATTAATGGAAGTTTGGGATTAGCATTGCAGTTGTATGGAAGAACATCATCCAGCTGCAAACCTTAGGTAGAACCAGAGGACAAATGCTGAAATCCCAGATTCCACTTTAAATTAGATTGTGTGATTTGGTAAATAACTTTGGGGTTGTTTAAAGTATAGAAGGTAGTCAACTGGTCAACTAGACCAGCCAAGGCTATGGCAATTGTTCCTCTGGTGAAGGACCGTCCATCAGCTTTAGAAATCTCTGCCTACCTGGTGGCAATCTCTAAAGGCATCAGTGCACTGATGAGAGAGAACTTTGCCAAACAGGCACCATACTTATTTTGGTTGTTCGGTAAAGCTTTTTTGTTTTTCGATAACAAACACGCACAGTGAAAAAACAAAATATCAATCATTCTGACATACACAGAGTTTTCTCAATGCAAGTTGGGGCCATTAATTAATTTACTTGCCCAGGCAGTGACAAAGAAGCTGGTGTCGTATATCTCCAAATAATTGGGGTTCATACCCAGTAGATTCCCTATGCCCCAGAAGGAAACTGATTTTTTGGTAGAAAGAGGCAGGTTTCTTTTACTGCTTCTCTACTGCGTAATGTTCACGTTGGTAGGAATATGAAGAGCCAAACAAACCAGTCAAAGAATCTCCCATCTTCAGGTGGTATATATATAAAACCTGCTATTTTCCATTACATAATCATTATTAGGCACTATTCATCTAAGTATCCTGTGCATTAGGATAATTTAAAAAAAATATAAACAATGTTGCAGTTATTATTCAAATGAGGGAAAGGGTTAAATAACCCAATCATATTTCTTGACAAATCCTTAGCATACTACTAAAACAAATACATCAATTGTGGCCATCCATCAAACATGGTTATATTAATACTTCATAATAAGCACATTCATGTAAAGCTTCCTTAGTGTGCCATCCGTCAACATTCCCACTGGAAACATCACCCAAACAGAGATATTCATGTATCTTTCTTACACCTCATGTTCCATGGAGCAAGGAAAGGTTAGGTCATGTTCAGTTCCTGTATGAGTTTGCAAGATATTGAACAATACATCTTGTTCAAACTATAGGTAGAATCCAAGCCTACTTTGCTTCCTACTTCCTTCAAGAATGAACACATTAGGTTATCTCACCTTGTTGTCATAATTCAATTTCAACATTCATGAGCAGGATATGCGCCACAGAATGGAAACATTCATTAGCTTTTCAAAATACAGGTAAGCCTAATTTCTAGGCTAAGAACTTGCATCTCACACTCAAGCATTCATTTTGGACTGACAGGGCTGTTAACAAACAATCAGGTATGTATCATGTGCAGCATTCAAAAACGTACAGAAGCCTTGCTACACCCATTACTAAGTTTCTTTAGACAGGAATTTTGCATACTATGGGCCAAATTTATGAACCTGTCACACGAAGCAAGCACAGCACCCAAGTTGCTGCGATATGTTGAATGACAGGGAGAGACGAGGAAAGTGCCATATCTTCAGAGATATGGCACTCTCCTCCCCTCGCCCTAGCGCCGGCACAACCTCAGGCTGCTGAGCAGGCCTGGGTGCTGTTTGTGGAGTTTCGCTATGCGGAACTCCGCGAAGTGACAAAAAAAACTCAGTGGAGTTCTGCAAGTGACAGAGTGCAGTGAGAACAGCAGTTTGGGCTAATTTTCCTGCCACTCGGGTAGAAATTCTACCAGAGTGGCAGCTCACACTCACCACATACCGTTTGTCCGCGAGCAGTGAAAAAACTCCGCTGCACTATGCAGAGCAGAGTTTTCTGCACTCTGCTAGCTCCGCATAGTGCTGAGTGCAGAAAACTCTGCAAACGGAGCAGAGTTCACCGCCCAGGCCTACTGCCGAGCATAACACACACATTTACACCATATTGCAGAGGTGTCTCCATGAGTCTAGCATAGGTTTGTACTGGAAGAGTACCCTTCTAGTACAAAATACTATGCTTTGACTAACTTTAAAACTTTTCCTACTTTGTATGTGCTGTACAGTGCAACCCATGTACCACTCATGCAACATCCTGCTGACGCAGTTGTGTTACTGTTAGGCAACCTTCCAGCACAAAACAAGCTTTTTGCTGGAAAGTAAATCGGACAAAAATGTTTTGTGACGCAAACTCAGCACAAAAGGTTTGTAAATCCAACTCTATGCTTTCAGCACATCATTGTCTAGAGCCGCCCTCATGCCCCACTGCCAGTCCTGCAACAAGAACCTAAACCATTATAAGGCCACAGAACTGCCACCTTTCACAGTTTCCTATTCAGGGGAGAAACCTTTGCACCCCTCAGCCATTTAGCACCAATGAGGCTTGGCACAGACCTGTGACAATGTTTATATGGATTTTAGGCTGGATGTTAGGACACACAGAATCAACCAATAGCAGATCCACTAGCAAGACATTATACATCACAGCAAATCACAGCAGCTGGGAGGATGAAAGTTAGTAGTAGTTGACACCAATAGTGTCATCTTTCATTTCCCTAAAGTCTACTGTCTGTGCTCTTGAGGACTCTTGTACCAGAGGCTTCATTGAGAAGTTAATGTTCAACGATGTTGGATTCTTACAAAGTCAGATTCGTATAGAATTTGTTTTGAATTAATTAGATGCCCAGTTTTTGCTTCTGCCAGCAGTGCCATCTCAATATTGTGATACCCCGGAGGTATGAGTTTCTATCTCTCCCACTAGTTCTTTCTCAGGTCTAGAAAGCTCTAGCAGTGTGCACTTATACAGAGGGATCTTGTTAAGGTAATTGTTTCATTTATTTATTCATTCATTTCACAAATTGTGTCACATCTCATACATTCTCCAGAGCATATTGAAAAATGTCTGCATGCACTGAAATGCGATTTTTCTCCTGGGAGCCTTGGGCCATTTAGGCTCATTGTTACACAAACCTCATGAATACAGAAAACCAGATCCAGTGGTTGTGCCTTCCACATTGCCATGGCCACCTGCTACACGTAAGAACCTCTTCCACACTTCTAGAATTCAGCATGAAGCTGAAGATCTGGCTTTTCAAGTAGTCACAGTAGGCCCTAGGTGTAGCTAGGCACAGCGCCAGGATATCCTCCCCGGTAATAGTGTGCATTACAACTCTGCATTACACAACAACATCCACCACCCTTCACTCCAATCAAGTTGTTGCTTAAACATGAAATATCTTGAAAAAAACAAGAGGCTTTTGGCAAAACAGGAAAAGTTTTTTAAATTAAACAATACGTCCGGGAGAACAGTAGAGGCATATGGTCTGAGGGCAGTCGCAACTTACAATCGATCTGAGATGACTTTATATACAATTCACTGAATGCCATAAATGGTTCTGCTGATCCTTGTATGGTAAGGAATGTGAGTTGCTGGCTTTGGAGTTGTAAATGTATGCGATGGGAAATTCAGGTCGACCTCGACCTTGTGTGGACACAATATGGCCAGTGGGTAACATGTCCAGATGACCGGTATAGGGAGCATGTGATCACAATATGTACTGTGTGTGCTATGTCCTGATTGGTTATATGATCCTAGCTTATGTGGCATCTGACTTTAGGGTGTTTTGGGAGTGCGCGTCCCCCTCTGGCCATGTGTGCTCTATTATTGCCAATATCCGGGAACCATTGTGGTGTCACTGCATCTATCGGAGGGATTGATCTGGGATTTCTTGTGCATGCATTTGTCTGCCTGGCACGTGCCACCCCACTTGTGACCTGTCTATCAGTGACCTCATGCCTAGGTCTCAGAGCCTGCCTGACTATGTATTTCTGAATAGCGATTGACGTGGAGTTCACAACAAGCAAATTGGTGAATAGAGATGCAATTCCATTTATACACATAAATGTATCATTCTTCATATTGACTTTCTCAATATTAGCATTCCCCCCTCTAGTTGAATTTTCAACTACTCTATCTAACCCATACATTGTGACAGTAGTATATGGCGCAGAAAATATACCTATGGCATAAAATTGGAGTTAAAAAAAATGTACTTTATATCAAATTAAACAGGAAGTTATGCAATAGCAATTACGAAGAGATTGGATGAGAATACACATAAAAATCGGAACAGGATTTAAATAAGAGCTTCAGTAATGTTGATACTGATCAAATAAACAAATGTGGCTTTATTTGGCAATATTTGTGTATATTTATTTGCTTGCTCTATTTATTTCAATGTGAGGGTTGTGAACTAGCAGGACTTAAGCTGGAGTACATGTCCTACTGTTTGGCTACTTTTTGGCTGCATTAATGTTAACTCTGCCGTTTGTAAATAGCAATGTTCTTCTCTCTTTTGTGGGTGGGTGGATGTTTCTCCCTAGACCTCTCCCCAACCTCCCCTAACCCCTGCTTACTCCTGCATGAATTCCTTCTCTTTAGTAGCAAGTATATCTCATTTTCTAGCCACTTCTCCCTGTCTGTCCCACATTTACTGATTAAAACATATTCTTGCATGCACAGAGATAGAGATAGGACTGAAGAAACAAAGGCAGAAACTCCACCCATAAGTTTATGAATAATATTTTATTGTATATCTGTAGTACTATTGAAGTACTACTAAACATACTACAAAATGCAATTGTGAATGCGCGCCAGCATATATTATTTGCAAATCTCAGTTATCACTTTAATTCATTTTTAAGAAGAGCATGTGAACTTACTGTTTTCGGTGTGTAGGTGGCGCTTTCTCATAAACTAGTTCATAATAGAATTGCAAGGATTCTGCTCAGTAACAGAACTAAGCTTGGGACCATAGAACATCAGCATATGGGGCCATTATACTACCTTAGTATCTATGAGCCCGAGTCGACTAGCTATCCTGCCTCACTTGCCCTCCTAACATTTCCAGAGAAACAAGCGAACTGGCAATCCCCAGAACACAACACTCTCAACCCTACAGGAAAGAAGCTTAGAATATTTATTTAAACTATCATGCTCTAAAATGTAGTATTCGCCCCACAATAAGAAATTAAATGAATGTCAAAAATACTTTTAACATAGTTAATAAACCATATACCATAAAAAGCCCTGTCATGTTATAAGACAGATTAGCCTAACCACCCCCCTTTCTACTGAAGCCAATGATTATATATCAAACATCTCTGGGATAAATAGCGGACCCCATAGATGGACGTTCTACATCTCGGCTAATGTGGTAATTTTGCCCCAGGACCTTCATTCAGTGTGTGTCTTTCAGAACTGTCATCCATAGTCATATGACAAGACATGTGTGCTCACAAACAGCTTCATTCTAATGTTATGTCTAGGTGCTAGTGTCCGACCAGAGAAAATAACAAGGTGTATTGTTGTTAAACCTTGTCTAAGGTGTACAGACCCAGGAAAAGAACAGAACTCCAAAACATATGCAGGTTCTCTGAGAAAATACAATGGGACACAAATGCAGGTGTGTTTATATAGTAACATGTGCAACTGAAATGCGTGTACAACTAGGCCAACATAGGGAAAACAACACTGGACAATGCAAGAAACACATGACACCCTCCCTTTGGTCAGGATAATAGCACGAAATAAAATACTGAATGTCATTAATATAATTAGAAGATACACAAACTCAAAGCACAGTTTGAAAATAAGGTGCACTGCACTGAACTGATAAAAGCAATGACAATTTAGAAAAATAGTAAAATCATGGTGTTTTGGGGGTAATCCATTACGTCACTCACAAATTGAAATGCTGGGGACTCCATAAAAGAGTCCGGCTCTGCATATGATGATTGGTAAACAGCCCAAGACATGAGCTCTAAAGAACAAACATGATCTTCGGCCTCATCCGAAGCTGAGAAAGGCACCGAGCAATCTGCAACCATGTTAGGAGAACCACTTTCTTTTACTCATGTGCCAATGCATATGGTTCCTCAATGGTGTAGAAGTTGCAAACCTAATGGACAGTCCTGAAAATGGGTTGCTAAGGGACTCATCAGAAGTCAAATGTCCAAGGCAGCGGGCATCTGTGTACGCAGTCAAACATCCAGTTGCCATTCAAAGGGGCATCAGAGACAGTGAAACACGGGTTGCACGCAGGTAAACCAGGCAGGTCGGAATGATAAGGACCAATCAAGATCCAGTTACTGCAGTAGAAATATTCCAAAGATTTGGAGCATACAATCATGGTAGTGTTAGAGCCATTCTAGTCCCAGCAGGCCCACAAAGGGAGCATCCATTGCAGAAAAACAGGATGACAATGCCACAGGAATCCTCTGAATACACTGGAAAAAATGGCGAGGATAAATGCCGGGACTACTCCACAGATAGTTTGGAATGTAGTAACAAGGCTGGAGCCTACATCCTTAAAAAAGTGGGAGAGACTGTCATACTTAAGGAATTCAAAATTTGATGTACTAATTCCCCGAAATGCAGAGGAAGGTTTATATTCAACAATGACTGTATTTCACCGGAAGTTCTTGCCACCTGCAATCCGAAGGTTTCGCGAGCAGATGTGAGAGCTATTTCTTATTGGAAAACAGCTTCATTCTAATGTTATGTCTAGGTGCTAGTGTCCGACCAGAGAAAATAACAAGGTATATTGTTGTTAAACCTTGTCTAAGGTGTACAGACCCAGGAAAAGAACAGAACTCCAAAACATATGCAGGTTCTCTGAGAAAATACAATGGGACACAAATGCAGGTGTGTTTATATAGTAACATGTGCAACTGAAATGCGTGTACAACTAGGCCAACATAGGGAAAACAACACTGGACAATGCAAGAAACACATGACACCCTCCCTTTGGTCAGGATAATAGCACGAAATAAAATACTGAATGTCATTAATATAATTAGAAGATACACAAACTCAAAGCACAGTTTGAAAATAAGGTGCACTGCACTGAACTGATAAAAGCAATGACAATTTAGAAAAATAGTAAAATCATGGTGTTTTGGGGGTAATCCATTACGTCACTCACAAATTGAAATGCTGGGGACTCCATAAAAGAGTCCGGCTCTGCATATGATGATTGGTAAACAGCCCAAGACATGAGCTCTAAAGAACAAACATGATCTTCGGCCTCATCCGAAGCTGAGAAAGGCACCGAGCAATCTGCAACCATGTTAGGAGAACCACTTTCTTTTACTCATGTGCCAATGCATATGGTTCCTCAATGGTGTAGAAGTTGCAAACCTAATGGACAGTCCTGAAAATGGGTTGCTAAGGGACTCATCAGAAGTCAAATGTCCAAGGCAGCGGGCATCTGTGTACGCAGTCAAACATCCAGTTGCCATTCAAAGGGGCATCAGAGACAGTGAAACACGGGTTGCACGCAGGTAAACCAGGCAGGTCGGAATGATAAGGACCAATCAAGATCCAGTTACTGCAGTAGAAATATTCCAAAGATTTGGAGCATACAATCATGGTAGTGTTAGAGCCATTCTAGTCCCAGCAGGCCCACAAAGGGAGCATCCATTGCAGAAAAACAGGATGACAATGCCACAGGAATCCTCTGAATACACTGGAAAAAATGGCGAGGATAAATGCCGGGACTACTCCACAGATAGTTTGGAATGTAGTAACAAGGCTGGAGCCTACATCCTTAAAAAAGTGGGAGAGACTGTCATACTTAAGGAATTCAAAATTTGATGTACTAATTCCCCGAAATGCAGAGGAAGGTTTATATTCAACAATGACTGTATTTCACCGGAAGTTCTTGCCACCTGCAATCCGAAGGTTTCGCGAGCAGATGTGAGAGCTATTTCTTATTGGAACAATGATGCTTTGCGTTTGCTTAGTTTGTTGAAGTTTGCCTTCAGAGTTGGAATGGAAGGCCACTGCAAGCTATCTATGATCCCACGAGGAGGGGGAACCAAGTCATTGTTGCAACACGTAACTAACTGAGAAACGGATTAAATATTTTCAACCCCAGCCCGCATTCAGCAACAGTCTTTGGGCCAGATGTATGACCAGTTTTTGCATGCGCAAACAGGTTTACGACCCGTTTGCGCATGCAAAAACCTACATGGCCAATGTACTAACACTATTTTGCGACTCACAAAAAACTGCGACTGTTTTGCGACTCCCTCGTAGGAGGGGGCATTCCCTTCCTAATAGCAACTCACAAGCTATTTATGAATGTTTTGCAATGGCTCTTGCGGTTACAAAAGACTCGCAATTTACCACCCTCTTCAAGAGGGTGGTAATGGAGTCACAAATTGGAAGGGGTCCACAGGAGACCCCCTTCCCTTTGTGACTGCCTCTAAAAATATTTTTTAAGGTCAGGCAGTGGTCTCAGGGACCACTACCTACCCTTACAAACTAAATGAAAACGTTTCATTTAAAATGAAAAAAAAAAAAACAATGCATCCCATTTTCCTTTAAGGAAAATGGGCTGCAGTAAAAATAAAAAAAAAGTGCTTCATTGAAAAGCAGTCCCAGAGATGGAGTTCTGCTGAGCCCAGCAGGCCACCATCCCTGTTAGGGTCGGCTATTCCCAATGGGGGTTGCAAATTGCGAGTGGCACATTTATATTCATGAGCCTCACATTTTGCGACCCCATTGGGAATCGCTAACAGTGTCTCTGACACTGTTGATAAACCACAATACATCAGAGCACACCCGATTGTTATATCTATAATCCAACAAGGAAGTAAAAAAAGAATAGAGTCGAAATTCTTCCACAAAATACGTTCCAATTATGCTGGTCTAATATCCTTTCAATTGAATTTAAAGCAAAATCTTGAATCAGGTCCTTCCGTAAACTTTTATTTCTGCTTTTCAAAACACGAAGAACAACAGCAGCCGATGCACGTTTCGCCCCCTGGACTTTTTCAAGGCTCTAATTTGAAATTTTCGTGTCCGATTGATTCTGACCCTGCTTTGTTAAAATAGCCTCCGTATTGGTTATTACAGAAAGACTAGCGGATAGAGCTTTACCCAATAACGGGCAGTAGAGAAGAGTCTTCGGGATGTTGAGTCCTTTTCAAGCGCTGCCTCACAATATTGAGGACCGCTTCATTCTTTTGTAACTTGTGAGCTCAAACGGACCTTGATAAGTCCATTCTGTGTCGTCTTGGACTTACCGCCTGGCTACGTACCCAAGGGCGAACCGTATAATTCCTGAAATAGCGGCACCAGATGAGTCACTGTGCCGTGCCCCAAAGGAGATGGTGCAGGCCTTTGCTGCCTACTACTACAGGCTATACGAGGCCCGAGGCCTGAGCCCCAACCCTATCCCTTACAGACCTGATGGATGTGGAGGGTGGCTGCCTTCCGTGCGTGGACGCCGCCGTTCAGGCCGATCTAGACCGTCCCATTTCCAGGGAGGAAATTGGAAAAGCAATTACCCTTGTCTCATCTGGCAAGACACCGGGCCCAGATGGCCTTCCTCAAGAATACTATGCTCACTACCGGGATGTTCTCATCCCCCACCTAGATGCACTGTTTCGCGAAGCTGTGGAGAAAGGCTCCTTTCCTCAGGAAACGGACATAGCCACTATTGTGGTCCTTCCGGGGGAAGGGTAGGTCCAGGCTGGCACTCAGTACTTGCAGGATCCCCTCGTTTGACGGGGTTTATTATTATTATAGTTTATTATTATTTAGCCACGCGACTTCTTTCCATACATGACTGGTTTAACGGGGGATGGTCCGATCCGGCATATAGGCTCGAACTAGGGGAGCTGGGCCTCGCCAGAATCTAGTCCTTTCTATATGGGACCCTGATTCCTTCCAATCTTCCGGAGGTGACGCGCTCGGTGTTACTGGCCTGGTGGGCAGCACTGCGGCACACCAACTGGACACACACACTGACCCGCTGTACAACCCTGTGGCACGAGACCTGGCTCAAAGAAGTGAACGGGATTTGAGGCTTGGGACCTCATAGGTATCACGCAGCTGGGAGACATTTGTGTGGGGGACCACATACGCTCCTTCGAAGATCTCCAAACCAGATACTCGCTGCGCCACTCGCAATTCTTTCGCTACCTCCAGCTACGGCTTGCCCTACACTCACACCTCACAACAGGTACGCTGTTGCCAGATCATAGCCCGCCTGAAACCCAGATTATATTTGGGGACCTGGGGAGAGGTGGCATTTCCCGCATTTACCGTACACTGATTAACAACACCCCGACTTCTTTGGACCGACTGCGGGCACAATGGGAGGACTGGGTGGGCCCCTTGGAAGAAGAAGACTGGCGTGACGCCCTTATGACCCCCAGAACGGTCACCGCCTCCACTAGGCTGCACTTGGTGCAGCTCTATTACCCACATGCCGCATATCTTACCCCTGTACGCTTTCATCGCGCGGGGCTTAGTCCGTCCTCAGCCTGCACTAGGTGCGGCTATGACCCCGCTGACTTCCTTCACATGGTTTGGACCTGCCCCCACCTGGTGGGATTTTGGGAGGGCATCGAAGAAGAACTGTCGGAGGTTCTAGGGTGGGGGGTTCCACACGACCCTAAGCACACGATCCTGGGCATCACTGATGGGCTGGACGGGTCGCGCAATGAAAAAAGAGACATTGCGGCCTCCTGGAAATGCCCTGAACCCCCAAGTGTGGGACGTTGGCGGAATGGGGTGGATTGGTGCGCCACACAGGAGAAAAGTTATGTACGTGGCACGTGGGTGCCCTAAGAAATACCGCAGAATTTGGGGGAAGTGGCTGGGGGAGGGGGTCTAATCATGAGGGGTTGGACTGTTTTCATCTAATTTTTGCTTTATTAATGTCTGTACATTGGGTAACGAGAACTTGTGAATGTAATCCTCGATTATTGAAATATGATGCTGATTGGCTGGTGCATTCCTTCTGTAAACTGAATAAAAATGTTTTAAAGCGGGACGTAGCTCATTAAAATTTAAGGATTTTAAAAGAGGAATTATAAAAGTCTTCCTCTGGACCGCATAAAAACTACAAAACATTAAAAAAATGGAGACCTATTGTCGCAGCTGCATAAAGGCAAAGTCTTGCCTTTGTTACATCTTCGAGGATGGGCGAGGAGAAGATAAAGTAGATCAAATCAAAACCTTGTCAATAAAAAACGATCATACATTTTAAGAAGCCCAAGGAGGTATGGTTCCGTTGATTGTACTGTTTTTAAAATAATGTATCTCTGTACGCTGGGCTTCATTAGTTCTAACTCCTCCCTTTTTACTGCCTGCAAGCTAAAAAATTTCTCCTTAACCCAGACCCTATAATTCCTAATGATGTTTTCCGGACCACTATAGAGTTCCACCCTCCCAAGAGTCTTTAACCTATCCTTGATATACTTTAACTAGGGGATACGGTGTGCATAGTCAAGAGCCATGCAATTCTTTAGGATATGTTTGTGTAGCGAGGTCCCCTTGTTCCCCCACACTTTAAGCCAATAGATTAGAGGGCGAGACGATAATAGATCTGACAAGTAGGGCATACCCAATTCTTCATGAGCTAAAAAGGTAGGGGCTCCCTGGGGCATACATAGGAGTCATCTAAAAAATCTATTTTCAATTCTTTGTAACTCCTCGGCCTTGGAGTAACCCCAGATTTCACTACTGTATGAAACCTGCACTAAACATTTGGCGCTATATATCTCTAAGATAGCACCTATTGATTTTTTACCCACCCGGGAGGCAAAATTAAAAATGGCTGCATTAGCTCTTGAAAAATCCCCTTTCTTCTTTCCTCTTAGGGGGCCCCAATTGAGTTTAGCATCCAGCATGACTCCCAGATAAGAAAAAGCCCCTGTTTTGGGAACCGATGTAGACCCCACCTTAAAGTTAAAGGGCTTCCCTGTACCAGGTCCAACCTCCATCACGTAAGATTTGGTTTTGTTGACTAACAGGCCCTGTCCTCCATGAATTTCACAAAGGAATTAAGGAAGATTTGTAGTCCTCTCGCTGTCCTAGACATAAGGACAGCATCGTCTGCATATAATAATACTGGCAGACCGCACCGTCCCACATGTGGGCCATCTCTCTGGGTAACAGTCCGGTCCTTCTCCAAATCATTAATATAAAGATTAAGTAGAAAAGGGGTCAGGATATAGCCCTGGAGCACCCCTCTCTGGATAGGGAATTGTCGAGTAACCTGACCCTCTTTCGTAAACCGTACAACGGCTTTAGTGTCCCTATGTAGTTCACGGAGGAAGAGGAGAATCTCATTGTCCACACCCTTGCACTGTAAGCACTCCCATAACTTATTTTGGTTGACGCAATCGAAAGCGGATGACAAGTCCATGAAAGCGAGGTAAATCTGGCCTGAACAAGAAACTGTGTATTTGTTAGTAATCATGTACAGGATCAGGCATTGGTTGATTGTGGGTCTCCCTGGCGAAAACCATATTGGATATCTGTCAAGATGTTATTTGCATCAGCCCATGTGGACAAACTTTCTAACAGGATCTGTCCCAGCACTTTGACAGAAGAACCCAAAAGAGCTATGGGCCTATAACATAGCATACTATCTCTGTTTCCTTTCTTAAAAACAGGCACTATGGTCGATAGGAACCAGGTGCTAGGCAGTACCTTACTAATAGCAGCATTTATGACCGTCATGAGGATTGCCACCCATAGGTGGGGTCTAGATAAGAAGAGGTCCGGAGGGATACCATTCGGGCCAGGAGCTTTGTTTTTAGACAGCCCTGCTATTCCTTTACTGACTTCATCAGCTGTAATAAGGAGGCATGACTTCCGTCCAACACTCTGTTGACAAGTGTCTGCTTGCCGGCAGAACATTCCCTCGAAGTGTCAGACCCCGTCCTCTTCAGTGATATGTACGTCTAGGGGCTCTGAGTTTTCACCTGACAGAAATGGGCAATTTACAATGCTCCAAAACTGAGAGATATTTTTATGACACCAGGCCTCGCTAAGTTTGCTCTAACCCTCTTCTTTGAGCTCGTTCTTCCGCCTTGCTAATTCAGTTTTGTATAGCCCTCGGCTCGCCCTTATCGCGGCAGGGTTCCTTGGAAGGATTCTCAGTGCTGACCTCAAATTCCTTGCAGCCCTTGAACAGCCATGATCAAACCAGCCCCTAACACGTCCTTTGCGGAATGTGGGAGGTGCCTCAAGCAAGAGTCCAATTGTACGTAAGATGGTCGAGAATGCCTCCAAATCGGCATCTGCCTCCCAAGTCCAGTTGTACAGTTGTCAATTTTGCTCTTGCAATTTGCCATACGGGCATCATAAAAGGAGTCCGGAGATATATGCACCCACCTCAACCTTCTGCCCTGATCTACTGCCCTTAGTATTCCACTAGGAACAACACATGGAGATTTCCCTACCTTGGGCTAGGAAGTCTAGATGCACAGGAGGTTATGGTCACTATAGATACTATCCTCCACCGAAAAATCTGAAAAGAGTTCAAAAAAGGTGCTTGAAACAAACATATAGTCTATTAGCATTGAACACCCCTTTCCAGTAAAAGTCGGAAGAAAATACTTCCTACTGTGGGCCACCCTTGTCCTTGACATAGTTAAGTCAAACTCGTCTGCAAGTACGTTAAGACTGTCTCCCTGGGCAGTGTGTTCAACATGCAACCCTGCCAGCCGGGGGCATCCCATCCTGAAATTGGTGCCTACAGCTGGGTCCCCACAGAGGTGAATGTTAAAATCTCCTGCAATCACAAGATGTCCTGTCAGGGAACCATTTGTGGCCAGATTTTTTAGGAAAATACCCAATCTAGTGATGTTACAGAGGGGTTGGTGCCCAACTGTAGTGTTATAGAAATGTAACAACACCATATTTATCGACCCTTGAGATAATGAGATGGCCTGCAAACAAACATTATCAGTAGGTATTTCCATCAATCGGCATGGGATGTCCAAGGAAACGTATGTTAACAAATCCCCCTTCGATCTACCCATCTGTTAAGCAGTAGCTGGTACAAAAAAAGTCTTAAAACCCTCAAGGAAAAAAGTGTTTGTTGTAGCCCACGTCTCCTGTGAACAAATAATACTGAAACCTTTAATAAACGTGATCCATCCGGGGTCAGTTATCTTATTTGTGAGCCCAGCTATATTCCAGGAAATAAATTTTCAGATTTTGACTTGATCTGCCCCAACAACCCCTACTGGGGGAAGCCCCATGGTATCTTTGTGAGGGGGTACTAGCTCTGCTGGCTTATCGTCCGTGAGTCAATCGCAAGTGTCCAAAGATGCCAAGGGAGCAAAGGAATTAAAGGTCGGAATGTCTTGAGGTACTGGCTGTTGAACCTGTCGAACCTGTTCCGAATTACCTGAATTGATAGGGAATTTCTGATTGCTCACCCCGTTAAGCCTTGAGATATCAGGGGTAAGTCTATAGAAGTAGCCTAGGTGGACGGGCATTATAGTTGATGCTCAAACACCCCCCAGTCATTCTGGGCCACCGAGTGTAAGATCCTTTCTGCTAGATGGGGTCTATTGAAATTAACGATTACACAGTCCCCTGTGCAGGTTTTTGATGACCCACCCACCCATGAGACTTTACGCACCATAATGATATGTTTCTCCACCCTTAGGCCAAGAGATGTGTTCCAATCCAGCCAATGCAAAACCTTATTCTTAAGCTGGTTGAAATCCTCACCAGCACCATGGGGGAGTACTGGAACATTGCAGAGCACCACCACATAGGGAAGACATTCCGGGGGGAGATGTATCGTTGGGAGCAACAGCCGAATGTTCGCCCCCTTGGAGTCTGATGCAGCCCTTCTTACAGCTGTTCCTTTTGGAGAATGAACACGGCCGGGTTGAGATGTAAGGTGCTGTGAGATTATCACCCCTACTCCATCCTTTGGGATCTCAATGGGCTGTGTGGAGGAGATGTTGCTGTTGTTCACTGGTGCCACCACAGACTGAAGTCCGCTTGGGCCAGCTGACCCTCGCTCTCCAGGTAGGGTGGCAACTACAGCATGAGAATACGAAACCCCTGCTGGCCTACTTCGGCTGGTCTCCTTTAACTCCTCCTTAATTGCCGCTAAGAGTATACTGATGGGGTCTAATTTATTCTCAATTTTAGTCATAAGTGAGCCCATCCAGGAATCCGGTTCTGGGCAAATCACTTAATCTCCCCGTGCCACTTTTTGCACCAGTAGTCACTTTCCCTGCACATTATTCTCTAGGAGCACCTTACAATTGTTTTAAATCTAATGAATTGAAAGTTTCTAAAAATACGTTAAATAAAATAAATGTATAATTTTGAGTTAATTGTGTTAGAGGTGTTTGTACCTGTATCCTAACATCTTGCCGTGGAAGTCAAGGGCCACACTTTCCCCATTGTGACCACTTATTTGTTAAAGAATGTGGTGAGGGAGAGACCATTGACTCAGGGAAAATAAAATATTGTTGTCACCCCAGTGTTGACCTAAACTGGCATGTGAGCATTCCAAATGCAAATGTATGACATCCATGTTGGATACAATGGGCTAACTCACTCACCCAAACAGATGTAGACTACAGATTTGACTCTACACTATAAACACAAGCCTTTCTGCAGTACAAACATGAATTTCCTCTGCCTAATTAAATAATGTTACAAGATCAGTATAATTATATCATATATACTGATGGTTGTGCACAGCCTGCCATAGTGACAAAGCACAAATATTCAGCAGTGTGGATGCAGGATGAAGAATGCCATTCAGAGAAAACCTACAAGCAGTCACTTGGTGACTGCAATGAGCAGTTGGCTGAACATAGGCTCTAATTCTGGCAATGAATACAGGTCCCGGATTCCCTACACTCATAATGTGTGATCTGTATTATTGTGTCCAGTCCTATAATGAGCATCTACACTACTGGAGCCAGAATGGATTCAGAGATTCAAAAGGGTGCACAATCAAGCACAAGATGCTTTGGGAACAGGTGGCAAAGCTGCAAGATTGCTTGCCACAGACTCATGTAATACATACCTTGAGTCACCAATGTGTTGGCGTTAGGGGTGGGCGGAATTTGCGAAATTCACTTTCGCAAATTATCGCGAAAGTGTAAAAAATCTCCGCAAACACGCGGAAATATCGCGAAGATGCGGACGTTTTTTTCCCGCCCGTTCGCGGTATTTTCTGCATGGTCGCGGGTCGCCAACTTACCCATGCGGTTGCTCGGGGGCGCGGCCATCTTGTTTTCACTTGTCTCACGGTGCATGATCGCAAGAAGAAAGACGTGATCGCGCAATGAATGACGTTACTGCGGGCGCGAACTGTCACGAGACAGCGCAAATGGCTACCAACAATCCAACATCTCGTGGAGAACGCGACCGGATCAGGAAAACTTGTCGGCGAACGTGGGGGATTTAGGTAAGACGATCCCGCACACGCAATAATGTATTATTTTACAGCACGAGCAAGCAAAAAAATTCCGGTAAAATGCGGATTGCGGAAATTTTGACATTTTCGCGCTCTCCGCGGAACGCGAAAATGTCAAATTATCGCAATTTCCACGAGCGGAACGGAATTTTAGCCCAGGCCTAGTTGGCGTACACTTTGCAGGGAATTCCATGCCTGATGAAGCCGCAAAAGCATCAGTGGCAACTGATGCAGTCGCTGCAACTACTTGTTAAGTATATGAATAGAGACAGACATCATGACAGCTATCAACACTGTACGCAATGTCACCCACCTGCCAATGGGCTTTTCACACAAGTACTTCTACAAGTTAGATACGCAAAACATTCCATTTGCTCTCATCCTGGAGTGGGGATAGAGTAATACCAAATTCAGACTGCAGGTTAGATTTAATTCTAGCAGCACATGAGGGTTGTGCATCTGCACACACAAAACATTTGCACAGAAGTGTGCCTATTGTTCTGGTTATGATTCATTAGATCCAGTGTCTTATTATTATAAACTTGCACCATCACCAGCAAAGTAAAATATGCTAACAAACACCAAACGGATTTATTCTGCATCATGTGTTGGTTTAGTTAAGATAAAGGAAATAAACACACCACACATTCCCATATTCACACATTTTGAAAAAGGTCATCAGTTTACAAAATACAAGGAGGAAAGATTAGACACCATGCTACTCAATGGCATATACAATACATCACACACCATTTGGATGGGGTGGTTAGCTTGGCCGTTAGATACTAATGGATGGGGAGAGGAGTTTGCCTAACGGCTAGGGCGGTCAACCTCGAACCTGGGGAATCGGGTTCGAGTCTTGGCAATGACGCTGAACATCATGTGGTTCTGGGCAAATCACTTAATCTCCCCGTGCCTAACAAAAAGGACGTGCCCTCATGTAACGCAACTGGTGCTATGTAAAGCTCTCTGATACCCGATTCCGGGTCAAGTTCTGGCAATATAAAACTCTGGAGAAAAAAAAAGCATGGTTCCTGAGTAGCAACAAGGGCTTGAAGATCAGTAGGCCTGACCTGTACTACGTGCAGACAAAACACTCACTGGTGGTGACAACTTACAGAGTTGGGAAGTTGTGCCTTGATTGCCTAAATACCTCAACATTTTCCCAGGTGACAACAGATTTGTCTCTTCTTTCTGATGACCTGCAACTACGGGACTTCTTGCTGGGTCCTCAAAAGCCACATAAAAATATACAATGAAATATGGAACGTTTCTCATCAAAAAGCTGCTGAAAGACTGCATGAGATTGACATGGCTAATCTAGAAAGTCCTATTAATAGTCGACAATGGATGACAAACTCATCCTCTAGAACGTATTCCCTGATAGTGTCATAGGCAATAGACGTTATACAACATGAGATGTCCGCATTACAACATGGGCAGTCACAACTTTGAATCATCCTGCTATTGAGTTGGACGCTTCAGACACTTCATTCTGGTAGTGTACCATGGCTACATATTAATGCCACAAGCCTGATTTCCCCATACCAACTTATGTAACAGCAAATACTCAGGGCACGCAAAGATGCAACATACACTATGTTACAGATAGAGAAATTAGAAAAGATATCTTTCACTGTTGCTGGGACACCTTCTGTGGATTGGATTATCTATGGGTTCATTAATCTGCCGATTTCAACATTTTAATTTCAACACTGCTTACAGCACCATCAAGTGGGCAGATACGAAGCATTAGGGGAATGGTATGTACAAGAACATTGGGAATTACCTTTTAAATTCTGGTGTCAGACTAAGGAAAGTGAAGTTTTTCTCAGTGGCACCAGCTGCGAGAATGCTTTAAGTGTGAAAGGAAGTTTCACTCTACGGAACTTGTAATGCATCCATAGCAAACCTATCTTGCTACTTCAAAAGTTCCCCGACAGCCATGATTCGTCCAGATTTCAGTTTGCTCTCGATGTTGAATAATTAGTGTGGCTGCGAATGAGACCGGTTATAGCCTATCTTATTACTGTTTCTTCTGTGGTCACTTGGTGTATACAGATATTATTTCCACTTGCCCATACAGTTAGGGAGGTGACGCTGTGGCCTTCGATAAAGCTTTTGAACATGCACTTTGATGCCCTGAGCAGACTGAAAGCCATACTGCTTCAGAAAGATGTGGCCTTAACATAAGCAAGGAAGATGTTTGATCTTCAAGTTGCAAGGTCCTCTTCGGAGATACAGTCTCTACTCTGCCCTAATTTCCCATATTTTGGAGAATTGGTGCATCACATTTTTAACATGTCTCATACGGCAGGGGAAGTGCACTTTTTTAAACGCTTAGGATCTTCTTTGGTGAGTACCTTCCAGACAGTATTTTGAGTCATTTTGTCATTCATTTACTCTGTGCGCTGAAGCATTTTTGGAGGTCTTCTGCTAGTCCGGTTCTTGATTGTCAGGACTGTGATTTAGTTTTTTCTGCTCCACAATGGATATTCCATCTCAAGATCGAAGAGAACTGGCACTGCCACATGTGCTCCTGTGTCGTGAACAATGTTCCCTCTAATTTTTTTCCTCTGTGTGCGGCAGTATAAGGTCTCTGTGTGCTGCAACTAAGGCTATGTGTGCCGGGAACCAGACCGCGCGTGTGGGTGCAGCGCCAAATATCACTCCAAACTTTTACCTAAAAAAGTGAAAAGAGAGTGCATTTCCACACATGTAGCGCCATATGAAGTGTCTTAAAGCAGGTTTTCAATTTAGAAATACACGCAATGACATGAATTGGTTACACAGGCAAGTACACTTTGGGTTTAGAAAAGCACAGGACTCCAATGGTGGCACCGTAATACGATTTTACTAAAGATCCTCAACTCGAGCACTGTTCATAGGGTGGGGAATGTTGGGAGCCTATACAAGATCACATATATACACAATTACATAACATATTTACAATTTGATGTGCAAGCTACGGAGTAATATCTGCCTTTCTCGTCAGAGATAGTTTGTCACCAGTCCAAAAACGAGCCCCCTACAGCAAGTCGTCGCAACAACTTCTGAGTTAAAGTAACTTGTGGTAAAGTCGCAGTCGGGTTAGTGAATGCTTTGCAAAGGCTAGTCATCGTTGACACTGCGAGGTAAAGGAGGTTTCCCGTGATTAATATTTCTGCTGGAGAGAGTTGTTTGCCTAGTTGCAGTTTTGATTCATCATAAAGTAGTACAGAGGGTTATTATGGCTTTTTCAAAAATGTGTATGACGTGTCAAAGAGTTGCTTGCAATCTGCATGGTATAGGTTAAAGTTATATTTTTTTCCTTATCTTTCACTATACTAATGCTGGTAAAAAGGGTTGGTTTGGGTGGAAATACATTCTTATTAGTAAAGACAACCCTAACCACTCCAGTACGTTTTAATCCCTAGACTTCTCCTGCAACCACTGGTTCAAATTAAGCACAAGCAACACAGTATGTTGCCTTCTGTTGGGGCTCTAATTGAGTTTCAGGTTAGAACTTTGAGGTATGAGTTCTGGCCTCAGCATTCAACCCCTTTATGAAAGTATAGCGGTTGGCACAAGCCATGAGTCAAACCACCAGCTGCACAGGATTTAGGGCAAAACAGACAAGCATTGGCATAGCCAATAGGTCTCACCTTTGGGACCTTATAAGTATTTAGTTATGCAGTACAATATCCTTGGTGCAACAACAACTGTTGCATGGCTAAACACTTATAAGGTCCCAAAGGCGAGACCTATTGGCAATGCCAATGCTTGTTATGATTCTTCTGACCTTTTGCGAGGGTTAGAGCTATTGGCATTGTAAATGACAATGCCTTTACCCATGTTTTTTGGTTTAGAGTGGAGTGGATGCATGTGGTGTGAAGTGGAATTATGTGGGTAGTATTGGAATTGTTAGTTGTGGAATTGTTAGTTGTGGAATTGTGTGATGTTGAATTGTGTGTTGGACAGTGTATTTGTGTACTGGAATTATGTGGCATGGTGAATAGATAGGGGTGAGAGCTTTACAGCTTCACAGGGGCAGTGTGCGCGCTAAATCACGTAAACAGCGCGCTCCGGGTGAGCATGGTGCGTGCGTGCACGCGCGCGCGCACCTTATTGGGAACAGTGATCGTGAACGCATTGTACAATGTTTCAGAGCATCCTTGCTTCAGGAATTATATGAGTAGTGGTTCTTATCCTTTCAGTCTGCGTGCCTTCACTACGTGCAGCGTGTATTCTGCCATCTACTGTGCACTTTCATGTGTGCCTTGGATTTGTGCCTAGGATGCAATTGGTTCAGCCTCTGGACATGGAAATACTGGTGGACCCCTTAGAGGCCCGTTTGTATCACTGTCCTTAGCGTTTGCCATTGCTTCTGAATGCATTCCATGAGCCTTCCTGGAATGTTTCTGGGCCTGGTGAGTTGGATCTTGGGTCTTGTTCTGTGGATTTTCCACTGGCTATGGTCACTCCTTCAGCGGCTGCTGTGGGGGTAGGATGGGAACAAGTTTGCTCCATAAACCTGCTCTGAGGTGTTTCGCTGGGGTCATCATCTGTGATTGCTGGTAACAGAAATGTTTTGTCTACTATTCTGAACAGATAACCAACTGGCTACTCTGTTTGGTGGGATCTTTCTGATTTGGCCTGTTTTTAACATTCTAAATTCCTTTTAAAAATTTATTTTATTCACTTTTATATTTTTAATAATGGCTTTGGGTATGCTTTTGTTTTCAAAAATGCATGATAGCCTTTAAAGTAATTTTAGCACCTTTCACATGAACATATGCTGTAGCATTGCTCTGGATAGTGTATTATTAGATAACTTTAGTCAACTCATATCCGAGGAGTGGGTATCTCAACTCATATTCGAGGTGTGGGTGTCACATGGCTGGGTTAGGCTGGGAAAATACATTCCATTTTACATATATATGATTTTTAAATTGCCTTCTTTCTTACATGATGGCTTCTGACACACATTTTCTTGTGTGACTGTGCAGGATTAGTTTCTCTGAAACCACATTGCTTACTATTCCAATTCATAAGTAGACTATCACAACACCTTGAATATTTAGTACAAGGCCTGAACGCACATTGTGCAAATGTTGTTGGTTCTTATTCATCCATGAGGCGCCATGGATATCATAGAGCCAATAAACAATGTCAGCCCGGCTGAAGCCCCTACACGGGAGCACAGATGATTTTATTATTAAAAACATGCATTTCTGTGTACAAATTAGAGTAACATTCTGCTGTATTTGCTATAATGTTGCTGTGATTTGATTTTATTTGATATTTCTAAAGCGCACGATTGCCCGGGGGCATCTTGGCGCTATGTCCGATGCGTAATGAGGAGTTGTGCTTACATGTATTGTCTTGCCAGGTAAAAAGCCATGTTTTTACGGCTTTCCTGAAATGCAGGAGCAAGGGACTGCATTTTATCATGATGGGGAGTAGGTTCCAGTCCTTGACAGTATGTAGCAAGAAACTTCTCCCTCTCCACCTCATCTGCTTGAATTTAGAAACTTGCAATGTTTTTGAGTGGGCTGACCTCAAACTTCTAGCCGGTAAATACCATTCAGATGGGTTCTCAGGAATTGTGATCCCATCCCATGCAAGGCTTTGTAAGCTAAACACAATGATTTAAACCTGATCCTCTTCCCCATAGGAAGCCAGTGGAGGCCACTCAGTCTGGGGGCCTACTGGTTCCGATCTAGTTATTTTGAGCACCAGCCTTGCGGCGGCATTCTGCAGACGCTGGAGTTTTGCTAGGTGTTGGACTTGCAATTCTGAATATAAGGCATTTCCGTAATCTAATATGGCCAAGGCCAATGCCGTCACCGGTGTTTTGCATGAATCATGAGGAATATATGGACATACTCTTCTAATCATTTTCAATATATACCAAATGGTTGACGCAAGGTTATTTATCTGGTCATTAAAAGTCAGTTCACTGGTTTTGTTCACTGGTTTTGGGCAATAGCCCAGACTATCCGGCCACCATCTGGGCGACCAAAAATTTTCCCCAGCTCCCAGTAGCATAACCTCGGTTTTATCCCCATTTAACTTCAAGCAGTTTGGCCGCATCCAATGAACAACCTGTGCCATACATTCACTGAAACGCGTTGCTGTTTCCTCAACATTCCCTGTGACTGACACCACTATTTGGGTGTCAACGGCATATGACACTGGTATAAACCCGTACTGCCTTATGATCTCCACCAGGGGAGCGGCATAAACATTAAAAAGTGTAGGGCTCAGGGAAGATCCCTGGGGTATTCCACAAGGTGAATTAAAGGGGTCAGATGTACATTCTCCTACTTTTACTGAAAAGCACCTATCTCTTAAGAAGGAAGCCATCAACATGAGTGCAGAGTCATGGAGCCCTAGTTCTGCTAAACATAAGAGTAATATCTCATGGTTCACGGTATCGAAGGCTGCCGAAAGATCCAATATAATCAGGGCGGCCTTCCCTCCAGCATCTAGTATCATCCTGAGTCCCTCAGCTGCCAGAACTAACGCAGTTTCTGTTCCGTGCTCCTCCCGGAATCCATATTGTGACTGGTCCAGAAAGTCATTTGCAGCAATATGTTCTGGTAGTTGATTATTGAGTAATTTTTCAAAGACCTTAGCCGGAAATGGGATTCTTGATATTGAACGGTAGCTGCTCGGTTGTTTAGGGTCCAAGTTGTCTTTTTTTAAGAGTGGCAGTACTGAAGCTATCTTCCACGTATCTGGAAAGTAGCTTGACCGAATTATTTCTGTGCACACAATTTTTAATTGTTCACTTAATAATTCCGAGAATATGTGCATCACCTTGGGTGGGCAAGGATTCGTTGGTCCCCCCGATTTGATCTTCTTTACTACCAGGTTGATTTGTTCAGATAAAGGAGATGAGAAACAGAACCCAGATTTAGGACTTAAGGGGTCCAGATCTTGTATATCTTGTTTAACTGAGTCCGAAATATTATTGGCATTCTTAAAAAATTCATACACTGAGGTGACTTTTTCAACAAAAAACTGCCCCGGTGTGTTGCAGAACTCTATACTGCTTTCCTTTTGTATTGCAGTGGGTAGGTTCGCTAATATTTTGACTGTAGTGAAAAGCTCCCTACTGGAATTCTTGGTCTCGTTCATTTTATTAGTATAATACTTGCTTTTTTCCCTAATAATCAATTTTTTGTAGTCTGCCAATGTTTGTACGTAAACCCTTTTCTGGCCTTGGTCGTAGTTGGTTCTCCATATCCTTTTGGCCCTTCTGCATGTTTGTGTTTGTGCCCTTAGTGAGTCCATGAACCAAGGTTCTGACGGATTTTTCCTCCTGGAAATGAATCTTTTTCTAGGGGCTGCAATATTAACCGCTGATTTAATCCAGGCAGAGAGTCTATCCATAGCTACATTACTATTTGATATTGGTTCAGGTTTACTCTTTGGTAGTATGTCTTGTAACAGTGGGGCGTCAATGATAGCCCAGTCCAGGTATGTGACCAGCTTATGTTCCTTCCTATGAGTTGGCTGCCCCTGATCTATGTTTACAGTGAACAGAATGGCTTTGTGGTCAGACCACGGAACATGCAGTGTTGTGTCAACTTTAAGGTTGGGATTGGATGTAAAGATCCCATCCAACATATGACCAGCTGCGTGTGTATCTTGTTTAACTAGTTGTATTAGGGCAAAGCTAGTCATAGCATCGATCAGTGAAGCCTTGTTGTTATTTTCAAGTTTTTCTAAATGATAGTTGAAATCCCTGAGGATTGTAAAATCCGGCCCGTCCAAACTAGATTCTAAAATTGAACTGAGCGTATCCAACAAGGGAGTTTGCACCCTGGGTGGTCTATAAAGCAAGAGACCTCTTAGCGTTTTATTGTTGTTGAGTGCCACCTGAAAGGATAATAATTCACAGTCATGGGAACTTCCTACTGCTGACCCTCTTGCTTGTAGTTCTTCTCTAAAAATGATCGCCAGCCCTCCAACCCTCTTCCAATTTCTGTCTGCCCTAATGATCGCATATCCCACTGGGAGCGCTAGTGAGATATCTACTTCTGAGGCTCCATATGCCCAGGTCTCGGTTATAAATGCTACGTCTATTTTGTGTGACTCAATCAGTTCAGCCATTTCAGTATTATGCTGTGTCGAAATCTCCGCCCTGCTGATTCCTGTTTACCTTCTGTGAGGAGGGATGTCCAACTTCTGACCAAGGTGGTAACCTACATACCTTGCCTTCAGGTAATGGAGAGTTAGATCATCCAGTAGCAGGTTCTTGGTAGAGCACCCACACTAGGCAACTAGGGGGCATATCAACAAGGGCTTTATCTCTGCTTTTTTGGCTTTAAAAGCCAAAAAAGCAGAGATAAAACTAGCACCCTATCAACAACAGGGTGCTAACATGCAAATTTGCATGTTAGCACCCTTTTACTCTACGCTTCCCCTTGCATCACTAATGAGATGCAAAGGGGGCGTTCCAGAGTAAAATAATAGGAGAAATGTCGCTAAGCGACATTTCTCCTATTATCAAGAATGTCGCTAACCCTGTTAGAGACAAAAAAAGCAGCGCTAACCGCGGTTAAAGCTGCTTTTTTACGTCTGGTATTTTTCTGACTTAGCCATGATATCCTATGGAAGGAGGATATCATGGCTAAGTTTGTCTGTCCCTATCAACAAGGTAACATTAGATTATCGCTGGGTTTCCAGCGATAATCTCACGTTAGCCTGTTAGCGTGAGGATTTTTATCGCTATTGAGATAAGCGTTGCTAATAGCACGCTATCTCAGAGATAAAAATTCACGCTAGCCGGCGATAATTATCCTAGCGCTAAGTGCGCTTAGAGATAATTATCGCCGGTTGTTGTTGATATGCCCCTAGGTTAGGAAGTGCATCATAGGAGTACAATATACCAAGTACTTATACGCCCGCATATATACTGTTTTACCATAATGGTGGAATCATTTATCCTTTTCACTGATCTTGTACTGCTAATCACTTTTGGTCTATTCATCAACAGCACTAACTTCTTTTCAGACACAGACTCTTCAGGAATTTAAAGACCTAATAAAAGCAAATGAACCAGCTGGCTTACCATCGGACCTTTGCCCTGTTAATTTTTCAGGAAAACCCTACTGTCAGGAGTTCCCCCATCTCTGGCCACAACCGACTGAAGAATACCTCAAGCCACATATCTTGTCCAACTGGGCCATTATGCTTTGTAGCTGGTTTTGAGATCGCCTATTAGCTGCCCCTGTGGCACAACTCCTGCACTGCAGATGATTTCTCTCAAGATCTCAAATGTTTTACCGAGATGGATCTTGCAAGAGGTCAAAATCTCAATGGCCACCGTGATCACAGTTTACTGTGTCAACCATGAATATTGATGCAACTGTGCTGTTCCTCAAGTGACTACCATGGAACAACAGCGCACCTGAGTTTACCAGATCCTATGCAGTTATTTTCATTTTGTGGGTCTACAGCTTACTTGACTCCATTCTACCATCACTGTGTGACGGATCCTTGATCTTGCATTGCATGATGCAATGAGTACACCTGAAAGAACAACTACATAACATAAAGAAAGAAAGGTGAGGTACAGTGATTTTATGTACAGGAATAGCATAATATTTTTCCAAGGACTGAGTCATAGCAATATTTTCATAGAAATACTTTCACAGAGAACTTAAGAATAATTTTACTCAGCACCATTAGTCAGAAGTGTTGCTAGAAGACACACAATCAAAATAATTTTCATTACACAGAAAAGAATAAACATATGTGGACTTATTTTCTACAGAGGAACTGCAAGAGGTATACTGAGAAAAGAACTCTGCATTTCAGACACACCTGAATCATTCAACCTTATAAGAAACACATTTGTTTGCACATCCTTTTCCCTCCAAGCCACTAAATTTTGGAACTCATTTCCAGCAAGAGTACAAGTGAAAAATAGAATTCAGGAAGATAGTATAAGTTTTGATTACTGCACATGCGGCGGTTGAATGTTACTCTGTTACCCATCTGCCACACAGGAATTAGAGATTCATATTTAGTGCTTGGATAGCCCCCACAACTAAGTCCAAATGACAGTCCTTCAGAAATAGACAGGTAGAAGACTACAAGAACTTTATTCTCAGCACCAACGTCAAACAGAATAAACACAATTGAAAAACTGCTAATCCTGCAATAATCGGGAAAAGCAAATAACAAATGGCTATCCAGTGCCTTTCCACAGCATACGTGTAGAAATTTTACTTACTAGTTTTGCAGTATGTGAGGCTTACAGAAGTAATAGGTCCACAATTTCCTCTTACGGGGAACCAAACACCTCGTTCTAGTGATTGATTCTCTCAGGGTAGTTTAGTAGAGCAGGTCAAGGCCTACTAATGGGAGGTAGTGTGGGCTAGAAATCAAAATGTTCTAGCATGCAATAATAGCACTCAATAAATGATTTTACAGTCAGTTCTTTTTCTTCAGAAAAGGAAAAGTAAATTAATTACAAACACACACTACTAAATACTACGCATTAACTTACAAATATATGCTGTGCTACTTCACATTTCTAAGGTGGTTGGTGATGCCCCTGTCCCCCTGGGGCCACCACGGAAGCAAGAAAAGGATGTGAATAAGGAACCCCCTCAGGGCATTTTAGGACACTCTAACCTGGAGTATTGAATATTATAGCAGTGGGTCTCGGACTGTGCTTGGGAGCTTTTAGTCTTTTTCTTTCATTTTTCTTTTGATTGTTCTGTAGTTGCCCTGTCTCACCTTGGCACCCCACTTTGTTTATTGATGCTGGCACTCCAGGAGCACACCACCAGCTGCCCCAGCCGTCCCCCTGCCCTACCAGCACTTGTTGATGCCAATACAGGAGCCGTCAGCATGCTTCTCCCCTGCCCTCACCAGGCAAGCAAAGAGTTTGTTCAACGATGGCTGTCCACTCCCCCAGAGAGAGGCACAGGGAACAGGAGCTAGTTCACCAAAGTAGTGGCTGAAAGATTGTGACCTTTTTCTCTTTGTTGGGAGAACAACAGCATCTGTCACCATTGGCCCAGAAGAGGGAGGGGCTCCCTGGGGTCAGATTGAGCCTAGGGAGGAGTGGGTACCACACCTGCCCCCACCCTGGTGAAAATTGGAAATTCTGATTTTGTCTACCCTCAGGCTCTGCCTCATCCTGGGGGTGAATTGCAGGCAGGCATCAGAGCCCCATGCATTCCGTTGTTCAAAAAAGTCAAAAGGTTGCCAAACTTAAAAAGGCTGTTTTGGATGATTTTTAGGCCATTATACTTGTGTGGTGAGCTCTAGCAACCAGAAGCATTTCCAGAAGGCCTCCTGGCCTAAAGGATGATGTACTTTGCAGGGAGCTGTTTCCACTAGCTTCCTGTGCCAGCTTTCCCCCTTGTCTTTGTCTCTGGGTGCAAAGGCCCAGATATTTCCCCCAGGTGATGTAATAGGGGCAGTCTCACTGGCCCTTGGAGAGAACCTCCGGTCATGGGGTCAACTTGGTCCTTTGAGCATCAAGGATTCCCCCTTCCAGTTGTCAATGGCTGTTGCAGTTCCAGTGTCCAGAAGCAAAAAACACCAACAGCACCCATAGCCCTTACTCTCCCGTGTGCAAGAGTTTTTAACAGGATTTGGAAGGTTCTAGAAGCCAGCCCACCTGGCCAATCCTAGGGTGCCACATCTCCTCCCCATCCTGTCCCAACCCTCCTGAACAGCATGCTGGGACAGATCTATATAGCATTATACAGGAGTCACTGGTCGCTTCTACTCTTGGGGTCTGAACTCTGCCCTTCGCTGACATCACTTCTAGAGCATTTCCCACCAAAACATCAATGTGTTGTCTGCAGTCCTCCAGGCTTCTTCCTTTGTTTGGTGGGCCTATGCTGTACCCAGCCCCGGTACAGTGTGACAGGTGATTAACAGATGCAAATTTTCATCCCAACCCATTCCTCCTCAGAAGCTGAGGGAGGTACTGCTAATCACTCCTCTTTGTGTGTGGGGGGTCTTTGTTTCCTCTACTGTAGAAAAATGTAGTTAACTTGGCCCAGCAGGGGATGAAAGGTCAGGGCCTTTGGCCCTGAGCTAAGCCAGAGAAATATGACAATTCTGGGTAACCCATAACATATACATGTATGGTCTTTTGACCTGCGAATATGAACTGGGCACACCTTTACGAGGTCAAGATCTAACCCTGCAGAGTCCCCCTGTGCCAGATTACCTGTGCTCAGTTACCGGGCTTCATACGATGGTAGTCTCAAACATGCAGCCCTCACACGTGTGCTCATGTGTTCACGTGTAACCAGCCAGGTACCCCATACCATAGCTGTATTGCAGTGACCTTTTTTTTAATTGCAGAAACTGGCAGTAAACATGCAGACTCTATTTGCCATGTGATTACCATGGATGATGCAAACAGCAAACAATCTGGGCATATTAAATGGGAGGAACCCATTTTACACTACACTACTGTATGATTCTAATCACATTTCCTACAGTTATCTGAGAAACTGTAACATCTTTGTTTTTTTTTACTTCTGTGGACCCCAAATGAATCACTAATGGAAGCTGGGGACCCCCACCCAGGCAACTTCTATGAGCCAACCTGCAAAACTGAGCTGAACAATACAAAAACAAGTATACATCATACAAATACACACATTCTAAACTATTGTGTTTAATTCATGAACACAATAATGCAAAAATCAAACATTTACTGGGAAGGTGGAAACTTTTTGATAGTTTTTTTTGTTTCTGAAAGACAAAGCAATATGCCACACTCTTGCATACCACTTTGTGTTTTGTGCTCCTAAGGCTTTGTCAGCTTATACCCAGCGCTGTTCAATTGATGCCACCTACCATCCACACCAGACTCAGTTTGCTGTATTGCTCTGTTCCCAGGAATCAAGAAAAGGATCATATATGGAGCCTGCCCTATGACCCGCTTATCAGCATGAAAATAATAATTTAAATTGCATAGCGCTGAATAAAAAGTGTGTGGTTAACGACACCACTATACTTGACTAACCACTGATATTAAGTTTTGTGTCTGCAAAGCACTTCTGAACCCCATAAGGGGTACATAATTAACCGTAGCATCAATATCATACAATGTTTATGCTATTTAATTAGGAACATGACACCACTGAAACACAAGAAGTCTGGGTGAAAAGTAAAATAGTAACATCCCCTGGGAAATTGAATGGGTTAAGGTCATTATTACATGGCTAGACTGATCCTCATTTTGTTAAAATCATAATGAGGAAGAGGAGCAAACATAAGCAACTAAAGAGAAACATAACTAGATGTAAAACAGCATCTAGTATCTAGTGTGGTGTTCAAGTAGCTAATTTATGGTTTAAATCTTTTATTGACATTTCAAAACACACATAGAAACACCATCAAAGGGGATTATCAGCACCTTGTCGATTTAAAGGAGTGACAGGGCCCATTACCACTAAGATTTGGGTTCAAAACTGGACTTTGCCCTTCCTGAAGATACCATAAAGAGTTCCAACAAGGGTGCCGTCAAACAGAAAATTCTAAACACCCCATTTCCCCCCCCCCTCCCTAACCCCAACCCACCCCGTCCCCTTGGTCCACGTCCATCAGCCCCACCCCCTGCTGTCTCTACAGGTCTTGATCCCTACTCTTCCTTCTGCTCATCGGATAAGCGCAGCTAGCGCAAATAGCGAGGGCAGGTGACCTCCCAGAATTCGGAGGACAGCAGCGCCAGAAAGGGTTTCCACAACTCCCCATATTTGGAGCCCTCCCCTGCCAGTTTTAGCGTAAGTTTCTCCATGCCAAGGACATGCCACGACCGGTATAGCCAGCCCGTGAAGGTCGGAGTGGTGGGAGTGCGCCAATGAATAAATATGTTCTGTATCGCTGAGCCCAGTGCAATGGCTATCTGTTGACCCCTACGCGATTTAAGCATGTAAGTCAGGGGATTTGGGAGGCCCAACGCCGGGAAGCACGGTATCGCTGTGTTAAAGTGCTTGTCCACCTCATCTAGCACCTGGGACCAATATGGCTGGATGTGCTCACATTCCCAGAGTAAATGAATCAGGGTGCCTATCTGATCACAACCCCTCCAACACTTCGCGTCCCTCGTCCGGTCCATAGCGTGTAGGCGTTCCGGGGTGTAGTACCAATATGTCGTAACCTTTGTGAGGGTGTCGGTAAGCCCCATGTGGTAAGCTGAATGTCGGGCACTATAATAAATTCCCTCCCACTCCTTGTGAGTCAGAGTTCTACCCAGCTCCCTCTCCCAACGCGTCCTACCAGAGTTATAAGTGTGTGCGAATTGAACCTGCAACATCCTGTACAGATCGGAGATCAGCTGTTTGTCTGATGTGCGCATTACAAGCCATCGCTCATACTGGAAAAGTCTTCGATCTGCAAATAGACGGACCCGCTCGTCGAGCGCCCAGTGTCGAACTTTGAGGTACCGCAGCCTTTCCGCTTCAGGTAGCCCATATTCCTGCTTGAATTGCTGAAACGGGAGCACTCCGTCCGCATCATACATGTGATATAGAAAACGGCATCCGGCCGGTTTCCACCCGCCGAAGGCCACCGAATCCATCCCAGGGGGGAACTCCAGATTATCGAACAGAGGAGTAAGCGGGGAGGGAAAGGTAGTGAATTCATGGAGAACGTTGGTGCGGTCCCATACTTCCAGAGGGACACGGGTGATATAGGAAGCGTAGAGATTAGGGGACCTATGCTGTTTGCGTAGAAAGGGAATTTCCTGCAGAGGTCGTGCTGCTACCGCTTGATCTTGAAACAGCCAATATTTCTCCGACTCCCAGCGGCTCCATTCCACCAAGTGATGTAACTGGGTAGCCCGGAAATAGAGATGAAGGTCAGGAATCCCAAGTCCCCCGCTTTCAGGTGGGAGAGTGAACAACGACCGCTTCATGCGCGGCTTCCGCTCATTCCAAATAAACTGGGCAAGCTCTGATTGTGTCTGCTGTATCCAACCGATAGGCGGATGCAAGGGAATAGTGCGGAAGAGGTATAGGATCTGCAGCAGTATGGTCATCTTGACCGCCGCAATTTTGCCCAGCCAAGAGAGGGGATAATACTTTCACTGACCAAGTTCCCTGTGGATCTTCCGGCGCAAGGCTGAGTAATTGAGAGCAACCACCTGTGGAAGTGTGGAGGCCAACTGAATCCCCAAGTATGGAACCGAGTCTCCCACCCACTGGACAGGGAGTGAGCTCTGCAAGTACTCACGGGTGGGTTGAGACAGGGAGAGACTAAGGCCTAATGACTTGTCGGCTTTCACCTTGAACCCCGCGACCTGCGCGAAGGTATCCAGGTCCGCCAGGCAGGCCGGCAGTGCCTCACCCGGGTTAGATAAGGATAACAACACATCATCCGCGTAGAGGCTGATGGTATGAACATATCCCCCTCAAACTTGATTCCAGAAATCGCTGGGTTTTGCCTAATCCTCTGGGTGAGAGGTTCCATATAGGCGGCAAAAAGCAGAGGTGACAACGGACACCCCTGCCTCGTGCCCCGCTCTATAGGGAAGCTAGAGGACGTGTGGCCATTCACCCGAACCAAATCCGACGGGAACTTGTAGCAGTTAAAAATGTGGGTGTGAAACTTCTCTCCCAGTCCCATCCGTATCAACACCCACTCCAAATAGGGCCAGTGGACGCGGTTGAATGCCTTTTCAGTATCGATCGTGAGCAGCATATATTCTCCCGTCGTACGTGAGACCTTTTCAACCAGATGCAAAACACGTTTCGTGTTGTCAGGCGGTGGACGCTCTGGGAAGAACCCCGCCTGGTCCGGGTCAATCGGACCAGGCATATAGGGCGCTAGCCGACTGGCTAATATTCCCGTATATAGCTTAAGATCGACATTCAACAGCGAAATGGGACGGTATGCTCCACAGCAGGTCTGATCTTTCCCTGACTTGGGGATAACTGCTATAAAAGCCCCCAAAAGGTCCGGGGAAATCGCTCCCGTGGCCAAGAAGGAATTGAATAGGCGGGTGAGGAGAGGCGCTTGCGGATTGCAAAACTTCTTATAAAAAATGGCTGAAAAGCCATCCGGCCCAGGGGCTTTCGCCAGTTTCAACCGGGAGATGGTAGCAAATACCTCCTCCAGACGAATGTCTCCGTCGAGCTGGTCCACCTGATGCTTGGTCAAAGCTGAGAGCGTGACAGAATCAAGAAAGGCGGCTCCATTATCAGCATCCAACGGACGGAAACTTTCGGGATCGGAGCCGGTGACAATCTTGAGCTAGGAGGTGGGTTTCTTGGAGGAGACAGATGTCAGCCTGCGTGTTCTCCAAGCACGACAGTATGGCTCTGCGCTTTACTGGGTTATTGAGACACCGAACATTGAGAGTTAATACTTTAAGCGTGTGTGGGGGCATTCACGTTATCCAGAAGACCCAGGGAGCACAAGGAGAGCAGCACATCACGTGAAGAGGGGGCGAACAGTGAGCGAGCGGTGTGTGCTCACAGCGCCATTGGAGCAGCAGCGACCCCTTACAATGATGGGCGTGGAACCCCCTAACCAAATCCCCCAAACCATACCCAAAAACCTCATCCGCCACTGGAGGTTTCCTGGCATGCCGACGGCGTCCCTGTGGGCGCCACCCGGGCATGGAATCCTTTGCTTCTGCCGGGGGACCATCATCTCTGCTGTCTTCCACCGGTAGCTCCACCCCTAACAGTTTGGCTGCCTCTGACAAAGAGCGTAGTTGGTAGAGAGTGTTGTCTATGGGGAACACCAGGCGAAAGGGATGGCCCCAGCTGTACGGAATGTTACGTTGCTGAAGATGCGCCGTGATAGGCTTGAAGAGTCTACGTTTGTGGAGCGTGAGCACAGATAGGTCCTGATAAAGGACCAGCGCATGGTCGCGGAACACCACTGGATGTTTTTGACGGGCCTTGCGAAGTATGTCCTCCTTGGTGCTGTAGTCTTGTATGCACACTAAAATGTCGGACGGGGAGGCGGACGAGGGCCTCGGGGGTCCCACTCTATGCGCCCGGTCGATCCGCAACTCCGTCTCAGGTGGTCGATCCAAAATATGATTAAAGAGTTCCCTCGTGAAGCTAAACATATCTTTCGAGTCCTCAGCTATCTTTACTCCGCGTATCTGTATGATATGGCACCGAGACCGATTTTCCAGGTCCTCGACATGAGTCTGGAGGTCAACCTGCTGATCATGAATCCGAATGATCTCCTGTTGCAACGCTGCCAGTTCCGTGTCGCGCCCATCACTTTTGTCTTCTAGCGCGGCGACCCTCTCCCCGATGCCGTCCACATGCCTGCGAACTTCTTTAAGCTCCGCCGTGAACTCCTTCTGGAGGTTTTGAATGTCCGCCCTCAGGGCTGTGAACATGGATTCCAGAAAGGACTTGGTGATCTGCTGAGCTCCCTCCGTCTGCGCTGGCGGAGGACGGGCCGCACTCACTGCCATGTCATCTGGCGAGGGGCTAACCTGTACCTTTGCAAACAGTTCCTTCAAGGTCTTGTCTTTACGACCCTTAGGGGGGACCATAACTTGCCATAGGCCAGTCCAGCGGGAACCCCAGTGAGCGATGTCCTCTGTTCCCCTGCTCCTTCCTTCGTCACCAGCCCGTCAGAAGAGGAACGCCACCCCACTTGGGCAGCCGTCCAACGCAGGTGGCCCGCCGGTCCCAGCCAGCACCGAAACCCCTGGCCCCCGGCTCTTCGTGATTACCGGCCCTTCTCCAGTTCAAATGCCACCAGGGTCAAGAGTAGGGAAGCCCCCTCTCAAGCAGCAGCGCATCCTCCGCCTCAGCTCGGTAAGGCTGGATGGTTCACCTGCTGGTATTCCAGTGTCAGGCCGCTTGCTTGTCTCCCCGGGCCCTCAGCCCGCCGCTCTCCACTGCAACCGTTGTCGCAGCAGCCCCCAGAGTGCGTCCCCGCTCCGTAGGCCCGCTATAGACCGTCCTACTCAAAGCTTCCGCCACACCCCAGTGTCCAGGCCTCCCAAGGCAAAAGTCGCGCAGGGCAGTCCTCCTCAGAGGCGGTCTAGGTGCTTATCAAGAAGGCCGCACAGGAGCATTGTCCAGACTCACTGAGCGCCAACAGGCAGGGAGTATCCACGGAGGCCGCTCCCCATGTGCTAGGGCCTGTCGCACGATGGCATGGCACAGGGACTGTCACGGAGACCCAAGCTCCTCAACTAGCCACACCCGGCGTTGCCCCTCAGCAATCCTCCTGTCACCCTCAGGCCTCCAGTTCCCGCAGGTTTCAATTAATCTCTGCCGCCAGCAAGCTTCAGCTTCCCAGCCAGTCTCTAAAATGGCAGCCATCCCCTCTTATGGCTTGGGTACCAGCCACCTCCGTCTCCACTGACCCCGCTCACTGCCGAGCCCTGGGTGTCAAACTGTCCGCCAAGGGAATCCCGGGTGGTACCCCCACTAACCTGGCTGGCAGCTTTAGCAGGCCTCCCCCGGCCTGGCGCTGGACAGTCTCTGCTGCTCTGGGAACTCATCCGCCCCCACTGCTCCTCGGCTCCGCTCCCCGCCGTGAAGATCCGCCGGACCGGCCCCAAGACCTGCCGACAGAGCAGCTTTAACCAGCAAAGGGCGGGGGTCGCAAGGCCCGCTGCGGTCTGGCTCACCCGTTCTTCCCAGTACCATCGGGCATCGCCAGGTCTCCTCTCCTCCGACTGGGGGATGCAGACTCCGCTGCTCAGCCCTCGGGCCACCAACGCCACCACACTGCACTTCTCGGCCCTCCAGCCCTCCGATAACTGCGGCTGGAGCCCCTCAGATGTGCCACTGCAAGGCGCTTCCAAGGCCCGGGACACCCACCGTGCTGCAGGCCCCACCTCGGCGGCCGCGATATCTGCATGGCGTCCGGCTGCACCTCGGAGCCCTCACTCTCCCCTCGTGCTGACCTGGTGTCTCCGCTACGGATCCTCCGGGTCACCGCTGGTCTCCACAGATCTCAAGGGGAGCGCCAACACCATCAGCGGCCACCAATTCTGCAAGGCTGTTCCTGCCGCCACTCCAACTCCAGGCCCCCGTAGACTAGGCCTCACTGGGCACCAGTGCCGTTCCACTATATAGCTCGGGATACGAGCCCCCACCGCCACTCTGGCCGGCCTCTTGTCCGTGTCGGCCCTCCAACGGCTCCCTGGCAGAGGTCAGTAGATGCTAATGCAGCCCAGGGGCCAATACTACGACAGGCCGTCTGCGGGAGCTCAGAGGCAGCACGTCCGTTCACCCCACCATCTTGGCCACGCCCCTTCCAAGTAGCTAATTTAGAGCTGAATGGTAATGAAAAAAATCCTCTGATATCTAGGGCAAGTGCCTAATGTGTGGAAGAAGTCAGCAGATTAATGTTCTCCATCATAGGGATAATGTGGTGGATTAAATTCTGCTGGTTGATTATTCTCCAGATTTAGCAATTCTTCAGAAATCTGTTGTATCATTGACACCCTTCTCTAGATCATACCTAAGGAAATAGGCACAAAGGACTTCAAACATTTTGTGCTTATAGATGTTATATACTTCCTTTTATTAGGTGGTGGTGAATCACTTTTTCAAACAGGTTATTAACATGTATGGACACATTTGCGCAAATCTCATGTGCATGGTATATATTCAACCATATTTCTTTCACTCTTGTTTAATGTGTAGACAGGGCTGCAGGAATAATTTGCTTTGATATTTGCGGCAGGCCTATCTCTGTACTGGGGAACATAAAAATGACAGGTACAAAAATATATATTTTCCCAGAGTGAGCAGCTTGGAGGATAGACAAACATTTCAAAAGTATGTATTTATTCTTTCATGCTCCCTGAAACCATCAAATATGTTTTCAAATTAAAAACACACATAGAGAAAGTTTTCTACGCAAGGGCATACAAATAAATGTGTGTGATATAGTGTTTGCTCTTTTATCTAACTCATAATTTGCCACAGTTTTATTTAAAATGTCTAAACAATGTGCTTGTTTTATCTTGCCAACTTAACTCATGATCTACACCTATTTTTAGGTTGCACCTACTGGACAGCACAAGCTGTCTGGTTGCAAAAGACATATTGTGGGCTTATCAAGCACATACAGGGACTTGCATTCCCGCCCACTGTTTAACATTGATTGGCTATACTTTTATTTTTATTTGTTTGCTTTCCATTTGATCAGTTTCCTTTTTTCAGCCTGGCCATCTTCTGTTTGTCCCTACCCTGGAACATACCCTCTTTACCAACTATCTCTGACTGGCCAGTTTCAATCCTTTAATTGCTCACTTTTATGGAACTATTTTCTTTCTTTTTACTTAAGCACTACATGAGAGTGCATGTGTTTTCCAGCTCTCTCCTTCTCTACCCTCTGAGCTCACCTCAACTACCCCCAGCGTTCGGCGTTTCTCATGTACGTCTCCCTCAGTAACCCTTCTTAGTCTCTGTGTTGTTAACTGGCCTTGCCACAAATGCCTTCTCCCACCCCTTGGGGCAAAAGACAAACTTATTGACTTGCTAATGCTGAAAATCTTTTGTGTCTATAGCAACACAAAAAGATAATGGATGGAATGTTGAACAATGTCAAACATTCACCTCATAGTCATAGATCTGGGTTAAATCCAACGATTTTTTTGCTCACCATCTCGAACTGCCAGTCCAGGTCCTCCCTGGACCATAAACAAGCATCCTGGGACCGGTTACAGGGTATCGTCCCTCTTCAGTCATGCTAGCATGAATCCAGTGGTGCAGTGAGCACAGGACCCACATCTGAGCATATCCTTCCCACTTAGGGAGACCATAGCAACACAAAAAGATGTTGGACGGAATGTAAAACATTGTCAAGCATTCACCCTCAGTCAATGATCAGGGTTACATCCATCATATTTTTGATCACCATGCCACCTCAGTTTAGACCCAGCCATATGCAAATCAGTCTTGACCCTACTACCATAGAAATCTGGAAGGGCTGGGAAGGGTGGACCTCTGTGCACTTCACAGCCCCTCTTTGAATTCACCTCCACTTCAAAGGAAAAACTGAGTATAAGAACTGGTACTCTGAGCTCCCAAACATAAGACACTTCAGGACCTGTAAAGACGCTCTGCCAGGAAGAAGGACTATTGCTGCAAGGACTGCCACTCTGCTGGACCGCTGCTCTGGAAGAACCCATTTTCAGCAATGCTGCCTTGCTGCCTGCTACCCTCTGTCCCAGCTGAGGAAGAACTGGACACTTGCCTGAACCTAGAGTGATCTCCAAGGGCATGCTGGCTTGCCTTCTGTTTTCAAACTCATGGATATCAAAGTCTCTCCTCTTGCTCCTGTGCCTGGCTGATTCATCTGCTTGCTCCAGTGGAACTGACATCTTCTGCTGCGTGAAGCAGAATCGATGCATCACTTCTATTGCAGGAACAGACCCAGTGCATCGTCTAAAGAACTGATACAGTGGCATGGCCACCACTGCAGTGTCAGAAGATTGACGCATCCCCTCGACTGCAGGGATCGACACCGACACATTCCTAGGCTACACCCCAGAACTCGATGATGCAAGCAGGATAAAGGTACTTTGTTCACCTGGCTTGGTTTCCTCCTGGAACTGGCCCATGCTCCATCACAGTCAGTCTAAATTCTTGACATTACTCCAGTCAAGCGTGACCAAGTGAACCCCATAGGCGCCCATTGCTTCCAAGCACTCTTTTTACATTTCATCTTCAGAAAATCATATCTTGACTTTTACCTTTTGGATTTTTGTCATTTTGCACTTGTTTTAGTTATAAAATCATAATCTATTTATCTAAACAGGTATTGTGTGGTGTTTTCACTGTGCTACTGAAGTTGTAGAGATGCACAAACACTTTACACATTGCCTCTTAAGTTAAGCCTGACTGCTCTATGTCAAGCTACCAGAGGGTGAGCAGAGGTTAATTTAGGGTGTGTATCTGATTTACCCTGACTAGGATTGTAGTTCCTGCTTTGACAGGGTGCATACCTTTGCGAACCAGAAACCCAGTTTCTAACATTCAGGTTTAATGCTCCCTAAATATGCTTGCATCAGACAGTTACCAAAATACAATGTCTTTTTCTTGTGGTAGTTCCCAGTTCCCAGAGTTCTTTGCTCAGGTTTTTTGTAACTTTTTGAATACTTTACTCTCTAGAATCAATGTGGCACATTATTTTTCAAATAGCCATGCTGCTTTGCAGTCAACTAAATAAAATATTTACCAAATTGCACAATTTCTAAAGTCATACAGAGTGTCCTCTTCAGACATAGAACGTTTCAGCACCCCATTAACGTTTGAGTGGTGTGCAATTCAGAATATAATATAATAGACAATGTTGCCTGTTATCCTGGGAGCACTCATGGCTCTTTCATCTTTTGCAATTGTACACTCTACAGTTGACTAGCCAGATGAGATATGGGAGATGGTTATTTGCAGGGTGACAGGACTTAATCTATTTAACATATTAATGAAGATACACACTTTACTTAAGACTTAACATTCTTTTTTTTTTACTGGGTACTGTGCTTATGCAATTCGTCCTTGGATCTTGACCCTTATGTGCATCCTTGGTGTAGGAAGGTAGGATCCTTCTGTATGGTTACCCCTACTTTTGCCTGGTGCTGAGATGGTTTCTGACTATTCTGAGTGGGATCCTGCTGATCAGGATCCCAGTCTCTCTGCTTTCTCCCCTAAATTGTTATGGTAAGTACTTAGGTACACTCCAGATTGGTGTCACGATCCACAATGTTCCTCAGGAGCAGTACCCTAAAGAGGCCCATGTCCTGGCAGCCCCGACTCTGATGGAATATTCACATCGTATCAGAATGGCCAGATGAGGTGAAGGGAAATTAGGGAGGGTACTGCGGGGAGGGAGACCTAAAAGTAAAAGGCACAACTTCAGGTTTAAACCACCTAGTATCATTAACAAAACATTTAAAACCTAATATTATTATTGCTGTAAATTACCGGTAAAATAAATTAGTGATCCAAAGTAATTAGTCTCTGTTGTTTTTATGTCAGTGATTTATCAGAATACAACTCAAAAGACTCCTCAATATCGTTCTGGAAATTCTGATTGTAATTACTGCAGATTCTGATAGTCACAATACAAAGGCATATGAAATAAAATGAGTTATGCTAATTTTTCTGATTCAGGACAGTTCTCAATCATCCAAACCACCTTTATAATGTTCCACACGATGAAAAACAAACTGGTATTGCCCAATGCTTATCAAGATGTCTTCATAACAATGTCTTTTATTTTCCTTTTATCTTGCTTACATTTATGTCCTGTAAATGTCTGTAATATTTTCTTCAGACGAGAGCATGCCCACATACTGTATTCTTTAGGAGATACTTATCCTACCTGTTCTCGCTGATTTCAAGGTTCAGGAACAAGAGAAACAGACCAAGAATACTTCCTGCTCAAACTCATTTTGTAGCTGAAGGAAACTCTTCCACTCTGGCCACGTAGCTCATTAATAAAGCCGACTGCACTGGAAAACGCACACCATCAATGCGCTCTACACAAGAAACGAGAAGCTCCGCTCTAAGCAAACATCGGGAATAATCCACAATTGAGAGAAGGGTGTGGCCGTTTTTATATCAGCATCTTCACTGTGATGGTATTTAAGGCTCTATAAATCGATACAGGTACGCAATTCACTATTAGCCTCAGGGATGAAAAAGAGTGGTGACGCGGCTGGGGACTTGGAAGGTCTGATGATCCTATTTTTTAAGTATTTATCTAAATAGTCACGAAGATGGATATTTTCTTGTTCTGTCAAAGCATAAATACTGATTGTAGAGCACTTCCTCCATGGGTTGTGTCCCCCTTGGGCACGACTGTTGTCCTGTGGTTTCTCTTGGTTTATTTGAAAAAATAAAACAAGCTTGATTGAATAGGTATCTGGTAATGTATTTTATTTTTCATACATTGTGTTTTCGTATTCCATTTAATAACTCATAGTTTGTGGACTATTTTTTATCCAATGCATTTCGGGTTATTCAAAAAACCCTTCATCAGGGATTAGTCCTAGGACGAATGTTAAATAATATCATGAGGAATGATCTTTCATTCTGTTTAAACATACTGAATGTTGACGTTATACGTTCGTGCATAAGCTTGGTGGTGCAAGCAGTTATGCCTTGTATTAATGTTAAGTAGTGAAACTCTGAATAGTTTTGAAAACGGTTGAGGTGTTTAGTATCATTAACATGCCAGTGTAAATATCGGTAATCATGCGGGTCGGTCAAAGGTTACGTGAAGATTCTACTGTGAATATTAGTGAACTATTTCAAAAGGAACCTGTTAAACGTTCGTTTTGTCAAAAACAAGGACATTGAAAGAGATGGTTGTGCTCACATTATACATTACGGGAGCAATGGTTTAAAACTGAATTTTACGCGTTTGGTCAACCCAAGTGATCCTGCTCGCATTTCAAATGACAGTGAAAGATGAAGGTAAAATTGAAGGTGAAAAGGGGATATTAGCATATGAAGTTTAGTAAATAATGTGATACTCGTACCTCACTAGGTTATGTTCATTTTGCGTGCCGCTTCGCCGATTGAAGAACCAGAACCTTTTGGGCCTGGCGGCGCAGGGTACGCCCTAGTCTCCGGAGTTCTCCTGCTCAGCTACACAGAGACACGGGACACTCTGTCGGCGTTAGAAGATCAGATTTATTAGCTGCAGCTAGTACAGTTATCCCAGAAGTACACAAAGTAGGTTCTCAGGAGACTGCCACTTCACTCTGTGGCGCACAATCTTAAATACTATATGGAGACATATACATTAACCAAATACACACCCAGAGTATACAAGAAAGAGAAGAGCCAATGAGGAAAGTTGGTAAACAGGACAGAACCAATAGGAGAGATTGGAAAACAAAGTGTCAGATGACTTGAAGAAACCTCTCCTCCAAATATGTTTGTCACCCCTCCCTCAATCTAATTCATTAACAGATTGGTAACTAACTTGCAGGTGGCGAGATACGTTTGTGTGTGTTGGAGGACAGTTGTGAAACGAGTGAATGCTAGCAGAAGACAGTGAAGGCCAGACGATAAGATAAAGTTGGAAAAGAATAGTGTGAACCAACAGATAGTTGAAACGGGGATTAGAAAACCAGACAGGGATTAGTGTACTCGGCCAGTCCTAACACCAGCTTTGTAAACAGAGGCAGAAAGCGTATTTCGACATCAGGCTGCAGAAAAAGCAGAATAGACTTTGTTCGCCGTGCTGCCTGAGTGATGGCAACACAAAATGGCGGCAGAGCACAAAATGGCGGGTCGCTTCGATCGTGATCAGAAATCGAAGCTCCTCACGATCTGTATTAGTAGTGCGGGCATTTCGAATGAGGTTAGAATCTATGCGTTAGGTATGAAGATAAAAATAGGGCTGTGATTCTGTGCCAAAATCAAAGAAGGACAATGGGTGCAAATTGAAGGTGGCCATTTTGTAATAGGTCTGGATAGACACAATGTTAAACATAAGACTGTTATAAACATATTGAAACGATATAAAAACAGCATAACAGTGAGATCATGTAAGTTATAAATAGCATAATAATTCGATGCGTTCATTCATCCCGAATGGATGTATGCTTTCCAATCTTTTTATCCAGTAATTCTCACGCTGAAGTAGATGCTTTCTGTTGTCTCTTCCTTCTTGTTGTAATACCACTTCTAGGATTAAGAACTTTAGTTGACTTATGTGGTGGTTATTGAGTAAGAAATGATTGGCCACTGTTGACTTGGGATTCTTTGTACGAATGTTCGATTTGTGTTCATTGATTCTTGTTTTTATTTTTCTCTCAGTTTTTCCCACGTAGACTATGCCACATGGGCATTTAAACATGTAAACCACATTCGTAGTGTCACATGTGGCTGTGACGTTGAGTTTGATGTTGTGACCTTTTCTGGGCTGTGTTATGTTGGTTCCAGTAATGATATTATTGCAGTTGTTGCAATTATGACACACAATGGTTCCTTTGGATGTTTGTGTGTCTTTTATCATTTTTTGTTTTAACATTTCACCCAAATTTTTATTCCTGGTGTACGCAAAAGTTGTTGAATTTTTTAATACGTTTTTGAAATCCGGTTCTACTGTTAGTATCGGCCAATGGCGTTTGATAATCCGTTTTACAGTAGAGCTGGCCGTGGAAAATTTGGACACCATCGTAATGCGGTTTTCTTTGGTAACTGTTGATCTGTGTAGTAGCTCGTCTGTTTTTTTGTTGACATCTTTTTTCCGCATCTTCTAGCACTTTTCTAGGGTAACCTCTTTGTAGAAAACGTTCCTTTATTTCATTTAGTCTGTTGGTAGATGTTTGTGAATCGGACACAATTTGTTTAGCTCATAGCATCTGTGAATAGGGTAAATGTCGTTTCAAAGATTCCTGATGGAAGCTTGCACAGTGTAATGTGTTATTTCGGTCCGTGGGTTTCCTGTAGATGTCAGTTGTTAGAACATTGTTAGTTAGAGTTATTAGTACATCCAAAAATGTGATTTGTCTTTTTTGTACTTCATGCGTGAATTGTATTCTATCGTTAATGAGGTTCAGGTTGTTTAAGGCTTCTTTTAGTATGGTTTCAGGGCCATTCCATATTATAAATATGTCGTCAATGTACCTCAAGAATAGTTTACAATGTCTCTTCCATGGACTCTTAATTAGGATATGTTCTTGTTCAAATTTGTCCATGAACAGATTTGCGTACGCCGGTGCAGCGCAATTGCCCATGGAAGTGCCTGTTGTTTGTAAAAACCATTGGTTTCTCCAGATGAAGTAGCTTTGGAACAGGGTGAAATGTAGCAATTCCATTAGGAAGACTTGCATTTCAAAGTTTATTTCTGAGTGTAATAATGCATTTTCAACGGCTTCTATCCCTTGTTTGTGTGATATTGAGGTGTACAATGCCTTCACGTCTATGGTACACATGATTATCACTTCGTCTTTGTCGATATTGATGTTGTGGAGTTTGTTTAAGAAGTCCGTTGTGTCTTTCACAAATGTTTGCATCTTCTCGAGTACCAAAGGTTGTAAATATCGGTCTATGAATTGTCCGACCGGTTCATGCAGACTTCCTTTTGTCGATACTATTGGTCTGAATGGTGGATGTATTAGATCTTTGTTTACCTTAGGAACCATGTAAATGGTAGGGCTTCTTGGATGTTCTTTGATAAGGAACCTTCTAGTTCTGTCGTTGATCACTCCTCTAAAGCCTGATTGATAAGAGCTTTCAATGTAGTTTTGTAATTTTCAGTGGGGTTCATGTCCATTTTAATGTAAGTAGTTTTATCAGAAAGATGTTGGATGACTTCCGTTTCATATTTATCCATGTTGAGTATAACTAAAGCTCCTCCTTTGTCCGCCTTTTGGCATATAATGTTGGGGTTGCTAGAAATACTTTTTATAATGCCGAGTTCTTTTTGTGTAAGATTATTTTTTTTTCTCCTGTTGTATGCGAGGTTGAGCTTTGTTATGTCTTGTTTTACTAGACTTTCGAAAGTGTCCAGTGTTTTATGGCCGATAGGTACCATGTATGAACTTGGAGGTGATAGTCCTTTTAGATGGTCTGGTTCAGTTTGAGCTTGTGGTGTTAGAAGATTTTCGTAGTCGTAGTTTTCTCATGAGTTAGAAAAAGATTACTTCGAATTCTAGATGGTTGGTATTAGTTGTATGGACATATGACGTGCCTTTTTGTAGTGTTTGCAGGACATATGACGTGCCTTTTTGTAGTGTTTGCAGTTCAACTTCACTGAAGTGTTGATCTGAACTGTTGATGACGAGACTCATGTTATTATCTGTTTCTTGCCCTTGTCTCTCTTGCCACCCGTGGTGGATCTTGTGTTTGGTATTTCTTTTCCTTTGGCTCCTCCTGGGTCGCCTTTTTGCGGATGGCCATCCTCTAAAAAAGATTGTCCTGACGTCTGTGCTTGTGTTGCTGTTTGTGTTGGAGTTTGTATGGGTTCAGTGGTTGGTGATGTGTTGGTTCTAGGTGGTCTTTGTGTGATGTCGCTGTCTGAAGACGATGTATCGGTGTTTTGTGAGAATGGTTTATTTTGTCTTCGTTTAGCATAAATTTCAGCCCAACTGTAGACTCCTCCAAGTTTGTAATCAACCGTGTCGCGGCGAAACTTACGTATTTTTCTTTCGTTGATTTCTTGAGAGTGTTTGGTGAGTTGTTCATTGAGGTCTTCAAGGATTTTTGACCATTCTTCTGTAGACATTTAATTCGTGAGCTCATTGGTGACGGTGACTATTTCCTTGGCTAGCTCTTCAAGGATTGTAGATAATTCTTCTATGATGAGTAAAATTAAATCTAAAGAGCATTTGTTGAGGATCGCGTACCAGCGGTCCTTGAATTTTTGTGTATTTTTGCAGAGAGATGGTTTTAATGATATTCTTAACCCTCGCGGTATACGTTGAGCTCGATGGTACTTGATTAGGGGTGGGCGGAATTTGCGAAATCCGCTTTCACAAATTATCGCGAAAATTTTTAAAATTATCGCAAACAAGCGGAAATATCGCGAAGATGCGGAAGTTTTTTTCCCGCATGTTCGCGAGATTTTCTGCATGGTTGCGGGTCGCCAACTTACCCATCTGGTTGCTCGCTGGCGCGGCCATCTTGTTTTGAGTTGCCTCGCGGTGCATGATCGCGAGAAGAAAGACATGATCGCGCGACGTATGACGTCACTGCGGGCACGAACTGTCGCGAGACAGCGCAAATGGCTAAAAACAATACAACATCTCATGGAGAACGCGACCGGATCAAGAAAACTTGTCGGCAAACGCAGGGATTCAGGTAAGGCGATCGCGCGCGCGCGAGAATGTATTATTTTACAGCGCGAGCAAGAAACAAATTATCGCCAAGCTGCGGAAAGCAGAAATGTTGACATTTTCGCGCTCTCCGCGGAATGCGAAAATGTCAAATTATCGCAATTTCCGCAAACGGAACGAAATTTTAGCCCAGGCCTATACTTGATAAGAGTACTGGCGTGTAATCGTTGATTTATTTCGCTTTGATAAGTATATAAGTTGTCGTATGTTTTGTTGTTTGCTTCGATTATTTGTAGCTTGTGATGTCTCCTCATGTATTAGTGCATAAATCCTGGATATTTCATCTTCTTTGAAAGCAAAAGATTCTGCTCGTAAATCCGTCATACTAGATATTTCATCGTAAGCCATGTTTTCATAAAATGTGTGCTGCGTATCAATGGAATGAAACGTCGATATAATGATGAAGTTGGAGATACGCGCTACAACTCTGGTTTGTGAATGTTCCTTTAGGTTGTAACTATTTATGTGTGCACCAGGGGTGGCGTCTTCATTCGGACGTCAATGAAACAAGTTATTGTAGAGCACTTCCTCCATGGGTTGTGTCCCCCTTGGGCACCACTGTTGTCCTGTGGTTTCTCTTGATTTATTTGAAAAAATAAAACAAGCTTGATTGAATAGGTATCTGGTAATGTATTTTATTTTTCATACATTGTGTTTTCGTATTCCATTTAATAACTCATAGTTTGTGGACTATTTTTTATCCAATGCATTTCGGGTTATTCAAAAAACCCTTCATCAGGGATTAGTCCTAGGACGAATGTTAAATAATATCATGAGGAATGATCTTTCATTCTGTTTAAACATACTGAATGTTGACGTTATACGTTCGTGCATAAGCTTGGTGGTGCAAGCAGTTGTGCCTTGTATTAATGTTAAGTAGTGAAACTCTGAATAAAGTTTTGAAAATGGTTGAGGTGTTTAGTATCGTTAACATGCCAGTGCAAATATCGGTAATCATGCGGGTCGGTCGAAGGTTACGTGAAAGACACAACGGACTTCTTAAACAAACTCCACAACATCAATATCGACAAAGACGAAGTGATAATTCAGAGTACCATAGACGTGAAGGCATTGTACACCTCAATACCACACAAACTAGGGATAGAAGCCATTGAAAATGCATTATTACACTCAGAAATAAACTTGCACCACCAAGCTTATGCACGAACGTATAACGTCAACATTCAGTATGTTTAAACAGAATGAAAGATCATTCCTCATGATATTATTTAACATTCGTCCTAGGACTAATCCTTGATGAAGGGTTTTTTGAATAACCTGAAATGCATTGGATAAAAAATAGTCCACAAACTATGAGTTATTAAATTGAATACGAAAACACAATGTATGAAAAATAAAATACATTACCAGATACCTATTCAATCAAGCTTGTTTTCTTTTTTCAAATAAACCAAGAGAAACCACAGGACAACAGTAGTGCCCAAGGGGGACACAACCCATGGAGGAAGTGCTCTACAATAACTTGTTTCATTGACGTCCGAATGAAGACGCCACCCCTGGTGCACACATAAATAGTTACAACCTAAAGGAACATTCACAAACCAGAGTTGTAGCGCGTATCTCCAACTTCAAGCATAAATCCTGCCACAAGGAACTTTTGCTCGCAGGATCAGTTCTATTTCGCAATCATATGAGCGATGTGGTGGTAGTTGCTGTGCACTGGTTTAGCTGAAAACAACTTGAAAGGATTCATATTGTTGAGGTATACCAGTGTCTTGTTCTGCCGCTGTAGCGATTGTATGAAGCGTAAGACAAGGCTCATCACTTATTTCTTGAGCTGCTTTTGCTTTAGCAATAAAATGCGATGAGGTTTCTTTATTTACGTAATTCTGTGCTATACACTCATATTTGCATTTGTCTGAGTTAAAAGAAATACCAATCTATAGTCGGGTTATGAGTAGTTAGCCATGGCATACCCAGAATAACTCCAAATTGGGGAGCATCAATTATATCAAAACATATTAATTCTATATGTGTTTGTTCTTGATCTTGGTAAGTCATTTTAATTGTCTTTGTCATATGAGATATTGGACCGGAGGTTAACAAAGTAGCATGAACCGCGCTGACTGTCTCTGATTTTTCTTTCACCTTACTCTGTATCTTTAAATGAGCACAGAAACCAGCATCAATAAAATTACCAGTCGCACCTGAGTCTACCATAACGACTACTCGTTCCGTTTCATTGGAGATTTGAAAGAGAACTTGTAATGATAAATGTGGAACGGCTTTTTGAAGCGTATTAGCTATTGATTGTTCAGGAGTTGATAAGGTAAGACTCGGGGAAGTCTTATTCCTCGAGTTGCTCAGTTTCCCTGTTTTTTGCTGAACTCAGCTGTATTTGGATTTCCAAATGTCTTTGATTTTACCAAACAGTCTTTCACAAAATGGCCTTTTTTGCCACAACATATGCATAATCTATTCTTTCGTCTTGCTTCTTTTTCTTCTGCAGTAAGTGGTTTTCCTAATACACCTATTTTCATAGGTTCTGTTTGGTCTTGAGGTATAAAGGTATTCAAATCTCGAGTTTTGCTAAATGTACGAAACTCTGTTTTTCCTTTGTCACCCCGCCGTTCAGCCAAACGGTGATCCAAACGTGATGTAAGGGCTATAAGTTCCTCACATCCCTGTGGTAGAGGATCTATAGAGGCTAAAGCATCTTTTAAATCGTCTTTCAAGCCCTGGTAAAGTAACAATGCCCTCTTGTCCTCAGGTCAATTTGTCTGAGCTAGAAGTCTATTAAATTGCGTCAAATTGTGAACCAGGTCTTTGTTTCCTTGACGTAGTTCAAGAAGCTCCTATCAGCTGACCTGGTTAGAATACGTCTGTCAAAAATTCGTTCAAATTCAGTTTTGAAATGTCTCCAATTTTATAAGAAAGGATCATCAGCATTTACCAAGGAATCGCCGCTTAAATAAGAAATTATAAAGGCTATACGTGATTGAGTTGGATTTGCGTTAGGAAGGTTTGGAATTTACTTGAATCTCCTGCAAATCTTTCTGGAGACGCTAATGGTACAACTTGGGGTACGGTAACTGAAACAGTTGGGGTAGCTGCTTGTGATACTACGGGAGTAGAAGGTGTTGCAATAGTTCCAGCATTCTGTAATTGTGCTTCTTTGTTTGATAATGCTGCTGTTTCTAAACTAGTTGCAGCTAACTTGTTTTGCATGTCGCTGAGCATCCTACACAGATCATTCATTGTAGCCATCTTGGCGGTACTGCCAGGAGCAACGCAATTCGTGAGCGGAATATTCTCTGTCTCTATCCAAAGCTTCATGGAGGGGTTTCAATGCTTTTGCATTTGACTCGTGAGGGACATCTAGTAACGACTAGTTCAACTGCAGCTCTTTGTAGAATTATTTTGATATTGGACACTATATTAGTCACTGCCCACTGCTAATCTCGTCCCAGAATGCTTTGCAGGGCCTTTGGTTGGGATTGTATTTTTACCCATAACTGTGCTTGGGGTGGTCCTAGGAGGAAGGGACCACCACTGAATCATTCACCAGCATGATATGCTCTTTGTGTTCAAGGCATCTGCTTTGTCCACCCCCTAGGTTAGGGGGGACCCCAAAATAATCACCTCTCTCATTGCCTAGTATTTTTATTCACAGTTCACTTTTGTGAATTGGTTATATGCTTTTTAGCATGTAGAATTGCTTTTTCAAAGCATTTTTGCGTATTGTTGATATTGCTGCTACGCTACGTGTTGTAGCACATTTTTTACACTGTGCTACGTGCATTTTGCGTAGTGCGTAGTAGTGCAAACTACGCATGCTCCGTGAGCGAAGCGTAGTATTATGCCCAGGGTTTATGATAATTCCTCTTGGTTTAGTAGATGAAGACGAGGCATGTGGTTCGCAACCCAAGCGATGAGCTTTTTGAATGTTCAGAGATGGTTGGTAGATCAATACATTTTGAGAGAGAAGACTTGAAGAATGCGATAGGATCTGGACCTTCCAAACCCTCTGCCAAAGCATAAATATGTAGATTGTTGCACCTGTTTCGATTTTGAAGATTATCCACTTGTTTCTTGAGATGAGCAATTTCCTGTTGCATAGGGAGAACCTTGATCACCAAGGATTGAAAAGAGTCTACACGTTGTTCGATTTGCGCCATTTTATTTTCCATGCACATCATTTATCCTCTATGTTGTGAAGACATTTATTGCTTTCCTCCATATAGGGTCGAAGTGCTCGGATATCTTCAAGGAGCAAGTCCATAGAACTAGGTGGAGGAGAAGTAACTGGCGATGGATAATCTTTTTTAACGCATTTGCCTGCTACAAGTGAAGAGGAAGTATTTGCTTTAGATGTATGATTGGCACCCAAAATAGGAATATTTGATTGTGGTAGAATAACTCCCATTGAAGGAGGGGTAATATTACTGTCAAAATTCTCCATGTCTGTTGATAGGACACCAAGACAATTGTAATCCTCTAGGGGTATTCACGAAAGATTAGCAGTGGTTGTGTGATGCAATGACTTCATTCTCCTCATAAATAGTGCAGTTAACTTAAATGAGAAACTTCCAAGGAGAGAATACATTTCCCGTAAGTGATAATAATTCATTGTATGGGGAGAAATAAAGATGAAGCCTAGATGAAAAATAAAAAATATGACCAGAGCTACATGACGCAGAAAAAGTTGTAACTAGGTGTCCAGGTATTCATTGTCTAAATACCATGAGGGAATGAAATATGAAATTAGGCAGACAAGAAAATTCTGTCACACATTATATTTTATTATGATGACTGCCAGGATGATTGGAGTAAAAATAACTCAAACAATTGTGAGGAGATATGCGGTGGAACAAAATTCCGCTCCATGTGACAAGGAAGACGGAGTGACAAATCAAAATGGAGGGAGCAAGTTCAGAAAAGGTAGTGCGTTCGCCAACATAGCTATTACTGGTGTTCTCCAGCCCCATAGAGGCTGCTGCCTAAGTATCAACAATCCATAGCACCACAGGACCTCAGCCGCCACTGAAATACAGCATAGAAGCCGCTGTGGAGATCAAAACCCTCCTGAGCCGTCAGAGAGCCTCGCTAGCAGGCATCCATCTTCATGGGCGTCAAAGCCACGCGTTGAACCTTTGGGATTTTGAAGGGCAGATTTTGCTTTGGAGTATACACCAGAGACTGCATGTAAAATAGTTTCTGCGTGTGCAATTTTGCATAACATAGCAATGCAGAGAGGATTACTGCAGGAAATAATTGATTACGAAGTTGATGGTGAAGAGGGCCCCCTCTCAATCAACAAAGATTGATGCAAAAAAATGTACAATTATCTGAAAAAAGAGATCAGAGAACAGAGATGACAAATGGTTATTTTTAATGACATGTATTACTTCGAAAACAAACATAAGTAGAGTTTTGCTTAACATCAAACTTAAATGTTTTAATTTTTCTGCTACATCACATATATGGTTTTATATTTTTTTAAACAATAATAAAACAATACGTAAATAAAAATGTAAGCTGCAGTATTACAACATATGTATATGTCTCCTCTATGTTATACATTAATTTTCACTTTGGCCTGCGACCTGTTTGTTTGCTGGTTGGCTGCATTGAGGTTTTACTTCACCACCGCTACTCATCCCACATGTATGTAACATTGAGTCATGCACAGAAAGTTTAGTGCCACTTGTACCTTCATCACTTTCTGCTGTTTTTATCTCTGACCTTTGATGGGAGTTGGCTCAGTTTAGCCTCTAACTGATTACTTAATTTTTTAAGGTCCTATTCATCAAAGTAGTTTATCTAGTGAATTGGCGTAGTTGATGCATTGATGTAGTGCTAGTGACTAATTTTCCAATACACTCATTCAATTATTTTATTGGCAGTATCAGATTTGAGCTGCTCAGGTCATTTTACTCCCCTTTTCCATAAAGATGTGACAGAGTGCTTGCACAGCATCTGGCATGTCTGAAATAAAGTTAAACAAAAACAGAAAAAACTGTGTGATGTGTATTTGTAAATCAGCTACTCAATGCAACAAGTCACATGCCACTCTATGCTACATCTTTTGGACAGTTAACCTAGCACTCTTCAGATTGCATTCATCGTGTGCTAAGGGCCCGACATCCTCCTGCGTATTTGGTTCACGTCTATGAGGCCTAGACCTATTTGGTATAGAGTCCAGTCCAGAATGTCCCTGTGTGTGGAAGCAGTAGAAGGGGTGGTAGTGGTAGTGGGTGGAAAGATTGTGCACTCAGCAGTTGGTGGTTAGATGCCTTCTAGTTCTATATGTTCTAGACTCAGTTCTGTGTAGGTCTCATCATCTGCAGTATTTGTGGGACTAAAATGTGGTTCTTCAGCGTGGGTGGTACCAGCTGGCTCATCTTGACTTTCTGAGGTGACAGTGTTGGTTGTTTCTTTGCATGTCAAATACATTACAAATAAACATAAATTAAAATTATTATTAGCTATTTGTGTCTCATTTAATTAATCTTATACTTGTTCCATGTTGCACTTTGCTCTCACTTGGTGAAAGTGTTTTTACACCCAGGGAGCTGCATCTTAGCAGCTCCATGGGCGTAAAAACCAATGCCAGCTCCCGCAAGAGGCGGGAGGAGGCCAGGACCACTGGGTTCTTCAGGCTCCCCACGTCCAGCTGGCCATGCCCAGGGGATGGGGCTCAAAAGGGCCAAAATTGCCCGGCAGGGGGGCTGTTCAGGCCGTTCTCCTCCCCATTTGATTCCTTAAAAAAAAGATATGGCAGGGCCCCGGGGGGGATGGGGTCCCAGGGGCCGAAATAGGCCTCAAGAGGGGGGCTGAGTGGCCCCCCTCCCTTTTTATTTTAATAAACAATAAAAATTGGTCAGGCCCAGATGATGGGGTCCTTGGGGCACAAAAGGATCAAGGAAAGGGGGGGGGGGCGACAGAGTCGCCTATTCTAAAAAAAAATTAAATGAAGCCGCAACTGCACGGTGGCCCCACCCCCTTAAAATAAAAAACAAAAATGAAAAGAAGTGGCCTGGCAAAGCTGCAGCTCCCGGAGGCCCTGCCCCTTTTCTCCATTACTCTGCAAATGCGCCTCCTGGCCAAATTTCAGCTTGCCTGCAGACTACTACTTTCTACTGCCATTGGTTTTTTTCCTCCTCTGCTAATTTTCTCCCAATTTTTCTGCCTCTTCTCTGCTCACTCCTGCCTTCTATGCTGCATGTTGCTGATCATTCTACCCATTATTCTACCTCTTTCTGCTCTCTCCTGACCTTTATTCTGCCTCTTGCTGCTCTTTTTTCACCTTTATTTTGCCTCTTTCTGCATGTGTATAACCTTTATTCTGCCTCTTTATGCTCCCTTCTGACCTTTACCCTGCCTCTTTCTGATTGTTTTTCACCTTTATTTTGCCTCTTTCTGCTCATTGCTGAAGTCTATTTTGCCTCTTTCTGCTCATTTCTCACCTTTACTTTGACTCTTTCTGCTTGTGGCTGTCCTTTATTTTGCTATTTTTTGCCAGTTTCTTACCTTCATTTTGCCTCTCCCTGCTGGTTTCTCATCTTTATCCTGCCTCTTTCTGCTCATTTAAGACTGTTATTTTGCCTCTTTCTGCTGGTTTCTCACATGTATCTTGCCTCATTCTGCTCATTGCTACCATGTATTATGCCTCTTTCTGCTTGTTCCTAACCTTTAATTTGCCTCTTTCTGCTCGTGGCTGTCATTCATTTTGCCTCTTTCTGCTGGTTTCTCAACTATATTTTGCCTCTTCCTGCTGGTTTCTCACCCTTATTCTCAATCTTTCTGCTCATTGCTAACCTTTATAATGCCCCTTTCTGCTAGTTTCTTACCATTGTTTAGCCTCTTTCTGCTCATTTCTGACCTTAAATCGATCTCTTTCTACTCCCGTCTCATATTCTTCCCGGACCGCAGGGGGAGCCTCAAGGCTACCGCGGTCCCAGCTGGCTCCCTGCCTTCTGCAGAAGCTGGTATTGATGGTGCACACAGGGAGCTGCTGGAAATGCTGCTCCCTGCGTACAGGAACACTACTTTCATCTCATTCCCTGCCGGCATATCTGCAGGCAGGGAAAGAGATAAAACCTCCACTTCCAGTGGGCGGGAGCATTTTGACAGTTCCCACCCTCTGTTAGCTCCTGAGTAAAAGCAAACATCTATATCCTATGGTGGACACCCTGGGAGCCAGTGCTGGGGGGGGGGGGGGGTAGAGGTACCCAGGGCCATGTATGGCTCCAAGAGACAGGCTGTCCAGTCCCCCTCCTTTACTTTTCAGGGCCGGTCCGGGGAGGTGGTGGTCCCCGGGTCCCTAGGTGGGCTGGGAGGGGGGCAGGGAGGCCCATCACTGTCTTTAAATAACGGACATTATGTATTATTTAGCCCCAGCGAGGTGGTGGTCACCAGGGCTAGGAGATTGGCACGGCCCCATCAATGTTACTTTAGCCAGGGGAAATGGTGGTCCCCGGGGCTTATAGAGCCCATGGCAAGGGTCCTTGGGCACCCCCACCTTATTCATCAATAAAGGGAGGTGGTGGTCCCTGGGGGTCAATGAGCCTTAGGAAGTTGGACCAGTCTCAGCTCTCTTTTTTTAAAAAATTGACCACAGGACCTGGCTCACCTGGGGGCTCTAATCAAAATAAGCGTGGGAGCCTGTGCTTGGATTTTTTCAACATTTTCGTTCTGGATTTGAAGCTTTGTTACATTTCTGCTGCAATTCTTTTTTAAAAAGTGTTTTTTGGGCCCTGTCAGGGTCACAGAGGGATCCTCAGTACCACAGTTAGCCCTCAGAGTATTCCTACCATGGCTACTTTTCTTATTTTTACACTTTTTTGAGCAACTCAGCTGTAGCCAAGTCCCAAGATGCCAATCAGATTTCAGCACTGGGAACCTCAGAGGATCCGCTTCCCTATATATACAAAAAAATTAATATCTCAAAAACTACTGAACGGATTTACAATTTAAAAAAAGGTTCTTTCTAGACTAAAAGCTACCTTTCAGCCAAATTTAGTATAACTCCATTCAGCGATTCACGCTGTAGTCGTGTCTAAAAATCTCTATGGAAATTAAAATTGGAAAAACACTTTTATTGACCCCCATTTTTTCCTCGCCCCACTTGACGGATCGTCCCAAAACTTTCCAGGCACAACAAGACTCACCGGTGAAGATTTGTCAAATGGCACCAAAGATATAGACAAATCAAAAAAACGGTGCTCGTATGGAAACATGGTCCTAAATATAACTACCCGTAGCAACTACGAGTAGGTATTCTACAATATATATACATTTATATATATAAAGATATATAGATACATTTATAGATAGCTAGATATAAATATGTATGTGTATATCCTCCTGGCAGTCGCCAACAGATAGTTATAGTTAGGATGTAGTTTCCATAGAAGGAGTTCTGATTCATTTGCCAATAACTTTTGTTATCATTTTCACAACTAGTTGCCACTCAATTCATATGCTGTCTTGAAAATTTCAGGGTGATCAATCAAACGGGGCCTCAGAAAAAAGGGGGATCTCAAAACTCGTTTTCTCCATGTTAATTTCCAGAGGAACTTTAGATACGGCTACAGCCCGAACTGATGAATGAAATTACACCAAATTTGACAGAAAGGTAGCGGTTGATCCAGAAAGCGCCCTTTCTGTTAAATTGTATAAATCCGTTCAGTAGTTGCAGAGTTATTTACCTACATTTTCAGTTGTATCTAGGGATGTGGAAGATCCGCGACCCCTCCTGATCCTGTGTTGAGATCCGATTGGCTGCCAACATTTCAAATCAGGACGTGTTGGCAGCCACCAAGTCACAAAAAAAAACAAAAAAAGAAATGGATGCAGGGTAGAAATACCCTGACCCCCTAGGCATCTTATGGGGGGGGGGGCACAGGGACCCTGCTTGGCCCAAAAAGTACCTTTAAAAAACTCAGTAGGAGTCGTGCTGGATCTGTGCTTCATTTCTAATTTCCCATGGGTGTGCCAGGTCCTGGGGGCATTTTAAAAAAAGGAGGGGTGGTGCACGGCTCCCTCCTGGGGCTTATTGATACCCTGAGGACCACCACCTCCCCTGTGCTTGTATTTAGAGAAATGTGGGGGAAGCCCATCCGCCTCTCCCACTGCCCCTGGGAATGGCACCGCCATGGAGATTTAGTTATTTAGATGGGGGGGCCTATAATACCCACTTGGGGACAACATAAAATAATGTGGGGCTGCATGTACCCCCTGCAGCCCGGAGGCTGGCTGGCCCCTCCCTGGGGCTTTAATGATGAGCCATGTGGGTGGGCATGTAGACCCCCCCCCCCACAGCCTCAGGGGGTGCCACCTCCCCAGGGCAAATGTTCAGTTGAATGTGGGCCCCCTTGCTAGACACATATGTTGGCCTGGGGCTGTCACCTTCTATGTCCTGGGGTGCCCACCCCAAGGACATAGCTGTTTGCTATGGCTTGGCAAGAGCTTTAGCGCTCCTACCAAGCCATAGTAATCTGTGCTTCACTTTGAGCAAGCAAGAGTATTTTGCTCTGACTTGCTGAAAGGGGATTACAATTGATTGGGCAGAGAGGGAGCTGCATGTTTAGCAGCACACTCTCTGTTAAAGCAATGACAGAGGCAGGGAGCCAGCAGAGACCACAGGGGCCTCCAGGCTCCCCCGCTGGTCCCCAACACTACAAAGTGTACGCCCTGGGTGGGACAAGAGTATCAAATGGGGGGTTACGTCCATCCAGGTGGGACATGCTAAAGTTGAAAGAAAACAAGGATACCTGGCTACCATTTTTAACATGCTGCTGTTTATTTCAGCAGGCTAAGGACCAATGCATATAGTCTTTGGTCCTGGCTTAATCATTTAGCCTTAGTTAACATATTTAGAAAACACTTTTTGAGAACATTTCAATCATGTCTGAGATATAAAGAGATACACATTTCAATACAATATGAAAACACAGTTACATACAAAATGTGAAAGCAAATATATGTTAAGCAAACACTTGTGCAAAACAAGAAATGTCCATACATTACAAACATATACCAAAAGATTATGTGATAAATTACACCATCACATTGTTTGACACACTAAAAAAAAAACACAGCCTTATACTTAGCTTGTTTTGGAGAAGTGCTCTCAATGTGGGAGACAATTAAATAATGTCTGTGGGGGAATCAATCCTTATGCATAGTCCCTCTCCAGAATCTGCATTCCATTAAATTAAACACCCTCATGGATACTAGGAAAGGCCGACGCGTTTCCAATCCCCATTTTCATCAGGGCTGAGGCACACTGTAATCTGCAAGTGATAGAAGGGAGAAAAACACGTTCAGCGTGATAAAGAACCCTTTCTCTCTAACATTGATAATATCTCTTTTGTGAAATAATTGTACCTGAAGTATAAGATACAGGCTTCCTAATTATGTGGTGACATATCTTCACAGTGATGGTTTAAAGTGGTGTTGAATCTGAACAAACCGGACATAATTTTGTTGGGTTAAGATTATATGCAAGTGACGATTCAGACATTTCAGAGCATTGGATTTTGAGACTGAAACCTGAGTCCGTTCAAATTGAGTAGGGAACGTGTGTGAGCTCCCTTACTCCATTATAAACTGGATTAAGCATGAATTTGCATTGTTCACATTTCTGTGGAAAAAACCACATTGTGTCAAAAATACTTTTCTGAAGCGGCTACTGGCGCATTCATTTCAAATGCAATGAAGCAAACATCCAAGATTTACATTATATCTTGTTTGTTTCCGACACCAGATACATGGGAAAGCAGTAGCGGACTCGAACAGTGTTTCCAATCTGCAGCAGTTTCAAACCTCGATTTGCGTTGCTGTGGAAAGAGCCACAATGTATCGGAGCATTTTTCGAGAGTGAATTTAAGCACGTTTGTTTAAAGTACGGTAAAGCGTGCCTCGAGGACTTACATTGTATCGTGTTGATTTCCGATTTAAACAGCAGATTGAAGCAGACACGGACCCATGCAGCGTATGCGATCTGCAGCAGGAAAAAGTAGACGTTCGTTTGTCTAGCTTGACAAATTTACTGGCAAACAGATTTTCTTAAGGCTATATTGGGACACTCATGTAGTCGCTCCTCTGTGGCAGGCTAACACAAGCATTTGCAATGCAATAGGTCTCGCATTTACGTGAGTTTGAGCTATTGACATCGCAAATAACAATGCCTTTTATATTTGTTTTCGTTTTAAAAACATAAATAAAAGGCATTGTCATTTACAATGCCAATAGCTTTAACTTGTGTAGCTGCGAGACCTATTGCATTGCAAATGCTTGTTTTGGGTTTGAAAGGGACCCTCGAGGGCTCCTCTCTTCAGAGGTTGGTGGAGAGAGGGGGTTTGGTACAAATTGCCCACTTAGTAGAAAGTGACTCAGAGTTTAATGTTTCGGGGCAGATTTACAAGCCCCTTGCGCCACTTTTGCGCCACTTTTAACATGGGAAAAGTGACGCAAAAGTGGCGCAAGGAGCTTGTAAATCTGCCCCCTCCTTTAGTGGAAACGCCGGAAAATTGGTGTTTTGTGGTTGAAAAGGACCCTGGAATGGGTGCGTGTGTGTGGAAGGAGGGGGGGGGGGAGCTTGGGCCTCACACAGCCGAAAGCAGTCAGCTGGTACCACGAGTGAGGCCTGACTGAGGATGACGCATCTGGAGGCCCTGCTGGTGGCCCTATGGCTTCTCTGGTCCAGGGTAAAGGGTCACGATGCCATCTTTGGGGGAGGATAGAGCCAATGAGATAGAAGTTTAACACCTCTGCCAATCGAGGCGCATCGAAGGTGGCGCGAGAAGTACAACCTTTAGCCAGGCGCACAGTATAAATCCATAAAAGCGCCTACACGCAACTCAATTTCTAGTATGCGCTATGAAAAACTCGTTTCACTTAGCAGCCGTTGGCTCGGGGTTACTGATTCGAGCCTTCTGCCTGGCATCATCTTGGTGATAGCAGACTGTAAGGTGGAGGCACGGGAAGGTGCATAAGGGGGCTGCACCCCCCGCCGCGGAGATTTGTGTGTCACGTGTCTGAGGCCTGGCGAGGCCCACTCCGCCTTTCATCCGTGCGGCGGCCACATAATGAGGAACCTTGCCTTGGGTGATAAACTCCGATGTTTAAAATTAAATATAGTGTTAATAATATTAATTCTGATTAAAAATTGCTCCAGTGGATAGAGATTTAAGTGCAACTTGGGTGTGGAGGAAGTAGTCAGTGCTGTAAGCCTCGGGTGAGCCCGCACCACCCACAGGTCTTTATCCGGTCCAGGTTTGTAGTGATCACGTCATAAGCGCACAGACCTTTACGTTTGTTATGTTGTAGTGATTGCTTCAATTATAAACAGTTCTTATCAAACACGTCTCCTTGGATTGATGAAAGGAATGCCAGTCTAGCAGACTTTGCACCTGCGTCCTTAAGACCGTTTTTAACCCACTGAGTTGTCTTGCTGCCTAACACACTATGGTCCGACCAGCTGCATGCAGACTGGCCGCTTTATCCTCGTTAAAAATAACGAGATGGGATGTAGGGTTATGCGCGCACATGTGGGATTTATGGGCCGGGCCTGCACGGTATCAACCAGGGAGGAAGGCTGGCCCCCAAAATCCGAGACAGGAAATGATTGTAGCTTTCCAGCCTGTGGCGACACGTGTGAATCGGGGTCCCCATAAAAACTTGGTAACAGGGCTCTTAAGACGAGGCGGGGCTTGCGTAGCCTGAGAGCGGCAGTTTGTAGTGAAGGGAGAGGGGGTGTAGTGTGCCTCTCTGGGGATGGCAAACCAAAAACTTATTTTGTTGTAGTCCACGTTACATAAAACAATTTGAATTAGAACCAGAGAATAGAGGAAACCAATTGTGACACTTACACACATTTAAAAAACTAGCATGTTTTAGAGAACAGCGACGTGCACAAAGGCATGTACAGTTCGTGGAAGTGAAACTAGTACGGCGAGCCTCTATCAGCACAGTACAGAAACTATTTACGAGAATTAAAGCTGGGTTGCGGGCCACATTTCTGTGCAAGGCTGAGACAAATTTGAAGTGCTTGAGCCCGATTTAAAGTAAAAACATTAGTTTAAGCCGTGACTTTTTAACAATTACTACAGAAGACTGCGAAGCGCCAACCAAAATGTTTTTTTAAAAGAGATTCGAAAGATTAATTATTGTAACTCTGCTTGTCATCACGTGCAGGCGCAGAAAGAAACCAAAGGGAACAGATTAGTCTATATTTAAATCACTTAAATGCACGCTAGTCCAGGCCAGTTTTGGAAAAGCCCGGGTCAGCTGCTGGCACCTCTGTCTCTTAGGGAAGGGGGAGGGGCTGCTATTGTTTCCTGCTCAGCCCCCTGCAAACACCTCAAAGAGTTACACAACGAAACAAGTGCTCGAAGTCCGCCTAATTAATCACACCCACAACGCTGCCTAAAAAGAGAAGGAGAGCACAGAGTGATGGAGATGTGAAAGGCGAAGCAGCACACAAAGGCGTATGGAGAGAAGAAATAAACACATGCGCTGCCGTGAAGTGCTGAAAGCAAAGAGCCTCGCGCTGAAAGCAAAAAAAAAAAAAAGAGAAGGAGAGCACAGAGTGATGGAGATGTGAAAGGGGAAGCAGCTTATGAGATGAGGGGGAAGGGGGGCCGTGGTAGTAAATGAATACAGGCTTATCCAGTGCCAAGTGAGAACAAACACCCCATTCGGGTGTGAGGTCTCGGCTGCAGTGTTAAATGATACTTTTTCCGGGTGGTGATGAGACTTCTTTCAGGTGTGGAGGTTTGTGCTGCATTGAAAGGTGGGATCCTTTGTGGTGTAAGGAGTCATGTTATGGAAAACGGGCATGGGGCTATCAGGGAGCTGTGCTCCAGTCCGCTTAGGAATAAAAAAAAAAGAGCCTGATCAAAGCTGAAGAAAAGGGAGGGGGAGAAGGGAGGAGGGAGTGCGAGCAGCAGCTGTGTTAAACAAGCCGAGGTGACAAGAAGGGCTGGGCGAGAAGGGAGGGGGGAATGCCAGCAACAGAGGAGCCTGATCAAAGCTGACGGGAAGGGGAGAAGGGAGGAGGGAGTGTTAGCAGCAGCTGTGCACGTGCACGCCAACGTGCACTCAAGGTTTAGGCCAGCCAAAACGGTGGGTAGCACTTTGAAAATCCCACATATAAAATGTCTCTTCGAGCCTTTGGCTCGTGAGATCTAACAAACGGCTCCTTCCTTCGGTTCAGTTTTTCCGATTTGCGGCACTTTTGAATATCAATGACAGGAAGTGTGTCATTAGGTCTCGCCTGACCCAGCGCATGCGCTGGTCTGGCGAGACTTATTGAGAGGGCTCCAAAAAGTGCTACCAGGCCAGCCTAGAGCTACAGTGCATGTGCGCGGGCGCGCGCGACGCGCTTTACCACGATTACTTTCACTTTAGCGGCCGATCGGCCGCTTTGATGTTTGATCATGATCGCGATCACTTTTACTTTCGAGGCCGCAGGGCCGCTTTGCATAGCCAATAGGTCTCGCTTTTGGGACCTTATAAGTATTTAGTTATGCAACTGTTGCATGGCTAAACACTTATAAGGTCCCAAAGGCAAGACCTATTGGCTATGCCAATGCTTGTTTTTAGGTCTCGCCTGACCCAGCGCATGCACTGGTCTGGCGAGACTTATTGAGAGGGCTCCAAAAAGTGCTACCAGGCCAGCCTAGAGCTACAGTGCATGTGCGCGGGCGCGCGCCACGCTTGACTACGATTGCTTTCACTTTCGAGGCCGCTTAGATGTTTACCGCGATTACTTTCGATGTTTGATCGCGATCACTTTTGCGGCTACTTGTTTTTAATATGATTAGTCATTCGGATTATATTTACTGAGGCCCGTATTGTGCCTCTTTAAAACTGGTTCTTTTTTTATGCATCTCAATTATAATACATTTGTAAAAATTAAATAAAAACAAGTCTTGTTTTATTTGTGGCCGGCGGGGGGTGGGGGTTGTTGGGGGGTCAGCTGCGGTTAATCTGTGGATATTATCTATTTACGGCAGAATATTTTTCTCTAGAATATTTTCTTAAGAGTACTTGGAAAGCTAGTGAAAACGTTTTTCTTAATTTGACAGCTCGTGCCTCTTGAGCACCTGCCTGTATTTCCATCAAGTCAAGTGAGTCATGGTGACAACCGTTCTTAAGCTATTTACCTGCGCGTTGTAAGCATACCTTAGATAGCAGCCGGTTGAACAGAAAAGGCGATGTCAGCATTTCCTCTGTCGGAATGCACATTGACTCTGCGGTGGCAGTCAACTGGCTTTTCTGTAGGTAAAAACCGTGCTATCCCCTAAATCACTTCCATGAACGCTCACGGAGTACCACTTTTTGCCATATTCAAAATATCAAACTGATGCTGTGTAAGTGTTTTTTCCCCGTGTTTCATATAGCGCGAACTAGACCCGACACATTATCAGAGCGCTTTACATGAGCACCAGCTTTGTTACAAATAGGCACTTTTTTGTGAGGCACGGGGAGATTAGGTGGTCTGACTAAAATCACAAGATGTTGAGCGTCGTTGCAGAGACTCGAGCCCGGTTCCCCAGCTTCGAGGTCGACCACTCTAGCCGTAATGCTACATCCTCTTCCTGTTATCTCCAGTAACTCAAGGCCGTTCAAATGCCCCGAGATTTCAGGCCTTTTCTTTTATATTGTACAGTTCTTTGGATAATACTGGTAATTACAGTTCAAGTGGGGGAGCCACCACATTAACAGGGAGAGCAGAGCCAAGCCAAGGGACTGGCTTGGCTTACAGACCGTGGAAGAGCTGAACAGTGCACATTTTTGGTATGTAAATCGTGGAAACAAGCATGTACAAATAAGATTGTCTACTTAATTATTTTTTTAAACATGTTTATTTATTTAATTTATACTCTAGGCATTCTATACACAAGCATTGGCATAGCAAATAGGTCTCACCGTTGGGGCCTTATAAGTGTTTAACCATGCAACAGTTAATTTTGTTGCACCAAGGATATTGTGCTGCATAACTAAATACTTATAAGGTCCCAAAAGCGAGACCTATTGGCTATGCCAATGCTTGTTTTGCTTGTAGGGAGTTGTAGTTTTCAGCATTTATTGGCAGTGCACGGGAATCCCTTTGTTGCTTGGGTATTTCATTTTGATGCTTGTTGGGAATTGTAGTCTTCAGCATTTTCAAAGTTTTTTCGCGAGAATATGGGGTCAGTTTGTCACTTTGGTCCATGAAATTCCAACAGTGCTAATTACTGGTGTGGTTTAATTCGGCCATTTTGTTAAGGCCTTTCTGGATGCAATAACATTTTAAGATTAGGTAAGCCTCTTTTTTTAGCAATACATTTTCAACATTGCCACCACGCGGCGGTTGTATTATTCCGGCTATTACAGTCCATGCGAAGTCTTTTTCAGAATGTCCTTTCTCAACAAAGTGCGCAACCATCAGTGCTGTTAGTACCTGTTTCTTAATTTTAATTCGAGAGCGATGTTCCACAATTCTTTGATTAATTTGTTGATTCATCTTCCCGATGTATAGCTTGGGGCATGGGCACTCAATTGCATCAACAATATTTTTTGTTTTGCAGTTTGTGTATCCATTTGATGGAGTCGTGAGTGAACTCTTGTCATTTAATAGTGCTACCACAGGCTGAGCAATTGCCACATTTATGATGACCCTCAATGGGTTGCAGATTCCATTGTGCCCTAAGATCTTTCTTCTTTGTGATTGCGTCAAGATTTGCTCGGACTATTCTTTGGCCGATGCTCCTGTTCTTTTTCATGGTGAACAACGGTCGTTCCATTGGGTTGTCCAACTGTGACAGAAGGTGCCAATTTTTTAGAATAATCTGCTGGAATTTGTTGGTGTGTGGACCAAACGTCGAAACACAAACCAGCTTATCTAGCGGTTGTTTTTCCTTGCTTGTGAGCAGTTCCTCTCGGGGGGGGGGGGGGTGTACCAAGCCCTTTTGATTGCGTGTTTGAGCATCTTTTTGGGATACCCTCTATCTTTGAGCTGATCACAAAACACTTCTGCGTGTATCATGAAATCTTCTTTTCATGCGCAGTTCCTCTGAATGCGTAGCAGTTGGCCATAAGTAAGGTTATCTTTTAAACTCCTTGGGTGGTATCTTTGATAGTGAAGTATTGTATTTCTAACTGTTGGTTTGCAATGTAGAGTAGTCATCAATTTCTGATCATATGGAATCACTTCCACGTCTAGGAAGGTTAGACACGTCTTGCTTTTGGTGATGCTAAACTTAATGTCCTGGTGTCTCATGTTTAGCCATCCATGAAAATCTTGAGGTAGTTCCTCTGTGCCATTCCAAAGGCACCAGACATCATCTATGTACCGGTACCATTGTAGAATATGTTCTCTGTATGGGTTGTGATTCATGATGAACTTGTCCTCAAATAGAGCCATAAACAGCCCGGACATTTCTCGGGCGAAGGGACATACCATCGCTGTCCCTTTGGTCTGCATAAATAATGTCTCCTAGAATTTGAATTAGTTTTTTTTCAGTGATATTCCAGCTAGATCCAATATGAATTCTGTGGGGACTCTATGGGGCTTTTGTCATGTTCCCGAAAAATATTTCATTGTTTCAAGTGCTTCTTCCTGCGGGATCTGAGTATATAATGAGACTGTGTCCAATGAAACCATCCACTGTTGGTTGGGATCAAATGGTTGGCCTTCAATCTTATAGATGAAGTCAGTCGTGTCTCTCAAGTAAGATGGTACTTGATCTAAAAATGGTTTCAGGAAGACATCCACATACTTAGCAACTGGCTCTAATACTGAGTCACAGCCGGAAACAATCAGTCTTTCTGGGGGTTGTGTTAGGCTTTTGTGAATTGTAAATAACTGGAATCCTTGGATGTGTTTTATTAAGGAACTAAAATTCCTTGGGACCTAAAATTCTTTGTTCCAATCCCCATTTAAGTTTGTTATTGATCTCTCCTTCAATATATCATGTGGGGTCTCCCTTAAATTGGCAATTCCATTTTTTGTTCATGATTTGGCTTCTTGCTTCACCTACATTCATTTCTTTGGACCATAAGACCAGGGCCCCACCCTTATCTGCAGGCTTTATGATTATTGAATCATCTTTCAGTAGGTCTCTTATGGCTTCTTGTTGTTACCTAGTGATGTTCCTTTTGGAGAATAATTTACTGCTTTCCAATTAAGTAATGGAGGACAAGACTGCTTGTTCAAAGGCCAGAATCTGTTTTGGAATACTGTGTGGAGGTGGGTTGAAATTAGATTTCTTTGTCAGTCCAGAAGGTTCAGTAGTGCCATGGTTCTCTTTTCCATGAAAATATGCTTTGAGGCAAATCTTGCAAAAAAATTCAAATGCTTCCAGTTCGGGCTGGACTGTTCCCATAAGGCACAGGGTCAGACTGATTTGCATATGGCCATGTCTGAACTGGGGTGGCGGAGTGAGCTAAAGAATGATGATGGATTAAACCCAGATCAGTTGACTGGGGGTGAGTGCTTTCAATGTTCAACACTCCGTCCATCATCCCCTTTGGTTTTGCTTTGTTTGTCCTAAGTTGGCAGGGTATGCCCAGACGTGGGTCCCTTGCTCACTTTGCCACTGGATTCAAGCTAGCCTGGCTGATGACGGCTGATTAGCCAGAAACCAGTCCCAGGATGCTTATTTCTGGTCCAGGGAAGACATGACTTGGCAGTTCGGCTGGACTGTTCCCATGAGGCACAGGGTCAGACTGATTTGCATATGGCCATGTCTGAACTGGGGTGGCGGAGTGAGTTAAGAATGATGATGGATTAAACCCAGATCAGTTGACTGGGGATGAGTGCTTACAATGTTCAACACTCCGTCCATCATCCCCTTTGGTTTTGCATTGTTTGTCCTAAGTTGGCAGGGTATGCCCAGACGGGGGTCCCTTGCTCACTTTGCCACTGGATTTAAGCTAGCCTGGCTGATGATGTATGATTAGCTAGAAACCGGTCCCAGGATGCTTGTTTCCGGTCCAGGGAAGACATGGCTTGGCAGTTTTGGCTGGACTGTTCCCAAGAGCCACAGGGTCAGATTGATTTGCATATGGCCATGTCTGAACTGGGGTGGTGGAGTGAGCTAAAGAATGATGATGGATTAAACCCAGATCAGTTGACTGTGGGTGAGTGCTTGCAATGTTCAACACTCCGTCCATCATCCCCTTTGGTTTTGCTCTATTTTTTATTTGGCATAGTCTGTATTTGTAGTTGGAACAAATTTGACTCCCAACTCCAAGATAAGTTTACTATTGTGGTTTTTCTGAAGGGTACCCACACAAGAGGCTGGGCCCCAGTGGATGGTGTCCCTGAATCTTAAATTGGCCCAGGAGGAGGGCTGCTTGGCCTCTTTCCCTTTAATGTATGACTTTTTAAAATATGGGCCACAGGGATGGGATCCCTGTGGGCGAAAACAGCCACTGATGTGGCTACACGGCCCACTCCCCCATTCTAAAAAGGGCTGTCCTTGGGAGATGGGGTTTTTGGGCCCAACATGGAACAGGGAAGGGGGGCTATGCAGAAAAAATGCTCCGGTAAGCCAATGGAGGCCCTGCCCCCTTTCAACACCACTCTGCAAATGCGCCTCCTGGTGCACAACTGGTTGGGTTATGAAGTACCCTTGACTGGAAAGGTTCCTTGGGGGCCAACAAGCCCTCCTGTTATTTCCAGTATGTCCCAACCAGTGGGATTGCTGAGAGGTTTTTGAAGGTCACGCCTCCTTTCTCTAGCACTCTGCAAACGCGCCTCCTGGCACACTGCTTGTGGGAGGACAAAGTCCTCTTGGCTGCTGAGGATCCTTGGGATCCAACTACCCTTCCTGTTACCTCCAGTGAGTTCCACTATATTTGCTAGCTGGCTGCATGCTCCTGCAAGATTTTGCAGTCACCAACACGTTATGAGGGCGTGCCAGTGACTTCCGGCACGAGATCCCAATTGCACAGGATCGAGAAGCATCGAAATCTTACCAAAATGACGATTCGGAGTTAAAAACCTTCTCGAATTGACATTTGGATTGGCTTTTTTGTGCGAGAAGTCTTTTTTTAAAAACCTTTTTCCAACTAGAAGGAAATGCCCCAGAGTCTCCAACTTCCTGTTCCTGTCTAGCAGGCTCCTCCCAGTGCTTTGTCCATCTCCTGGTCACTTTTCATATGGATATGGAGCTGGAAGGATCACTAATTGTGTTTGTTGCATATCCAATTGGATTTAAAGAATTTTTGTATTTGAGATTTTATAAGTAAGTTGGAAACTTGGTGCTGTTTGTCGATTGGGGACATGTACCTGGATTTATTTGTACTTTTAATGGATTTCTTTGCATTTCATTTTTCTTATTTTGTAAAGGAAAAATGTTTCACAGTTTACTACATTTTCTCCATATTTTTTAATACATTTGCATTACTGATTTAATTCACTATGTGGCCTAGTCTGTCAATTGGCCTTCAATCCAGTAGGCCCAGTGCTAGTTATGGGTGCATGAAATAACTGTTTCTGTGGCATCTGTTGAATTTGAAACAACATTTAGGCCATGAATGGATTTGGATTGAATACAAAATGTGTTTTTGTGGTATTTCATGTATTTCTCCCTGCAAACAGTGTATAGGGCTGGGGGGTGGGGGGGGGGGGGTGTAATGCCTTTGAAGGATGTGTGTTGTTGTAAAAAAATATTTTTTAGCCCTGTCACTTTTCGTTTTTAGCATTGCTTAATTAATGTTGTGTTCTCTGTTTACCATGCCTCCTTTGTCTGGCCAGTGTGTGAGAGTGTGTGTGTGTGTGTGTGCCATAGGCCACCAAAGTCAAAGTCAAAGTTAGTTTTATTGTTTGGTCAATTAAAACCTTAACAATATAAAAGACATTTAAAACTTCAAATAATATTTGCTAGTTGTGAGCACTTTACATCAATATGTATCTGATAAAATATTATACACAGTTGATTAAAATTATTATTCCAGATTCTTATCCATTTGCACTGGCAGAATTCCAACCCTTTCAATGAATTTGATTTATTTTTTCTTTTTTTAGAAGTTTGAGTCACGTGCTGTACTTTGAAGGAGTCAAACGTTACCACCTTCGGGGTTGCTTTTAACAAAATCAGTTTTCAGGGCCTGTTCAAAGACATTAAAGAATGTAATCAATTTGCAGTTCAATTGTTGCCCCAAAATTATTGCAGCTCTGCAGGTCCTGATACCTCTGGTATTAAAAGTTTTTCTAAGTAAAGTGACTCGTGCATTGTAGAGTTCATTGCATATACAAATTATATGGATAAAACCCTCTTTATCGTTGCTGCAAAGTCAACATGATTTAGGCCCTGTGTGCTCCCAGGTAGGCTGATCCGCTCTCGACTGTAGCTTTCCAAAACCTATTGCCATTAATTGTTTCTTCAGGTAGATTGAGAATGTCATATCCAAGTTAGGCGCTGGTGCAAGAGTCTTATAGTTATTAATCACCATGCAGGCATGCGACCGTAACCGGAACATATTTTTGTCGAACAGTGATAAATGGATTTTTGCTGCTTTGTTTATTGCTTGTTTGAAGGACTGGTATGGCAAGTTTTTATTCCAAAACTTGGTCGTGCAAGTTGTTAGCAAAGATTTGTATAGATATTGATTGGATGGTGATTTTCTGTCCTCATCCACTTCAGTCCAAAGGGCTTTGTTAATTGGTGAGGTAGCCGCGTTCAGTTTCAACCGATACCAAAGCTCCCTATAGCTTCGTTTAAGAGACCAAATTCAAGACGAACCTGGGCCGGTGAAGCTGACCGATGTATCGGGAAAACATTTTTATAAGTAGAGACTATTAGTCGGTTTAAAAGGTCTGAGTCTTTGCCATGAAGAGCGGTACTGGCATACGTTAGCGTTGGCTGAATTTTGGCCGCCATCACTGCTAGCAGAGGTTTATTTGATGGTCTATTCAATTTTTTTGCCAGTAGTCTGAATGCAAATGTATGTGCACTGGTTCTCTGTGTCATGTACGTTTTTTGCTCTAGATGACTTAGTATATTGTCTATATAGAACCCAAGGTATTTGCAGCTTTTTACTTCCTCTCTCTGGTTACCATTGAGCCAGCTGTTCTGTTTGATTCTCCGGTGATTGCCAATCAACCTTGTTTTGGTTTTTGATGTGTTTATTTCTAATTTGTTAGATGAGATATAATCTGACATTTCATTTAAAGATCTTTGAAGACCGATCTTTGTTAAATTCATTAACACCACATCGGCGTACGAGAGATGTGTAAGTAATAATTTACCTATTTGCGGAGGATGGGAATTAATACAATCTAGCCTTTGTGCAAGATCAGACATAAACAAATTGAAAAGGTGTGGGGCCAATACGCAACCTTGTTTAAGGCCTTTAGTCGTAATCAGCTTTCTGGATAGTCTAGAGCTGTCTCCTATCTTGATTCTTATCTATGTATTAGAATAGAATTACAGTATTCCTTGTAGAAACCTCTCCGGGATATTCCAGACTCGCAGTTTTTTCCATAGGAGGTGACGGTCTACACTATAAAACAGAGGTGAAGTTGTTGTTTTCTCTGCTTACATTTGTTTGCTATTAGTGAAAGAGCTAAGATGTTCGTGATCGTCCCTATGCCGTGCCTGAAACCTGTTTGGTTGACTGGAATCAGATTAAGATTGTTTGACCATTCCTTCAGGTCTTCCAAAATAAGTGAGGCATGATATTTGGCTTCGACATCTAAAAGGGCGATTAGCCTGTAGTTCGATTGATATGCTCTATCTCCTCCTTTAAAAATAGGTGTCATTATCGAGCCTTGCCAATTAGGTGGAATACAATTTAACAGCTCTATTTCTTTAAATAACATGAATAAATACATGCTCCAGAAGGATGGATCCTTCTTGAAGATGGCTTGAGGAATGGCATTAGGTCCTGGAGCAACGTCTCCTCTGCCTTTCTGTATTGTGCGTATTATTCCGTCAGCCGACATGGAGGACAGTCAGTCTTTGCTTTTAGGGAACTGGTGCCATTTTTGCCCTGCAGTTTAGTGTTTTCCTCCATTGGGTTAGTACCAGAATCCTTCTTTACTATTAAGTTGCTCGTGCTGTCCTCACCTGGATTGCGTGTATCACTAACCCCTTGTATGATGTTTTCCGATATATTTTTTACCTCCATTAATTCCTGATTGTTCAATGCTGGCTTGTCGAGAATTATGATTTCTGTAAACTATGTAGTTATGAATTTAGCCCACTTGTGTTCTTGTTTATTTGACAATAGCATGTTCACCGGCCTGTGCAATTTATTTATTATTTCCCAGAATGTATTCAAGTTGGTTTTCTTTGCACTACATAGTAATTCAGCCCAAAATGTATCATTGTTGTTTCTCTTTTCTTCCCATAACTTTTTTTTATACGTTTTCCTCAACTGACGTACATTGTATCCAGGCTGCTTGGTTGAGCAATGTTATTTTTAGCTCCTGATGGCTTTTTTGAGTTCGCATTTCAAGGCTCTCACCCCTTCTGTTAAAATTTGGTTAATTTCATTTTTTTTGTTTTTTTGTTTTTAGTCTGTTTTTTTTCCTGGGCATTAATGTTGTAAGCTCTGAAGTGAATTTTACCCATGCTTGGATTTTATTTGGGGCCTCAAATTCACTATCCCTTACCAGCCTCTTTAATTTAGTTTGAAGTGCTTCTATCGTTTCATTTGACCATTTTAGACTTTTTAGGTCAATTGTGTAGATGCTTCCTTCTATTGTAGGATTCGTCTGATGTTTGGCAAGTTTTAAGCTGAAATGTATATGCTGATAAGAATGATCACTCCTGGTTGTGTACTCTATGGAAGAATGAGAGAGTAATGGCATCAATGCGAATGAGATGGCTGTATAATCCAGTCTAGATCGTGTCTTTCCTCCATGGAATGTATATTTTGGTGGGAAGTCGTCCGTTGTTCTGCCGTTTATTACTCTCAAACCAAGAAACTCTAAAGCATTTACCAGGCATTGACCTACGGGGTCCGGAGATGTTCTCTTTAGCAGCTATTGTAGTGGGACATTCCAGTATATGTTGTCAGCTACTAGCTTCTCATCTTCATCAGGGGCCTATATTAAATTGGAATTAAAGTCCCCTGTCAGTACCATATCCCATAAGGGATATGTGCTTCTTATGTCTGTAATTGTAGCAGTTAACGTGGTGTTATGGGCTGTTTATTTCCTTGCTATCAGATGTGCATACGTATTGATCAGCAGGACAGTTTTTGTTCTGCCGACGATGCCTGAGGTGAGTTTTATCAATTGTATATTTGGTCCCGAAGAGACAATCTGTTCCGATTCGATGTTTAATGCAGTAGATATGTAGACTGCCTATCCACATTTCGGGCGTCCGTTAATCTTTGTTTTTACTACAGGTACTGTATAGTGTATGTAGCCTGCCAGGGGTAAATCATCCAGTGCCCATGTCTCCTGAAGCGCTATTATGTCACATGTTTCCCAGTTTTTAGGGTGGCAGCCGTTTTCAAGCCATTTTTGTGCTCCAGCGATGTTCCATGAGAGCAGATGTATGTTTCCTGAGTCAAGCTTATCAGCTAGCTTTTCTGTTGGTCAGTAGCCCTTGTCTAATCTTAGCGCTCCTGGCAGCCAGCTCCATCTGTCTTGGTCTGGTTCAATCACTGCCATCTGTTTGTTCTGCAATTCTCTCCTCTGTGAGGTTGTTAGGCTGCTACCTTTTGTGCCCTGTAGAACTGTAAATACCTGCTGGTTGTTTTTTCTTTGGCCTGGTCTGTGACTCTCTTTATAGTTAGAATTTACGGTCAAAGGGCCAGGATAGCGTGGTGTGGTCGGTCTTGACAGCTTAATTTCCCAAGCTTTGAATTGCAGATTAGAGTTCATATTGAGCTGGGCTTCCTCTTCTGACTGCCATGTAGTCAATGTTTATTCTATATTTTTATGATTTTCAGGATCATAGGATTGTCACTCTACTACTAAAGTGCAAAAATAAAAATGTTATACTTAAGCCACCATCTCTTAACCATCAGACGCTATGTCGTTCTGTGTGATGGATCAGGAGGCTCTATAGCATATTGTTGGTGTGTTTACTCAATCCTCAACAGAGTCTCACACCAGTCAGACATGCTGCAGCTCGTGTGGAATTACTTCCCAGCCTCTAAAGGAGCGTCTGATGGTTAAGAGATGGTGGCTTAAGTATAACATTTTTATTTATGCACTTTAGTAGCAGAGTGACTATCCTATGATCCTGATGAATGCCCAGAGCTAGTTTGTCACCAAAGGCAGAAACATGTTGATCCTAAGATAGGGTATTTTTCCAACCCTACATTCACTTGCATTTTAATTGACTACTACATAGGCAGGAAGAATAAAGGTGTTGCCCCTATGTAGATAGTTTTTTAACGTCACCTACACGTTTTCTTTTCGTTCTTTTCTTTGCACTCTGCCCCTCGTCACCATATTGAGTTGGTAGATCCGACCCGTGCTTTGCACTCCTGCTCCTTCCCTCTTGGGTGAAGTCGTAGCCCACACGGGGTACCTTGCGGTCCCCGTGTGCTGGAGGAACCCAATGATGAAGCATGTCACCCTCGGGTGAGTGAGGGTTTTCGTCCATAATTTTGTTATGCCCCTGTCCCATACCTATTATATTAGTTCCTTTGTTCCAGATGCCATGTGGACACTGGCCAGGGACCATGTTGTGTAGTCACTGGACTGTCTTTCGTCCTGCATGTGCTCTTTGTTTTACAGGCCTCCTGCCTCTTACTGTGAATGACCATGTGGCTGGAGGCCAATTTATGTATCCAGCCAGTGTGCTTTTGCCATATGCCTGCATGTCGTCTTTGTTGTGGCCATGCCTTCTTGCTGGTTGTTGTTGTGACCATGTGGATTGCAGCCATTTTGTATAGCCAGCCAATGTGCTTTTGCCATAGGCCTCCATGTGTTCTTTGTTTTCTAGACCTCCTGCTTCTTGTTGTGACAATGTAGCTGCCGGCCATTTTGTGTAGCCAGCCAGTGTGCTTTTGCCATAGACCTTCATACGTTCTTTGTTTTCTAGGCCTCCTGCCTCTTGTTGTGAGTCTGTGACCTTCTGGCTGGTGACCATTTTGTGTATCCGTCCAGTGTGCTTTTGTCATAGGCCTGCATGTTTTCTTAGTTGTGGCCATGCCCTCTTGCTGGTTGTTGTTATTGTGACCATGTGGCTGGTGGTCATTTTGTGTAGGCAGCCAGTGTGCTTTTACATATCCCTGCATGCTTTCTTTGTTCCAGGCCTTCTGCTTCTTATTGTGACCATGTGGCTGGTGGCCATTTTGTGTAGGCAGCCAGTGTGCTTTTGCAATAGACCTGCATGCGTTCTTTGTTTTCTAGGCCTCCTGCTTCTTGCTGTGAGTCTGTGACCATGTGGCTGATGGCCATTTTGCGTTTCTAGCCAGTGTGCATTTGCCACAGGACTGCATGTGTTCTGTGTTCTATGCCTCCGGCTTCTTGTTGTGACCATGTGGCTGGTGGCCATTTTGTGTTAGCTCTAGCCAGCCAGTGTGCTTTCCCCATGGGCCTGCAAGTGTTCTCTTCTTGTGAACATGTGGTCAGTGGCCATTTATTTTTTGTGTAGGCTAGGCAGCCAGTGTGCTTTTCCTATTGGCATGTATGTCTTCTCTTTGTTCCCAATGCCTTTCTGCTCAGTGTTGTTGTTGATGGCAATATGGCACTGGCTGGCAGCCCTTTTGTGCATCCAACAACACCTTTGCCAAAGACTGCATGGATGGTTGAGCAATGAGATAGCAGTTTATTAACTTATTATTATATTTTTTAGGATAACTTCACTTATGTTTATTCTTTAAAATTTTACATTTTCCAATTTTTCTATAAACCGATACATTATATATTTTTTTTTTTCATGAAAAAATTGTCTAATGTTTTAAATTGTAGTTTTTTTTGTTCACACCATTTTCCACAACATCTGGCATCAATAAACCTATTCATTGTCTAGGGACTATTCCTTCCGTTGTCATTTGTTAGCTGCACCTCCCTAAGTGCCACATCACAGGTGAGTGACGTCATGTGATGCACATAAAGCAGTTTCATCTGTATGTTGTTGTTGTTTCTACTCACTCTTATCCTTCCTGAGTGTACAGTCAGTGACCATGACAGTTTATGTTGGTGTTGTTTTCCGTTTTACGAATAGATACACTGTATTGTCAATTATTTTTAACAGGGAGTAACCAGTGACCACACTAAATTATTTTGTTTTTGATTGTACTACTAATTGAACTGCAACAATGGAACGTTTCACTGATGTCCTTTTTGCTTCTTTTCTTTTAGGTGCACAAGAGACATCACCCACAGTACTGCCAGAAAGAAGGCCTGCGCATGGCGTGACGCATGAGTGACCCACGTATCACAGACATCTCTTCAACTTGTAAATCTAAGTGCTACTGCTAACTGACAGCTTCAAGCTGGCCCTAAAGAAAGGTGCTACCAAGAAAGTGGCCAGTGAGAAGAAGAAGGAGCTTACCATCACCACTGCTGGTATGTTGCCCCAGATCTTTTTTGGAAAAAAACAAACTGTGCCTGCTGCACCGACATCTGGGGAGCAAGCTGGGAGCCACCCCCCCCAAATCAGTGGACCCACCCCAATCTAGGCCCAAGCCCTGTCTGTCACAGATGCAGCTAGTTTAATCACAGCAGCGCCAATGAGCAGTGATGTTGAAATTTACTTATCTCTATTGCAAAGTAGTACCCAATCATTGCAGGAAACTCAGAGAAGTGCACAACAACTGCCACAACTGCCACTAGGAGTTCCTCCCGAAATAGGAGCAGTTCAAGCGATTGATGTTCATGCTGAAGAAGTTGAGCAATCTGTTCCAGAAGATCCATTCTCTTCCAGATCTGCATCTGGAAAAAGGAGGGTCAGTGGTGCATAATCTTCTTCAAGCCCTGCTTCTGTTGATCTAGACACGAATTGGATCCGGCCTCAGTCTGAAAGTGAGACACGCCACAAGACGAGGGTAGGGAAAAGGAAGGTTCCAGAAAGCCTTAGAGGAAAATGTAGAAGTGGAGGATGAGGGTGAGCCAGTCATCATGGATGTTAGCCAAGCCCCAGTGGAGCATATTGCAACCACTGCCAGCTGCCATATCTGCAAAGTCCCAGCACAGACCTACATCCACAACCACCTCAGTAGAAGTAGGTACTACAGAGAGTCAAATGAGTAGATTAGGGGAAGTCAGCAACTCTGGATCATTTCCAGATTCCAAAAGAGGAAGAGTTTAATAGACTGGCTTTGAGTATTTCATCTGGGTCCCCAATGGATCCTCTCCCACACAAGGAATGGAGAGAATTTAAGGAGGAGCTATTTCCACAGCTCCATCAAATCTGCTGCCAATCACTGAGCATGGGGTAGTACCGGTATGCTGGAAACAGGCAATGGTGATACCCTTGTTGAAGAAAACCACGCTTGACCCCCTATGTCCAACTAGTTACAGACCCATTTCTCTTGTGCACTACCTGTTGAAATTTTAGAATTTGTGGTCAGCAGAACTCTCTCGCAATTCTAGAAGTTAATCAAAAGCTAGAAGATACACAATTTGGTTTTCGCCCAGTTCATGGAAGAGAAACTGCTTTAGTAATAGTCCTGGATGAACTCAGAATGCGAGCAGACACAGGACAATCAGTTATACCGGTCCTATTAGATATGTCTGCCGCATTCGATTCGGTCAATCACAAAATCCTTCTGAGTAGGCTGATGGATATTGGGATAGAGGGAGTGGCACTGAAATGGTTTCAGTCATACCTGTCGGATAGACAACATGTAGTGGCTCTACCTTCTTTTTTAATGTAAATATGGCCCTATCCAGCACGGTGTCCCCCAAGAATCTGCCATTAGTCCGCACCTATTCAACATATATTTGAGTCCACTGATTCCAAATATCAAATCTTACAAAATTAACTTGTTGAACTATGCGGATGATACGCAACTCATTTTTTTCACTCGAGGGGAATCAATCAGTATCGCTTGATAGGTTCCACGAGTGAATGCAAAGAACTGCAAATTGGCTTAGAGACAACTTCTTGCAGTTTAACAGGGATAAAACTGAAATTCTGTACTGTACGGCAAAGAAAGTCCCTTTTCTGCTCTCGGATACTTTTTGGCCTATCCCCACAGATAAACCACTAATTCCCTCTAAGACAGTGCACAATCTTGGGGTGATATTTGATGATAAACTGAGTCTAGATAACCAAGTGAATAAAACAGTTGGAACCTGTTTTTCTCTCAGAGCACTATGGAAAATACTTCCAATGCTACCAATTTCAGCCAGAGCACTGGTGGTGAGAAGTATCATCTTGAGCCGGTTAGACTATTGCAGCACTCTGTCACTGGGTGCTCCAAACTCTTTGATAAAGAAGCTTCAAAGAATTCAGATAATAGCTGCAAAGCTAGCTCCAAAGAGACAGCGTAGGTCATCTTCCTCGCTGTTCCTTAAAGACCTTCACTGGCTGCCAATTATGCAACGAATACAGTTCAAATCTCTCTGCAGTGGTTTCAAGGCCTTGCATGGACTTGGGCCCAGGCCAGTGCAGAGTAAATTGACCTGGTATGTCCCGACCAGAAGCCTTCGATCTTCAGCAGTCAAATTGGTGAGCACACCCATATTCAGAAAGACCAGGCTCAGGGGAAGAGCATTTAGTTCTGTAGCTGCTCGGCTATCGAATGAACTTCCGCCCAATCTCAGACAAACAGAAGATCTACTACATTTCAGGAAGAAGCTTAAAACTTGGCTCTTTCCAAGGGTATAATGGAGCCTAGCCACCGCTTATGAAACATCTGACCGGTACGGTAACATGTGTGAACAATAGAATTAATGTAACCTAGCACCAAGATATCCGTGGGGTGATAGCGCGCTCTATAAGATTGAATAACATAACATAACATAACAGATGTCAAAATGCCCACCTACCACCAGTTCATCTGACGTTGAAGTGGGTTTTCCACCTATGGTTAATGTGTCTCAAGGAAAGAAAAGGGGATACCATTAGAGGGTTTGGCGATTTGGGTCAATATTGCTCGTGGGTCAAGAGTTAGGCAGGTCCACATAGATTCCCCTGATATTTTAGCCATTGTTTTTGAACAATGTAGTGGTTTGAAAATGAAGATTGTTAATGTTAATACAGAGTTGTTAGAGTTTTTGAAGAAACTAATACCATCAAGCTTGTAGATCATGTTTAAGGCTCCCTGTTTTCCGTTTTTATTAATTTTTACAGATAAATACAGACAGAATTTTTTTTTTCTTGTCTGTATTTATAATTAAATGTGGTTAAAAACAGAAATTGGGTGCTTTTTGAGTGATTCTAAATACTGTCTGCCATGACTGCCAGTCCAAGAGCTGTGTGGATTGATAGGAAAGGGGGCAAAAAAAGGACTTTTAGTAAAGAGGCTTTAACAGCAGTGGATATGCATTAAGTTGATCCTGAAATTAGCATATTTTCTTATTAGTGCATTGATTTAACTTCTGCAGATGTTTACACCTTTAAAACCTGGTAGGCTTGCAAAATATGAGTGCATTTTTACCAGTTAAATAAATGTGGAAATATACTAATTTCAGCTTCATATTTCCACAAAACCCAAAATAAATATGGATAAATACAGATAAAATTTGCAAAAAATAAATATCGATAAATACAGATGGAAATGTCCAAAAATAAATACCATAAAACCAGGAGCGCTAATCATGTTCTATCCAAATCCACTGATAGTGTGCCAGTCTTGGTAGCCGGTGATTTCAATTGCACCTTTGAGCTGTTTGCCCTGTCCCCTGAGATCTGAGGAGTGGGACAGTGCATGGCTTGTCCCACAGCTAGATCTTCCCCCAGTTACATGGATGAAAAAAGGAAATCAGGTGTTGGCCCTACAACATGATTTGAGAGCAACCACCGGGAAAACTAAATCAGATCAAAGTGGGGACCTAACCTTTTCCAGACCTGGTTAAGTCGGCAGGATTGACTATTGCCCAGTCACCCTAAGTCTTTGGCCATTGGTTTATGATATGGCCTATTGAGACTAAATTGGAGTTCACAGTCCTATCTAGAGCAAGTATTTGCCTTTGACTATCTGGGTATCCATTTAACATCTAACCCAAACTGGGCCCCCAACATTGAGAAAGTCCAATTGTTGCTAATCAAGCAGACCACTCATATAAGCAAAATCCATAAAAACACAGTGTCCAGGATAGTGGCCACAGAACTGGATATTTAGACTATCAAAGCACTGGGGGGCGGGGAGTCTCTACAGGGCTGAACTGTGGCGTATTAGGAACACAAACTCTCTTACTCAAATAGAAAATCGCTTCCTAAGATCACTTTTAAATCTTCTAACTAGTACCCCCTGGTTCCTATGTTTTTGGATTTGGACCATAAACAACTGGCACATAAGTTGGACTACAAGCTGCTAATATTTTGTCATCATTTGTGGTCTGTTAAAGAGCTCGCCCCTTAGCGAGCGGTGACGATTGATTTGCTGAAACAACCTCAGGTAAACTCCATTCTGTGGTTTAGCTCTCTGAAAAAGCTACTTAAGGAGTTGGGATGGAGGAGTACTGGTCCACTCCTAATAGACTGTTCCTCATACTGAAGTGCAGGGTTAAAAAGATATATTGGGAAACCATAATGGGGAAGGTGATAGCAAAACCGGTGGACACGCTGAACCAGGATCTTCTGAGATTTAAAATTGTTCCAGTTTATGAGGAAACCGTCAATGAAATTGTTATACCCAAGGCACATAAATTATTTATACAATTCCGATACAAGTGTCTCCCCAGTAAAATGTTTTGTAAAAAGTGGTGTTGTGAGGTACGATCTGATGACCAGTGTCCAGCGTGCAAGTCTAGTCCTGAATCCATAGTCCACTTGTTATTCTTTTTCCCCATTACAGAAGCTTGAGGGTCAAGTGGATTGTTCAGCTTTGTAAACTAATCGGACCTGGCCATTATCTTGAGGTGTTGAGAATTTGAGCCACTGATACTTGCAGGGTGATAGCCTTTGGTTTGGCCAGATTTTGAAATGCACTTTGGATCAAACGTTTTAAATTTATTACATGAATTGTTTTTGTACCCTCTTTTTAAACTATATTTATCAAAATCTTTTGTCTACTCAGGAACAAAGAATTTTATTCCGAAATTGTTTTAATTAGTGATATGCAATCTATCTGTTAATTGATCCTTATTTTTATGTTGTATTAGTTTGAGCTGTACCATTCACTTGTAAGATCTTTGTGATTGAAAATCAAGTTATTTGATGATGACAACATTGGCAGAGGCACCAGTGTCAGAAAGTTGAGCTCCCTAGTTTGGGACATATTTCGATTAGCCAGAAGGAGGCGAACATTGCCATATGCTCTCTTAATGGAGCAAGTGTTAGACGGGATAAGCTTGGTACAAATATGGTACCGGGAGCCTGACAATCTGTTTGAGAAAGCACCATATGATTTGTTTGGAGGCGCACTATAGCAGTAAAAAAATGTCGTTGGTGAAGGGGGTGAAAGCCAGCTGAGCTGATCCGATCACGTTGGAAGGTGAAGAAGAGGAAAAAATCTTTGGTACGCAAAGCAGCCCTCTCACCAGCAGTGCAGTAGTATCGCCCACATCAGCAACCTTGCAATGTCAAAAGACACAGGTTGATGCACCAAGGCAACATAGGACAGTGACTGCCATGCTGAAAAGCACATTGAGCCTACAACCGCCTGCTCTCAAGACGTCACCTGCATCAGTGGCATCATGAAAGAAAAAATTCAGGCTAGTTTCCCTGCCACGTTTAGACCGGAGGGGCAGTATGAATGCAACCACCCAACAACATGCTTGTACAACGCAAAGCTGGCCAAAACTTTCACGCTGACACACTCCCTTTTTCTTTTGTGAAAGGGGTGGATTCTCTTGAATTTGTGGCAGCCATGCTGTTCTCAGTATCCACCTGACAACAGACATGTTAACCAGTTGCCAAGCCACTGATTACATGTGCATCACTGCACACTGGATCTCTTTTGTGGGCGCTTGAGAAAAAATATCTGCAGTTGATAGTGCTGAGATTTTTAATGCTGCTCGGAAGCATGCAACAATAGACATGTTCGCCATTTAGAAATCCCATAGAGCTGCAAACATTTTTGAAGACTCTAACAACAAGGTCTTTTAATGGCTGCGACCAAAAGTGCTTAAGATTGGATTTGTTGCCACAGACAATGCCAGTAATATAGTTAAGGCCATATCCAATGGTGGTAATTGCAGTGTCCTGTGTTTGGTGTACTGCATCAACATCATTGTACAGGACTTTCTCAAAAAAGAAGACCAAGTAAGCAACTTACTGACCACCTGCAGAAGAATCTGCACTCATTTCTGCATTAATTTAAAGCCAGGAAACAGATGAGGGTCCTTCAGTGTGATAACAGAATGGCAGTTAACCCCTTCCCTGCGGGGATAATTCCCCCACTGTGCATGGGGGGGCCGTGGTGCCGCTGTGCTCGTGACGAGCTCAGCTCGTCATGACTCACAGTGGAGCTGTGTTCATGACGAGCTGAGCTCGTCACGACCCCGCCCACTGATTAATTCTCCCGCACAGTCGGGGAATTAATCGCACATGGGCGGTCCGCGGCCGTTATGACGAGCTCAGCTCACCATGAGCACAGCTCCACTGTGACTCATGACGAGCTGAGCTCATCATGAGCACGCAAGGGGTTAAAGCACTCATACAGGAGGTGCCAACACTCTGGAACTCAACTAATTACATGCTTGAACGCCTGTTTGAGTATTACAGAGCTATCAATGAATATGTCAAACAAAGACGAGATGCAAATGTGAAAGGCATGATAATTGAGCTAGACAAATGGGGCCTAGTCAAATGCCTGACAGAGATGCTGCTTCCTTATGAGGTGTTCACATGGAAAGTCAGCAAAGAGGACAGTACCATGGGCCAAGCTATCTCGTTGTTGCACATGCTACAGGAACAGCTAAAGGAGGTGTCTGTAGTTTACACAGGTGTGGAGGGAAAAAAGATGCCCATGACTTGGTGGAGAGCTTATTCCTTTGTTTGTCAGCTAAAATAAGGGTGCAAAGAGTCATTTTGTCCTCTAAACATTACATCTGTGCCACAATTCTTGATTCATGGTAAAAAACATTACTTTCCACTTTCATTCTTTTTTGAGATGTTGATGTTAGATAATACAAAACATAGATAGCTGAGAAAGGCAGTAAGATAGAAAAAGAATGGTAGAGAATTAGAGGCCCACTCCTCCAGGGCACATGTCCTGGGGGACAGCCTTCAAGTTCAGAGCCTGAGGGCAGTGCTGTTGGCTCACAGTAGCCAAAACCAACAACAAGAAAACCATCGACCCCACAATCTACAACTGAGTGGTTTCTACTGGCAGGGCTCAAGTCCAGGGTGGAGGCAAAAGAGGTCTAGCAAAGTGGAGGAACAGCAATGAACATTGAGGGAATGGTCCAGTCCTAGCTGGATGACACAGCAGAGGTCTACCTTGATCAAAACCCATTGGTGTATTCGTATGGGAAGAGACGCCAATGGCCAGTGCTTAGCAGTCTGACAATAAATTATCTGGCTTACCCTTTAGCCAGTGTTACCGCTGAGTGTGTTTTCAGTGCTGCTGGTGCCATTGTCACAATGAGAAGGACCAGTCACTTGCCCTAAAATGTGGAGAGATTAACCATGATAATCAGAACTTTATACCACCGGATCACACCATACCTGAAGTACCATAAGAGGAAGATGAGGGAGACTTAAGTCATGGAAGAAGTGTGTCAGATGACCTACTTATGTGCAAACCACCAGAGTTTGAGGATGAGCTCTGCTTCCCTGACTACTAGACCTGGGCCAACAACAAGCATTGAACTTTCTCTCTCTTCTTTCTTTGAAGCCAAAAAAAATATATAACTATTAGGGAACTTTATTATTATTTACTTTATTATTTTTTTGTGTGTAGTTGACCAATTCATCCCCGCTGTCTTACTCTTAGATACAGCTGTGGGCAATGAAGAAGTCCAGACTTCCCCATGCTCATTTCCCTCAAGTCAGGTACTGGATGGAGAATACAAACAAATGTGTGCCTGTCTCCAACCCTGGGCCATTACTGTCTATCCTTTCCTCCCTAGAGGAACTGCCCCATGGTTGTATAATAGAGGCACAACTTGATAAACCATGTGTGCCTCTACCAAGCAGCCTAAAGCACAAATTCATCTTAACCACGTATTCCTTAACCACACATGCCTTTACCACATAATTTCATGGTAACGGCATAAAAGGTAAAGGAGTATGCATGGCTAAGGTGAGGACCCCCTTCTCCCTACCCTAAGCTACAAACTCCCCCCTGCCCCTTGCCCGCTCTGAGGTCCAAATACCCCTACTCCCTCCTATCACCCCTCTGTCCCTAACCCTTAAACACTACCTTGACCCCCTCCCCCTTGCGCTATCCCTACAACTACCCCAACCCCTTCCACTGCCCTTAGGCAAACCCCTATGTAAAAAGCTAGACCGACCCCCAGCCCTAAAAATTACCCTGCCCTCACCTAAGCCCTGTCAACTACCCAGACTACCCATTTACCTCCCTCTGCCATGAGGCATAAAACCCTGTCACTTAACCGTGACCCTCAACCTGACCCAGCACGGCTCTGACCCACCCCTAAAATCTACCCCATCTACCCATTCCACTCCCCTGCAGCCTATTACCCTAACCGCTAATTAAAAAACGTCTCTTACTCCCCTCAGCCATAAAAACTACCCCTGACCTCCAACCCTAAAAACGTCCCCAAACCCTCAGCTCTGGAAACTATCCATGAACCCCCAGCCCTGAAAACTACCTCCAACTCCTGCATCCCTGAAAACTAGCCCCAAAACCCCAGCCCAGAAAACTACCTCAACCCCCAGTCCAGAAAACTACCCCGACCTCCCAACCCAGAAAACTACAGCCCAGCTCTACTGAACTCACCATGGATCTCTTTGTGCGTGGTTAAGGCATATGCATGGTTAAGAAATGCGTGGTTTAGTTTGCAGAGTCAGAACACTAATGCTTAAAACCACGGTGTTTCGACTGTTTCCCCTGCCCAAAATGTGACACGATAAATTAATTCAATTTACACTAGCCATTCTCTGCTTCAAAAACAAATGAATCTGCATTATGCAAGGTACCACAAATTGATCACTGTGAGAACACTGGAAGAACAGGTATATGGCATGCATTGTACTCTGAGTAATTGTTGTTGTTTGTTGTGAACTTGTCGTGATGTGTCATAATCATGTGTGTTGAGAAGAGATGATTCATGTGCTGGCAAGCAGTGTGACACTGGTTGTTTGTTTATCCGAAACTATTACGCTTAATGTGTTAGTGATGATTTACAATTTTGGTGGCCTACCGATCGATGATCAATAATTTTCCCTTGAAGTTTATTTTTGTTTCTTTCCCTTTGAGAGATGGCAAGATCGCTTCACCGTGTCTACTCCACAGTCCTCACTGCTTTGTTTTATTGTTTTCTGCTTTATACTCCTGAAGATTCAGACCTGACAAGCGCCCTTAGATAATGCAAATCCAAATCTAGTCTAAACAAAAATGAATAAATCTTTCTCTTTTTGTTGTGCAATAACAACATTATACTGAAAGGAATAACAACTCCTAGGCAACACAGAACCTGGTGAAGATCAGGTAATAAACATACCAACAAGGACTCGGTATACTACCAAAATTATTTAAAAACAATACATTTTATTCTTTATCATCAATTAATTAAAATAGAAATACCAACATCAAAAAACAAATAACAAGACAATGACATGGTAATCAATAGGATCATACATATATATTAAAGTTGGTTTAACATACATAAAACCTTTTGTTATGGGAAACATATAAAAATACATAGACAAACATGAGAGGTGGCGAGATCTAGGTAGATGGAGATGTAAATCTCTACACGCGTTTCGGCGTGAAAAAAAACGCCTTCTTCAGGAGAAGCCACTTGAATTTCTGCATAAAGACATAAAAATCCATATAACATAACTCGACATAACATATAACACATTATCCATGTGACATAACATGACAAAACCATTGACATACTAAAGTTCACCGATATTGCGCATAGTACATCAGAGTAATTAAAGGTGCTTCATATTTACATTAGATCCAAAGAATTGGCCACAAATCAATTAAAATAAAACGAAAGATGATAGAAAAATAGCTAGAAAGAAAAGAAGGAAATTGAAGATACATCACTAAAACATGAGGTAGATAATTAGCCGGAAAAGATGTGACCCAGAGTGTTTAGTGATGACAGAACATTAGAGCAAAAAGTATAAGGGAAACCTTAAAAATACCCTGCAAGAGACTAGGCGCTTACCTATGGAAAACAAAGTGTAGGAACCTTGACAAATGTGGTCCACGATGATAAAAACGAAACAAGAAACTAAAAGGGGAATTTGAAAATTAGGAGAAAACTGTCAATCACATGTTCTTAAATAATCTCAACCAGAAGAGAGTTTTTTTAAATAAAATATCTGAAGGAGTTACCTGTCCTTATTATTATGTGACCCAGACAAGGATATATGAAAGCGTCAAAATCAGGGTATACAGCGATATCCCTTGTATTTATCTAAAAGAGATAATAGATGAGAATCTAATTGAACTAGTTAAAGCGACAAATTAACAACACTGATGTAAAGCCTTAATCACTATGATCAAAAATGTACCCATGGGCGTCCGCAGAAATTTTTCCAGGGGGGGGCGAACCTGGCAAATGAAGGGGCGTGGCTAATGTTAATCAATAGGGGCGGGGCTAAAATGGCAGACAATCAGGATCGGGTAATGTTCAGGCCAACCTGAGAAAAACAAGCATTGGCATAGCCAATAGGTCTCGCCTTTGGGACCTTATGACTGACTCACTGACTGAAGAACTTATATAGCGCACTTTTGCCAAGGCGTCTTGGCGCTGGGTAAGTAGGATGCCGGCAGTATAAGTATTTAGTTCTGCAGCAGGTCCCAAAGGCGAGACCAATTGGCTATGCCAATGCTTGTTGTTATATCTGGGCATGTTGAGAAGCTAGGGGACTGGGTCTCGATGTCGGGTTGGGAGCACAGCAATGACCTACTCAATTTGAATGCGTAGGTAATACAACCGGAGGGATGAAATGAAAGGTTCACTACCAGGAATAACAGGAAGGTAGAAAGTTAGGCTGGTTAGAAAGGTAAGGCGGGGTAGAGGCAGGCATGGTGGTGAGGGGAGAAACAGATGCATGCTAGGAGAGCGCTGTGAGGGAGTGAGGTAAAATGGGAAGAGGCACTGAAGGTGGGTCGGGTAAAGACCGTAGTGAGGCAAACAGAAGGGTAGCGAGGGGTGAAGGGTAGACAAAGAAGTGAGGTGTAGAAGAAAAAGATTCAGGAGCAGAGACAGGTAAATCAAAGATGGAGAGGGCACAATAACGCAGCCGTAGAACGTGAGAGGGCCAGGTAGAGAGAGGGAGAGGTGTGTCAGAGACAGGTAGAGACAGCTGAGGAAGAGGGAATAATAAAGACTGAGGTAGACAGGTGAGGTAGAGGGGTGCGTTGATATAAAGGAAGTGCAGAGATGTGTCACAGATGTTACTGAAGAGGAAAAGAAGTAGAGATATTGAGAAAGAAGTAAGGTACAAAAAGAAGTAAAGGGGTGAACAGAGGTAGAAAGAGTGGAAGGGGAGAGAACACGTAGAAGATGAATGGCAGGGTAAAATGAACGATCAGGCAGTGAGTGTGAGGAGTGGGATACAGAGGCATATGTGGCAGTGAGTGCGAAGTGCGGGGTACAGAGGGATATGTTGTGGCAGTGAGCACAAGGTGCGGGGTACAGAGAGATATGTTGTGGCAGTTAGCGAAAGGTGTGGGGTACAGAGGGATATGTCATGGCAGTTAGCGCGAGGTGTGGGTTACAGAGGATATAAGGCAGTGAGCGCAGGCAGGGCCGGCTTTAGTGCTCGTGGCGCCAAGTGCGACAATGCTTTTTGGCACCCCCAATGACCACCTCCACTACAGGTTCTTCATAACCATCCTTTGACAGCGCCCCTCAAGCCTCCGTAACCATTCAGTCTCAGGTGCATTTAATTCATTTTATAGCGCCGCTCCTATCAGTGTAAGGTGTCAGAACACTTTACATCACACAGATTACATAGAGACAATCAATCATAAGTGTGTAAATCAGTGCATAGGAAATGTTACATAAGAGAGAGGACACGAAGGTGTAGGAGTCACATGTCATCCATACAGGTAGGCAGGATAGTTTAAGAGTGCTTGCTCAGGAGAATCAGAAACCTAGAATTTAAAACCTAGCACCATGGATGGGGGGTTCTCTTTATTAATAAGAATTGATTTCTACCCAAATTAACCCATTTTGCCACATTAGGATAATGAAAAACTGGGGGGAAATCATAACGCCCTAGCCCAGTTTGCATGCATCTTTGATAACAGTTTTTTGCTCACTGTTCCACATTAGGATTTTAACTCATAAAGAGTTATCAACAATATGGTCTCTCTGACAAAAGTGTGACCCACTGACCTATTTACATTACATACATTATACGCACTTTGTGAGCTGCACGTTCTTTGCAGCCAGCATAGTAACCCTCTGCGCTACCTTAGGATGAATAGAAACTTCCATTACACAAAACTTTGATCTCTCCCTCCCTCTCTCTCTCTCTAAGGAAGTGCATTAATCACTGTAGTCATTTAGACATTTTTATTGGTGGCTGAAAATTTCTAGGATTCCAGGAAAGAAGCAGGTGCTTTTAAAATCATCATATTAGGGCCCCCTACACGAAGTCAGCAGCCGGTGCGGTGGCACCGGTCGCACCGCCCTCGAGCCGGCCCTGAGCACGAGGAGTGGGGTACAGGGGGATATGAGGCGTGGGGAGTGGGGTGCAGAGGGATATGAGGTAGTGAAACACAGGGTCGGGACGTCCTGCCAGACATGATAGGGTGCATACTGGCAGATAGATATGTTATTGACACGAGTCTGTGTACGTTTTGGTGGGATCTGAAATCCGGGCTATGCTGCAACCTCAATTTTAGACTTGGGACAATAATGCATCGACTCCCCCTAGACCTTCATTCAGAAGACCCCTTGCTCTCAAGCTACAGAGTGTTAAAATGAGGTCTTTGTGTCCAGACCTAACCACTCGTGCTTGTGGCGCGCAGCTCAAACTGGCCATTGTCATTCTGTTTGTGATAATCAGCCACAGACAGAATGACAATGGGCGGGAGGGGCTGCGAGGAGGAGTGTGAGGCGCCCCATCAGGGAGTTGGGGCCTCTGGCAGGGAACAGTTCTGCTCCCTGCAGGGCCCGTAATTACTGACAAAAGGCGTCCGTAAAAGCATGGGTGGCAGCAGGGGGGGCAAGGAGGAGCACTCCAGGGGGGGGCAAACGCCCCTCCTTGCCCCCCCCTGCGGACGCCCATGAATGTACCTGAATCGGATCAATTCTCAAGGGTGGAAAAATATACTCCAAACAAAGAGACGCTTGAGCCCAAGACGTCTACAGAATGAAAGTCATATGTGGAATACTGAAGCCGAGGTAGGTAAAGTTAGACCTGGAAGCAGGCAGAAGTTTGATATAGAACTGGAAAAACATGAACAATATTACTTTTTAAGTTTGAACCTCATATACACTCTAAAAATCTTCAAAATACATCTGAGTGTCAATATACCTGATATTTGGGGTGTACCATATGTTGTATGGGTCCGTGAAGGACGGTAGATAGTCAAAGGCAAAGGCATGCCACTCGAAATGATGGAAGAACGCAACGCGACATAATGCGTGATAAATACAACCAAGAATTACTGTAGGAAACTAAATCTACCCCTATGCAAATAACTACGATACTTCCTCCATGAAAGAACAGCTATATATCACGGCGTGTCTATCAATAAAAACAGATGAAGTGGGGAGAGGATAAACCATAAAAACAAAAAAGGAATATCTAAACCTTAATGGAGAAGAAAGGAGAAAGTGCTCGGTTTACTACATGAGTAGTAATGCTAGTGTATAATGCGTAGACAGGAGGTGAAACAAGTTCTCTAGATGGCTAAGGTATTATACGAGATGAAATGCAGCCAGACTGAAATAACGCAAATAACACAAAAAGGGAAAATATATAAGGACGCGCTGTGTAAATTGAGCCTATAGTGATGTCGTAAGGAGTGCAATGCGATACTCACGTGTCGGTCAGTGCATGAAATTTCTATGCTGCCTCCAGAGGTGGATCAAAGAAAGGGGGCATGTAGAGTGTCTATATATAGACACTCATGAACGCGCCATCACGGGCCAATTTCGGATATCCGCGCCACGTGGTAGGAAGTGGAAAGACGTGCGCGGTAGCAGACTCTATGGTGCACGGCAATATCGAAGATGAAAAACAACTAGTCTGCTAACCTATAATCTTTAAAGAATGGAAACCCGGACCTGAGGGAGAGATGACCTAATCAAAAGTAAAATAAAAGAACCAAATAAAGCAAATAACTAAAATGAATGAAATGGGTAGTGGCCATTAATAAAAAGCAATAAGGCCAGAAATGATTCATGATTCAAGAATTCTATTGAAACTAAGATGCACCTAGTAGTCAATAATTTTTAAAAGTAATCACGAATGCAAGAGTAGTTGAAATATACTAAATCCTCATTTAGTATTATATTTGATGGCATTCTCCCAGGGAATATCGTTGTTTAAGCCTTTTTTATGAGATGCCAAAGTGAAAATCCAAAACACCTCCCGTTTCTTTACGGATATCTTCACTTTTGGCAATGCCTATTGTATCTAGATTTTCAATTATAAACCAACGTATTTCATTGGGTTTATGTTTGAATTCCCAAGAATGTTTTACCAGGGGGGCATTTGTTTTAGATGTGTGAATGGCTGAACGGTGTTCAGTAAGTCAGGTACAGAAGGGTCTTGAGGTTTCACCCACATATCCAAGTCCGCATGGGCAAATAAGCAAATAGATTACGTTTTTGGTTTTACAATTAGAAAACTTGTGCGGACGGATAATATAGTTTTGGCATGTATAGCTCACGCCTTCAAGTGCAGTCTCACATGCTTTGCAGTTCATGCATTTGTATGTACCTTTGATTGGGGATTTTCCATCAATAGTTTTCTGAACAAATGCTAAACCTTCAGTAAATCTTGACCGAGTAATAAGATCCATAATGTTTTTATTTCTGCGATGCGCAAACAAAGGTTTAGACAGTTTCTCATGCTCTTCTGTGTTGCTGTTAAGAATATGCCAGTTGGAATTGACAATTTGGCGAACTTTGTTGTTCATAGTAGAATGTCTAGTAATACAAACAAGTTGATTTGTGGTCGTCGAAGCTTTAGGTTGTAATAGGGAGTCACGATCATAAAAGCGTGCTCGTTTAAAAGACTCTCGGACTAGTCTGTGTGAATATCTGCGAAAGAGGAATTTGGTTTTTAACAAACCTGCCTGAGTATCAAAATCCTTGATGTTAGAACAGTTCCTCCTGAGACGGAGGAATTGACTGAAAGGTATACTTTCTTTTTGGGCACGTGGATGGTAACTGTCAAAATGTAATAATGTATTGCGTGCAGTGGGTTTAATAAATAAATCCACCTCCAGAGATCCTTCATTATGTCGAATGAGGATATCAAGAAATTCCACTTGATTTTTGTTCGTGTGTGATGTGAAATGCAGATTAGTATCACACATATTGAGCCATTCAATAAATTCAGTTAATTTATCTTCCGTATCAGTCCAGATGAAAAAAATATCATCGATGTAGCGTGACCAGTTAGACACAGATTCATAGAAAGGAGCTATTACATTATGAATATGTATCATCTCAAAATATGCCATATAGATGTTGGCCACTGAGGAAGCTACAGAAGCTCCCATACTTACACCCTTTGTTTGTTTGTATAGATTATTGCCAAACTCAAAGGTGTTCTCAGTTAAGACAATTTCTAAACATTGTAAAAGAAATGTTTTGGGACATGTAACGTTGTATTTATCAATAAACCAGGAGGAGGCTGCTAAGGCTTTATCTTGAGGGATATTACTATATAAAGCCTCTATGTCTAATGTCACCAGGGTACTAGTTGACTGATTAAAGGGAAGATGTTCCACTTTATTGATAATGGCTGTAGTGTCCATGATATACAATGGTATTTTCGGTATGTATGGTCTCAAAAGTTTGTCTGCATATTTAGAGAGGGGTTCAGAAATAGAGCTGATGGTGGACACTATTGGGCGATAAGGAGGATTTAGTAAGTCCTTGTGAATTTTAAGAATGCCATAGATACATGGCATTTTAGGTTGTAATTGATTTAAATAATCAAACTCCTTCATGCAGATGAAACCATTGTCTAATGCTTGTTTAGTCAAATGTTGGATTTTAGATTTTACTCTAGTAGTAGGATCTCGGTGTATGGAAGAATAAAAGTTAGTGTCACATAAGTGAGATTTCATTTTTTTCTCGTGGGTGGTGGTGTCGATAACCACTATACCACCTCCTTTGTCACAGCTTTTAATAGTCAAAGTTTTGTTGTTTGCTAATGTACGAAGAGATAGAAATTCTTCTTTGTCTAAGTTGTACACTGGTTTAGGTACAAACTTTGTGGCTTTATTTAAGCAATTGAGTACTGTTGTTCAGATACCATAACTTCAGGTCCAAGTTGATCTAAAGTAGGTGTAAATATGGAGGGATTTGACATACCCGAGAGGTTTAAGACATTAGTACTAGAGTCTTCTTTGCTCATAAAATATTTTTTAAGCCTATTCTTGCGAAGAAACGTAATGATATCTTGATGGAGCTCAAAGATGTTGGTAGTGGAGTGAGTTACAAATGATAACCCTTTAGATAACAAGTTGTTGGTGGCTGTATCTAAAGAAGTAGTGGATACATTGAAAATCGGAATCAAGTTCCTCTCCTCCAATATTGACCATTGCGTGTTTCTAACATCTCATTGTTGCTCTGCTGATTGTATGTATGTGGGTAATTGCCCCGAGTTTGATTGTGAAATCGCACTCTGGGTTTTCCCCTGCGAGCACCACGCGGCCCTAAAAAAGGCTGCGGGACATTGCGGTTAGAGTTAAAGGTTTGATGGGACCCCATAGGATCATACTGGTGAGGGGTATTGTCTCCCTCAGAATCTGAGGTGTCTGAAAATGTATGGACTCAAAAATGGCTAGAGTTGTCCTCATTGGGGTAATGATTTTGTTTGTAGAAATTTTCAGATAGAAAAGGATATGTTTTTTCTTTTGTGTTATATCTAATATCCTTCTGCAGTTTATCTAATTTATGTTTAAGAAGATAGTCTTTGAAGGATGACAGTTCTTTATCAGCTTGTTCAATTTTCTTTTTCGCCTCATCTAATGCATTGTTCTTTTTATTTTTGCTTCTAGTTCTAATAGCTCGTTTTTAAGTGCTGCTATTAGTTCTTTAGCTGTTTCCACAATAAATATCATATGATCGCGTGAGCATCTGTTTGCAATGAGACTCCATTTTTCCAGGAATTGTTTACCATGAACAAACAGACCTGGGATATTTCGTATGCAAAGACCCTCTGGAATACCTCCTGCTTTTAAATTCTCGAGCATGAATTCACCATGGGCTTCCATCCTAGCTAATTTCTTTTTGAGGAAGATTAACTCATTGACTTCATCATTTCCATGAATACTGGTGGTAGAATTACCACTAAAGCTAGAACTAGCGCCTGCTAAGGCTGCAAATTCCTCATCAGTAAATCCAAAAGTTTTCAATTGTTTCATGTTAAATGAAATAGGCGAAGAAAGTAAACAAATAAAATAAAAAACAAAAGGGTATGATAAGAGAAAAGAAAAGGGTAGAATAGAAATAGAGAAACCAAGAATTTAGAGGTGGTCAACCAATTAATGGAATACGAAAAACACCAAAATCAAATGTACAATGCAGTAATAATAAATACGGATAATATAGACAACACGACCCCACACAGACAAGCTGTGGGTGAATAAATTGTGTACAGAACAAGGGCCCGCTGTAACTACTAGTGGTACCTAGGACAGGGAAATAATTCTGAAAGGAATAACAACTCCTAGGCAACACAGAACCTGGCGAAGATCAGGTAATAAACATACCAACAAGGACTCGGTGTACTACCAAAATTATTTAAAAACAATACATTTTATTCTTTATCATCAATTAATTAAAATAGAAATACCAACATCAAAAAACAAATAACAAGACAATGACATGGTAATTAATAGGATCATACGTATATTTTAATGTTGGTTTACATACATAAAACCTTTTGTTATGTGAAACATATCAAAATACATAGACAAACATGAGAGGTGGCTAGATCTAGGTAGATGGAGATGTAAACCTCTACGCGCGTTTCGGCGTGACAAAAAACGCTTTCTTCAGGAGAAGCCACTTGAATTTCTGCATAAAAACATAAAAATCCATATAACATAACTCGACATAACATGTAACACATTATCCATGTGACATAACATGACAAAACCATTGACATACTAAAGTACACCGAATCTGAGAATATAAAATATTGCGCATAGTACATCAAAGTAATTAAAGGTGCTTCACATTTACATTAGATCCAAAGAATTGGCCACAAATCAATTAAAATAAAATGAAAGATGACAGAAAAATAGCTAGAAAGAAAAGAAAGAAATTGAAGATAAATCACCAAAACATGAGGTAGATGATTAGCCCGAAGAAATGTGACCCAGAGTGTTTAGTGATGACAGAACATAGGAGTAAAAAGAATAAGGCAAACCTTAAAAATACCCTGCAAGACACTAGGCGCTTACCTATGGAAAACAAAGTGTAGGAACCTTGACAAATGTGGTCCACGATGATAAAAACGAAACAAGAAACTAAAAGGGGAATTTGAAAATTACATGTTCTTAAATAATCTCATCCTGAAGAGAGTTTTTTAAAATAAAATATCTGAAGGAGTTACCTGTCCTTATTATTATGTGGCCCAGACACGGATATCTGAAAGGTTCAAAATGAGGGTATACAGCGATATCCCTTGTATTTATCTAAAAGAGATAATAGATGAGAATGTAATTGAACTAGTTAAAGCGACAAATTAACAAAACTGGTGTAAAGCCTTATCACTATTATCAAAAATGTACCTGCATCGGATCAATTCTCAAGGGTGGAAAAATATACTCCAAACAAAGAGACGCTTGAGCCCAAGACGTCTACAGAATGAAAGTCATATGTGGAATACTGAAGCCGAGGTAGGTAAAGTTAGACCTGGAAGCAGGCAGAAGTTTGATATAGAACTGGAAAAACATGAACAATATTACTTTTTAAGTTTGGACCTCATATACACTCAAAAATTACAGTTACAGGGGGCCCTTGTTCTGTACACAATAACAACATTATACTACAGGCCGATCTATTGCATTTGAGTCAGGACTCTGGACACAGTTGCTATGGAGTTGGACACCATACTCGGAGTCAGACTCAGGAGGATCAGAGATGATGGAATGAGTCAGTGCGTAGGCATGACTACTTCGAGAAATGCCACCAGGAGAAGATGGAAGTTTTCAAATTCACTGTGGCCTTAAGGTAAACATCAGACCTTCACACCTGTGTGTAGTGGTGGTGAGTGACAGTGGTGCGTTGATTTTTAATTGATTGGGAAAATGATATGTTGCTGGGTGTGTGTGTGCTCTGTGCTGTCTGGCTCAAATTCAAAGCTAAGGGGATGTTGGGTAGGTGTCCCATCGTTGAAGGTAACTGGAAACAGACATTTAGCCATGCTGCCTCTGAGTCTTCTTGTTGCACTCCTTACACAGTTTAACTTTTCTCCTTGATTCTTCAATATCAGTTTACAGTTTATCATTTTTGTTTCTTCAATCTACATGCCCTTAACCTTGCAAACCTCATCTGCCAGCCACCTAAGATTGACGGACAGTCCTAAAGGGATGCAGATGCAACTCCGAATTTGGCAATACATTATAATGTTATCTCCTTAATCATTAGAACTGTATGTGTTGTTTATGTTTGTTTACTTGACTCCTACAGATCTTTTAATTTTATATGCTATCTTTCCAAGCCCGGTACAACAGAATATAATGTAACTTGGTTCTCTCTGGGGGCAGACGGAGAATTTGAATTGGTTTACCTGAACTACTCATCATCATTCCTCCATTTCCTTTTCCTCCCACAACAGAATTATGATGCTCGGCTGCCGAGATGAATGTTGTCCTTGTGTAGTATTTGTTGTTGTCAAAGCTTTCCCTCAAATCCTCCTTCCCATCCATTCATCAAACCCCTAACCCCTAACCCTCTTCCCCCAGGCTATGTGATATATTGACTAAATTAAATTTACACCATTTATTGATCACACACTTGGTGGGGTGGGGTGGATGTAGTAAACGCAACATCAACTCAAGGCAGGGTGAGGATCTTCTTCAGCTCTAAGTATGGCCCACACTGGCAATATTATATATATTTAGATTACCCACCCATTCACAGTATTCAATATTTTTTTTTTCAGATGAACATTATTCATAATTGCCAGCATCATCATCCTTCCAGCACTGTGTTGCGTGCGTCAACTTCATTATGGAACTTTTACTAGCTCACCATTCTGATTATTGTAGTTTAGCATTGCTTATCATATATTCTCTATTGGCTCTCTTCTTCTTGTGTACTAGCAGTCTAGTCTCTCTCTGGTAACTGTCTCACTTTTTTGTAAAACTTGCATATAAACAGCATTTACTCTGAATTTTATTTCAATTTAATTAGTTCCCTGTGATGAATAGTCCTGATCTAGGCTAGGAAGGAGTGGAACCTCATGAGTCTCTTCTGGATCTTGTGCTTTCACTATTTGACTAGTGCACTAGCATGCTGCTACTGTCTACTACTAGCACAATGGCACCTTGGGAAACAATGCAGTCATCTCTTCGTCTAATCACAGGTAAGAGAAGAATTGTCGGGGATTCATTGTTGAGCTGCAATAATCTATATACAATGGAAATTCTCACACCCACACCCCTCGGAGTCCTGAGGGGTTAATATAGTTGCAGACGGCAGAGAGTAGGAGGAGGGAGGAGTAAGACAAGTGAACGTACCGCATAACTATTTGTTGTTATTACACTATCAGCAGATTTTAAAAACTTGGCACGGGCCTGCAGCAAAGGAAGCAGTGCGAAGTAAAAGAGTTACCCCCCCCCAAAATGATTTTAATCATATGTACAACTAAAACATTTTTATTTCCTTAACAAATCTAAACTAGAAAAACCACAACACCTGGCCCACCCCTCTCCCTAACCCCAACCAGTGTCCAAAGTAAGCTTACTCCAAACAAAGAAAGTCCAAAAACGTTATTGTCCATAATGAATAAATAAATAAGAGAAAACCCCAAAATGCCCCAACTCCTGTATTCCCACCCACTCCCCAACAAGTCCCACCCACCAAACAGAAGATTAAAAAAGGGGCAAGAGAGTCCTAGTAGCAGGCTAGGAGCTCCCTCTCCAAATTTTCGAAATGCTCCACCATCCTGGCTACCAGGCACGTCATCCTCTGGAGCATGCGGTGCTGAAAGACTCTATAGAGTGTATGGGAGAAGCAGCAGTGTTGGAATGTTGGCGGACGGCTGCCTGACGATGGCGCCGGATTACCAAATGCACTGGGGTCTGGCTGGGGCCCAGGGCATTGAGGCTGCAGCTGCTGCCACCTCCTCCTTCTCCAGGACACCAGCTGCTGGTATTTGGCCCTGATGGACTACATCTTCCTTTGCCGTGTCCTGACTGTTACCCCCGCCTGTTGGGTTGTTGTAAAGATGAATGTTTTTCAGGAGTTGGTATATCAGGAAAGAAAACAGACAAATTGTAGCCAATACGCAAAACTGTAACACATAAAATTATGTAGTGGTACCTTAGCACCAGCAGGACATAACATTTGCTGGTATCCTCGATTCCTCTGCCCATTTGATTTTGATGTGATTAGAGTTTCAGACATTAAGCACTATGGAGTATACAAGTATTCTTCTTCTGTCTCTTGTTGAGTTGAATTATTGTAGGCATGCCAGCTCAGCTTGCACCCTAGACAGACATTCTTGTGTTGCATTACTTTGCTACTGACTGCAGGTGGGGCAGCTGTTCTAGAAAATGATCTCCTTTTCTATCATGCCCTGTTAATTGCCTCAATTTAACCCTGACTACAACAAGGCAGATGAATAGCTACTGATATATATATATATATATATGTATATATATATTTTTTAAGAAGTTTTATATAGCGCTTGCCTGACCCGAGGGTATCGGAGCGCTGTACAACATTTATAATGCAGAGAATCACAAAATACAGAATAGTGTAGGTCGACTAGTGGCGAGTTCGGTTATGGGGCTGGTGGACATAGAGACGCAGCTGTGGGAGGAGTCTGTTTCCGCACTCTGGCTGCTCCTATCGGATCCCTAGGGAGCAGTCGAGGAACAGGGCTTTAAGCTGGCTTTTGAAATTAGCAAAATAAGTAATAGTTCTGATGTGGGGGGGAATAGAGTTCCAGATTTTGGGCACGCTCCCGGCAAAGGATCGCGCCGTTGATTTTTGTTTTCGAGTTTTTAGCGAGATGAGTAGAAGAGAGTTCGAGCTTCTGAGGTTCCTGGTCTGACCGGCTTTTTTGAGTTTGGTCACCAAATATTCAGGTTTGCCGGTGTGCAAGGCTTTGTGTGTGAGGCAGATTGTTCTGAAGCTAGCCCGCATTTCCACTGGGAGCCATTTAAGTTCTCTGAGTAGTCTAGTCTTGACAACACCAGTGCTTGGGTGGCCTGTTTGAGATCATTGGGCGGGATGAAATTATTTATTTTGTTCAATAGTTTTAGGTTGAGGAAGGCCCACTTGGCTGAGTTCTTGATGTGTGAGGTCATGTCCAGTTTTGAGTCTAGTGATTTATGGATATCGTCGATGATGTTGAGGATCGCGGTTTCAGTGCTGCATCCTTTTCTGAAGCCAGACTGATGGGAGTCAAGGAGGTCGATGTTGTCCAGGTGTTGGGTTAGTTGATGAAGTACGCATCTTTCTAGGATTTTCAGGCATCGGGTGTTCCGGAGCGAGGCTAGTCACTCCCGTAGTTGTCTGGTGATTGCTTGCTTGTATCACTAGTCCAGGGACTCGTGTTGGAGGGGCACTCGCGGGTCCAATGGAGCAAGTCCTGAGGTCAAGAGAGAGATTCGCTGGTCGCCGACCACCTCCGAGGCATCTATTGCAGTCCTGGAGGAGGCGGGTGTGGATCGTCGTATCTTCACTTCCTGGAGTTGGGGAAGCAAGATTCAGGCTTGTCCCACCTTGGTATGGTGTCCGGTAAGTCCTTGTTCTTTGTGGGGGGAGAGGGCGGGGGACAACTGGGATTTACACGGCATAGGTGATCCCGGTGTTAGGAGCTCCAAAGTAGTGCTCCCTCCTCGCGGCCATCTTGGAAAAGAAATAATATGTATATCAATGATATACATCACGTGAGGTATTACTAACTAAGTATTAAGAAGACAAATATGCAGACAGACACCTGCCCATGGGAGAAGCAATGCACTACAGTACGGGGGATGGATTAAGGAACATGATATTTTATTTGGAATGTTCATTACAGCCTATTCCATCCCCAACATTCAAAGTCATCTACTCTTTATTCCCATTTTACTCCCTGGCCTCAACCTCCGTCACCACATTTAACATTGCTTGTTCCCAACAAAATAGATTTGTTTGCCAGTAAGTGTAGGCAAGTAGTATCTGCTTCTTATGGTTACCCCCACTTTTTGCTGATGTCACACTGTTTTTGGACTAGTCTGACTGGGATCCTCCTATCCAGGACCCCAGACTATCTGCTTTCTCCCTTAAATTGCTATGTATGTACTTTAGGTACACTCCAGATTGGATACTGGGGTATCCTTATCAGTCCCTAGTATATGGTACACCATGTACCCAGGGCACAGGTACCCCAGACGCCTCCCAGGGGCTGCAGCATGTATTATGCCAACCCTGAGAGACCATTCAAAATGACACGACAGGCCTGCTACAGCAGACTGTGTAAGATGGTGCTTGCACCACTTACTAAGATATAGGTTCACTATATCTATCTAAGTCACTACACTTAAAAACCTATCAGTCAGCCCCATGGCAGGCCTTATCAATACTGAAGGCAGGGTGCTGGGTTTAATGTGAGAGGGTGCCCCTGCATGAGCAGAGCCCCTCTGCAGCCTTCAGAGACCATTCTCCTGGGCTGTCTGTGATGCAGCCAGACATATATGTTTAAGTGCATTATAACCTCACGGTAAATGCTAACTTTAAAAGGGCTGCTTAGAAACATGTCGTGTTTGGTGCCAAAACACCTTGGAATCATACCTCCACACCAGTAACTGGTGTGGGAGGTATGATTCCACCGTTCAAAAGTGACATATGTGGGTCACCGGTCTACCCGGTACCAGCTTTCTCGACCCGGGCAGCACAAAATGGACGCTGCCAGTCATAGACACGATTCTGCTCTCCTCCTGCTGAGCCCCGTTTGAGCAGAGGAAGGCATGACAATAGGCATCCAGTCACAGGGAGGTGAGACCACCTCCCAGACAGGGTTTAGTGTATTGGGGCTGTGTGAGTGCACACTGAGAGTGCCAGAAATTCTGCACTGGGGGCACATTTGGTGTCCTTGTGCATAGTTCAGCTCAAACCAGTTCTGGGAGCCATTGGCTCCTGCTCTGGCATGAAACTGGACAAAGGACATGGGTGTAGCCAACCCTCTGTCCTGCCCCTCCCCTAGGAGGGTCCCTAGAATCTTTCCAACCCCTTCCCACGGGTATAAAGTGGGTTACCTGGCTACAGGACTTTAGATTTTACCTGGACAAGATTCTGCTAAGAAGAAACCAAGTACTTTGACTGCCTGCAGGATGCTGGATGACAGAAGAATCACCCTTGGAGTAAAGGAGTTACTCCCCTGCAAAAGCAGGCACCGAAACACATCTGACTTGTTTGCTTCTCCTGATCTCCTGAGCTCCTGAAGACTATGAAGATTTCAGCAACACAGGAGGTGGGTTCCAGAAGGTCCCTGAGGTAGATCTGACCTATCAGCGATTCTGAGACCAGTATCCCTTGTGGGGGCCGTGCAACCCGAACCCCTGTGCACCGAGTACATTTGCAAGTGCAAATGCTTGTAGGTAATTCCCAAGCTTGTACATTGGACTCTGTGCAGTCTTGACCCCAAGCAGCATTTACACCTAAGATCTCCGGCCTCCACTCACCGAATGCTCTGTGGGCTGGTGCTTTGTAATTTCGCTCGAGGTCCCCTTACGATCCCTGGTCCGTTGATCTGTGGTTCCTGGCGAGGGTCACTTTGTTTGTTCTTGGGCTTACCTGGTTGCTGCAGACGTAAACCGGCTCTCCATTGCTTGTGGAGTCCCCTGGACCTTGCTGGTCCACGCTGTAACCTGGTTACTCTGACAGCATGAGGTGCATTTTCCAAGGCTTGTTGGTGCTCCAGCCGGACATCGACCCCTCAGCTCTTGAAATCCTTTGTGGTACAGCTCACCTCTGGATCCTGGTTGTCCTTGACGTCTCCTGGTCCCTGTGGATGCAGAGTCAAGCAACCCTTCTTCACACCTGTAGCACCATACATCAGTGGGCTTTCGACTGCCGAGCCCCTGGTAACCTGAAGTGACCCAGACTCAGTCCCCTCTGCTTTCAGGTTCTTCTCACCTAGAATCCAGGCTTGGATTCCACTGTGTCTCTTCGCCTTCCCGGCAGCAGTACTTCTTTGCAACTCTCCATTGAAAACGAGGAAGGTTTCCGACAACATTTGACCCCTATGCACTTGGATCCTCTGGGATAGGTAACAAGGGTACCTCGGTACTCACTAGTGGGTTGGCCTTACAACCTCCTATGATCCAAAGGGTTTGCTCAAAGTCCTCATAGTAGTGTCCTTAAACTTAAACTTTGCAACCGCGACTTTCCCATAGAGTTGTACGGAGCATGCGGTCGAGTTTTCTCACTGCACCCGTCCTCCGTGGGCTCCCTGTGTCACTCTCCTAGGTGGCTCCTTGGGGTCCCAGCGATTCTACATTCTCTAGGCACTGTGTCTATTGAAGTTGTGATTGTTATACTATTTTTTTAGTATATGGTTCAGTCTCTCCCTGGAGCCCGCTGTGTATTGTGCTACCTACGAATGTTCTATTGATTCAGTATTGTGTGCTTTATGTTCTTATATCGTGTAGAGATTAGTAGAGATAGTTATATTAATAAATACATACTTTTATATAACTACTGTGTGGTTCTCCTTTCATTTAGTCATTCAGGAGGTGATATTCTGGTAAAACAAGCTGCTTTACATTCCTTCAAGATTAAACCTGAAGGCTGCTCTCCACAGCTACCACTAGGATAGCTTTCTAAAGGTTATCTTTGATCTCATGCATCATAAGGGTTGTGTGGACTAGTACAGGGTGTCTACTTTCACTAGTGGACAGCAAATACCAGGCCACCTTCTCACAGTAAGGAAATTATTTATTAACTTAGTCGACTACATGTAAGTTAGAGGGAATAGGCTGGATAGGTAGACGTTTCACTGATCATTATCATCATCATCAAGTGCCTAAACGTTTGCTAGTAGTAAGTTACTTTGTTCTGCAATTGTTGAAAGAAAATATTTTGAACTGACGTAATACGTTATGGAAGCAACACTAAAATATATCACTTGGCCAGAGGAAAGTGGCACATGCAAAGAATGTATTTTTTCAACTTTTATGGAAGGCTGGGTCAGGCCAAGGAAGTTAGGAAAGGACTGGAGTTACTAATGTACTAGGAAGTGAATGAGTGGGCACTGGGAGTGAAGGGAAACACAACTATTTATTTTTCGCATGGCCATGACATTTGTAAAGGGGCCTACACACTAACTGAGGCAGACGGTCATTACACAGTCAACAATGCAGTGCCGCCGATGTAACCATGCAGCAGATAGGTCTCCCATGGCAGTCACTGGCGAAATGCCATGGGTAGGGACTCGGAGGGAGGCGATTGATAATGATGGGTGGATACATGATATATGTTGCAGTTGAAAACTACTGTTAGTCAAGGAAGTAGTCTGAAATACCACCTCAACCCTTTGAATCAAGAACCTTGATAAAAAAACAATTTTGTGTTTACTCTTTATTCTTCACCCTTGGCTTTGCTACTCAGTCACCATTTAAGTTCTATATTCTCTCGATCCAGTCTTCACCTATAAATACCATCTATCCATCCAAACATGGCTCTGTTTCTCAACAAACCTTTCACCAACATACATTTGTCATTTAACTACCCATATGTTCTTTGACCCTTCAAACACCCTGGAGTTATCCTTTAACCAATATACTTTAATCCACCCAGGCAGGCATCCTTTCACCTTTCAGCCATCCTTCACCCACCCATGCATCCTATTGGCCACCTATAGAATATGTATAATTTCACCCACGCAGCATTCTCTTTTAGTCATAATACATTTCACCTATCCTTCCTCCTTCCATCCTTCTTTCCCTTTTCCATCAACCCATCAAGGTCTGACTCTTCATGAAACTTTCTCTGCGGAGTTGAAGATAAAAGAGGCCATTAGTAACTCAACTCTTGCTGCATATGTTAAGTAAAGAGGGGTGTCGTCAACTGTTCACAAGTCTCAACAGTACAGTGTACACCCTTGCAGCGAGTATATAAATAGTCAATTAGCAAGCAATGTGACTTACCACTGGCCTTGGCTTACCCCTTCAGCTGGCGCATCTGCTTCCTGGATGGCAGCGCCACCCCGCTGGCCCCGGCATTGGTGGTCGGTGCTCCTAGAAAAAACATTACACACTTTTTAGATGCAAATACACCTCCTCCTATTTATATTTTGGGGAGCAAAATTGAAAATACATACACCACACACATCACTACAATTCGGATTCTATCAAAAATATCTGGTTTGGCATTTTGCTGGTGGCAACTTTTAAAAGCCTCTCAAGAAGACAACTTGTAAATGAATGGACCGAGTGGCTAGAGCTATTGATGAATCTGAGTTTTTGAAAAGAAATAAGAGTGGCCAACTTGACGGACAAAAAGTCTTCTTCATTTGAAAATTCAATGGGGCCATCCTCCTTCCCCTCATACTTCCTTCCAGCCATGGTGCAGGGTAATCAGTTCACCATCAACTGCTGCTAATAATTCTAGGCCTAGATAAGAAGACACAACTTTGGGGTGTCCAATGTGACCAAGGCCAATCTCTCATTTTGCTGATTGAACAATGATGACATGAGAAAGTAAAAGAAAGCCTTCTCATCTCAACAAACATGCGTATAATTCCTTCTTGTGCATGTAATCTGCATGGCAGAGTAGTAGTACTCGTACTAGTACTAGTAAGTGACCATGATCCATGGGTTTTCTGAGTCTTACGGTACCACCACTAGGCAGTCCACAAAATATATATGGGGAGAGCGAAAGCTGACTGAAAAAACAGAAGAAAGGAAGCAACAGACAGACTAATACAGACAGAGACCGTTTGAGGTAAAATACAGGCACTCGAAATATACAATAAGTGAATAGAATAATGGAGGGTTAAAAGTAATTTAGAAACAGATAGATCAAAGAGGATTTGGGGAAAAAGTTAAGTTAGGAACCGGGTAGAAATAAATAGTCCAAAATAAGGAGCAGTAAAAGTTAGGGAAATATATATTAATATTAACAACAGGAAGACTTACTGGAGCCAGCAGAACCATAGGACGAGAAGCAATCTTGGGGGGCACCTCCAGCTCCTACACCCGCCTCGTACAACCTTGTCTTGCCCGTGGATGCTGATGTTAGACATACTTAAAGAGACAAAAGACAAATTGGTGGTAAAATAAATAAATAAATCCGTATTTTTAAAGCGCAAACTACTCACCCTTACGGGTCTCAAGGCGCTGGGGGCCGTTGTGGAAATTAAGTGAGCTATTGCCCAGAGTCACATGGTGGTGAGCTGAGCTGCCGCCGGAGCCGGGGATCGAACTGTGAGCCCTGTGCTCCGAAGTCAGCTGCCCTGGCCCTGGCCGCTGCACCACACCTCTCCACTATTATTTAATAAATATTAAATAATCTCTCCCAAAAGATGTTTTGAGAGGAAATGGCAATTACAATAACATTGACCTTTCCTAAAACAAAAAATAGTAGATTAGTACCGCGGTCACGGACCGTCCTATCTTTATTCTACATTTCCTAAACCTACCTAGCCCGACTATTCCAAAGACTTTGGAATAAATTGCAACAAACTGTATTTGCTTCTAAGTTCCGATCTCATTCGCAATCATTCTCAATTTCCCTTTGATGGGCCAATTCACTAAGTCTGCATTTTAGTCTTTAAATGCATAGATGGATGCATACACCACATTGGATGCTTGCTTGTCACTGTATGAGCTGCAAAAAAAAAAGGTTCTAAAAACTGAAGTGAGAGGGCGAGTGCAACTAAATTACTAATACTAACTACCACTATCTTAGTTAAAGTAAAGGAAAGGAGTCTCTCTCTAGTCCCCATTACTTAAGTTCTTACATAATCAGCCCAAGCGAGCACAAAGTTGCAAACTAGTAAGATTAGGTAATGCCGAGCACCTGTCTAAAATAACAATCACATATCATAAGATTTGTAAATATAACTTACCTGCATGTTATCAGCATGCCTGCTATTTGGGAAAAAATATTAGCAATAACATAGAACACACAAGTAATAATAATATTAATAATTAACTACTCACCAAACCCCGCAACCTCAACCACTAGCAGGTCCAGTAGGTCCTGCTCTCAGTCCAGGATGTTGAACCACCACTGTGTCAGCTAATTGTGGGTGTGCAGGACCTCAGAGCAGTGATGCACTGCCCAGCACACCCTCATCCACCGCTTGCTGGCACTCCCAGAGCCCAGACCGGGACCCATGCCTACCACCTGCTGCCAGGGTGGAGGGAAGTTGGTGCTGCTAAAAAAAAACAAGCGTTGCCACCTTCACCTCCGAAAAGAAGGCCCGGGCTGCACCCTTCCTGGGGACCACCTTCCAGAAGGAAGGCGACTCTTGGTTGCCACCTTTTTTAGGGGCACGCTTCTCTGCCATGATGCTGGGGGTGTGGAAAATATAATGTAGAAAGTATAAAAAAAACAAGCAGCAAAGCAACAAAATGAGGACGGTAGTAGAGAGAAAAACAGTACAAAACTCACTAAAACACACAAACAGTAGAAAATAACACAACATACATACTTAGGAAGACAGAGGAAAAGACAATAACTAAAAAAAATCAGAAAAAAGGTTTTGGAAATCAAGGATTAAAAGAATTCCAAAAGTAGGCCCCAGCAGCAAAACAGAGAAAGAAGCAAGATGGCTGTACCCTTGCGTGACCGCATGGTGCAGTTCACATGATATTTTCACCCCAACATACAATCCACGGAAACATCACATGAACGTGTGGGACAAGCAACTTTGCCTGCTCACAGAATTTCGTGTAGCGCAGCAAGTGTTTTTGCTGCATCGCGGAGTTTCATGTAGCGCTGCTACAAAAACTCCACCCAGGCTTACTAGAGACATTGTTACACCCATTCACAAACACATGGAGACATGGTCATATCCATTGAAATATCTATACATAGACCATTACACCCATATTTAAACCTATACACACACTCTCATAGTCAATAACTTACCCATTGAGATACTCTCACACTCATTCTCAATTCCATACAGAGACTGTCCTACCCATTCAGAAAACTATACAGAGGCTCTCACTCCTACACTTACATGTGTAGACATAGTCTCACACCCACTCAAATAGCCATACAGACATTGTTACACCCATTCATACACTCTATAAACTCTGGTCAACCCATTCACAAGCCCATTTACAGACTCTCACACCCATACTTATAATCTTAAAGACACTTTGGCACCCACTCACACACCCATAGAGATCCTTTCAGACCCAGTGTTACATCATTTCAGACAGTGACACACCCATCCACAAACCGATACAGGCATGGTCATACCCATTCACAAACCTATATAGAGACTCTGACAATGGATCTGCAGATTTGATACTCTTTGAGACATAGGGTGGCTCTTAGAATAGCTGTTGTGTCCATTTTGTATATGATGACTACATATACAAGCGAATGCTCAGAAACACTCTGTTGCCTTCATCTGTTAGTGAAGACCATTTCGCCTATATATTCCATGCATGTTGAAGCGCAGGTTATTATTGTAGACAGAGCCCATATTATGTTCTTTGGGGAATGCGGAAACTATTGATTTTACATGTTTCCTGGCTTTCTCTATCTATGGACAGAAATCAGAAGACCTCTTCCATTTCTGCCTCTGGCATAAGTTAGAAAACATCAAGGTGGTGTCAGGTGAAAATTGCATTAATTCTTTAAATGTATTCTTGATTAGGATTTCCAGCCATTGCCACCACAGGGCACAATTAAGAGGTCTCGATGTTGGGAGTCCATTATGCTTTCAACCAATGGAAGCAATTGCTGAGACTTTAACTCTCTATGGCCAAACCAACTAATATTCACATTAGGCAATCCCAGGTCTCTGTCAATCCTACTTTTTTTGCAAACTCTCTAGCCCAGAACACAAAGCTATGGCCTACAGTCCACACCCTAACCATTTTCAAAGATGGAGTAGGAGCACACAAGAGAAGGCTGATGAAGGCTGCAGTTGAATAAGGCAGTTTTGAAGTGAAAGGCAGTTGAAAATTGAGGGAAGTTAGAATAATCTGAAAGAATTCATTTTATTTGCTGTTCTAAATATGTTGGTGCATGAGGCTATGTAGTAATTTTATGAGAGTAGTAAATAGATTTTGGAATGGCGTTTGAAAAAGAAAAAAAGGTTTTGTGTTTAGATTACGTGTATTATGTGAAAAATTCAACCACATCTTCTGAATTACCTTTATAAGTGAGCATGGTGCTTGCAAAAATTGTTATGAACTTCTGGCCTAGTGGTCCTAAGAGATTTTTTTTAAATTATGGTACCATGGTAGCAGAGCTGCAGGAGAATGGGGTGAAGGGAATAGAAAAGACTAGACTGTGACTTGGTAGTTGTAGTTCTAGTGTAAAATAGATTGAAACAATGATTTGATGTGAAGAGGTTTTTGTATTCAAAGAGGAGTCTATATGGGATTGTTTGATACTAACTTGTAAAATTAATTTTGTATTCCCAGGTGCAGGTGAATCAACGGATATGCCTTTGGATGTACGCAGGTGCCGCGCTTGCTCCTACGGATCTGCCCGTGAAGTTACACAGTAGCTGCGCTGAGCCCCGCGGACAGATCCATGGATCCTCTGAGAATTGGTATGAAACTGGGCTATGTTTTGAGGAGTGTTGGAAAGAGTTCAGCATAGGAGCCAGTCAGGAAATCTTTAGTATAATAAGTTCAATATGAAAGAGAGATTGTTATTCACTTTGTGTCTGAGTAACCTTCAAAGCAAAGTTAAAAGGTTGCCATTAATGTTTGCCCTGTATGAGAAAGGTGTACCATTCTTTTGCTTGGTTTTTACAGATTCTTAGTGAAAAGAAATTCTAACTGATATTGAGAGACAAATATACAAAACAACAAATGTAGTTTAATTGAAAATGGATTCCACAGGGATCATTGTATACAAGGTGAATGAAAGTCAGTAGCAAGTTCATAACAAGTAAACAGGAATATGCAAAATACCTAAGCAATAACAGTAAGGAAAACTGGAATAATTAGCAAAGGAAGGTTACAGTTTCATTTTAGCGAAAGAAACTGAACTGTTTGGTAGGCTATAGGTAGGGATCACAGCAGGACACTTTGTTATTGAGAGCTCAAATATATTCTTGTCAGTTTAAGTGAGTTACATATGGACTTGCAGTCAGTTAAGTCAACATACATATGTATTCTAACATGAATACTGCGACTTATATTGCTATATTGGAGAAGAATAGCGCCAGTGACGCAGCTGGTGAGAAACTAAGAGGAGTGCTTATATTTTCATGCATACACCCACATTTACCCTTATTTTACAATGGTATTGCAACCACTCGCATAGGCAGTTATATGTCCTACTACCTATCATATTTCCTCAATATCTAGAGGGATACTTATAGAGTTACTTATGCACTAAGTGAATTATGTAGCTAATAGTAACATAAGATACTGAGTTATCCATACAAGTACCACTTTCAATATACCTCACTTCTTGTACTGTAGCTTGGGAGTGTGCACCTTCAGTGCCAGATTGATTTAGTTATGAATGATTAAAGTGTTTTTCTACTGCAGAAAGTTCAGTACTGAGCAAGTCTGTAAGTAGGTCATAGAGCAGGCTGCTTTGTGGTTTAAACATTAAACATGTCCTTTAAATTTTGAGTTAGTTACATTACACTTCCAGACTGTTTTGCTCATTTATATACCTATGCTGCAAATGATATTCTTATTAACAAAAGGATAGAGCTAGTGAGACTTGCAATAGTCAGTGAAAGGTTTGCTTACCCATTCACCCACATACCCAGACAACAGTTCTGTTTACAGCACTATTGCAGCTAGTTGTATGCATAGCTACCATTTATTTTACCATTTAATAACCTTAGGTACACATAGTTACATATCCCTGCACTCACTATATTTGCTTAACTCTCTGGTGGGACACTGATAGAGGACTTGATATACTGAGGCAGAAATGCAGTGAAGTACTGAATGAACCTACTCATGCATCTACAGAAGTATTACTTTAAAGATAGTTGAGACCTACTACTACAGAGGGTCAGTGTTTAGATTTACTGTTATCTCCAGTTGCCATTGGAAAGGCTGGTTGATCATTCTTAGAGTAACATTTTACTACACAAAACAAAGCACTGAGCTAGGCTGCATTTAGGTGATAGAGGGGGATTGTCATGATAAGCTAAAGAACAATAAAATGTCAGCTAGCGTAATTTATAATACATTAGAGTTGGTATCTATCACACAAGAACTTGAGCAATTAAATGTTTATGAATCAATTCGAATGCACACTGCCCATTCATTTCAAGAAATAATTTGAAAGGAGCCTAAAACAGGAAAACTACCACCAACAGAACTACAAAAAGGACTTAAGGGAAGAGTTATCTATTTACTTTTAGATTTGACTTTTTTGTTGCCACTGTGGGTGTTGAGAGAGACATAGATGAGCAACTGAGTATTCTAGTAAATGGACTGCCTATGAAAAGTAAAACAACCTGGCAAGAGCTAGTGGATGTGAACAAAGTTAAAAAGCCAAATTATACTTGAAAGAAAATAATGCTTTTGACAGAAATATGAAAATTGTTGAATATGTCAATTGTATTTATGATGAACCCCTACAATCAAGTGGGCAAATAAAAAAAGTGGAAAAGGAAATGTCAGGAGAAATGTTTGACCACTACAGTTTACATCCTCAAAATTCAAAAAAAGTTGTTGGGTATGCCATTGATTTGTTTCAAATGAAACAAGTTATAAGGAGCCCCAAAGAGTGTGTAAAAAAATGTTTAGAGGCCCACTGCTTTCCACGGCTATTTTCCATAGGAGTAGGCATCCAGTACAATGATCGACGTGTACAAACACCAGCAGCTGAATAAAGTTCAACAAGACTATATTCATAGGACCCTAGGCTTTCACTGTGTTATCTTATGTTTTGGTACCTGAATTTGTAACACGCACAGCTACTCATGAGTGTCCCGGCGCGATGCCTAGCGGGGTGTGAAAAGTGAGATGCAAGAAAATAGATGTGTTTTCAGTTTCCTCTTAGAGGCCTCTGGGTCCTGGATAGTACGCAGAGCAAGAGGAAGGACATTCCAGGCAACATCAACCTTCACCACAAAGGAGCTGCCCCCTAGCCTCTGAAATATAAAATGAGGAACCTGAGCAAAGCATAGGGATGAGGAATGCAGGGATCGCGCAGGAACATAACAGGAAAAACGTCTCTGCAGGTAGAGAGGACCGCAGCCATAAAGAGCACGGTGGGCCAGAACTAGTGATTTAAATTTAACTCTATCTACCACGGGGAGCCAGTGGAGAGATCGTAGCTGATGACGAACACTGTTCCTAGCCGAAATGCCCAATAGGAGTCTGGCTGCCGTATTTTGAACCACCTGTAGCATCTTCAACAGGTAGCCCGGAATGCCTGCATAAAGGGCATTGGCATAATCCAGCTGTGACAGAATCAGTGCACAAGTGACAGTTTTCCTCACCGCCTGCGGTAAAAGGGGGAAAATTCTTCTGAGAGTTTTAAGCAGGCCGAAACAACAGCCAGCCAACTTCTTAATTTGTGTCGAGAAAGAGAGACTCTCATCAAACCATATCCCCAGATTTTTAGCCGGCTTCCCTGTGGAGGTAGGCAATGGGAACTCAGGAGGCCAGAGCTGCTCTGTAAAATTAGGGGGGAATTCACCAAATAGCAAGATCTCGGACTTCTCTTCATTGCACTTAAGCTAGGCCTCCGCCAGCCATTTGAAAATAGAGGATAAGCAATGTTGAACCAGTAGGACAGAGTCCGCTTCTGTGTTCAGGTAAAAAGTTGCTGGGTGTCGTCAGCATAAGCCATCACCTTGGCCCCCAACTCCTCCGCCAGATATATCAGATGAGTGACATGGATATTAAAAAGAAGGGGGCTAAGAGAGGATCCCTGGGGGACTCCCGTTGTCACTGACTGAGGGGAGGAGGAGGACGGTGGGAACTAAATCTGCTCAACCTGTCCCTCCACAAAGGACCTGAGCCAGCCCCAAACAGCACCCGACACACCGATCTTGGCCAATCACGCCAGGATAAGTGAGTGCGAGACGATAGGTCTAGCAAAATTAATGCAGCTCTCTCGCCGGCTTCCAAACACTCACGAATGGCCTCCAACACCTCAACCAGAACTGATTCTGTACTGTGAGACGCCCGAAACCCTGATTGGGCTGGATGCAAGAGCACCTCCCTTTCCACAAATTATGTGAGCTGTTTATTAACCACCTTCTCACACACCCTAGCCAAAGCAGGAAGGAGGGAGATAGAGCGGTAGTTCCCTGGGCTAAGGGGGTCCAACAACGGCTTTTTTTAGAAGTAGCAAGATCTTAGCCTGCTTACAAGCCTGTGGTACAACCGCTTTCTGGAGAGACATGTTAATGATGGTATACACTTCTGTGTTCGCAACCACTGCCACCGTTGCCAATAGCCTAGCAGGACAGGGGTCCGAGGGCGAATTCTTAAGACCCTTGAGAATTTTAAGGGATTCCAGTGGGTCGACTGGCCTAAATACAGACAGAGAATGAGCAGGGTCAGCAGATTGACACTCCAAAGATGCCTCAATTCTGACGTCACAGGGAGTGAATGCCGCCTGAATAGTCTGGATCTTAGCCCTGAAGCAGCAAGAAAGAGTGTTGCACCAGGTAGGTGAAGATGACAACACACTAGCTTGGGCCAGAGGGGACGTGAACTCTGAACGATAGCAAATATTTCTTTAGAGTTGTTACTGGCTGATTCAATATGGGCTGAGTAGAATTGCCCTTTAGCCAGCGTAATGGCTGCACAGTATATTTTTTGCTTATCTCTGAGCTTCTGCTTGGCTGCCGGGCAATATCCGCCCCTGCGCCAGGCCCGCTCAAGGGTCTTACATTCATGCTTCAAGGCTTTAAGGGTCGAGTTAAACCAGGGTTTGGATGGGCATTCCCTAGCCAACCTAGTGGGCCGTTGTGGGACCACCATGGCAACTGCGTCAGAAACCCAACTACTGAACCCAACCAGGCGCTCCTCAAGCTCCCCTACCAGAATAGGCCTAGAAGTTTCCAAGGCCAGATTGAGTTGAAGTGGGTCAATTTTTCCAAAGGCTGGTTTGATGCATGAAGGCGCTAAAAGCTCAGCATTAGACACTTCCCACGAAAAGTAGGTTATGAAATGATTCGACCAAGTGACCGTGCAAGGATCCCTTAATAAAATAGGGAAGTTGGTAAAAATAGGGTCAAGTATATGTCCGGCTTGATGAGTGGGAAGGCTGACATGCTGATCAAGTTAAGCCAAGTGTGTAATGTCCAGCAAGTCATGCGCATCCTTAATATCCGCTTGATCCAGATGGGTATTAAGATCACCCAGGACCATATAGTGAGCAAATCTAACCGCCCTGGAGATTACAGCGTCTCCCCAAGCCTGGAGAAAATGTCCCACTGGGCCTGTCGGCCTGTAGATCAAAAAGCCACCTAGGGTAAAATGGGCTGAGAAGCGAATGCTGAAGTCAAGAGCCTCGCAGCCTCCCCACGAAGTGGCATCCCCACTACGAAGATCCCACTTGTTCTTATAAATATTAGCAACACCACCCCCTCTCCCCTCCGGGCGGTTGGCTCTAGAGATCTTATAACCCACAGGTGTGGCAAAAGTGACAATCAGATCTGACGTGGAATCCAGCCAGGTTTCAGTCAAGAACAGCAGATCAGGTGAGCTGTCCTCTAGAAGGTCAAAGACATCTGAATGGTGTTTCCTAAGAGAGCGAGAATTAATCATGGCTGCCCGAATTGGAGGGGCCCTATTCAGCTCTCCAGGGGGACTGCCATTTTTATGCGAAAGAGCAAGCCCAGCTTAAACCCACAGGATTGACAGACATGTTTTGGCACTTCAGCCACATCCCAGTTACCAAGATGACAGCGAGTAGTGGAACAAGGGCCCGTAAAGCGGCCCCAGTATAACTCCATCTGATCTCAGGAGAGTTGCGGGCAGCATAGCTGGTGCTGGCTGCTTCCGGGACCCTGACTGGATCAAACGGGCTTGCCTTAGGCGCGCCTTCTGCACGCCAGCGGGGCGTTTGCACACGCGCGTTTGCGCAGCGCGCATTTAAATATCCCCGTGTGCCAGAAGAACTAGAAAGCCAACTCCCGAAAATGGCGGTTCTTCGTGGCACCACGGGTAACCAGGAAGTGTGCAACAGCAGCAAGCAGCTTCCGTTCAAAGCAGAAGGGAACAAGGTAAAATAAGTACAAAACAGGGATTTAAAACTTTAAAATGGAGTTATGAGGACTGTGGTCTGTAGTCTAAGCAAACTCAGCAAAATAGCAGCATTGAGGTCAATCAAATACGTAGCGGCAAGTAGAAAACTCCTAAGGCGCTCACCTCCGCGCAGCGAGCATTTAAATATCCCCGTGTGCCAGATGAACTAGAAAGGCAACTCCCGAAAATGGCGGTTCTTCGTGGCACCACGGGTAACCAGGAAGTGTGCAACAGCAGCAAGCAGCTTTTGTTCAAAGAGGAAGGGAACAAGGTAAAATAAGTGCAAAACAAGAGTTTACAATTTTAAAATGCAGGTATGAGGACTGTGGTCTGTATTCTGTGCAAACTCAGCAAAATTGCAGCATTAAGGTCAATTAAATACGTAGCGGCAAGCAGAGAACCCCTAAGGCTGTGTATCCCATATATATTCCACTTGTTATTTAAGAGTGACTTGTCAGGATTGTGTTATGCTGTAAACCATATTTTAATGACTGGGGATAATCTGCAAAATGTTTCTGTAAGGGAGTTTGTTGATAAAATGCAAGGTAAGGATGAAAATCTGAAGCATAACAATCAATTTGATAGCATGTGTATGTGGAACGAATGAATACTGGTATCTTCATCATGGAGAACTTAAAATGTAAGCTTCAACATTTAGGTGCACCTACTTGGTTTGTGACACTTAGTTGCATGGAGTATTATTGGGATAATTTACTACAAATCCTGAGAGTACCAAAATCTAACATTAAGGATATTGATTTGAAAACAGCAGGAGAAATGTGTTATTTGGATCCTGTTAAACACAAAAAGGGTATGCAGTTCCTGGAGGAATTGAATATTTTGTGTATCCAGACAGAGAGGGGAATTCCTCTTGTCGGAATTAGGACCCTCACACACCCAGCCAGCTAGGTGTCATGCTTCATCATTGGGTCTGCTCCTCATCAGGTCGGCGCTGCAATACCCGAAGGGCACCCATGAAGGGGCTCTTTGGCGGAGATCTTTTTTTCCTTGCCGTAAGGTGCAGTGCGTGTGAGGGGCCTAGTGTGTGTAGATGTAAAGGATGGTGAGGTTAAAATAGGAGTTAAGGGTCCAATCAAAACAATTTTAATGAGTATGCCCCCTCTCCTAATTAAAATAAGGTGTGGCGCGCCTCTGTAGTCAAGTTTACAGACTGCCGCGTTAAAAGGTCAACATGTTTCTTGCCAAAATGTCCACTGGATGGCAATTCTTCAGGACCAGTATCAGTTTCTATCTACACTATCAATCATGGTCAATTGTTGTGAAAGTGAGAGACCACATACAGCACCCTAAAAAGTGGTACCTGTCACTCTAGAAAGACAACTCTATTAGAATCAAAAGTTAACGTCAGTGTATCTCAGCAGGTGACAACACTGTATTGACTAATGCCGTGCTCCGCCATTTGCACAGAGAAGACACGGCATTAGTCATTACGGTGTTGTCACCTGCTGAGATACACTGACGTTAACTTGTGACTCTAATAGATCTCCGCCAAAGAGCCTCTTCATGTGAGCCAGTCGGGTATTGCAGCGCCGACCTGATGAGGAGCAGATCCAATGATGAAGCATGACACCTAGCTGGCTGGGTGTGTGAGGGTCCTAATCCCGACAAGAGAAATTCCCCTCTCTGTCCGGATACACAACCTGTTCAATTCCTTCAGGAACTGTATACCCTTTTTGTGTTTAAGTGTTGCTGGGCATGTATGCTAGACCTGTTACAAAAAGCCCTTAGTTCCCCCTCTTAGTAGACACTTCTTTGGATCCTGCTAATGTATGTAGGTATTTTAATCACAAGTTTCAAGCCATGCTGGCTTTGCTTATAGTAAAACAATTTGTCCTCTTGTAGAAGTTCCAGATTGTTTTGGGTGAAAAGAATACCGGGCCAGAGATGCTCCTCATATATACATGCTATTATGGATAAAGGATGCGCCTAAATTTGGAACTGATACTGAGGATTATTTACTGTCTTTTATAGAACAGTATGCTACCTACACCGACCCCAGATGAGAGTAGTAACAAAACCATAAGATAACAAGTTCGATGGTTACAAACACACAGATGTGGAATATATTGTAGCCGAAAATATACATGTAACATATGTTGAATACTAAGGGTGGGCGACAATTTCCGTTTTGCTCGCGGAAATTGCGAAAATTCAACATTTTCACGTTCCGCGTGGAACGCAAAAATGTCGAAACTTCTGCGATCCGCGAAGGAACGGAAATTCTCGCCCACCCTTACTTGTGACCACCGTGATTATCTTCGATGTGGCCACTACTGTAATCATTTTCTAAGTTATTACTAGCTCAGGACTATTTTTATCGATGAAAAGCAGCTATTGTTATATAATTTGGTGACCCAATTACTAGCACTAGCTCAGCACTCAGTCATTCATTCCCCTGTTTGTTTAATAGAAAAAGTTCAAATCCTAAATCTTTCGCAGATAAATCAGATCTCCAACTGTACACATTTCAGATCTCTTCTCAAGAGACGTTTTTAGGTTATTGGGTCACAATATGCTCACAGACACGGAGCACCCTCATGTGCAATAACATCGGGAAGAGTGGTAACATCTTCCTACATTTCAGAAATACACAACAGGTTTGTGAAAAGCATCTCTCTAAGTACCTAGAAGCAGCTCAGATATTAGAATTTGTGCTAGATAAACCTCAATAAATAAATACATGAGTAAATACGTTAGCAACCAAAAATATATATATTTTTTAAATGTTTGAAAAAAAATCCTTTATTAATCGTGCCAAGCAGGAGCTTAAATAATATCCTCACGGGATCATTGACAAACCACACTGATGCATCAAAGGCTGCAGGAGGAAGCATGGTGCACACAGTTGGGTTTGGCAATCAACACTAAACTTCTTAAGACAAAGATTTCATGGGCTAATCTTTTTATCACGTATGGCAGATTTAGAGGGTCCCGTGTATGCAGGGTCGTAATGGAAATTTCACACATCAGCAGCTTTCCGGTTGGAGACCCCCCAAACAGAAACCCCGGGTGTTGTGTGAATCAAAAACAAATAACCCTGACAATGTTATGAACTTTGCTCCTCCTGCAATCTTTTCAGTGCCTTTGTTATCTGTTTCCTCCTAGTTTCCCTGCACTTGTGGCTTACCTCACACAAAGACTATGTTGCTGGATGGGACATACGGTGAGTCAGATGCAAACAGCCTGGCTGGTGGTTACACACTGAACCAGATTATAAGTGACGATGTGGAGAGACATGACAAGATTGTGGTGCACATGGGGGTGAACAACGAATCCAATTCGGCGCGCAAGAGGAGACTGAAAGGCCCCATGGGCCTGCGAATCATGCAGAACACTCATGCTATCGATAACTACCCAAGATTAATTTTTCCAGCCTCATATATATTTTTTAATTTGATATACTGGTGTGTTTTTTGCTAGAAATGAAGAAAAGACTGAGCAACACAGTACATTTTGAGAACTCGCTTGTTGTTTTACTGACATTTTAGATGGTCGAATTGCAATCCAAGCCTTCTCTTCAGAAGAGCCATGAAGCGCACAAACTTTAGTTGCTAGAAAAGGCTTTATAATTCAGGCTCTACCTGGCATTTTCCTTTCACTTTTTGGTCGTATACAGTTTCTGACTCTTACGGAAGTGCTTCCTTCATGTTGTTCTATATAGTGTAGCACGGGTTTCATTGATCAAACTTTGCAGAAACCGTGTGTAGCTTCCGTTGCTGTGTTGAGTTGACTAGAGGTATTGCACAAAACGGTGGCATCTTCTTGAATAAATATGCTGGGCAGGATTCATTCTGGCACGATGCTCCTGTCACAAAAATGAAACCTCAACAGAAAGCACTTACTTATACTGAATTTGACCTTCAACTCGGGCACCTGCTTTATTTATATCTGTAATTCTTACAGATATAAATAAAGCAGGTGCCCGAGTTGAAGGTTAAATTCAGTAACGCATTATTCAGCACAAAATCTCCGTGATCACGCGAAATTTCGCGTGATCGTGGAGATTTTCTGCCGTTTCGCGATATTTTGCGAAAGGCACTTTCGCAAATTCCGCCCACCCTTATTGAATACCTACTTTCCAAGAAGAAGTGCCTTTCTCGAAAATATGTGTCTATATGCATAGGTATAGGTACAGAAACAATGTGATGGAACACATTGAAGGAGTCCAATATGCTGTATCTGATTGCAACAGTTGTTTGGTTTGGCATGCAAAAGGTAACTTAATAAATCAATTGTCAAACTGCTGCGAAAAAAGAATTCTTCTACTTAGCGCCTCTCTAGCTATTCAAACCTTGACGTTGTGAAACAGAGTTACTTGGAAAATATTACTGCCACAAAGACTCTTTTAATGCTGTAAAAGACTGGGGGGGGTTTGGGGGCAGCGCGGTGGCGCTGTGCTCATGACGGAGCCACTCCGTCATGAGCCATGGTTGAGCTGTGCTCATGATGGAGTGGTTCCGTCATGACTCCGCCCACTGCGCTAATCGCCCGCACAGGCGGGGAATCAGCGCAGCGTGGGAGGAGCGGCGGCCAACGGCCGCAGCATGACGGAACCACTCCGTCATGAGCACACGGCACCCGTGGCTCATGACGGAGTGGCTCCGTCATGAGCGCTGAAGGAGTTAATGTCCAATATTAACAAATTACCTCAAAATGTTAAATGAAATTGAACAAGAGGAGACAATTTCTACTGAGATAGAAAAGGATAGTTTCCAAAGCAGCCAGAGTTGTACAGCTCTCAGTCAAGATCCTCTTGAAGAGCCAATAATTAAAAGTGAAGCTGCCATATCAATGAATCAGGTACAGACAGCAATGCAATAAGAAAATGTTGACATGGAACAGTTAGTGCACCAACTCATTGATGAGCAGAAGGAAATATATGGAAGTGTAAGCAAAAATAGACCATAGATTCCTCTGTGAAAACAATGGGCCCGATTCACAGAATTAACTTAAGACAAAATCCTAAACTTACTACTTTTGGTATTCACAGAATGCACTTACTACTTTTGGTATTCACAGAATGCACTTACTACTTTTGGTATTCACAGAATGGATTTACGTCTACTAACTTTACATCCGCACTCGGGTCGGAAATTCCGGCCCGGAGGCAGAGCTTCCTGGCCGGAGGCGGGGCTTCCGGGCCGGAGGCGGAGCTTCCGGCCCGGAGGTGGAGATTTTGGCCATGGGTAAATCTCCGCCACTGGCCGGAATCCCCACCTCCGGGCTAGAAGCTCCGCCTCCGGCCCGGAAGCCCCGCCTCCGGCCGGGAAGCCCCGCCTCTGGGCCGGAAGCCCCGCCTCCGGGCCGAAAGCTCCACCTCCGGGCCAGAAGCTCTGCCTCCAGGCCGGAATTTCCGGCCCGAGTGCGGACGTAAAGTTAGTAGTCGTAAATTCATTCTGTGAATACCAAAAGTAGTAAGAACATTCTGTGAATACCAAAAGAAGAAAGAACATTCTGTGAATACCAAAAGTAGTAAGTTCAGGATTTTGTCTCAAGTTAATTCTGTGAATCGGGCCCCATAAACGTAAATGTTCAAGTTTTAAGCTATTCTTTTCTATGTTAGCAGACAAGCTGGGACTCGGAAATTCTTTTTAAGCCAAGTTCTAACCACTTAGCAACAGAGGACTAAAGAGTCCATTTTGTCTGTGTGTAGTAACAGCTCCTTCTGGGTTAGCTGCACACAACATCAAAGGAATTACATTGCATTGTCTACTTATGCTATCTATTGAACACACTAATAAACTAGAATACCAAAAGCTATCTGGTGAAGCTTTCCACAAAGTTTCTTGAGTTTTGAAGAAAGTCAACCTTTTGATCATTGATGAGGGAGCACGGTCTTGATGGAGCAAGGGTTCGCAAGAAAGAAACCCGCTTGAATGAAGTACCCCTGTAATACATACTAACTTTAAGTAGAAAATAAAACTAACATGCAGCTACACACCACACATGGGGAATTTGCTTTACAATATGCATGGAAATAATTTTAACAGTACGGAAATAACCAAGTCTGTAATAATATTGTGTGTAGAACGTGTTATGAATGTGTTGCTTGGCATATCGCATGTACATGGAGAGAAATGCATGACGTGAGTTGCTTTGTCATGAATAATTAATGTTGCTTTTTGCATATGCTATGCTATGATAACTGTTAACATGGATTAGAGTTATGGTATGTGGTTAACAGTGAAGATTCCATGATCACATTATTAATGAATGTTTGCTTTCTGTTCTTTTAGTAAATGGATGAGTCTCCATTTTAAGTTTTTAGCCGAACAGTGATGAGTGAAGCTTCTAAACCACGTGACTAAATAGCCAAGATGCTGAACAAGCTGAAAGAGCATGGCACGGTGAAGGACATGACGCTTGACATGCAGCCAACTCCAGTGAACCCTGTGTAAAAATTCACAAAATGTTAACTGTATTAAAATTGTCTTTAACTCGATGCAATTACCTCATGAGAGAATAGGGATGCATAATGAGTATGTGGGAACGAATAAATGGACAATGGGGTAGTCAAAGGGAGCATGACTTAATGATAGAGTGATCATCCGCCCCACGTTTTGACCAATCCTGTAGCTAGAAAGGGTGATTTAGCAACTTTAGTGGGATGGAATCTGTATGATAAGGGTATAAAGAATAGATTTGGGGCAGAGTTGGAAGCAAGGGCGTACGGAGAGAAAGGGTGCACGGCTGATTGGCGGGTTGCAGAGAGACCTAGCTGTTCCAGTACTATCCTTATCCTGATCTTTGAGTCTTTGATCCCTGACTCTATGTTTGAGGGTCCCCTGCCGCTATCTAGGCCTGGGTGGTGGTTTTCCTTGTTCTTATTTTTTGGGTTGGTATCTTTGATATTTCGATGCTATAATCCATGTTCTTTTGTCTCTTCATCTATCTTTCTCATATTGAGATTTTATTATGCACATGTCTGATGTCTCTTCATCTATCCCCTCCATGCAACTTATGTTATCTCGAGATTGATTATTTGTAGACAGTTTAGAGTGTATTTTCTCTCATGAGGTATTTTTCTAAGACTAATGCATTTGAGTTAGATACATTTAACAAATTGCAAACAATGAGTCTGTGATTATTTTTGTCCGCTTATTATTTGAGTGACTCTTACCTTCAATATTTCAACTAATTGGTCCATCGACCAAGAAGATGGAAATTTGAACAAAAACATTTTATTTTGTAGAATATGAACTATTTAAAATTTTAGGTATTGAATATGAAATGGTAAGATATTCGTTAACTTGACACCAGCGCAACAGGGACTTGAGTATATGTGAATGGGCCAAAGTAAATTAAATAATTGAGTGTTCGTCACTATCCAAATTTATTGGGTCTGCGCTGGATCAGTTTCTTGGTAGCAGAGTTATGGTTTGATTATTGATTAATTAGGTAATGGTTATTGAATATTCAATATATGTATAAATGTAAAGAGCTAGTGTCTTCGTTTACATGTTGTCCAGAAGTACATGTACAAGAGGTGCTTGAGGAATCCCGGGAAGGAATTGGAAGAGTGTTTTAAAGAAATCACACTGCAGAAGTACTTTGTCTGTTGTGATAATACTGAAAAGCTAGGTAGGACTGTTGGTATTATGTTTAGGGAAATTTCCGTGTGAGAGGAAAGTTTGTAATAGTGAAGTGTTACCGTTTTTGAAACTCTGGTAAGGGAAGCCGAGAACAGTAACAGGATATCCCTCTTTGCATGTCAAGAGGCCCTCTTGTGATACCTCAGTGCGATCTTGAGAGGAGTGGATAGGTTATTCCGGAGCTTGACAGAGAAGTAAGATAACGCAGGTCGTTATTATTACTTGCAGTGTAAGAAAATCTCTTTGAAAAGTGAAGACTATCTCTTTATTTAGTAGAGCAAAGAAAGGTAGCATTGTCTTTTTATGTTGTTACTAAAAAAAATTGATTATGATAAAATTCAGAAAAATATTGCAGCAAACCTTTTGTAAAGGGAGGGTCTGTAGTAGGAGTGATATTGATGTCACGAGGTGCCACCCTGGTATTGGAGAATACAGCGGGTGTTTCTGGAAGCACAGATTTTAAAGGGAGGTTCAGCAGCCGGAGTAATACTGACGTCACAAAGTGCAGCGCTGGCATTGGTCAGACCGCGGAGTTGAGTCGAGTGTTGATTGGGTGACTAGTGCGAGACTCGCTGACATTGGACAAGACTAAAAATACGTAGGTTATTGAAATTGGTTAGTTGGTATGAGATGCGTTGGGATAGGATAAAAGTTGCCGACTGGGAAAAGGAAATTATGAACAGGTTTTTGTATTTTGATTGAGTAGTAAATTGCTGATTGAATAGTCTGAAGATGGGTTTGTGGAAAAAACAAAAGAATCTGTTTAATAAGGGCAGGCCGATTGTGACAAAGAAGGGAATTCCTATTCCACACCCGAAAACACCCTCATCTTATATGATGATGGAGCGGGGATATCATATGTGTGTATGGTTAGAAAACTGGATGAAATATACAAAGGATGATGGAGAGTTAGCCTTTCCTGAGTTCGGTACGTTTAACGTAAGGATCCTACAAAATTTGAGAAACAAAATGAATTCCTTGGAGCCAAATCGTAGACTCACACCGTATGGAGCATTGGAAGAGTGGGAAGCAGAAGCATTTGAGAGAGAGAAGGATAGAGGAGGTAGAAGGAATAGGAGATTTTTCACAGGTTAATCATTTGAGAGGCGAGAGGATCAGATGAAAAGATGGAGAAAAGCTGTAGTTACTGCAGGTTTATACCCAGTCCTGACAGTAGAGAGTCAAAAAGGAGCTAAATGTAAGGAAAAACTGAAAAATCTAGAGGTGTCTAGAGAAGGTTTGGATGAAAGCGATGATGAGTTATTAGAAGAACAAATGATAAAGAGACCTCTGCCCTATGAAGAAAGTTCAGGGTGGTTGCGTCCAAGTGCTCCACTGACAGTAAACGTAAGCCCATTAACTTCACAAGTCACTGATTTAGCTAAACAAATCAGAGAGAATGAAGTTAGTCTGTTGAATACGGCTAGAATAGAACAAATACAGAAATTACATCGAGTACATTTGAATGCAGAAGCCCTGACAGTACCTGTGACTTTTGGTCCAGTGAGCCCGCTAATTGAGGAAAACTTAAATTTATAGAAAATACCTACCTTAGCAGTCCCAGGAAGTAGCGTTAGGAGTAACATAGTGAATAACGAGAGCCAAAGTGGACAAAATAACACCTTGTTGGATCTACCGGTCGGAGATCTAATGACTGAAACCCCAAGTAGAAGCACTCAATTAGAGCTGAGGAAACTGGAACAAATAATAACTCCAATAGCTGGGAGTTCGATGGGTCCCTCCCCAGAAGAGCTCAGTAATTGGGTTAAGGAGTTAACTAAAACTGATATACAGCCTAAAAGTGTGAATGTGAGTCAATTAAAGTAGATTTGGAAGAAATGATTATCGGAATGATAAGCCCAGATAGATTGGGGACTTATAATGATGAAGAGTTGTTGTTTTTGTGCAAAAGTATTACTTGGAAAGCAAAGAACCTCCATGAGAAATTGTCAGAAGTGGCGAGTGAATTTGGTGTTGAGATTGAAAAATCAAAAGTGTTACAGAAAACCTACCGCATGCCTTTACTGACAAAGATTTAGAGAGTTTAAATACATTAGGGAGGAGACTGCAGATAAAAGAAATGATTAATATTTTGAAAAAATGGGGAATGATAGAGAAATTGAGAAGTAAATGGGTGAAAAAGAAGGAAGAAGCTAGTGGAAAAGGAACATCCATGTGTCCACTAAAGGAAACTGAACAGGCAGAAAGAGTTTGTCCCATGAGAGAAGTCCCAGGTGGAGGATATGCCCATGTACCTTAGACTAGACAAGAGATATTGTCCTTTACCAATGATTTTCCCAGATTACGAGAGAAACCGATTGAGTGGTATAAGCAAGTGGACAGATTTGTGAAGGTTTCAAAGGTATTATTGAAAGATTTGGATGGTCTATTTGAAATAATGGTTCCTGCTGATTTGTGGACAGAATGTAAGATTACTGTTGATTGGCCAAAAGATGAGTATCCTAGAGATGCAAAAACAGGTGCTGAGGAGGTGATGAAAAAGTATCAAGTCATTACCTTTTTTAAGGGAAAAATCAGTCCAAAGGAAACAGATTAGGTTAAAATTGACAGAACAACCCAAGAGGCTAAAGCGTCAGTTTATGCCTATTATGAGAGGCTGTTACAGGTGTTTAAACAGTATAGTGGGTTTGAGAATATTGGCGATAAGGATATGGGACATTTCGTCTATCGATTTTTATATGGATTAAGACCTGAAATCAGTGCCAGAGCATATGCTGTGCTGGCAAAGCAAATCGATCGTCGAAATTCTAAGATATGGCAAATATTGCAGCAACGACATTGAATCTCGTCTTAAAAAGTTAAAGGAGAAAATGATGTGGGCAAAAGTGAAATTGGCAGAACAACAAGAAACTAATAATGTTACACAAAAACAGGGTCAGGATGGACAGACAAACAGTGACATTCGTGGGAAGTTTAAAATGAGTAAGGAGGAGGCTAAGAAGAAATACCCTTGTCATGCTTGCGGGAAGCTGGAACATTGGAAGAACAAGAGTAGATCTGTACAAAAGGGTAACGGAGTAAATCAAAATTTGAATCCACAGATGCAGAGTGATGTGTCTAGGCAGCAGCAACAGGTAGTTACGCCCCAGTTACAGGTGCCACAACCGCCAATACCTCCCAACGTGAATACTCACATTCAGATGTACAGTGCAAGTTCGGGATTTCAAGGAGAAGAGCAGTTTGGTAAGAATCCAATAGTTACGCAGTATTTGGTGTGATGCAGTGAGCGACAGTTTGATGCGTCGCAGTGACGATGCCTGAGGGGGGAGGAAGAATGTGTACTTGGCACATCTTTAGCGGTAGATCAGTCAGGTCCATTTATTGATGGAAAGGTAGAAGGAATAGATATCATCTTCTTATTGAATACTGGTGCTTAACGTTCCGCTGTGAGAGCAGCGGAAATCCCAAACCTACCCCTCTCAGGAGAAACTATGCAAGTTGTAGGCGTTGCGAAGAAACACATTAGAACTCCTCAATGGCCTGTGCACAGGCCATTGAGTATAATTTGTGGGACGTTTTTGTCCCTCATGAAGGGTTGGAGGTTTTCCGTTTGCCAGTAGCACCACATTGAATTTGGTAATCTGCATAACTTGCAGGACTCTGTGAGGCGCCATCGCATACCGCATTATTAATAACCTGAATTGTTTTTTGTAACATTAGAACTCCTGTCACAACCCCGATAGAAGTTCACATTGGAAGTTTTAAAGACATGCGTCGGTTTGTGGTGTGTGATACCAGTCCGGTAAATGTCCTGGGCAGAGATTTGTTGTGCAAAATAAATTGCACTATTTATTGTACACTGGATGATGTTGCAATAATGACACCGGATGAGGATGTTGAATACAAGATAATGATGGCCCAACGAGAGTCAGAAGTAAGTGAATTATATTCACTACTGACAGAAGAAGATTTGGCAGAAGAGTTAAAAGGTACAGATAGATCAGACGTGTGGGATTTTACAGGAAGAGAGAATGAATTAATGAGAAATGTGGACCCCATTCAAGTGATAGTGAAGGATGGAGCAGTACAAAATGAGTCAGAAGTATTTGCTGGAGTCACACCTGTGATTGCTCAGATGATTGAACAAGAAATGTTGAGCAGTCCTTGTAATTCGCCCATTATCGGAAAATATAGAATAGTACAGGATTTGAGAAAAGTGAATAAAATTGTTGTGCCATGTTGCCCGGTAGTACCAAACCCAGCTGTAATTTTATACCAGACTCCATGTGATGCTGAATGGTATAAAGGCATTGATTTGTGTCAGGCATTCTTTTCTATTCCTTTGCATCCGGATAGCCAATATTTGTTTGCTTTCCGGTTCGGCAATCGTGTTTTGGCATGGTGCCGAGTTCCTCAAGGGTATACCGAAAGTCCCTGGATCTTTAATCAGATTTTGAAGAAATGTTTGGAAACTCTCAAACTGCCTGGACACTCTGTTTTGGTCCAATACATCGATGACCTATTGTTGGCATCAAAGACACGAGAGGCATGTGTAACTGACTCCATTGCTTTACTAAACCATTTAGCTGAAGGAGGACACAAGGTTTCCCCATCAATGTTACAGTACTGTGGACAGGAAGTTCAGTACTTAGGTTATAAGATTGAAAAGGGACTAAGGAAAGGGACCCCTGAGAGAATCAGTATAATCAAGAAAATGTATCCACCCCAAAATCAGAAGGAAGTGAGGATGTTTTTGAGAATGGTTGGATATTGTAGACAGTGGATATGTGGCTTTTCATTGATTGCAAACCCCCTGCAAAGGTTGACAACGCGAAAGGATGTGAAGGATCCAATTGTATTGGATGAAGGGAGTATGGAGTCTTTCAACCGATTGCAAAACAGTCTTTGTCAAGCGCCTGCTTTGGGAATGCCAGATTATTCTAAAGAATTTGCATTGTACTGTTGTGAAAGAGATGGATGTGCGCTTGCGATCCTAACTCAGAAACTTGGAATGGCAAGACGTTCAGTAGCTTATTTTTCCGCTACTTTGGATTCTGTGGCCGCTGCATTACCTGGGTGTTTAAAAGCAGTAGCAGCCACTTGTGTACGCTTGGAACAGAGTGAATCAATTGTGATGGGTTACCCAGTGAATGTCTATGTGCCTCACTCTGTTGAGATACTTCTAACTGGTACTCGGACTCAACATATGACAAATAGTCGGCTGACTAAATATGAGATAAAGATCCTATGTGCTGAAAATGTGAAAGTGGCAAGATGCACTACTGTGAACCCTGCCACATTATTACCAAATTCAACATGTGAAGAGGTGAGAGAAGAAGCAGAACATGATTGTTTGGAAGTGACCGAGCTTTGTACTAAGCCACGCCCAGACATTTCAGATGACCCGCTGGAAGAGTGTGATTGTGAATTGTTTGTAGATGGATCATGTATGAGGATTGCATAGGGTGAATTGTGTGCTGGTTATGCTATCTGTACCTTGACTGGAGCGCGGGAAGCCTCATGTCTAAAAGGTACAAATTCTGCCCAAATTGCAGAGCTGGTCACTCTCACCAGAGCTTGTAAATTGGCAAAGGGTCTAAAAGTAACAATTTTCACTGACAGTCAGTAAGGCTTTGGAGTCGTGCATGACTTTGGTCAATTATGGATGCAAAGAGGATTTATGACCTCCTCTGGCTCACCAATTCAGAATGGGAAAACTGTAAAGGAATAATTGGAAGCTTTACAGTTACCAAAAAGAGTTGCAGTTGTGAAATATGCTGCACACCAATACAGAGACAACAATGTGACCAGGGGTAACAGATACGCAGATCAATTGGCGCGTTACTGTACTCAAAATACCCTGGCCATAAATAGATCGATAGAAAAAGGAAATACCGAATGCCACCTTATGTTCACCACCACATATGAGACTTGAGATGAGGTGAGACAAATGCAGGAAGAAGTTAGTGACAAAGAGAAGGAAGAATGGAAGAGAGCAGGCTGTAGGAAAAATGATGACGAGACCTGGGTATATTATGATAAAAGACCAGTATTGTCAGATTCATTGCTTTCTCACATGGCCAGGATGTACCATGGGCATGCACACATTGGAAGAGACGCCATGGTAAGAATGTTCAAGCAGTCCTGGTACAATCCCAAGTTTAGACTGATCGCTGAAAGTTTTTGCCAAAGGTGTGTTATCTGTCAAAAACAAAATCCAGGAAGGAAGACAGTAGTAAGTTGGGGTGTAATTGGGAGAGCAGGAGGACCTTTCACCCGACTGCTAATCGATTTTACTGAATTGGATCCATGTAAAGGACTAAAGTATGTCTTAGTCATTGTTTGTCTGTTTTCACGCTTGGTGGAAGCCTACACAATGAGAAGGAATGACAGTCTTACCATAGCAAAATTGTTTTTGAGAGAACAATCCCGAGATTTGGTTTTCTAGTCACTTTGGAATCAGATAGAGGATTGCATTTTAATAATGAAATAATTCTAATGATCTGTGCTGCTTTGCAAATTGAACAGAAATTGCATTGTGCCTACAGACCAGAGGCATCTGGCATTGTGGATCAAATTAATGGCACGATAAAGTCAAGATTAGGGAAGGTGTGTGCATCCACAACACTAAAAGGGCCTGATGCTTTGCTCCTGGTGTTGATGAGTCTCAGAAGTGGACCTGACAAAAAGACTGGATGTTGTCGCCACAAGGTGTTGATGGGAAGAGCAATGAGATAAGCATACATACCTGCAAATAAATTGATGAACCTATCTGATGATCATGTGCTGGACTATTGTAGAGGAATGGCTGACCTAGTGCTTTCTATGTCTCGCCAGGTTGGAGGAGATGCCACGCCGACTCAGCGGAATCAAGCACACGACCTGAATCCTGGAGAGTGAGTCCTAGTGAAGAAGCACATGAGGAAGACATGTCTAGAACCCCATGACAACCACAGCAGTGAAGTGTTTGGTTTGCCAAATTGGATTCATGCAAGCCATACCTGTTTAGTCCCAAGTCCAATCGAAAGACCCGAAGAGCAGCAACTGAGAAACAGAAATCTACAACCAGTAGCCGAAGTGTGTGAATCTGAAGAGTCTGGAGTGACAGATTCTGATGAACATTTTGACAATGAACAGCCAAGCACAAGTCGAGTAGAATGGGCACCAGATACTGGGACAGAAGAGACTGCTGTTGAGTCAGAAGAAGGTGAGGCTGCTATTGAACCAGGAGAAGGTAAAACAGCTGATGGGACAGAAGAAACAGCTGAGGTTACAAAGACCATTCCAGAAGAAAATGAGCACACTAAAGAATTAGACGAAGGAGAAATAGCTAGTGAGACAGAATCAAGCGCTGAACCTACAGAGACTGAAATCCAAGTAGGCTAAGAAAAACAGATAGAAATAAGACAAAATAAGAGAATGATGAACAGAACACAGAAGGTGATAAGACAGTGCAGGCAAAGAAACCTAGGAAGGGAGACTGTTGGCTAAGTGGTGCAAGAAGATTGAAATACAGAATAGTAAGAAGAAGATTAAGAAGGAGACCAGAACAAAGCAACAAAACTTTTGAAGTCAGACAGAACAAGCAGATTTAGTGGAAACCAAAAGAAGAAGATCAAAAAGAACAAGAATTCCCTGTAGAAAGTACAAAGCCCCTGAATGGAGTAACGTGATCCTCGAAGAGTTTGAAAGTTTAGGCTTCAGTGATGAACACGAGAGTAGTGATACTGAAAAAGAAGATGAGAACAAATTAAGAACTGTTAAAATCTTAGGTGAAGATTTTTCATTTTTGCCAGAACAAGTTATCTATGGACTCAGAAATTTACAAAGAAGGAGAAGACAAACGCCATTAGATGTAGGATTACACCACCTTTATATATATTTTTTAGTTAAAAAGTTCATTTAGATTTTTTCCCTAGGCCTAACATAGAATAATTGTTAGAATTCTTTTTTTTACCAATTTTTATAGAATACTAAAATGGCAGGAAATTATGTGACTCGACAACCAAAATCTAAACTAAAATGTAGATGTATTACATTTTGCTTATGTAATGTCTTTCTACTAACATTCTTGTGGATCTTATTAATTGTTGTCATACCAATTTTTGATGTGAATAACAAAGGAAATAACACTAATAATGTCTCTAATGAAAGAATGATAGAAGTATCTAAACAGATAATGAAAACTAATGAAAAGCAATCAGGTGGAATTATTTTCCATCATGATGAATCAACTAATGATGTTTCTTTAAATGTGTTTACTAAACTGTTGTATGAGTATACTAACACCATGAATGTGAGCGACTGTTATGTCTGCATGAAAATACCATTGTCTGTTTCTGAGGGTATAACTTACCATCAACTGTCTTTAACATATGCTGTTTCATGTAGTGTACTCAGTAGTCTATTTTACATGGAAGGTAAGTTGAAGTATCAATTATCCAGGAACTAAGCAAAGTAGAAAGTGGGAAACACGCATGTAATATGGGTGGATTTTTTCCATATTTCTAAGCCCTTAGTTCTAGATTATGCTTATAATAATAATTTAAAGTGCAGATTGCATTATGAAGAAAGACTGTTTTTGGATATGGTAGAACATAGAAGAGAAAGTTTACAGAAAAAAGCTGCTAATCAAAAAACACAAGAACCACCTTGGACATTTAGAGAGGGAAAGTATGAAAAGAGTGAAACATATGCTGCAATGTCCTTAGACTGGTCACAGAAAGGGAAGACTTGTTTGTTGAGTGCACAGCCTAATCACAACAATTATTTTATTGGCACTAGTGAATGTGAACATACTTTCTAAATTACTGGAGGTTGGGGATTAAAGGGTGGAACTGATCCTGTTTTCCCTGGGATATATTATGTGTGTGGAAGGAAAGCCTATTACAGGTTACCTGCCCACTGGTATGGGAGTTATTACCTTGGAATTGTCTTCCCAAAGGACTATCATATAGACACAAGAGATTATATATTGTCAATGAAATAAAGCAAGTATTAACACGTAAAAGGAGAGCACGTTTTTCTGAAATAATAGGTGATTTATTTTCTGCACTGATACCCTTAGTTCTGAATTCCCATAAAATTGGAAAATTGTCTACAATAGTTGATTGGTTATCAACAGATTCTGCTGGTGGATTTTTAATGATTGACACCGAAAGGGTGGCAATAAGGTCAATGGTTTTACAAAATAGACTTCCCTTGACATTATCTTGGCAAAGGAGGGTGGAGTCTGTGGAAAGTTGAAAATTCAACACTGTTGTATCTATAGCCCTGATAATAGCAAAGGGATAGAAGGATATATTAGAAACATTACTAAGTTGCATAAAGATTTAACAGAACTGGAGGTTGACGGTGTTTGGGAGAAAGTTAATAAGAGTATTACAGCTGTGGGAAATTGGTTTTCAACATTTTGGAAAAGTCTTTTGGGAAAGATAGTGATGCCAGTACTCTCAATAGCAGTAATAATTTTAATAAATATAATGGCATATAAATGTTGTAAGTGCATGAAAGAAAGAAACATTTTATCAGATAAAAAGAATAAAAAGAGAGGAATAAAGAGAAAAAGAGATGAAATAGATCTAGAGATAAATGAAGAGTATTATGATATAATGAAAAAGTCTAAAGGGATTATTACGATGGCGGCACCGCAACGGAACACAGGACCGAACGCCGAAGTTGTGGCAGTCCCGCGAGGCATATTACGATGCGCCCGCCACTTTAACATTGCGGCGGGCGGTGCTGTAAGCAGTACCCGCCGCAATGTTAAAGCCCATGTTGTGCATTGCCATGCACAACGTGACAGCCACATTGTGCATGGCAATGATGGGGGTACCATGGGTACCCCCCAATGCAGCCACCCACACCTCCACCCCCCAGGGGCCTGCAATGGGCCCCACGGTGATTTCCCACATGCCTTTCCATGGCGGAGTCTCCGCCATGGAAAGGCATCCATCCTAATATGGATGCAGGCACCGCCACCATTACCTGTGCCTTTTCTGCCCGGCCAGCAATCCGACCGCCGTGGTGCCCCTTGCTATACTAATATGGCAGGGGGTGAAAATAGGTCATTTAGCAGGCGGATCACCACCGACGGCCCCTAAATGAGAGTGCCATAACAGGAGAGAAAGATACTAAACTTTAGATAAAATGAAAGGTGGCACTCTGTTTGGTGAGTATTTATGATAGCTTCAAAAGCCATCAGAGGGGGGAATTGATGGAGCGGGGGTTCGCAAAAAAGAAACCCGCTTGAATCAAGTACCCCTGTAATACGTACTAACTTTAAGTAGAAAATAGAACTAACATCCAGCTACACACCACACATGGGGAATTTGCCTCGCAATATGCATGGAATTATTTTAATACTATGTAAATAACCAAGTCTGTAATAATATTGTGTTATGAATGTGTTGCATGGCATATCGCATGTATATGTAGAGAAATGCATGACGTGAGTTGCTTTGGCATGAATAATTAATGCTGCTTTTTGCCTATGCTATGCTAGGATAACTGTTAACATGGATTAGAGTTATGGTGGGCGGTTAACAGTGGGGATTCCTTTATCACAATATTAATGAATGTTTGCTTTCCATTCTTTTAGTAAATTGACGAGTCTCCATTTTAAGTTAAGTTAGCCGAACTGTGATGAGTGAAACTTGCAGCGTGCCTAAACCACGTGACTACATTGCCAAGATGCTGAACAAGCTGAAAGAGCATGGCACGGTGAAGGACATGACGCTTGACATGCGGCCAACTCCAGTGAACCCTGTGTGAAAATTCACAAAATGTTAACTGTATTAAAATTGTCCCTAACTTGATACATTTACCTCATGAGAGAATAGGGATGCATAATGAATATGTGGGAACAAATAAACGGACAATGGGGTAGTCAAAGGGAGCATGACTTAATGATAGAGTGATCATCCGCCCCACGTTTTGACCAATCCTGTAGTTAGAAAGGGTGATTTAGCAACTTTAGTTGGATGGAATCTGTAAGGTAAGGGTATAAAGACTAGGTGATTTCAGGGCGGGGTTGGAAGTGAGGGCGGCAGATGCGGCTGCTGCATTAGGCGTAAGGAGAGAAAGGGTGCGCGGCTGATTGTCGGGTTGCAGAGAGGCCTAGCTGTTCCGGTCCTATCCTTATCCTGATCTTTGAGTCTTTGATCCCTGTTTCTTTGTTTGGGGGTCCCCTGCCGCTACCTAGGCCTGGGTGGTGGTTTTCCTCATTCGTATTCTTTGGGTTGGTATCTTTGATATTTCAAAGCTATAATCCATGTTCTTTTGTCTCTTCATCTACCTTTCTCATATCGAGATTTTATTATGCACATGTCTGATGTCTCTTCATCTATCCCCTCCATGCAACTTATGTTATCTCGAGATTGATTATGTGTTGACAGTTTAGAGTGTATTTTCTCTCATGGGGTATTTCTCTAAGACTAATTCATTTGAGTTACATACATTTAACAACTTGCAAACAATGAGTGTGTGATTATTTTTGTCCATTTATTATTTAAGTGACTGTTACCTTCAATTTTTCAACTAATAGGTCCATCGACCAAGAAGATGGAAATTTGAACAAAAAAGTTTATTTTGTAGAATATGAACTGTTTAAAATTTTAGTTATTGAATATGAAATGGCAAGAAATTTGTAAACTTGACACCAGCGCCACAGGGACTTGGGTGTATGTGTATGGGCCAAAGTAAATGAAATAAGTGAGTGTTCGTCCCTGTCTAAATTTATTGGGTCTGCGCTGGATCAGTCTCAAACTGAATGCTCGCCTGTGTACATTTTAGAATGCAATAGATATCAAAGACAGAGTATGAAGTACTTTTTGGAAGAAAGCATGTAATTATGTTTGGTGATTTATTGCAACTTCCCCTCTCAAAGGCCAGCCTGTTTTAAGAAGGTACTCAAAATTGGTTAGGAAGTATTGGAAATGTAAAAATTTGGTTGGATTTTGAGTACAAACAAATATTTAGAAACACGTATCAAGCATCAGTTATACAATAATAAAATATTCTGAAATATATGAATATGAATACTGTCAAAAGACTGAAAACGTTGTTTGTGCAGAAGAGCTAATGTTTGCATGTATTCAACAACAAAAATCTATTAGCTGTTTAATGCCTACTCTTCACAAATGTACTCTTTCAATGAACAATTGCTACAACTAGAGAAAGAACAAATATAAGATCTGACAACAATTAACAAAATGGAACACCAAGGAGTGAAAATACTATTGACTGGAAAACTATAATCAAAACTGAATTCTTTGTAAAAGTGTGTTTCCAAAACTGCAGGATTAGAAAAGTATTTACATGTAGGATAATTTTGTGGCATAATTTAAATGGCGCCCGGTGGAGCTGCTCTGTTCAGCTACAGAGGAGATTGGCCTTGGTTCACCCCCTGACCGTCACCTACCCAGCCGGACCTTGGGTACAGTTTTTATCAGTCTCCCTCTCTCACACATGCCCCCTCCTCATCGTATTTCTGCAATTTAGCTTTTTCCTTATATCCTTTCTGTCTACCCTTCTGACTGATGACCGTTGTAGCTACTTTGCGAGCTATAGGGGAGACTGGCTGTCGATTCCTCCTCGTGCCGTCAACTACCTACTCGGTTTCTGGCCTGACTTTCCCCCTTGACTCTCATTCCTTCTTCCCCCTGTCCAATCCCCTCTCACTCCCCCTCACCCCCTTTCCCCCCACTTGTCTCTCCTTCTCTCCTTTTAAGATGTCACATATATTTGATGTATCGTGCAATTGTTTTGTTTGTTGTAACATTGTTGACCTTATGTAAAGCGCTCTGATACCTTCGGGTCTAGCCAGTGCTATATAAAACTGTCTAAATAAAATAAAATAAAATGTTAAGGAAGGATTAGTTAATGGAGCCATGGGTAAAATAATTAATTTTATTTTGTATCCAAATAGAAATTAATTTGAAAACCTAACTGTTAAGTTTGATCAACTTGAAGGTGTAAAGCAGATAGCAAGATCTGATGTATGTTTTTTACTTCTAAAAGACTTGTATGTTCACAGAAAACAGTTTTCTGTATCTCAAGCATATGCTGTAACAATACATAAGTCTCAAGGTTTAAGTGTAGATGCAGTATTTATTAGCATTGATAGCACCGAGTTCAAGGAAAGTCTGTAATATGTAACATTGTCATGGGTTAGAACTTTGTCTGGTTTGTATCTAAGAGTTTGATGACAGTAAAGTAAACGCTGATTCAAATTGTGTGGTAAAGTATAACCCTTTAAGAAGCATTTATGCTCCTCATTTAGGACAGTATCAAGTTTATGAAGAGCCTAGAATATTCCCAAAATGAAAGATTCAGAAGTATGACAGTGACATTCCTAAGAAAAAAGAGTAAAATGAGCAGGAAGAAGTATCAGATAAAGAAAAAACTAAATATGGTGGTGAAATTGTTGGTTGCCAGTTCTCAAACCTCTCTGGAGTTGACTGCTACGCCAATCTAGTTCTCAATACACTGTTGTCTTTACATCCTGTGGTTGACGCAATTAAACAGAAAAAAGATAAACGAGTGTGCTCTGCACTCTTTAATTTGATTTGAATGCATGTGCAGTGATTTAACAAAAATATATTCTGCATCTTATCAGAGATCTCGCAGATCTCTGTACTGTATCTTTACACTTCACAATTAACACTCAAGACGATGCACAAGTATACCTGATGGTACTACTTGGTGTCTTAGAAGAAGAGATGGTACCTCTTTATAAGCTATTTGGACTAATGTACTCATGGGAGCATTGCTCTTAAAATTGTTATTTTTCTTCAAAAACACAAATAGATTCAAAACAATGTATCTATTTAACTCTACGAGGCTGTAAATCTGTCAGTTTAAAAAAATTGTTTAAAAATGCAACACAGAATAAATAACACCTGCATAAAATATAACTCTGATGTTCAATCAACTTTGAGTATAAGATGAACAGGGACGCATATCATCCTAATGCTACAGTGATGCACTGCAGGCGGCACTTAATTAGAAACAGAAATTACAAACTTTAAAGCTGCACAAATCCTGGTGTCTGATAAAACAAATACCTCTGTAGCCATTATTTTTCATGAAGGAGTAAATATTACACCTGTACACTACACCATCTATTTACAAAATACAACTGGATGGGCAGAATGCAATGATAGCAAGCTTACATTCAAACAGAGATTATCATATAAACTACCAAAAGTTTACCTTTTTTAAACCAAAGTTCTAAGAAGGATTAGTACTAAAAAAATGGAATCTTACTATTCTCAAAGCTCTAATACAACAACTTAAGGTATTATTCGACCTAACAAGGGTGATATCTTTATAACAGATTATAAGTGTTTTAATGTAGTTACTCTTGCAAGAAACTAACAGAGATATCAGTAAATTGGAAACAGAGATGAAAAACTATAATACAGGACAAACATGTACTGGAGAAAATGGAATACTGCTAAACGTATTCATCTTAAAAATATTTTTGGATCTTTCATGTATATTTAAAAACTAAAAATGAATCGACAAAATATTAAATGAAGACCATCATATTTAAACATTTGGTTGCAGAGCATTGGGAAAGTTCAATCAGTATAACTTTATTTTGGTCAATGTGACCATAAAACTGCAAATACATACTGTGCATGAGGAATATAAGCAAGCATACAAGGTTCAGTCTCTATAGGTTTACTAAGACCAAGTTAGATGGTGTAACAACCATCAAGGAACAAATGCATATAAAGAGGTCTGTAGCTGCTTGATGTAAAAGTCCGAACTAAATGACGATCTTAAACAATGATTTAAGGACCACAAAAGTGCAAGTGCATACAGTACATGAAAAATGGAACTAGCATACTAAAGCTAGTAGCCAAAGGCTATCACAGTCCATCTTAAGTATTGATCCTAAATAATAATATGAATACCGAAAAAGTGCAAGTAACTGTACTATAAAAAAGGTAGATGTAAGCATACAAAGAACAATAAATCCAACTCATCCATGACCAACATAGGCGAGATTGCTTGGCAATAATAAAACTATTAAAAAGGCTTGCAGGGTAATTAAGAGCTATGTCCGTATACGTCTATGTAGTAAAATCTGAACTACATGACCCGTCATGCGGGCATAGTGCTTAAAATATCTCTCAATCCAAGCTAAAAATACCTAAAATAATAAATTTAAAAGGAATTACAACTGCATTTCCATTACAGACCTCCTAATGATCCACATTTTACCAAGGAATTTGGCGACTGCACAAGCAATTAAAAGACTTGAGCCAGATTTTAAAATAAGCAAAGCTTCACTGAGGCAAGGGTACCAAACCACCTGCATACAGGAGCTATCCACTTAGTTCTCAGTAGATGGTACCCAGGGCACCCAAAGAGAATATGGCTGATTGACTCCACAATGAGGGCACAGCCTGGACAGAGCTGCGATGCGGAAGAAGGCTGGCACCAGGAGGCAGTAAAAGTGTTCACAGGGAGGGAGCCGAATCTAAATTGCATGTAGAGCTTCATATTCTGTGATAGCCTCCAAATATTGTTCAAAGACACCTACCAATTTAAACTCCATTAAGTCAACTGTCAAATGGCCCCTGGATGGATAAGAAATGGAAGACTGTGCCCCCCAGTCCCAATATTGCTTCTTGATCAGGGCTGGGGCTTTAGTGTTCCACGCACCTTCCAACTCTATGGTAGTGATCAGAGACTTCACCTTGGTCAATCTGACAATTTTCCTAAAGTGGTCAAGTGCATAAACTTCATCCAGGGCAACAGCATATGGATGTAGCTCAGGGGTGTTTTTTAAACGTAACAAAAGAGTAGGGTGGGGTAACTGAGCCTTTTCTACAATGAAGTTTCTGCCCATGTCTAATCTCATCGATTGCAGGAGAGTACTCTGGGGAGGTGAGCACAGTGATCTTAAGAATTTATTTTTAGTCAAAAGTAATGCAACCAATTCTTCAAACCCCCAGAGTTCAGTACCATATAAAGCTGCACCCACAGCTTTATAACCATAAATAGAAAGAGGGGCAGCTATTGGCTTGCTCGAGGAAGTCTTATGCTCTTTGATCGGGCCCCTGTAATTCACCTATGGTGGAGGTTCCGCCTCTTAATATGATGCTTCCAAGACAAGTCTTCAGAGAGAGTGACACCCAAATAATCAAAGGTGCTCACTCTCTCAAGAGGGATCCCATCCAGGAGCAGCTTTCTCTTAAAAGATCTATGTGGATTCAGCATTAAAAGTTTGGTCTTCAAGGTATTTACCTCCAAGGGGTTGCAGGCCACTAGGGGTCTTAGAAACTATCAGGGTATGTTAGAGTCGGGGATCTCTGGTTGCCGCAAGGTTGCCCTTGTGTCAAGCAGGAACCCTCTCCTCTACGTCAGGGCGCAGGATAACCCCCTGTGAATGACCCTTGCTCACCCTCTAGGTGCGTGGCGTGAGCAGCCAAGGCGATTCCTCAGGCGTTGTTGGTTAAGCACTTACAATCATACACACAGTAAATACATCAATCCCCCCAGAAACGGACACCAGACTTGGATATATATAAAAATACGCTTCTTTATGTAAAAATAGGTATATATATCTCAGCAGACTTATCACAAGACCAATAACGTTTTCGCTAGGCCACCAGGTTGTAAAGCAGGCAAATGTTCTTTGTTCGTAGTCTCAAATAGATTCTTTGCAGTCTCTTGCAAATGTTACTTGGGGTTCCAGTACTCACAGAGATCGGCTCCTGCGAACGGGGAAATAAGGCGTTGCGGGCCCCGAGCCCGATACTGGAACTTCTTTCGTGATGTGGAGAGTCGGCACAGGTCGGTGCGACTCTCGGCTTGGGAAGTGGTCTTGGGTCCTCGATCAGCGGGTGTGGGCAGGTAGGCAGGCGCGGCCAGCGACCCTTTAGCACGGTGGTGCAGGAGGGTCTCCACAGCGGGGGCGGCGCGGCCTGAGATGTCCGGGGATAGCGAAGCGGGGTCGCAGGGCACGGTCAGTGCAGCTGGATGACCCGGCGTAGATCACAGTCGTCGGACGGCTTCCGGCGGGAGGGGTGATAGCGCGTTCAGCGCGCTCCAGTGGCAGGCGGTGACAGGGGTGCAGGCGGCCTGGCCCGGGGACAGAGAGTGGCTCCGGACGGAGTGGGCTCTCACGGGGTTGCGGCAGGCGAGCTCCTGAGTGTCACGGCCCTAGGAGGGGCGATGAGGGGCGCAGTCTCTTTTCCAGCGAGATGCACACACGGCTCGAATCGGAGGACGAGCAAAAGCACAGAGAACCCACTGGTCCTGGGGTTCAGTTCAGGGGGCAAGCTCAGATCAAGCCCTTGGAGAATGTTTCAAGCACAAAGCAGCAAAGTCTTTTCAGTAGTCTCTTCCTCTCCTTTCTCAGCAAGGCAAGCAGCAGGCCAGCTCCTCCAGCGTCTCCTTCTCCTTCTAGTCGGGCAGAGGTTCTTTGTGGTAAAACAGGATTCTGATTTCTTAGGAGCCAGGCTCCTACTTTTATACCATGATTCTTTTGTTCTTTAGCGCCAGGGGGCCTGGGCCTGGCTCAGTCCAGTTCTGGAGCACTTTGTTATGGTGACTCTGCTCTTTCCTTTCAGCAGCAGGGCAGAGACATCAGCCGCCCCACAGGGGGCGGCGCCGGCTTTGTGGTGGCAGAGCACAGGGCTATTCAAGAGTCAAGGTGTACTCCTCCCACCCATCCAGGTGTCACCTCTCTACCCACCACCTGGCAGCCAACCTGTCTCTGGGGATCCCCCCACCCTGCTCCTTACTGTTGCCAGGCAGAACACACACACACAGCAGAGGCGGACTGAGATGGTCAGGTCAGTAAATACTAACTTTCTAAAAGTAGTATTTACAAACCCAGGATATTAAAATAAACTTGGCTACAAGAAGTATTTTATTATTCTGAGTTCAGGCATACTAAACTTGGCACTCTACCATGCTCTCTGAGTCCACTGGGGTCACAGCGTTGGCGTGATCCCAGCAGCCCATTCTGGCCTATGGAGAGCAGGTAGCCTTCAATAGTGAAGAACGAAAATGGCTGTAATTCACTACTAAGACATGCCACACACATCAGGGCATGTCCTACCTTATGCCTACAATGCACCCTGCCCTTGGGCCTACCAGAGGGGTGGCTAATATGTAGGTAAGGGAAGGTTTAGGGACTGGCAAGTGGGGGTACTTGCGCAGTCAGCGCGACGGTCCCGGACCGCGCACAGGGTCGGCGGTGGCAGACCCTAGACACATTTTACAAGGCCGCTTTCTGTGGGTGGCGCAACCAGCGCTGCAAGCCCACCAGCAGCATTGGCATTCACAAGCCCTGGCACCCCTGGTGCACTTTACTGGGGACTGACAGTGAATCCAATAAACCAATCATGGACATCAATTACAGGTACACTTTACCTAGGGAGCACTTGCACTGCGGCACGGATTGGCCGTGGCGCAGTGCCCTGAGCGGACAACACCAGCAAAACAATCGAGGCACACCATCAAAAAGTGGAAGGGAAACTCACGCCAAGGTGCCAGGTCTAACACGTGTCCCCTCCAGCTGAAATGTGGGGAGAACTACCCTTGCCCAGGGGGTTCCTCGTCACTAAGGCGGAAATACCTGGACAGACCGTCAGCGTTGGCGTGATCTGTACCAGGACGGTGTTCCACCGTGAAGTCCATACCCTGTAGGGAGATGGACCACCTCAACAGCTTCGGGTTCTCACCCCTCATTTGCATCAACCATCTGAGGGGCCTGTGGTCCGTCTGAACCCGGAAGTGAGACCCAAACAAGTAGGGTCTTAGCTTCTTCAGCGCCCAGACCACAGCAAATGCTTCTCGCTCGATTGCACTCCACCTACTTTCCCGTGGAAGGAACCTCCTACTGATGAAGGCTACGGGTTGGTCCCAGCCCTCCTCAGTCATCTGTGAGAGAACAGCCCCTACACCATGCTCTGAAGCGTCTGTCTGTACTAGGAATTCCTTGGAGAAGTCAGGGGCCAAGAGCACGGGCGCCGTGCACATGGCAGTCTTCAGGGTGTCGAAAGCTTTCTGACAGGTGTCAGTCCAAATCACGTTCCTGGGCTGCTTCTTGGAAGTCAGCTCTGTCAAGGGGGCAACGATCGTTCCATAGCCCTTGACAAACCTCCTGTAGTACCCAGTGAGCCCCAGGAAGGCCCTCACGGCGGTCTGCGTCTTGGGGGGTTCCCAAGCCAGGATGGTCTCAATTTTGGGTTGCAAGGGTGCCACCTTGCCACTCCCCACTTGGTGTCCCAAGTACACCACGGAACCCTGCCCGATCTGGCACTTGCTGGCCTTGATCGTGAGGCCTGCTCGGCGCAGAGCCATCATCACTTCCCAGAGGTGGCGCAGGTGTTCGGGCCAGGTGGCACTGAACACTGCGATGTCATCCAGGTAGGCGGCACTGAACGCATCCAGCCCAACCAGTACCTGGTTGACCAACCTCTGAAAGGTGGCAGGGGCATTCTTCATCCCAAATGGCATGACTCGGAACTGGAAGTGCCCATCTGGTGTAGAGAATGCTGACCTCTCTTTGGCCCCATCGGTCAAGGCGATCTGCCAGTACCCAGACGTTAAATCAAACGTGCTGAGGAACCGGGCAGCCCCCAGCCGATCAATGAGCTCATCAGCTCTGGGGATGGGGTGCGCGTCAGTCTTCGTTACTGAATTGAGTCCTCTGTAGTCCACACAGAACCGGAGTTCAGGTGTGGCTCCCGGCGCAGCAGCTTTGGGGACCAAGACCACGGGGCTGGACCAAGGACTGCTGGAGGACTCAACCACCCCTAGCGCAAGCATTTTGGAGACCTCCTCCTTAATGCAAGCTCTGACCCTGTCAGTTACCCTGTAAGCCTTGTGCTTCACAGGTAAGCTGTCTCCTGTGTCCACATCATGGACGCACCAATCTGTGACACCAGGAACCAGGGAGAATCGGTCGGAAAACTGTCCCAGCAAGTGGCGGCAATCTTCCTGTTGTTCGGGCGTCAGGGTGGGTGAGAGGTTAACTCCATCCACTGACCCATCTTTCTCAGAGGCCACTAAGAGGTCAGGAAGAGGCTCGGTCTCCTCTTCCATTCCATCATCAGTGGCCAGCAGCATGCCCACTTCGGTCCTCTCTAAGTGGGGCTTAAGGCGGTTAACATGTAGGACCCTCAAAGGGTTCCTGGGAGTCTGCATGTCCACCAAGTAGGTGATAGGACTTTTGCGCTCCACAACCTCAAATGGACCTGTCCACTTATCCTGAAGTGCACAAGGCTCCACCGGGGCCAAGACCCACACCTTTTGTCCAGGTTGAAGCTCTACCAGAGTGGCATTCCGGTCGTACCACCGCTTCATCTCCTCCTGGCTGGCTTCCAGATTTGCCTCAGCAAGTTGCCTGAAACGCCGAGTCTGGTTTCGGAAGGCCAGCATGTAACTATATACATTCTGGGGAGGTTTCCTGGGAGATTGCTCCCAGCCTTCCTTTACCAAACTCAGAGGTCCTCTTACCGGGTGACCATACAGAAGCTCAAAGGGGCTGAATCCTAGAGACTTCTGTGGCACCTCTCGGTAAGCGAAGAGCAGGCATGGCAAGAGGACGTCCCACTTACGCCTCATTGGACCGTCCAGGCCCATGATCATGCCTTTGAGGGTTCGGTTGAATCTTTCAACCAACCCATTTCCTTGGGGGTGGTAAGGAGTGGTGAACTTGTAAGTTACCCCACACTCCTTCCACATGGATTTCATATACGTGGATATGAAATTGGTCCCCCTGTCGCTCACCACCTCTAGAGGGAATCCCACTCGGGAGAAAATTCCCATCAGCGCCCGTCCCACCACGGGGGCCGTCACTGTCCTCAGAGGGATGGCTTCAGGGTACCGGGTGGCGTGGTCCACCAAGACCAGGATGAACCTGTTGCCCAGGGCTGTCTTGGGGTCCAGAGGCCCCACAATATCAATACCCACTCGTTGGAATGGCGTACCGACCACAGGGAAAGGTTGCAGAGGAGCCTTGTGCTTCCCGCCGCTCTTACCACTTGCCTGGCAAGTCTGACAGGTTCTGCAGTAGGAATCTGAATTCTTGTGCATTTGGGGCCAGTAAAAGTGGGTGACAAGCCTGTCATAGGTCTTGTCCATCCCCAAATGTCCTGCTAAAGGCACATCGTGAGCCAGCCCCAGTAGGAAGGTTCTGAACTTCTGGGGTACCACCAGCACACGGGCTGACCCAGGTTCAACAGCCTTAGGCTCGGAATACAGGAGGTCACTCTCCCAGTACACGTAGTGTGTTTTGGCCTGAACACCGTTGGCCTGGTCTGCAGCCTGTTGCCGCATACCCACGAGAGAAGGGCATTCTTTCTGCTCCCTGCAGAATTCCTCCCTGGAGGGACCTCCTTCTTGCTGCCAATGGGTCAGCTCAGGCAGATCTCCCAGTTCGGCAATCTGTTCCCCGGTAGGCTCCAGAGCATCCCCCTCAGGGTCTACTTTCTCCTGGGCCGTGGGAACTTCGGGGGCCGGTTTCCCGCGCCTCCTGCGCCTTCTCCCTAAGGCCGGTTCCTGGACCTCTCCCTCAGGCTCCAGGACCCTCTCAACACCCCTACTGGCTGCCATGGACCGGGTGGTCACGCACGCCCAGTCAGGTAGACCCACCATCCTCAGATGCGTGGTCTTCTCCACTTTTTCCCAAGGGGAGCTCTCCAGGTCGTTCCCTAGCAGACAGTCTACAGGCATGTCAGTTCTCACAGCGACTTGTAGAGTACCAGAGACCTCCCCCCACACAAAGGGAACTTGAGCCATTGGACAACGACTCTCTATGTTGTCAGCATTGACAACCCTACAGTAGGCATTGGGTACAATCTGCTCTTGAGACACCAGGTGTTGCCTCACCGAGGTCAAGCTGGCTCCTGTATCTCTAAGAGCCTCAACCTTCTTTCCATTGATGGTCACTACTTGCCCATATTTCTTAGTGTTAGAGGGCAAGTAAGTTTCGGGGACCATCTCACTGTTTCCTAGCGAGACTAGGGTCATCTGCCCGGGACCCCCACCCTCCTGGACTGCTACCTCCTCCCCAAAGGTAACACTAGCTACTTGCCGGGGTGGAGCACCAGTGGGTGCGGTCTTACCAAACAGGCGACACTTAGGATCAGAGGCAATGTGACCCGGGTCACCACACCTATAACAATTGAAGGGCCCCTTTGGAACAGGTCTACCTGTCGGGGCCCCGTTCTGCTGCGGGGGTGGGGGAGGCTGAGAACCCTTCTGCGGGTTCCCTTGGGGATTACTTTGGGGGCCTTTTTGGAACCCTTTCTGTTTACCCCTGTCCCCCCCACTCTTCTGCTGGGGACCCTGCCCACCTTTGGCGGAGTCTCCCACTTGACCCTTGTGGACCCTGGTGCTGAGCCAGCGGTCCGCCTCCTCAGCAAGCTTCCTCGGGTTGGACAGCTTGCTATCAATCAGGTGCTGGCGTAGCTCAGGAAAACATTGACTGGACAAGTGCTCCCATGCAATTAAATCAAGCAGCCCTTGATAATCATTCACTTTGCTACCCTTCACCCAACCATCCAGTGCTCTGCAGAAAAAGGTCACATATTCCACATACGTACTCTCAGAGATCTTCTTAGTCTCCCTGAACCTCTGTCTATATAGCTCAGGAGTTAACCCATACCTGGTCATTAAAGCTTCCTTCATATGGGGGTATGAGGTCTGGACTTCTAAGGGCAAATCTAACAGTGTGTCACGCCCTTCAGCAAGGAACCTTCCCCACAACCCCGCTCCCCAGTCTTTCTCAGGGACCCGGTGTGAAGACATGGCCACCTCGTAGGCTCTAAACCACTGCCCTATGTCATCCTTTCTAAAATACTCCTTTACTACATCTTTGGGGATGTACACCTTGGACTCTACCTGCACTGGTGGAGTGCTGCCACCAGAAGGAGCGGTGTCCAAACTTTTCGCCTTCAGCTCCAACTCCTTCAATCTGATATCATGATCCATTTGGCGTTGTTGTGCCTCCAGGGCCAACTTCTGCTTTTCCATTTCCATCTGTCCTGCCAACTTTGCCATCTCCATTGCATGCGCCCTGTCTGCTGCCCTCTCTGCCAGCTCCTCTGGCGACCGGACTCTGCTGGGCTCCTCAAGGTTGTCGGGTGGAACGATGTCCCCCGCATTCCGTGGGTCTCTTGACTCCTTCCAGGCTCTCAGCGCCTTGGCGTACTGGGTCCTCCTCTTGAATCCAGCATGGGGGACTCGGAATTTTACACTGTAGCCTTTCAATTGCTCCATCGAGTAGCCTTCCAGTCTCTCCCAATCCACCTCATCTATTCCAGAAATCACAGAGAGCGCTCTTCCAGCAGAGAGTGAGCCAGGCATGGTTGCAGTAATGGCAGATGTCTCAACAAAGTTCCAAGAATGAAAACCTGTGGCTGCGTTACTTGGTCTGCTCTCACTATCTGGTGATTAATAATTCACCGTATGCAAATTACAAGTGCAAATCCGAAATCCCACCCGCTGCCAACAATGTTAGAGTCGGGGATCTCTGGTTGCCGCAAGGTTGCCCTTGTGTCAAGCAGGAACCCTCTCCTCTACGTCAGGGCGCAGGATAACCCCCTGTGAATGACCCTTGCTCACCCTCTAGGTGCGTGGCGTGAGCAGCCAAGGCGATTCCTCAGGCGTTGTTGGTTAAGCACTTACAATCATACACACAGTAAATACATCAATCCCCCCAGAAACGGACACCAGACTTGGATATATATAAAAATACGCTTCTTTATGTAAAAATAGGTATATATATCTCAGCAGACTTATCACAAGACCAATAACGTTTTCGCTAGGCCACCAGGTTGTAAAGCAGGCAAATGTTCTTTGTTCGTAGTCTCAAATAGATTCTTTGCAGTCTCTTGCAAATGTTACTTGGGGTTCCAGTACTCACAGAGATCGGCTCCTGTGAACGGGGAAATAAGGCGTTGCGGGCCCCGAGCCCGATACTGGAACTTCTTTCGTGATGTGGAGAGTCGGCACAGGTCGGTGCGACTCTCGGCTTGGGAAGTGGTCTTGGGTCCTCGATCAGCGGGTGTGGGCAGGTAGGCAGGCGCGGCCAGCGACCCTTTAGCACGGCGGTGCAGGAGGGTCTCCACAGCGGGGGCGGCGCGGCCTGAGATGTCCGGGGATAGCGAAGCGGGGTCGCAGGGCACGGTCAGTGCAGCTGGATGACCCGGCGTAGATCACAGTCGTCGGACGGCTTCCGGCGGGAGGGGTGATAGCGCGTTCAGCGCGCTCCAGTGGCAGGCGGTGACAGGGGTGCAGGCGGCCTGGCCCGGGGACAGAGAGCGGCTCCGGACGGAGCGGGGCTCTCACGGGGTTGCGGCAGGCGAGCTCCTGAGTGTCACGGCCCTAGGAGGGGCGATGAGGGGCGCAGTCTCTTTTCCAGCGAGATGCACACACGGCTCGAATCGGAGGACGAGCAAAAGCACAGAGAACCCACTGGTCCTGGGGTTCAGTTCAGGGGGCAAGCTCAGATCAAGCCCTTGGAGAATGTTTCAAGCACAAAGCAGCAAAGTCTTTTCAGTAGTCTCTTCCTCTCCTTTCTCAGCAAGGCAAGCAGCAGGCCAGCTCCTCCAGCGTCTCCTTCTCCTTCTAGTCGGGCAGAGGTTCTTTGTGGTAAAACAGGATTCTGATTTCTTAGGAGCCAGGCTCCTACTTTTATACCATGATTCTTTTGTTCTTTAGCGCCAGGGGGCCTGGGCCTGGCTCAGTCCAGTTCTGGAGCACTTTGTTATGGTGACTCTGCTCTTTCCTTTCAGCAGCAGGGCAGAGACATCAGCCGCCCCACAGGGGGCGGCGCCGGCTTTGTGGTGGCAGAGCACAGGGCTATTCAAGAGTCAAGGTGTACTCCTCCCACCCATTCAGGTGTCACCTCTCTACCCACCACCTGGCAGCCAACCTGTCTCTGGGGATCCCCCCACCCTGCTCCTTACTGTTGCCAGGCAGAACACACACACACAGCAGAGGCGGACTGAGATGGTCAGGTCAGTAAATACTAACTTTCTAAAAGTAGTATTTACAAACCCAGGATATTAAAATAAACTTGGCTACAAGAAGTATTTTATTATTCTGAGTTCAGGCATACTAAACTTGGCACTCTACCATGCTCTCTGAGTCCACTGGGGTCACAGCGTTGGCGTGATCCCAGCAGCCCATTCTGGCCTATGGAGAGCAGGTAGCCTTCAATAGTGAAGAACGAAAATGGCTGTAATTCACTACTAAGACATGCCACACACATCAGGGCATGTCCTACCTTATGCCTACAATGCACCCTGCCCTTGGGCCTACCAGAGGGGTGGCTAATATGTAGGTAAGGGAAGGTTTAGGGACTGGCAAGTGGGGGTACTTGCGCAGTCAGCGCGACGGTCCCGGACCGCGCACAGGGTCGGCGGTGGCAGACCCTAGACACATTTTACAAGGCCGCTTTCTGTGGGTGGCGCAACCAGCGCTGCAAGCCCACCAGCAGCATTGGCATTCACAAGCCCTGGCACCCCTGGTGCACTTTACTGGGGACTGACAGTGAATCCAATAAACCAATCATGGACATCAATTACAGGTACACTTTACCTAGGGAGCACTTGCACTGCGGCACGGATTGGCCGTGGCGCAGTGCCCTGAGCGGACAACACCAGCAAAACAATCGAGGCACACCATCAAAAAGTGGAAGGGAAATTCACGCCAAGGTGCCAGGTCTAACAGGGTATCATCAGCGAAGAATAGAGTTGTCAACTTGTCCTCCCCCCCCAGGGTCGCCACATCAGCTGGACTATCGGCAAGGTGCTGAACAACTCCATTTATGAAAAGTGAAAAAAGAATAGGAGCCAGTACGCATCCCTGGCGGACCCCTCTATCCACCCTGATTGGGTCGGTCAGTTGGCTTTGGCTACCCCAGCGAACCCCTGCATAGTTGTTCTTGTGGAGGCGAACAACTATCGCCGGTAACCCGCAGGGGAGGCCCATCTACTTCAGGACTCATCAGAGTTTGTGTCTAGGGATACCGTTCTTGAATCAATAATTGCTACATATAAGCTTCCCTGGCCAATGGTCAGGGACTACCAGGCCAATAATAGGAAGAGAAAAACTTGATCGATAGTGCTAACTTTCTGTCTAATTTCTGCTTGGAAAGGGGAAGTTATTTTCGCCCCTAGCCAGGTTTGTATTTCCGCAAGAAGTGCATGGGCAAAGACCTTTTGGGCACTGTCGATCACTAAGAGATCTGTAATTCGAGGGCAACGAGCGGTTGCCATTCTTGTACACTGGAATTACCTCTGCTCCCCTCCAAGATGATGGAATTTTGGCGCTTGCAGCAATTCCATTAGCCAAAGCCAGAATATAACTCGACTAATTCTCAATGTTGAGGAGAAAATCATCACCAGGCATGGCATCCGGCCCAGGGTCTTTAGATCTGACAATTGAGTTGATGCTGGGCCTTAATTCAGCTAAGGTGAAAAACAAATTGATCTGGGGACAATGAAAATCATGCACAGGTGCTTCATTAACATGATCAAACTCTTCAGTGTATAATGAGGAAAAATGATGGTGCCAAGTATCGATGGCTATATTATTGTCAGGTGGCTGTGGTCTTTTTACATCTCTCCTGGTTACTGAGAGACAAAATCATTGTGTGTCATTCCTGTGGCAAGTGTCACTGATCGACACCCAGCGATCTGTATCTCATTCCTGTTTGGCTTTATTGAAAGCTATCTTATAGGACCTCCTGGTTTACCTCACAACAGCCACATTATTTATTCTAATTGCAGTAGCCAATTTGGATCTAAGGTACCTCCATTCTCGATTAAACCAGGCAAACCGTGGCCTGGTGGTCTTAAGGGCACCCTGAGTGCGTCATGGAATCTAAAATATGAGGCCAGCTGGTTAACAAAATTGGTGTGGCAGTCAACAATCATAGCCAAGTCTCCCAAAGAGTCTAGTTGTCTGAGCATCTGACTAGTATTAGCCTCCAGATTGGTATTGATTAGATCTAATTCTCAGTGTTCATAGCTACACGTGCCCATTTAAGTCACCTATTATCATTTGTAGGGCGTACCTCCCTGGTTGCAAGTGTAGTATTTGGGAGATTTGAGCGTTTTTCCTAAGGTGAGATCAAAATAAGCTCAAGGGGATTATGGTCACTGTCCTTAGTAGTCCCTACTAACATATCAATTACTTTCAGCCATAGTCTCAGGTCCATCAAAAAATAATCTATATGACTCATATTGATAGTTCAGTTATAGCTGTTTGCCCCCGTACGACCATTTGTAGCCCTCAAGCCAAACTCAAGGGTTAATGCATTAAGTTGCATCACCGTTTGTGACCATTTTGTGATGGGGGATAGATCTAGAGGAGGAACAAGCCACAGCTCATCCTCTTCTCCACTTTCACACAGGTCCTCCTGCCCTAAAGGTTCAAAGGTGACATTAAAGTCACCAGCCACTATCAGAGGAGACTGAGTATCCCTAACATCAAGAAGATCCTCCGGCTCATGAAGGGTGGACGATGTGCATCCAGCCTTGGTCTCCTGGTATAGACATTTAAGGGATCCACCCCTTGCCTGTCTTTGCCCCTAATCTGAAGCGTTAGTATGTCTGGGCTATTGGTCTTAAGCTCTTGAACAGAGCAATGAAGGTCCATTTGTATTAAAATCAGTGAGCCCCGAGATGGGCAACCAAACTTGTTACTGATCTCTGGGCGATGAAATGTGATGTACCCGGGAATGAAGGTGGGGGTGGGAGACCACTTTTCTTGGAGTATACAAATATTATATTGTTCTATGTATTGGATCAAGTGTGCAAGAGTTACCTTTGATCTCTCCTCAGCCACGTTCCAAGATATTAGGGCAAGATTTGTAGGCTGAGCTCAGTCTTCTGGATAGAAGGGATATTCCCCTTCTCCCATGGCCCCAGCTTGTGCCCTATCAGGGGTCCCGGGAGACAAACACCCTCATTACAACTATAAGTGGCATATGCATGCTGTTTGGTATTCATGGGGCAGATGGTCAAGGCTGCTGGTAGAGTTGCAACATCAAGGTGACTTGTCTCAGTTAAAATAATATTTGGTTTGGATGGGTGTGTTGTGGAGCCTATGGAGGAGGTTTGGTGAACAAGTCAATCGTTAGTGTCAAGAAACGAGTCAGAGTCCTGCTGGGAGACAGGACAATGAGTAGCTAACAACAATGGTCAAGTTAGAGGTCGATATTTCAATTGTGCACCAGTGTGGGTTGGTGGGCTTGTCCTGGCCTCCAGTGTTATTAAGGTATTGGCAAGATTTTCATCAGCTAAGTGCAGTTCTATACAGTCCATCTAGGAATTGGCTCTAGTTAGCCTTTTTGCCCATAGAATATCCTCCCTGCTCACTGAACTGCACCCCCTCACATAGCAAATCCAGTGTACACATTTATTGATTAGAGAATCTTCACTTTCATACCTCGCACAAGTAGAGACCTTGGGTACATTAATTATATAAATGCTCTTGGTAGGCCCTCAGGGCTTATCATGCCTACCATTCCGGTATAGTTGAAAGCATTCATCAGTGGGGGAGAATAGTGGTAGGCCATTGGCTGGTAGCGAGCCTAGTGTTGCACAACGAACACTGTTACATTTTATAGGTGGAACTCTCAACCAATGTTGACATTGGGGCGGTTGGACTACTAGAGTTCTTAGTTAGAATCATAGATTTTTTGGATGTCTGCTTAGTTTGATGAATTTCAGAGTCTCCTCTGTTTAATAAGAATTTAATTTGCTCTGTGAGGACTTGTGCAGCTCTTTTTAATAGGTCTACCTCAGTCCTAAAGTCTATTATAATCCACGAGGACTCCTGACCCTTCAAGTCATGGTCATTTGGGAGGTGCTCACCCATGTGGGTAGCTAGGGGCCCTAAACCAACTTCTGTTTCCAACCCCTTTTAGCAAGATTAACAGACTCTCCTGTCCCTTCTACCACTAGCGTATGGGGTATGTGCTGGAGTGGGAGGAACCTATTTGTTAAAGTAAGGCAGTAGCTAAGCTTATATCAACTATGTCATTATCTATGTCCCTAATAGGTATAGAAGGTCTTGCCAGCTCTTCAGAACTGGTGAATACTGTATGGGACCGTTTCGGAAGACTGTGGGAAAGATTTTTTGTACTGCGCATTTTGGGCTTCCTAAACATTGTTGGAATATGTTTGGACTGAGTGGGTTTTAAGCTGCTAGGAGAGTTCAGTGCGAGATATGCTTGGAAAGCAGGAGGTCATAGGTGGGCCATTTGGTGGTACTAGGATGTCCTCCCACTCGACCAGGAGATCGTCAATGTGGTCGAGAACACAGTTACCTCCTGCAGTCTTATGAACTTTCTTAGCTTTATTGGACTTTGGCTGTCCATCCCCACCGCCAGCTTTGTTGGACTTTGGCTGAGCCCCTCCATCCCCACCACCAGAACCTCTAGATTTCCTTTTCCCCATAATAGTACATGGGGCCTAGTTTTGTATAATGTAAGAATGCAATTGGATTCACAACCCCCTGAGGAAATTCGATTTTCGATCGTGATCGAATCAACCCGCCATTTTGTGCTCCGCCGCCATTTTGTGTTGCCCTCACTCAGGCAGCACGGCGAACATAGTCTTTTCTGCTTTTTCTGCAGCTTCATGTCGAAATAAGCCTTCTGCCTCTATTTACAAAGCTGATGTTAGCACTGGCCGAGTACACTAATCCCTGTCTGGTTTTTCTGATCCCTGTCTCAACTATCTGTTGGTTCACACTATTCTCTCCTAACTTTATCTTATCGTCTGGTCTTCACTGTCCTCTGCTCGTATTCTCTTGTTTCACAACTGTCCTCCAAACATACAAACGTTTCTCGTCACCTGCAGTCGACCACAAAACCTGTTAATGAATTAGTTCTTGGGGAGGGGTGACAAACACAGTTGGAGGAGAGGCTCTTTGAGTTATCCGATACTTTGTTTTCGAACCTTTCCTATTGGTTCTGTTCTATTTTCCAACTTTTCTTATTGGCTCTTTCTATATACCTTAGGTGTGTTCTTGGTTAATGTATATTTTACGTATGACCTATATAAGATTGTGCGCCACGGAGTGAAGTGGCAGTCTCCTGAGAACATACCGTGTGTACTTCTAGGACAACTGTACTAGCTGCAGCTAATAAAATCTGATCTTTTACGCCGACGGAGTGTCCCCGTGTCTCTGTGTAGCTGAGCAGGAGAACCCAGGAGATTAAGGCATACCCTGCGCCGCTGGACCCAAAAGGTTCCGGTTCTTCAACTGGCGCCCATTGTTGGGCGGCTTCAGTGGTACCGGTTCTGCCTGAAGGTCACGAGGAACCCCGCAAGAAAAATCTGGAGGAATCGCGAGCCACATTAAGCGACCCCTGTATGTCGAAAGTGGTCCAAAGGTCTTTTGCAGCACGGTTACTCCTTCCTGACGGCTACTGACGACTGCTGCCCTGACTGTCGCCCTGCCTTGGCCCTCTTTCCATGATGTATGGTAAGGCGAGACGATAGACGGGGCCTCTGTTGGCGTAAGAAGACATCCTTAGTTAAGTATTTGGTGGGTCGCGCCCACAATTTTTGGTCCTTTGTTTTGTTTTCTTGGTTCCTTAGTCCCTCTGATCCTTAGATTTGACTATTGCAATAGCCAAAGCCAAGGGGTAAGTGCATTTGTGCTGCGTAAACTGAGTTTGCCCCCTTGATGTTTGTGAACAGTCCGGTGAAATCACGAGATGCCTGGTCTGACTAAGTTTGGAAGAATTTGTTGCTTTGGTTGTAATAGGGATTCCCGGCTTGAGGACTCTTGTCCGATTCCTTCGGTTGGAACTCCCACTTATGGGCTCTACTCTAAACATGGTGTTGGCCCCATCGCCTTTAATGAGGTATGGATCCGATACACGAAGAATGATGGTGTTTTAAAATGGCCAGAAAATGGTAGCTTTGAGCCTGATATACTAGACGATCTGGAAGCAGTTTTATTCAAAAGAAAAGCTTGGCCGGCAATGTTTGACTCTTTCCGCCTTTGGCGTAAGGAAGCCACACAGAAGAAAATTAAACAAGAAAAACGAGATAAGAAAGCACAGGGTATGACCATTATACAGGCTGCTCAACAGTTTAAAGATGATGAAGTCGATAATGCGATGGAAATTTCAGAGAGACAACATCGCATGACAATAGATAAATGCTACCCGATGTTGCCAGCTTCCCCCTCTGATAAAAGAAAGGATTTAGAAGAGGATTCCTTGAAGTCTCACCTATGGAGATTGCCTCCGCCTTATGCACAAAATGCTAATGCACCCCAGTTGTTACAAGCTGTTCAACCGCCAGTTGCACATCCGCCTGCTCAGGCTCTTCCACATTTGCCCCCTCAAGTATTACCGCCTCTGCCAGCCTTGCCTTCGACTCCTTTGCCTTCGACTTCTTTGCCCTCTACTCCTCCGGTAATTACCGATTCCTTTTCCGTTAATTCGCCTAATACTTTGTCCCCTATTCTTATGTCCAGTTCTCCGTCTATGCGTAAACGACTCACAGAAACGGTCTCTGGTATTTTATCTCCTTTCTTTGAGGCATTAAATGTGTCTCCGGCATTTTCTCGAAGACAGTCTCGTAGTCAGTTCCCAGATTCCGAAGAACGGGAAATGTTGGACTCTCTTGCTCGTAAATGGACTGAAAAGGGTCCACGGTATAGTGTACCTGATATTATGCCTACCTTCTTACAATGGAATGCGCCTACGCAGAGATATGTTTTCAATGTGATGTGCGATACTCTTATTAAAGGATTGGAGGATATTGACTTGGGTTCAGTTCCTCAGGGTCTGTTAGACATTCAGGCTAATTTTGATAAAGGTCTCATTGTGGGTTCTAAGGTTGAGGACGCTGTAAAGACACTTGTTTCCTTTAGAACCTCACTTTCTTCACAGACTTTTCCAGAGTCCGATCCTTCATTTAGGTTGACACAAAAAAATTATCCAATGAGAGAGGTTCCTCCGGTATGGAGAGAAGAGGTTGCGGGAGTAGGTGCTAATCCAGCTATTCCTGCTCACTTCCAGCGTATATGGGTACATGTCCCCTGGAAAAGATCCGAAGTTTTAGCCCTTAAACAGTCTCTACCAGATCCTCGTAAGAATCCTGCAGGTTATTATAAAGAATTGTCACAAACTGTTGAAGCCTGCATCATGAATTTAGCAGATATTGACATGTTGATGGGGAATGTAGTTCCGCAAGCATTATGGGCTAGAATTCGTAAAGAAAATCATGCCCAAGAATTAGGTAGAAATTGGGATGCTATCACCGCCGCAGATAGAAACCAAGTGGGTGGTGCGAAACCTGATGCTTTGATTTCAGATCTCCCTGGTAGGATTATTACATTAATGAAAACGATGATGCCTGCCTTGAGAGTTAACTGGGATAAACTAGCCGCATGTAAACAGAAGAAAGATGAGAGTGTCTCCGACTTCTTTACTCGTTTCGAGGAGACATTCATTGATCACAGTGGTCAGGACATGACTTCTGAGGGTGGACAGCGGTTATTTGTGGATAGGTTCGTATTTAATTTGCTTCCCGAGCTGTCGCATAAGTTGAAAGACTCAGAAAGTTCATGGGCTGTTTCTTTTTCAGCCCAGATATTGGCTACTGCTCAATATTATGAGAATAGAGATAAAGAAGAAAGGGATAAGCAAGAGAAAAAGACTAAAGAATTAAAAACTAAGGTTCTCTTGCAACAGGCCTATCCACCCCGCTATGCTCAGCCTCAGTTTCAACAGCCTCCGCAGTTTCAGAGGGTGTATCAAAAGCCTGAGCCATATATTCCGCGACCTTTGTTAGGACCTAATCAATGTGCCTATTGTAGAGAGGAAGGTCACTTCAAGAATAGTTGTCCGGTTTTATTGCAGTGTAATGGCACACCATTTGCTTCACGAGGTCGTGCTGGCCTCCAGTCAGCAAACAGAGGTAGAGGTCGGGGTATGTTGACCCAAGAACAGCGTTCTCCTCCTACTAATTCCGTGAATTACTTTGATCAGCAAAACGTCCGGTCTACACAGTACTACAATGAGGATTGTTACATTGAAGACGGGAATGAAAGTCTTTATGTTAACTAGGACAGCCATGGACAAAGTAAGGGAGTTGTGTCGATTCCAGTAGATCAGAATGGACCTTATGTTAAAGTCACTACAATGGGTGTTTCAGAACCATTTCTTTTAGATACTGGTGCATGAGAAGTTCTATCATCCATTCAAAACTCCCTGGGGCACCTTTGTCTGGCTTAACGAATGTATCTGTAGGATTCTCTGGCGCCCCTGTTCGTAATCCGGTTTCTTGCCCTTTGCCCATTTCAATTGGCCCTTATGATTTGGAAGCTCCGCTTCTTTTAATGAATGGTTGCGGTGATAATCTGTTGGGTTTGGACTTATTGAAAAGAATGCATGCTACGATATATTGTTCTCCTTCTGGTGTACATCTTACTTTAGGTCAGAAATTAATTTCTCCAATGTATCTATCCAAAGATCAGTTTCCACGTGAATTGCTTTCTCTTCCAGCAAGGCTTTGGGCCACGGGTCCGAACGATGTGGGCTGTCTTGAAATTCCACCTTATGTGGTTACTCTCAAGCCCAATGTTGAATTGCCTCGTACTCCACAGTATAAAATTTCCACTGAAGGTGAAAAAGAGCTTTTGGAAATCATTCATGATTTGATTCAGAAGGATGTGGTTGAAGAAACGAGAGGAAACATATGCAATAGCCCTATTCTTCCTGTTCTTAAACGCACTGATCCTTCTCAGCCTCCTGTTTATCGTTTCGTAATTGATCTTCGAGAGGTAAACAAAATTGTTGTACCACAACTTCCTGTTGTCCCAGATATCACTGCTCTGTTGACAATGATACCTTCCACAGCAACTTGGTTTTCTGTTATCGATCTAAAGAATGCCTTCTTTAGTATTCCCATTGCAGAAGAGAGTAGGGATATTTTTGGCTTCTCTCTTGGAGGCCGAAGCTTCCGGTTCAAGCGCGCACCTCAGGGCTCTTGTGAAAGTCCCTCTATTTACAGTCAAGCTTTAAAATGTCATCTTGATACTTTTCATTTGCTGTCTGGTGCTGCTCTCATCCAATACATGGATGACTTGTTGATCGCTGCTGATTCAGAAGATATTTGCAAAAACGTGACCGTTGCATTGTTCCGCCATTTGTTTAATTTGAATCATAAGGTTTCACCTTCCAAATTACAATATGTTTGTCGAGAGGTTACCTATTTGGGTCATCTCCTATCAAAGGAGGAACGACGATTAACCCCAGAACGAATTCAGGCGATTGCGCAAATGTCTGTGCCATCCACACAAAGAGAGGTACGTGCCTTTCTGGGCATTACTTCCTATTGTAGACAGTGGATCCCTAACTTCTCTCTGTTGGCCAAACCCCTGTTGGCACTTACTTTGAAAGATACACCTCAGCCCCTTCCATGGACTGACGAATGTCAGAAGAGTTTCACTGACTTGCGTGCTGCGCTATGTTCTGCTCCTGTATTGGGTACTCCCGATTACAGTAACAAATTCACGCTATATGTTCATGAAAAAGAAGGTTGTGCGTTGTCAGTTTTAACGCAGCGTTTTGGAGACAAACAGCGACCATATGCATAGTTTTTCAGCTACGTTAGATCCAGTAGCTAAAGCATTACCTAGTTGTCTTAAAGCGACAGCAGCAGCAGCAATTTCTATTCGCCAGTCTGCTGGAGTAGTGTTAGACAACACACTTATTGTTATGGTGCCGCATGCAATGGATACCTTACTAAACCAAACAAAAACACAGCATCTTACGAGTGCGCGATTATCTGGATATGAGTTGACACTTTTAGCTAGTCACGTGCACATCAAACGATGTAACACTTTGAATCCAGCTACTTTGGTGCCTCTTCCAGTGGATAAAAACGATGAAATACAACATGATTGTTTCCTCCGTACTGAGGAAGAGACAAAAGGAAGGATTGACTTGAAAGATACGCCACTAGAAAATCGAGATGGAACTCTATGGGTGGATGGTTCTTGCTTTAAGCTCCCTAATGGAGATACAGTCTCAGCCTATGCTGTTACTACTTTACATACAGTTATGGAAACAGCTCGTATAAGGCACAATTCAGCTCAAGCAGCAGAACTGATAGCTTTAACGAGAGCATGTGTGTTGTCAAAAGGAAAGAGAGTGAATGTGTATACTGACAGTCAGCATGCCTTTGGTGTGGCGTTCAATTTTGGGCGTCTTTGGAAAGAGAGGGGATTCCTTACTTCACATGGCACTAAAATACAACATGGTCAGCTGGTGACTGATCTCCTTGAGTCGCTTTCTTTACCTGCCCAGATTGCAATTGTGAAGTGTAGTGCACACAAGAAGATTACAGATGATGTTGGTCGAGGAAATGCGTTTGCAGACGAAGTAGCGAAAAAGACAGCGAGAGATGCTACAAGTCGAATGTATGTTGCGGGTCCTGCGAACTGGGTTAGAGAGAGAGGAATGTATGAGGATACAGTGGAAAGTGTAAGGTCGATTCAGGAAGAGGCTACAGAAAAAGAATTGAGCAAGTGGAAGGAAAGTACAGGAATGTTAGATGAGATGGGATGTTGGGTGGAATTATCTGAGCACCAACGTTGGCTGTTACCAGACGCCTATGTACTTCCAGTAGTTACTATGGCACATGGTCCAGCCCACCTAAGTGCGAAAGGTATATGCAAGCTTCTGGCTCCAGTGTGGCAAAATGAAGGAATCCCAAAGTGTGCAGACAATGTAGTAAAACACTGTATTATTTGTTTGATGTACAATCCAGGAAAGGGCACCCCAACTCCAGCGGGTCATTTTGCTCCTCCAACATATCCATTTGAAGTGTTACAGATCAATTACATTCATATGGAGCGATGCAATAACCTCAAATATGTTCTGGTGGTAGTATGCGCCTTCTCTAGATGGATAGAAGCATGCCCTCTAAAAGACAATACAGCCTTATCCACAGCTAAGGTTCTACTCAAAGAATTCTTTCCCAGGTTTGGTTTGCCGCGCATTGTCTGGAGTGACAATGGAAGCGAATTTGTGGGACAAGTCATGCAGAAAATTTGTGCGGGACTTGGTATCAAGCAAAAGTTTCATGCGGCAAACCATCCACAATCAGCGGGTTTAGTGGAATGCTACAATGGAACCTTGAAGCTAAAGCTAGCAAAAGTGCAGGCTAGTACAGGACTTAATTGGCCCGATGCCTTACCATTGGCTCTTCTATCCACCAGAACTGCTGTACACTCTCATTTGGGACTTAGCCCCTACGAAGTGGTGTTTGGACGCCCAGCTAATATATGGGGAGTCCCTCGTCCTAAGAAATACTCAGACTTGCCATATCCAATGTTTATTGATTACTTGCATGAACTTACAACTAAATTGTGTGTTCTCCATCAACAGGTTCAGAGTGCTTTGCCGGAGGCCTTCACAGACCCAGGTCATTCCATCCGACCAGGTGACTGGGTCTGCACAAAGAATTTCCAAAGGACGAAAAATTTGGAGCCCAGGTGGAAGGAGCCTCGGTTGGTTCTCCTCACCACGAGAACAGCAGTAAAGGTCGAAGGAAAGAAAAACTGGATTCACGGCGTGCATTGTAAGTATGTGCTTTTGCCCCTACCCTTTGATCAATGGGTGCGTAAAGGCATTGGTGACTCTGAGAGCGGGAAGGTTCCACGATTTGTACCTTTCAGTGATGCACGCCTGAATGGAACATTGTCGGAGAAAGAGGACGACGACATTCTTCAGCAAGCTGTACCACCACATCGTCGCTTGAATACGACAAATCCGAGAACATTGTTCCAAGACCAAACTGTTCCTGACAAAGAACATTATAACCTAAGACCCAGACTGAAGAACACTTAAGACTTTCTCTCGCCTATGTAGTATTCTATCCCGTTTGCAGGGTCACGGTAGGAGTCTTGATTGTGACCTGAGTAGTGGCAATAGGCCTGCAGGACTTGCAGTGTCATAGGACGGCAGAGAATCATAATTAAGTGATTAAGGAAGATTGCCGTGAGCATCCATTTAGAAAGATGGAAACTACATTAGGGAAAAGAGAGAGAAAGGATAAAATGAAGAAAGAATTCTGTAAATTAATGTACAGTCGTTTTATTATAACCTTGTGTGTCATTATATTATTATGTATTCTTTTGGCGTGTATAAGTTGGATTATTTACGCTCTGCAGCAAAAAGTTGTCTCTCCTTCTACCTCTTTGTCTTCTTCTACTGTCTCTCCACATTTATTTCATACCCTTCCTCAGCATGAACTCATTAGAAGACCCGAGTATTACAATAATTCATTTTTCCAATTATTACATCAACACCAATTAGTGATCACTACAACTGACTGTTGGGTGTGTGGACTTATGCCACATACAACAGAGAAAGGAATGCCGTATTTAGTTCTTCCGTTTTCTTATGAGGGTTCCGCTTGGGCTTATTTTGTTATCTTTTCCAATGCCTACCAAAGCAAATTCAGACGACCCGTTAGTTCATATATTGGTGGTCCGGATTTCAGTCATAGTTCACTGATAAAGGGAATGGTAGCTATGGCTAAAATCATGGAGAATGGTAAGATTTTCATTGACGAAAGAAAAGCGTACACCAACTGGAACGTCACCCATTATGTCACTAGCCTTAATGATAAAGTTAAACAAGGAAAATCGCCACCAATTTGGACTATTCCTCATCAGGGAAATTTCTGTCTGCAAATTAATAGTCCATCTACTAATACCGTACAAAGAAACAACTGTACCCACACATATGTCTACTCCTCTCAGAACTCGCCTCCTCTAGTACCATCCCAAGGCACGTATTTTATCTGCCACGATAAGGCTTACACGTGGTTGCCAACTGGTTTTTCTGGTACCTGTTATATAGCTTTTCTTCTTCCTCCTACATACACCGCTTCTGCAAATCATCACCGAAACAGATATGGCAGAGGGATTATTGATTCAAAAGACACAGCAGGACAAGAGGGAGGAGATTTCCTCAAAGGAATTCTTCGTTTTTGGGGTCCAATGGCCAACAGCAGAAATATAAGGCAATTGGTTTGTGTCATAGAAACCACTATAGACATCACTGTAGGAGCCTTAAGTAATATCACGGCAGAACTACAGGCAGATCGTCTTATGACGTTACAAAACCAAGTTGCTTTAGACTTTATTCTTGCGGATCGAGGTGGAGTGTGCAAATTGATCGGGTCAAGTTGCTGTATTTTCATACCTGATGATGCTCCGACAGTATACCAAGCTATCTCTAAGTTACATATAATCTCTGAGTCGATTCACCAGGACGAAGGAGATTGGTCATTAATGGAGTGGTTTTAGGGACTACTGTCAAAATGGGGTTGGAAGGTATTGACATTCCTTGGAGTAGTTTTGACCATTATTTTCTCTTGTTGCCTTTCTATGCACAGTGGTCCCGCCGTCTGCGACCTGTGTGCTACTATGTGCATCCCTAAACCCAAACCACAAGTAACAGAAAATATTAGAATGATGTTACAGCAACAGCTCGATGACCTCATGGCCATCGACATTGACTCCAAAAGGAGGGTCTGAGGAAATTCGATTTTCGATCGTGATCGAATCGACCCGCCATTTTGTGCTCCGCCGCCATTTTGTGTTGCCCTCACTCAGGCAGCACGGCGAACATAGTCTTTTCTGCTTTTTCTGCAGCTTCGTGTCGACATAAGCCTTCTGCCTCTATTTACAAAGCTGATGTTAGCACTGGCCGAGTACACTAATCCCTGTCTGGTTTTTCTAATCCCTGTCTCAACTATCTGTTGGTTCACACTATTCTCTTCTAACTTTATCTTATCGTCTGGCCTTCACTGTCCTCTGCTCGTATTCTCTCGTTTCACAACTGTCCTCCAAACATACAAACGTATCTCGTCATCTGCAGTCGACCACAAAACCTGTTAATGAATTAGTTCTTGGGGAGGGGTGACAAACACAGTTGGAGGAGAGGCTCTTCGAGTTATCCGATACTTTGTTTTCGAACCTTTTCTATTGGTCCTGTTCTATTTTCCAACTTTTCTTATTGGCTCTTTCTGTATACCCTAGGTGTGTTCTTTGTTAATGTATATTTTACGTATGACCTATATAAGATTGTGCGCCACGGAGTGAAGTGGCAGTCTCCTGAGAACATACCGTGTGTACTTCTAGGACAACTGTACTAGCTGCAGCTAATAAAATCTGATCTTTTACGCCGACGGAGTGTCCCCGTGTCTCTGTGTAGCTGAGCAGGAGAACCCAGGAGATTAAGGCGTACCCTGCGCCGCTGGACCCAAAAGGTTCTGGTTCTTCACCCCACAGCCCTCCCCACCAATGGTTTAGAAGCTGCTCCCACAACAGAGGTCCTGTGCTCAACAAGGGGTTAACAACAGCAGTGCCCAGGTACAATTACTGAAGACGCTAGTCAGATGAGAGTCAGATCAGATAATGCAACTCACAGGTTTCATTCCATATCCGAAAACCAAGGGGTTGGCACTGCCTGCCTCTTCCTGGCAATGACGGGCAAGAACGGGCCCACCCTTTGCCCAGGCTTTGTCTGGGCGCGTCACGCACAGCCAGATTGCTGGGCTGCAGTTATGCGCGGAAGTGGGAAGTGACGTGGCCTGTTGCTGCCTCCCACAATGGAGCCTGGATGCTGAAGTCCTTCCCGTCTCATCCTGGTTGCGGTAACACGCAGTGGGATTGCTGGGCTGCAGTTAAGGTCAACCGTAGAAAGTGACGTGGCCTGTTGCTGTCTTCCTCGATGGAGCCTGGGGGCTGAAGTCCTGCCGGGCTTGTTCTGGTTGCTGTCCTGCGCAGTGGGATTGCTGGGCTACAGTAATGTGTAGCGGCGGGGAGTGACGTGGACTGTGGCTGCCTCCCTCGATCGAGCCTGGGGGATGAATTCCTGCCCGCCTCGTCCTGATTGCGGAAAGTTATAAAAATATTTACAGCACTGATATACTCTACTTATGATTAAATGGATTAAAAGATGCTATGACGTCATGCAGATTGTGAAGAGTAATGTGTTTGTATGAATTTTGATTGTGAAGAGTAATGTGTTTGTATGAATTTTTTATGTACCAGTATTATTCATACACATTAATGGTATTATAAACTCAGAATACACTGAGATAAATGTTTGTAGAGAGTGTGAAGCATACGAATGTTGATTTTAAATACCTTGCTATGCATTTAAGTTTTTTTTAAAGTCCATATGACTGGTTTTATTCACTACTGTTCAGTGATGAGCATCTATAGGCACTTTATACACATTTATAGTGAAAAAGTATGGAAGCTGAAAACAGTGAAAGAAGGGAATAAACAGGCATAAATAATATATATAATTTCTTTGTATGATATAAATGTCTCTTGTTTTATTATTAACACTATTTTTTTTTTTTTACATATTAGCCTTTAACAGAGAAATTTATAATACAAACCTTTAACTTCTATTTATCTTTCCATGGATACATTCCTATTCATCCATACACTTTTCAAACATATACTTTGTACACATAATTAATTATACAAAAAATGTATACACACTAAGGCACACACTGACACACACTGAGACAGCCAGGCATACACCAGTGCAAACTCACACACCACCCAAACATACACCAATGCAAACACAAACATATCCAGCCGCACACAAGTGCATTTAAAAACACACCCAGACATTACACTAACATATACACTAACACACCAAGTAAGACATTAATGCATTCTCTGATACTCCCAGGCACATCTGATGCATACACTAAAACTCCCAGTCACATACTAATTCATATGCTGACACACCGAGGCACACACTGATGCATGCACTGACACACCCAGACACACACATAGGCATACACTAACACACCGATAAACACACTAATGCAGACGCTATCACACCCACCGACACACTAATGCAAACCACTAACACACCCAGACACATACTAATGCATACACTGGCACACCGTGGCACATACTGATACATACACTAAAATATCCAGGTAGATAGTGATGCTTATACTGAGGCACCCAGACACACACTAATGAATACGCTGACCCTCACACACACACTAATGCATACGCTAACCCACCCAGGTACATACTAATGCATACACTGACACACCCAGGTACATGATAATGCAGACACTGACACACCCAGGCTCATACTGATGCATACACTGACACACCCAGGCACATACTGACAAACTCACTAACACACCCAGGTACACACTGATTCATACACTGATACAGCCAGGCACACACTGATGCATACACTGACACACCCAGCTACACATTAATGCAGACGGTAACACCTAGGCAAAATACTGTTGCATACACTAACACACCAAGGCACAAACTGATTCAAACACTAACACACCCAGACACACACAGATGCATACATTGACACAGCCAGGCACACACTAATGCATACACTGACACGCATATCCACACACCAATGCATAAGCTATTGCTCCCTCCCACTCACTAATGCAGACACTAACACACCCTGGCACATACTGATACATACACTAAGACTTTATATGCTGACACACCCAGACAGACGCGGATGCATGTACTGACATGCCCAGGCATATAGTAATGCCTACACTGACACACCCAGGCAAAAACTAATGCATAAATTGACACACCTATGTACATACTAATGCATACATTGACACACCCAAGCACATACTGATGCATACACTGACACATCCAGGCACATACTGATAGAAACACTAACACGAACACACCCAGGCACACGCTGATGCATACACTTACACACCCAGGCATACACTAATGTATAGTAGAAAAAAGTAACAAAAACACAGACACAGCTCTTTATTCGACTCAATAGGGGTTCTAGAAAGAACATTTTTTGTTAGATTGTTTCTATTTTTTGGTGTTTTTTTTTGCTTCACAACTGCTCTCTTAAATTAAATGCAGGAATGTTGTATTTTGAAAACACAATGGTGTTGAAAAAAATGATTTTTAAAGACCTAGCAATGGTGTTTCTTCACCATTTCAAAAACTGTGTGATATCCTTGACCTTGGCTACAACCAGTTTATGGCATGCTGCACAGTGTGTGACCATGCTCTCCAATTCATCACATCCAGATGGTATAGTGATTTCAGAAGTGGCAGATGTTCCAGGGGCAGATTCTCTCTCCCTTATGATCCACTGATATGTTTTCTCATGGATAGTCTGAAGATGTTTCCACATGGCTGAAGTTCCATGACTATACTTATTTGATGTTCCATGGGAGAGCTGCTTGTCATAAAACTTGCACTTCACAAAGCATGCACAGACTTTTTTCTCATCACTTGTTATGCAAAAATATTGCCACACATCAGATTTTTTCTTGGAGCTGAATGGTCTTTCTTCCTCCTCTTCTACTTCTCTAATCAGCTCTGGTTCTGCAGATTTAGGTGCAGTAGCAATTTCTGCTATTGGTGCAATTGGTCTTGAAGGAAGACCCACAAGGAGATGTGGCCTCAAAGACAGCTAGAATAACTGGTTTTGAGAGTGGTCCCAATTAAAATAAGCTGTGCTTACTAATAGCCAATAGAGTGCAAGAGTTTCCTTTTGACATCGTGCGGACCTGTGGGTCCAGAACGGTGGCTTCACAGGTCTATGTAAATAATACAACAGTTTATATTCATAAAAATTTAATATGCAGCACCTCATTTTGCCTTCCAACTATAACCACTCTTGTTATATATTTATAAACAGTGCCCCCAGTATACCATAAATAATTATTTGAAATTTTAACAAATCTGCGGATCAGCACTGCGAGGCCATTGTGACCACGTGATCGGAATGAAAACAGTAGAGTATCGCCAGTCTATGTTTGCAGAATGGCAGGAGGAACCTCAGTTCCCCCCCCCCCCAAAAAATTAAAAGGGAAAAGCATATTACGCAGCTTTTTTTAACACTAAGACAGTACAGCAGCTATAAAATACATAATCAACAATCCTATATTAAAAAACAAATTACTCCAACAGTTTTACCCGAATGTGAAATAGACTCGCCAAGTAAAATGCATTAGTTATTACAGGAAAAGATTTTAAGGTGGTGGTCCACAATATTGCTTAAAAATACATTAATGACACTCTTTTGCGCCTGTATCACCTGCGCACTGTGATGGAGATGAAATAAGTGGCTGCGATTGTCGCAGCAGTCTTTATTCCATAGTAGTGTCTAAACCCTGTCTGCAGAAAGTGCTGCAGCGCTCAAAGGATTTCAGGTTACACTTCAGAAATAAAATGTAAAAAACTCAGACATTCACTGAAAGAGCCAAAGTTTACAGGGACATCATAGTTAGGAAATAGAATTTAAAATACTTAGAAATTCACTGAAAAGATCAAATGTTACAGGGATGGTATAGTTAGGCTCAGATTTCACTCGTACAACACCAGAGAAATTCAATAGTTAAAGTTAGCTGCCCTAACTATATAACTTACGCCTGCAATGCACTTTTATGGCCTCACATATTACATCACTCATGACTTGGTCAGTGATATCACTCATGACATCACTGGTGATGTCTCAAATGATTTCACTGATGGCATCATCCACCGAAGCACTCAGAGACCTACTCACACCTCTATACAACCTCTTATACTCCCACTCACACAACTACTCATATGCCCATTCACAGACCCATACAGCTACTCACTCATGCATCTACATATACAACCAGTCACTTACCTATACAACCACTCACACAGCCATACACCTACCCATACAGCTACTCACGCACCCACTCATTCATCCATACAGCCACTCAAACATACACTCACTCATTCATATGATCTCTCAACACAGCCACTCACTCACCCATACAAGTACTCACACACTAACACACACAACCACCCACATACCCATTCACACATCCATAGAAGCACCCTCACATTAGCTCGCTCCCCCATATAGCCATTCACACATACACTCACTCTCCAATACAGCCACTCACACCAACTCACTTAAACAAACACCCAACTAAATTGCCCCTCACTCACTCATACGGGTACTTAAATACCCATTCACTCACTTATACAACCATTCAGACACCCACAGAGCCACACACATACCCACTCACTCACCAATACAGTCACTCACACAGGCACTTACTCACTAACACAGCTACTCACACACTTGCATATACACCTATACCACCAGTCACACACCCATACAGTCACTCAAACCCCCACTCAAACATGGATACACACAGTCACACAGCCACTCACATATTAAATGTTAGAAGCAGTATCACTCATTAGTAGTGCACCTAGAATACTAATCTAACTTTTGTAGTAGGTTACTATATATCATTAACATTCATAAACTCTTAGAAAACACTGATACTCACTGGATGATGTAATCAGTTATGTCATTTGAGATGGCATTAGTGATGTCACTGACCATGTCATGAGGGATGTAATATGTGAGCTCATACGCAGTGCATTGTTGGGGCATAGGTTTTAGTTTGCTCAGCTAACTATAACTGCTGAATATCACTGGTTTTGTATGAGTAAAATCTGAGCCTAACTTTAACTTCCCTGTAACCTTTGTTTTTTTCTTTGACTAAATATATAGGTAGATACTTTATTTTATCCTGTTCTTAATCTGAAGTCATACCACCTCTTCCTCACTTCCTCTGAGGTAAGGTTTGTGACTCCAACCACATTCATATGATCCCTGATTTGAGCCCAAATACACTTTTAAATAGACTCTAGGACACTCAATGAGGCCTCTCTAAAAGGTTTCTCCTTTTCTGTCATGCACTCCTCAACTAGAAATTCAAACTCAGTGGCTCACTGAACTGTCACTTTCTTTTTCTGCTGGCATCTTGCAAACCTTCATGGAATGCATTTTCCTGTAGAATTTGAAAGTAAAACACCTAATAAACAAAACTCCTTTTCTATCTTCTGCATACACAAGCACTATGATTTTGTACTTCCTGGATTGCTGATGTCATCATCAATAGATAGGGTGGCTTTCACAAATTAAGAATGTGATTCGTAAGTTGCAATTCAGTTTTAAAGATTCCTTATTTGAAAATAACAAACCACAGTGATTTCTTATCACTGGAGAGTACCTTTTCACACATTTCAAATAAGAAATTGCTCATTACAAATCGGTTTCTTTAATATTTTGCAACTTCTTATTTGTGATTTTGATACATGAGGCCCCACATTTTTAGGTCTGGTTTCGAGACAGCTTTACTTCTTTTTCCTAACCAAATGTTGTTAAAAATCAGAAGATAAATACATATATTCTCATATAGAGGTTTTTGTTCTGAATCGATTGGTCTGTTTAAATGGCACTAGCTTTCACGTTTTGCTTCTGCCCACCACAATATGGAGTATTGAGTAGTGGCTCTGCCCATTTTATCAGTTGGCTCTATTCTTTGTGTGTCAAGGCATTTTGCTTGTGCATAAATACATATGCATTTAAAAAATGTGCCCACTCCAGTGCCTCGGATAGTAAGCCTAACATTGCTTTTATTTCATTTTCTTATTAATGTGTGTGATGTGTCATATTACATTTTTCTTGCAAATATGTACTCACTGACCATAGTGGCACTTTCTTACTTTTTCGTACTTTGATACTTTTAATGCCTGCTAAATGTATTTACAAAAAAAACTATATCTCCCAGGCAGCTTTATTTTTATTTTATCCCCCCATGCTGCTTCCTCCACTAGCTCCTCTGCTGTTCCAGTATCCCTCGTTGACCTATTTTTTCTTTCTTTAAAAAAAGAATGTTTTTATTGAAAAAACTAAGTGCATTTCAAAATAGCGGATCAAGCATGTGACTGTACAAGCATAAGAACATCCAACCCGTTTTGACCAAGGAAGTAGCCTAGAATGGAATAGTAAAAGAAAGAAATGCATACAGCGATGTACTCTCTTTTACAATATTTTGCCAGCAGGATGGACAAACATAAAACTGTGCATAGAACAATATAATAGAACTAAACAGGAAAAAATACACACAAAACAAAAGGTCGAAACAGAAGTATGTATTAAGGCTTAACATCGGGGAGGCCTCCAATTTATCTGCAAAGTTAAGTATTTATGGGGTGTGGTCATTCATCGGTAATTTGAGAGAACCTTGGATGAGAAATAGAATGTGGATAGGGATTGTCAGAAGCCCGAGATTTTGTTTCCGCCTACCAAATGTGTTTTAATCAAGAAGCTGGAGTACTTTAAGCTTAAGAGGATTGAAACAGGTATAATCCAAGCGTGTGAAATAATCAATCATGGGCAGACAGATGCGGGTAGATATAATGTCAGAGTGTGTAATTCTATGGGATGAAAGTTCCATGGCCATAACGTGCCAATGGTGTTGAAACCGTAAGGCCACCGGGTACTGAGGATTGTTTCCAATGGAGAGCTATAAGTTGCCTGGCAGCACCGAGCACATGGCTCGCCAATTGCCAGGCCATGTATGTCATGGCCTCTAACTCAATAGGGTGATAACCAAAACCGCTGTGCAGTATGAAGCAGGGAGGGGGAAACCCAGCACACCTTTAATGTGACCCAGGATTCCCTACTAATAAATGGAAATGACATTGCATGAGCACCACATCTGTTGAAAATCACCAGAGACAGAATTGCAGCACCAATAAAGATCTTTGCGAAGATGTGTCAGCGTATAATACCAAACGTGTCTTCATTTTATATGCTGACTCGCATTGTAGTATTGCTGTAAATCCTTGGGAAGTCCTGCCAACGTGTCTCCCATTGCCTCTGGGAAATACCCTCACTGGTATGGGCTTGCCATTGTGTTTGATATGTGTGTGGATGCGCAGGACCCGAGTGTTGAAGGACCTGGTAAGTGCTGGATATTAAACCTCTTGTACCATTGTAGGTTCTGACCAATGTTTCAAAGGGAGTAAATTGTCTTGTCACCCCTTGAATATTTGTAGGATGTAACACAAAATGGCAAAACTGGCAATATTGCAGACTAGATGTTTCTAGTATTTGGATCTCCTGTTGGCAGTGTCAGAAAGTTTTAATAGAGGTTCCTGTACACACATGGTGCAGGGTGCTGCAGTCCCCCTTCTCCCAGCTAGGAAATAAGTGATGTTCCAGAGTAAAGTCTGGGTTTTGGGCCATAGGAGTATTTGGAGAGGGGAATGTAGTGAGCCTGTGTTTAAGTGCAATGTTATCACAGATGTCCAGAACAGTCCTGATAGGGGTCGCAATGTAGGTACTCCGGGGTTGCGACAGCCCGGTCCATATGGAACCAGCGTGTCTCACTTTCCCTTGCCTTCCATTTAGATATGAAAAGGAGATAGGATTCCCAAACGTATTCAAGAAGAATGGGGCAAGCGAGCCCCCCCTGGCCCTAGGGAGCATCAGAATAGAGTTTAAGAATCTGGGTAATTTCTCTCCCTAAATAAAAGCTTGAATATTTTGCTGCAGAAGTTTGATGTCCACCTGTGGAATGGAGGTTGGTAGCGTTTGAAATAAATAAAGAATCTTGTGGCGAATAAATCTCTTATAACAACCAGGATATATGTAAGGGCCCACATTGCCGAAGGTCATCTAAAATAGCTTTATAGTAGGATGTGCAGTTGATTGTTGTCTGAGAAGACAGGGTGGGAGTCAGGTTGAGACCTAGCTCGTGAATGTTGTGTGAGGCCCATTGAAAGGATGCAAGAGTCTGCAAGGCGGGCAGATCTGATTTGGGAATCATGCCATTCAAGGCTTGTGACTTGGACATGTTAACCTTAAAGAGAGAAACCCTTTCAAAATCAAATAAAGTTAGTACTACCGCTGAGAGAGATGTATTTGGACAAGTACGCATGAGCAATAGGTCATCTGCGAACATACTCTCTTTGTGAGTATGACCACCAAACGGGATACTGGTAATGGACTCTGTCTGTTGAAGAGTAATAGCCAAGGGTTTCAATGCTAAAGCAAATAGCAGGGGTGACAATTGGCACCCTTGTCGAGTGCTTCACCTTAAGTGGATCGGCTGTGCGCATTGTCCATTAACCTGAATGATAGCGGTAGGAGCTGCATAAGAATTCATAATGCTGGATATCAAGTTCGGCCCAAGACCTATTTTCCCAAGCACCGCTCTGAGAAATGGCCAGCTAAAGTTGTCGAAAGCCTTCTCTGCATCAAGTGAGAGAAGGCAAGTGGGAATGTAAAGACAATGGGTCTTCTCCACCAGGTGAGCAACTCTCCGGATGTTATCTACCCCCTATTGCTTACAAATGAAGCCAATTTGGTCAAGATCAATTAGGCCGGGGAAATAGGGCTCCCGGTGGTTTGTCAAACTCTCGGTGTACAGCTTGACATCTGTGTTTAAGAGTGCAGTAGGGCTATAGAAAGCACATAGAGTGGGGTCCTTGCAAGGTTTAGGGATAAGGTCAAACTCTGACACTGCCATTGTTGGGGTGAAGCCTGTTTCAAAGGAGAATATTTTAAAGAGTTTTAACAAATAGACCTGGATGGAGGAAAAAAAAAGGCCCGGTAGATGGTCACCATCAGGCCATTCGGACCAGGTGCTTTATCAATAGATAATTCTCATAAAGCCTGCTGAAAAGCGGCACAGTGATAGGGGCCTCAAGCAGTTTGGCATGGACCAGGTGGATAGGATTCCACGGACAAGAAGCCAGGTAAGACTCTATAAGTGCCTGTGAAACGCTTTTCTCAGTATATATAGCTTGATAAAAAAGGTGGAACGCCTGTTGTTTTGCCTGCTCGGTAATGTATCAGCAATCAGAATCCAATCTTAGCTATATCTGTATGCGAATATTGTTCGCATAGTCTATGGGACAGCAGCACTACCACCTTAACTCCTCCTTCCTAATAAAGGTGTTTTGATGCAAGCAGGGATCGCTCTGCTCAAATAGTTCTATGTAGGTGCAGCTGACCTCTCAGCAAAGCTAGCTGCCTTCTATTGCATCTGGAGGGGGCAGATTGATCAAGCCACAAAAGAGTCTTGATTTCAGATGCCAGATTAGTTTCAAACAACCTGGATTCCCTGGCACAAGCTATTGCAATAGATTAGGTGACTCCCTGGTGGTAGCCTTACAACCATCCCAGAGGATGTGGCCTGAATTCTCTGGAAGGTCATTAAGCTTAAAATAATCCACAATCCCTGTTTGTATTTCTGCTTCATCTATCATGTCCTTAAGAAGGTGTGGTGGAAATTACCAATACATCAGATCTTGCCTCAGATTCCAACTCCAATCCCTCACAGCCTCAATGTTAGTGTGATCAGATATAGAGATATCCCATATGGAAAATGAAATCAACGCTCAGAGCAGAGAGTGGATAATGAAGAGGTGATCTATTCTGGAATAAGATGTGTGTACATGTGAGTAAAATGAGCAATCACGCATGTCAGGGTGTTTATGTCTCCAGGCGTCTATCATTCCCAGGTCAGTAAGTTATTTTTTGAGTGCTACCGATAATGGTGCACATGCATCAACCTTCCAAAAAGCGAGTCCTTATTTGCGAGAAATAAGGAATTGCTAATAAGGAATCGCCTTCCGGGATGCATGTACAGATTCGGTATAATTTAGCGTTTCCTTAAAAATCGCTAAAAATCACCGAAAACACAATAGCGATTCCTTAAAATAAAGAATAGCAATTTCCGAAATCGGTATTACCGAATTAGGTATAAGCGAGTTCGGTAATAGCAAATTCGCAAAAACAGGAAGTCATCCAGCCCATCCCTCATTCACTGCCCTGAGGAGCTCACAGGAGGAGGCAGAGCATACAAGCTCAGCCAAGAGACTTCACCCTCTGAACCCATCCACACTACCTACATCCAGGATGGACAAGGATGCACCTGCCACTTCAGACACGCCCAGGAAGAGGAAGAGAAAGTTCTCTAACAGGGAACTTGAGCATCTGATCGAGGGGGTGAGCAGCAAGCATGATAAGCTGTTTGGGAAGCTGTCACTCAAGGTGCCCGAAGCAGAGAAGCGGAAGATTTGGCTTCGCATTAGGGAGAGGGTGAATGCTGTTGGAGTGACGCACCGCAGCATCGACGACCTTGAGAAGAGGTGGTATGACCTCAGGAAGAGGGCAAAGGAGCGCATTACCGAAAGGGTCAAGGAAGCAGCTGGCACAGGAGGGGGGCCATCCAGAGTACCTGCCAACACTGCCCTGGAGGAGCTCGTTGAGGGGACCATTGAGCCAGAGGCAGTCGTCGGAGTAACCCAGATGGACACCTCCGGCGCAGCAACCACAGAACAAGGTAAGATGCATGCCTGCGCCTATACGCTGCGTTTTGTATACCCATGCCTATCCCCCCAGGTCAATCACAGTGTGCAGGGAGAAGTGCATAACACATATGCCCTCACATTAGTATTGCATCATGGGAGTCGTAGTCATGTTAGGCAAGTGTGCATGTATGATCACCAATGCACAATAAATGAGATCAGCAGTACAGGCCCAACAGAGTGTCAAAATATGTAATTTATTGTAGGAAATAAATGCGGAATGACAAACAGATGTAGTCAGAAAATAAACTAACAATGCACTGTTTCACACACAGATGCATATCCGGTGGACTCTGATGACAGTGAGCGCCTCATCATCTCCGAGACACCGGCAGATACCGATGGCGAGACTCCACAGGAAGGTCAATGCACACCACCACCACCGACAATACCACCACCCCCACCACCAGCGACAATACCACCACCACCGACAACACCACCAAGACGCAGGGCACATGTCCCCTCCCTGCAGGTGATGGATACAGATCCGAGTCCAGCACCCACAAGTGCCCACAGTCAGACACATGTCACCCCACCAGTCCCACCACCAGCACATGGCCGAGTCACACAGCGGCGCAGGTCCATGCGCAGTACTGCTGAACGACCCGAACAGCCAAGGAACATCTATGGTGGTGTAGAGGTCCAGATGCTGTGTGTTCAGTGCCTGCAGGGGAGACACATGGGAACAATGAACCTCAACATCTCCAAACTGGCAAAACACATGTGCACTCTGACAGACGCTGTGTGGCACATGACCACAGTTGTGGCTGAGGGTAATCGGGACATCAGTCAAAACCTACAGAAGCTCACCCGTGCCATCCGAGCAAGAGAACACAGCGAGCGCAGGAGGCATAGGCAGAACTTGCTCTGTACCACTGCATCTACCAGGGCCATCAAAAAGCTCTGCAATAGCACTGCAGTTTTGTCCCGCCGCTCGGTGTCACTGCAGGTGGACCTCGGCCATTACTGTGGGGATGTGGCGAAGCCCTTAGGCCAGGTGACCACTGCAGTGGAACACTTGCAGTCAGGGACATTCAGTGGCAGCACCTTGGGAGGGGAGAAGGGCAGTGAGGCCGCATCTAGTGTGAGCAGCGTGTCGGTGCTGGAGACCTGCAACAGGAGGCGCAGTACGCGCAGCTCCACAGCCACAGACACACAGCGTGGTGAGGTAGAGGAGACACATGACAGGAGACTGGGGGTATGTGGGAAGCGGCACTAGACATTCAGTTCTGCATCTCTGTCCATGGTGGTGTAACCATGGGCCCCTTGAATTTAGTGTTAGCACTTCCGTGATGCCAACGGTTATGTTTTTCGCCACAATGTGTGGAAGCACTGTAATTTTGTCTAGTCATGTTACATCACTTTCACAAGTGCTCATGTGAAGTAAACAGTAGCACTCCAAAATATATAGTCATGGCTCATTCTTACCTGGCTATGAAATGATGTTGTGTGATGTATGTCCGCCTCCTTTGACCTTCAGCTGTGTTTGGCATGTGTGACTGTCGGTGTTGTGCGGGTGGTTGGTCATCCCGATAGTTGTCGTTTCTGTCCACCTCTATGGGTATCCCCCTTCTGGTTGCAATGTTGTGCAGCATGGCACATACTGCTACGATCCTGCAGCAGGTGTCTGGTTTATATTGCAAAGCACCACCAGTCTTATGTAAGATCCGCAAGCGACTCTTCAGGATCCCGAATGTTCTCTCAGTCACATTTCTTGTGCTAATATGTGCCGCGTTGTAGCGTTGCTCCTGTGGTGTTGCTGGGTTGATGTACGGGGTGAGGATATATTCCCGCAGGGCGTATGCACTGTCACCTACAGGGGGGAAGCAAAGGCTTAGCGGCAGTAAGGATGATACATGTGTGATACTGATGTAATGAATAGGTATGAGTATGTACCAAGCAGGAGTACCTCTCCGAATTCTCCATTGAGAAGTAGGGGTGGGCGGAATTTGCGAAATTAACTTTCGCAAATTATCGCGAAAATGTTTAAAATTATCGCAAACAAGCGGAAATATCGCGAAGATGCGGAATTTGTTTTCCGGCATGTTCGCGAGATTTTCTGCATGGTTGCGGGTCGCCAACTTACCCATGTGGTTGCTTGCGGGCGCGGCCATCTTGTTTTGAGTTGTCTCGCGGTGCATGATCGCGAGAAGAAAGACGTGATCGCGCAATGCATGACGTCACTGCGGGCGCGAACTGTTGCGAGACAGCGCAAATGGCTAAAAACAATACAACATCTCATGGAGAACGCGACCGGATCAAGAAAACTTGTCGGCGAATGCAGGGATTCAGGTAAGGTGATCGCGCGCGCGAGAGAATGTATTATTTTACAGCGCGAGCAAGAAACAAATTATCGCGAAGCTGCGGAAACCGGAATTTTTTACATTTTCGCGCTCTCCGCGGAACGCGAAAATGTCAAATTATCGCAATTTCCGCGAACGGAACGAAATTTTCGCCCAGGCCTATTGAGCAGACGCCTGTGGATGCCACTGTGTCTGAATATATATGAGTCATGAGTGCTCCCTGGAAATTGTGCCACTATGTCCGTGATGATGTGCTTGGCATCGCACATGACCTGCACGTTGATGGAGTGATAGGACTTCCTGTTACGGAAGATGTACTCATTGGCTGAGGGGGGACAGATGGGGACATGCGTGCAGTCAATGCATCCTATGACATGGGGGAATTGGGCCACCTGGTAGAAATCCTGTTTGGTGTGGTCCATCTGCTGTGGGGTTGTGGGGAAGCTGATGTGGGTATGTATCATTGTCAGCATGGCATCAAGGAATTTACGGAAGAAGCGTGAAAGTGCGCTTTGTGATACGCCTCCCACTACCGCTATGACCCCCTGGAAACTTCCAGACGCCAGTAGGTGCAGGCTGCATAGGACCTGGACGTGCGCAGGAATGTCATTGGTCCTACGTGTCTGGTGCTGCAGTAGTGGTTCCAGGTCTGCAATTAGGCGCATTATCATGGCACGATTGAGATGGTACTTGTCATATACTTCATCCTCATTTTGGCCCAGCAATGTAAAGCGCACTCTGAATACCCTCTCCTGGATCCTCCTCCTGCGCTGTGCTGCTGCATTTATTCTCATCCTCCTTGCAAGCACGTAGAGGGCTGCCATTTTGTAAAAGGAAACGGGGTCTCCAGGCCCATTTTTGAAGGCTTTCGGATTGTTTACACCTGTGGTACACTTTGAACTGTTTTTTTGTTTTTTTTTTGGTATGTCTGCAACTTTACCTCCTGGTTCTGATTCCCCTTATTCTGCTCAAGCTAAATAGCGATTTTGAAGCTTTTCGGTATTAGCGATTTTTGATGCATTCTTTAGCGATTCTTTATTTGCTAATCGCTAATGCCAGGCGCAATTTGTGTTTTCGCTATTACCGATTCTTTATTTTGCGATTCTTTAATTTAACGGGGATTATTTTAGCGATTCTTTATTTTTTCGCTATTGGGGTTGATGCATTGGAATTGGTTGTTTGGCACTTGCTAACGGACGATTTTAGCGATTCGGTATTTTTGCGAGGAGATTTTTGCTTGATGCATGTGCCAGAATGTTCCATGCCCTGGAAGGAGGTGGAAGTGCCGTGAATGGGGATTCCATACTAAACTGAAGTCCCCATCCATTAATATGTCACCACCCACGGTCGCTAACTGGTCTCACTTTAAGTCCCATAGGAAGAAATCTTATACCTGGTTTGGGGAATAAACATTAAAGAGTGTGAGTAAGTGGGTGCCATGGTGCTTGGTAACCTTCACATAATGGCCATTAACATTGCATACGATCTTCAGTGTTTGTGTGCAAAAGCCTACCTTGCAAATAATAATCAGTCCCACCGTCTTAGTAGGGGTGTGTGCACTAAAGAGGTGGGGGTATTTTGGTTGGGACGTACATGGGTGACCTCCCTTAGGAGGTGGGTCTCCTGAAGGAAAACAACATCAGGTTCCTGTAGCAGGAGATACAAAATATTTGCTTACTCTTATTAGGGGAGTTCAGCCTCTTCTCAAGAAACAAAAATAACTTGGTGTGTTGTGTGGGGGTCATGGTAAGAGAGAGTAAGAAGAGTAATGGAGCTATCCAGGGTAGGTGAAGAACCCAACAGAATAAAATGGCCTCTTTGCGTATGGGCCATATACCAGTCCATTGTTATGGGGGATGCCGTTTCAGTGGGTTGAAATCCCAGAGAAGGCCAGGGTGTGCCGCGAATACTGACAAGAAAGAAATGTCTGTGGGGCATGTTCTTGGACAACAGGAGAGGCCTCCACATTAGTGTAATCAACCTGAAATAAAATAAGGTTTAAACATAACCACAATCATGATGAGACTAACAGAGTCTAACAACTCTATTCGAGTCCTGTCATGGTCAGCAAGGTAAATAGCTGGACACAACAGAGGAGTTACTCCGCAGGGGTGTGACTCAAGGGGGGACAGCTGCAGATGGCATGGAATTACTGAAAAACAGCTAACACATTCAGCTGCCAGACCGGTAGGATAGCATAGCAAAGAAGTTCGCTGGAGGCCCCAGATCCCAGCAGTAAGCTGAAATTGTATCAAGCGATAGGGAGAAAAGCAATGTGTGTCAGCAAATCGATCCTAGATCTTCTAGAACTGGCAGGTTTAGAGCAGGTGAGGCATAGAGTTTAAACAGCAGGGTGGACCAATGCAATGTAATTGCTCCATCTCCAGACAGCTAAATGGGAGTTCAGGTTCACACTCTGCAATTACTTAGTCCAAGGACAGACAAAGAACATACGTGAGGCTGAAATGTTCCAGAGGGATGAGTCCTGTGGAATATCACTCACAGGGAGCGAGGAAGGCACTGGGGCTTGGCACGAGGTGACTGCAGCTGATTGAGCCAGAGAGGATTGCTTATCCATATCACGAAGATTTTGAAAAATGTATTTTTACTTTCCTTGGAAGTCGTGACCTTGGTCTGTCTATCAGCATTGCATGGTGGTACTAAGGACCAAATGGGGCGCAGTAAGTCTCTGGACGGTGCCTGTGGTGTCGAAAGTGAGCTTTCCGATGGGTCACTTTGAAGTATGAGAAGTTGTTTAGCTTCTGTTAGTGAGCAAATAGCTCCTTGTTTGCCCGCCCAAGTAAATATGCTAGAGAATGGGTGTCACCACTGATAATGAACATTGAGTTCCCACATTTTGTCTGTGACAGGACAGAAGTCTTTGCGACAATGTAGGGTAACAAAATAGAGTCCTTGGAACAAGTAAATTGTATGGCCACAGAAGATAATGTCCACCTTGTTTCTCACAGCTTTCAAGAAAGCTTCATCCTTGACAAAAAAGTGGACCCTTGCTAGGATATCTGGAGCAGAGTCTGCCCGCCCTTGGGGGGAGCAACTCGGAGTGCTCTATCTATAGCTGGTGGTGAGGCATTGTCACCCTCTTTAATGGTATAGAGAAGGTCAGCTATGTAGGCCATTATGTCATCACCCTCCACGCCCCTCGGCACTCCCCTTATATGAATGTTATTCCGTTGACTTCGATCTTCGAGATCCTCTTGCTTCATTTAGAGCTCAATATACTGTTCCTCTAGAGTTGGTACCTGTTAGAAATGGGGGTCTCTAGTTGGCAATGGTATACACCTTTGCCCAAATAGGGACCCTTGCTTCTAGTCAGGGAAAGGGGGATACACTCCTGGATAACCCCTGCTCACCCCCTTGGTAGCTGGACACGAGCAGACAGGCTTATCTCAGAGCAGTGTGTAAAGCATTTGTGAACACACACAGTAATACAGTGAAAACACTACAAATGGACACCACACCAGTTTTGAAAAATAGGTAATCTTTAAAGACCAAACGACAAAAATCCACAATACTGTAATAAAAATATAGCTTTAAAATGGCAGAAATAGCTTAGTTAAATGTAGATGGTAAATGCAACACTTTACTCTCAAAGTACCTTGGATGCGTCACGCAATACAACCAAAAGGGTCGCAGGGAAGGTGATGAGTCGGTTCCTAGCTTTGGGGGAGGTGATGTGTCGGTTCCTTACTGCAGTGCAGGTGAGGTGAGGCGTCAGTTCCTTACCAGAGAGGAGATGATGCGTCAGTTTCTTACTACGTTCCGGTTACGATGCGACAAGATGGTGTCTCGATGTGACGATCTGGTGCGATGCGACAAAATGGCGTCTTTGATGTGATGTGACAATGTGGATGCGATGCGTGCACGCCCGATGGCCATGCGGCGAAACCGATGAACTTTGGAGCTGCGACAGGCCCTGCGATACGCTTCTCTGGTGATGCGTTGGTGACCTCTGCGGCGGCGGCATGCTTCTCAGGTGATGCGACAGGCTTCGTCCGCAATGCTTCAATGAACAGCTGCGGTGTCACGCTTCTTCAGCGATGCAACGGCAACTGCTGCGGTGGCAACACGCTTCTCCTCGTTGCGTCAAGCTTCCAACTCCCAGTGACAAACAGTCTCTAGAGGTCCTAAACAGCTTCAGGCACCTCTCTGTTAGAATTCCCAGCAAGGAAATTCAGGGGGAGCTGGTGGTGAAGTCTTTGTGTCCCTGAGACTTCAGACAGGAGGCAAGCTCAGTTCAAGCCCTTGGAGATCTTCCTCAAGATGAAAAGGCAAACAGCAAAGTCCTTTTCTCCTTTCCTTGACAACAAGTAACCACTGCAGGCCAACCCCAGACAGCAAACAGCACAGGGGCAGTAATCCTCCTTCAGCTTCTCCCGTTTCTTCTCCTTGGCAAAGGTTCCTCTTGATTTCCCAGAAGTGATCTAAAGTTCTGGGTTCTGGGTCCCCCTTTTTATACACACAGATCCTTTGTCTCTGAAGGCAGAGAGGCTCTGTACCTATTCCAAATCAGTTCTGGGTGCATTATGCCAGTGCACAACTTCTTCCTTTGTCAGTGTGGGCCAGGGTCATCAGACGCACCACAGGAGGTGGAGCCAGCATTGTGGAAGGCAGTCCCAGCCCTATTCAGGCCCAGGTGCTACTCCTCACTCCTCCCACCACTCCCAATGCAGATAGGTCTAGTCAACCTAGTGCTGACTCACCCTGTCTCCTGGAGCCCCCCCCCAGCCCCTGTCACTCACAAACCAGACATGCAATACACAACCTAGCAGAGGCAGGCTGGATGGTTAGGCAAGAAAATACCTACTTTCTAAAAGAGGTATTTTCAAACACAGAATGGTAAAACCAACTTCACTAAAAGGTGTATGTTATCATTCTGAGGTCAGGCATACTAAATTCGCTTTTCTACCATGTTCCCTGGGTCAGTTAGGATTATAAGATGTTATAATCAAACTGCCCAATCTGGCCTATGGGAACAGATAGCCTTGCAATAGTGAAAAACGAAATTGGCTGTAATTCACTATCAGGACATGCCACACACATCAGGGCATGTCCTACCTTTTACATACAATGCATCCTGCCCTTGGGCCTACCTTAGGGGGGATTAATATGTAGAAAAAGAAAGGTTTAGGGACTGGCAAGTGGGTGCCCTTGCCAAGTCGTCATGGCAGTCCCAGACTGCACACAGGCTCTGCAATAGCAGGCCTGAGACACATTTTACAAGCTGCTTCTGTGGGTGGCACAATCAGTGTTGAAAGCCCACCGGCAGCATTTGATTTACAGACCCTGGGCACACATGGTGCACTGTACCAGGGTCTGACAAGTAAATCAAATAACCAGTCATAGAATCACTAATCCATTACATGATTTTACACTAGGGAGCACTTGCACTTTGGCACTGAACAGCAGTGGCCAAGTGCCCAAAGCATCTAGACCAACAAAAAAAGATGAGGCAACAGCAAAAAGTGGAAGGGAGACTCACGCCAATGGTGCCAAGTCTAACAGTGTCCTCCACCATAGCATTTTCTGGTCTTCAACATGGGCATCAATTGTGTGTCATCCACTCTCTCTCCCATGTCCATAACCTCTCTGGATCTTTCAAGCAGGATTTAAAATCCATTTATGGTAGCCAATTTTAGTTTGGGTTTCCTGTAGAAAACAGTCCATGCAGGCCTGCGAGATGGGAAATGATGTTCCGTCTCTGACTACACAAGTAGGCAAAGGAGCAAGAAGCTCCATGTCTGCTGCCTGGGTTTTATTTCACAGCGAGGTGACTAAAATGTGTCTAGAGGATCCCACTGGTGTGTCCCTTGCTGTCTTGCCCCGAGGCATGGTTTCTGCCTGCAAGAGGTGCAGGGGCGCAGTTGTTGCTGTAGATGTGGGCAGCACCCACACATTTCTTGGTAGAGGCTAGCTTTCAGGTTATAGTGCCACAGCAAGCGCCCGCCCTCCCCCAAGATTCAGGAACAGTCGAGAAGGGAAGCAGGCTCTGTTTTCTCTGTATGTTCTGCATCTCCTAGTCCAGGAGGGTTCCTGGCACCGAAAGTGCAAGTTAATCAGTTTGAGGGGCCCCTCAGTCCAAAAACTTCTGGTCAAACCTGAGGGCCAGAGTAAGTATATTAAACAGGGAGGAGTAAGCGATCAAGGCTGCTACTGTGCATGTCCACTGTAAGTGCTGCAGAGGAAGGCCCCAGACCCAAAGGACAAAAAAAGAAGAGGCAAGACTTGCAGATCAAGGTCTAAGGCCCCCCGTCAGTCCGAGGCCTCAATTCCAATCTTTGTCTCGCTTCAATCAGCAGGCAAAGTTGAAGGGCAAAAGGGTTTTTATGTGGGGCCCGAGAGTCTCTGGCGGCCATGAGCACAAAAGATTAGATATTATAAGATGATGTGCCAGGAGACTGATCTCAAACTGTTCCTGTTGTGTTGAAAGGGCAAGAGGCCTGTGCGAGCAAGGGCCCTTCGTGCATCAATTTGGGCCAGCGGCGCCTCTACTTAAGGTAAGCCCTCATTGAAGATCTGTGGGCAGGAGAGGGCAGGGAGATTATCGATCTGTGGCTTGGCTTTTCCCTCCCACCAGGGAAGTCACAACAGCACTTGCATCAATCAAGCAAACCCCAGGGCCTGACCCATAGGCAGCAAACAGCAGAGGAGGCCCTCATCTAGCGCACCCCCATTGATGGCATGTCCGCCAGGAAACCAGAGGAGGTGTCGATGCAGCTCTCTCAGGTGGGCCTTCAGTCATCCCACAGGTCCATTGATCCTGTTTGCAGGCTGTGGAATACTCCCCCGTGGGGAGGACGGGAGCAGCAGGTGGAGCGAGGCATGGGCAGAGAGGTCCACAACCGGGTCCATAGCCACCAATGTTGCTAGAAGAAGCCTGCACCCCAGGAGAAGGGCAAGGAAGGTAATGAAAGGCATCAATGCACAGCCACGGGCTCAGTCCACTGAAGGGCTGCAGATCCCTCTACTAGGCCATCCCCGGGAGTGCCAAACACCAAAGGAGGGTCCAGGCATGCAGGAGATCAGGTCTATGCCTCAGACGGCACCGAGGCAGCCACAGACGAAGCCCCAGGTAATGCTGCCATAATGGAGGCAATTGGCGGGGCAGGGCTCATCATTGGAAAATCTAGATGGTGCAGCTGATAGCCCTACAGAGGCCATTGCTGGTGCAGGGTCTCACACTCGCGCCCCTCTCCCCGCGCTCATCCACTCCCCATCACCAGCAGGACACAAAGCATAAGTGTTCCCATCAGAGTATTGCCATGCAAATAGGATATATGTACATTTAGGAGCTTTATTAGGCTGCAGGGATAAGGAGCCGCCACAGATCACGTCCTCCTCCATGAGCTCTCAGCCACATCCCCCTTTTTGGGGGGCGGAGCAACTAGCAGCTGTTGCCTGATGCCGGGCTCCTCCACAGTACAGAAAGAATTTTCGTAAGACATTTTCTTTCAATTCAAATGGCGACCGCCATCTTGGATCATAAATAAAAAAAAAATTGAAAATGTGCCCCGTCATGACTCATGTGGTGACATACATCATTACACATATGCATGCCACTGGAATGACAGTGCAAAGCAGCAGCAGAAAGCATTTTTATTTTACTGACGTTGCAAAGCATTAGTAAATAGCATCTGCAAAGCTAAGAGATCCCAAACGTGCAATGTATTGGATTTGACAATGTTTGTTTAATATTCCAAATACACTTTCAAAATGCTAGAGGCATTTATTTTCGGCCCGGTGGAAAAACGTGGCCTCATTTTTACTTTGAATGCGTCATTTTTTATGTTTTTGTTATTTTAGATAAATGTTGCAGAACAGCTGTATTAATCTTGTGGTTCGTACATCACCACACAGTTTTCTTACCATTTGTTCCGGTGTAAATAAGAACCTCGGCTTGCCCCTGTCCCTTGACATTTATGACTGCTTTCAAGGCAGATAAGGTTTGTTTGGCGGAAACAGAGTTTGCTAAAGACATTCACTGGAGGGATAGAACCTTAATTTAACCTCCAGTCTGCAGCATTTCCTCGGGGACTCAGATGACTGATAGCATGGCAGAAGGCAGGGAAGCTCAGAGCTACCGATATATGAAAGCAGAAAATCCAGCATGTTAAATGCCTTTGTAAAAATCACTGCTCGTGGGAAGAGTCATGCATGTCTGAGGCGGCTGAATGGAGCCCTTTCATAATCCATTGTCATTTGGCTTTTCTGAATTCCATTTGAAAAGGCTTCAAAATCCCTTGTCACACCTGGCGACAGAATTATACCCTTTAACAAATACAACGTGGCTCGTGTAATGATCATTATACAAAATGCCGTTTCGCTCAAGTTTAGTACCATTAGATCTGTAAAAGATGGTTCGATAGCGTGTAATTCAATCAGGACATTTAGAAGAATAAATGGGTCTCGGCGTGGATAAAAAAGATATGGAGACGTGAAGCCTAAAGCTAAGCAAGAAATGTGCATCTAAAGAACAAGAGGACATAACGCCTGGAGATATATATATTAAAAAACACACAGAATCAGAAAAGCACATTCTTGCAATTACGTAAAAAACTTGTGGTGGATTTTTTGAAGAAAGTAATTCTATTGCACAAAGAATGGTCCTACACTGAGAAGCACAGTCACTGATCCTATATTTGAAGGCGCGCAATATCGTGTCATATGCATAGGGGTATTTGTGCAGAGCATAGTAAAGAGTCAAGTGTGTGTGTGGGCATGTATACACCATGGTGACCAGGCCGGTCACTGTTGTGTTGGAATTCTCGCGATACCAGTGGTGGTTCAAAATCTGAACCTCAATGAAACATTAAGACACTCAGAACGTGTGGCCCTGTAAGGTAAGTAAGTGATACTTATGTCATTTGTTAAAATCTGGTACCCTGTGGATCGGAATTTAACAGGTTTGATAATTATCACCTATTACAAATGTATCCCTGTACAAAATGGGACACAAGATGCATATTTTGGTGCTTTGTAAATTAGCATGACTAGGTATTTACTAAACATTTTCCCCTAGGTTTGTCCTGCTGATATTTGCGTCGGGGATATAGTTATTACTGCAAATCATTTTGAGTATTAGGAAAGGAACCAGACACTCATAATGAAAGCCTAATTGTGTTAGCATAAGAAAAAAAGAGTTAACAAGGAATATCATTTTTGTCAATGAGCCTGCATCCTCAAAGTCCTTTAGTCAATCAATCAATCAAATCCTTTATTCGATATTACACATAACATCATAAAAGTATCATAAAAATATTTACAGTCACATTTTAGAAAAAACATTATAAAAGATAGCTTAAATCCTGAATCTTAAAAGTGTGCTACCGTACAATTTAAGTGAAAATTCATTTCATCTATATACATAATACAGTAAAAATGTTGTAAGTTAATTTTAAGTCGTCTTATGTGCCAACCTGCTTCCTCTTTTTAATACATGCCCATAGGAATGATGCTAACGAAAAGCACACAAAAGAATTTGGCAAGGATTTGAGAAAAAACAGTGCTACATGACAATATTTAAAATTGTGGCGCTTGCAAATTGGTAAAATAAAATTACGCCTTTCCTGACGGTAGAAACCACAAAAAAATAAAACATAAAGGTCATCCTGTGTAGATAAATTGTCACACGGACATAGGGAAAGTTCTGAATGTTTATATTTCTTCCCTGGATATCCCACCATCAAAGGAATCAAATTTAGACGAAATATAAGCAAAATATAATTGTGCTGTGGGAATGTAACATCAGCCAGATAATAGTAGCTATTCTCCTCCAATGCTAGAGTTAGTTCATACAGTCGTGCCGACTGAATGTGGAAGTTTTTTTCCCTCCTTAGATATTGGGCTCTCTTAATAAAAGTCTCAGTTACTTTCCGCTTGGTTAGGGATTTACAGGTACAGGCATCATTAAAAAAGTGACTTAAACCGAGTGCAGATAGTTCTGACTCCACATACTTTATCCACCTAATCCTACTGACTTTAAAATAGTTGTTAGTTTTTGCGTAAGGGGGACTGTGTCCCTCCGCCAAATCGAATGCCACAGTAGGAGTGGTGCCATTTTGATAGAGTCCGTAATGTAAGGTAAAGCCAGTTCCATATGAAGCACATAATTCGGATATGACTGGGGTAGCGAGGTAAAAGACTTAAAAGCTGGGCGCCGTCCCCCAAACTGCTGCCCCGTACACCGCTGCTGTCTTTGTTTTATGATGATACATTTATTTCATAGGAATTAGCGGTTTGGCACCCAGCTTTTTAGAGAATTTTTCCAACGCAGCTAGGTTTCTCTGCATGCCCATTGCTCTGCCCTCTAGCAGTTTGGACCAGGATTGCTTATTATCAAAGAGGACACCTAAATAGGGAAACAAATCTACCACCTCAATTTTGACAGAATCCATAGTGTAACAGGGGGGTCTTTCTCATTTCCCAACCCCTGCTATAATTATAAAAGATTTAGATTGATTGACCTTTAAGTCCAATAAATTCATAAAAGCCACGTATGCCGCTATTAGGCGCTGAAGTCCCATTGCAGTTCGGGCCATCAGAACAGCGTCATCAGCATACGTCAAAATCGGTAACCGCTGATGGTCAAAGAGCACGGGGACATCCAAGGCTGCTCCCTCAAGATGTTTTCCCAGACCGTTGGTATAGATGGAAAATAAGAACGGTGCCAGGACGCAGCCCTGCCTGACCCCTCTTAAGATCTTAAATGTTCGGGTACACTCCCTGTTCTTCCCGTAGCGGACCAATGAAGAGGCATCAGAGTACAGCTGTCTGATAAAGTCGACAAATGCCTGATCGATTTCCATCTCCTCCATTATCTGTCTGAGTTTAGGGTGGGAAACGCAGTCAAAGGCTGCAGACAAGTCCATAAAGGTAAGATAGATCTTCCCACCCTTGGTTCTGACATATCTATCCATAATAAGTGAGAGGTTCAGGCATTGGCCTACTGTGCTCTTTCCCTCCTGGAAACCGAATTGGGACTCTATTAAAATGTTCTTACTCCTCACCCATGCCTCCAATCTTGTCAGAAGAAGGCGACCCAGAAGTTTGGCCGTCGTATCAATTAACAAGATTGGTCGATAATTTTTTGGGTTGTTTTTGTCTCCCTTTTTATAAACTGGGATGATTATACTAGTTTTCCAGGACATGGGGGGACCAGCTATAGCGATTTTGTTAAAAACATTGGTTAAAAGGGGACCCAAATGTCCATATTCTCAAAGAAGAAGTCCATTGACACTCCATAGGGACCAGGGGCTTTCCCAGCACTACAGGTCTCAATCCCATTCCTAACTTCTACAGTACGGAAAGAAAGAGAATGCCCAGAGGTGGTACAAATCGGGGGTGTCAGATAAGCAATTGGGGCAAAGATATTTTTAAAATGAGCCACCCACTCCTCCTCACCTACATTAACTTCGAGTGCACTATCATTTGGTGTTTTAAAGTGTGGACCATTTATTATACTCCAAAACTCTTTTGAATTACCTCAAGCTGCGGCCTGTTCTAATTTAGCCTATGATTATTCTCTTAGCGCCTTCTCCCTATTTTTCTTGGCCATTTTATGTTTCCTACGGTAAATGGCAATTTCGGAGGGGTTCCTAGGAATACAGTTTAGAGCTTTAGAAAGGGCTTTCTTTGTTTTTGTACAGGAAGAATCAAACCAACCCTTGGCCTGTTTTGGTTTATTCGTATTTTTTCTAGTGATTGTGTTCCTTATGTGTACTAAAAGTTCTATAAAGGAAGACACCACAAGTTGGGGTTGATTCTCATTTTCCAAGCAATTATTTATATTATGTATAGCATTGCTAATTATGATAGATATCATCTCCAGTTTGTCAATTTTGGACCACTTGAGTTGGTATCCATTATGCCTAGTTAGTATAGGCAGACCAATTTCTTGAGACGTAGTCGCAGCCCTCAGCATAGTTTGGATCTTGCAGCACAAAATCGCATGGTCACTAAAGAAGTTAAATTGGTTAGTAACTTTGCTACACCTGATGTTTAAAGGGTTAGTGACCAGTATGAAATCAATCGTTGATTCCCGGTGATTCCGATGTAAAGTTGGGGACAAATTATCACTATCAGTGGCTAAGTTATTAACCATGAGCATATTTCTCAACGAGATTAGAGTGTTCAGAGTGTTTCCATAGATATTATGTGAAAAGTGGTGAACAGGGTTGCACCACATATCCTCCATACCATAAACCCGCTCTAAGTTGTGGTGGCACGGATGTATGTTAAAGTCACCCAACCACATTATGTTTTAGGACAGCCTTTTAATTCACCAGTTTAGATGCCTTATCGATGGCCCGTTCACCTCGTCCAGCACTTTATGCATGTTTGGGCCGAAATTGTTGTTATAGACGTTTATTAGGAACCACTGATCATAGTTAGCAGACTCTTAGATAATCAAGTGAAATAATGGGGAAGTATCTTGTAGCATTTTTATTTTTATTGCTAGGGTATTTGAAATTAAAGTTAATAAGCCCCCTTTCGCTCTACCAGAGTGGGACGGAGTGGCTTTCATATGATAAGAATGATAACCATTTACAAAGGTCTCCTCTGTGGCCCATGCCTCCTGGAAGCAGGAGATATCTCGATCCTGCCATAATTTAAGCCAGTCGGAATCTCCAAGCTTATTGGAAATGCCTGCGACATTCCATGATGCTATGTTCATTGCATCTCAAACCCCACTATTATCAGTACTAGGGCTAAGACCAGCTGCTCTACCATTATCTGCTGCGGTAATTGCCTGGGAGGATAAAGCCCACCCCACTTGCCCAATCACAAGTTTCTAACCCAAAAAGGGGGCCAAACCGATTCTCCAGTGGGATTCCCTTGTTGTCCATCTGATTATAAAACCCTAAGTTTTGCCTTGTGTAAGGTAGCATTTCCAAGCTCTGTGGTGGGAGGGGCCTGAAGAAGTAGCACAGGGACAGTGCAGTGATCTGCGTACCTACAGGAAGAATTCTGTGCAAGTGGTCGAGAATGGTTTTAGCGGCGTAGGGATTATTAAAGTTGATCACAGCACAGTCATCCTGTGTCACTTTCGGAGACAGGCCCAACCACCCTACCCTTCTAGCCATGATGATTTGATTTGCTTGATGTGGCCTCCCACAGCCTGTGCCCATTGCATATTGATTCAGCCAATGAAGTGATTTGTCCATCAGCTGAACGGTAGTTTCCACTTGGCCCACCCTCAAAGTGGGAACATTTCTTAGAACCAGTACTAAAGGCATTGCCGCCGGGGGGAGATGGAGAGAGGAGTGCACTTTGTTGTAAGATTGTCTTAGGCTAACCACTTTGCCTTCATTCCCCCTTTGGGCTACTTGAAAGTTATTGGTGAGACTAGAGCCGGAAGATGTATGCACCCTTGTATTTTCATGACGATCAGCTTGCAAAGGATTGGTACTGTCAATGTTAGGGGTGGGACCCTGATAGGAGCTACCCAAGGGCTGGTGCTGGTGCATTACATTGTCCCCCCTTTGGTTGAAGGCAAAGCTACCCCCCCCAGCAAAACTTCAGGCCCAAGAATCTGGTGGGAGTCGTGTCTAGCTATTGCATTCCCTGTTGCTATGGGTAAGACCTGAGACTGGGCCGTCGGCCCCTCTGCACAATTTATTTGCGAGCTTTTGGAACAGGTATGGGACAATCTACAATCAGCCCCATAAGTGTCAACCCCTCCTCAATTCTAGATCATTGGTAGAGGAGGGGGTTCAGCACTACAGAGACGATAGTCTCTACCCGCTTCAGAAAGATCTCGTCAGCCAAGTAAGGTGGTAAAGTACTAGTCCCTGGGTCCTTGTGGATGACTGATTCAATATGGTCCACTTCCATTTCCAGTTCATCTGTCCTGATTCATTTCCCAGCTCGCGCTCCTTTAATCAGGTTATTCTTAGTGGATCCAGCCCCCTTCTTCTTTTAACTGGCAATTCACTATGTCTGGAAACTGGCTGAGCTGGCACAAGCACTGTCTTAGCACGGGTCACTCTATTGTTGGGATGTGTTACACTGATGGGAGAGGAGGGGGCAGGCGGTGTAACTACATCTGGGCTTGGGGCAAGCTGTATTGGAGACCACGTGGTTGAAAGTGCAGACCTGATAGGGCCAAGGGAGGAATGTTTAATTGTGGGACAAGAGTCCAAGGAAAGCTGTTGTTCAGTTAATTCAATTTCATGAGTTAAGACGGTCTCCGCTCTCATAAGGAAGGCCTACAAAGCCATCCCCTGGTCTTTCTAATGGGCCCTTCCGTTTACTCATAATTCAATGAGGGGGGAATAGTCCAGGTCAGTCCCACCTAGGACAGAACAAAAGGAAGATAACAGGAAAGCAAAGAAGCACAGTACCTTCAAGATATGGCAGATGTTAGGGAATGGGCCCAGCTCAGCCTCCTTCGGGTTCCGACGGGCATGGACGGGCACTCCCTTGGCCTTTAGTCATTTCCAGCCTGTGCTTACAAAATATGTATCAGTTTTTGGTAACTTTTTGTGGAGTGAATTGCCCCAGTCCCCAGTCAAATGTTTCAATCTACCAGCGATATTTAATATTTTTGTAATACTTGTGAGGAGATTGTGGGCAGAGGTGAATAAATAGAATTATAGACGGGTAACAGTGAATTACAGACATGCTTTCTCTGAGGTGTTCTGAGTGACATCCAATAGACAATGAGAGCGAAGTTCGAGCTGTCATTGATGTCACTTAGAACCCTGAGGTGAAAAATATCCCCTTAATTCACGTTTTACCCATCTATGAGTTTATGCTATGTCTGACTCCAAAATCATCTTCCCCTGCTTTGAACTGCTACGCAGGGGCATAGGAATAATGGAGGAGCCATACATGGCACAGTCTCTCCTCCCTGTCCTAAATTGTTTAACCTTTTCGCTGCCAGGCATTCCAATCCCCAGTGCCACGTCTTTGTTTGGCTCTTTGGGGTAGTTTGTGCTTAGGCCCCCCATAACATTTTGTCCACATAAGGTATCCATGCGCAATTTGTGTCCTTTTCTTCCAACATTCTGGGGATTCCAAAGGTATCCAGGGTTTGTGGATGCTCCTGGAGGGGACCGAGATATTAGGGAAAATACAGCTACATTTTGGATTTATAGAGAAAAATTGTAAAAAAGTATTGCGGAAGAAAGCAACTGCTTTCTTCCCAGCAAATGGTATCAATAATGGGTTTGTGGTGATAAAATCACCTTCCTCCCAGCTTTCAGGAACTGGCAGATGTTTGTCAGAAAATCAAACTTTTCTACACAGTTTTAGCATTTTATTGGGACATTGCCTATTTTTCCTATTTGTGTGCTTTCAACCTCGTTCCAGTTAGTGGAAGAAATGGGTGTGAAAAAAATCATAGATCCTGGAAAGCTATACATTTCTGAAAAGTAGAAACAATTCTGAATTCCCAAGGGGTCATTTGTGTAGATCCTTCAATGTTTTCCTATAGATAGTAAAAGTTGAAATAAAAAAATATTGAAATTGAGTTGAAAAAACCCAGCCATTTGTGACTACATTTTTCAATGTCTCCAACTATGTTCGACTTTTAAACCTTCTGGTTGGGGAATATAAAGGGCTTGTGGGTTCACCAAGATGCCGAGGTACCCTGAGCCAATAACTGAGCTTCATCTTGCAAAGTTTTTTATCATAGAGTACCGAGTGTAGAACATTTCATTTAGTAACATTTAAAGAGTGAAAAATAGGTATCAAGGAAACCTGTGTATTTCTGATATAGAAACAAGATATGGAGTTTAGAAGCAGTGGCTATTTGTGCATCTTTGAATTTTGGGTACCCATTTTAGCATGTGAATTAGAGGGTATTTTTCAAAATGACTTATTTTTTACACACTGGCTTACTTTTGGAAGGCATAAATATATTGAAAGACAAATGTTAATAACACTTGTTCTATGATTCTGTGTTCCTCTAACTCCTGATAAAAATGGTACCTCAACTTGTGTGGGTAGGCCTAGTGCCCGTGACAGGAAACGGCCCAAAATCCAATGCAGACACATTACATTCTGCCAGTGAAAACTGACCCTTTTTTTGCAATGTGCCTAGCTGTGGATTTTTGACCCTAGTTCAGCCAGCACCTATGCAAACCTAACAACCCTGTACATTTATGAAAACTAGACACCCAGAGGAATCTAGGAAGGGGTGGCCTGTGTGGCTATCACCAGGTTCTGTTACACAGAATTTCTTGCAAACTTCAAACTTTGTAAAAAAACAAACATTGTCCTCAAATTTCTGTTGGTGGAAGGTTCCGCATCTGTGGTGAGCTCAAACCTCCACCCACCTAGCATTACCCAAAGTCTACCAATAGAAATGGCACCTCACTTGTGTGGGTAGGCCTATTGCCCGCAACTGGAAACAGCCAAAAATGCAAAGTGGACTAATGAAATTTTTCGAGAGAAAACTGACCCTTTCTTTGCAATGTGCCTAGCTGGGGTTTTGGGGCACTAACTCAGCGGGCCCCTAGAGAACTCTAGAAAACCTGTACATTTATGAAAAGTGGACACCCAGCGGAATCCATGATGGTGTGACTTGTGTGGGTCTGACCAGGTTCTGTTACCCAGAATCCCTTGCAAACCTGAAACTTTGTCTAAGCACTATGGGGCTTATTTATAAACCCCTTGCGCCACTGGTACGTCACTTTTTCCCATATTAAAAGTGACGCACCGGCGGCGCAAGGGGCTTGTAAAAGCCCCTGTGTATTTTTTATATACGTTTTAGGCTGACTCTGCATTGGACACCCACACAAGTGAGGTATCATTTTACTTGGGAAACCGAGGGGAACGCAGGATTGTAGGACATGTGTCCCGGCATGGTGAGCCCACAAAGAAATGTGAGAAAATTAGATTTTTTAGCTAAATTTGATGTTTGGAGGGGATTCTGTGTAAGAAAACATTTGGAAATCCATGCATGCCACACATCCTTGGACTCCTTCTGTGTCTAGTTTTCAGAAATTTCTGTTTTGTGCACTTCCCTACATGGCCGACGATCCAAGGTCCAAAAATGCAGGTTATCCCCTTCCAAAACAAAGTTGTTTGCTGATTGATTTGTTTTTGATGCTTCCTCAATACGTTTTGCGGCCTTCCCTGTCGGGGTCACTTGGCCCGCCCAAACAAGTGAGGTAGCATTTTTATCAGCAGACCTGGCGGAACACTGGATTGTAGGAAATTTGTGTTGGCCTGCTGACCCCACAACTTTCCCACACAGAAATGTGAGGGAAAATGTCATTTGTTTGATCTAAATTTGAGGTTTGCAGGGGATTCTGGGTAAGAAAACATGGGTGGATACACGCATGCCACACCTCCCTATACTCCCCCGGTTGTCTAGTTTTCAGAAAGGTCTGGGTTTGGTAGGTTTCCCTGCATGGCCACAGAGCTTGGGACCAAAAATTTTGATTTATCCACAATATGTTTTTGGCCCTTTTGGCACAAACAACACAAATGAGGTAGCATTTTTATCAGGAGACGTGAGGGAACACTGGGTGGTAGGGCATTTGTGGTTTGTCTCTGATTCTGGAAGAATATGGCACAGTAATGCAAAGAAAATGTGTGACTTTAGTCACATTTGGTGGTTTGCAAGGCATTTTGGGCAAGAAAACTTGTTGGAATCCATTTATGGCACACCACCCTGTACTCCCCAGGGCTTTAAGTTTACAAAAACATCTAGTATTGGTAGATTTTCCATACAATGTACACCTTGGTAGATAAAGACAAAAAGACCAATATTACTGCCCATCCATCTATTCCTCAAGCACACACACATACTGGTTGGATTTGGCACGAGAGTGAGTGAATATTTAGAGCATTAAATTGTATTAACAAGCAATTTCACAAACATGAAATGCACTGTTTATAACCGAAAGGTTGAACACCTGAACCTAAGACTCACTGCTTGTGAGCTGTAAAGCTGAATCAAGGCACCAACCTCTTTACAGGCCATTCACACAACTTTCATATGTTACACACTCAAGACCATTCACACTGCCAGCCACAGACCCAGCACATTACAACACTCATATCAACAGACAGCGCCATTCAAGGGCCCATCACTTTCATTCGTCCACATGACTGACATAGAAATCACACCGGCTTGCGGTTGACGGAGTGTGTGCACTGGTGTTTGGCTAGCGGGGTGTGTATTTACCAGCAGCAAGTCATTACTCACAGCAAAGCACCAGTCCACGCACACTGCCAGCCAAGCGCCAGTCTACACACACTCCCAGCCAAGCACCAGTCCACACACATTGCCAGCCAAGCGCCATTTCACACACTCCGTCAGTCAAGTGCCAGCCCACACACACCACCAGCCAAGCACCAGTCCATGCACACTGCCTGCCAAATGCCAGTCCACGCACACCGCCATCACGTTTTTTACACAAAAAAGAAAACATAAACCAATTGGTAATAGATACAAGACTATAACTACAAACACAATAGCTCTAACTAAATACATCACACTAATGCCAACCATGGAATCTGAACAAAAAATGTAACATGATACAGACCAGTCAGTTTACTTTTATGCTCACAGTTGCAACCAAAATCTCTTATCCGTGTGGTGCAATTTAAAACATGTGGGCCCACACAGCCCAGGCTTAGGAGGACAATAGGGCAGTACATATGACTCTCCTTCCAGATACATCTTCTGTAACAGACCCTACATTTCTTAGCAGGAAATGTTTCGTTTGACCATGAGAGGAATGTGATCAGAAAACTGGCGATCTTTCTATCTAGCCACATCCTCCACCACTGCTTCTCCAAGGTTGCCTATTGGAGACTGCTGAAACTGAACAAATGTCATATTTGACTGTGGAGAGCAGTCCTTGAATACAACAAAAGCATTGAAGGTTGCTAAATGGAAAAAATGGATAGCCAACTTCTTCTACCAAACGTATGCCTTACGAACAGCTGTGTACAATTCCAACCTCTGATCTACTCGATCTACACAACCCTTGTGCTTATTGTAGTCTAAAATGGTAGACACCATATAGATATCTCTCCTGTCAGAAGATTTCAGAGCTAGAAGTTCATCACTAAAAAAGGCACTTCACTGTCCCAGCTCATGATTTTTACAAACCAGCTCTTTTGGGTAACCTTTCCCGGTTGAGCAGATGGTGCCACAAGCAACAGTGTCCACTTTGAACAATTCCCTAAACAATGGCACACCAATGTAAAAGTTATCTATGTATAAATGGTGACCTTTGTTAATAAGTCCTCTAGCAAGTTCCCACACAATTTTCTCTGTGTCTCCAAAAGTAGACAGACAACCAGGGGGGTCAATTCTGGAATCCCTACCAGTGAAGATCCTGAAATTATAGACATATCCAGTACTACTTTCAAACAGCATCTACATCTTAAATCCATAATGTTTCCTCTTGCTAGGAATGTACTGCCTAAAAAACAATCGTCCCTTGAACAGGAACAAAGACTCATCCCCAGCTATTTTTTTCCCTGGCACATAGATCTCTGAAAATCGATCTACAAAGTGATCAAGGACAGGCCGAACCTTAAAAAGTCGGTAATAATCAGGGTGATCTCATGGCAACCCTAGAGCTTAATCAACAAAATGCACCATCTGAAGAAAAAGCAAATAGTAATTACGACGAATTTACTAGAAATATAGCCTTTGCCATCAAGGGATTAGTTGACCAATATGAAGAAAGTGACGGATTTCTTATCAGGGCCTCCAAAAACCAGCCAAATCAGTCCCGGGAGGGTGGGGAGGGCAGAAACATGGATCAAATATGCCCCCGGGGAGCGACCCTTGCCTAAGGGGCCACTACCCCAAACAACACTAAAAAACAACCTTTGTGTCTAGTGGTGTGGATTCCTGCTCCACAATCGCAGTCCCACTCTCGATCGTGGAGTAGGAATCCACTCCCTACAGATGCAGGGACAAAGTCCTTTCTCCCTGTGTCTGTATTCCTGGAAACCCCCCACCCCCTCAGGAGAAGGACACACCAAATAACATCCTCTACCTGGACGCGCTGGTAGCGAATGTCTTCCAGCGCATCCCCGGCTGCACTTGATAACATCGTTACAACAAACAAATGATGGACGGAATGCTGACAATGCAGACATTCTCCCCCAGTCAAGAGATCTGGGTTAAATCCATCGTTCTTTTGCCCACTACGCCAGCCCAGTTCAGACATGGCCATATGCAAATCAGTCTTGACCCTGTGCCTCATGGGAACAGTCCAGGGCGAAAAGCGTTACAACAAACAAATGATGGACGGAATGCTGACAATGCAGACATTCTCCCCCAGTCAAGAGATCTGGGTTAAATCGCATTTGTTTGTTGTAACGCTTTTCGCCCTAAGTGGGATGGGTATTCCCAGACGTGGGACCCGTGCTCACTACGCCACTGGAGTCAAGCTATCCTGGCTGATGACGGCTGATAGCCAGAAACCGGTCCTAGGATGCTTGATTCCGGTCCAGGGAAGACATGGCTTGGCAGTTCAGGCTGGACTGTTCCCATGAGGCACAGGGTCAAGACTGATTTGCATATGGCCATGTCTAAACTGGGGTGGCGTTGTGGGCAAAAGAACGATGGATTTAACCCAGATCTCTTGACTGGGGGAGAATGTCTGCATTGTCAGCATTCCGTCCATCATTTGTTTGTTGTAACGCTTTTCGCCCTAAGTGGGATGGGTATTCCCAGACGTGGGACCCATGCTCACTACGCCACTGGAGTCAAGCTATCCTGGCTGATGACGGCTGATAGCCAGAAACCGGTCCTAGGATGCTTGATTCCGGTCCAGGGAAGACATGGCTTGGCAGTTCGGGCTGGACTGTTCCCATGAGGCACAGGGTCAAGACTGATTTGCATATGGCCATGTCTAAACTGGGGTGGCGTAGTGGGCAAAAGAACGATGGATTTAACCCAGATCTCTTGACTAGGGGAGAATGTCTGCATTGTCAGCATTCTGTCCATCATTTGATTGTTGTAACGCTTTTCGCCCTAAGTGGGATGGGTATTCCCAGACGTGGGACCCGTGCTCACTACGCCACTGGAGTCAAGCTATCCTGGCTGATGACGGCTGATAGCCAGAAACCGGTCCTAGGATGCTTGATTCGGGTCCAGGGAAGACATGGCTTGGCAGTTCGGGCTGGACTGTTCCCATGAGGCACAGGGTCAAGACTGATTTGCATGTGGCCATGTCTAAACTGGGGTGGCGTAGTGGGCAAAAGAATGATGGATTTAACCCAGATCTCTTGACTGGGGGAGAATGTCTGCATTGTCAGCATTCCGTCCATCATTTGTTTGTTGTAACGCTTTTCGCCCTAAGTGGGATGGGTATTCCCAGACGTGGGACCCGTGCTCACTACGCCACTGGAGTCAAGCTATCCTGGCTGATGACGGCTGATAGCCAGAAACCGGTCCTAGGATGCTTGATTCCGGTCCAGGGAAGACATGGCTTGGCAGTTCGGGCTGGACTGTTCCCATGAGGCACAGGGTCAAGACTGATTTGCATATGGCCATGTCTAAACTGGGGTGGCGTAGTGGGCAAAAGAACGATGGATTTAACCCAGATCTCTTGACTGGGGGAGAATGTCTGCATTGTCAGCATTCTGTCCATCATTTGTTTGTTGTAACGCTTTTCGCCCTAAGTGGGATGGGTATTCCCAGACGTGGGACCCGTGCTCACTACGCCATTGGAGTCAAGCTATCCTGGCTGATGACGGCTGATAGCCAGAAACCGGTCCTAGGATGCTTGATTCTGGTCCAGGGAAGACATGGCTTGGCAGTTCGGACTGGACTGTTCCCATGAGGCACAGGGTCAAGACTGATTTGCATATGGCCATGTCTAAACTGGGGTGGCGTAGTGGGCAAAAGAACGATGGATTTAACCCAGATCTCTTGACTGGGGGAGAATGTCTGCATTGTCAGCATTCCGTCCATCATTTGTTTGTTGTAACGCTTTTCGCCCTAAGTGGGATGGGTATTCCCAGACGTGGGACCCGTGCTCACTACGCCACTGGAGTCAAGCTATCCTGGCTGATGACGGCTGATAGCCAGAAACCGGTCCTAGGATGCTTGATTCCGGTCCAGGGAAGACATGGCTTGGCAGTTCGGGCTGGACTGTTCCCATGAGGCACAGGGTCAAGACTGATTTGCATATGGCCATGTCTAAACTGGGGTGGCGTAGTGGGCAAAAGAACGATGGATTTAACCCAGATCTCTTGACTGGGGGAGAATGTCTGCATTGTCAGCATTCCGTCCATCATTTGTTTGTTGTAACGCTTTTCGCCCTAAGTGGGATGGGTATTCCCAGACGTGGGACCCGTGCTCACTACGCCACTGGAGTCAAGCTATCCTGGCTGATGACGGCTAATAGCTAGAAACCGGTCCTAGGATGCTTGATTCCGGTCCAGGGAAGACATGGCTTGACATTTCGGGCTGGACTGTTCCCATGAGGCACAGGGTCAAGACTGATTTGCATATGGCCATGTCTAAACTGGGGTGGCGTAGTGGGCAAAAGAACGATGGATTTAACCCAGATCTCTTGACTGGGGGAGAATGTCTGCATTGTCAGCATTCCGTCCATCATTTGTTTGTTGTAACGCTTTTCGCCCTAAGTGGGATGGGTATTCCCAGACGTGGGACCCGTGCTCACTACGCCACTGGAGTCAAGCTATCCTGGCTGATGACAGCTGATAGCCAGAAACCGGTCCTAGGATGCTTGATTCCGGTCCAGGGAAGACATGGCTTGGCAGTTCGGGCTGGACTGTTCCCATGAGGCACAGGGTCAAGACTGGTTTGCATATGGCCATGTCTAAACTGGGGTGGCGTAGTGGGCAAAAGAACGATGGATTTAACCCAGATCTCTTGACTGGGGGAGAATGTCTGCATTGTCAGCATTCCGTCCATCATTTGTTTGTTGTAACGCACTTGATAACATCGGCATGCTGTGAAGGAGCCTATGTCATCAGATCGCTATAGCAGAGGAAGTGCTTCTGCTGCCATCCCCAGTGGGGCCATGTGGGTGCCTCATGGGAGGAGCACCAGCGCTTTACCTGTGGGTAGGTGTCTGGACGTAATGGTTATGTCCTAGGCACAGGAACGTCACAGCCGAGGACTTAACCATTACATCCAACGCACAGAAAGTGGTTAATAAACTTACCTGCAAACCCAAACCGATCACAACCACCTTCCTTGACTACTTTCCCACCCCTGCAGCCTTGCTTTCTGCTTTCAGTCAAAGCAAATAAGCAGAGCTGCACTGACATGCTCTCAGAGAACCCTGTCAGCATGGACTGGAAGCCCTTTATGAGATCAAAACAGTAGGTGACACGATGTGTTATCAACTGTTGTTATGTCATACCAGTGAGTTATGACATTTAGAAACTGAAATAAATGGTAGAGGTTCTCTGTGAGAGCCGTACATAGCAAATTGTATTATGCAACGTGTGAAAAATATTTGAAGGATACTGCGCTAAAGTGTTGACTAATTCAAGTTTTGGACGCAGCCAACTATGTTTTACTGTCTTTAATAACTTTCTTTTAAAATCTGCTTGAAGCATAACCTTAATCTTGATGGGTTGCTGTCTAGACAAGAAACAGGCCTGTTGATCAATTTCCCATAGTTCAATCCACTTAAGTCCGGTCACAGAGGTTTTGACTGTGGCAGCTCAGTCAGTTCATCAAGGCAGTCTTTGGAGACAATCACATGTGGCAATTCACAGCAGCATTTTCATCTACAAACACATGAATATGGCTGAAAATGCATGCAATAATACTTGGGAGGAACGAAAAAAGGAATCCCCTGGCAGATGTAAATGAGTTAACCACAGTTTATTTCTCTGCCACAACTGTGAAGAAAAATGCAGTATTGGATTCTAAGAGATGGGAAGTGGGCAGAACAAGGAATGATTAGCCTTGTAGATTTGTCAATGCTCAACAACCTGTACATTTATGGGTATTTTTAAAACTCTGATCTAACCCTTTCTCATCTTGGATATGATTGGAAGGTTACTCCAGGAACTGAGGAGAGTATTTCCCGTTTCTCGATGGGGAGGGGATCGAATTACCTCCAAACGTGGACATCATGAAGCGGAGAGTGTATCTCCACTAGGGCAAAAATGTTCATATGGAGAAAAAAATAAAAGATAAAATGTTTATATGCGCATCAGACACTATTTCCCCTTTGCCTTAGTCGATGCTAGGTAAATGTATGCATTTGGGAAACGAGACCCTGTGGATAAGTGACAAGGTGCTCCCGGTAATATGCCTGGAAAGCTGCAAAAAGCACAGCTTCGAGGCGTACTTCTGGGAATGTCTTTTTATTTTTTTTAGCAGAGTTTTATATAGCGCGAACTTGACCCGAAACCAATCAGGTATCAGAGCGCTTTACATAGCACCAGTTACCTTAAATGAGGACACACATTCATTTTTGTTTTCTTTGTTATTTTTTGTTAGGCACGGGGAGATATAGGGGCATATCAACAAGGGCTTAATCTCTGCTTTTTTGGCTTTAAAAGCGGAGAGATGAAACTAGCGCCCTATCAACAACAGGGTGCTAACATGCAAATTTGCATGTTAGCACCCTTTTACTCTACGCTTCCCCTTGCATCTCTAATGAGATGCAAAGGGGCGTCCCAGAGTAAAATAATAGGGGAAATGTCCCTAAGCGACATTTCTCTTATTATCAAGAATGTCGCTAACCCTGTTAGAAACAAAAAAAGCAGCGCTAACCGCGGTTAATGCTGCTTTTTTACGTCTGGTATTTTTCAGACTTAGCCATGATATCCTATGGAAGGAGGATATCATGGCTAAGTTTGACTGTCCCTATCAACAAGGTAACGTGAGATTATCGCTGGGTTTCCAGCGATAATCTCACGTTAGCCTGTTAGCGTGAGGATTTTTATCGCTATTGAGATAAGCGTTGCTAATAGCACGCTATCTCAGCGATAAAAATTCATGCTAGCCGGCGATAATTATCCTAGCGCTAAGTGCGCTTAGAGATAATTATCGCCGGTTGTTGTTGATTTGCCCCTAAGTGATTTGCCCAGAATCATAGGAGGTTTAGCGTCGTTACCGAGACTCGAATCCAGTTCCCCCAGTTCCGAGGTCGAGCACCCTAACCCTTAGGCCAACTCCTCTCCTTTTACTTTTGAATTCCAAAAGTTAAAGAATTAACTTAGAGGTCCACACCAAGTTTATGCTCAAAAGAATAATACTATATACAATAAGATAAAAATAGCAAGCAAGAGATAGACCATGCGATTAAAAAAATGACATGAAAAAGGCACCAGAAAACCTGGAACAACGATTTTGAGCATTGATAGCATTAAACGGGTCCTACAAGTAGCCAGCGCCACCATCAATTTCAGCCTTCCCTAAACGTAAGCTTAAATTTGAACGGCACAGAAAACGGCTATAATAGTTGTTTAAATCACATATGAAGAGACGGATAAGGGAGATTTAAATCCAGAAAAGTGTGTATAAGTCAGTGAATGACGCCTTAAACATGATTTTTTAAAACGCAGACATCAACATTCATTACTGCAATTGTTGGTTTTCATCTTGCTGAATGGCAGTTCTTCCCCGAAACACACAGTCAAGTTGTATCCACAGGTACAATGAATGATAAATAAGGCATAATGCTGCATGGTACACAAGAAGAGGATTTGCATTTCGAATAAAAATATTATGGAGATGTAATAATTTGCAATTCATGTGAAATTTCACAGAAACGATAACATAGCCTTTTCCGCTTTCCCTTGGGGAGCAGTTGCAGTGCATGGAGAAACACTGTGGTACTCATCAGACCCACAACTAGCAGGGATTTCTGCGCAGGCTGCACTATCTCAGAACTGGAGCGGCACTTTAAAGGGAATTCTCTAGAAACAGGGCACCAGGAATAAAACAAGCATTTGCAATGCAATCGGACTTGCCTTTGGGACCTTATATGTATTTAGCTATACAGCACATTAGCCTGGGTGCTGAAACACTTAGGGCCATATTCTCAAGGAGCTATCTCCGATTTAACGGCACTTTAGCGCAGCCAAAGTCGTGGTAAATTTACCTCCCCATTCACAAGCCGGTGCAAACAGCCTACAGCACCACTTCTCCGGCGTTAGCATCCTCAACAAACATCGCCACGGATGACCCTGGCAACTATCACTAATGAGATGCAGAGTAGGCATTCCCATGCAAAAAGCTGTGACAACACCACTCCACAACATTCTCAACGACAAGCCAGATCTGCGATAAGAACAAAAAACAGGCGATAAGGTGCATTAGCAGCAGGAAATTAATACCTGCTCAGACCTGGTGCAAAGTCGGGCCACAACCTGCAACAGACAAGGGAGCACAGCCCATAGTCACACATGAAGAACAACAGATACCCCAAGCAACTGAACATGCAGAACAGACACCCAAGAGGGCCACAACACCCACTGACACTACACCCAGGTCCGCAACATCCCCCCCCGGGCCCACCCCCAACCCTGGACAAAGAAACTGCACACCAACACCACGAATCCCAAAACAAATATTTTGCCTGATGTCGCACAAGCAGGAAAATCAACATACATGCGTGACCAGAAAATGGAGAATCAGTCATTCAGCAATGCAATCACCAACACAAAACACCGTTCAAACAAAAGCCAAAACAACCATTCGGATGAGTCCTAGCGAGTCCTCACTGGACAATCTCTAGTACACAGCCTGGAAGACAAAATCCAAGAGAAGAAGGTGTGCCATGCGCCCAACAATGGAAAGAGATAGGGAGAGAGGGAGGGAGAGAGCGAGGAAGAGAGACGGAGTGAGATTACACAAGCAGCGCAAGGCCTCTCAGGCACCTGGCTCCACATGCCAACGTGTGTGTGTATCGCCATCCGTACACCATGAGCCCAAGGCCTTGTCCCAATCTCACATTCTGAAAACGCAAGTGGTAGTTAGACAAACATCAGGAATGAAAGCTCCATTGTTCCAATGCAGAAGGTGGGAGGACACCTGCACCTCTGACCTTGGTCAAGAATGCGGCTGGAACACCCTGAGAGAGATGCCATGGGAGATGGGGATGACTCCCACACCACGCATTGCGCAAATGAACTATCCGACTTATCCACACCCCACACACAGAAGCCCCTGCCTGAGGTACCCCTGCATGGGATGCCCTTGACACTCACGGAAACAGCAACCCACAGCACACATATTCGAATCATTGCTCAGAGCTGGGGCATATCCTCCACACAACTGCCGCAGTTCAGAAGAGTGCCGGTTCCACGAGGCGCACCAACGCAAAGGCAGGCCATCCCGGGCACATGCATGACCCCGCCACGTGGAACAGTACCATGCACGTATGCTGCATTTACTGGGCGCACTGCCATTGGCAGTGCTGCGGATCAGTTACCGGCTGAGCTTCCGCCTTGCCTATGTCACTTGCGTCCAGCCCTGGTTCCACTGCCGAACATGCACATTCAAGTGACCCATGGATGTCTGCCTATCCAACACAACCGTAGATGAATTGGACTATGACTTGTGTCTGCGCCCCCTGTTGGATCACGAACAGGAGTGTAACCGAGACAGCCGTGCATGGGATGCCTTGACATACTGCATATGTATTGGCAGTTGTGCATGGGAGATTGCACAATTCCTCGTGTGCAGTGACCACATCGAGGCGCACCCCTATTGGGCTGTGTTGCGGATTGGTGAAACGGCGTGGGCTGAGCACACCTGCCCGGACCAGTTAATGGATTGACTCACCCTGGTGTTCCTTGAACACGACAACGACGTACTATAGGAACACATTGCATATGAAGCTGCACGGGCATTCAAGGACGAGTAATTATGTTTCTGCAGCCACATCGGATTGTCACCCACAGCACAGGTCCCAATAACTTGTTGCATCATGGGGAATGTTCACATATCCCACCACAACAGAGGACATGTCTGCCTTCATCAGGACTCTGGATGCATGTGCGTGGAACTACGTGTGTGTACACACACCTGTGCAAGGTGAGGCAGGTCCATGGTCGGAGCAACACAGCGTCGTCTGGCAACATTGCCAATTCGGACACACTGCTGGGGGGAGAGTACACACATGTCAATGTAGCATGTCATGTGAATCTGTCGGACCCTTTCACCTGATCACTGTCAGCAAAGCAGACAATTGGCGCACTCCGGTGGCAGAGCACTATGCAGATCCCATGGGCAGTGAGTCATGCCCCCTCACACGGGGCAATGGGCAGAGGCCAAACAACACATGACTCATCCAGCAAGGCAACGTGGGCTGAGACCGTTGCCATCCGTTATGATTGGTGTTCATTTTTGCCTCACCCTTTTCTGAACCTCGACATGTTCCCATGCTGCATTTAAGTGTCTTAGCATGTTCCTGCCTGTTGTGGCCGTTGCCTTGTCCGTACTGACACTCACATGCCAATAAAGTCTATGCCAGTCCACTGGTGTCTAACTGTGATGTGTGTTTATCAGATTGTCCACTCGTGTGCCACAATGAGCATCATCCCTACGCAGGGAGGAACTGACTGACGCATGTGCAATGGGGTGGCTCCTTTTGCAAGCTCCACTTCTGTGAGCCAGACATTGTTTTGGGATAGGTGCTGGCTGACCTGTGCACTTACGTGACTTCAGCAATGTGAGTATGGTGTCCAACCTCTGACCATGTGGAGCAATGTCATATATCATAACAGAATGTGTCCACACAGATGTGTGTGAGTAGGTATGCAACATGAAGTTCTGTTGTCACATGTGATGTAGGACACCACTCCTGGCCTGCTACCCATTTGGTCATTCCTACACACAGCCCTATTCAATATATGGACGTGTGCCTACGGTGGGTGGTTGTGAGATTGTTGTTGATGTGCAATGGGGACACAGCTAGTACTCACCTTCACAGTCATCCGATTGGCCATGTTTCTCAGGGATACACATGCGCATAGATGTCAGGTACCAGGGTGTACCTTCATGTGCAATCATTGTCCCTACATCCAGCCATACTTCCATACGTGAGTGAACATAGTCATGACACATCTGTGTGATTTAGAATGTTTTATTCACATTCAGGTGATTGACAGAGCTGAAGCTGTACATGGCCATCCAAGCCCACATTACATGGAAGCCCAGTGGTGGGCTAACCAGAGTCCTTTGGGGATTGAAAAGAGATAAGGAAGAGGGGGAGTGCAGTCTGCAGCAGAATTGCTGTGTAATTGACCAGCAGTGAAGATATGGCAGTCCGTGTTGGGGTCTTGGTGAATGTCACAGAGTGTTCCGGGGTTCAGTGGGAGGTATTGTCCCAGGGTATGATACATAGGGCAGAATCAGGCAGGGACAGACCATTTGACGGTGACGGATGCTACAGCCTCCTTCCTCACACAGTAATTACCATCCCCATCTTACTCCCCTGATATGGGTTCTGTGTTCGGTGTGTCGGGTGTGTGTGGCGGGGTAATTACTGCATCACTGGGTGCCACTGACACATCAGACTGCAAAGGTGATGGGGCAGCATCACTGTTTGCCACTGACACATCAGGGGTCGGAGCTGTGTGTGTCGATTTTCCCACTTCAGTCATCTGGGACATACTTAATGGCAGCAATGGCAAGATGATGAACTGCAGGGGATTGCAGTCCCCAGCTACTTCTTGCTGGTGTCCAGCCGTGGCAGCCATACTTCCAGCCTGCATCTGCTCCATGGTCTCCATTGACCTCCGCATCTGTGCCAACTCTGTGCTGTCATCGCTGGTGCCTGTCTGACCAGAAAGTTCTTGTATTCGAATAATGGCCCCAGCGAGATCAGCCAAGGTCTGTGGTGGAGCATGGTGCATACAGGGGGTGTCCGATAGGGACTGTACGTGTTCCCTGATGGGACTCAGACACCCACGTATGGCATCAAGTTTGGCTGCCACGAGCTCGAAACCCACCCGGAGCTGTTCAATCAACTCTACCTGGCAACCCCACACATGCTGTTGGAACTCCATGTATTGGTCGGGGGGGTCCTGGGAGACAGCCGTGGTAGTGTGTGTTTCCTGCTGTGTGGTCTGTGAAGGTGGTGGGGTCACCTCGGGGTAGCTGGCCTGCCCTGCTCCTGGGGATGGGGTGCGGAGGCTGTCCATTATCCGTTGGAGGGTGTCTTGACGTATGTGCAGGTTGTCCTCTTCATCATCAATGATGGGAAGTGTGGTGTGCTCTGCAGGAGGTTTTATTTGTCCCTCTGCAATGTAAAGGGGTGATGCAGGTTAACAGAGTTACACATGTATGTTGAAGATTTGCAGGTGTTTACATTCAGACTGCATGCCAATGTACATTGTTTTGGTGGAGCTGGCTGTTTGATGGCAGTCAGTGTGTTTTTCGACTACATGACGGATGTGTGGTAGTACCCATACATTATCATCACACAGTGTCAGGCAATGCCAGATGTGAGTGGACAGTTACTACGCACATGCGTAACCTGTTGTGAGCCCTGTCCTGTGGTGTTGGTGTTGCACTTTGTACCAAATTGCCGTCATTGCTGATGTTCTGTGATTGCTATGTGTGTGTGCTGCATTGTGGGGGAGTTGCCCCTGCAGCTCTGATTTCATGTAGCCTTCTCCCTTTGAGGCGGGGTGCCTTTGAATTGTGTGCTTTTTGGGGGCTGAATTGTCTTTGACTTGGGTCATTTGTGCTCTCGGACAGATTTTGTGGCCTGGTGCATTGCTCATCTGCTGCGTGTATTGTACGGCATGGGTTGTAGGTGCACGTGGATATGTCAGAGTGTGACCTGCTCCTTTACGGATGTTATCCGCACTGGGCCACCTCCATGTCGATTCGTGGACCAATTCATGTTTTTTGGCTGCTGCCATGCTATTGGGCATGCAGTATTACTTGCATAGTCAGTGTGGGTCACAGAGCCTCTGCTTTGCTGGATTCAGCACATGTGCATGGGTAACTTGTGATACTGGTGATAGGGAGGGGGGCCTCTTTGTGCATATTGTGGACGGGGGCCTACTTGGTGTTTCTATGTGTACTGCAGTGTGCCAAGGCTATCAGGGACATGTTCCACGATCATTGTGGGTGTGCAGTGTGATACACATAATTGTGCATGTGTGCCATTGTGCCCATCTCCCCCCATCCCCCCAGTCCCTGGTGGTTACTTACCCTGTTCCGTTGGGTCAGGTCATATGCTTTTGTGCCATGCTACCGGAGGTTTAAGCACAGGTTAATTTCGTGACTTTTGTGGTTCACCCTGGCAGATATTGTGGCTGTTGCTTGAGTAGGGTTAACACCCCTACTCAACCAACAACCCATTTTCTCACATTGGGTATCAGGGGTAGCGTCCAGTATTTGTATTTGTGCAGTATCATACAGGGAGTTGGAACTGCTCAACCTCAGGACTGAGCTGCAGAGGCTTTGCAAAGAAGGGAAGGAAGAAGGCTACCAAGTTGAATTTCCTAGTAGCCCTCAGAGTCTATGGGAAAGTAAAGAGATGGTAGTGCACCCCAGAGGATGAGCTTGAGGCAGAGGGAGCAAACTTGAATGATGAGGAGGAGAACCCAAACCTAAGACTTGAGCCGAGGATAAGCACAACTCCCTCCCAGAGGATGCCCACGATGGGCCCAGGGCCTGTCCCCAGGGAATATGGAGAACAGGAAGGCAAAGAGGGAGCTCAAACTTCAGATGGCCAAGCTAAAGTTGGAGCAGAGGAGAAAATGTCCCATGAGCTCAGTCTCAGGAAGCTGGACATAAGAGTCAGGCTGGTGGAGTCCATCAGTATTGGTGGATGCAGTATCACAGTGACCACTGGAGAAAAGATAGTCAACATTTCAAAGGATCTAACCTTTTTGTGTGAGTTGAGATTGACAACTCGTTTAAAGCCTATGAGGTTGCACTAAAGATGAATAGGGTCCCTGAAGACAATTGGGGGCCAGCCTCTGGAATCATATTGCAATGAAGGGAGGGATGCCCTGTTAGCCCTAGAGAAAGGGGACAGGATGACATCTACCCTCATGAAGAGGCCCTGACCAGGAACTATGGGCTGACTCCAGACATATAAATGCAGAAGTTGAGACAGACCTGGTTGATTCTGTTGATACTTTTTGCAAAACACTGGATGGTTGGGTGAAGGGTAGTGAAGTCAGGGATTACAAAGGGCTGTACAGTTTGATTGCCACAGAACACATGTTCATTCCTTGTTTTACAGAGCTGCGTCAACACCTTGTGGATAGCAAGCTCACTGACCTCAGGGAGCCTGTTAAAGAAGTGGACTGCTGGATCAGCACCAGGGTCCACAAGAAGGTATCTAGGGATACTCCCAAAAGGGTGGTCATTGTTCCCACCAGAAGAAGAAGGAATGAGATAAAAATAGGATTGAGTTCTCTTAACGCCACACAATGTTCTCAGGGAAAAGGGTCCCAGTGCCAAGTAGACTAGAAAAAGGGATTTGTTGACAAGAACATTGGTACGTTTGACCCCAAGTGTTATTAGTGTTACCTGTTTGAGCACACCGAGGGTGATACCAAGTGTTCCAAGAGGCCACAGCCCCCCAGTTGTGGGCAGACCCTTGGGCTGGCCAGTGTAGTACTTGAGGAAATGTCTCAAATTACAATGGGGAAGACAGCTGAGGTTACCCTAGTGTGCCTGGGTGTCATGTCTTCTAATACTTCGAAGTGGATGTATTGTGTCACCATGTGTCAGGATCAGTGCTCTTCTGGATCGCTCGGGAGCAGAATGTTCCCAACGCCCCAGCCACCCGCCTATTGATACGAGTTGGCCTAAGAAACCCGGGGGGGGGGGGGAAGGGGAATTGGACAGAGAAGAGACAGTCACTACGTCTTTTTCTTTCTTGAGTGATGTCGCTCTTTCGGTCTTCCACTGCTGTGATTGAAGTGGATATACTGTAAGAAAAATAAATATTTATTAAGCGCTCTACTCTACACTCTACTCTTCTATGCCCTGAGTGACCTTTCTTAGGTTATACCCACCCTAACTTTAGTGACCGATGCTCCTCTTCTGTTGTGTGGTGGTGGTGTCGCCTTGTGGTGTAGTTTTTTCTGTAATAACAAGTAATCTCTTTAGTTTGTCCTTACTCTCTCCCTCTACTTAACTTTTATTTCTTTTTCGCTTCTACAGGCTCGCTTACCCTAGATACCACTGACGGCGCCTTTAACAGGATTCTGGTTGGTGAGTACTTCTTCTTCTACTTATAGTGTACTGCTACCATGTTTCTCTTCTTTTCTTTTTCCTCGTGTTTTATTTGCCCTTATCTGCTCTACTGGAAAGTTCCCTAGGAGGTTTCCTGGGAGTTTCTCTATTGCTACCTTCGAGGGAGATCTACCCCACAATGTTGATTCTGCGCACTATTCTATTTACACAGTACCCTGAGGTAATATCAGTTCAAAGGCTATTCGCTGTGGATTGGAAGTCGGGTTCCTTCTCTGACTGCAGACTGGATTTTTCAACTGAGGAATATAAGTATTCTCTTTTTTTTTATCACTAAGATTCTCCTCATAAACTTCGTTTCTGGAAAATACTGGTGCTTATGAAATAATATTCTAGGAAAAAAACGAGATAAGCATGAGCTCGTCTTCCTTCGCTTAAAGTTCGTTTTTTGAAGGCAAATTAACTCTTCCTAATATACTCCGAGGTGAGCTACGGAACAGTCTTACTTGGTGCTCTGAAAACTTGGACTTGTTTTCCTCTCAACTTGACGATAAATTCTCTTCACAGACGCTTGGCACAAACGACGACTCTCTCTCCTCACGACTCCGGTGAAGTGCGCCTCTCCACCGGGCTGACACCTGGATCCTACTGATTGCCCTGGAACGCTAGAGCGCTAACCTGCTGCTCAAGCGTTCCAACAGCGGCTGCCATCTTAGATTCCAGTCTTACTCCTTTTCGCTTGGGGATCACTGTTGCGTCTGGTCTGCTGGTCCTGACAGTACCCCCTCTCAAAGGACGTCCTCCCACTCTGGGCTTATTAGGAAATCTCCTGTAAAATTCCCTAATTAAACGAGGAGCATGAATGTTTGAAGAAACTTCCCACGCTCTTTCTTCAGGCCCATAACCTTTCCAATCCAACAAATAGTACATTTGGCCATGTCGTATCTTGGAGTCCAAGACTCGCTGTACCTCAAATTCTTCCCCTAATTCAGTTTGGATTGGTTTTGGGGGTATTTTAGCTCGTAGATCTCTTGAAACCTTTTTCAATAAGGAGACATGAAAGACTGGATGCACCCGCAATCCTTTGGGTAACTTCAACTGATAATTTACAGTACTTAGTTTTTTCTCAATCTCATATGGCCCTACAAATCTGGGTTGAAACTTCCTAACCCCCTTAAGCCTAAGGTTTTTTGTGTTTAGCCAAACCTTCTCTCCAACTAGTAAGTCTGGTTCCTTCCTTCTTCTTTTATCAGAATAAAATTTGTAAGTCGCCTTTGCCTTGGTTAAATTGTCTGTGGCTAGTGAATGCACTCTCGTCATGTGATCAACTAAATTTGTTACTGCTGGAACATCTACCTCTTGAAAATCTACAGCCTGATGGGGATGCCTTCCTGTGTTTAAATAAAAGGGGGAATAACCTGTGGACATGTTTTTTGCATTATTGTGGGCAAATTCCGCTGCCCACAGATAATCCGGCCAGTCTCCTTCCTGTTCTAATAAGCATAGTCTTAGGTACTGCTCTAACTCTTGGTTTGTGCGCTCCGTTTGGCCATCTGTCTCTGGGTGATAACTAGTCGTGTACCTAGAGTCAATACTTAATTTTTTAGTGAAGGCCTTCCAGAAATGGGATAAAAATTGGGATCCCCTATCTGATATCACCACTTTGGGTATGCCATGGGCACGAACTATATGTTGGCTAAAGGCATGCGCCAGAATTTCCGCCGTGGGTACTCCCTTCAATGGTACAAAATGTGCCATCTTAGTAAATGCGTCTACACACACCAAAATAGTATCATAACCCTTACTGGATGGTAAATCTACTATTAAATCCAAGGTTATCGTGTGCCATGGGTGTGGTGGTGTAGGCAAAGGTTGTAATAACCCTTGCGGAGCTTGTCTTTCTGGCTTGCCCCTAGTGCAAATGTCACAAGTGGCTACATATTGTCGCACATCCTTTGCCAAACTGGGCCACCAAAAACGTCGCCTCACTAGATCTTCGGTCTTAGTTATTCCTTTATGGCCTGCCAAAAGATCATCGTGACTTTCCTTCAAGGCCTGTTGCTGCATTTCTGTTGTCGGCAAGTAAAGGACCCCATGATGATATGGTAAACCTTCCCGAACCTCTCGACCAGAATCTTCTCTCACCCATTCTTCCAATTCCTCCTTGGTCATAGAGAATTGCTTCTTCTTTTCCTGTGATTCTCGCAAAACTGCTCCAATTATTTTCTCTGAAGGGATGATGGTCTGGTCCTTAACCTCCTCCATAACTTCTTCGGTTCCTCTCCTAGATAAGGCATCCGCCTTACCATTTTGTGCACCTGGACGATAAGTAATTATGAAGTCATAGTCCGCAAAATATAATGACCATCTTAACTGTCTTGGTGTCAAAGTTCTCGCAGACTTCAAGAATTTCAGATTTCGATGATCTGTGTAGACGGTTACCACATGTCTGGCCCCCATTAGGTAGTGTCTCCAGTCCTTGAAGGCATCCTTAATTGCCAACAACTCCTTCTCAGTGATGGTATAATTAATTTCTGGTGCCGTCGACTTCCTAGAACGATAGGCCACTGGGTGCAGTTGACCAGTTGACTTGTGTCTTTGTGATAGCACTCCTCCTAAGGCCCAATTGGAGGCATCTGTTTCTACAAAAAATGGCTCAGATGGATCTGGATGCAATAGAATTGGGGCGGTAGTAAAATCTTTTTTTAACTGTTTGAATGACTCTTCTGCCTCCTCCGACCATTCAAATTTGACGCCTTTCCTTAACAGCCTTGTCATTGGAATTAGCTTCTGAGAGAAATTTTGAATGAACCTCCTGTAAAAATTGGCAAATCCGATGAAGCTTTGGATTTCCTTCACGGATTTCGGAGACTCCCACTCCAGAACTGCCTTGATTTTACTCTCGTCCATAGTCACCCCACTGGGGGCGAGCACAAAACCCAAGAATTCCACGGACGATACACCAAAGGCACATTTCTCCAGTTTGACATAAAGACGGTGCTCTCGCAGTTTCTGCAACACCTTCTTGACATGCTCTTCATGTTCTTCCACGTTGTTCGAATAAATGAGTATGTCATCTATATACACCAATGCATGCCGATCGATAAACTCCTTCAAAACATCATTGATGATATGCTGAAAAGCTGCTGGGGCATTACATAGGCCATACGGCATTACTTGATATTCAAATAGGCCATGTTTTGTCCGAAATGCCGTCTTCCACTCATCTCCTTCCCGAATTCGGTCCAGGTGGTAGGCCCCTCTCAAGTCCAATTTTGTATAAATTTTAGCTTCCTTCACCTGATCCAGTAATACAGAAATCAAGGGCAAGGGATACCGATTCTTAACCGTTATTCTATTTATTGCCCTGTAGTCAATGCAGGTTCTTAATTCCCCACTCTTCTTTGAAATAAAAAAAAGTGGCGAGGACACGGGGGACTGCGACGGTCTTATAAAACCGTTCTCCAGATATTTGTGCAGATACTCCTTCAAGTGCTCATCCTCCTTCTCAGTTAGAGCATAGATTCTACTGCATGGGAGATTGGATCCGGGTTCCAATTCTATCTTGCAATCGAAGTCTCGATGCGGAGGAAGTCTTTCCGCCTCCATTTCACTAAATACATCTTGGTACTCTACATATTCTTCAGGTAGTTCTATGGTGTTGATCACACAGATCGTGGACTTCCCTTCGCTTAAAAGAAGGGCCTGGGTTTTTTCTTGATGTCCGTGACCTCCCAAATAACAGTGTTCCTTACAATATTCTGAGTTCAAGGTCACCGTACGAGCTCCCCAATCTATTGTAGGGTTGTGTTCGGTGAGCCATGGTAACCCCAAGATTAAGTGGAACTGTGGAGCATCGATCAAATTGAATTGGAGATCTTCTCGATGACCTTCTTCAGACTCCAACTCCACTATTTCAGTATGACTCACTATGGGTCCAGATGAAAGATTCGTGCCATCTACTGCTCGAACTGCCTCACTTCTTTCCTTCTTGATGGCCCTCAATCCAATCTTTTCCGCGAATTTCAGATCACAGAAATTGCCTGTTGCTCCCGAATCTAACATCACTGTGACTCGCCGTAATGTTTGTTCTCGATAACGCAGCGTCATCATTAAGATTAAGTGCGGAGCTGCAGACTGCAAGGTATTCGCCAGGGTATGAGTATCTGGAGCTGTTTCTTCATCTGCAGCCACCAGTCCAACTCCACTTACTGGTGGTGCAAGGCGTTTCCCGCCGGCTTCTGCTGGGCTTCTTCTGGCAATCCCGAACAAAATGCCCAGATCCTCCACAATATAAACATTGCTTGTTCAGCCTCCTTCTTTCCTTCTCCTCCTTGGAAAGTGGACCTCGAATTGTCCCAATCTGCATGGGCTCTCCCCCACGGGCAACGTCACCTTCCTTGCTGCTTTCTGTTCTCACCCGATCAAACCGAGCCACACTTGGACGATAATCTCGCTTCCTTTCTCCTCTTCTCTCTCCTTGACGGAAGTCAATTTCTAAGACTAGATCGATCAATGCTGATATCTCCGTGGGACGATTGGGTACTTGTGCTAATGCATCTTTCAACTCATCCTTTAGGCCTCGATAAAAAACAGCAGCTCTCTTGTTCTCGGGCCATTCAGTTTCTACCACCAACTTATTAAATTGAGCCAAGTAAGCTACTAGGTCTCTGCTTCCCTGTTTTATTTCCAATAGTTCATTGTCTGTGGCCTGGGATACTCTTCTTCTGTCAAAAATACGAAGGAATTCCTTCTTGAATTCATCCAGATCATATAATAATGGAGCGTTACAGGTGACCAGAGGCATTGACCACGACGCCGCATCTCCACTTAAGTACGACAATATGAATGCCACTCTAGACTGCGCATCGGGAAATAATGCCGGACGACACATAAAATGTAACGTGCATTGGGTCAAAAATACCTGTGCCTTCTGGGGATCTCCACTAAAACGCTCTGGGGGCGCCAATGGGATTACAGGTGACAAGGAATGAATTACTTGTGTCGTTACTTTAGGCTGAGTGCCTGAAGACTCACTGGCAGCTCCTTCTGAATTAACTGGGTACCTGAAACTTGGGTCCGAGACTATGCCACTCATCTTTAAGTTTAAATCTGTGGTTTCCTTTCGCAATTCCCTATTCTCCTCTCTAACGGAAATTAACTCTCTTTGGATTCCTTCTAAAACCTCTCCTAATTTTTTCAAGTCCAAACCTTCAGCCATTCTGCTCAAGAGCGAATAAAAAACGTGGGCACTTCACTCTGTCAGGATCAGTGCTCTTCTGGATCGCTCGGGAGCAGAATGTTCCCAACGCCCCTTCCCAGCTCTCTGGGCCGCCTATTGATACGAGTTGGCCCAAGAAACCCGGGGGGGGGGAAAGGGGAATTGGACAGAGAAGAGACAGTCACTACGTCTTTTTCTTTCTTGAGTGATGTCGCTCTTTCTATCTTCCACTGCTGTGATTGAAGTGGATATACTGTAAGAAAAATAAATATTTATTAAGCGCTCTACTCTACACTCTACTCTTCTATGCCCTGAGTGACCTTTCTTAGGTTATACCCACCCTAACTTTAGTGACCGATGCTCCTCTTCTGTTGTGTGGTGGTGGTGTCGCCTTGTGGTGTAGTTTTTTCTGTAATAACAAGTAATCTCTTTAGTTTGTCCTTACTCTCTCCCTCTACTTAACTTTTATTTATTTTTCGCTTCTACAGGCTCGCTTACCCTAGATACCACTGACGGCGCCTTTAACAGGATTCTGGTTGGTGAGTACTTCTTCTTCTACTTATAGTGTACTGCTACCATGTTTCTCTTCTTTTCTTTTTCCTCGTGTTTTATTTGCCCTTATCTGCTCTACTGGAAAGTTCCCTAGGAGGTTTCTTGGGAGTTTCTCTATTGCTACCTTCGAGGGAGATCTACCCCACAATGTTGATTCTGCGCACTATTCTATTTACACACTACCCTGAGGTAATATCAGTTCAAAGGCTATTCGCTGTGGATTGGAAGTCGGGTTCCTTCTCTGACTGCAGACTGGATTTTTCAACTGAGGAACATAAGTATTCTCTTTTTTTATCACTAAGATTCTCCTCATAAACTTCGTTTCTGAAAAATACTGGTGCTTATGAAATAATATTCTAGGAAAAAAACGAGATAAGCATGAGCTCGTCTTCCTTCGCTTAAAGTTCGTTTTTTGAAGGCAAATTAACTCTTCCTAATATACTCCGAGGTGAGCTACGGAACAGTCTTACTTGGTGCTCTGAAAACTTGGACTTGTTTTCCTCTCAACTTGACGATAAATTCTCTTCACAGACGCTTGGCACAAACGACGACTCTCTCTCCTCACGACTCCGTTGAAGTGCGCCTCTCCACCGGGCTGACACCTGGATCCTACTGATTGCCCTGGAACGCTAGAGCGCTAACCTGCTGCTCAAGCGTTCCAACAGCAGCGGCCATCTTAGATTCCAGTCTTACTCCTTTTCGCTTGGGGATCACTGTTGCGTCTGGTCTGCTGGTCCTGACACCATGAATGGAAAGAGCGTGGAAGGCAGCTCTGAGTGGCACAGGCACTGGTATTTCTACTGTCAGGTTACTGCTGGTATCCTAAGAGCAGGTGATACTCAATACATTCCACCAGGTTGTAGTAGCAGACAACCAGGTGAGCTACTACCCTGTAGTTTGGATTCCCTTTGAATGGGGGGATTCTCATGTTCTCTTAGGGTAACTATGAGCCATGCCATGCACGTGGACTGTTTGCTTAGGAATGATCTAGAGCACACTGCCTGGAAGGAAGTGGAGCTCAGGTCACACCTGGAAATGTTGGGGTTACCTGGGTGGGCCTCTGTGAGGTCACGGCTGCCCAGAAGGGAAGTCAGGGAAGACTGAAGCCTAGTAAATGATCCGGGTGGTTGCCAAGAACGGGAAGGGGCATTGGAAACCAGTCCCTGAAACTCTCATGGTACAGGTGGATGGGGTGCCAGAGGAGGCCACCACGGAGTCTACTGAGGTGAGCACTGCCTCCCTTGGTGACATACTTGAACTTGCTGGATGGCAGGTAAAGGGTGGGCCCACCAAGGAGGAGTTCTGTAAGGCACAGACGCTGTGCCCAATCTTGGAGGGCAAAAGGCATTAAAATGAAGCCCAGGCAGCTGGTGATATCACATGAGAGATGGACCCAGGCAGTGGTGTATTGAAGGGGGGAAGTGCCTCTGGACATAGTTCAGAATAAATATATAGATGTATTCTGGCAACAGCACACATAGTTGAGATTGGGCCTGTTTCTGTTTCGCTTGCATTGCAAAACTTCCAAGGTTATATCATTTGATACATCCCTGTAAAGCTCTAGTATATGGTACCAGTGGTACCCAGGGCAGGGATGTAATTTGAGTACCAGGGCTGCAGCACTAATGGTGCCACCCTGAGTGCCTCAAGTAAAACTAAAGTCTACAGGTCTGCCATGTCAGCCCTGCTTGAGCAGCTTGCCTGCACCCGCTGGATTGTGATCCGACCAAGGCAAGAGACTGTTCCCACAAGATCAGCCCTGCATGAGCAGCTTGCCTGCACCTGCTGGATTGTTACCCAACCAAAGCAAGATCCTGTTCCCACAAGGAAGGCAAACCCCTCTACAAACTTCAGACTTCCTAAGAACTTCTTTGACATAGAAGAACTAGTCCCCTGCAGTCGAAAGACACACCCCAAAGGCCATGAACTTGAGGCCTTGCAGCCAGAGCCGCCCGGTGTGGATGCTCAAAGGCCTTGTGCAGGTGGCTTCTGGGAATGGTAGTCCTGACACTCAGTGAGGCTTAGCTTCCCACAATCTTCCCTATGTCCTCTGGATAAAGACTTCCTCAACCAGAGCACTTGCGGGTACTAAGCCTAGTTGGTGGTCAGACCAACTACTACCTGCTTTACTCAACACTTCAAAAGAAGAGATTAGTTTGCTTGAAAGACCAACCACTACTGTGGCTCCATCATAAAGATCTTGCAATCGTTTTTGTCCTCTCGTGGCCCACCACCCGGCTCCTCTGGCCATGGATCCGATTCAGCAGCATGGATAGCCAAAATCACAACTGCACTCAATAACCCGGAGCCATGTAGATCAGTTCTGCTTGGAGACTCCTGGTCCAGGGCCAGCTCCTTGCATTTTTCCAAAGGGTTTTGCTCAACTCATCCCGCAAGTACCTCTTTGCTAAGGTAACCACTCCAAAAATGCAAGTCTGATTGACAGCTTCTTTTCACAGCTGAAAGTACACCTCTTCACTCCACTCCTGAGCCAGGTAAAATTATACTAGCTGTTGCAAACTGGTCTAAGGACTCCCGAGACCTTACCTCTAAGTGGGTTCCGTTGAACTCACCCTCTAAAGTAGTGATTGCATATATGTCTTTTTCCCATTGACCGCAACGTCAATGTTTTTCACATAGCAAAGTATTAATTTATTTATGGTTTGAAAATTGATAACTCCGGATATACTGCACATATTAAATTCCTGCGGTGTCTAAAAATATATAAAAATCAGTGCTATTTCTGTAAATTTGTGTTTTGATTTCTCTTGAGTCATGAAAATTACTTATCGTCCATGTTGGTGATGTGAAATGCTTAACGCATGTTTCTCTAAGTAGACTATCTGCTCTTCACCACTCTACCAGGACTGAGAGAAGGTAGACTGAGAGAGTATCCGGCGTCCATCTTTGTGTATTGTGCTAGTATTACATGGTAAGGTACCCCTGCCATAGCACATAATACTTTCACCTTTCAACAGCTGCCTACTGCACCCAATGAAGCTGTAAAGTGTGTATGTAGGAAAGTAGAATCTGCTTTCATGGTCACCCCCATGTTTTGCTGGTGTCATTGTGTTTTACTGACTAGTCTGACTGGGATCCTGCTAATCAGGACCCCTGTCTCTGAGCACCTTCCGTAAATTGGACATGGTAGGTACTTAGGTACACTCCAGATTGGCTACTGGTGCACCCTTGTAAGTCCCTAGTATATGTTACTAACATACTCAGGGCATAGGTACACCAGGGGTCTCCCAGGGGCTGAAGCATGCATTATGCCACCCATGAGAGACCACTCAAATTGTGACTACATGCCTGTCATTGCAACCTGTGTAAGCCGGTGCTACCACATCTTATAACAGATATCAGTTTCCTTATATCTGAGGTAATTGTACTGAAAACCTGTAAGTCATCCCCAAGGCAGGCCTTTCAATCCTGAAGGCAGGGTGCTCCGTTCTAAGTGTGAGGGCGCCCTTGCATGAGCATGACACTCCTACAACCTTTGGAGTCCATTCTCCCTGGTTGTAAGTGCATCAGCCATTAAGTGGCATAGTGTGGCCATGTGTCATTACGCGATGGCTATCTCTAACCTGGCTATAACGAACCCTGTTGTGTTTGGTACCAAACAAGTTGGAATCATACTCCCATACTGTAAACGGTGTGGGGGTATGGTTCCATACACTGTAAAGCTCCTCTGGAAGGCACTCAGTGCTCACTGTAACAGTCTTCTAGACCCGGACAGCAAACTATTGCTGCTGTTGACCAGAGACACAACTCTGTCCTCCTACTGCTGAGCCAAGCTTGAGCACGGGAAGGCAGGACAATAGGGTTCCTGTGACAGGGAGGTGTGACCACCTCCCAGACAGGATTTAGTGTATTGGGGCAGTGTGGGGGCGCTTGCCAGTGCCGCTGAGACTGCTTGAAGGTCACATTTGATGCCCTCCTTGCATACTCCAGTTCAAACCAGTTCAGGGAGGCATTGGCTCCCACTATGGTGCAAAATTGGACAAAGGACATGGGAGTATCCTCCCCTCTGTCCAGCCCCTCCTCTGGGAGGGACCCCTGAATAGCCCCAACCCTTTCCTTAGGGTACTTAAGGACTTACCTGTGGGTGGGTCCCTAGATTTTTTGTGGGACAAGATTTAGATCAAATACCACTTCAACTTCAACCATCTGGGCACTCTGGACTTCACTGGACTTCGCTTTGGGAACCAAGACTGTAACTGGGAAGACTCTGGCTGCTCCTGGTCTCATCGTTCTGCAAGTCTGCTGCAACATTTGTGCCTGTGCTCCATACAGGTTTTTCACAAGGCCTGTGGACATCCAAGACTCCCGAAGGAATCTCCCTAGTAGTGAAGGAGCCACTCCCCTGCAGGCATCGCATGAAGCTGACTGGTATGCTGATCCTGGGTTCCCACGGTCTCCGAAAGACTCAGCAACACAAGTCGTGGTTCTGAAACTCACTCCAGGCCTTCACAGTCTTCTTACTGAGTTTGAGGCCTGTATCCTTCGTCATAACCGCTGGATCAGAACCCCTGTCGACTTGCAGTTGCCAAAGCTTGTTGACTCTCTCCTCCAGAGATCTTTGGGGCCAAGAAGCTCCAGCCTGAAGCATCTCCTGCAGCCAAGATCTTTGCCTGCACAGAATCCTTTGCACCGTGGGCCTTCATCCTTTGGTGAGCTGCTTGAGGTCCTCCTGCAACTCCTGTGTCCCTGGCCTGTGGGTACTCTCGAGGGGTTTCTTTGGCTCCAGTAGGCTCCCCTGCTTGCTCAGGGCCTTCTCTGACTTACCTGCTCATGGTGAGTCACATGGACCTTCCTGATCAGGAAACTGCAACTTCAAGTGCACCATCAACTCTTCTGCATCTCCGACATCAGTGGGCATTCGTCTCCCATGCCTCCTTGTCACTCCTGAGTGGCTTAGACTCTGTCATCTCTGTTTGAAGGTACCTGTCATCTTGAATCCACCTTTGGGTCCCACCGGACACTTTCACCTTCTTCACCAGCGGCATCTTTTCTGAAGTCTTGCATTATGGTCTTCAGGGGTTTCCAACGTCAATTTGCACCTATACACCCAGCTTCCCTGGTGTAGGTATTTTAGTTCCTGGGGTATCCATGGGTGGGGTGACTCTCCAACCTTCCATCTTCCTCTGGGTTTCTTCAGGGTCCATTGAAAAGGGTCCTTGTACTTTAAAATTGCAACTCTGACCTCTTTCGAGCACCCCGTCATGTTCCCAGTCTGCAGACGGACTCCGTGAGGTTCCTAGATACTCACCTTGGGTGGTTTCTTGGGGCCCTGACTCTTCTAGGTTGTCTGGGTCCATTCTTGACTTAAGTCGTGGTTCGCATTCCACTATTTTAGTATATGGTTTGGTCTCCCCCTGGAGACCACTGTGTATTCTATGCTACTTACATATTCTATTAACAAAGTATTGTTTGTATTGTGTTTATATCTCCAGGTAGGAGATAAACATTGTGTTAGTGACTGTTCATAATAAATACATATTTTTATAACTACACTGTGTGGTTCTTTTTCACTTAACCTATACCATAAGATTAAGTACTGGTAAAACAAGCTGCTTTACACTCCTTCTGGACTAAGCCTGAAAGATGCTCTCCACAGCTACCACTTAGAGAGATTTTTAAGGTTGTGTACGACCACAAAAATCTCCATAGGTGTTGTCTGGATTAGTGCAGGGTGCTACACTTACATAAGTGAGCACCAGATGCTAAGCCAGCCTCTCACAGTATACATTAGAAATACTAGATTTGTGGCTCCTTCTGCTGTAGGTACAGGAGAAACACTATTAATGCTCCTTAAAGTGTCTCCTTGTTCAGCTGTGATAATTTTCTCTGTACAAGGGAATATTTCCTCTGCAATAGAGTACAAATCTGATTTGTACGCAATGCTGGTCATCTGACCCTGACTGTAATCTGCATACATGTAACTTGAAGTGCTATGAATTAACATAATTACAAGGTTCATTTTGTTGTTCCTTATCTGTAAACATTTAGCCTCTAACATCTCTGCTTGCAGCCCTCATAAGATAGTCTGCTGTCTTTCAGTCCAGTGTTTCCAGTGTTTTCCTGAAATTGTAGGAGGTATAAATTCATACTGAGGTTTAACTTGCTCAGCATAATGTGCCAGGTAATTTCTTCTAAAATGTAAAGACCCCATTAGCGTTGGAACTTTGTCAACCTGTTTCAAGGTTCTTAGGTATCTCATTAGATGGATCATATCCACAAAACATTGCATTCATACATGCAATTTTACATTTGATTTTCAGAAATGTTTTTTGCACAAGGCTAGAAGAGTAATTTTTCTACCCCCCATATAAAAGGGTTTAGCCAGATTGTCATCTATATTGTATCTGTCCTCTATATAATGACAATACATCTGGCTCTTCATGTAAGATTTCCAGTATTCTTGTAGCAAAGAACGCAAGGGTAATTTGTACCTCACGGCCAATCTTCTATATGACAAGGCCAATCTTCTATATTTCTTCCGTACCACGAGTGCAAGCGACATCCTACCTTGGGTCCTCGCTCCTGGGGCCAGGGCTGTGCTGCATTGATGGGCTGCCTGCGCTGTGTGTCTCCCCCGCCGCCTCGTCCTCACCGGTGGCCGCTGTTGGGGGAGACTACAGCTCCCGTGATCCCTTGGGGCAGACAACTTCCGTACTACAGCGCGCCCGGAGGCGCTTTAAAAACGACTGCTTCCTTGGCAGAGCGGGGGTCGCATTTCTTCCCTACCACGAGTACAAGCGACATCCTACCTTAAATCCTCGCTCCTGGGGCCCGGGCTGTGCTGCATTGACGGGCTGCCTGCGCTGTGTGTCTCCCCCGCCGCCTCATCCTCACCAGTGGCCGCTGTTGGGGGAGACTACATTTCCTGTGATCCCTTGGGGCAGACAACTTCCGTACTACAGCGCGCCCGGAGGCGCTTTAAAAACGACTGCTTCCTTGACAGAGCGGGGGCCGCATTTCTTCCCTACCACGAGTGCAAGCGACATCCTACCTTGGGTCCTCGCTCCTGGGGCCAGGGCTGTGCTGCATTGACGGGCTGCCTGCGCTGTGTGTCTCCCCTGCCGCCTCGTCCTCACCGGTGGCCGCTGTTGGGGGAGACTACAGCTCCCGTGATCCCTTGGGGCAGACAACTTCCGTACTACAGCGCGCCCGGAGGCGCTTAAAAAACGACTGCTTCCTTGGCAGAGCGGGGGCCGCATTTCTTCCCTACCACGAGTGCAAGCGACATCCTACCTTAAATCCTCGCTCCTGGGGCCAGGGCTGTGCTGCATTGACGGGCTGCCTGCGCTGTGTGTCTCCCCCGCCGCATCATCCTCACCAGTGGCCGCTGTTGGGGGAGACTACAGCTCCCGTGATCCCTTGGGGCAGACAAGTTCCGTACTACAGCGCGCCCGGAGGCGCTTTAAAAACGACTGCTTCCTTCGGGACGCGGGACGCGCGCTGGCGGCGCCGGGCTGAGCCCGGGCAGAGGACGGGCCGTCTGTGGCCGTCCGGGGCTGGCAGAGGCTGGGCTGGGTTACGGACCGTGTACCCCCGACTCGGACTATAGTGTACGTGAGCTCTTCCAGTATTCTGGACTTTCTTTAATAAGGTCTAAATACTGCCCTGTATATTTCTTAGCTTGGTCCCCTTTAGTAGCCTCATTAATCCTTTTTTGGTATATTGTTGCTGATTATGTCTAACGGTAAACATGTTAAACCGGTAGCTGGATCTGGAACTGGTCTTATGGACAATTACCTTGTCAAAGTGGTCAATAAAATTAATAATGACAGAAGAGTATCCCTCGCCAAGGGGGGTCTCCCTGCCCTTTCTGATATTACCCCTAACCCGGAGGTTGTTAGTTCATTTGAGGACTCAATTAGTGTGAGTACCTGCCCGGTTTTAACGGCCGTAGCTCAGGTTCATTCAGATGACTTGGTGGATCCTCTGGATACGTCCACAATAGATTTAGAGGAAGTCCCCCCTAGTTCGAGACCGGTGAGAGCTTGTAGGAATCAATTTAACAAAAGGGGGGGGAAGCACATCAAAAAAAGACCGGAAGCTCTACAACAAGCTCCTAATACCTCTGGTCGTGGAATTGCATTAGAGGGAGGTAATAGCACAGCCTGCATTAATCTATTACCAGACCAATTTGTATTATTAGTAGCCACCCTCGAGGCTAAATTTGAAGCCAAGTTAGCCGAGCTCACTCAATCTTTATTGCTTCAACTTAGTACGGCTAACCTGGAGGTTAAGAGGCTTGGTGACCTTATAGCAAATATTGTTCCTGGTAGTGGTAAAAGTAAGGCTTTAGAAACGGGTATTGTTGTTGTCTCTGATGGCACATTATGTGACTCTCCCCAGCGACCCACCAAGTCCCTTGTTATACCGGTAACTGTCCCCTCTGACCCTTTACCATCTAGTGGCTTAGTTAACCATTCTTCTATGGGTCAAGGTGGCATTTCTACCCTTAGGATTGGAACTAATATCGGTTATACCAACCTTCCCCCAGAGTGTGTGCCTTTTGTAGTAGTTTTGACAAATGTGCCTACCTTAGAAAATCAGCATGCCCAGCCTCGTGACGAAACACATGAGTCCCTAAAAAATAAAACTGTGTCCTGGCTCAATAGAAGATGTGGTTTCCCGATACATTTTGCAGATCACATTTTGTCCACTAGAAGGACTAAGTGGGTCGGGCCATCCCGAAAAGGTTGTAGTGGGGACTGTGTCATAATCAACTTTAGATATCCCCAACATGTTAATACAGTCCTGCTACGTGCAGCATCTTTGGTGGGCGATACTAACAGTGCGGGTGTGCGACCTCTGGGCTATTTTTATAAGCACTTACTCAGATCCCCTATTCATGCGAGAACAAGCCCACCCTTATTCATGAAACCTCAGACGCCTGTAGCCCCTCAAGGGCTTAACGTGGCTAACCCTGGTGAATACGGTTGTAATATCACTACCCATAATAGATTTGGGTCTCTCTCAGGTTTGGAGGCCTGTGATTGACGAGAGGTTCCTGAGCCGCAGGGGAGTGTGAGTCCGGTTGTTTTGGATCCTAGAGAAACTATTGATCCTATAATGAATAATGGAAATTCACAATCTAATTTTGATAGCACAATAATTGACCCTGGGGAAATAATAAAAATGTTAAGCTGGAATATTGCAGGCTTACGGACCAAAAAGACGGATAATGGTTGGCTAAGTTTAGTAAATCAATATGACATTATAGCCCTACAAGAGCCTTGGGATAAGGATTGTGATTTTTGGATGGATGGTTTCACCTCTTATTTCGTGCCTGCACAGAGCTCTATAGCGGGAAGAGATAGGGGTGGTCTCATGTTTCTGATCTCAGTAAATATCATGGGAAGTGTTAAGAAGGTTGTATGTACTTCCCATAATTGCCTTGTATTGGAAGTTAGCCTGCCAAATAATACCAAGCTCATTCTAATTAATTGTTATAATTCACAGCAAGAAGAGTCCCCTAACGAGCACATCCATTGGCTGTCAAAATTTTTAGAATCCTATAAGGACAATCAAACCACTTTTTGTTATTACATCCTGATGGGTGATTTTAATACACATCTATGTAAATTAAATTGTCATTACAGAGACAAGGATGGCCCACAATTCACAAACCCTCAACATTTTGAACATAGTCCGAGGGGGGTAGCCTTGGAGTCCCTTTTGTCTAATAATGATCTGTATGAAGTAGGATTCTCGGACAAGAATACCCGTGTTCCCACTTATGCTGCTAGGGATAGTGAATCTATAATTGATTTTATATTTTTATCCGCAGGGCTTTTAAGGTATGTCTTTTTTTATAATGCCCTACGTTCTTGATTTAGTGATCATAATCCGGTGGTATTATTCTTAGCTAATGTTTTCCCCCTTATGGATAAATCAGCCTTGACACCCGCGTTGGTTACCGTGAAAGTTAAAGACCAAGGGAGGAGATTAAAATGGAGCAGGGTAATCCCTGAAGACTTTTTTAATTTAATCACCCTAAAGGTTGGCCCACATTTAAGCACTTGTGCCGACCCCTCCTCCTATGGCAGGGATGTAATATTTAGGGGTGGGCGGAATTTGCGGAATTAACCTTCGCAAATTATCGCGAAAATGTTTAAAATTATCGCAAACAAGCAGAAATATCGCGAAGATGCGGAAGTTTTTTTCCGGCATGTTCGCGAGATTTTCTGCATGGTTGCGGGTCGCCAACTTACCCATGTGGTTGCTTGCGGGCGCGGCCATCTTGTTTTGAGTTGTTCTCGCGGTGCATGATCGCGAGAAGAAAGACGTGATCGCGCGACGCATGACGTCACTGCGGGCGCGAACTGTCGCGAGACAGCGCAAATGGCTAAAAACAATACAACATCTCATGGAGAACGCGACCGGATCAAGAAAACTTGTCGGCGAACGCAGGGATTCAGGTAAGGCGATCGCGCGCGCGCGAGAATGTATTATTTTACAGCGCGAGCAAGAAACAAATTATCGCCAAGCTGCGGAAACCGGAATTTTTGACATTTTCGCGCTCTCCGCGGAACGCGAAAATGTCAAATTATCGCAATTTCCACGAACGGAACGAAATTTTTGCCCAGGCCTAGTAATATTGGCTTTTGAAGCTATTTGCTTACAAGTGGCTAACGATCTCACCACAAAAGGCAGAGTTGTCAAAAGTAAATCTGCCTGTGGTTGGTTTAATCATAGTTGCACCTTAGCCCTACATCAACTTAAAAAAGCCCTTAATGATAAACCTAGAAACAAAGGGCTAGTCATACAGCTAAGGAAAGAGTATTCGCAAGTAACACAGGAACGGAAAAGGGAAATCAAACAAGATGCATGGGTAGCCCTAATGGATAATGCCATTCTGAAAGATAGCTCCAAATTTTGGGAAATTATTAATTCCCCTTTGCTATCCGGTTCCCATAATTCTGTGCTAGAATTGAATATCTCTGAGGAGGACTGGTTAGGTCATTTTGAAATAATATATGGGAGTAATCTCGTAATGGACGCTTTTACGATACCAACTTCCAGTTCGTCCCTCCCCCCTATTAATTTCACCTTAGAAGAGGTGGAGAAAGCTATCGAGGGTACGGCCGGGCGTAAGGCGCCTGGTCCAGACGGGGTGCCTTCGGATATGTACAAGGCTAATCCTAGGTATTGGGCCAAAATGTTGTTAAATGTTTTTAACTCAGCAATCGTTACAGTCCCCCCGAAGTCGTGGTCTCATTCGATTATAATCCCAGTGTTTAAAAAGGGCCAAAGGGGTGACCCTAGATGTTATAGGCCCATATCCTTGCTGGATTCTTCGTTTAAAATCTTAGGAAAGATTATTCTGGCTAGGATATCAAATTGGGCCACAGAGAAAGGTGTAATTTCTAACGCACAGTATGGTTTTAGACCGGGGAGGGGTACTGAGGATCAATGTCTTAATCTGCACTTAATCATCGCAAAGTACACAAAAAGCTGCAGGGGGTTCGCTTTTTTTAGGGTTTATGGACCTGTCCACGGCTTTTGACCTGGTTAACAGGTCTAAGCTGTGGTCAAAACTTCTGGAATTGGGTCTGGATAGGCCTCTTGTGTATTTTTTGGCAGAACTACATAAAGACTTGAAAGCCTCAATAAGGATGTCGCAGGAGGGGAAATGTACTGCCAGTTTTAAATCTGGTAGAGGGGTACGTCAGGGTTGTATCCTTGCCCCTATGTTATTTACATTATATATAAATTCCCTTGAAGATAGTTTGCTAGCCGCATCTCTTGATATCCCACGGATAGATAGTACGCCCATACCCGTACTTCTCTATGCCGATGACACAGTTTTACTGGCCAGGACACCGCTTGGTCTGCAAAGACAATTGAATTCCTTTGGGGATTTTATGAAATCCTTGGACCTTGTGGTTAATAACGGTAAATCCCACACTATGGCACTGGGCAAGGGACAAAACAATCATAAAACGTTTTATTGTAATGGAAATCTTATTTCTAGAGTGAAAGTATTCACCTATTTGGGAGTCGTTTTTGATGATAAGGGTACCTTGGCATCGCAAATAGCTACCAAGGTGAAAGCAGTACGTAGCTCCTCAGCTGCAATTTTGGGTTTCGCGAAAAGGCTGGGAGGGAAACCCTGTGAGGCCATTAAAAAAATATACCAAGCAAAATCTGTCTCAATAGCTAGGTATGGAGCTGCAATTTGGGGGTACACTAACCCTGAACCCATTCAAACAGAAGAGAACAAATTTTTACGTGCTGTTCTTGGTCTTCCCCAATCCACAGCGACACACTCGGTCCACCTTGAATTGGGGTTAGGATATATTTCTGACATTATAAAAATTGCTCCAATTCTGTTATGGATTAGAACCTGGCTGAACCCGGACCTTACGCTGAATCACAGTATCTTGAAAGATTGCACTAAATTAGACAAATGGAAAGAAATCGAGTGGCTATCCTATATTAATATGATTTCTAAGGAAATAGGACGCCCCGAGCTTTTTACCAATCCTGAAGGTTTATGTAAAGCAGATCTAATGTGGGTCAAAATATATTATATTAAGCACTGCGAGGTTGCCCGTGAATCTCAAGAGCTCTGTAAATCTACAGTAAGAGCTCACCTCTTGCTTAATTTATCTATGGCTATGCATCCGTATTTGTCAACGGTCACGAATTTTTACCATAGATGGCTTTTGACGAAACTCCGTTTTAATCAGATCCACCTAGTATTAGGTGTTCCACAGGGTTGGTTTAGGCCGGATGATGGGGTCCCTTGTAAATGTGACGATTTCTCTGCTCAAGATACAATGCATTTTATGTTTTTTTGCCCTTTGTATTGTGAAGCTAGGAAAAAGTTAATTCTCCCTATTTTGAGAGAGGAAGCTTTCGTACAAGTTAAACCCGCATTAATTATTGTTTTTACAATTAATGGAATCCCCTAGAACTATGTTTTGTGTAGCTAGCTTTCTCGTTGCTTCTATTAGGTCAAGGAGGATCAGACCGGCTGTATTGGAGGAAATTAATTAGTTTTTATAAATCTGATTCACCGTGTAACTTATTTTTTTTTAACTAAGAAAATGTTGGGCTGTTCTTAACTTGTTTAATCATGTATTGTACACTTTTATGATTTTAAATTATCGAATAAAGTGGTTTTGACTTGACTTGACTTGACTATATGTAAATTGAAATCCGCCGAACTAGAAACCAGTTAGATACTGAGATGAAAAGTGCTATAGTTTGGCTAATAATCCATTTGAAATATTGAATATGGTTTTTTGTTCCTTCTTGTCTGGGTTTGCTTGAAGTGCCAAACTTGTTTTGTGCTGCATGTGTGCGTGTATCTGTGTTTACATTTCTATAGTTGGAAACTAATCTATATGGATTGTCTGGTTCTAACACCGTCAAAAGGGGAGCGTTTTTGTGGAATGACAAAGTGCTATTCTGCCCTGATATTGTAATTGGTCTAAGATGTTTTTTCCAATTTTGTTTTGATTCTGGTTTTAATGGATTATGTGCTTCAACCAGAGGTTCACTTCTTAAGGGAATGACATATAATATTGAATCTTTGTACCATGCTGCTTGGTTTCTCCACAACGTCGAAGCTTGTTTCAAAGCCCTTTCATGTGCTTATTTTTCCTTGAGTTCTTGAGGTACTAGGGAAAAGACTGCTTGCATTATTACTCCCTCCCCTCAATGTGCATCCCTCATAAATGATTGAGGTCAAGAATCATCTGTGAGAATGATGTCATAAGATACATTTTTGTATGCTTGTGCCCAAGTGATGCTACATACCATTTGCGGCCACTTTTGTGGTTCCACTAATGTTTACTGCTTAGCATTGTAGCTCCCAACACATCGGCCCTATTTAAGATGGCCGGGAAGTGGACGTGCAGCAGCTAGGTAGGGGTTCATTTTGGACTTGCATACCAGCTTGATGTGCTCTATGTTCTCTATTTCATCTGTTTTTAAAAATGTTGTTTTAGTTAAAAATCTGGTGTGAATACAGGGTGTATTTTAGGGAGATCGAAGGTGTATAACACTTTTTGTAGTTTTTTGTAAGCTTGTGCTCAACAGCGACTACTCACCATTTGCAGACATTTTTGTGGTGCCACTAACGTTTACTGGTTAGTGTTATAGCTACCAACACGACAGGCCTATTTAAGATGTGCAGCAGGTTAGCCACAGGCACACCTAAGGCAAGGCCGACAGTGACAATCCGCTTCTAGCCGGGGTCAGGAGCAAGGAACCCTTTTTCCCCACATTCAGAGGGACAGGAATTTACTGCAGCCCAACTAAAGGCACTTCATCCTGCTTTACACCAGCCTGCTGTTAATAGTCCCAACACAATGTTTAAGACTGACTATACTTAGTAAAGTTAAACATGATAGGGCAGGCGGAGGCTTGCCATCTTTTATACAAATGATTGTTAATGCAAAATTGAAGATTTTTCTGCTCCAGCATATGAAACATTGCACTTTGTGCTCTTGGATAAATTTACGTTCTCAGGGGTCCTCACTTATCATACACCATAGTCTGCTAGAAATTGGTTCACCTTCTTTCCAGACTCAATAGTTCCCCACATTCTAAAATCTGTGAACCTTACCCTACTTGGTAATATTAACCTGCACTTGGTAGACCCCAAGTGCAGTGAAAGTACTACCTTTATAGAGGATCTGGGTGTCCTCAGTCTTTGGCCGCGTAACTCTGCACCTACTCATGCGGCCGGTCATCTTTTAGATCTGTTTTTTTTCTTCAGTGTAGCAGATCCGGCTACCGACCCTCTCCTTCCATTACTCCGATCTGATCATTTTGCGGTACCATTTAAGGTTAGTATCCCACATGGCCCTTTAACAACACAATGCATGTTTTCTTCCAAATCCAGGAATTGGTCAAAATTGAATTTCTTAGTCCTAAATGTGAATTTTAATAGCACTCAGCTAGTTCTTAAACAAGTGGAGGACATGGCTCAGGACCTGGTTCACAACTGGCTTACGAAGGCAATGGAGGAAACTCTACCAGCTACAAAAAAACACTAGGCCAGTGTCATCCGCCAGCTCCCTGGTTTAATGACTTGCTCAGGCACGAAAAACAACAGTGTAAAGTCTTGGAAAAACACTGGAGAAAGGCCTATATGGAGGAGGCTAAAACTAATTACAGAGCTGTGCTGAAAAATATCATGGGCTTTGTAAATCGGCTTGTGCAGCGTTTTACTCTTTAAGCACCAAAATTGCCCTAAGATACTTTTTAAGGTGGTGCAGGAACTCTCTTATTCCAGTAACCTGCCTCCTGCACCTCCTCCATCTCAGACTTAATGTGAGGATCTAGCTCATTTCTTCAACCTCAAAGTGGAAAATATCCATGACCAACTGGCGGCGGATTGCACAAATGGAACACACATGTCAGAAGCTGTAGAGGCTGGAACCTTACAGAAGCAGACAATAATGATATTCTGAATAATCCATCATCTACTTCCTGGTGTCCCATAGGTACTGTAACCTTTAAGGCCATAGTACAGTCTATCAAATCAGGATCGGCGCTGGACCTTTTATCGCCCAGCAAGCTTAGGCTACTAGATGCTAGCTCGCTACTGATGATAATAGCTCTTCCTAATTCCTCCTTACATAAGGTATTTATATCTCTGAAGTATAAACATGTGATGATTCTCCTGCTTTTAAAAAAAGCTAACTTGGATCCAACCAATCTGTTGAATTTTCACTCTATTTCTTTGTTATCTACCTTCTTCCAAACTTTTGGAGAAACACATCAAGGCTCAGCTTACATCATTTGTGGAGGTTCAAAATGTCTTGCACCCCTCCCAATTGAGCTTTAGGACTCAACACATCACAGAGTCAGCCCTACTAGGTGAACCTGAACTTGAGGCAGTGCCATGATAGGGGTTGAACAATCGCACTTATTTTAATAAATCTTAGTGCTGCTTTTGACACCGTTTCTCACTCCATCTTGTTGTCACTGGGTCTTGAAGGCTCAGCACTGGTGTGGCTTGTATCCTTTCTAAAAGATCATTTCTTCCAAGTTTTTTCATCTACTGCCAGGGCTGAACCACAAGTCTAAATTCTGGAGTCCCACAAGTCTCAGTTCTGAGTGCCCTGCTGTTCAACATTTATGTCCATGCTTTGGCATATGTAGTGGAAAGTTGTGAATTGACCCTATCTTCTTATGCAGATGACACGCAGATCTGAACAGAATCATGTACCTCCTGATCTTAACCTGGGTTTGAGTCGTATCTCCTCCTGGATGAATAAAAACTTGCTCAAGCTCAATGGGGATAAAACAGAGATCATGAGTCTGGGTAAGCTCTGCTCTCCTCTCTCTGGGGCCCACTATATTGTCCAGTTTGCCTTGGTGCTCTGCTGACTCCATCTTCAAAGATCAAAAACTTGGGATTCTTGTTTGATGATGTGCTTTCAATGAAGCCTCAGGTGACCAAGGTAGCTGCCACTTGTTTCGCTGTGTTTAAGCGGCTAAGAAAGATAACTTGCATGATCCATGTTCCAGCCCAAAGGGCTGTGGTCCAGTGCCTGATCTGATCTAGATTAGACTATGGCTATGTGTTTTATCACATAGGACAAGACAACAATTCATCGTCTTCAGGTAGTACAGAATGCACATGCTAGGCTTCTGTGCCAGCTTCCAAAACTTCCCTCGGTCTTTCACTTCCTCTACAAGCTGCACTGGCTCACAATCTCTAAACACATCACATTTAAATCCTTATGCTATATGTTTAAGGAAAAGCTGAACTGGGACTCCTTTACAGTTAGGACTTGGTAGTGCCCTATCAGCCCACCCAGGCTTTGAAATCTCTGACTCGAGCCTTGTTTAATGTGCTTAGATTCCGCCTGTCTCGCATGAAAGGGTGTCCAATTACTTACTTAGGCCTGAAATTATGGAACTCCATTCCAGAGCTTCTGAGAACCTGTACGTCACTTCTTGCTTTTCGCAAGGATTGGAAGACCTGGCTCTTTTAATCACCTACTTCCAAAATGTCCTACCTTGTTGCCTCTGCACCGGGAAACCCCTGGGGGTAGCTGTGCACATTATAAATCTTTACATAAATAAATGTGATGATATCTCCTCTTTATGCTGTGTCTCTACATTATAAATCCAATCAGCAGGATTCGCATGTGTGTCTGGTTTCGATTTTTGTGTTCTCTAGTTGAAGTCATTGCTAAATGCTCCTTGAAAAGCGGGAAAACCATGGTCACTTCTGCTGCATTATCCAGAAGGGCCGCTGCCCAAATCCCATTTCTAAAAAGTGTCTGTAGGCTGGAAGGCACTTTTCGTGCTTTAATCAGCTACTTTCTTTTTGGGGGTTCAAACCTTTCTCTTATTTCTTTGCACTAATTTCAGTTTCATGTATCAGCCCTCTTTTACTTTTCTGTCTGATGTATCATTCCTTTCTGTGATACTCAGTTTGTCCACTCCTTTTTGTCCTTTTACAGCCCCCTGAGTACTGTGAGGAATGGGAAGAACAGCTATCAGGATACTGATACAAGACGGCTTTTTAAAAATTTCACGGCTCCTCAAATTATATCCACCTTCACTGGACTCTTGACATGGCAGTGACCCAGTCTTGGTTTTCTGTTTAGCTTTCTGCTTACCAGAGTTCTCAGAACAATACTTTATTTTGAGCTGAGGTTTCGCAGCTCGAGAATCTAAGGCATTGAGCCCACAAAGATCTATATTTCTGGAATAACCTTTGGAAGCTTCTGTTACCGATCATGAACAGGATCTACAGCCAAGCACTGGCACACTGCCAGATCATCTGCTTCTCCTTAAATAAGGACAATTGAACCAATTGTGTCCAAATCACTAATTAATTTCATCCCTAAATCAAGAGCTGCCACTGCCCCATGCTGATTGATCTGTTTAATTCAGGAAATCCTTTTCGAGCGATCTGGTAACAGTTCTTTGAAACTCAGAGAGATAAACAGCACCTATGTATCCTTTCTGTTAGTGCCTCCAATCATATCACACAACAAGATGAGGCAATTACACCAAAGAACACATCTACCATGAACAACGGACACATATAGACATTGCTTATGATAGATACATGTATAGTGGATATTCCTTTGTATTGAAAAATTATAAGTTAAATTGAATTAATGGACAATCTATAGTAGCAGCAATAGCGTGATATTAAAAAAATGCAATATAGTTGATTGTGAGTCATCAGTTATTTCTCAGTGGTTGGTTATTGGTATCTGTATAAGAAATATTATTCAGGATCATATACAAATCTAAGAAGTACTCCAGGAAAGCTAAAACTTTCTTAGATTTCGTGTCACACAGCAATGCACAGAATTTAATCAACCAGAATTACTACTTGGAAAATTATGCATACATATGTTTGATGTGAATGTAATTCAGAGCATTCCTTTTTTCTCAAAGGGGAAATTATTTTGTTGCCTTGGATGTACTACTTTTACTATATCCCCATTAGAAAGAGGTAATTTCCTCCCCATTTCCACCCAGGAAACAGACTTGAATCTGTATTTGTCTAGAGCATATATGCCTGGGATTCTATGGTTGTAATCTCCCTGCGAGACATATGTGAATACTAAGAAACCCTCAGATTTGTAAGTGCCCACCTACTTTACTGGATGGCTGCCCAAAAACAGCCACAATCCCGTTCGTCATCCTCAACCCGAGCATGCATGAATCCGGTCTCATTAGTGGAATTTTAACATTTGTAAATACCTTACAAGAATACAATTCCACTGATTCTGATTTTATGAAAGGTGATTTTGGATTATATGGGCATTACATACTTTTTAAATTTTCCTCAAAACTTTGTGAATTCCCTCCCTTTAACTCTGAATAATGGTTAGAATAAAATTGGTGATAAGACTACCAACAAGTGGCTCTAAGAATGGTAAGAGAATTGGAGAGAGGATGTAGCCTTACGGCTAGAGTAGTCGACTTCGAAGCTGGGAAACTGGGTTTGTGTCCCAACAACGATCCTCAACATCCTGTGATTCTGGGCAAATCACTTATTCTCCCCATGTCTAACAAAAATATGAATATGTCCATCTGTAACGAAACTGGTGCTCATGTAAAGCGCACTGATACCCGATTTCTCGGGTCTAGTTAACACTATGTAAAACTAAAAAAAAAAAAATTTAAAAAGAGAAGTGTGGACATAATTCTGCAATCATTGGAGACGCTAACATCCTTGAAAGGATTCCAAGAGCAGTATCACTGAGGGGTCAACTGGTTTATCAGGATATACAAAGGTTTGAGTACAAGTTATATCACATGGTGGCACAAGGTGCAGAAATGAAAATAGGAAGCAGTGAAAGAGGGAGCCATGCCTTCAGTCCTCTATCCTGCTCACCTGAGAGTAGTCGCGGGGGGGGGGACTTTATTGTGCACAGAAGTCAAAGCTGTAGCAAGTTTCAGTGACAACACTGGCCAGTGCTGAGAAACATTGTGATATGTCTGTCTTGGAATAATACATTTGGAGCTTATGAAGCTAGTTTCTGAGGTTATAAACAAAATCACCATATACTAGTCCCATTGATCCTTTACCAGAGCCAGTTTTGATTTGATTAAACTAAGTGAGATGAAAAAGAGAACCAAACATCCACCTCTCCTTATGGTCACTTTTCTTTCACCTTGGTATGGTTGACATGAATCCCATATTGTCCCATTTCTTTCCATTTCCTACCTCAATCCATGTATATCCAATCTCCTATACACAGTTGTAGGCAACAGCCATGTGTTTTCTCTCACCTCTAAACTTATCCTTGCTTCATCCTATTAAACATCACACCCCCATGCAACTGGCCACTGTTTTCTGTACTTTATTCTCACCTCCCTACTTGGAACTCAGGCTCTTTGTATAACCATACATTTAGTGTCTGTATCCCCGTCCTTTATGCAAAAGAAGTTCTTGAGAACACATGGCATAGGGTGCTTGGCTCCCACTGTTCGAACACTGGAAATGGTACATCTTCAACGTGTTCTATACTTAATAGGCAGAACATAGATTATTTTTTTGCCATTTTTTATAAATGGTTACAACAGGGCTGTTTCATTGAGAAGTTGCCGAGGCACGAAACCTGATCTAAGTGTTTGGTGTACCCCATTTAGTTGAATGATTGCTCTTAACTGAGCCTGCCCTTGTTGTAATAAATTCAGATCTGCTCTTGTTAGGCCTAGGGCTGAGGACAAAATGTGATTTAATGAGTACACTCTTTTAGAAAGCATGTGCATTTCATTGTTAAAAACCATTTGCATGTTTTCTCGATCTATTTGCCTAATTCTTTCTGCAGCTATTTTCTCTGAATATTTATATAATTCATTCTAAATGGCGTACATTCCTGTGTAAAGGAAACTTTCATTTCTTTTTGGATGTAGTCCCAAAAGAAAGCCAGGAAAATCCATGTTTTAATTGATGCAGGAAAAGTCTTCTTTCACAGCTGAAAGACTAGAGTGTTCTATTCATATTTGGCATAGCATATCTACACTACATATGGTAACTACTACAGGTGTTTGTGTATTATACCTTGGATCAGGACAATTATTTTAGGGTCAGGAGTTTGGGAAAGAAAATGCTGCATGCAGGTATGAGAATCATAAGGCCAGACCTTTAACAGGAAATTGAGCAGAATTATAAGGTTAATTCTGTATCATACCATTAGTATCCGATTTGGACATGTTCATTTGAAATTGCCAATTACTGAACACAGTCAGTTTTACTTTTGGTATAGAAGGTGGTTCCTTTAAGATTTTTATTGTTATGAATCCCAGATAGGTACTCTGCTGGATAGTTTAGTTTAGAAAAATAATTTCTTTCGGTATTATACAGGCTCAATTTTGCCTTGGATCTGCCAAAATGTGGTTCCCTAAATGCTTTTTTTCATCAACATTTGCTTTCCAATACTCGGATCCTTGAATTTCCTGATTTTGACTAAACTCAGTGAAGTAAATCAGCTTGTTTGTAGTGATTAGGTTTTTTGGAAGTTGCTGTGGCATCTGAGTAAAATAGAAGGCTGCTCTATTAGCAGTCTGAAAATATGGACATTTCTTTAAGAAATGAGGTTAGCTCTTACGAGGCAGAGACTAACAATGTTTCCATTGTGTGTAACTGTGAATTTCTATAGGATAACCAGTCCTAAGTATTAAACAATGTGCATAATGGTGATTACAATACATTTCTTTGTAATTTGCTGAGCTCAAATAAAGATCTTCATTATTCAAATTAGCATATGCCTGTAAATTAGACATCAATCTTTTAACAGTTTCAATGTCCCAATCATCTGAAATAGAACCAGGTATTATAACATCATTCACTCAAACTTTGATTGCATACACAAATGCAATTTTTCAGTGGTTCCCATAATCTAATATTGAACCTTTTACCAGGCTATGCCCTGGGCTCATGATAAGCCTTAATATTCGCAGAATGAAGCTCTCTTCAGACTCTGTGGAATGGGGAGTGTGGTTGTATTTTGTGAACCAAAGGCAAGGTAATTGTTCTTACAGGGATGTAGTGTCCATTCAGTAGCAGTAGAACGACGAATAACATTGACAACCACATGATGAAAAGAAAGGTTTCCAAGATGATCCAAGCATAGGACCACAGAGGAATTAAATATTTGTAACAAACCATTGACAACCACAAAGCAATTTCTTTCAGTGAGTGACAGTAGAAAGGGTTGAACGGTCTCCTGTGAAATATCCACAGTCATTTTCAATATCGCAGGTCTCTTGAGGATCTCGATAGCGCACCAGTTTGAAAAGACGGATTTTCACAGTAAACCATGGAATGGCATTGGACAGTAGCCACTGTCATATTGGCAGCATCCGCTATGTTGGTTACACTCAATGTTCTGCATAGAGGGTTAAGCTTAGTTATCCCCAGCTGAGAACTCAAGCAAGAAATGTTACTGCTTTATGAAGGGTGTAGGATGCTTAGAGTAGGGAGAGGCTGGAAGGCACTACTCTGAATCCTTCTTGGTTTCTGAGGTGCTCAGCTGTAGAGCACTGGCCACATAATGCTTTTTGAGGTGATCGACAGACACCTGTCTGTCTCTCCTTGCGCCAGCAGAGGAGGCAGAATACCAGTTCTGTTGCTTTTTACCACAAAAACAGTGATAGGTGGTTTGTAAGATGGGTCAAAAACTTGCTTGTTGTGGATTTTCTCCTGAGCTAGGGCCCCAAACTTGAGAACCCACCCTTCAGAAGCAGTGATAACCTTCTCTTCACAGGTGGCGGTGTCAGTGTGGTTTGTGTTAGGCAGCTTGTGTTTGACTTCTCGGATACTCTGTAAATATTCAAACATTTCTCTGAGTCAAATTTGTCTTCATCGCCCACCTTCCTAGAATTTTCTAAGCCAGGCTCATACATGTGAACTCATATGGAGTGCGTCCTCCCAATACTAGTCTAGGCAAGTTATTTAATGCTCTCTGAACTCCATGTAGATTTTGGTACCAACTAAGACCTGAATTTAGCACCCTAGCAGTCATAGCTTGTTTACCATTGACCTTCAATCAATCAATCACCTTCCCTACAATGCCATTTGATTCAGCTTTAAATAGGTTGCTGATTTACAGACAAACCCCCAGAACAGACCTTGAAACCCTGTAAGCCTTAGAGGTGAACTCAGGATTATTATCTGAATACAATGAATTAAGTGCCGCCAATTCACATTAGGCACTGCAAATGTTTTACGGCTGCTGAAGAGCTTGTAATTCTCTGTGGCCAAATAATTGGAATCAAGAACATGAGTCAATAGCTACCAATATGCACTTATATTGGGTAGCTAAATGGAGGGCACCAATGTGGTCCAAATATATCACCTGGAAGGAGATATTTGAAATCGAAAGGGGGATTTGGTGAGTTTAGTTTACAGTGTTTGATTTGTTGAAAAATGTCACACTGCCTAACATAGTCCCTAATCTTCTTATATAAACTAGGCTACCAGTAGCATTGCTGTAGCATGGCTACAGTTGCATTTATTCCTGCATGTGCAGAAGCCAACCCCTCATGTGCTTCTTTGATTGAATGTCATCTAAAAAGACTATAAAGGTGCCCGATCACGATCCGGTAAAAAAATTTCCCGTACGACTCGTATCCGGTCTTTTTACCGTACGAATCGTACAAGTGCCGTACAAATTGCCAATCACGATTCGCATGGTAAAAAGTCCATACGAACCGCATTGGGAATTATTCCCCACACGTCCTCGGGTCGGAAAATGTGTCCGACACGTCCTCGGACGATTTACCGTACAAATGTGAAAAGTGAAGTCCGACCGCGGAATCACGATCCATCCCGTGCGTCCGATGTTACAACCGTATGGAAAAAACACCGTCCGCACCGAACTCCCATAGCAACCATGGAGACATGTGCCCGAATACGCGCCCAACACCCCCCCAGCCCTCCTATGTACGAGTCGAATCCCCACCCGTGTATGTACACCCGTGTATGTACGAGGCGTACCCCCACCCGTGAATGCATGGAGCGTACCCCCACCCCAACCGTGTATGTACGACCGGTCCCCCCACCCCAACCGTGTATGTACGATCTGTACCCTCACCCGCGTACGTATGGAGCGTACCCCCACCCCAACCGTGTATGTACGACCCGTACCCCCACCCCAACCGTGTATGTATGACCGGTCCCCCCACCCCAACCGTGTATGTACGATCCGTACCCTCACCCGTGTACGTATGGAGCGTACCCCCACCCCAACTGTGTATGTACGACCCATACCCCCACCCCAACCATGTATGTATGACCGGTCCCCCCACCCCAACCGTGTATGTATGATCCGTACCCTCACCCGTGTACGTATGGAGCGTACCCCCACCCCAACCGTGTATGTACGACCCATACCCTCACCCGCATACGTATGGAGCGTACCCCCACCCCAACAGTGTATGTACAGACCCTACCCCCACCCCAACCGTGTATGTACGACCCGTACCCTCACCCGCGTACGTATGGAGCGTACCCCCACCCCAACCGTGTATGTACGTACCGTACCCCCACCCCAACCGTGTATGTATGACCCGTACCCTCACCCACGTACGTATGGAGCGTACCCCCACCCCAACCGTGTATGTATGACCCGTACCCTCACCCGCGTACGTATGGAGCGTACCCCCACCCCAACCGTGTATGTACGACCCGTACCCTCACCCGTGTATGTATGGAGCGTACCCCCACCCCAACCGTGTATGTACGACCCGTACCCTCACCCGCGTACGTATGGAGCGTACCCCCACCCCAACCGTGTATGTACGACCCGTACCCCCACCCCAACCGTGTATGTACGACCCGTACCCTCACCCACGTACGTATGGAGCATACCCCCACCCCAACCGTGTATGTACGACCGGTCCCCCCACCCCAACCGTGTATGTACGACCCATACCCTCCCTCACCCACGTACGTATGGAGTGTACCCCCACCCCAACCGTGTATGTATGACCCGTACCCTCACCCGCGTACGTATGGAGCGTACCCCCACCCCAACCGTGTATGTACAACCCGTACCCTCACCCGTGTATGTATGGAGCGTACCCCCACCCCAACCGTGTATGTACGACCAGTCCCCCACCCTAACCGTGTATGTACGACCCGTACCCTCACCCGCATACGTATGGAGCGTACCCCCACCCCAACCGTGTATGTACGACCCGTACCCTCACCCGCGTACGTATGGAGCGTACCCACACCCCAACCGTGTATGTACGACCCGTACCCTTACCCGCGTACGTATGGAGCGTACCTCCACCCCAACCGTGTATGTATGACCGGTTCCCCCACCCCAACCATGTATGTACGACCGGTCCCCCCACCCTAACCGTGTATGTACGACCCGTACCCTCACCCGCGTACGTATGGAGCGTACCCCCACCCCAACCGTGTATGTACGACCCGTACCCTCACCCGCGTACGTATGGAGCGTACCCCCACCCCAACCGTGTATGTACGACCCGTACCCTCACCCGCGTACGTATGGAGCGTACCCCCACCCCAACCGTGTATGTACGACCGGTCCCCCCACCCCAACCGTGTATGTACGACCGGTCCCCCCACCCCAACCGTGTATGTACGACCCGTACCCTCACCCGCGTACGTATGGAGCGTACCCCCACCCCAACCGTGTATGTACGATCCGTACCCTCACCCGCGTATGTATGGAGTGTACCCCCACCCCAACCGTGTATGTACATACCGTACCCCCACCTCAACCGTGTATGTACGACCCGTACCCTCACCCGCGTACGTATGGAGCGTACCCCCACCCCAATCGTGTATGTACGATCCGTACCCTCACCCGCGTACATATGGAGCGTACCCCCACCCCAACATTCTAAGTACAGAGCGCACCCCAGGCCCCAACACCAGCACCTTCACACAACATCGCGCATGTACGAGTCGTACCAAGCCAGACACAAGGACAGCACTGTACAACAAAATGCCCAAAGTACACACCGTACACACGTTAAAAACGCACGTACACAACCAGGACAAAGCAAAACAACACAAGAATACACCATTCGAATGGCACAAAGCCACAAAACATGTCCAACAAGCACAAAAACAACACATTCACTGACCTGCAACTGCCAAAATCCCAAACAGAGGCCCAAAACACAACCACTCCTTATAACACACCCACCCAAACTTCAAACACAGCCACACCCACCAATGGACCAATAAAAAGGGCCCACACACACAAACCATGAGCCTTTGCAACAGACTCACTGCTGCCAGACTCCACAGACAACCTACAGCACCATACTAGAACCTTTACTACACCTTACACTTGCACACCTTCACACACACACCTTCACAAACACCCCCTCATCACATTCACACACACACCTGCACAACCACACCCACACACCCACAACCATCCACACACCCCCCCACCATCCACACCCACACCCCTCACCATGCCCACTAACAAGAATCCAAAGTTCACTAGCCGAGAGTTGGAGGTCCTTGTCGATGAAATCCCCAGAGTCGAGCCACACCTCTTTGGAACATTGGTCAGACAGACCAGCATTTCTGAAAAAACAGCCATGTGGCAGACGATTGTCGATGCTGTGAATGCTGTTGCGGACACCAGAAGGACCAGGCATGAATGCCAAGCCAGGTGGTACGATCTGCGGAGGAGGGTCCGAGCCAAAATGACCGACGAACACAACCAGGCCAACGTCACTGGAGGAGGGCCACCCCGCAGACGCGTAGAATACCATCCCTGGGAGGAGAGGGTGATGACCATACTGCCGGTGGTGGCAGTGGACGGATTAGAAGGACTCCGAGACCCGGGTGAGTACACAAACAACTCACCTCACATGGGGAGAATGTCATCCACAACCAAACTCACAAACAGGCACGCAACCACCCCAAGCTATCGCATTACTCAACCACACTCCATGAACACGCACATGCCACTGGCGCCACCATGCCCCATGCACCCAGCTGGACAATGCCAAGTCACAGGCCACAGAAAACACCAACACAAGACACGGTAAGCCGGATGGCGGGAGTGTGGGCCCCAAAAATCACATAGTGCAACTCAGAAGCAGACAACAATGCCCCCTGCCCATATGGCCTAGGTCACAGCCAGACAAACAGTGTGCCCCCACACAGGAAAGACTTGCCAGCAAATGGCGGACGCCTTGCATTAACACATGGGGGTGACGGCACGTTCTTGCACATGACAGCAGCTAATGAACAGCCAACACTGTGAAAGAGTGGCAGCACACACCACCACAGAAGCAGCGCAGACACAGACACTCCACCCAATGGGTGCCTGGAGATCAGAAACAAACTCACATCAACAATCCAAGGGCCATTCAAAGATCTGCTAACAGTGTGTGCCCAGGAAGATGGGCTGAGGTGACATAGGGTGACACACAGAGGGAGGGAGAGGGGGACAGAGAGGGAGGGACACACAGGGAGACGGACAGAGGGAGGAGGCTGACACACAGAGGGAGGGAGAGGGGGACAGAGAGGGAGCGAGAAAGGGACACACAGGGAGAGCAAATCAGCCTTGTGGGGTGTGGGAATGTCTGCTCGTCAGCAGGTGGACTGCGTGCATGTAGACAAGGGTGGCCAGTGCCAGAACCCCCCCTCTTCTCCATGGCAAAACACAGGGCCATGTCACAACCTGTGCACGAGCACAACAACAGCTACCTGCATTATCTAAGTGTGTGGAACCACTCCATGTGCCCACGTACAGTGCAACACGGAAGGCGCCAATGCATGGCTCGCCACACCTGCCCACTCCACTGCTGACTGCAGTCACAATTGACGCAGCAAGTAAGACTGTGCCACACATAGGTAAAGTCGCAAAAGCTGTGGCCAAGGGACATACCCATGCACAAGTGCACTGTGAGTGGAATGCAAGACATATCCAAATTCCCAGAGGAAATGTGCCGACTTAGAAACCAATGAAACATGGATGTTGCATGGAACAAAATTAACATTGTCTCTCTCACACACAGGTCAACGTCGTGGATCACCCCCCAACACTGGGGGGGAAGACTCACAGGACCCGGCTCGGCGGGATGACGGAGCCACCGGCAGCGACGACTCTCACCACTCTGTGGACGAACCCGACCCCGACCCCGACCAACCTGGCCCCTCTGGTGTCCAACGACCTGCAGCACCTGCATCAGGTACAACTGGGCCAACCACCACCCCCACTCCTGCCACATCCCAGGAGACACCCAGGATCCCTGCCCCACCACCACAATGCAGCCAGGCTGGCCAGGAGGGACACGGTGTACCGGGCACCCAGGAGGAGGCAGGCGACAACGCCAATGCCACCCCTCGGGGGTCCCGGAGACCCGATGTGCCCACAAGGGCAGGGCACGTGCAAGTGGGCAGGGGTGGTGGGAGTGGAGGACGCCGGAGGCACGAGCCTGACCAGTTGGCTGGGGAACCGGTATATTCCCATGTCAGAAACATCCTGGACACATACCGGCAGGACACCACGGGCATGGCCCAGGTTGTGTCCACCCTCAACGAGATGAAGGGGACCCTCGATGAGATCAAGACCCAGCAGGCCCAGCAACATGCGGAGCAACATGCCTGTCTACTGCGACACCAAAGGCGGATGGAGCACAGACAAGCTGAGCTCGTGACGGTGTTCACGGATATTCACAGTACACTCCGTCGGATAGCCGACAACATGGGCAACCCTCCCTGTGCCATCAGGCGTAGAACATCACCACCCACAGGGAGGGATCAGGAGGAGGAGGAAGAGACATCCGACGGAGCATCCCAAACATCGTCACGGCCTGCTTCTGATGGTCCCCGCAGGAGGGCGGGTCGTCCACGGAAAAGACCGTGAGGGTCGGCGCAACAGCACCATCTCCCAGGACACCTGGCCTGGCACCTGGCCCACTGGAGCAACAGCAGCACAGCAGCAAAAGACATTCTCTGCCACATGGACTTGCTGGTCACTGTCTGACCAATGTTGACAAAGACTGTGGCATGGACTCTGAGGATTTCAAATGGCAAGGACACCAACTCCCCTAGTGAACTTTGGATTCCACACTTCCACACACCCGGAAAGCCCCTCATGTCATACCCCCCCCCCCCCGGTACCCCAACCAAAATAAAAAGTTACACCATAAAGAGAAGATGCCTACCTTTTGCATTATTACCTTACATGTGTCTTGGAAAGTCTAACCATGCCTGAGTTCTCATTTGACTTCAACCATCCACACCCTGGGGCCTGAGTCTGGCACAGGACACACACGGGTCACATTGTATTAGGCAAGACAGACATGGAGCACCATACACACCCATGATGGGCCCAACCAGCTGAGGGGGTGGCCGCACAACCGTGCCGACAGACATTTTGAGTACAGCGACAGCCATGCGCAGAGGTCAGGGATCATGTGGAGTGTCCTGGGGGGCACCCAGGTATGTGTGGACAGGTGGCAGAACCATGTCCTGCAAGCTTGAGTCAGGTGGTTGCAGAGAATCGTAGTCTGGCCAACGTTGGATGCATGGGGATGGCACATGTCACAATACCCACACAGTCATGGACATCATGCACAATACACAGTCTAATCCCACACAAACAGCTTGCATCTTGCCACTCTACACTTAGACACATAGCCACTATCACGGAAAACCATGCCAGACATGCCGGATGCACCGTGGCAACACACCAGCATTGACTGAGAAGAGGCACCTTGGAGGCATAGGGACACCTTTATTAGTCATGTATTCGGGATTGCAGAGGCAACTCGGAGTACACATGAACGGGTCATGTGGAGTAACATGTGGGTCCAACACTGGAACCCCCCTTCTGCAGCACAAATGCGTGATAGCCATGGAACTGGCACACAAGTGTCGGCTAACAGCTAAACACCCCCTGCTGCTCATGGAGAGACTGCCATACACCATTGATCCGCTGATGTGGAAGTCCCACACCATGTCAAGCCAATGCAAACCGTATGTGTCCGAGGGCAGTGTAACACACATTGATGCCATCATCACATTCCACAATCCCATCACTGATGACTGTCAACAAGTCGGACCATCTATTCAGGTGTACCCAGCTGCATGTCATGTGTACCATGGTGATGCGACATGTCTGCAGAGGAACCAAACATCGACAGGGGAAGTGTGCATACATCGTAAACAACTGCCACACCCAATACACCCCTGATGCATCCCTTACCCTAAGGAGACTTCCAAACTTGTCTCTGCGTGTAACGCTGAGTCAGCACACGATGACTTGTCCATGAGGAATAGCAGTGCCACAACAATGCAACCAGAAGACGGCATGCGCAAGTACCTGGGGAAGAGAGACACACAAGAAGTCAGCCACAAAAAGCACAGCCACTTGCATGTGCATGTACTCGACACATGTAAGGATGACACCATGCTAGGTCACAATTATGACTGGGGAAATACACATCACTGGCACCATCACTCCAGTGACACATCCACACACACCTCTGACTCACGTGCCATACATGCAGATGGACACACACATCGCAACACATGCCACACGGGGACCAATGCGTGCACACACAGACACTGGTACTCACCACTAAGCAAAGAAGTCGCGTATGAGCCGAGTCCGGATGTCCTCTTGCGGAACCACATCCTCCACATCACTAGCCCCATTGCCAAGACCTTGGTCCCCCACGGGTGGATGGTCCTGATCATCTTGATCCAGGATGAGTGGCACAGCTTTCTCAACTGCCATGTTGTGCAGCATGCAGCAGACCATGAAGATTTTGCAGACCTTCGCCGGGGCATATGGGAGGGCGCCGCCGGTCTTGTGGAGGCATCGGAATCGGCTCTTCAGGAGGCCAAATGTCCTCTCTATCACTCGCCTTGTCCGGCCATGGGCAGTGTTGTAGCGGAGCTGGCCGGCGTGATGGGGTTGCGGAGAGGTGTGATCAGCCATGGCATGTTGGGATAGCCAGCGTCCCCTACATGGAAACCACATGGACATAAGTAGGACAGGAGAAGCGGTCGTGCTGGAAGTCTACGCAAAATACAGGACAGACAGAGTGTACCCACCAACAACACATGCTCGTTCGTAGCGCAGCTGCGTCATCATTTCAGGCACCCTGCTACGCCTCATGATGTAGGCATCGTGTGCTGATCCTGGAAAACGAGCACAGACATGTGAAATCACCATGTTGGACAGACATACCACAAGGGCATTGATGGAGTGGTAGTGCTTGCGATTCCTGTACGCTACCTCCTGTGCCTGTGGTGGGACCAAAGCCACATGTGTCCCATCTATGGACCCAATGACATGGGGCATCCCTCCCAGGGCATAGAATCCACGCTTGACACCAGTCAACATTTCAGGGGTTGGGAAATGGATGAACTCATCCAGGTGAAGCAACATGGCCTCTAAGAAATCATGCAGCACACGGCAGAACATGCTCTGGGACATGCCACCAACATGAGCTATGGTATTTTGAAAGCTACCCGTGGCAAGAAAATGTAGGGCTGCCATTACTTTCAGCTTGGGTGTCAGTGCCGTAGGATACCTGTGCAGCGGTTGCAGGTGTGGTGCCAGCCTCGCCGTCAACTCCACAATCAACGGTTAGGGGAAGCGGTAGCACCGGATACAGTCATTCTCCCGCATGTCAGCCAAGTCCGGAATTGGTCGGGGAAGAGGCGGCGCTCTGCAGTAATTTGGAAGTGACAAGGAAGAGTGAGTGCACTACAACAACAATTTTTTGGTGCTGAGCACATGTTAATCTGTCAATACACATATGCGACATATGGAGTCAGGTATGTGCCACATGCCCTGGACACGTATGGCTGTCAGGTGACACTCCTACCAAGACCCAGCTACACACGGAGATTGTGAACCTCCATATGCCATGGCATGGGATTAGCTGTGTCCCAGTGTAAGTGAACAGCCAGACGCAACACAGGAGTGACATACATCCACACATCAGCAGAAGTAGGATGTCGATTGCAGAGACTGGTAGCGGAACACTAGAGCCACAGGTCACATGACATTACACTAGGACAGCCCACACACCTTGCCATGAAGGTGTACATGTAATGGCTCACCACACATTCATAGAGAGGATGCAGACATGTCCTTGTTACGCTACTCCGTGTCCCATGCATACATGCGCACCTCACATCCGATACCACATGTGGCCTGGTGTGCGGAACAGTGTGCCATGTCCATCTACACACAGACACATGTTGGTTGCTGCAACAGCTGATGCTTTTGAGGGAGCTCCAACATCAAGCTAATGGGAACCCCCCACACATACATGACATTGTCACATCGTGCACCGTGGGTAGTGACATGTCTGGTGTGGTAACCCCTGTAGCGGGCATCAGGGGACACTTGCGTGCGTTGTTGACCGTGCCATGCCAGTGACGCTCATCCCAAGTGTGCAGTACGACATGCACACATGTCAAAGGAGTTAAGGGCATGCCTGGCACACATTGCACCGTCACACATAACATCTGTACACATCTCATCATACATCTGGTGCCTTCTCGACTCAGGAGTAATGTGCCACATCACAGCCTTTCACACCTGTGCCCCACACATGTAGTACTGCCCAGAAAATGCCTTGATGTCCATCCATGGACAAGTATGTCAGCCCTATTCCTTCCTGTGTGCTGCCTGTCACCACTGTGATGTGTGAAAGGCACCGTACGTTCGCTCAGAGGGCCTGTGTACGTTCCCTATCACTATGGGAGTGCTGCCGTGTGTGTACCCATTGTGATAGTGAGCGTACGCACGCGTGTACGGTCCGTATCACTATGGGTACACATACGCGAGAACACCCATAGTGAAAGTGAGCGTACAGGCGTGTGTACGGTCCGTACCACTATGAGTACGCATACGCGAGAACACCCATATTGATACGGACCGTACACGCGTGCGTACGCTCACTTTCACTATGGGTGTTCTCACGTATGCGTACTCATAGTGGTACGGACCGTACACACGCCTGTACGCTCACTATCACTATGGGTGTTCTCGCGTATGTGTACCCATAGTGATACGGACCGTACACGCGTGCATACGCTCACTTTCACTATGGGTGTTCTCGCGTATGCGTACTCATAGTGGTACGGACCGTACACACGCTTGTACGCTCACTATCACTATGGGTGTTCTCGCGTATGTGTACCCATAGTGATACGGACCGTACACGCGTGCGTACGCTCACTTTCACTATGGGTGTTCTCGCGTATGCGTACTCATAGTGGTACGGACCGTACACACGCCTGTACGCTCACTATCACTATGGGTGTTCTCGCGTATGTATACCCATTGTGATACGGACCGTACACGCGTGCGTACGCTCACTTTCACTATGGGTGTTCTCGCGTATGCGTACTCATAGTGGTACGGACCGTACACACGCCTGTACGCTCACTGTCACTATGGGTGTTCTCGCGTATGTGTACCCATAGTGATACGGACCGTACACGCGTGCGTACGCTCACTTTCACTATGGGTGTTCTCGCATATGCGTACTCATAGTGGTACGGACCGTACACACGCCTGTACGCTCACTATCACTATGGGAGTTCTCGCGTATGTGCACCCATAGTGATACGGACCGTACACGCGTGCGTACGCTCACTTTCACTATGGGTGTTCTCGCGTATGCGTACTCATAGTGGTACGGACCGTACACACGCCTGTACGCTCACTATCACTATGGGTGTTCTTGCGTATGTGTACCCATAGTGATACGGACCGTACACGTGTGCGTACGCTCACTTTCACTATGGGTGTTCTCGCGTATGCGTACTCATAGTGGTACGGACCGTACACACGCCTGTACGCTCACTATCACTATGGGTGTTCTCGCGTATGTGTACCCATAGTGATACGGACCGTACACGCATGCGTACGCTCACTTTCACTATGGGCACGCATACGCAAGCACACCCATAGTGATACGGACCGTACACGCGCCTGTACGGGCCGTTGCTATACATTTGTGGTGCCCTAGGGCCCCGGGACGCACCGTACCTGTGTGTGAAACTCCAAATTACATAGGGGACACATGAGGGACAAGTAGAAAGGCCTACATGCATGCTGGTTGTCATGGAGACCAAGTTTAAAGTTGGAATTTTTTTAAGCAGGTGCACAGCAGTAGTCAGTTTGAATGAATCTACTTTGTTGCAATGTGGTTCTGGAGTTGACATCATGCTCAAGAAAAAAACACAATAAGAACCCACTGACTGTGCTAGGTTTGAAGAGATTGGAGGAAACATAGGATGCAAATGTGAGTGACCAATCACTCTGTACTCCTGTGCATGAAACAGGCCAGCAAGGCAGATATAAGGCAGCCAGGTCCCATGAGGGAGCACTTGCCTGCACATCTTTGTATTCGACGACCCAGCTGCTGCTACTGATTCCCTGGAACCATGTCAAGGTCTGTGGAGAGGTCACAGCCTTTCACCCTGGAGGAGAACCTGACTTTGCTGGATGTGATCCTCCCACAGTACCCCCTGCTGTATGGCCGACCAGGGTATCAGGTGAGTGCAGAGTCTACTAGCACAGACTGTGTCCCTTGTTTGTGACTGTGACTTCTGGCATTGTGTCCAGGTGTGGCACACATGCTATGTACTGTAGGGGGGGTCCCAGGGGGGGAATGCCTGATGTCTCCCAGCCAGAGCATGCTGTGGTGCATGTCTGCCGTCCTCACTTGCATTGTGTTTACTGTGACAATCACTGCATGGTGCATGCCACATTCTGCCTGTCTTGTCCTCCTGGGAATGTGGCCTCTACAGTCCTCATGTGATTATGTGGTCAGCCCAGTGTGACAGGTGACTGTACCCACAGATGTGTGTTAGTTCTGTGTACCTGTGCTGAGAGTGTCCACATGATGTGTTCGTACCCTGGACATCGGTGTGTGTGTAAGTCCCCTGTCATGTGGGTGGGTGCATATGTGGAGTGTGGCACCCGGGCTGCATGAGGGATGGATATACCCTGCCCATGTGATGTGAGCAGGGAGCAGTGCTGTGTGTCTGATGTGCAGGGCCAGCCCCACACCTGTGAGCCCCCCATCTAGTGGCACATGTGCAGAGTGAGGTTTGTCGCTGCATTTGGCAATGGCAGGTGAATGTCCTGTGCCTGTGTGTGTCTGTGTACTCTGCTGCGGTAGCGTCAGTGGCCTGCGGCATGTGACTGCTTAGAGGTGCTGCACATTATCCTGGTGTAGCTTGTGATGCACAGTGTGAGCCTGGATCATTGCTTGTGTAGTTGCCCTCATTCCACCTGTGTACTTTCAATGGCACGTACTGCTTTTGCCCTTCCCCAGAGGATCATGTCCCTATGACAATGGTGCAATGCGTTGGATACATACTATGCCTTGTTGTAAACAGCAAGTTTGTTTTAATATGTCTCTCTGTGACATGTGCCTGGTGTATTGATGAGTGTCACTTGTTCATCCTCACAGGTAGGCGCCTCTGCCAAGAAGCAGATATGGCTGACCGCCGTCAGTGCTGTGAGGAGTGCGGATGGTCGCAAGCGGTGCCTGGCCCAGGTGAGGAAACGCTGGCAGGATATCCGGTGCTGGACGCGGAGGATCGCACGGGTCCTGCTGGGGGACTCACCTGAGACCCATAAGAACCGCGGGCGCCGCCGTCTGACCCACATCCACAAGCATGTGCTGGCGGTGGTATTTCCAGACTTGGAGAGGCGCTTACAGGAGAAGCAGCAGCAGGAAGGGGGTAGGTACATGTGTGTTTGTTGTGTGTCACCAGCATTTGTAAGTGCACAGTTGCATGGATACACTGCCAGGGTTTAAAGGTGCTGTGCAGATCCTGTTACCCACAGTATAGCGGTGCTCTCCTGCCTCCCTTCCCCTCCTTGCAATGTGTTCCCTGGTCTGTGTGTAGTCACTCCTTCACAAGGTAATGTAGGCTGGCGCTTTCTCCACGTGAACTATGCCTGTAGCATCATGTGTGGGGGTGGTGTGTAACAGGTTTTGGGACCTTGCCTGTGCCCTGTCCAGTTCAGTACATGTGAGTTCCATGTCAGTTGGCACTGATGCTGAGTCCAGACATGGGAGTTATTCTCTCAAGTGTCATGCCTTACAGCACGCATGTCCTATGTTGTGGCCTGTGACATGATGTGCATGAGTGTGCGATACGCATAGTGCAGGGATGGTGGCGTGTGTTGCAGTCATTCCCATTCAGGACCATGGAGTTGTGTGGCCACTACTGTCCCCTGGGGCATATTTTCCAAGGTGTCATGTGTGTCATCACAAAACGTGGACACTCTCAGTGTCTACAGCATAGGTTGTGCTCTGTGCCATTGTCCCCTGGCACCATGTATATTGACGTAAAATGTAGTACAAGTGTCCACTGTACAGCCTGACCTGATTTTCCTTGTTCATACTCATGGTGGCCAGTGCCTGTGTGTCTTGTTACAATCATCTGATGATGGCCATTTGTACATGATTATTTGGACAGGCGCACCTTGGGTATTTGGCGTCCAATCTTGTATTTATGCAGCCCCTGTGTATTTCACCCAGACTAAGAGATGTAAGTGCCACCTGTGTCTCAACAAATTGTCTCATGTAGGGGGTGGTTGGTGCGGGGCAAGCCTACATGTCAGAACCAGAATTCTCCTTGCTAGGTCTGGCCAGTGTGTGATGTTTGTCTGGACATACACTCAAGGTGCAGTGAGCCAGTCATGGTGGGCATGTTTTCAGTATTACCTATGCAGCATGTGCCTCAAGTTCATGGATATGGTCCCTGCTCATCCCTATTTTCGGCAAAGCTGTGTGGTGCAGATGCAGTGCTGGATTGTCCCCAGGGCCTGGCTCCTATGTCAAACTCCATTTCATGTCATTTGCTATTGTGTCATGCTCTCCATGGGATTTTCAGTGGCATGGTGGGTCAACCAACTGTGTGTTGCATGCCCTACATCTGTACCTTGTTTTGTAGATGTTACTGATCTTTCTTTTCAGGCTATGCACTGTAACCTATGTAGATTGGACTCATGTGACATATGTATACAGGTGTGTGATTAATTGCTGTCTCTTCACCTTGCCCACAGCATCGTCGGGGGACACGGAGGGAGACATGAGCACAGACGGAGCGGAGGGACCGAGCACCAGTGCCAGCGTTGACATCGTGGCTGGCACATTGAGTGGTACTGAGGTGGAGGAGAGTGAGGCCGAGGACCTGTCCACTGGCACGACAGAATATGAGGCTGACGGGTCCGAGGATGATCTCTCCGAGTGGGTGGAGGCTGCACCAGCAGCTGACAGCGGCACAACATCTCACCCCGCCCCCTCCATTGCCATCAGCCGCCTCCCACTTGCTCGTGTCCCTTCCCAGCGTGCCCGGTCACCACATGTCTCCTTCCTGCCAGGCACCGCACCCCCTGCCCCTGTCTCCACTGCTGCCGCCAATGCCGAGTCTGTGGACATCCAGCGGCAGTTGCAGGTTGGTCAGGCTGCGATGCTTAATGTCCTCCATGGCCACAGCCAAGTGCTGAACAACATGGAGACATACTTGGAGGGCATTTTTTCATTGCAGGCTGACCAACGCAACTTGTGAGGTCCATTGAGTCAACACTGACTGCAGCAGTGGGTCTCCTGCAGCGCTACGTCCAACCCCCTACCCCTGACCCATCCACACTTCCCATTCCCATGCCTGTCCCACGTACACCCAGACGTCAGCATGCACCCACCACAACAGACACAGGCACCACACCAGCAGGGAAGGTCATACGCACACCTCCTGGCACGCACACACAGGGTGAAGTAGGCACACCCACTGGGTCGGGGGGCAAACGTAAGTCACGCAGCCAGAGTGGGAGTCCGCATTCCACCAAATCCACTCCCTCCAAATCCCCTCCCCTCAGCTCTCCGGCAAGGACTCCTTCATGGCCGCTCTGTCCCTGAGCCCCACTGTGACACCACCCCGCAAGCGGTCAAGGGAGTCCCCGGTCAGGGTGGTTAAGTCCCCCCCTGTCCACACCCTCCCCCAGTGGCGCTGCGACCCATCCCTCCGCCCCCCCCCTCCTTGGGGCCTGTGGTTCCTTCGGGTGCAGGGGAGTCTCTGGAGGACCTTGCTAAGGTGTGCAGCGACATCCTGGCCTCCGCCTTTGGCCCTGCCCCACCCCCTGTGGTGGAGTCCTCCATCCCTGCACCCACAACGCCTACCCTTCGCCCTCATGTCCCTGCGGTGCCTGGTCCTTCCCCCCCACATGATGCCCTCCCCGCTGTGGAAGACGAAGGAGTCTGACTGTGCAGGCAAGCTAGGGGACACGCGTCCCACTGTGTCCCCCATCCAGCTGTGACTCATGGACTGCCCTATGGGCTTTGTAAATATTGAACTTTATCCACACACACTTTATTTGGAAATGCTGAATAAAGCCTTTTTTTTTCCTTAGAACACTACTGCTTTTGTGGTATTGCTGTTGGTAGGGCTGCTACATGATTTTGGGTGGTGATCATGTGTTGGGTGTGTGGGAAATGTAGTAGTGTGCTGGTCATAGGGGGTACTCTGGTATCTGTGTGCCATCACAAGGTGTTAGCTAGGTTTCTCTATTCATGTAAGCAGTTACTGCATGGTGAAATTGTCCCAAGGTGTGTTCCTTCCTCTGTGTACCCTGACATCTTCCCTGCAGGGTGTTCCCAATATTTAGCGCTGAGCTGTGTCTACATTAGCTGGGTGTGTGACGGACCCCTTCAACTTTGGCCATGCATGCAGAGCGATGTCTCCACCTGCATCATTCGTGGCATCCTTGGTGATCACTGTACTTGTGTATGTAGTCTGTTGACATGACTTCATGTGGACATGTTCCCTTTTAGGCTGTATGCATGTGTGTACTCCCAGCCTCGCACACATGTGTTACATGTACTGCAGGGTCTTTGTGCACCTGACTGACAATTGTGGCAATTGGATCTGTGGGTACTCCACCCTTTTTTTTCCATGGGCACTGCTGGGAGGACTCTGCACACACCCCTCCTGTCTCTGGGCACTGCTGGGAGGACTCTGCACCCACCCCTCCTGTGTCTGGGCACTGCTGGGAGGACTCTGCACACACCCCTCCTGTGTCTGGGCACTGTTGGGAGGACTCTGCACCCACCCCTCCTGTGTCTGGCCACTGCTGGGAGGACTCTGCACACACCCCTCCTGTGTCTGGGCACTGCTGGGAGGACTCTGCACCCACCCCTCCTGTGTCTGGGCACTGCTGGGAGTGATAGGCACACACCCCTCCTATGTCTGGGCACTGCTGGGGGACTCTGCACCCACCCCTCCTGTGTCTGGGCACTGCTGGGAGGACTCTGCACACACCCCTCCTGGGTCTGGGCACTGCTGGGAGGACTCTGCACCCACCCCTCCTGTGTCGGGGCACTGCTGGGAGGACTCTGCACACACCCCTCCTGTGTCTGGGCACTGCTGAGAGGACTCTGCACCCACCCCTCCTGTGTCTGGGCACTGCTGGGAGTGATAGGCACACACCCCTCCTGTCTCTGGGCACTGCTGGGGGACTCTGCACCCACCCCTCCTGTGTCTGGGCACTGCTGGGAGGACTCTGCACACACCCCTCCTGTGTCTGGGCACTGCTGGGAGGACTCTGCACCCACCCCTCCTGTGTCTGGGCACTGCTGGGAGGACTCTGCACACACCCCTCCTGTGTCTGGGCACTGCTGGGAGGACTCTGCACCCACCTCTCCTGTGTCTGGGCACTGTTGGGAGTGATAGGCACACACCCCTCCTGTCTCTGGGCACTGCTGGGGGACTCTGCACCCACCCCTCCTGTGTCTGGGCACTGCTGGGAGGACTCTGCACCCACCCCTCCTGTGTCTGGGCACTGCTGGGAGGACTCTGCACACAGCCCTCCTGTGTCTGGGCACTGCTGGGAGGACTCTGCACCCACCCCTCCTGTGTCTGGGCACTGCTGGGAGTGATAGGCACACACCCCTCCTATGTCTGGGCACTGCTGGGGGACTCTGCACCCACCCCTCCTGTGTCTGGGCACTGCTGGGAGTACTCTGCACCCACCCCTCCTGTGTCTGGGCACTGCTGGGAGTGATAGGCACACACCCCTCCTGTGTCTGGGCACTGCTGGGAGGACTCTGCACCCACCCCTCCTGCATCTGGGCACTGCTGGGAGGACTCGGCACACACCCCTCCTGTGTCTGGGCACTGCTGGGAGTGATAGGCACACACCCCTCCTGTGTCTGGGCACTGCTGGGAGGACTCTGCACACACCCCTCCTGTCTCTGGGCACTGCTGGGAGGACTCTGCACACACCCCTCCTGTCTCTGGATATGTACGCTTAGAACATACACGGGTGTGGGTTCGCTCCATGCATACGAGGTGGGGGTAGGGTCCGTACATACACTGTTGGGGTGGGGGTACGCTCCATACGTCCGCGGGTGAGGGTACGGGTCGTACATACACTGTTGGGGTGGGGGTACGCTCCATACATACGCGGGTGTGGGTACGGGCCGTACATACACTGTTGGGGTGGGGGTACGCTCCATACGTCCGCGGTTGAGGGTACGGGTCGTACTTACACTGTTGGGGTGGGGGTACGCTCCATACGTCCGCGGGTGAGGGTACAGGTCGTACTTACACTGTTGGGGTGGGGGTACGCTCCATACGTACGCGGGTGAGGGTACGGGTCGTACTTACACTGTTGGGGTGGGGGTACGCTCCATACGTCCGCGGGTGAGGGTACGGGTCGTACTTACACTGTTGGGGTGGGGGGTACGCTCCATACGTACGTGGGTGAGGGTACGGGTCGTACTTACACTGTTGGGGTGGGGGTACGCTCCATACATACGCGGGTGTGGGTACGGGCCGTACATACACGGTTGGGGTGGGGGTACGGTCTGTACATACACTGTTGGGGTGGGGGTACGCTCCATACGTACGCGGGTGAGGGTACGGGACGTACTTACACTGTTTGGGTGGGGGTACGCTCCATACGTCCGTGGGGTAGGGTACGGGTCGTACTTACACGGTTGGGGTGAGGGTACGGGTCGTACATACACTGTTGGGGTGGGGGTACGCTCCATGCATACGCGGGTGAGGGTACGGGTCGTACTTACACTGTTGGGGTGGGGGGTACGCTCCATATGTACGTGGGTGAGGGTACGGGTCGTACATACACTGTTGGGGTGGGGGTACGCTCCATGCATACGCGGGTGAGGGTACGGGTCATACTTACACTGTTGGGGTGGGGGGTACGCTCCATACATACGCGGGTGAGAGTACGGGTCGTACTTACACTGTTGGGGTGGGGGTACGATCCATACGTACGCGGGTGAGGGTAAGGGTCATACTTACACTGTTGGGGTGGGGGGTACGCTCCATGCATACGGGGGTGGGGGTACGGTCCGTACATATCCGTACCCATGCTATGGAATGCTTGTGCAGGCCGTACCCAGGCCTTTGCCACGTGGGTACAGCCGTCCCGCCATTGCTGGGGTGACGTAGGTGTGGGCGTGGTACGACTCGTACCCACGCTCTTAAGGCGTGGGTACGGGACGTACTTGTATTGTTGTGTTGCCGGTTCGCGTCGTCAAGCACTTCCGTTGTGGCGGACGCTTTCTTTTCTGGACACGCCCCCACCCCCTCGTAGTGACCAGGGCCTGGGGTCAGATATGTCCAGGGCATGTGTGCTGTGTGACTTTGGTGGGGGTTTTGTGGCCTGCCCCTGCTCCTGCCCCCCCATTTCCCCCCTCCCTTTGTTGTTCTGACCTTCTGCGGCGTCTGCGTCGTAACCTGTAGAGGAGGTCGACTGCTATTAGGGCCGGGATGACACGTAGGTTCGGGTCCATGTCTGTCCGTCGCGTGCAGGTACTCCTTGTTCGCGTCGTCCTGATTTCCCGGCAGTTTTTGCCTGCCGGAAAATATTGTCCGTGCGGGATGACGTCGGTGCGAATCGTAATTCCAGGTTCGTGAATGGCAGGCTGCGTGCGTCCCGACGTCACGTCGGCGCTTTCCCGGATCACATTTGTATGTTTATTTTCGTCGGTCGGGGTTTTGTATGATTCGTACGGAAATGGTGTTTCCGTGCAAATCGTAATTCCATGTTTGTATATTTTTGAGCCCGGGTACGCGTCGGACGGAGAATATGCTCCGTCCGACGGTTCGTACCCGGTTTTTACCGGATCGTGATCGGCACCTAAGTATTCTTTTTTCCAACTCCTGCTATTGTGTAACTAGAGGAATGTTATCCGAATAAAGGGTGTAGGAGTATTTGGGAAGAAAACCTGCAGGAAGTTTCCCAGCTTGCTTGGTTGCTGTTAAATATCTGTGTCGATCTTCATTTGAGATCCGGTGAGGACTGCGACTTGAACAGTCGGGATTGCAGCCTTTTCCGCTAAGTCACCCGCACAGTTCCCTTTAGCATGAATGCCATTATGCTGATGGCCCAAAGTGTGCCTCACATGGACCAATGGAAGCTTATCTTGTAGGACGGGTACCATTTCCAAAATCTGTTTATTCTTTATGGGTTCTCCCTTTGAATCCTTGAATCCATTCAATCTCCAATGCTGAAAATCAACAGAGTAGCCTTGCACACAGATGCTGATTTGGACACAATAAGTATGGGAACTGACGAAATGCAAGTAGCAGGGCATGTAATTCTACATACTGTTTAGTGCTATCACCTACGATTTTAGTGTGAGTGCACTGTGGGATGAATCAACCATCCTTCACTACACCTTGTACTGATGTGCAAGCTGCGGAGTATTATGTTCCTACTGCAGGTTGGGCAGGACCATTGTATAGAAGATTCTATACTAAGAATCAATAGGTAAAGTATCTGGGGTTGGAACACCATCCCGTTCATATTAGAGAAAAGCTTGTGTATGAAGAGAGGGATCATACTGAAACTTTACACCCACTGTACCCATCTCAAGTGTAGGGCACCAGCAATAGGAAAGCTTGCATTTGTGGCTACCTCTAGTGCTGATACAGTAGAAACAATGATAATATGTTTTCCCTGCATCAAAGGATGCTTTTTAAGACAGCTGTCAGTATTTTATCAAGGGAAGCAAAACATGCTTCTGACAGAAATTATAAGTGTAACTTGTAAGCAATAGAGACATGCTGTACTTCATTGTAGGTCACATGGGTATAACCATAGAGACCTGGTATAACTCTGATAACTAGGTTGGTTTTGTTGTTTCTAGTTTGCACATTCAGCCACTGTTTGGATGAAAGCGTGGAAGCAATCAGGTCACACAAAGGCTTTACTCTTTCCGCATAGTGAGGCAAATAGGTACGTCCAAAGTTAAGTAATCCCAAGAGAGATTGAAACTTTTTTGCGTGTCGGAGGTTGCAAGAAAGCACATTTCTGAAGAAAATACAGAGCTAAACCCTTGCCTTCACTGGACAACTTGGATCCCAGAAAGGTCACCGTCAGGTAGACAGTCTTTGATTTCTTAAAATTAATTTTATAACCATGTGATATTAATATGGACACTACTTTGTCTAGTCAAGTTTTGTGTAGATTCAAATCATCATTAGTTATGTAAATATCATCAATGTATGACAAGACTTCAGTATCGTGTTGTAAGATCTCTATAATGTGTACCAAATACAAGCCAAGACTAATCTTATAGCCCATGGACAAATGCCGGAATCAAAAATGCACTCCGTTGAAACTGAAAGCAGTTAGATACTCTCAGGCACTATGTTTTGACTAAAAAACCCATTGGAAATATCCAGGATCATTTTGTATTTTTTCTGTGCTAGGTTTGTCATTAACCCTGTACTGTGCATATGTTTGGGTGTGCACATTCAAAGCTCTACAGTCCAAAACTATTCTATAGATACCATTAAGCTTTGAGACAGGAAAAAGGGGCATGTTCATTGGTGAGAGGCAAGGCTCTATGATGCCTTAATACTGCAGCTGATCTAATATTGCTTCTAGCTTTAAAACATGTTGTGGTTGTGGTTCACTACATTGCAGAATAAAATGTGGATAGAGTGTTCATCCCACCCGCTTGGTTTCTATATAAGACTAGAACTACTCTCACAGCCCATTCACTAGCATACATTTCCCTGATGTCCTCGGGTACTATGGAAGAGAAGGCTGCCCTTCTGAATCCTCCACACGAGGTGCCTTCCTAATGAAGGCTGGAGGCCAGTCTTCTTCTGCTAAGATGATGTCATCAGATAATTGTGTCCAGAAGACTGCTTTAATTATACATGGTCTGGCCCCTTCATTTTGAATGTTCATGTTGTAAACCGTGTTGGGAGAGTTAAAATGTTTGTCTAAAGTCTCGATCTGTATGAAGTCATCAGTTGGATTTGCGTCCAGAAATTTCGGAACCATCTGATGTACTATTGTGACTTCTGTGGCATTGACTAGGAGTGCTTTCATTCAAGTTCTGTTTCGCAGGAAGACTTGCAGCTGGACCAGCATGTTATTTTAGAAAGTCCTGCTACTTTTTTCTTTTTCTGGGGTTTTTAGAGTCTAATCCTTTCTCTTCCCTCTTTACGCTGATGTCACCCTTACTTCCTTTTTCACTTTTTCCAACGTATTCCTCTTCAATACTCATATCGGCTCCCCCTTTCTGTTCTTTTACCTTCAGTATGCTGAAAAGAACGTGAAGAATGCCAATACCGGTCAGGTATTAAATTATTTCGTAGTCTCTTAAATTCAAAATCATCCCTGCTGGATTCTTGAGAAGCTGGTGATCCAGTCTGTCTTTTATCTTTATTTTTCTGCTTTTTCTTTCCTTCTGTTGCAGATTTCTCTTTAACGGAACCCCCAGTATCATTGTTAGGTTTTAAATGTGACTCAACTGGTCAGGTACCCAAATTATCTCCACCTATGGAGGAATAAACTTACATGATCATTTTTGGTAGCTTCCGTTCACAGTATACCATAACTGCTTCCAGTCTCTGACATATAGCCGGAACTGAAGCCTCTCTTTTTATGTTACTCAGAAATATGGAGGAGACTGTAGAGAACTTCTCCATTAACGTAATTCCTAAATCCAGAACTGGCACAGCTCCATGATTGTTATGCTCTTGTCTAAGTACATCAGGGAGGATTGACAAAGAAGGCGTGCCATGCGTACTGGTATAAATGCATGCAAATATGCTTCCCCAGTTGTTCTACTCCTCTACGGGAGACACCATCCCAAGAGGGAGACACATAGTCAGTTTTCTGTGTTTATCTTGGGGGGTACTGTATGGATGCACTTCTAATCGATTGGTCTTATGAACAATCCAGAAAGCAATTTAATCACGCTTCGTGGATGTTAAACATTCATTATTCAGCACCATGATACCCTTTGGGGTGAACTTGTGCTTTACAAATAGTCATGTTATGTTATGTTTTCCCATGATAGCATTAATAGTCTGTGGACTAATAGTTTGTATTTGCATGAGAGCAGCAGGCCCTGCTGCAACAGCAGGGCTGGAGCTCAATGTACTTTGTTCAAACTGTATGAGCTTCCCGTATATGGCGACTGTGTAGTTGAATTAGTTTAACACACTTGCCACCTCAGCTTGTGTCAGGTTGTCAGGGCAAGGAAAGGGAGTGTAGCCAGCCAAGACTGGCCACATACCCCCATCATTACTCAGGGGCCCCAAACGGACATTTCTGTGCATTTGTGGCAACTAACTATCAAACCAATTCTGGTGTTCTTGGTATGTTAAAGGGATTTTCAAATTGTGGTAAGTTCTGTAATGTACCAGAGAATCTACCGCTCTATATTCTTGAAACGTCCCAGAGGCAGCAGAAATAGGCTTAAACTCCATGCCCGAGTAAAAAGTCTCAAAGACATATGCAGGATGTGCAGCTATTACGCAAGTAAGTGCCCCCCCCCCCCGAGGGATGCTTTTAGTTTTGAGATGTTGAGTAACTGCTTCGCTGCAATTGACCACTATAACGTTGGGTGCCTCCATAATGAATGGATTCAACCTATCTATGGAGATAGGCCTCCCTCATTTCCAGTAGGAGGTAACCATGATTACTATGGACATTTCCATAATGACGTTTTAATGATTCACATGTGTGTGATAATTTTAAAAAACTACGCAAGGCATAACAGTTAAATATGAGCCTTACATTGGGTGCCAACTGTTACAAAAGTAACGACTTTGCTGTAACTCTATAAGGTGTGCTTTTCTACCCAGGGGTGACACTATTGAACTCAATTCAATACACCAGATATTAATATGAAAGACATATTATTGTAGTCCAGTAAGCATCATTCAATCTGTATTTGACATAGAAGCAATGCTTTTGGGTTACTAACAATCCCATAAAGGGATCAGGGCCAATGTGGAAATGGTAACAAACCTCTTTTCATTATTCATCATGCCACACACACTGTACTAAGAGGAATGAACACTTTTAAGTTAAAAGTATTTACTACTACAGGAACTGTTTCTTAGTACATCTAAAGGAACTACACAGACTGTTATAAAAAACAGCAAGAAGATATGTTATGAATAATGAGAATAAAATGAACATTTCTAGCATTTTTAAAATTTCATTTAAAATGTCATCTAGAACCTAACATCTTAATGTCTACTTCTATGCACTATACTAAGAGAGCATGGAGGGCAGAGCAAATGGCAGTCTACAGTTTCTTAGGGAGAAGAGACACACTGCATACCGTGTTCACAGCAAAGGCTGTCTTTATCAGAGGAGGCGCGAAGACAAACGTTTCCCACAAAGGGCAAACACATGCATGATAGCAGTCAGTCAGTCTTCTTCTGGCACCTAGCGTTATCAGGTTCAGGTGAGATGGAGCATCTGTGAAGAGCGAAGTGCCGGCAGTCAATGAGACAGTCTCTGACAGACTCTCAGGCAACAAACTGGGCAAAAAATCTTTTCTGACAAGTGGCCAAGTGATCATCCTTATGTACTAAGAGCCTGATTTAGATCTTGGTGGATAGGTTACCACATCACAACTGAGACAGATGTCCCGACCGCCAAAATATAAATACTATTATATCCTATGGGATTTATATTTTGGCAGACGGCATATCCGTCACTCCTGTGATGGAATAACCCATCCACCAAGATCTAAATCAGGCCCTAAATCTTATCAGAATTTGGAATTTCTGAAATAAGTTTAGACTGTATGACATAGATTTTGTGCATCAAGGTATGCGTCCCAAATGTTTTTTCTGAGCATATAATGTAAAAGGACGCCAAACCAGCCTACACTGTATTGGTTATATGTCTGTATGTGTTCTTAATTAACCTTGACATGATGAAAAGTACACATTTGACCTAGACAAATGTTGCGTTGATGGTTGTATCTGTGTCATCAATTGAATGGCTTGACACTTTCACAGTTGTTAGAAAGATAAGGTAAGGCGACATCTACTTTTAATGGCAGACTTGAAAATGATTCTGCATAAAATTGGTAAAGATGACGACTTCAATTGTTTGAGGGTGAAATGATGGCTTCAGTTTGTGAATGCAAAACAATTGTAAACGTACAGAAAAGGGTAATTTGACTTTTGTGAATCAGGCTCAAAGTGTTTTGGGATACTGTTTTCCTCCTTCAGAAGTGCAATCCAATTATTATATGAAATCCCAGCAGACCTGTCAAACAGGCTGTTATACTGTAATGTCAAATAGAGCTCAACTCTGATTGGGGCCTGACTGGCTGCTGGACAAAAGAAGGGCCTTGCCCATGTGTCAGCTAACATTTGCTTGTAACAGGCAAGACCGTTTTGAAGTGCACCCCACGTTACATATGAAAAACTCTAGCAGACCTGTCAAGCAGGATGTGACATTAAAGTAGGACTTGAAACTCTTATGTCAAAGAGGAGATTCATAGCCCTACCTCCGTGGTCATTCTAAACCAGTTCTGAGGCTGCAAGAATCAAATGCCCTCACACACCTGTGTCGTTGTAATGCATCACAATAGTGCATTTGCTCCTTGTCGGGCCTGTGCTGCAATGCCCAACGGGTGCCCTCAGCACCCATCTACTCCTTAAGTCCCCACACCCGCACTTCCCTAAACGGCGGACAAGAAGATCTCTGGCAAAGATCCCCTAATGAGGGTGCCCGTCGGGCATTGAAATGCCGGCTCTACGTAGACCAAACAACCTATGATGAAGCATGACACCTATCCAGGTATGTGAGGGCATTTGATTCTTGCAGGGTCACACCCACTGTGCACCCTACAGAATAGTTGTTGACCCACATACACACTCATTCTTCTTTACAAACTGCATACCCCACATACATGTATCAGATTATTTGGAGCGCGTATGCTGGACCTTGATGCGCTTGAAGTCCCTCCCTTTTTTAGGCAACATTTTCTGTAGTACCTTTTCTGTAACAGTAAGACACATTTGACTCTACCATTAAATTTAATTGTGTTTAACTTTTTAAAAGAGTCCTTGAAATATTTCTCTAGCTGTTTTCTAGGCAAAGATTGCATTTACTAAACTTAATATTGTATCCAAGTGCTTTCCTATGGAGCAGCCAACCTTGCTGCAGTAAAACTGCCCTTGAGCTGCTAGGCACTGTAGGGCAGGTTTAACATTACATTTTACATATCCTACTTTTAAATATCATGCATTCTGCCTTATCAGGCAGCAAGGATTACTTAGCGGTGACTTATAAATATTTAAAAAGGGGGGTGTAGGTCTGTTGAAAGGGGTCATTCATCTTTGTCCTGGTTGTATGACATAATTTCGACAGACAAAAAATCGACCTACAAATATATCGCAACAAAAATATCGATGTCAAGAATATCGACATCCTATCTACAACATGGTAAGTACAAAAATATCGAAAATTAAATATCGATGTAAAAATATCGTTATTAAAAATATCGTTTTTCTTTTACTTTAAAAATATATATAAAATAAACCAAATTATACTTAGAAATTATATAAACATAATTGCATATATTGTATAATATTTAAAATGTATAATTAATATATATAATTTAATAAAACTTTAATTAAACATATACATATAATATATAATATATATACTTACTTAATAATGAATTTTAATAATAATTTCTGTAACATATAAATTATTAAATGTTTTTTAAAATTACCAATACATCTATACACATAAAACAATAACATTAATAAATATTTAATAATTACATATAGCAAATAATAATCAATATTTTTAATGTGAATAATTTTTATTATTAATGATATATTACAATAGCTAAAATAATACAAAACATATTAAATATCAGATACAATAAAACTACTAGTCCAACTCCAACAAAAACAACAGTAAGGAAAATGTTGGATAGCGTAGGGGTAAAAGTTACTATTCCAACTCCAAAAAGTGCAACAGTAGGGAAAGCGTTGGATAGCGTAGGGTTCAAATTACTATTCCGACTCCAGAGAGTGCAATAGTAGGGAAAGTGTTGGATAGCGTAAGGGTAAAAATTACTATTCCCACTCCAGAGAGTGCAACAGTAGGGAAAACATTGGATAGCGTAGGGGTAAAAATTACTATTCCAACTCCAAAGAGTGCAACAGTAGGGAAAGCGTTGGATAGCGTAGGGGTAAAAATTACTATTCCAACTCCAGAGAGTGCAATAGTAGGGAAAGCGTTGGATAGCGTAAGGGTAAAAATTACTATTCCAACTCCAGAGAGTGCAATAGTAGGGAAAGCGTTGGATAGCGTAGGGGTAAAAATTACTATTCCAACTCCAGAGAGTGCAACAGTAGGGAAAGTGTTGGATAGCGTAGAGAAAAAAATTACTATTCCAACTCCAAAGAGTGCAACAGTAGGGAAAGCGTTGGATAGCGTAGGGGTAAAAATTACTATTCCAACTCCAGAGAGTGCAATAGTAGGGAAAGCGTTGGATAGCGTAGGGGTAAAAATTACTATTCCCACTCCAGAGAGTGCAACAGTAGTGAAAACGCTGGATAGCGTAGGGGTAAAAATTACTATTCCAACTCCAGAGAGTGCAACAGTAGGGAAAGTGTTGGATAGCGTAGGGGTACAAATTACTATTCCATCTCCAGAGAGTGCAACAGTAGGGAAAGTGTTGGATAGCGTAGGGGTACAAATTACTATTCCAACTCCAGAGAGTGCAACAGTAGTGAAAACGCTGGATAGCGTAGGGGTACAAATTACTATTCCCACTCCAGTAAGTGAAACAGTAGGGAAAGCGCTGGATAGCGTAGGGGTAAAAATTAATATTCCAACTCCAGATAGTAAAACAGTTGGGAAAGCACTGGATAGCATAGGGATTCTATAAACATAATAATCAATTAAATAATTAGTTATAAAAAAATAGCATATTAATAATTAATTTACAAAGTAATTATTATTAAATACCAATTATTTAAAATAAATATTTATATAAATAACTTTAAATTACAACCCACACTATTTCCCCTTTAACACACAACACACTACACATACAAAATACACAATACATTTAAATATCAGTTTATCTATTATTTACAATTAATAATACATTCTTTATAATTAATATACTTATTATTTACTAATTTATACATATTAACTACCAAATTACAATTATTCACAAATAACATGAAATAATACATTATTTATATTTACTATATTTAACATACTAATAACAATTAATTACCAATTAATAATTAATTAACACTTATTACAAATAAATAAAAATTATCAGTAATTATTTGAATTTAATTACATCCCACCCTATTCCCCTATAAACCCACAACCCACTACACATAACAATTCACATAATTAATTTAATCATCAATTAATCACTTAATAAAATCAAATCACCAATTAATTAGTAATTAACAATTAATTATTTAACAATACCAATAAATAAATATTAATATTAAACTAATTATAACATATATAATTAACCAATTAATACAATTAATTTACAATTAATAATTAATTAACAATTAATCAATTAATATATTTCATTTACAATTAGTAATTAATTAACAATTAATTATTCATAAATACCAATTAAACAATACATAATAATTAATTAATTAATTGTAATTAAATTAATTCCCACCCTATTCCCCTATAAACCCACAACCCGCTCTGATACTAAAACGCTAAATTATATTTTAAATAATTATTAATCACTAAACATTTATTTTTAAATGTATTAAAATACATTACAATAATCTTTAACATACAAATAAAATACATATTAAAATACATTACACTAATAAAATATCGATATTATTGACATCGACATTTTTGATTACGATATTACTTACATCTATATTAATGACTTCGATATTATTAACTTCGATAATACTTACATTGGGGTCGATATTCTGTCCATCGATATTCTTGACTTCGATATTCTTTGCCTACGATATTACCAAATCGATATACTTGTAGGTCGAAATTTAATTAAAACTCGATATTTAGACTAACCACCCTTTGTCCTGTTACTGCCTTGGATGGCACAGTGTTGGGTACAGTTCACTGGTGACATTTAACTTACAGGTCTGGGTACACTTCAGGTATTATATATATATATATTAATATTAGGAACATATAGGTAAGTTAAAAATACCAATTCGGGGTGAGCCAATTTGTTCATGTTGAAAAGGGGAGGGCAGGCACTTTACCCCTGGTGAGCAGGGTAAAGTGCACAGAGCCGCCATAGAGCCAGTAAAAACAGTCAAATCTGGGGGATTACCATGCAAAAGATAATCATTTCCAACACTAAGGAAGCCATGTACAGGAAACATACTCTTTTTTCAAAATAGTAGTCGTTGGCTTTCTTGATGTTTTTATTTTATTTTGCAGGACCTGAGGTACATTCCTCTTGTTTTTACTTGACATAAGACTGACTTAAAGATAACATTTTTAAAAACTGCTGATTAAGGCATTAAGATTTATAATATTATTGGTTTTAAAATATATAAAGTATTATATTTAAGTGAAGTCACATCAGGAATGCATCAGACTGCATTTTATACTTGCTTGGAACCACACTCCATGTCCCAGACTACCTGTTGCTTGTGCTGACTGTCTAAAAGCGAGGTAGTCAGAGCTCAAAGGACGCCACAGCCCGTGCAGCATGCAATATACATCGGACTGCATTTTCCACTCACCTGGGACTGGACTCCGGCCCCCAAGTCTAGGCTGCCTGCTGATTGTGCTGACCATCTGGAGGTAGGGGAGCCAGTGCTCAAAGGCCTCTGCAGTCCCTGCAGCATGGGATATATCTGATGGTATTTTCCACTTGCCTGGGACCGGACTTCAAGTTCTGGGCTGCCTGCAAGAGCTGTCAGAGTTATAAGTGAAGAAATATATTTTGTGGAAAGGCATCTTTCATTGGGCTCGCTCTCCAAATATGTCTATACCAGCTGGCCTCTGTTCTGTTCCACAGGGGGAGCCTGTGGCCCACTTGGGTAATGTGTTCAAACAGTCCAATATCCCAACTTCTGGTCTTGTCCAGGAATCACCAGCTCAGCAGATTTATCATATTCTTACCCCAGCTGCCAAGCACAAGAGGAAATCTAAGGATACTATACTTCATCCCGAAGACTTGCTTAATCTGCTGCTGTAATGGATCCTAATCTCTCTAGTAGCTATGATGACTCTGCATGGGCTCCTTTTTTCTCCAACTGTATAGCTGGCCTTAATAACTGGCTTGCGCCCTTGATAACAAACCTGCCAATCTTGATCTAAATTTGCCAAAATTACTAGAATTTGTCAGCTTCATAGTATGCCCTTCGCCTCCGAGGCATTTTCTTCTATCACCCCAGCTGTACTTCTGACAACTGAGCTCAAGTCTTACAAACCCAGGGATATACCTGACCCTTTTAAGAATATTACTCAAAATCCTACATTAGGCCTACTGAAAGGCACATGTCCTGTGACAACCTCATCAGAGCAGCCAATGTACCTGATTTTATCTACTCACTGTCTACCTCCAGCCCAAGGTCCAAGCATTTTTTGCCGTGTGTAAAAATCCCCCCACAAGTTACCTCTTTTTTGTAATTATGACCAATGTGCCGAAGTTAGTGGATCCAAAATCATAGCCTACTACTCAGCTAAAATATAAAGTTAATCACTGGCTCGTAGGTCACTTGAATTTCAATGCTTGGGACTATAACAATATCCTCCAGGTGCGGAGAGTGGTCTTGTTCAGGCCAACAGCAAAGTTATTTCAAGGTGATTACATAATCATACATTTTAGATATGCAATCTTTTCTAACCAGATGCTTTCCCAAAATCGATGCATTTTGGATATGGAGAAGAATTTAACAGGTGATTATGAGTTTGGTGGTCTGATGGACTGCCAAACCCATGGTGGCGGTGCGGCAAGTGCTGCACTGGTGGTATGACCATCATACTATGACTTTGTCAGTCGGACCACAATAGGACTGATAAGACTAGGGAGAGGATGTAGCCTTAAACCTAGAGCGGTCAACCTCAAAGCTGGGGAACTGGGTTTGAGTCTTAACATTGACTCTGAAGATCTTGTGATTCTGGGCAAATCACTTAATCTCCCTGTGCCTAACAAAAATGAATGTGTCCATCTGTAATGAAAATGGTGCTCATGTAAAGCGCTCTGATACCTGATACCTTCGGGTCTAGTTTGTGTTATATAAAACACTAAAAAAAAAAAAAAAACAGGAACGCTGCTACTGCCAGGGATCTGCGGTCCCTGGCGGTCTTGCAGTGGTCTGAGGCCACAATATGCTGGCTCTGTGGTGAGCTCACCATGAAAAGGGTGGTGGCGAGGAAACTCAGGGTGCCTTACAGGGGCCCCTGGTGCCTCAGTGCACGGGGATGCATGCAGTGGGGCACATGATGTGCTCCACCTTTCTGCACCCCCTGTTCCTGCACGCCATAGACTTTGTTGTCCATGCTTTGCTTGAATGTGCTGTGGCAGGCCCACAGCAATACCTCTCTAAGGCTCTCCTATGAGTCATTGAAAGGCAGCGCTGTGGGCCAGCCACCACAAGACTGCCCACTGGGATTACAACTTGTAATCCAGCGGGAGGTCGACGGTGGAGTTTGGCAGTGTCAGAACAGGGCAGTGGCATGCCATCCTGCTCCCACATTGCCCAATTCCACCACCGGCCGACCACCGGATTACAACTTGTAATCCGATGCTGGTGGGCAACAGTGGAGTTTGGTGGTGTGGGAGTGGGGGAGTGGCATGCCACCCCGCTGCTACACCACCAAAATCATAATAAGGCCCCAAGTCTTTTCACCTCAGGCTTTTTCTACAAACATTTACAAAAGGTTTAGGTTCCTACCTTTCTATTGGTAGCACATGTTTCTCCTCAGCATGAAGGTCCTAACTTCCCTTGCAACAATCGATTTTCACATTTGACGGACCTTAATGTCACGAACTGACATCATCAGCGCCTCGGGGATTTGAGCTTTCTTTATAGTTGAACCCAACTCCTTAGTGAAAGATCTCATCCTGACTCTCAGGTAGCAGGCATAATTTCTGCCTTATTATCCCCTTGTAGCCAGTTAATCTGGTTTTTACAGCCTGAAAATCAAGCCACTACCATGTTTAACCCTCTGAGGGGTAGTAGCGCTGGTCCTTGCTGAAACGGATTTGTAGAAATGTGTCCAGTTTAACATTTAAGCTTTACAGTGAGGATTTGCTCACCTGTGTGAAAAGGTTTGGTCTTATTATGCTACAAGAAACCTAGTGCCGGGAACATCTCACTTGGGACCACTACCAGAGTTTTTGCGTTCAAGCCTGCAGTTCAAATAGAGGAAGAGCAAGTGGAGGCTTGATGATTTCAATTCATATAACTTTTAATCTTTGGATAATTTCTGTGCCTATAAATCATGCAGGTTTACAAATACTCTGCATGGTTCACTGTAACAAATGACATATTTTTGTGATTCATTTTTACAGTGCTGTTGGTTCTTCCTGTAGTACTGGTAATATAGATGATTTGTTCTTTACCGTGCAATGTTTGCATATGTATTTTTTAATTGTAAGTGGGGGAATTTTAATCCTAAATTGGGCTCTAATCACTCAGTGCTCCAGCCTTTCCAAGTATACCAGAGGATTATATGACTGGATATACTGACCAAAGGGGTCAAAAGTTACACAAGTACGTACTAGAACATGGGTTGAATAACTCAATGGAATTACAAGGAGACATTGACACCTAAACTCTCACATTTACTGGGAAGGGTCGAGTGCAATCATAAATAATATCTTCTTCTTCCCTCTTATTGGCACGTTAGCACGATCGGTAGTTATTTCACAAAGTGCTTTTAGTGATTATAATCCCACTGGGTTTTCTTTCTGTCTCCTGATGACAATTCATTCCCATACAATAGTGGTTTAAGGGTCAGGTAGCGGGATGACAACTTTCCCTCACTTCTTGGTTCAATTATTAAAATTAATTTACCTTTATTTATGAAACATAGTCTGTCGCTAAAACAGCCTAGCAACTTGATTGGTCAAGGTTTTGTCTCCCTGAATGTTGAAATCAAGCCTAGTCTACAGTGCCCAGCCCATGCTAACAACAAACCTGACCCAGGTTGGTTTAAAGAGGAACGTAGGGCAGTTAATAAATGTCTATGGGAAGCCATTAAATCTGTTCCTCAGGACAGGATACTTTTGGCTGCTCGTCAAGTTGAGAATAAAGAAAACATTTTACCAGAAAGTGGGCAGTCAAACATGAAATATGGATCACGTTTGTTGAAGCATCCTTAGATAGGAATACCAGAGGTGTCTGGAAAATTATTTATCAACTTAAAACTACTGAATCTCATAGTCATGGACTAGGGACTGACATTAGTCATTAGTGTGGAGCTCTGGATTGAGATCTGAGTCAAACCAAGTGTTCTCTCCAATGAAATATGGATTTAGAGAGGGGCATGGTACCCTAGAACAATGCCTTAATCTCTACTTGATTATTAATAAATATACGACAATCAAAAGAGGGGCACTGTACCTCTCTTTTATGGATGTAAGCAGTGACTTTGACAGAGTTAACTGTAGTAAATTATGGAAAATCCTGTTCGACCTGGCGTTTGGTTGTTTTTTTACGGGCTTCACATTAGGGAGTAGGTGCCACAGTAAGTTATGTACCAGGAGACAAATGCCCTCACCCCTTTGACACTGCGGCGAGATGTATGCCAAGGCTGTGTCCAGGCATCCATCCTATTTCTTCTATAAATAAATTATTTGAACGACTGTCTGCAATCTTCAAGTAAGGATCTGCCCAAGCATAATTCCACCTCAATACCGTCCTGCTTCATGCAGATGATGCTGGTGTAATGTCATGCACCAATAATGGCTTGAGTTTTCTAATTGATAGTTTTGTTGGCTTCATGGACAATTGACATCTTGAAACGAATGTTTCTAAAGCAAAATATATGCTATGTGGTTCTTGAGTAGCTACCGTGGGCCCTTTCTGTATCAAGAATGTTTGGACAAACTATCGAAAAAAAATATTGTGATACAAAATCTATTGTGTCAATAATATCGGGTTATCAAAAATATTGTCAACAGCAATATCAAAGGTGAAAATATAATTCTTCGGGCTGATTATGATGTCATCAGAAAAGGCTCCGGATGGGATTTGGTATTGCAGAATCCGATTCGGAATCCTTGTTCTTGAACGAATCATACAGATTTCCCAAAAACCGATTATGATGTCCGGAAACCGTTTCAGCAGTTCGAATCAGTTCCGAAAGGCATCCAGACAGCCCCAGTCTTTCAGACCCAATTCGTACAGCTCTATGGATGCGGTTTCTGGACGAGCAATTCCGATGACCGATTCGGACAGCTGTTCCGATTCGGTTTACCTGGAATGAAATGGCTGCTGGAATCAGTCTTTGGGGGCCCGTTGCAGACCCCCCTTCATCCGGAGACATATGAGTGGGGCCTGTGGAGGTACCCAAGGGACCCCTCTTCCCAACCATGCACAATGTGGCAGGCACCATGGGGTGCCCACCACAGGGTGCAAGGGTTTCCCCAACCACCCCTTTTTTCAATGGGAACACAAGCTCCCAAGGAAGTCATTGCGAGTCTGACCGAACGATGTTGGGAAGCATCGTAATCGGTCGTCCAGGCTCACAGGGCCCGATTCATCTGGAAATTATTCCGGAACCGATTAGTTTGGGACAGTTTCCTAACAACATCTTTAACAGGCCCTTAGTGTTGTTTTTAACGTCATTGTAAAAAATATTGATGTAGAAAATACTGATGTATATAATATCATTTGTACTTGTTAACCCCTTCGACGCGCATGACGGAACGGTTCCGTCATGCACGTCGGTTGCGCTGTGCGCATGACGGAACCGTTCCGTCATGGCCCAGCCCGCGCACGGAACCTTCAGCGTGGCGCGGAAATCCGCGCCGCGCTGAAGGGGTTAATCAGTATGTAATTTATTGTACTACGTTTGAATATGTATGTTTATTCTTATTTGTTTGTGTTTTTAGTAATATAGGGTCTGATTACAATGACGGTGAGACCACCACAGACAGTCTGGTGCTGGCGGTCTCACTGCCATTGTGTGCATGTTTTCCTCCCACCATAAAAGCCTGATCGCCACTCATCCGACGGGCTCAAGGAGCCTGTCAGTGCATTGGAGGCAGCCATAATCCCCACAGTAGTGGTGGTGCCTGTCAGGCACTGCCGTAGGGATTATGAAGCACCACCTGCCAGCTGTTTTATGGATCTGGTTTTTGGGGGGACCACATGGTGCAGGGATATTCCTGTACCATGTGGACAGGCACCACATGCTGCCTGCCAGGTAGTGCAGGAATATGTTTCCTGTCTAGTTTTTTGTACTGCGGAGTGTGCTGCAGCACACAGCACCCACCGCAATACAAAAGATAGACAGTGCGACTACCTTGGAGGTGTTCACATTGTAATCAAACTGATGGGACCACCAGCAGCAAGTCGGGTAGTCCCCTTGTACATCTGCCTTCCATCCTAACCACCCCCATAATTTATTTAGTTATGAAACCGTAGAATTTAGCATTTGCATTTGCATTCATTTATATAAATAATTGTTTTAATAGCTTTTTTTAGTAGCAGGATATTGGCTTTTTAGGGGATATGAGTGGGGAGATTTTTTAAATGTGTACATTTTAAATTAAAATTTATGTTAGCAAATGTAAAGATATGCAAATTGATTAATTTTGATATATATTAACTGTATTCATTTTTTTAAATAAAAAATATATAACATTTTAAAATATATAACAAAAGTGTTAGAGAAGATGGAAAGGGAGATTGGGATTTTAGAGGAGGCCCAGCATTCCACAGGTGAGGGGGAGGAAAAAGTGAAGATGGAAGAGAGGCTAGAAGATGCGCAACTAGAATTTAAAATAAGGATAGAACAAAAGTGTAAAGCAAGATGACAAGCAGCAAATATTAAGGAATTTGAATATGGGAAGAAAGCAGGAGCGCTGCTTCCCTGGAAAGCAAGGGTTGAAAGATCAAGAAACGATATAAAGGAGCTTAAAAGTGATGCAGGACTGTTGCTGGACAGCTGGGACACCATCCAGGAGCATATAGTAGCACTGTTTTCCCAACTATATACGGAAGATATTATGTCTGACACCGCAAAGGTAAGATGTTGGCTTAGCTCGCTTAACCTCCCGACACTGAATGCAGGAGGGAAAGAAATGATGGAAGCATCAAGCACACGAGAGGGGATAAAGGGAGCAATTAAAAGAGCTAAAAACGGGAAGGCGGCGGGGCTTGATGCTGTTCCATCAGAAATTTATAAAATCTTAATAGAAGAACTATTACCTGTCTGGGATAATTTGTTTAACTTAATATATAGATGGGCAGTGAGGGCCCCAGATTCATGGCGGGAAGCCTCTATAGTCTAGTTATTGAAACCTGCTAAGGACCCAGCTAAGGCGGAATCATATTGGCCGATATCCCTGCTAAATGCCGACTATACGATCTTTGTCAGCATTTTGGCAGTGAGACTATCCAGAGTTACATCTCAGCTAATACATGAGGATCAGAAGGGGTTTATCCCCGGGAGACAGATGTGTGAGCTGACTCAGCAATTAATAGGATGTATAGATATAGCTACAGAGAAATCTGCGCCTTTGTCAGTCGTTACATTGGACTCCGAGAAGGCATTCGATCGAGTTTGTTGGGAGTATTTATGGGCAGATTTTTTTAAATGGAGCACTTACTATGAGTTTTAAGATCACGAGAGGGACCCGACAGGGCTGTCCAATTTCACCCCTGTTGTTCAACTTGTATATCGAGCCATTCGCCCAGGCACTTCAACAAGATAATCAGGTGAAGGCTTTCCATGTAGGAAACTTTGAAAAATCAATTTCGCCCTATATGCGGACGATTTAATTATCTATACAGCAGACCCGGCCACAACAATCCCAAAAGCAGAGCAATTGGCCGAAGAATTTGGGGCCATGTCTGGATACCTAGTAAACAGGGAGAAAACCGGGATTATGTGTTGGAATATCCCAGATTGGAGGGGGAGTGTACAGAGAGAGATCAGATATTTAGGAATCAATATTCTTAATTCATTACAGGATGCCCCACAACATAATCTTGAGAGAATCAGAAAGGAGATTGAGGACACATTAACTAGGTGGACAAATCTTCCATTAACGGTATATGGGAGGGTTAACCAGATAAAAATGGTGATCTCACATTCCCGAGCAGCCTAATAGATAAAATATAGGGTAAATTGGGCAGTTTTGTTTGGTCTGATAAGGGAGCGCATATGTCCTGGAAGAAATTGCGACGTAAATTAGTGGACGGAGGGCTTGCCTTACCAGACTTAAAATTATACTGTATGGCATTAAAGTTTAAAAATTGCAGGGTTTTATTATGTACACCGAGTCACAGAGTGTGGGGCAGGTTACTTGAGGAGATGATTAAAGAGTGGGGTGGGAAAGGGTTTCTGTTTAAATTTGGTGCAAAGAAATTCTTTAAAAAAGTAAAGCTAAAGACGTTGAAGGCAGCACTAATTCTGTGGGTAAGGATTAGGAATATACTAGGAATCGGATACTACTCAGGAGGGGCTCCAATTTGGGACTCACCTGGCACGACGGAATGCTTGCAGGATCAATTGAGCGTTCCACTTAGAAGGGCAGGAATAGAGGTTTGGGGGGAGCTGATAGTGATGAACGAAGTGGTGCCATGGGAAATACTATGGTCTAAGACAGGGGGATCCCTTTCTAGGTTTAAATTTCTCCAGTTTAAGTTCTGGGGGAGGTAAATAGGCATGAGACTGAAGGTTTCTGGGAATTCAAAAAAACCTTACAGAATGAAACTATAATGAAGAAGGAAGTAAGTGGATGGTATCAGACATTATTGACTTTCGAGGAGAAAAAACTTAAACCCCCTATGAGATATGGGATAAAGTGATGCAGACCCTGAACCACAAAAACTATGACACCTTTCTTTTAAGCTGCTTTATAAAACAGTCAAATCATCGAATCTAAAAAGGAATCACTTTTTTACAGCAAACAGGCTTTATTGGACACCACGCAAATTAGCAAAATTTGTTATAGAAGTCCCCCAAAATGCTGCAGATGCGGCGTAATGAGTGCTGATGATAGGCATATGTTTTTCGAGTGCCCTCAGCTAGAGGAATACTATTCTGTGGTTGGAAAGACTAAAAATGAAATCTTAGGTACCAACATCAAAATAAATATTCTGTTAATAATGCTGGGTGTTGAAGATAAGCTAAGTAGGTCCCTTACCGGTGACAAACAGGCCCTGCTCTTTTATTTAGTCCTTCTCGCAAGGCGTGGAATTTGTAAAAAATGGGTTGAAGCTGCACCACCCCATGGGACAGACTGGTTACAAGCAGTAGAAGAACGTGTAAACTGGATGCCGATTTGGAGATCAATATTCATTCTAAAATCTGGGAGGCTTTCCAGAACTGGAATGGGTCCAAAAGTATTTAGTCCCATAAGTCCTATGATTACACCTGCGTGGATCGTGCAACCAGGGTACTGGATGGGCACCAGCGCAGGGCTATTGAAGTATCGCAAAAGCCTGGGGAGGTATAGATTGGATGGCAGGCTGTTATTTGCATTGCAATGGTGGTATGAGGACAACAAAAAAAAGTGTTAACAAAGTAAAATATTTAGGAATTATGTTATATTGCATTTTAAAATGTTATAAGTTTTGTAAAAAAATATTTTAAAATGTAGAAATATTTTATTTTTTGTTTTAATATTGTAATTTTATTTTAAAATATATTTTACATTTTTTTTAAAATATAAAGTTTACATACAAATGTGTTATTTGATGATTGTTAATTTTGTATTATGATTTTATTTGTCATTTAATGGTTTCAAGTTTAGAAATGGTAGCAATTATTAAAACAAATATATTATTTAATAATAGTAATTAACATATTTTTATATTTTAATATTTAATTATGTAAATATAGGTTTGTAGTTTTGGTTAGTGTCTTTTTAGATACAATCGTATATTTAAAATGTTTAATTTTTATTACCAGATTGTAGTGCATATTGTAAATGTCATCTCTTTCGCGTCCAACACCTTCTTCAAATACCCTTAAATTGGAATAGGAATAATAAATGTCACCCTTTAGCATCCAACACCTTCACCAAATAGGTTTATATTGGAGTGAGAATAGTAAATGTCATCCCTTAACTGCCCAGCACCTTCCTCAAATTGGTTTAGGTTGGAGCGAGAATAGTAAATGCCCCCCCTATATTGTCCTAAACATTCCCCAGATTGATTTAGATTGGAGTGGTAATAGTAAATGTCACCTCTTTAGTATCCAAAACCTTCCTCAAATTTGTTTAGATTTGAATGGGAATTGTAAATGTTACCCCTTTAGTGTCCAGCACCTTTTCCAAATTGTTTTGAGTGAAGTGGGAATGATAAATGTCAACCATTTATTTAGAGTCCAAGGCTTTCCCTCAATTGGTTTAGATTGGAGTGGGAATAGTAAATGTCACTCCTTTAGTGTCCAACACCTTATCCCCGATATGGTAAGATTGGACTGGGAATAGTAAATGTCATCCGTTTAGTGTCCAACGCTTTCCTCAAATTGGTTTAGATTGGAGTGGGGAAAGTAAATCTCACCCCTTTAATGTTCAAAGCCTTTCCCGAATTGGATTAGATTTGAGTGACCCCTTCACCCGGAAGCGACCGAATGTGGCCCGGGGGGTGCCCAAGGGACCCCTCTTCGCAACCATGCACAATGTGGCAGGGACCATGGGGTGCCCACCATAGGGGCAAGGTTTTCCTCAACCACCCGTTTTTGCAATGAGAGCTTGTGTTCTTGGTCAGAACACAGGCTCCCATTGGAATCAATGCGAGTCTGACTAAATCAGTTGTCTGGAATAGTAGGACACGATTCTGTAGGAAACGAGTCCGGAACTGATTCGTTCAGGACAGTTTCCTAACGACATCCTAATCAGCCCCTAATTGTCTAACAATTCTTTTTAAATGATTTATGTTGGATTCTAATTATTTAATTTGATAATTTTGTGCTTAAATCTTTTATTTTACATTTATTTGTATGTAATATAAATACTTTCTATTATTAAATATTATTGTTGGTTCATGGAAATATAATAAAAAGTTACTTGTATGTTTGTAACCAATAATATTATTAATTACATTGTTTGTAAAATAAATATCTCACACATTTTTCAACATTTTTGATTTCAAAGTTTATTTGTTGTACATTTTTAATCATACATACTTCAAGTAATGATAAACTTTTTTATTTTTTATTGATAAAACAACATGTAAATTATATATGAATAGTATTGTGTGCTGTAGGTTTTCAACTTTTATTTTCGATTGTTTAACAGATTTGTAACATTTCTTAAATATTTTTATATACATCTTTTCAACATTATTTTAACATATATTTTTTAGTATATATTAAATATTTGTATATAGTTTAGAACATTATTTAATTTATACTTTACAATTTTTTCACATTTTTCTCACAACATTTTTTGACATGTCGTACATTTTTAATAATCTTTTCCTTTTTTTAATACATTTATGCAACATTTTTACAATATTTCTCATTCATGTCAATGGGGAGATAGTCTTGTTTTTAGTTTCATTTAGTGGCCATTCTCTTTTACTGGTACCTTCTATTTTGTATGTTAATTTTAGCCTATTTTCTCAGAACCAGGTCACTCTAAGGTGCTGCTAATCGTTGGGACAGATAATTCCTTTTTCAATGTTTTTTTAAAGGTTTTTGAGGGTAGGTGTATTTAGGGGGGAGGTCTAGAAGTTATTTATAGGGCCTTATTATGAGTACAGCAGTCGATTGGACCACCGACCATACTCGTAGTGGCAGTCCAATCACCGACACACTGTGGCACCATGAACTGCATTACGAGAGTGGTGGTCAGACCACCCCAGAATCCTCGCTTCCACCGGGATCCAGGATCCCATGGTGGGCCTGCGGTGGTCAGACAAAGTAATATGCTGGTGGTGCTACTGCGCCACCACCAAGCATATTATGAGTTGCTAAACCACCACCCTTTCCATGGAGGTGAGCCCGCCATGAAAAGGGTGGCAGTGAGGAAACTAAGGGGGCCCTATTAGGGTCTCCTGACACCTCTGGGCCTGGAGGTGCATGAAGGGGTGTAAATGTAGTGCCCCCATGGATTTGCACCCCCCTTCATGCATGGTGTGGCATGTATGGTGTGGCATGTATTTATTTGGTAGTTGGGCATGTATAAAAGGGACATTTATGTTTTGATATTCACCATGATTGTTGAATATCCGAGTAAATGTCTTGGGACATATTTTGACGGTCCCATCCATCATCCATGTTTGACATTAGCTAAGTTTTACTGTTATCTGCTGTTGAGAATATTAGGTTTCATTTATTATTATTTAGGTTGTCATGTAAAAGGAGAGGTTCCTCCTTATGTGTAAGTGTTAAATGTTTAGGTATGTTTATGTCTTGGTATCTTCTAGGGGCAGGTGGGGTATCGCTGGCGTCTTTTTTTAGTTTGTGCAAACGTTTTCATGTAAGTATATTTGGAAGTTGGACTGTTATGTGTTCAGTGACTTTAGGTAGTGTATGTTTATGGATTTTGGTTGTGGGTTCCTGGGAGCAAGTGTGTGCATCTTTTATCCTGCAATTTCTCCCTCATTTCTATTTCTGTCACCTTTGGGGGGTGATTGTTCTCTCTTACATGAATTACAACATCATCTTTGATTGTCGCTCTCCCATATCATGCAGTAGAATAATATTTAGTACATTTCCAGTGTATATTTTCTGATGATGCACCTTCTTGGCCGTAGGTGTAGCCCATGTAATTTAGTAACTGCTTTCATTTCTGTGAAGTGATATACTTTGAAGCCACAGTTATTGTATCTGAAAGTAGTGTAATAATATAAATATATATAATGTTTAAATGTTTGTTTGTTATTTACATGTAAAAGTATGCAGCTACTACTATTTTCTATACTTACATCCATAGTCTGTTTAGATGTTTCACACAGTTTTGCAGATTTTCTGTTGGTGGTGTTCTAATGTGTAATGTGGAGCACATCCTTTCTTTTATGTTAGATGATTTAATTTTAAATGTTAATTTGTTGGTGGTTTTTAGAGGTTGAGGTTCTTCGGTTTAATTTTATTTGCTATTTGGGAGGCTGGTTTGTGATTTTTGTTTTCTGGCAGTTTATCGGTTTTTCAAGTCGGAGATTTTTCTTTTAGGAAATCTATATAAAGAGATAGTTTTTGGGGAGTATTTTAATATTTAGTTCCTGTTTTACATTTGTAACTTTAATAACGATTGCGTTTTAGTTTAAATATAAGTTTGAATTACTTGGTTAGGTAGTTGTTTAGATGTATATGTTTCTTTTTTAGATGGTCTGGTGAAAGAATAAGGCAGAGTTTCCTCGCATTCCAGAGTTTTTTCATTTTTTATGAATTTGGGGCCCATCACTGACAGCCATCGCAATCATGTTGTCCTCCCGCCACATTTGGTTGGTGGGCAGCTGTGTGGCGGTCGGAAAGACCGACTGCCAAAGTTCCGACAGTCAGAATGATTCTGACTGGCTGTATGACCTACCGCAATGCATAGAATGGGGGTGGTGCCTGCCAGGCACTGCCATAGGGATCATGATATCCCTTTCTGCCTGTCTGTCAGCGGCAGTTAACCCACCATGGCCAGGCAGGCAGAAACGGATTTGGGGGCCTGTAGTGGGACCCCCTCAGACATGGGCCCTAGGGGCACCTATGGTGCCCCGCTACATATCCGAACACCATGTGGCAGGCACCACATGGTGCCTGCCACATAGGACAGGGATATGTAACATGTTATTTCTTTGTACTGTGGCAGGTGCTGCAGACTGCAGCAACCGCTGCAATACAAAGAATAGACATTGTGACTGCCGTGGTGGTTTTTGCATCGTAATTAGGCATGTGGGACACCACCGCCTTGTAGGCGGGAGGTCCCCATTCTGAAAGGATGGCGGACGGACCGAAGTCCATCCGCCATCCTAATTAGGCCCTTAGTTCTTTAAATTAGAGTGCCTTTCATATTGTTGATTTAATTGCTTGTTTGAATTTATTGGTTTATGTTGTTTATAGTTTCATTTTATTGGTTGGTTTAGTTTTATTTTGGATTTGTTTAATCAGTTGAGTCCTTCCATGGTAAACGCTAATTTAGGGTTTATATGTGATGTATGATATAGAGGGCCTCATTAAGATGCCCATCGGACCAGCATCTGCCGCCTTGTAGGCATCGGTCGGACTGTCACGCTCTTGTCGGAAGCAGTCGGACCGGCCGATGAATTAAGATGCATGCTGAATGCAGTCTGACTAACCACTGGAATACCACAGACTGCAATAGCCTTTCTCCCACTGCTGGAATGGTGGTCAGAGAAAAGCAGCAGACATTTAGCTGTAGTGGGAGTTCTGACCACTGTCTGGAGTGCATTTCCCACAAGCGGACCATGGCGGTCCGACCAGCTGCCTCGACTCGTTGGAAATGAAGAATATGGAGTGCATACTCACACATATCAGCTTCTCCCCAACAGTTTCCATGTGGATCCCTTTCTCCAGGTCCCCCCTACACTGCAGCAGCTGCACCCCAAAGACTATGATCCTGTGGGCCCCGAAATGAGTCAGTAGGTGGATGTATCCCCATTGACTGGACTATGCACAGATTGCCATACTCAAGCAATAGGGTACATACAGCACAAGGCATATCCCCACATTTATCATGCATTTGTGTACAATTCATATGCTTTCTGTGAGTTTTATGCACTTGCAGCAACATATTTGGGAATATATGCACCACTGTAGATGAGACTGCACAGTAGCAGTGGTTGCATCGTAGTATGGCCGGAGTAACTTTCCCTGCCTTGGCAGTCGGAATCGGATCACGGTGTGGCAGTCAGATGATCGGTCCAACCGGCATCATAATGAGCCCATAGTTTGATAGTTTAAAATATCCATGAATTTATATTTATTAATATTTAAGTTGGTGTTTTTTGGGGAGTTGTATTGTTATTATTTTGTTACATAATTTATTGAAGTGAATGGTAAATATTTGATTGATGTAATATATGTTTATTTAATTTAGAAATATATATGGAATGTTTTGGGTTTTATATAAAAAGTGTTTTTTATGTATTTGTTAATGATTATCCAATTGTTTTGGGTGATAATATTGTAGTCGATATTGTGCAAATCAATTTATTTGACATATTATATGTTTATTTAAAGGTAATGATATTTTGTTTTTGATATAGGTAAAAATCAATATTTTTAACAACGATATTCGTGTTCTCGAAATTTGTGGTTTTACAGGTTAGGTATAGAAAGTCTATATTTTTTTTATCAATATTTAATTTCTGATATCTTTGCGTTTCGATATTGTATGCATCAATATTATGTCAGTGATCCATATAAAGGATGTTTGATTCTAAATGTTTGTGGATGCCCCGTATATCCAATAGGTGTATACGTTTTAATCACTCTGTTGGGGCTCTGTTCGACTTTGCAAAAGGAGTGAACACGAAACCAGAAGTGTGTTGAAAGTGAAAAACAATGGGATAGGGAATGTAACATAAATTATTAAATAGAACCCCTTACCTGGTGCTCGCTACATCACCGAGTCGGGGATGGGGCGAGTCCAAGGTAAGTGGTTTTGTCACATGGCCCATAGGGACATGTTCGATATCACTAAGTTAGCATGAGCCCTGCTGCCATGATGCAGCTTTTGTGCACGTTACTACATGGCTTTAGTTTTGCAATATTCTGTTTATGCTTTTCAGGTGTGAATCCTCTGTTGTGTTCGTTCTCTGCCTGTTCCTGGAGTTTAGTCTGAACATTACGAGCAAGGTTGATAAAAAATGCCCCTTATTATTCTGTTCTGGTCAGGCCCAAGCACCTAGCCACAACATACTAATGCAGCTGCTGCTGGAGACTCGTACTTTGATATTCTGGTGCTGCATGTTTAGGAGGCAGGCACTTGGAGAGGGACCTTTCCAGGGAGAAGAGCAAAACGCACCTACGATGTGGAAATACCACGGGGAGGGAGGTTAAGCACTATAGTCCTTTCTCCATTGTCTTTATATGACAACATCTCCCTTTATGATATATGGCCTAGCTACCATGCTAACTATATTAGTGTTTTGCATTTTTGTGCTTGTTGTGGCCCGTATACTGCATGTTAACATTTTAAAGTATATTGTGTCTCATTCAGTTCTTATTGTGGACAAGTATGAGAGTATTAGCGAAAAGGTGTATTTTGTTACTGCGATTCCTGAGAGATCCGGGAGTGTTGTGTTCTGGGGTGTCTAATTATTTGCTTCTTCGTGAGCGTGTAGGAGAGCAAGTGAGACACTATAGCTAGTCGGTCCTGGGTTCGTGGGTACTAAGGTGGTAGGAAGGTTTAGTCCCATAAACCGAGGTACCATAATCCTGCGCATTATTTTGTGTATGTGCAGATGTAATTTACATTTCCATTCCTGCGTTTGTCACTCTCAACCCTATGACTCCCCACCCCACTGCGCTTACCTGACTAGGCCACTACTGGGGCCAATATGACAAAACATCTGTCTTAATATAGCCCTGCGATGAGACCTCCATGCAAACCCTGGAACATTTAGTTTTTTTTTTGTAAATATGAATTTCTAAATAAGAAGATTCTAAAACTAGTTCTTACATTTGATGGTTTTCACCAAAGAAAGCCAGCTTTGTATTTCCTGCGCATGCTTCCGAATTGCTTGGCCTGTTTCTATGTGGGTAATTTTCTGTAGTCAATATTACGTAAACACAATTCATTAAATGTCTTATCCTCGGTTTCCTTTTTATCCTTTAGTATATTAAGTGTATTTATGTTGATTTTTAAAGTGCTACTTATGTATGCAATGCTTTTGTCATCGTTTTTAAATATTGGAAACAAGCTTTTTTAAATTTGATTTTGAATGAAATCACAAACTAGCTTTTTTGGAAGTATCTCGCATTTCACTCCAAACATTAAATGACTTCCTCACAGTCACGTAATTGCCTCCCAGTACAAATATATTTTTTGGACCTTGCCAACTATTAATGATATAAAATCCATTCAATATATAAAGCGACTTGATCAAACTAAGCAAACTCTTCTCTCCCAGTGGATATTCCAATAGAAAGATGGCGCCATTCCTGTATTTCTCATAGCCATCCACAAATTGGTCTATGTATAACGTACATTAATCCAAAATGTAAATGTTAAAAAATGCACCAGATGAGCAAATCTCCTTTATTCCAGTGGTCAGTGCATAGTTTGGCTAATTATGAAAACTGTCCCAGTGTGCTTGATTGCTGTTCAAATAAATGTAGACTTTTGCACTCAATCTGGTTAACTGTCTCCAAGGGATTACTGGCAGAAAACAAGCAGAAACATTTTAGTGAGAATATGACAAGCCTTTAAACTAACAGTCCACAATATGTCAAGCTGCCACATTACTTGTATGCAAATCTGATACAAGCATGTATCGATTTCCTATTTTAGGACAATATATGCATAATAATGTTTTCACCCTCAAACACAGTCGTATTTGAGTATTCAGTGTCACTGAAGCCAGTAGGGTATACATAATAAAACATGCAGCAGATAAGGTTGCACCTTCTGAGAATGTTAACCTGCCCATCACTTCTAAAGGCAACCAACCTCAGATTCTGAAGTCCTGAGTTATTTCAACTAGAACTTTTTTGTTATTCAAATTAACAACCAGCCCCAAATTATGCATGATCATATCAGTGGCCCTGTGCTTAGTGCTCTGTATATCACACACATTTGCAAACTGATCATGGAATAATGTTAGCAATATCTTCCAGGATTTTGACCTACTTTGTGATAAAAGACGATGGGGCATATTAACAAGGGCTTTATCTCCACTTTATTGGCTTTAAAAGACAAAGAAGCGGAGATAAAAATATCGCCCTATCAACAACAGGGTGCTAACATGCAAAATCGCATGTTAGCACCCTTTTTCACTATGCTTCCCTTTGCATCTCTAATGAGATGCAAAATGGGCATTCCAGAGCAAAATAATAGGAGAAATGTCGCTAAGCGACATTTCTCCTATTATCAAGCTTTACCCTAACCCTGTTAGAGACAAAAAAGCAGCGTTAACCACGGTTAAAGCTGCTTTTTGACGTCTGCTAATTTTCAGACTTAGCCATGTAATCCAATGGGAGGTGGATTACATGGCTAAATCCACCATGCGCTATCAACAAGGATATCCCTATCCTTGTAGTTTTATCGCTGCATTACCAGCGATAACCTCCCAAAATGCCGCTATCGCTGGATTTTGTATCGCCTAGACGGTTAGCGTTGTTAATAACGCGATAACCAGGCGATATTATCCAGCGATAGCGGGCGTTAAAAAAATTAACGCTAAGCGCCCTTAGCGTTAATTTTCCCTGTTCCTTGTTAATATGCCCCGATGTTCTCAATTATTATAAAGTAAAATGATGATTTGATGACACCAGTAGGAATTTACTGCTTTCTAACTTTGAAGACAAGAGTGTTTCTAGTTATAGTTGTACCATTTTCCTCTTGCTTTATTATCAATGTTCTTGGTTTAAAGAGACACAGGTAGCTCTGCGAGGTGAATGCTCACTCTAGACAGTTTTTGTCATTTGCTGCGCAAGACTTTGAATCCTAGCATACACAGCCTATCCTCGGTTAGAAAGGACAGTGCTTAGAGGTGCCAGCTGCTGCCATCTACGCTGTACAGGTTCAATGCGTGTGGGAAATGCTTTTGAAAAAGCTTTCACCATACCCAAGCCAAACCTGTTGTCCTCGGAATCGCTTGTCAATTGTGGTGTTTGAAAGTTTATAAAAGTATAATACATTTTCAATATTTTATCAGGATATGTGGATCAGATACGATTTTGCGTGGATATCTATTTGAGACATAAAAGATTCAACAACGGGCGTGAAAAGTACAACTCAGCCCAGCCACAATGCAGCTGACCACATTGTATCCATTGAATAATGTCGAAGAAATGAAGAAAGCAGCACATTGCTAAGAGAACCTATCAGCAGTCATTACAAAAACAAATGGATCATTAGCTGCTGGCTCCAATCCCTCAAGGCTTCTAAAGCAGCGTTAAAGGTGAAGTAACTACTTCCTTGCTTTTAACATCAATTACTTGCAGACTACCTTTTCTCTTCAGTTTAATTTATTGAAAGATTGTTGTCATCATTTTTCATGTAAATTACTTTTTATAGTCAGCAACATATTTAACAATGGACTTGATACAACTGTCATTGAAACTATACTGATGGAGATCACACATGCAGTAGTTATATACATTCTAACGGAGCCTACAAATAAAGTGACACAACACTGGATCTATTTGGATATAAACATATTAAATCTCTTTAAAATATGCAGCATTTAAACTACTGCTGCTGAAACTATTGCCACTCAGGTGACCCTGACCAATAAAATACATTTTCTTGCTACAAAGCTACACCACCTTGGACCCAAGGCCTCACCAAGCACCGCCCATAGAACTCCAGCCTTACATAACCCATATGATTTTCTATTGCCTTTAGCTGTTTCCTTGAACACAAGCCTAATGATGCATTTCATTTGGACTATTACAGCAGTAATTATGGCATTATCATATTATCTTCTGTTCTTAGTTAAGTATGCAGACATCTTACATTATAGTATTAAAATAAGATTGGTTACTATAGCGTGCGATAACACATGATACATTATGCAATCTCTTAAAAAAGCTACTTAAAATCAGCCGAACAAAATCTAATAAGCTAAAAAAAATATGTTTGTTCATAACCCAAGGAGTGTTCCATTCTTTTAAAAGCTGAACCACCTGTTTTCCTCTACACGTTTTTAGTTATATATTCAGGTCAACGACATAATCTTTAATCTCTGCCTGTAGTGCGATTATTAGTCCTTAAAAAGCACACAGCAGGTGCCTCCTTAGGCAGCAAATGTTTTCTGCGGACAACCAGCTTAATAGTATTATCCTCTCATTTAAAAAGCAGAACAAATACACACTTTCAGTTCAATAGTCTCAGGGCCTTATTATGAGTATGGCAGTCCATAGAACTGCCGTACTCATGGTGGTGGTCCAACCACCGTCACACTGCAGCATCGTGCACAGCATTCAAAGTGTGACAGTTGAACGGCAAGAGGACCGCTGCCTCCACCGGGATCCAGGTTCAGAGTCCCTTTTGACCGACCCCATCAAAATAGGTCGGTCGGAAAATAATCCGAACAGGTAATTATGATGCAGTCGGAACGGCTCCAACTGACAGTCGGAGCCATTCCCAACTGCATCGCAATCGAGCCCAAAGTCATAATAAGGCCCTGAGGATAATTTCGACCGAGATGACAAATAAAGCCTAGGCTAGCTACATTCGGCCTGGACCTTTGAAAATATGGAAGAATATGGAGTGGAAAGCATAGTAATGCTTTGCTTTAACAAGAATTTTGAATTTGGAGACAAATACTCAAATGTGTAGGTCATCATTTGTCAGCATGGTGACACATAACGGAGCATTTCCATACAAACAAAATCCATCCAGGCTTCAGGCATCTGATGTGCTCTTTTTCTAAGAACTCGTTCTTTGTCACTAATTCTATGTTCTGTAAAATATATTTCCCCAGAAGCATTGGGAATACTCTTCCAATCTCCTTCAGAATATGGTGCATGTCTTGTTTCACTTCTACATAGCTTACGATTTAACTAGGAGTTTTTTCCAAGAACATGTGGCATATATTGAAAACATGTAATCACATTGGGAAAACTTGAAGTAATAGTCCTATTAGGTAGGCAGGGTCTATTTCACCTAACTTCTGTAGCAAATTGAAATGAAATAGCTCTAATGTTAGTTTCTTTTAATATGGGGATATTCGATAGGTGACTGTTCCAATGGTATGTGAGGCTGCATAAATATCATACGTGTGAGGTAGGAGCTTATTTATAGAGAAAGGGACCAACACTTTGGGCCTGATTTAGATCACGGCAGATGGGTTAACCGTCACAATGGTGATGGATATCCCATCCGCTAAGGGTTTATATTTCGGAGACAGGATATCTGTCAAATTGTGATGGAGTAACCTGTCCACCAAGATCTAATCGGGCTTCTAGTCTCCTGGTTTAATTTTTTTAAGTCACGTTCTATAATCAGAATTTTAAGCAACGGATTACATCCCATTTCAGATGCTTACTAACTGTTTCTTTTACAGCTTTTATTTGGCCTCGCACCACAGTACATATTACACTAATGAGGTGTCCAGTGCAAGATAAGAGGGTTACTCAATAAGCAGACCATAGAGTGAAGAGAAGCTCCAAGTTTATTCCATACACCTCAGCCACAGCATACCAACTGCAAATTCTGGAGCACAGGCTCCTCACTCTACATTCCAGAACTTTGGGACCACAAGGTTCCACTGTTCAAGTCTGTTCTACAATGTTCTGGTATTTTCTACACTGCAAGTGACATTGGTGACAGACAGATACCACACATCTCCCTTTTTTCACAAAAGATATTTTCCTCAGATTCCCACCCTAGAAAGCATGGAAACACATAGCAGTAAAGAACGTTTTTTGAAAAAGACAAGCAAAATATCAAAATAAGTTAAGAAAGGATTTTCATTCATGGCTTCACAGGGTTAAAATTAGACCTGAGTACCACATTACACTTAGAAAGATAAAAGGAATTTAAAAATGTAATAACTGTCATTGTACTACTTGTCTAAAGGCTTGATTATGAGTTTGGTGGTGTGGGAGCAGTCTGCCACGCCACTGCTCTGCTCCCACACCACCTAACCTCACCACTGGCCACTAGGCAAATTACAAGTTATCTAGTGATCTGACGGGCAGTCCATTGGCATTCCCATGGTGGTGCCCATTAAAAAGGCACCACAATGGGAGCACCAGAGCCCGTTCCTGCACTGCATTGACTGTAAAGTCCATGCTGTGGAGGAAAGGGGGTGGATGCAGAAAAGGGTGGCAAACCATGTGCCCCCCGCATGCATATCATGGCCATGAAGGAACAGGGAGCCCTACCTGTAGGGCCCCCTAAATTTCCTCAATGCCACCTTTTTGATGGTGGGCTCACTGCTATTAAATGGGTGGATGTGAGGACACTCATAATATGCTGGCGGTGCTGCTGCAGCACCACCAGCATATTTGAACCTCAGACGACCATGCTGCCCCCCAGAGATCAAGGATCCCTGGCGGTTGCAGCGGTCCTATTGCGGTCCGACACCGTACTTGTAATACAGCAGTTGGACCACTGGTCGGACCTATGTACTGCCAAACTCATAAAAGGGCCCTAAGTAATTTTTTAAGAAACTCAGGGGACGAGTCACCAATCCAACTGATCTGACTTGAAGCGCAGTGTTTTTTCCCTTATGTATCACAGGACTGCCATTCGTATGTCCACTTTCTGACCTTGCTTCGCTGTTGTTTCACGTGACGCCCTGTTGTGTCCAGGCCAGTAATATTTCACCACCCTTCCCAGATTCCATATTATACCATCCTGTGTCATGACCGCATGGTGAAAAAGCTTCATGGCTTTCATGGGTTCAGTAAATTTTGACCATTATTTGTTATCAGCTGGAGCTCTCACCCATTTTAAACTCAATAATCTTGGTCTAATGCAATTTGTCAAACCTCTTCTTGCAAGCTGCCTGCAACCGTAACTCTCCTTTCCTCCACTGTTAGCCTACATCAACCCTCGCCCAGCCTTTGTGTCATTTCATCCACTCAGGTGCTAGTCTAGAATTGTGCCTCCAACTCCTTAACAACTTAAAGAGAGTCATACCTGTTGACAGATGAGGAGTTAAGCCAGTAGTTCCCAAACTGTGTGCAATAGAACTAGCCAGAGGTGCTGTGACTATCTTGGGAACATGGAAAAGAAATTATGTTGTGAAGAAGATTTTTGTAATGTGCAAAGTCTATATATTAAGTCTTTGCGGCCCGAGTAATCCATTTGGGAATGTCATTTGGGGTGGTTACAGAAGTGCCACCTGTCAGTGTCTGAAATCATGATTTAGCCCAGTGCGTAATGTGCTTCATGTAATGGCCTTGGCTTAGGTGGTGCCAGGCACCATCAGGACACAGCGATGCTGAGCATTATTGATGCCCGTGTTCTACCACAAATCTAGGGGCCATAGTCATTAGAAGTAGGTTCAATGAGCAGTAGGATATGTGAAATTTCCCTGAACTCTACACCACACCTTCTGTATATTCACAACCTCTTTGTAGTGACAGTCAATATGTCCCTATGTAGTGACAAGCCACCTGTTAATAAGACTTGTGTGTGGTTGCCCTTGTAATCGATGGAGGAGATCCACGAGGTGAGATCTCATCAAACTGGACCATTTTCCGCAGTCATTTCCGAGTCTTGTCCCTTTATAATTGCGAAGTCACCATAACTTCTCAGCTTTGGGAAACACCAACTCACATACAAACACCGCAGCTCTAGAGTGGCCGCCTCCCTGCAGCAGGCACTAATGAGCACTGAATGAGTGGGAAAAAGTACACCAGCTTATGTGTTCAATCAATGAATAATGCAACACTTCCCTTCTCTTCGAATGGCACAGTAAAAGAGGTTAATTAGTCCTGTGGAAAGTGTGGGAGTATATACTGCACTGTGTTGATATTCAGCACTACAATAAATCATTGCAAATGACACACAGGTGCTGGCATAATACATGGAATATCTAGTTATCTGAAGAAGAGTTCAGCGCTTATTAATGCCTGGCCTTGTAATTGGACAGATTGTTGTGATATATTATGCCAGTACTACTGTCTTATCTTATGCATATTGCCCTTAGCTATGTTTTTCATTTCTATTCTGTTACCTGACAGGCATTGTTGGAATGTTTTAATTTAATTCCAGGAGTCAGCTGCAGGTGTATGAACTGTCTGGCTGTACAATAAACTACATTTCTGTGATTCCCCTAGTCTTGTGAGGGGGTCATATTCCACATTTATTGCTGCTGAAATGATAGGCCGGGCCGCTGGTGAAGGCCTGATTGGTTGCCCCAGCTCAGCAACAACTCAAGGGGCAGGGCAGTTTATAAAGTTTTAATTTAAGGAGGCAGTCAAGTGAAGCAGGGCCACACAGTAAAATGAGTAAACAGTGAAATAAAAAAAATGAACATACCCCCAGCTTGCAGCTTCTGCCAGCAAGCAAAGTTCTTCCAGGCAGCCCAGACATCTATTGCTTGCTGTTGCCAAAGCTGGAAACATCATTAAAAGAGCACCTTTTGTACATGCACATCGCTTCATTCAAGTACAAGCAGGTACATGATGTGGTTCCTACCCAGCTTTTATATGAACTGAGTCAGAGTTGCTTATGTTTTCTATTGTTGGTTGCAACTGCAGCAAAGTTTCGATTTCCTAATTTATTTTTCTGTATTTCTATTCTCAGTCCTGTGGGCCTTTGGAATGTAAAATGGACATGCTCCTTTATTTCTTGCACTGCTTTTCATTGCTGTCATGTTTATACTAGAAAATCGACCCAAAACCATCCTGAACACAAACAGCAAATAGCATGCCATCCTACATTTTTCATTCATGTTGATTAAAAAGACACAACAGATATACTTATGTCGGGAAATGGGATGTACATTCCTAACTGTCATCTCTATGAATGCCCAGCCATGAACATTCTGGGCACCAATGGGTATGCAGGAGGGGAAAGATGGGAGGAAGTAAGGGAGAAGAAATGAAAGGGAGAGAGGGCAAGGGAGAAATACCATAAAACATACGCAGTAAAACATTGCACATTTCCCTCCTAAACAACAATAAATAAAGGAGGATTAATCATCAAACAATATTTTCCATGATGAAATTCTAGACCTAGGAGCAATTCTTACTGGTTGGCTATGGTGTCCACATCATTACCTGCTGGGCTTTCAGAGAAAACAGAATGTTCTTCTGGAATAGGCTCCTCAATACGTTTCTCACACAGTTTCTCACATTCTTCATTTACCTGTGATTTCTCCTCAACCAATAATCTACTTCTCACTTCTCTGGATACTTCCATGAAATCATGTTCTGTGCCACATTCACACTCCCCAGACATTTTTCTCCTCTTTTTTTTTCTCCTCATTAGCCTCAGATTCACCGTCCACAGCACCTCCATCCGAAAACCCTTCCCTTATGCCAGGACAGGAGCTTCTGATACTGCCCCACTTGAACAAAAAACCTGCCAGTTGCACTTCAAAGCGTTTTCCCTTACATTCAACTCTCCCTGCTGAACACCCAAAAGAAACGAGACCAAAAAAAGGGAGGACAAACGAGTGGGACTGGCATGTGCTTATACTGAGGTCTGGTTAGGCTTAATCATTGTACAGTCCCTTCCTGTACTTCTCCCTATCCCTACCTCTCCATCCATTCCACCATCGGGAGACAGAAAGCATATCTCTTCCTTTCTACGGAAACTGTATCCAACCTAAATATGTATTCCAAGGATGCCCTCCACTCCATGTACGTAGGGGAATCAGGGCTAATCCACTTCTTGCATAACTCTATACGTGCCAGCAACACTGCATAGAAGATTGATTTTTTCTTATCTTTATCATATTTACTTGCTTGCTGGGCCACACCAAAGAAAACGAGGAGAGGGCTTACCTGAAACGTTATCTTCAAGATGTCGGTCAATGCCTTATTCACCTTCCCCCAAAATACCTGAATCCTTGAACACCTCAAGAACATGTGCAAATTGTCTGCCATCCTCTGAGCGCATACCCGAAATGCATTGGGTATCATAAACATTGTCTCATTGAAATTGAGCACTGTCGAACTCTGAATGAAGTATACCATGAAATAATGGATAACCTATGGTTTGAATAAATTATAGAACCTTGAAGAATTGTTGAAATGTTTTATTGAAATTTAAGAAATGCATCGAAAAGAAACGTTCCGTTTCAAGTATATGTGCACACATCTTCGGGGCTGAGCAGTTCAGTCCCACAGTGTTGGAATTACATACGGCCCTGACAGACACAGTGCAACGGATGTTGTAGCACACCGTCAAAAGAACATTAGAACTCGCCAAAATCATTTATATCGAATTGATTTCGGAGTGCACTGAGATAAAAAACTTTAACTCGCATTTCGGGCACGCCACTTCTTCTCTATTTCCAAATTTTGACAGCTTATGTGGCGTCCAACACACCCTGTAGATAGAAAAGAGATGTTTCCTCCTTAAATAGGTGGGTTTGATCACTTGGTATAGTAAAGAAAAGTATACTTGCCATAGCTTCTCCAAAGTTGGTTCTAGTAAGCATCTCCCCCACAGCTCTTGAGGCAATGTAAACTCCCCATCCACGTCCTCCATCAACCACCAGTACCAATGTGATGTATCCTTCTTTTTGGGTCAGTCAAAAATCAAAGTTTCTACAACCTCACTCAAACCACCTACCCTGTTGTTCGATGGCTGAAACCAACTCCGAATTTGTAAATATTTGAATCTTGAAACTTGGTGGTTCATTTTACATTCAAGACCTTCCCATGAAATAAGTTGCTCTCCCTCTAATAGGTCTTCCCATCTCTCTATACCAGCTTTCCTTAGTGCCCCGGACAATTTATCCTTCGTCCAGTCAGGCGAACCTAGTGAGTCCCAGAGAGGGGCCATGTTACTGAAGTACGGCAATTTTAGTCTCCTTCTAATCTTATACAAGGTTTCCACCAAACCTTGAAAAAATTTTAGCCTAACCTTTTTGAAATATTTTGTATCTGACAATTTCATCATAAAGCCCGAATCACCTCCTTCTACTCCTTTTAACAATCCAGAAAACGGCCTCCCAATTTCTGAGTCTGAGGGTCTGTTCAAAAGCATCTTACCATTTTTAAGTTGAAAGGCCCGCGCGTATAATTACAAGTCCAGGAGAGCCAACTCCCCTCTTTCTCTCCTCCTCCGTAGTTTCTACCATGAAATACGTGGACCTTTTGCTGCCCATATAAATGAACCAATCTTGCCCTGTTATATTATAAGCCATCCTTCTTTAAAAGGCAGGGGAATAGCCTTAAAAACAAAAATTAGCTTTGGAAGAATAATAATTTTTACTCTATTCACTCTGCCAAATATTGTTAGGGGGAGGTGTGCCCAACCTGCCATCAATTCACATACCTCTTTCTTCACTCTATTATAATTTGTTTCCGCCATTTTATTAATGTCATGAGTCACTCTAACTCCCAGATATCTAATTTCAGTTGTAGGTCTTTCTATCCCTCTATCCAAATTCCAAATCACACTCTCTGTCTTTTCCCTGTTTATCTCGTACCTGGAGACTCTTCCAAAATCCTCAGCTAGTCTTACTTCCCGTATCATTGTATTATGCAAATCCGCCGCGTATATCAGCAGGTCATCGGCGTACAATGCCAGTTTCTTTTCCCAACCTTTACATTGCAATGGAACAATCCTCTTCTCGGCCCTCAGTTTTCTCGCTAACGGTCCATGTACAGATTGAACAATAGTGGGGACAAAGGGCATCTTTGTATTGTCCCTCTCATGATGTTGAAAGCTGGCTTTAATATCCCATTCACTGAGACCTTAGCCCTTGGTGTCTTATAAAATCCTGCTATTGCTCTGCAAAATCTATCCCCCAACTTAGCAATTTTCAAAACTGATCGTAAAAAACACAATTAACCACAACAAACGCTTTGGTTGCGCCTAACCCTATAACTGCTAAGGGAGCCTTGTTTGCTATAGCCAGATATATTGCCCCTATAAGGCAATAAGTGAGCTCATGTAGTTTCCTTCCTTGCATAAAATCCTTCTGGTCGTCATGCACCAGGCCCCCCATAACTCCATTGAGCCTTTCCGCTAAAATCTTTGTCAAAATCTTAAAGTCACTATTCAAAAGTGAAACCGGCCTGTATGAATTGCCAGGTTTCAAAATAAGGGAAATTATGGCTTCTGACCATGACTCTGGTTGAGGCACCCCCTCCATAAAAATCTCATTGAACAGCTTAGTCAAGATTGGGGTCAATGTGTCTGCAAATGCACTACACAGTTCTAATGGTAGACTATCTGGGCCCGGAGCTTTACCTCGTTTACTTTTTTTCAATGCCTACTCCACTTCCCCTTCCTCGATTCCAGCATTTAAAAACAAAATGTTTTCCTCCTCCAAAACATCTACCAAACCCCAACTCAACCAATTGTCCCTCTCTTCTTCTGATGTCACTAGATCCTCTTCATACAATTTTGTAAAGTGACTATAAAAGGCCCCCTCAACCTCTTTTCTATTTGTCATGACCCCCCCCCCCGTACTCTGGCACCTTATTTCCTGTATTAGATTCTTTACCTGATCCTTCTTAATTTACCAGGCTAGCAACTGCCCACAATTTTCCCCATACACAAAATGCCTTAATTTACTTGTTTCCCATCTTTCCCTTACCTTCTTGTCAACGATGGAAGCGAGCGTAAGTTTAAAATCCAACAATTTGGGCTGTCTAGATTCTATCTGATTGCTGCCATCCATGGTCTTCTTCGACTGCTCTTATCTTCTCCTCCAACTCTTTAATTTCTTCCCGAAAGACTCTCCTCTTAACTGCTGCACAACTTAATAGGCTTTGTAAGAGTCTCACATCACTCCAGAGGGAGGCGAGCCCCATTTGAACTAAAAAAATGTGACCGTCTCCTCTTTCAGTCTCCCCACTACTGCCTGATCCAGCATTAAGGTGCGATCCATAGTCCACCTAGTAGGTATGCTATCCTCCGTAAGGAAGAGCTCCAATACTACTGCAGAGTGATCAGACAAATATATGTATACCCTCTTTTGTCCCCCATTCTCCATCTCCAAATATCACACAATCCCAGTTCGTTCATCATTAATTTTATCTGCTTCCTCATTTTGTGGTTTACAATCACTATACTACTAGTCAAAATGTCCAAAGTACTATCTAGTACTACATTAAAGTCCCCTGCCCAAATTAGTGGATCAGAAAAACAAGCTAGCTCCAACAACAATTCTTGCAGAGGTGCTATAGTATCCACGTTTGGCCCATAATGCCCTATCAATGAATAAACGTGGTCCCCTGCTTTTAATTTTGCTACGATCCATCTGCCTCTACTATCTGAAATAGTTTCTATGATAGCAACTTTTGGGTCTCGTTTTACCAATATCGCCACACCTTTAGTTACAAATGTTTGTTTAGTACACACCAGCTGCTGCAGCAACTTTCGAGACTTAAAAACCTCTTTACATTCCTTCTCTGTCAGGTGTGTGTCCTGTAGTATGCAGACCTGGGCAGTACAATCTTTGATATGTTGTAAGATCCACTCTTTCCTAGACCTCACCCTTAAACCATTAACATTCCAAGATAATATCTTCAAATCCAGCTTCTGTAAGGCTCCCATGCCCCTTTCTTACTACCCTTCTCTAATGGTAAATCATCGACTTCTGAGAATTTTTTTGCTTTTCTCCCTAAATACTCCACACCATGTGACCCCTTCCCCTTCCCTTCCCCCATGGAGAAGCTACCCCCTTAATTAATGATGGCCTTAGAGTAACGTAAATAAGAGTACAAGTGAGTCCAAACAGCAGGCAGTGGGGAGATTCTCGTTAAGGAGAGCTAAGAGGGAAAAAGTATTTTTTGAACAAGGCGTAGTGGAAGGACCCTATTTGGGTGGAGGTGTAAAAGGAGGAAGTAGAGGAGAGAAAACCCCAGTACATAGGGTCCCAGTATTCAGGAAACTAGTGGCGATAGCACAGAGAACGGACAAAGAGGAGGGGTTGGTGAAGAAACGTATGAATAAAGATCTGAGGGTGAAGGTCACCCCCTCTCTTAGGACTTTTTTCAAAATACTTCCAAAGACTCTAATACTAGGTGAGGCAGGGATGGCAAATAAGGATGAGCAAAAAGGCAAAGCCACAAAGGGACATTTTGAGCATTTGGTTGATGAAGTTCCGGCAGCATGGGGGAATGTATGTAGACCATAAAAGCAGAGGACATAGATGGTTTGGAGTGTACGGAAAATCTAAAAGAGTTAAATGATGGAGGTGTCACCCATTTAAACCCAGAGGTGGGAGACGTTAGAAGGAATAAGGCAGTACAAGAGTTTGGCCCGAAACACAGGTGGAGCACTGAGGGGAGGAAGGAAATGATACAGGGGGAGCAGGCAGTAGTAAATACAGGGGGAGCAGTTTTGGGGGAATTGATAGCAGCACTTACGTCAGAGATAAGGAGTAGATTCAAATTGTTGGAGGAGTATCAGAAAGAGCTAAAGTTGGCTTGTGAGGCCTTAGAGAAAAAGATCGATGATCTGGCGGGGAGAACAACAGTCCCAGAGGCAACAGTTGAAGAGCTTAAGCGCAAGGTACAAGCAAATAGAGATAATATAAAAGTCCTAAAACTGAAAGAACATGGGCTCCAGGAATGGGAGGAAAGGAGGGAAAATAATCAAAGGAGAAATAATTCACGGACCCTAAATGTGCCAGAAGGAGTGGAGGGAGATGATTTGAAAATTTTCGTAGTCAGGCTGATCAAAACAGGGTTACAGCTGGAAGAATATGATCAGGAAATCGACAGGCATATACAGAGAGTTCATGGGGACCCCTTCAGGCTTAACCCTAACAGAAGTAAACCTACGAGGATCCTGGTGAATTTCCTAACTTACTCCTTGGATGAGAAGGCTTTATCTTGAGCTTTAAAAATAAAACAAGTTAAGATGGAGGGATTCTCCTGCGCAATTAGGTCTGACATTTCTTACATCACTTCCAATAGGCAATGGGAGCTGAGTTAGAGAATGGACCAACTGAAGGAGTTAAGGACCTCGGTGCAAATGAAATTTCCGGCTGTGTTAAAAGTAATAATGAATAATAAGATGCATAACTTCAGAGTAGTGTGTGAAGTTGATGACTTTATAGCGTTTTGTAAATAGGCAAATAGGTCAAACAAATAAGGAAAATCAGTTACAAGGTTTTTTTTTTTTGTTTTTTTTTAAGAAATAGGCTCCTGTAGTGGATTCGCTGTGTGTTAGGGTAAGGCACACTTGGGGTTTAACCTATAGGCTAAGGACATTTTTCTTCTCTTGTCAAAAAGCACTTAGACAACCTCTTCATACTCCAACGTTTGTCATCTTGCGGGATAACACTTCTCTTATTAGTTTTAATCACTTGGATGGGTTCAGAGAATTTGCTCAAACCTTTACTCTTCCTCCTGCCCTACCTAATTCTCATAAACTCACCTGCAGAGATGTACAAGGAGCAACTTTATGTGCCATGTCATATTGTCTTTTTGATCTACACTGCTTGTCACTGACATTCTTTCATAACCTTCTGCTTTGAGAGATTGAGTTTGAACCACTATGGATAAATCAATGAGATGGGTTGTCTACCTCTCAAAAGCATGAAAGGAGATACAACTGTGACTGCATGGGGCATGATTCTATATGCCCACAACCTTTTACGAACAGATATAATAAATGGAATCTTTCCCGCCACAGCCAAGTGTATACTTTCTTTCAAATAACAATGAATTTGTTCAACCAAACCATTACATTGTCGATCATAAAAGGCTGTGCGTACATGCTTTATCTTGTAGCTATGAAGAAACGGAGTAATCGCACTAGAAACAAATTGCACACAGTTGTCTTTGACCCGTTTCTCTAGAAAGCCTACTCTATTAAATACTTCAATGAGAAATTCAATCACACTACTGGTGCTCTTGTTTTCCACAAACTTTACCTCCAGCCACTTTGAATGATAGTCTTTAAGAACTATGGCGAACCTCATTCCACTCTGTAAGCTCATCAGTGGTCTCACAAGATCTAATCCCACTTTCTGCCATGTGTTTTCCTAGCCAGGGAGTAGCTTGCATAGGAGGAACCTGTGCTTACAATTTTTGTCTGCAACTTTGCACAATCTCTCACAAATGATCAGCATACATATCCATCCCTGGCCACCAATTATGTTCCCACACTTGATTGTTTAATGCAGTCATACCCATATGCCCTGGTGACTCCATTCAAGAAGACAGTTTTGTAAATTCATTTGGTGGAATACATTTGTCATTGTGAAACAGAAATTCCGCATTCACAGACAATGCAGGAGTCGCCTGGGCAAAGGAATGTAAGGGATCAACAAGGCTTTTAATACTAGGCCACCCTTTAATAACATATTTCTTGACCAGATTAGGTTCCACATCCTTGGAATATTGGCAAAACCACATGTTTTAGTCATCAATTTCAACATTACCACCACATACTGTAGTGAAGATTGCTATCTATATACGTACAATGCTAAGTTAGCACAACCGCGTTAGATGTTAGAAAGCCATCTTGCCGCTTTTGCTGCTTTTGCGCACAACACTGTAGTCACATGCTATTAATTGAGAAACGCTTCCTCGACTTTGCTTCACATGAGAACTGTCTGTTGTTCAGATCGCTAACAGTGAGTAGCGACCTTGGTCTGAACATTGTGTAAAGAAACAGTCTGGGTCGCTAGACGGTGCATATTGTTGGGTTCAGGTTGATCGGCCCACTATTTAGGCATAACACGCACGCAGCTGCAAATACCTGAAAGTCGAGTGCTTTTAATATTGCAGGCTACATGTTTTAGACACATTCGGAAGAAGAGCTTTCCCAGGAGCAGAGTCTAAGCTGATCCTGTGATGTGATTCTACTAAGCTGATCTTTACGGTATGGGGTTCCCCATTCAAGCCTAGAGACCTTTTATTAGTCTAATAATAACAATATTAGTTTACTAGCGAAAGGAAGGTGGCTGTCATCCACTGTCATTTTATTATGATTACTCCTTTCATTTTCTATGGTATTGTAACTATGCTGATGGTTTTGATCTTAATCATTTGTCTGCTTATGTTAGCCAAAGTACTGCATCTTAGGACACGAGGTTTATAAAATAAACTCTTTAAACTTTACCGTGTCTCTGTTTATTCTGTTGTGGACTGATATGCGAATAATTACGAACAGGTATTTCTGATTCCCACCATTCCTGAGAATACCCTAAGTCGCTTGTTCTGGGTTGTCTATACATTGGGACCGCCGAGATAAAACTCGGATAACGAATGGGACACTGATGCTGGTTGGATAAGGGGTTCTGGGTTCTGAGGTGAGTTTTTAGTACACCACAATTCACTGAGGTCCTGGTTTCCTGTGCATAGTTCTGTGCATAAGCAGAATCCCTGCAACAATACATCAGTCACACTGGCCACCACACCACATCAGAATTCTCAACATTCATTTTATCTTTTCCATCACATCGGGGTAACCTGGAGAGAAAATCTGTCACATGGGTTAATCGGTCAGGCACATAACTGATATCAAAGCTGTATTCCTGTAACTTGGAGGACAACCTGGCAATGCGGGCAGTGGCATTTCTCCCAACTCCAGGAGACAGAATAGGTATAAGGGGTTTGTAGTCTGACACAATAGCGAAACGGTTACCGCACATAAAATGTCTAAAATGCTTAGTGGGCCACACACAAGCTAATAATTTGCGTTCAATAACGGAATACTTTCGTTCGGTTTCATTTAATGTCTTGGAAGCATATGCTACTACCCACTCAGACCCACCAGCTTTTTGCGACAACACAGCACCAAGCTCAAAGGCACTAGCATCTCATGATATCACACATTTCTTTCCTTCCACAAATGCCTAAAGTGCAGAAGCATTCACTATTTGATGTTTGATACACTCAAGCGCACTCTGCTTATCAGTGCCCCACAAATATTCACAATTCTTGCGTAACAACTTCCTCAATGGTTCCATCACAGTAGCAAAATCCTTTACAAACCAATCATAGTATTCACAGCCCAATGAAGGACATCAATTTCCCTTTGTAATCAGGTGCAGATGCATGTTTGATAGCATCCACAAGACTCTCCTTAGGCACTACACCCCAAGTAGTTCACCCAGTACTCAAACAATTTCCATTTTTCAACACATAACACAAACCCTCTCTCTAGCATTCTCTTGCAAACCTCTTGCAATACATCAGAGTGTTCATCTTCCGATTTGCAAATACCAGAATATCGTCCTGGAAACATCTTATTTGACTCTCCATATCCCTGAACACATGTTGCATAGCTCTCTGAAAAACAGAAGATGCCGAAGCCAGTCTAAAAGGCATGCTTTTGAACTGGTACACACCACAAGGCGTGATAAAACTCGACAAATGTCTTGACTTCTTGGTCAAGTTTATTTGATGATAAACACTGCGTAAGTCTAAGGTGTAAAACAATGTAGCACCATTGAACATAGACAGCAGATCGTTTATCTTAGATAGGGGGTGCTTATCCACAATGATATTGTTATTAAGTGCCCTGAAGACTATGCATAATCGAAGTTTTCTTCACCAAAACTATGGGAGAAATCCATTCTGAAGTTTCTATCTCTTTGATGACATCATCTGTCAACATTTGATCGAGCCGATCTTGCAATTCTTTTCTCATGCTGTATTGTACCATTCTCACTTTTTGTTTAATGGGCTTAGCACCTTTCTTAAATTTAATTTCATGTACGTACCCTTGCAATTTTCCCAATTTCCCACTAAATACTTAAGACAAAGAGGAAATATTTTTTCATCTGAGCCAAGTGAAGTCTCAGGTTCTTCTGATAAAAATGAGAACGGGAAACAAAAAGCCAAGTACAAAAAGTGCAACGATAGGTATCTAGATTATGGTTTAATGTGTGTCATATGTGTACAGGTTAATAATTAGGAGCATACTCAATGTGTAATCTCTTTAAAAGTTTTGGCTGTAGAATCCATGTGGTCTGAAAGTCAAGGAAATTTTTTATGAGAAAACTTACGGAATCCAAACTACAAAAGTCTATTTTCCCAATACAAGCCAAAGTTAATAGTAACTGTCTCCTGTCTTCTTGTAAAGTGGTTCATCGTGTTGCATAGTGTAAAAAGAAACACAATATTGCAAAAGATCTGATTTTGCCTGCTGATGTTGATATGGTAAGAATCATGCTCGGTGAAGATGAGGGTAAACAGCTACTCAAAGACCTCTTTCTAATAATACTTATATAACTATCAGCCGGAGAATAAATGATATCGCTGACGATATTAACAATCAGCTCATCTGTAATTTAAAATGCAAACACTTTGCACTCCAGTTGGACGAGGCAACAGACAACCACAAAGACACACATCTTATTTGCTATGTCAGGTTTGTTCACAAAAAGTATTTTGAGGATTTGTTATTCTGCAATGAAGTCAAAGGTGGAACTACCGGTGAAGACTTGTTTACGGTTGTGGATGAATTTATGTTACATAATCAGATTGACAGGAAGAGATGTGTTGGAGTTTGTACACACGGAGACCATTAAATTCAATGGCAGGATGCTACCAAGGATTCCAATCTTGCATACAATCTAAAGCACCTAATGTTGTTTGGACACACTGTATAATACACATAAAAGCAATGGTAGCGAGGCACCACAGTGAAGATCTGCATAGTGAAAATATTCATCAAAGTGGTAAATTTTATTAAAACAAGACCAATTAATGCAAGGTTTTTTGCTAAACTGTGTGATAATATGGATGCCGATCAATCACTCTTGCCTCTACTGCAATTCTCAATGGCTATCTCTCAGTGACTGCCTGCTTAAGGTGTATGAGCTGAGGAATGAAATATACATCTACGCAATAATGAACATAATTTCGCTGACAATTTTATTGATTCAGACTTCCTAATACAAATGGCTTTTCTTTCTGATATTTTGAAAAACAGAACGCACTGAACAAGTTCTTCCATGACAATAATACCAAGATCTTGCAGCTCTCAGACAAAGTTTCAGGCTTTATGAAGAAAGTGATCCTTTGGAAAGGCAGCGTAAGCAAAGGTGACTATAAATGTTTTCCTTCATTAGTACAGTTTTCACAAGACAATGAGATGGTGTTAAAAGAGGAACTGAGGATAGCTGTTGTTCTGCATTTGTTATAACTGCATTTTTACCTTGACAAATATATTTTCCAGAGGATAGAGTGGAGCCAATAACATGGGTGGGAGAACCCTTCGATACTGAGATACCTCAGCATGTCAACAACGATGAAGCAGAACAGCTCATTGTCATTTCAGGGGACTCAACATTGAAAGTAGGGTTCCAGTCTCAGTCACTGCTTGAGTTTTGGTGCCAAACTTAAGATGAATACACAGTGATTATCAAAACAGCCCTGTGTGCAGAGATAAAGTCAAAATATAGAACAAAAAGTAGCCTTGACAAAAGAAATGCATGTTGCGATCTCAAATTTAATGCCAAGATTTGAGGAGCTATGTAAGGAAAAACAAGCACTTCCCTCTCACTAGGACTTATAATACAAATTCGGACTCCATAGCTTTTTTTCCTGGGAATTAAAAAACATATTTTCTACAGAGGTTTTTTAACTATTGTTCTGTGGTTAGTCTTACATATGTTAAAAAAGGTTGTTAAGTCATTCAAACATTTTTGGCAATTAATATTGTGTTGTTTCTGACTTAACTATTTGAAGATTTTTTATTAAACCACTGATATATTTGAATTTTGTTACACATATGATTATAATACTTTCACCTCCTTAATCCCAATTAATTTCATGGAGAAAAATGGAAGTACTCCCGAAGCTCGGCTTACATCCCCGACCTTTTTTAAACCTTTCTACTTCTTCATTGGTTTTTGGGTAAAACAGGGCACTGAGGTTGTGTGTTATTCCATTACATTGCATACATTCCTTCATTTCTCAGGAGCAAAACTGAACACCGAGCTTATGTCAGAAACAACTCTGATTTCTGACCATCTTGAGAACAAGACAACTAAAACTAGAATTTATGGAAAATTCCTCTCTCCCCTCATTGCCCAATGATATCCATTGCTACATCTGTACAAAGACCTTCAAGTAGGGTGTGACAGTGCATGGGTGGAGTGTGCAATGTTGCTACATTATCACTAGGGGAGCAGGCTATGCAATTTCTTACCTCTCTTTCCACCAGTTCATCCGTCCCAGTAGACCAAAAGTCTAACCTCAACCTTTGCTTGGTTTTGTTAATCCCCAGATCGCCTTTGTGTGCTTCGTCAATCAGTTTTCGCCAGTAGATTTCAGGAGGTAGTAAATGTGTGCAAATGCTTCTGATAATTCTTCTCTCACCATCGAAAATATCCTCATCCGCTCTTCACGCAGAACCCCACTGAACAAGGATGCTGATTTCACCCAAGAAGGCAGATTTAAGGAAGATGAGCAGTCCTACTGGAGTGAGACCCTACTTCAGGTTCTTGGACACCAAGTTCTCCTCATTGTGTTGCGATCACAACAAGTTGACGTTGGTGTACCCCTCATGCTCACACCAGTTTGTTGCTGCTTGTAAGCGGCAGCAATCATGCTCACATAAGTTCATAGCTGCCTGTGTGGCTGATTCTCATGTTCCGAGTGCACCCCCAGCAAGCGAGGAATATTAACAGTGGTGAATTCTCTTGTTCAGCGGGCACCCCTTCACAATCACAACAGTTTGTTGCTGCATGTACGCAGCATCAAACATGTTCCCAAAAGTTCCTAGCTGCTTAAGTTCAGCAATATACCGGGAAGGGATTCCTCATGTACAGTGCACACCCACGTCAGGAAACTGTAGACCCCTTCATGCTGACGTCGGGAGCTTAGAATGGCATTAGACAGTTAACTCCCTTTCACAATGACACCACATCCCACTAGCGCACAGTTTTCTCCCAAGTTAATAACTCAAGTGATATACTGGGTCTCAGCAGAACGATTTTTGAGTCACCATAGCAACTGCCACCAGTAGCCATTTACTCACTGTTCAAGCTCACAGCCGGTGACAATACGCAAATGTAATCACTGCGTCCCACAGTCCATTTGACACAATGATCCTGGAATCAGTTGTGTGACCAGGGTACTTCACTGAATACCTTCAGTTCCTAAGAGTGGCCACACTGCAGTTTCCTGCTGCATCAAGGACATGTTGACGTTTAAAGGGATGTATCCCATCCTCATTGCCAGTGTCCAATGCAATATAGGAGAGTTACTCAATAAGCAGACCAGAGAGAGAAAAGAAGCATCAGGTTTATTTCGTACACCTCAGCCACAGCATACCAACAGCCAAATCTGGAGTGCACAAGCTCCTGACTCTACATTCTAGAACTTCGTGACTCCAAGTTTCTACTATTCTAGTCTATTCTACAATGTTCTGCTATTTTCTACAGTGCAGGCGACATGAGAACCACGTGAGGTTAATTCTGGTCCATCATTCTCCTGTTTCTTTGTCATGTCCCAGATAGTTATAGACTGCCACAGAAAAGCTCAAAATAAATTAAGACGATATATGCCTCTGGAGTGCTGTGTAGGAAGAAACGTACTAGTGCTAAAAACTTGGCCCAATTCGTAATTTTTCTAAGCATTCGTGAAATAGTTAGATTATAATCTTAACCAAGACATCTGTTTGTGGATGATATAGAAATGCTCTGTGGCAGCTGGTAATATTAGGAGTCAGGGGGCCTACAGGACACACATACAAACTCACATACACCCAGGCATTCACACACACATCCATTCACAACACTCCCTATCAAATATTCATACATACACACACGCACCAAACATTATATAAACAAAAATTCACACTTACCTGCAGCTCTGTCGTTGTGAAGGACTGGGCTATTCTAGGCCCAGCGGTGCCAGGGGACAACACCTGAAACCTTCGTGGGTTACCTGTTCCGGCGTACAAAACACAGAGACACGGGACACTTCCTGCGGCGTCAAAGATCAGCGTTTATTTACTGCAGGGATACAGAAATCGCAAGAAGTACACAACGTGTAGGTTCTGAGAGACTGCTTCAAATTGCACAAGTGGATCGCTCCTTTTATACTCATTTTCGACATTGCACAGCATGGCGAACAAAAGGTTACAACTCAGTTCCCACAGTAAACTTCAAAAGGGTCGCATTCATGTTTCAGAAGCCCGGAACATAATTACAGCAGCATTGCCAGTTCCCAACTGTAAAAGCACATTATCCCCACATTAAGCACATTCCATTCTGACTGTAAACGAATTTGGAGAAGGGACAGGAACAGATGCAAAGGAAAAACAAGGATGCACAACAGATTGAAATAGAGTGTAGAGAGCAATAACGGAAACTTGATTGCAGGATGAAAGGACTCGTGCCTAATGCATGCATGACTGAAACAATAGACTGGCACAGCAAGATGAGCCTCGAGCGGGGCCATCTGCCCTTGCCGTGTCATCCCCCTCATCATAAAGACACCTTCAAAAGAACACGTGTCCTCCACGAAAGCTTGGGAATCCCAGGGTCACGAAGCGGACAGTGTCCGTTCGCTGGCTACTTGAGGGCAAGAAACAAAATGGATGCCGTATCTAAGATGGAACCCAAAGGTTCAGATGGACATACCCAGGAATGAGACGAACCGTACATAGTAGCGTAGCGAAAACGCGTACACCCACTAAACTCGTCATTTGCGGTTCGTAGATACCAAACTCGTCCATATTCGAACACACCCAAAAAGTGCCATTACGATTCTCACGGAACCTCAGACGCTCCTTTTGCCCTCAGGTAGGCAAGCACTAGTCAGAATCGATTTCGATATTCATCAAATCGTTCAGTTGTTGCTGGAACATCATTCTATCCATCAATGTCTCCTTGGTAACAGATGGCCGTCTTATACACGTTGTAGCACAGAGGCCACATAAGGCAGGACCACACTGCACACAAAGACAACACGTGAACAGAAACGTTACAACAACCCCTACGATCATCAGAATCTTCCAACCCCAAGTTGATATCAGGCCCCAAAACCATCCGAGAAGTGTCCAACCACCTTCGTCCACGTGTATGGACTCGGAGATCTTATGTAACTTCGAGATGGCTTGGTAAACAGTTGGAGCGTTGTCAGGGATGAAAATGCAACAACTCGAATGGATCACTTTGCAAACACCACCTCTATCTGCAAGAACAACGTCTAGAACCAAACGGTTCTGCAACGTCATATGTCTATCCGCCTGAAGTTCTGCCGTTAAATTACCAAGAGCACTCGCAGTTATGTTAGCAGTCATCTCCACCACACGGGTCAATTGTCTCAGGTTCCTACTATTAACCATAGGTCCCCAAAACGGCAAGAAACCCTTAAAGAAGTCTCCTGCTTCTTGACCGGCAGTGTCCTCTTCACTAATAACGCCTCTCACAACTCTAGTCTTGTGATAGTCTGAGGCAACTGTAAAAGTTGGTGGCAAAAGATTCGCAATATAACAGGTACCCGAGAAGTCACGGGGCAACCATGTATATGCATGCTCATAACATACGAAATAGGTACCCTTGGCAGTCAAGAAAACAGGGGAAGAGAGCGTTGGTAAAACATACGTCTCAGTACAAGCACTCTTCCCAAGTTGTGCTCTCGGATTTCGACCAAGACCTTTCAAGCAGAAATTACCGAGGTGGGGTACGATCCATATTGGAGACGAGCTTTTAAGCTGTCTATCACCCACTAACATACTATACTCAGCCTCACTCAGATCTTTATAGGCTTGCACCTCTTCCTCTGAAATAAGCGATGCATCAAAAATATCTCTATCTAAATCAGCAATCGCTATCGCCAAAGGCTTGTGGTACGGACCAGGACCAAAGTTTGCAGAGCGTGGCTCTCGACTGGGGTAGGAATCTAGTGCACTACGGAACATAGTTTGGAATGCTCGAGCTGACCCTTGGGAGCTATAAGGAAGAACCAAATACGGAATACCCCTATCCATGGTATGTGGCATTAACCCACACACCCAACAGTTGGTAGTATTCATCACCAACTGATGCTGATGTAGGAGTTGAACGAAGGAATTATTCATGAATTCCGCACGTCTAACCTGTTCATGTTGGGGCAGAGAATGAAAGGAATGTGGAGAAACAGTAGTAACAGAACTTAGTTTAGGGGAAAAGGTAGGTGAAATGGAAGGCAATAACGACTGTATTCCAAAATACACTCCACCCACCAATAGCATAGATACAGTCAGAAACAGCAGGAATACCTGAAACAAAAAACATTTTGTTCGTATAATCTTATGCAATTTTGATTTTTGCGCCGACATCCTTTCTACTTCCAACAGCTTAGAGAATGCCATCCTCTAAAAACCGTCCGTGACGTCGTTGACGCACTTCGTTCTGAGTAGCGATTATCACTTCCCAGGAGTTCCCAGGAGTCGATAAAAAGTAACCGACCTAGTGTCGGGAACCTGCTAAACAGAAAGGAGTACCCGCACGGCCCTACGGTTAACCCGGATGATAGGTTTTCTCAAACAAACACTCAACTTAATAAAAATCTCTTAGCTGTAAAGAGCACACATAAAAAAAGGAACTCAAAAATCAGAAAGGGATGTAATTGTTCTTAATGTTCATGGCAACAGTAAAGGAAAATATAAGAAACAATTTTATTAGTCTTTGTCACGTGGGTGAAGAAAATATCGATTTCTTCCAGGTCGAGTCTGTTCTTCAAATAATTGTTCAGCTGGTGAAACAGTGTTCAGTCGATTAGGTACCAACTCAGACCTTGAGTTCTCCAAAACTGACAACTCGACAGATGTGTCTGGCTGCAATGAATTGTGTCCTACAGGTTGAGCATCACTAAACGGCACAAAGCATAGAGGGGTCTCGGTTTCCGTTGCCGCAATACCAGTTCTCATCCAACTGTCTGCTGGTAAAGGGATCGGAACCTTCTTGGTATGGGTGGCATGAACCCAGTTCTTTCTGCCTTCCAACCAAACTGCAGTCCTTGTAGCCAGCAGCACTTGAAAGGGACCCACAAATCTCAGCTCCAAATTACGTTTTCTGCCAAAATTGCGGGTAACAACCCAGTCACACGGTTGAAGCCGATGTCCAGGGCCCTCTGTCTGTGCCGGTAAAGCTTCAAAGACCTGTTGATGAATTAACCTCAGTTTAGCAGTCAGATCATGAAGATAATCAATTAGCAATGGATACTCAAGACTATCAAAGGCCTTAGGCCTCGGGACTCCCCAAATGTTCGCAGGGCGGCCGAACACAATCTCATATGGGCTAAGCCCTACTCGAGAGTGCACAGTCGCTCTGGTCGATAAGAGAGCCAGAGGCAAGGCATCAGGCCATGACAAACCAGTCTTAGCTTGTATCTTCGCAAGTTTCAGCTTCAGAGTACCATTGTTCCCTTCAACCAAACCCGCTGCCTGGGGATGATTGGCGCTATGGAATTTCTGTCGAATTCCAAGGCCCTTACACACACTCTGCATCACACTTCCCACAAACTCACTTCCGTTATCTGACCACACAATCCGTGGCATCCCATACCGAGGAAAGTATTCCTTCAGTAGGACTTTCGCTGTGGACAGGGCAGTATTATCCTTAAGAGGATAGGCCTCGATCCATCTTGAGAACTCACAAACCACAACTAAAACGTACTTCAGATTATTGCATCTCTCCATATGGATGAAGTCCAGTTGGATAACCTCAAAGGGACAGGCAGGAGGAGCAAAATGACCAGGTGGAGTAGGGGTGCCCTTGCCAGGATTATGCATCAAACACACCATACAACTCTTAACCACCCTCTCAGCACATTTAGCAATACCATCGTTCTTCCATACAGGGGACAATAACTTACATATACCTTTCGCGCTAATGTGTGACAAACCGTGAGCCATAGTCACAACAGCTAACACATATGCATCCGGTAACATCCACCTCTGACATTCCGACAAGTCAACCCAACATCCATGCGTGTCTAACTTCCCCGTACTTTCTTTCCACTTGATCTTTTCAGTTTCAGTGGCCTCATTCTGAATTGCTTTCACGCTCTCAACAGTGTCTTCACACATACCAGTCTCCGTCGGCCACCTTACTGAACTCGTAACATACATTCGGGTTGCAAGATTCTTAGCCGTTTCTTTAGCAATCTCATCCGCAAATGCATTACCGCGACCAACGTCATCCGTAACCTTTCGATGCGCACTACATTTAATGATCGCCACTTGTTTAGGCAATGTAAGTGCATCCAAAAGATCGTTCACGAGCTGTCCATGTTGGATCTTCGTACCATGCGATGTCATAAATCCTCTTTCTCTCCACAATCGACCAAAACTATGTGCAACGCCAAAAGCATACTGACTGTCGGTAAACACATTCACTCGCTTTCCCTTAGATAAAAAACACGCTCTTGTCAACACAATCAATTCTGCCGCTTGCGCTGAATTCTGACTCAATCTCGCAGTTTCCACAACCGTACTCGACGTCACTACAGCATACGCAGTCGTCACATCACCATTCGGCAACTTAAAACATGAACCATCAACATACAAAGTACCATCGGGGTCTATCAATGGAGTGTTTTTCAGGTCCACACGACCCTTCGTTTCTTCCTCAGTTCGTAAATAACAATCATGTGGTGGTACATCATCTGATTCCATATTAGTCGGCAACAATGTCGCCGGATTCAGCACATTACAACGCTTGATCTGTATATGACTTGCCAAAAGGGTCAACTCATACCCGGACAACCTTGCACTCGTCAGATGTTGAGTTTTTGTCCGATTCAGAAGAGTGTCAACTGCATGCGGAACCATCACTATGAGCATATTATCCATGACCAGACCTGCGGATTGTCGAATAGACACCGCAGCTGCCGCTGTCGCTCTCAAGCAACTTGGCAACGCTCTAGCTACCGGGTCTAAGGTCGTGGAAAAATATGCACACAGACGCTGCTTACCACCAAATTGTTGCGTCAAAACACTCAACGCACAACCTTCTCTCTCGTGAACGTATAGTGTAAACGGCTTACTGTAATCAGGAGTACCTAACACAGGAGCCGAACACAGCGCATCACGTAGTTCAGAAAAACTTTTCCGACATTCTTCCGTCCATGGCAAAGGAGTCGAAACATCCTTGCACGTGAGAGCTATCAATGGCTTCGCTAACTGTGAAAAGTTCGGAATCCACTGCCTGCAGTATGACGTGATACCTAGAAAGGCACGCACATCTCTCTGAGTTGTTGGCACAGTCATTCGAGCGATCGCTGCAATTCTTTCTGGGGTCAACCTTCTTCCCGCCTTTGACAATAAGTGACCTAGATAGGTTACTTCTTGACAACAATATTGTAGTTTAGAAGGAGACACTTTGTGATGTAAGTCACATAGATGCTGTAACAGTGATACTGTAGCAGTTCTACAAATCTGTTCAGTGTCAGCAGCTACCAACAGATCATCAACGTACTGAATCAAGGCCGCACCAGCCGGTAACACAAACGCATTAAGTTGACTCTTAAGAGCTTGGCTGTAGATCGATGGACTCTCACAGTAGCCCTGAGGTGCGCGTTTAAACCTGAAGCTGCGACCACCTAATGAGAAACCGAATAGATCTCTGCTTTCCTCAGCAATCGGAATGCTAAAGAAGGCATTCTTCAAATCAATTACCGAGAACCATGATGCAGAAGCTGGAATCAGAGTCAGCAAAGCTGTAATGTCAGGCACCACGGGGAACTGTGGAATGACAATCTTATTTACCTCTCTTAAATCAATAACAAAACGATACACAGGAGGCTTGGATGGATCAGTTCGTTTCAAAATAGGTAACACAGGACTATTACACACGTTACCCCGAGTTTCCTCAATGACATCTTTATCGATCAAATCGTAAATGATCGCTAATAGTGCTCGTTCTCCATCAAGAGAGATGCGATACTGGGGAATGCGTGGCAGTCACACGTTGGATTTCAATTGAACAACATAAGGTGGTATATCCAGCAGGCCCACATCATTGGGACCTGTTGCCCACAAAGACTTAGGAAGAGAACTCAATTCCGGTGGGAGCTTATCAGTCGACAAATACATAGGAGAGATCACTCTCTGACCCAAAGTAAGCTCCACTCCCGCGGGAGAACAGTACAAAGTCGCATATAACCGTTTCAACAAATCCAGGCCCAAAAGATTCTCACCACACCCAGTAGTCAGAATCAAAGGAGCCTCTAACTCACGAGACCCAATTGTAAGGGGCAAAGGGCTAGAAACTGGATTGCTAACGGGGGCGCCAGAGAATCCAACGGAAACGTTCGTTAAGCCAGACAAAGGCACGCCAGGGAGTTTCGAATGCATGATGGAACTTTTCGCTGCACCAGTGTCCAACAGAAAAGGCTCAACTACGCCCGATGTGGCAACTGCGACATAAGGCCCTCTCTGATCAACCGGAACTGATACTACTCCCTCTCTTTGTCTATGGCTGTCCTAGTAATTACCGTCAGCATCCACATCATGCTCGACATAATAGTCATCCACATGATACTGCGCAGATCTACCAGAAGAGGGATCGCGCCGATCAAAGCAATTTTGCGAGTCTGATGAAGTAGCAAAACGCTCAGTCTGATTCTGAGTAACACCACGACCTCTACCACGTGACGCTTGTTGAGGACCACTACGACCTCCTCGAGCCGAAACACCATTGTTTCGGTCACGCAAAACTGGACAATTAAACTTCAGATGGCCCTCACCCCTACAATATGCGCATTGATTATACCCTAACGTAGAGCGAGGTGTAGAGGAGTCAGTACGCAACTGCGATCTAGAAAACTGCGATTGTAATCGATTTGGCTGTTGCGAGTCAGTTTGATTCGAGCGCGGAGGATACGCTTGCTGCAATAAGACCTTAGTTTTAAGATCCTTCGTTTTCTTATCTGCGCGTTCGCTTTCTTCTTTCTCTCTATTTTTGTAGTACTGGGCCGTGGCCAATATCTGAGCAGTGGTAGAAACCGCCCACGAACTTTCAGAATTCTTCAATTTATTGCTTAGTTCAGGCAACAAATTCGATACAAATTTATCAACGAACAATCGCTGACCTCCCTCAGAGCTCATATCCTGACCACTATGATCAATAAATTCCTCCTCAAATCTCGTAAAGAAATCAGAGACACTCTCGCCCTTCTTTTGTTTGCCCGCAGACAATTTGTCCCAATTAACACGTATTGCTGGCATAAGTGTCTTCATGAGTGTAATTATCCTCTGGGGCAGATTCTCAATGATCTGTTCAGGTTTAGCCCCACCAACCTGCCGTCCGTCAGCCGCCGCAAGAGCAGCCCAATCACCGCCTAACTCAGCTGCGTGATTCTCTTGACGGATTTTCGCCCAAATCGGTTGAGGGACTACGTTACCAAACAACATGTCGATATCGGCAAGGTTCATAACAGTAGCATCCACTAATTGGGATAACTCCTTGTAATACCCTGCAGGATTTTTGCGGGGGTCAGGCAAAGTTTGCTTTACCTGCAAAACTTCCGATCGCTTCCATGGGAGGTGTATCCAAACTCTCTGAAAGTGTGGTGGAACAACAGGATTAGCAGCAGGATCACCTGGCATCCATACTGGGGGAACTTCCCGCATAGGATACTGACCAGGTTGAGCCATCCGCTCCTCAGTGTCGTCCTTAAACAATGCTCGAGGTTGTACCGTAGATCGAAAAGATAACAGATGCTCTAAAGCACGTCGGACATTACCACCCACAATCATACCAGTCGAAAACTGATTCTGAAGTTCAGTGATCTCGGGCGGTACATTGTCTACCTCCTCATTATCCCACTCTTCTCTCAAGGATTTACACATTTCCTCAAACACGAATCTTTGTGTGGGCTCATTGAACTGAGAAAACGTCTCAAAAACTATACGCGAAGTGTACTTCGCAGGATGCCTAATCCATTTACGCGCCATTTTCACTAACGACTCACGTTCCCTACCATCAGGAATTTGACTGCGCCTCTGAGAGACATCGGAAAGATCGGACCCGAGTATCGGCCCAAAAAGTGGAGAATAGAGATCAGCGACAGCATTAAATATACGACTACGAACGGAAGGGGAAGAAGAAGGAAGCACAGGAGCAACGACATTAGGAGTAAATGTAGAAGCAGTAGCGGTAGTCAGGATAACGGGAGTAGTAGCAAGATTGGGCTGATGAGATACTGGCAAAGGAGCAGTAGGAAAAAGAGCGGGTAAAGGAGGATGAACAATTTGTGGCACAAGGGGTTTCGGAAGAACAGGAGGAACAACAGGCTGACCAGCAGCCGCCAGAACAACGGGTTGAGGAACAGGAGGAATCACAGGACCCACAGTATCTGGTGCATAGGGAGGTGGTGATTTCAATAAATAAGACAATAATGAATCCTCTACCGCTTCTTCTCCCGTCTTATCAGAGCTAGACGGCAAAACCGGATAACATTTATCCACCGCCATATGATGCAGTCTAGCAGAAACTTCCTGCTCCTTCTCGTCTTTGTCTCGCTGATACTGTTCTGCATTTTGCATCACCGTAATAACACCTTCTCTCTTATTTTTCTTAATCTGTTTAATTTCTTTCTGCTTGGCTTCTTTACGCCATAACCGAAAGGAATCAAACATGGCCGGCCTAGCTTTCTTTTTAAACAATTTAGCTTCAAGATTATCTAATATTGCAGTTTCAAAACTACCATGTGATGGCCAACTAAGAACACCATCATTTTTAGTGTAACAAATCCAATATTCATTATATACGATAGGACCTACCCCGTGGCAACTATAGAGCTCATAAATTGGAGTACCAACTGGAGGTATCGGACATGAATCCTCCAATCGGGAATCCGTACTGCAACATTTAAAGAAACCAAACAAAGTACTACGGCCAGGCATCGTGCACACTAACCGAGTTTACAAACTTCAAGGGCTATCGAATTACGATGTCCTTGCAAAAATGCAAGACCCTCGGTTTTTGGCAATTGCAATCGTCAAATAAAACCCAACAACTAAGAACCAACAACTAAGAACCACAAATGCAATGGAACCATGCAAACAACCAAGTTTAACCAAGAACACTGGGAGCGACCCACAAATACTTAACTGAAAGAGCAATGGCGTCACCAGGAAGGCCCGTCTATCGTCTCGCCGTACAAAGGACTATGCCAGGCGCCAAAACAGGTCGACAGTCAGGGCATCAGTCCATCGCAGCCGTCAGGAGGCGGGAATCTTCGCGGGAAAAGTCTTCGGGCCACTTATTTCGACAACTGGATCGATGAAGCGGGGTGCACCGTCCCTCGGAGATTTCACACGAAGTTCCTCACGATCGTCGGGCTTTGGACCGGTACCGCTGATATCGCCCCACGTTGGGCGCCAACTGAAGGACTGGGCTATTCTAGGCCCAGCGGTGCCAGGGGACAACACCTGAAACCTTCGTGGGTTACCTGTTCCGGCGTACAAAACACAGAGACACGGGACACTTCCTGTGGCGTCAAAGATCAGCGTTTATTTACTGCAGGGATACAGAAATCGCAAGAAGTACACAACGTGTAGGTTCTGAGAGACTGCTTCAAATTGCACAAGTGGATCGCTCCTTTTATACACATTTTCGACATTGCACAGCATGGCGAACAAAAGGTTACAACTCAGTTCCCACAGTAAACTTCAAAAGGGTCGCATTCATGTTTCAGAAGCCCGGAACATAATTACAGCAGCATTGCCGGTTCCCAACTGTAAAAGCACATTATCCCCACATTAAGCACATTCCATTCTGACTGTAAACGAATTAGGAGAAGGGACAGGAACAGATGCAAAGGAAAAACAAGGATGCACAACAGATTGAAATAGAGTGTAGAGAGCAATAACGGAAACTTGATTGCAGGATGAAAGGACTCGTGCCTAATGCATGCATGACTGAAACAATAGACTGGCACGGCAAGATGAGCCTTGAGCGGGGCCATCTGCCCTTGCCGTGTCATCCCCCTTATCATAAAGACACCTTCAAAAGAACATGTGTCCTCCACGAAAGCTTGGGAATCCCAGGGTCACGAAGCGGACAGTGTCCGTTCGCTGGCTACTTGAGGGCAAGAAACAAAATGGATGCCGTATCTAAGATGGAACCCAAAGGTTCAGATGGACATACCCAGGAATGAGACGAACCGTACATAGTAGCGTAGCGAAAACGCGTACACCCGCTAAACTCGTCATTTGCGGTTCATAGATACCAAACTCGTCCATATTCGAACACACCCAAAAAGTGCCATTACGATTCTCACGGAACCTCAGATGACTGTCCCAGAAGGGTTTGGACTGCTTCCTTCTCTCAATGGCAGCAGTCCCTACTCATTACAGAGTGGGATAGGTCAATGAGAGTTGCTGATCCCACTCCACTCTGTAACGAGATGTCACTGATTGACACTCGGCCCTGTGTGCTTCAGGGCTCATATTTGAAGCACCCAGGTCCAAGGCAATCCGTGACACTCCCCCTCATCATGAGAAGGAGAGCCTTGAGGACCTTTGCTGAGCTGAGGAGGTCACGCCCACAGATGCTTTGACATCATCAGTACAGCAAAGTTTAGCTTAGGCAGCCAGGAGCCTGTGTATTTAGCATATGTCTCGCTCCTGGCTGCCTGACCTGAAAATAAAGAGTTTCTTTCAGGCTAACATTTGTTCAGCCTGACAGATACCCTTCTGGGTGGGCATAAGGCGAGGGGGTGTAGTGGCACAGCCCATATTGACGGGCAGCAGCTCCAAATGTTTAAATGTGCTTAGGATGAAAAATTGGTGTTGTGATCAGTTATAATTTCAGAAGGGTCCACACGAGCAAAGAAAGTGACCGGACGATCACATATATGAGCAGCTGTAGCACCTTGTACAAGTGACGATTCAGGATATCAAATAACATGGTCCACGATTACCACAAGGCATCAATGTCTCACCTTGACGGTTTATTGGAACACATCTGTATCATCTGGAATTTTTCTTTATAATTTGTATGCTGCACTTTGCATCCCAAGGCAATGTTGCACTAGAAAAATATTTACGTAAATACAAATAAAAAATAAATCAAAACTGCACAGATTTTCACAATTGGTGTTATGTGTGAATAGTCTAATAAATGGGAACTTGTTTCATAAAAGTCGAGATGTACAGGTTGATAGCAGAAAGAGACCCTTCCCCTTGTAGTTTGCAATAAATGTAGTCAATCAGTTAGGCTCAGAGGTTTTGTGAGCTTCAAAGTTGTTGCAAATCCAATCAGAGACTTATTTCTAAATTTTAGAGACACTTTAATTCTGTAACTCAGGTCAATGTGACAATAAATATAATTTTACCACAGTAAAAAAACATTAATTGGTGAAACTAATAGGACTGGCTTCAAATGCATTAGCATATTAAAGCCAGACCTATTGGACTTTCCAATTCATACTCCTGTCACTTCACTCACCCCGAGAGATATTGAAGAATAAATTACTTTGGGGGAGGATGTTGGGAGGATGTTAGACAAGGATTATGAAGGCTAGCCAGCAAAGGAAAATCTAAGTTAAAGAACAATGCTTGAATGCAAAAGCCAAGCACTGACAGTCCCAATGGATTACCTAGTAGATTGACAGCATGTGCAATGTGAAAACGCCAGGTAATTTTGAGTTTAAAATAGGTGTCCCCATTGAAAAGAAATGGAATCAATCAACTTTAGGAACAAATGCTGCATAATCAACAGATCTTGACTGATTTGGAAGCATGTGCATACTATCTGGAGCATGACTTGGCACACCAAATGCACAGCAGAAATTCACCTAAACAAACAACAGACATAATCCCCTTCAGGGTGAACCACAAAATTCACTAAATTAACCTGTGCTTAACCCTTAGATTGGCACAAAAGCTGTCAGGCTTAACTTAAATGTGATGTATAAAGCATTTATGCAGCCAATAAACATTAATAAAACACAACACAAGAAAAGTCCCACACCTGCTTAGACAGATAGATTACATGTTGATGAATTATTTGACACCCAAATGACAAAAACCCAATCAGTAGAACCGGAGTTATGAATTCTTAAAGTTTTTAGTAAAACCTAGCAGCTAAAAAATCAAAGCACCAACCACAGACAAATACTAGCAAAAGACTAGGTCAAAGTAAAAAAAATATATCCGAGTGCAACAGGGCAGGGGTCAGATACAAAAAGGGTGTAGGGCCTAGTTGGTGCTTACCTTTAGACTTAGAAGAATTACGGGAGAAAAAGTTCTGAGAAGCTAAAGTTCAGCAGGGTAAGGATGCAGGCAGTGTCCAAGGGGGAAATCGTCGTTGGGGAGCCGCTGGGCAGTCACTGTGATGATTTCTACATGCAGACTTAGTTACTTTTTTGGAACTCAAAAATCTCCAGCAGGACAAGTCTATAGCCAAAGGGAGTTTGATGAAGCCAGATACCCCTTTGGTGACGACTCCCTAAGCACGATTTTCTACTGTGGAGAAGAATGTAGCAGGAGCAGCTGCAATGTGAGGCCGACTAGCGAGGAAAGTTCAATGGATAGACGAGCTGGTTGGTCACGATATTCTCTCAGTTCTCCGAACAGTTTCTTTAAAAATAAATCTAAGTTCCAAGTTTTGGATGTTGATATAAGAGAGCCTTTAACATCACAATCAAGGGTCCAGGACTGGAGGGGTACTACTTGGGGGTTCAGGACTCCCTCAGGCTGGGTCCAGGTGTGGTTTCAAGATGGTGAGAGCCTGTTATGGCTCAGTGGCTCTGAACAGGAGGCCAGCAAACTAGCCCTTGGATTCACTCTGGTTGTTCTGGGTTCAGATGAAGAAACAGGGCTCAAGCAGCAGGCAGGCCTCTGAGGGTTCAGGGCAGACTCCAGACAGTCGAGATGTCCTTCCAGGTACAGCAGCAGTCTTGTGGAGTACACAGCAGACCACAGCACCAAGCAGCCCGCTGAGAGTCCTTCCACAGGTCCAGAAAGTGAACTAAGGAGTGGGTCTAACAGCTCTAATGTTATTCCTGGTGCCTACTTTGAAGTAGGAGTAGTTTCTAGAGGTTTCTCTTTGAAGTGCTTGGAATAACCTGGCTCCCTTACCCTGGCTCCAGGCTAACTGCAAGGATGATGCAAAGGTGACAACCCCTTTGTGTGATTCAGTTGCAAGTTGGGCTGTTCCCAGCTCATCTCAGCATCCTGCCAGCTGATGGCACAATCAGGCACACCTAATCCCTCTATTGTGTGACTATCACAGAAGAATTGACAAAGTCTAACTGACAACTAGTCCCAGTCACGGGACCTGGACAGGTTGCAGGCACCAAATGGCAAAGGGCAGGAAAATGCCAACCTTCTAAAGGTGGCATTTTCAAAATTGTAATTTAAAATCCAACTTTACCATTGAAGAGGATTTTTAATTACAATTTCCTAGTCACCAAATATAAAATGCTTATCTATTAACAATCAAAAGTTACTACTTATTAAATGTAATTAGGTAACCCAATGTTATCCTATGGGACACATAGGCCTCACAGTAGTGAAAAATGAAGATAGATGTCTTTCACTACAAGAACATGTAAAACTTAAAAGTACATGTTCAACAATGTACCCTGCCCCACGGGCTAACTAGGGCCTACGGTAGGGGTGACTCATATGCAATAAAAAGGTAGTTTAATGCTTGCCAAAAGGGTTATATTTTCAGGTTGATTTGGCAATTTAAAACTGCATTCAGGCTGCAATGGCAGACTTGGGATGTGTTTTAAGGGGGTACTCAAGTGGGTGGCAAAGTATATGCTGCAGGCCCACTATTAGCATTTAATTTACAGGCCCTGGGTATATTGTATACCACTCTACAAGAAACGTATAAGTAAATTACATGTGCCAATTAGGTGTAAGCCAATTGTACCATGGTTAGTTATTTGAGAACTGTCAGACCTGGTGTCCTTATTGTGGTTTCCCCTGCCTTTTTGCCTCTACCGCCTGTATTTTTGACTGTGTGCTGGACTTTGTTTTTGCTGGATTAGGTACTCAGGGCACTTTACCACTGCTGATCAGTGCTAAAGTGCAAGTGCTCCGTGTGTAAATTGTAATTCTGATTGCTATCCATGATTGGCATATTTCATTTACTGGTAAGTCCTTAGTAAAGTGCACTAGGTGTGCCCATGGCCTGTATATCAAATGCTACTAATGGACCTGCAGCACTGGTTGTGCCACCCACATGAGCAGCACTGTAAACATGCCTCAGGCCTGCCATTGGAGTGTCTGTGAGTGCAGTTTTAAACTTCCATGTCAGCCTGGCAAGTGCAACAACTTGCCCGGGCCCTAGCCTTCCATTTTACTACATGTAGGGCACCCCTCAGGTAGGACAAACACGTCTCAGGTCTGTCATCGCAGCCTGAATGCAGTCTGACACAGCAAATTCGACTTGGCAATATAGCCCCCTTGCCAAGCGTTAAACTCCCTTTTTATGGCATATATGTCATCCCGACTGTAGGCCCTAGGTACCCCATGGGCAGGGTGCATTGTATGTAAAAGGTAGAACATGTGCTGGTGTGTTTTACATGTCCTGATAATGAAATACTGCCACTTTCATTTATCACAATTATAAGGACTAGCTCTCCCATAGTCTATTAATGGAGCTGCCTTGCATCATTTTATGAGTGTAACTTTCAATGGGGAACAGCTAGAGATTTGGAGTTTGGGTTCTCTGAGCTCTAAATTTACAAGCACATCTTTTAGTAAAGGCGGTTTTTGAATTGTGTGTTTGAAAATGCCTTATTTAGAAGTGGGCATTTTCTTGGTTCACCATCCTGTGCCTCCGCCAGCCAATGGAATCAATGAGTGGTTAAGATTTTTAGGGGCCTGTTTGTGCATTCATTCTAGACAGTCACACAACGGGATTTGAGGTGTGGCTTGCATATGCTGATGGCCCATCACCAGACCGATGGGCTTTCCATGCCTAGAGTGGTGGAAGGAGCTGTCACCTGCACCTGAATAGGGCTTTGCCTCCCCTCCCACAATTCTGTCTCCATCCCCCTGGAGTGTGTCTGGAGACAAGACCAGGAAAGACAGGAACATGTAAAATACAAAGACTTCAAAGGCCAAAAGGGGTATTGGACCTAAAACCACAGACTTTTAGAGCACTTATCGATCAAGAGGATCCTCTGCCAAGGAGCAGAGCTGAAGAGCTAAGAGGAGGAGTATTGCCACTATACTATGTGTTGCTTTGTTGGCTTGGCCTACAGTTGCTGCTTCTGCTTTGGGGAGGAAATGGACTGAACTTTGGTTTGTATCCTGCTTGTAAAGTTTCTCCAAGGGGTTGTGTGTGCTTGTTTAATTTTAAGAAGTCTCAGGGCCATCAAAGACTTTAACTGCAGCATCCCTGGACTCCACTGCTGGGAGTTCTGAACTGTCTTGTGGTGCCAATTTCAGTTCTGGGCCCATGGATGTTGTTCTGCTGCTTGAAACCATTAAAATCGATGCATCGTCCTTCCAGCGCCTGTTTTTCCAATGCAGCACCGTGGTGTGGAAGACATTTCCAGGCACTGCCACAAGCGGCTGAAGAAATTAATGCAGCGCCTATCAGTGGCTGAAGAAATCACTGCAGCCTGAGTTCAGAGCACTGTCTCTTTGAAGACAGAGACCCACGCACTGACTCCGACACAGGCCCTGCTCTGTGGCTGTAAGAATTGACACATTGTGAAACAGTGGCTGCGGAAACCAACACAGCACGTGCTTGCCACCGCCGCATTGATCTCCAGAACATCCAGTTTTCTACTCATCTCACCTGTGTGGCAGTTTTTTGCGAAGCATCACCCTCAGACAAGAACCGTCTTGGATTTCAATGCTCACTTCCCCCTGCAGTCCAGATTTGACGCAACATTTATCCTGTGTGCAGCAGAACTAACTCATTACATCCCCACAGACTCAGGAACAACACATTGCTGTGTTTTTCAATGCTTCCTTCCTCTGAGGTTGTTTTGTCTTGTGAATTTTGACACATAAGATGGTACTTTCTGTAAAATCACTGCATCCATAGTTTTCTATGGACAGAATTGCTAAAACATTTTGAAGATCCAAGTTGAAGTGGTGGAACAGCTTGTTGTATGCTGGAACCTGTCTGCACAGCTATCTCCACTGAACACAACACATAGCTCACAGGGGGGAATTGGTGCTGGAAACAGTTAAGATGGTTATTCACATCCGTAGTTAGAGTGGAGTCTCACAAAGAGCCACATTAAGTTACCTGACTGGCAGCATCAGTTTGTTCACAAGGAGTTCTCTTGACTATGTACATATAGGGTGGCAAAGTGATATGCTCATCAGGTGGTTGTGGTTAACCAAGTTTCAAAGCTGATGAAAATCACAGAGCATGAACAGCATTGAGAGACTACCAAAAATGAAACAGGTCAGCTGCTGAAGCCAAATAGATTCTGGGAGAAATCCCCTCATTCATGAGTGCTGCTGCATCAGAAGGATAAAGTGATGCCATAATAAGGTTGATGGGGTAACTATCTCAGATGATGGGATTTTTCCTCACAATCCAATAAGGTTCAATGGCTGGGCAGCGTCAATGATGTGTGCCCTAGTTCGTGCACAATTTCTTCCAAAGGCTGAAATGGCCTAGTTTGCCTTTGAAGCTCTCTCCTTTCTGATGCGGATGTATACACAAAGAAGTAAAAAACCATCATTCATAACACCTGGCACCGACATCACTGAATGACTGCCTTGGAATTGATCTAAAATGTGACTGACACCTGGAATTAACCAGCAGTAGAATGACCCTTAAAATCATTCAAGTTGTTCTATCCTGTGGACCGATGAAAAATGTGAATGTCACTCAAAGAAAGCAATGGCTGGATAAGGATGACCCAAAGTCCTTTTCTGTGCATTGTTATTTTGTTTTTATGTATTGCAAAAGTTCAAAGCAGACAGCTAAAGCTGTCTTTACACAAGATCTAAACAAGTAACGGCAAAAAGCCAACGGCTTGCCTTAGTTGAGTTATTGGCTTTGTTAATGTGTTTTGTCTTATATCACACCTATTCCAAAATGGCTACAAATGCACATGCATGAGTAGTAACAGGTGAGTTGGCAGGATCTAGGACGCAGTTTTCAATTTTTATTTAATCTTTTTAATATTGTGTATGGTCATGTTAGAACAGTAAACAGAAAATGTTTTTAAAAAAAGAAAAAGAAGTAAGTATAAAGTGTGAGAAAGGACGCGAGTAGCCTGTAAGCACACTTAGGAGATGAAGGGCACTATTGTGCAGTTATGTGTAAGTCAGAGTTTCCATAGGAAGAGCATTTTTGTTTTGCTAATAACTTTGGCAGAATATGACAAATCTTCACTAAACTTTAAAAAACAAATGATCAACCACCTTAGGGGCATATTATCAAGGTCCGGCGTTATAATTATCACCGCTTTATCGGCAGAAAACTGCCGATAATATGACCCAGAGTTCCTTCCTGGAAGGTTTCATGGTTATCAGTTAAGTGCTCAGAAAAAGGGGAATTCCAAAACGTTTTTTCCCCATGCAATTTGCAGAGAAAAAATGAAACAACAACACAGAGAAAACAGCAGAACAGATTCACACCAGCTTTAGCAGAAAGCTCAACAGCGAAACTGTCTAGTGGGAGGTGTCTGTGTGATAAGCTGGCTGCAAACTGACAAAAAATGTTGCAGCTGCCATTACAGACCATGGGGTCAAATTAAAAACAAATATTGGGGGAGCGCCGTGATCGTGCGAGGAATGTGTTTTGGGGGTTTGTGGGTGGTTGCCCGATTGCACCCCAAATGGGGGTTGGCTGCAAATGTTTTGTAATCTGTACGTTAAAAAAACATAAAAATTCACTGACAAAAGCAAAGGTCGAATTTCAGTTATACGTAGGTCTTCTAATAATGAAATGTCTAGATTTTTTTTTAAACCAAGTTATATTGCAACTATACTGTATAATATGCACTGCTATGATACACTCGTGTTGACTGCAAAATTATTACTGTTGACCTCAAAAATCTATGGTGGTGCAAGTTATTCTAATGTTAATCGCGTACAACCGGTGAGTTTCAGTTTTTTTTTTGTTTTAAAATGGCAAGTTTTGTACTACTGAAAGAGCTGCGCATAACTCAAATTTAGCATTTTTTTCATCAAAGATAGATAGATAGATAGATAGATAGATAGATAGATAGATAGATAGATAGATAGATAGATAGATAGATAGATAGATAGATAGATAGATAGATAGATAGATAGATAGATATGCTCTGGGCAGTTTATGTTATTTCTTGGAAACAATAGGTCAACCTACAAACAGCTGAAGCTTAGTGTAGTTGAGACCTCGAAAGGGGCAGGAGGTTTCTGTTGCTACAGACACACATGTATCCATGTTACAGAACATCAATGACACTCAAAGTATGATGTCTGCTTTACATAACTCTTTTTACTGGAACTGGAATTCTTGTGATAGTGCCCAGAAGCCACCGAACTAGGATTGTCTCTTTGTGTTAAATCCGTTCTCTGTCCTGTAAACATAAACAAAATTGAACTCGTACTACCATTAAAATTTTAGGCCTATTTGTGAACAAACCAGGGCGCCATGTTTACCGGAGCACTATCACTGCAACGGCAGGAAAACACATACATCCTTTAGAAAAAAGTACTGGGTTTCAAATTGATCAAAGGATGGCTTAAATCCTAGTAGGGTTTGTTACATGAGCTCTGTGACTCAGAGCAACCTTTGGCATGTGAAGGATTGAAGTTAATTAAATAGTTATGGGCCATCTCACCAGTCATCCAATCCGGGCACTGAAGCCCTGGCTTATTTATGTTTTGCAACTGAAAGAATGATCTCCTGACAGCTGATAAGCAATGCCAACTGTCTGTATTGATTTGATTAGAGAGTGTAGCAGTTACATTTCAATTACCCTGCTTCCTGGAGCTTCCTCTTCAGCAGAACTGCAGCTATTTGATCCCCTTGACAATGATTGTAGGTTTAGAGCAATTAGGAGGATGTCCCTGCAGGGGTATTTGCTTCAGCGTACAGGTTAGAATGGTTACGCATTGAAAAGAAGTTACTATGCACCGAAGACAGAATCTGCCTTGCAGAAGCCGTGCATTCATCTTGTTTAATTTGCTATCATGCATGAGCTCCAATTTAAACTCACTGTTCCCATTTTTGGATGTTGCCAGTTGAAAAGCCATGGGAAGTTTCGCATTACATTCTATACAAAGCCCAGCACAGTGTGATAAGAAAGATTTTCCATTAATTCTATTTATGGATAAAGGGTCTGAATTAGCATGACTCCACCTGCCAGGGTGGCGGAGGACATTACCTCTGCTATCCTCATGGACTACAGTCAGTGATATTTAGAGATTGCTGCTGGCCCAGGGGTCATCGGTGTACTGTGAAAGGAACCGCTTCTCTGGCAATTGCTTTCAACGTCAAAAAACGTGTGAGGGATTATTTGTTTTTCTGAAGCAAATTCCCAAAGTCGGATTTTGTTACAGGAAAACAAAACACTAATGATACACACACCTTATGATTATTCGGCCAGGAAGTAGGGGTCATTATTGGGGTTTTTTTTTGCCCCTCTCCACCAGGTGTTTCTGTAGAGTGACAGACAGAAAAAAGGCATTACGGTGTCCACCCTAAAATGGGTGGGCAGGGTAATGTATTTCCTCCCACAGCTCCTGCTGAGTTTGAGGTATTTTTCTGCCTGCGAGGCTGACAGGTTCTCTGTCCATGGAAAATTTAAGGTCGTGCCATATCTAAATGAGGTGGGCTAACTGTGGTTTTCGCACACACTGTCTTCTTGGCCTATGGACATTACAGTGTTTTATATAAGCACCAGATTACATTAAACTTTTTTAGGCGGTGGGGGCACAGGGAGATTAAGTGATTTGTTCAGAATGACAGGATGTTGAGCCGCAGCCGGGATTCAAAACCAGTTCCCCAGTTCAAAGGTCAACCACATCTCCTCCCCCTTTCTGACCAAAATTGGTTCTTTCGAAAGAGGTTTTTGGGTGGGCTCTGTTTTATTGAACTACTGTCAATAAAATGTATATGCTTGGTGGTGATTAATAAGGATGGATTTGGCACAAAGTGATCCCCTTCACATACCCCAGCCAATGGCCTCCACATATTCCTGGTTTATCCTGCAACATTACAATATAATTTTGCCTTCAATCTGCCCCCTGTATAAAAAGTTTGATGTTAAGTCAATTGACAATATATTATATAAATACGATGGTGATGTGAATTTAAAGTCTTCAAAACAATCCTGTTGAATCATACAAGAGCATGCTCCGCTGTATATCAGCCATTATCATAGGTGAAAAAGCAGACCATCTTGCATTAGCTCAATAGGTCCCTGCACAGCTGCATTGCTCCTGTGCTGGTAGGCACACCAAGGCCTTGAGTTCTGGTGGTGCTGTCCAGTGGCTCAAATTAGGCTCATTCTGCCAAGTACAGTCTCAGTATGTTCTGCTGCACTTCTTAGGAGCAGAAATGCCACCGACAAGCACTTCGAATTTTCCAATTGCGGTTGGTGACAGATGTTACTGGGTGTGCTTTGCAATTGTAGCTGCTGGGGATTTTAGCAACTCTTTGTCATCCCTCTGGTGTCTTGCTGGGTCTGCATGGTAATAAAGGTGCATAAGCATCATCTGTGGTAGTTAATGACCATGTGTTAAACCCACTGCGTTTACATGTATCCTTCCCTGCTGCATTGCCCACTGGCGTGCTCCTCATGTCATGGGCATTACGATTGTTTTGCATATGATGTGGAGTACTTTTAAACACATACCTCCATATAACTTGATGTCATTCAACCACAGACGGCACATAGATAGTGAACTATCTGATTTGAAACTTAAAAGCATGTAGACATAATATGTGTTTCGACTCAAGCTGTGGTCCCCAGTTTATTGCTTGTCTGTGAGCATATAAACCTACCTCTATTAGTGTTTCAGCATGTGGTAGCAATATGAATACTTAGGTACACAGACTCCACAGACATGGTAATGTTTTAAACATATATTTGCTAACAGTCCTGTGACTCAGTCAAGATACTTAAATTGTGTTTTTTCTTACTCCAAATCCCCTACACTGCAGTACCATAACTAATGTATGTCCCCTTGTTTTTTTCGCTCTGATCTTCTGTGTGTTACAAGCAGAGGGGCTGATTAGACTTTCTTGGCGTTGGTTATCTATTGCAATGGTGAAGGAGTACTCTCTCTGCAAACTGAGGGTTGGCCTACCTGATTTACATGGGGGCAGACCTTAAGTATGTCAGAAGTGGCACCTACTCAGCTCCACCTCTGACATACTCCTTCGTAGAGCCCCACTGAGTAAGCTGTCAGACGTTTGTCCATTCAATTGCCCTCCCAATTTAGAGTGGGCATTCAAATGGTCAGTTTTAACTATCCCTTACTGCCATAAAAAACCTGGTGGTGAGGGACAGTAAAATAATTTAAATGACCCCCCGCCCACAACATGAGAGAAAACTCCCATGGTGTGGATGGCATTAGTATTTTTTTCCTCAAAAACAAAATCCCACTTTAGTCATCTTGTTTTTGAAGAAACAAAAACAACTTTAAAGTTTGATGGGTGCCTTCATAACAGCGTTTCCTGCCAGTGACTAAAGATGTTTGCTGGGCCAGAGGATATCTCCAAATTTAGAGTACAGTGTTATATATTTAGTTGCTTTAAGATGTAATGTATTGTAACGTAAGATTATTGTCTACATGCTTTAGTCCTAATAATGACAATGTTGTACAATTGCATTTCATTAGGTTTAGTGTTCTTTTAAGAGCATGGAGTGTTCCTCTGCGATTCTCTATTCAGTAACTCTTGACTCTTGGTCAGTTATTGGAAGATGTTGCTTTACACAGTACTGTTGTACTGTGCTGCCAAATAAACCATCGTTTATTATACTGCATCTTTATTACAATGGCGACGAGCTGTGGAGGAATACCAGCTACTACATCTTCAGCAGCACAGGAGCGGTTCTACCTCCATTGAACCCAAGTTAAGATTTATGCTATTTTCTTTGTTTGTGACACTGCTGCATGGATCACTCTGCATGAATCTTGCCCGTTCTTTTTGGGCGATTCTCCGACTCTCTATGTGAATGTACCGGATTATTCTACATTTTCAATTGTTTTGACTGTGTGTCCAATGCAAGGAAGTTGTTACACGCTGCAGCCACCAGCCGACGGCAGCCTGTTCATCCGATGTGAGGAAGCTGTCACGTGCTGCAACCATGAACCGATGCACAGCTCCTTCGCCATGGCATCGTTTCCCTGTAACTCTCCATCGTAACGCTGTCACACTCCTGCTTACCATGCCCTGATGCACTGCTCCTTAGTGACATCATTCTCTTGGCTTCGAATCTCTATAGCAATGTTTTGTTGCTTGTCTCTTTCTTGAACTTTGTTTCCAGGGTAAGATACTGTGTTCTCCTTGCCTTTGTGTGACGTTATATGCATGTCTCCATTGTGTACTTTCCTTCTTCTTATAGAAGAAATTTCGATAAGTTCATCTGGTTAAAGGTATTTGACCAATGAAAGTTTAAAGGCTTATTCTTTATCTTTTTGGGAAAGCTAATATTGGGTTTGTGCCAAATACTGCTCAGCACGTGCATCCACAAATATGTCTTCTAATATGTGATTTTGGGCATTGTTTCCTAAAAATTGTAGTCTTCTATACTCTCCATTCCAATTTTGCTGGATTTATTCATAACACTGGAGCATTCTTCTATATTGTTCGCAATAGTGCTGTTTCAGTTCAGTTTAGTTACAATATGAGGCACTTCAAGGTAACTTCAATTTGATCCTCCAGCCAAATTTCTGCAGAATAAAGGAGAACCTTCAATCCCTTGGACCAGGTAAAAAGAGGAGTTTATAATGTATCTTAAGGCTATTGGTGGGGAAAGAATGGTATCCGAAAGAAAAAATATATATTATTGCATTTTTTAGGTATGATGGGACAGGTGGCTTTTAGAACCATACCACCTATGGAGGGACAAGGTCACAGGAATGTAAATGAGGATGCCATCTTGAGAATTGAGGCTTTAAGCCCAAGAACAGTGTTGCGCTCAACTGACATAAGTTCTACACCCACGCACAAGAAAATGAAACATTTGTTGAGTTCCTCACAGGATTGCGCTCGCTTCCAACTAACTGTAATTTTGGATCTATTACTGATGGGATGATCAGGAACCAAATTATCGTCCATGTTAAAAGCAAAAATGTTCAAGAACAGTTGAGGGTTCCAAATTTACAGATGGTTATTACTACTGCTAGAGCTCTAAAACAGTCGGAAAGATGGATGATATCACTGAGCAAGGATAGCAAGAATGGAGATGATGTGTGTGGTGTGGGTTTGAGTGGCACAAGGCGAGGTAGTCAGCCTTCTGATAGTTTGCGTGGAGCGATTCACCCCATGAATGCAAGCAGTTTCCGTGGTGGTAACCAGATACTCAGAAGAGTGGATAAGAATTGCCACTGTTTTAGGTGTGGAAGCACCAACCACATTGCCTTGTCACGACAGTGTCCTGCATTAGGCAGAGAATGCAGCAAGTGTGAGCATGTACGACATTTTGCAAGAGTATGCAGTGATTTTAAAAAAAGTGGTGCTACATGTACTAAAGGGAACGTTTTGTGTGTAAGTGATGAGTGGGACCAAAATGGAGATGGCAAAGGTAATAATGGTATAGTTCTGTCCATTACTAGAGGTAGGGATGGTTCAAAGATGGATGGAAGTGAGATACACGGAGCTAGGAGACAACACAACTGTTGTGTTCACATGTTAGGGGTATATCTTGAATTGATGGCTGATTCAAGTTCACCATGGCCAATTATTACTAAAGAGTAATATGTGCAGCGATTTGGTCGGAGGATGTGCTTGGATACCGGCAAGGAGTCTGATATAATTGCTGAGAGTTTTTATGGTTCCAGGATCGTTATTGTAGGGGCTCAGGAAGTGAATATTGAGTTCAAAGGGAGAATGGCACAAATTAAATTGTATGTGGCTATCAAGGGTGTGAATGTGTTGGTGTGGAAAGACCAAGGGAAATTGGCAGTATCCTTAACCCGAGGTGTAAGGATCCTGTGCTGTTACTGTCCAATGGAGAAAAAGAAGGAGTAATTCAGCTGTTCCCCAAGGTTTTTTGATAGAAGACTGGGAAAGTTAATAGGGTTCAGTAATTGTATTAAAGCAAAAGCTAATGTTGTTCCAGTAAAACAGAAACTTAGAAGTGTACCAGTAAATGTCAGACAGGAACTAAAAGGAGTGTTGGAAGAGTTGGTCAACGAAGGGATAATTGAAGAGGTGGAATCCTCTGAGAGGGTATCCTACAGTGTTTTGGGTCACAAACGAGACAAGAGCCTCTGATTTGTGTGTGGACTTGAGGGCCCTTAGTACTAAATTTAGTGGTGGATTTTCACCTCCTGCCAAATATAAATGGTGTGTTGAGGAGCCAACGTTTTTTCCACTTTGGATCTTCGTTCGGCATACCGTCAAATTGAACTCACCGAGGAATCCAAGCATTCACCACATTTCTTACACCCCAAGGTTTATTTCAGTTTAAAAGGATACCATTTGGACTTGCCTCTGCGGCTTCTGTATTCCAGAGAGCAATGTTCCACGTTTTTAAAGCTCTAGACAAATATGTGAAGTGCTTCCAGAATGACACCCTGATATTTTAACACTGATGGAAGAGAAATGTTAATTTTTCCATCAATCGGTTGTGTAATTAGGACACAATTCGTTGTGAAATGGGTTGGTTCCAAAAATATCATTGGTGGATGGGACTTGAAATGCTCCTGCTCCTGATAACAAGGAACAACTGTAATCTTTTGCAGGACAGTGCAAATATTACAGCAAGTTCATACAGGCTTTTGTAACTAAAATGGAGCCTCTCAGGGAACTTTACAAGGAGCAAAGCAGAATTTATGTGTATGGAAAAAAGGCGGGTTATTTTCCAGTAGATCATAAAGCAAATTGCCAATGCACCTACATTGAGACCTTTTTGTATAAATTTGATGTGCACTATTACTGTTGATTAAAGTTTGTATGGTATTGCAGGGGTTTGGGACAATAGAGTGGTAAAGATGAGTAGGGTGCAGCATTTGCGTCTATGACACTTAGTGAGACAGAAAGAAGGTATGGGGTAATTGAGAAGAAGCACGGATTGCCAGACTTGCCGCTACATTACCGGAATATAACTTTAGAATAGGATATGTTCCGGGCAAATGTAACGTTATGGCCGATTGCTTTTCCAGGTTGCTATGTCATGATGAAGGTGATGTAGAACGTGATGACGGTGGAAATGGTTGCAAGTGTTAAGGATTTGGTGGGTGTGGAATTTGCTGGTTTCTAAGAGGAGGCGTGGTATAACACAGATGGAGGAAGATGAAGTTTTGCAAATAATTAAGAAGAATGTTGTGGAAGGATAGCCTAAAAATGTTACCACTCAAGCACAACCGAAGAACTGGGTATGCATACTATTCAAAGAAGGGAAGTGTGTCCCTCCAGCTGGAAGGCAATTGATACATAAGCAACATGTAAAGATGACGCCTGCGATAGCTACTAGGAAAAGTAGTATCTTCCAACCCCATGATGTCAGCATACCCCAGAACCATCCTGTGAGGGACCATGAACCATTATCCTGGTGGATATCGAAGCAAGCCTGTGTAATTTCTGTATTGCGGAGTATACATTAGGGGCGTTATCAGGAATGTACACACAACAACTGCTGCCGACGATGCGGCAGGCTCCACCCCTATCAGCAACAGTGACTTCTAAAACCATCCAGTTTTGAAGAGCAAAGAGTCTCGTAGCCTGAAGCTCGAATGTAAGATTAGTCAGTATACCTGCAGTAGTATTAATAACTCCCTCAACTACTCTGGCAAGGCGACAAATATTACGACTATTGAACATGGGGCCCCAGAACGGCAGATTGCTCTTCATTATGTCAGTAAATTGCTGTGGGGAAGAATCTGGTTGATCTATATCCTCTGAATTGACTACTCTTTTGACCCGGTGCAAATATAGATCCCTACGCTGTAGCCTATGATCCTTGTGATAATTAGTAGGCCTGGGCAAAAATTTCGTTCCGTTCGCGGAAATTGCGATAATTTGACATTTTTGCGTTCCGCGGAGAGCGCGAAAATGTCAAAAATTCCGGTTTCCGCAGCTTGGCGATAATTTGTTTCTTGCTCGCGCTGTAAAATGATACATTCTCGCGCGCGCGCGATCGCCTTACCTGAATCCCTGCGTTCGCTGACAAGTTTTCTTGATCCGGTCGCGTTCTCCATGAGATGTTGTATTGTTTTTAGCCATTTGCGCTGTCTCGCGACAGTTCGCGCCCGCAGTGACGTCATGCGTCGCGCGATCACGTCTTTCTTCTCGCGATCATGCACCGCGAGAACAACTCAAAACAAGATGGCCGCGCCCGCAAGCAACCACATGGGTAAGTTGGCGACCCGCAACCATGCAGAAAATCTCGCGAACGTGCCGGAAAAAAACTTCCGCATCTTCGCGATATTTCTGCTTGTTTGCGATAATTTTAAACATTCTCGCGATAATTTGCGAAGGTTAATTCCGCAAATTCCGCCCACCCCTAATAATTAGACGGTGCAATGTAAATGGGGGGTAAAAGAAAGGAGACATAACACCAGCCAGACCATCCCCTGGGAAGCCATGTGCAAGCCTGTTCCCCACAAACGAAGTATACATTTGGAGGTGTAAGCAATGGTGGGCTACTAGTAGTGTTCAATCGGTATGTGTAGTTACAACTGCTCTGTCCTACTGGAATGTTCCCTGAACCTTCCACACAGAAACTCGCTGCTGTAGTGATCACAGGGATGGGCATGGCTTTGTCTTCAGTGATATTTCATTCTGGGAAACATTTAAAGTTTTCGGTATATTAAATCCTTGGAAATCCAGCATTTCATTTTGTAACCAAGTGACAATCGCGTTAGCTTCGAAAATTTTAATACATGCTTCTGGATGTAGCGTGCCATCCTTGCCATCTGCCCCAGGTGTATATCCTTGGTGTACCACTATATACTCCAACACTGCTTCGTAATCAGACTGTATTATGTTCATAGCATCAGCATGATAGTGCATGTATACCATAGAAAGCAACTGGAACCAGGCCCCACAACTACCTAAGTATGATAGGGGCAATGACACCAGCAAATCATTCTTGTGCATAACTGAGGGGAGTATCCCTCACACCCAATAATTCATGGCATTAGTGGTACTGTGTACCTGATGGAGCATCAGCAGGAAAGCGTTCTCGACATAAGCCTGTCTATGTCTCTCTTTATGCGGGGCCAGTGTAATGAACAGTGTAGCAAACAAATGTTTAGGTAGAGCCGGGGTAGTCCCTATCAAAGTGTATACAGGATGCTGTGTTTCTAAATAACACACCACCCCGAATAGTGCTTCCGTTACTATGAGAAGGACGACTACTACCCTACTCCCAATAGACCAACTAGTCCACACAGGAATATTCTGCTGTAATGGAGGGGCCACCATGGGCTGTTCCTCCTTCATGACTGCACAGCCAAATGGGTACATAGAATGAAACCTTAGGAATTGGATCCACAAAAAATACAACCGACCAGAGGGGCACAAGTCACCCAGTGTCCTTCAGAGCCTCACTGGTAGACTCTAGGGGTGGGCGGAATTTGCGTAATTGCGTTATGCAAATATCCGCGAAACGGTAAAAAATCTCCGCGAACACGCAGAAATTCCGTGAACACGTGGAATTGCTTGTTCACGATACTTTTTTCCTGTTCGGGATCGCTGTTTGCGTGCTCGGGGTGAAATATCTCGCGAACACGCATATTGAGAACGCGAACAAGCAAAAAATTTCGCGAAGTCGCGGAACGCAGATTTTTGGGCAATTTCACGTTCTCCGCGGAACGCGAAATTACCCAAATTCCGCAAATTCCGCGAACGGAACGGAATTTACCGCCCAGGCCTAGTAGACTCCTATTGTTCATTAACGACTGTGCTATGAAGCACTCCCACAGGGGAGCTGCACAATCGCAGCCCTTGCTGGAAAACAAATCCTCTTCTTTCAGGATAGGGCATCCTCCCTCCTGGCCAAGTACCCTCAATGATCCTGTCCAGTTTCCAGGGCAGGGCACCAGTGTAGCTCACTCTATGCCTTAAGCTCAAGTCCTTCCCAAACTCCTGGACTGTCCTACTGGTGCACTGTCCTTTTTTCTGTCTGCAGGTTATACCTGGTGACTCCAGGAACTGTCTCGTCAACAAAAAGGGGGCGAAACTCAGGGTCAGGTGGGTATTGAGACTCAGACTCTTGTGCACCAGATACAGGAGTATCTGGGGTGGTCCTTATTTCTGGGGGAACTGCCTCAAGCAAGGCCGCATCGCTTTCTTTGTCTGTCTGCGCCCACCTCAATCGGGCATCAGAGAAGGGCATGAAACTGGGCACTCGCTCCCCTTCCTGGTCAGTAATGCCGGCGAGGACCCACCGGTCATACGGAAGTGGGAGAGAGATCCTCTTGACATGCGATCCATGCACCCAGTGCTTCTGGCCTTCAAGCTTCACTGCGGTGCGGGTGGTGAGCAGGACCAGAAGTGGCCCCTTCCAACGAGGCTCCAGGCAGCTGTTTCGCTGAAAATTCTTCACTAAAACAAAGTCCCAGGGCTGTAGCTGCTGCACGAGCCCCTCTGGTACTGGTTGCAGTGTGGCGTGAATCTGATGGTGGATAGAATAGAGATCTTTAGTCAAATCATACAGATGGTCCACAAGCAGGGGGTTCTCTATATCGGAGAAGCGCTTGGGTCTTGGGACGCCCCACTGGCGGGGCGTCCAAAGACCACCTCGTACGGGGACAACCCTGTTCTAGAATGCGCTGTCGCTCTGGTACATTACAAAGCCAAAGGTAGAGCATCGGGCCATCGCAAACCTGTGCTTTCTTGAATCTTTGCGAACTTCAGTTTGAGAGTACCATTGTAATTCTCAACCAGGCCTGCTGACTGGGGGTGGTTCGCTGTATGAAACGTCTACCTAATATGCAAGCCTTTGCACACCAATTCAATGACTTTTGAATTGAAGTGACTTCTGTTGTCACTCCAGATCACACATGGCAATCCATAGCGTGGGAAGAACTCTTTTAAGAGTGCCTTCGATCTAGCTGTCTCCTTAGCTGTCTGATCTGCAAACACATTTGCCCTTCCAACGTCATCTGTCACTGCTTTGTGAGCGCTACATTTTATTTTTGCCAACTTATCAGGAATTGTCAATGCTGACAACAATCTATGTATCAATGGACCATGTTGCATTTGCAACCCATGCGAGGTCAAGAACCCTCTCTCCGCTCAGAGGCACCCGAAATGATGGGCCACCCCAAAGGCGTACTGGCTGTTGATGTAGACATTGACAGTCAGTCCCTCACTCAACTCACAAGCCCTAAGGAGGGTAACCAACTCTGCAGCTTGGGCTGACTGGTATGGGATACGGGATGTCTTAACTATAGTGTGTAACGTTGTGATTGCATAAGCTGCAGTGGTAGTGCCATCTGGTAGTTTGAAACAAGAGCCATCGACATATAGTTCCCCTTGGGGGTCAGATAAGGGAACATCAGTCAGGTCTACCTGTCCTTTTGTTTCTTCCTCAGTTCGAAATAAACAATCATGGACATCATTGTCCTTTTCTCCTGAAGGGAGGGGTAGTAACGTGGCTGGGTTCAGAGTAGCACATCGTTTAATGGTAATGTGCGGAGCTAACAATGTTAATTCATATCCAGTCAGACGCGCACTAGTAAGGTGCTGCAACTTTGTCTTATTCAATAGCGTATCCTCAGCATGAGGTACCATTACTGTGAGATCAGTATCAATCGAGCCCTGCCGATTTTCTGACTGAAACTGCCACCGCCACGGCAGCTCTCAGGCAGCTCAGGAGAGCTCCGGAGAAGTTATCAAGAATAGCAGAGAAATAAGCGCAGGGTCTCTGCTTACCACCAAAACCCTGTGTTAGAACAGAAAGCACGCAACCATCTGCCTCGTGTACGTAGAGTACAAAAGGCTTCTGGTAATCAGGAGTACCAAGCACAGAAGCAGAGCAAAGCACAGCCTTTAATTGCTCAGAAGCTTGCTGGCATGCAGATGTCCAAGGCAAAGGTTCATGCACTTCTTTGGTGGTCAGATAAAGGAGGGGTTTAGTTAGTAAGGACTAATTAGGGATCCAGTGAAGACAATACAAAGTTATACCAATGAAGGCGCGCACCTTGCGCTGGGTCTTAGGGTCAGGCATATTAGTAATAGCAGCTATGCGTTCAGGTTTTAGTCTGCGGCCCTCCTTCGACAGTAAGTGACCTAAATAGGTGGCCTCCTGTCAACAATATTGAAATTTTTAAAGTGACACATTGTGTCCATGGTGTGCCAAATGAAACAGTAATTTAACTGTTGCCTCTTTACAACCACAATGAGGTCGTCAACATACTGCAACAGCACATTACCTGGGGGAAGCTCTAAAGAACCCAATTGAGTTTTCAAAGCTTGGCTATAGATACTGGGGCTTTCTGTATAGCCTTATGGAGCACAGCAGAACCTAAAGCTCCTTCCGGCAGTTGCAAATCCAAACAATCTGCTATCTGTATGGATTGGAATGCTGAAGAAAGCATTCTTCAAATCGATCCCAGAAAATAATTTTGCTGACGGGGAACCATTGGCAAGGTCATGGTAATGTCTAGAACCACAGGGTACTGGGGAACATCTATTTTGTTAACCTCTCAAAGGTCACTTACGAAACGGTAAACATCAGGGTGAGCATTATAAGAATACAGGGGTGTCTTTTTAAGAATGGGAAGAATAGGGCTATTACACACATTCGCCACTGTCTCCTCAACCACACCAGACTTAATCAAATCCAGTATTATTTGCAATAAGGCCTTTTCCACGTCCTCTAAACCCCTGACCTCTCTGGCCTCACCTTTCTGTAATACCTCTGGGCACTCATTCCGCCAATGTCCCTCCAGCTTGCAATATGCGCATTGGTTGAGCCCAATGGGTGCACTCGAAGTACCACTCCTGCTAGACCAGGGCAGCCATTGGGCCGAACCCGAACCTCTTTCTCTTCCACTTCCCCTCGCAACTTGCTGCATCAACACCGTTGTTTTCAACTCTTTTGATTTTTTCTCCACTTTCTCCTTCTCTTCATTCTCTCTACGCTCTTAGTACTGTGCCACACTCAGTATTATAGACGGGGAGGAGGTGTTCCAGGTACTTTCTGAAGCCTGCAACCTAGTTACAATCTCAGAAAGCAAGTTATTAACAAATCTGCTGACAAACAACCGGACACCACCTTCCAATGACAGGTCCTGACCACTAAAGTCAAGAAACATCCCTTCAAACCTAATAAAGAAATCAGACACACTCTCGTCCTTTTTTTGACGACATGCAGTCAACTTGTCCTAATTCACCCATCTCGGGGGGATAAGGAAATGCATATATGTAATAATGCGACCCGGTAAAGCCAATAACTCCGCCTTTGGCTTGTTGCCGGGCTTGCGTTCCTTATCCCATACCCTGATCTGATCCCATGTTCCTCCCAATTCCACTACATAATCCTGTGTACGCACTTGACTCCATTTAACCACCGGTACCAACAAGACAAGGAACAACTCAATATCAGCTAATGTCATCACCGTGGAGGAGGCCGTCTCTGTCAACTTTTTGTGGTACACTGTCAGGTTTTTCCGAGGATCCGGCAATTGACCTTTGAGGGATATCACGTCACTCCTCTTCCAAGGAGAATAGCTCCACTGTTCATGAAACTGAGCATCGACTCGTGGCCCAATTACACTATTCGTGGAGTCGGGCAGTTCTGGTATTCCAGGATGGTAAATGGGATGGACCTCCCTCATGGGACACTGGGTCACCATTGTCGGAACCTTTTGGAGCAGTCTGCCCCAGTAACCCACCAATATCGTTACAATGCTAAAAACCTCATCGGGAGCAATATTTGTGGCATAAACCCTGTCCCATATGTCATAGATGATCTGCTGTGCAACACCCTGAAAACACTGATTCCACAGTCCTATTAGCTTGTCCGACGTGCTTAAGAGCATGCTGCTGTATGAAGGGTTCATAATCTTTCATCACACTCCACACATCTTCCACACTATAGATCACATTCCAGGCCCACTGACCTGCATGATTCACCACCATTTGCTTTTCCGTTTCACCCACAGCAGAACGCACCAACACTTTCTCCATGCTGTCTCGTACTGCCGCACAATTCCCTTCATGTATCCCTCATACAGGGGTCTCGCCATTCCACAATGCTTGGGGTGTCATACTCGAGGAAGAAAGAGCAGACGAAGAGACAGGTATCATCATGAAAGGAGACAGTGTTGTAAAAGTGAAATGGGGTGTAGCGGCAGATGCGGAGTCAGAAGACAGAACAGACTAACTGACATGAGCAGAGAGGAAGCAGGCGGGGCTGGGGCTGAAGCAGTTTGGCTAGAAGCAGAAATACTAGGGAGAGTGGCACCAGGGGCCGGGGACTGAGATGTGGGAAATTTTGGGTATATCCGCTCAGGAGCATAAGGTGGAGGAGGGCGAGAATCCAATAGCTCTTCAATGAAAACATCACCTTCCTCTCTAGTAACATAAAATGTATCAGTCTGCAATTGAAACTTTCTAACTGCACATTCTATGCCTTTCTCTATCTTTTCCCCTTTATAGGCCACTGCTTTCTGAGTTATCGTTGGCGTCTGTCTCTTTCGGACCTCTTTCTCTGCTCTCATATGCCATTGCTTCGCTTCTTTCTGCCATACTCTTAGAGAATCAAACATTGATTGCTTGCTCTTTTTGGCGAACAATTTGTCCTGCAAGAAGTTCAATTTTTGTTCATCAAACGAGCCAGTAAGTAGCCACTGTAACTCAGCATTGTCCCTCACATATTCATTCCACAATGTGCTAAACATAATAGGGCCAATATTGTGCTTGACCTATACATCAAAATTTGGGAACCCTCCAGAGGCGCAGGCTGGCTCTCTTCCAATCGAGCCTCAGTAGAACAACACCGACATCCAAAAGACCCCAGTTTACTTAGATAAGGCATCTTAATATAAGACACATGCGCTGTCCCCAATGGACGAGTACACAACACCAACAATTACAAAAAAGAATTGTTCAAGAACCAAACTAAAATGGCCTGAAGACCGCTCCCTACAGTCCAGAGACTGTACCAAGTTCAAGAAGATAATCCGGAGATTGTACCAAGTTCAAGAAGACAGGTTCTAGCCCTAGACCTTTTCAAGCGCAGACCAAATTTCCAGTTGGCCTGGAAGATTGTTCGCAAACAGCCCAGACCTTTTCAAGAGTGGGCCAAATTTCCAGTTGGCCTGGTTCACTGGTCACAAACACTCTGTGTCTTTTAAAAGGGTCCACAAACCCACCAAGTTCATGAAGACAGCCCAAAGACCATACCAAGACACAGCCCATTGGTTCATGCCGTTCAAGCAAGGCAGTCCGAAAACTGCACCAAGGCAGTCCAGAGACTGTACCAAGACACAGCCCGTAGGCTTGTGCTGTTCAAGAATGGTGCAATTTTTCCAAGAATCAAATCACTCACGTGGTGCACACAGGTCGAGTCAAGTTATTCTCCACTGCTGACTCTTCAGACCAAACAGTCAACTCCAAGGTTTCGCCTTCTCAGGATCCCAGCCGGTGACCACTAGACGAGGAGTCACCCGACCAGATGGGTGGGGCAGCTGCGAGAACCAAGCTTGATCGTGTGGGGTACGCCGATCCACCCAACCAACCGGACGCAACCCCGATCCCGCAAACCGATTGTGGGTGAGTCGGGTCACCTTGTGGGGTCCCTGTTTGGGCGCAAGCTAAAGGAAGTGTCCCTTAGGGGCCACCCAGGTTACTTATAACCACCTGCTATGCCTTCCCAAGAATGAAGAGTCGGTCAGACAGTAGAGAATACAAACAAGCTTTTATTAGCAATACTCTGCAGAGGAGTTCAATCTGACCTGCACCCTAAGATGTCTGCCAAGGGACTGACCCCCCAACGGTCTGCAATGAGTAATCATTCCTCCCATGAACCCTCCAATAACGCCCACAGTGGAAAGTTACTGGCCTGGGCCGAAAATGAACAAAGGAGGCAAATAAGGATGGGCTACCACCTGCCAGATGGGTACATGCTATCTGTAATTCAAGGTTACCGCGCTGAGTCTCAGCATCGTCTAACGTGGGAGCAGAGCTACACACTCGGGTAGGTATGTGAGGGCAGAATGGCCTATTCATTAGTAGGTCAGGAAACAGCCTTGAACAGAAGAGAAAATAATAATGAAATACAGTGTTCTGCTGAGGCAAGCAATACGAATAATGAGGCCTAGTTCAGCCACAGCCTAAACAGCCTAAACAGCCTAATAGGGATTACGAAATACAAAATAGAGTCAGACTAGCTAACTAAAGCTTACACATTACAGGGATGACTCAGTGGGTTGCATAACATGAATACACATGGTATCTATTTAGCCACACACTGCTAACCTAATATAGCATGAAACGAGTGCATTGCAGGAATGGGATTTTCAAACCTAACATTAGTCATGTATAGAATTAGGCAGATTACCACGTCCTTATACGAACCACAAGAGAATGGTCAAATTGAATGCTTTAGTAGAGTGCTCAAGGAGAGTGTGGTTGCTGCAAGAAGTTCTGGTGCTGATTGGAAAAGTGTTCTTAGGGAGAAACTTTGGATGTACTGCATTACACCTCATTTAGTTATTGAGGTCAGTCCTTTCCATTTACTTAAAGTGAAGGATCCAGTTTCCAACATGTGCCTATGGTAGATAAAGAGGAAGTTCACTAAAGTGTGTGAGGTGGATTTTGGAAGTGTAGCTGAGAGGATAATGGTGAAACAAGAAAGAATGAAAGCAAGGTATGAGAAGAAATGGAAAGTGAAAGAACCCAGCTTTGTTGTGGGAGATTGCGTAAGGATACTCAAACCTGGCTTTGTGTCTAAGGGAGATTCCAAATTTGGTTGGGCTATTAAAGTTGTAAAAGGAAACAAGGAAAATGTATTCACATAGGACAGTAAAGTATGGAATGTTCATAGAGTAGTTATGTGTAGAGATGTTGGGAAAATGAGTGTTGGTGATATTGATGGTACTGTGATTCTAAATTGATATGATTTTATAGGTTTCCTGTGGTTTTATCCTTATACATTCTTCAGGTTGGTTTGTGAAGAAGTAGCTCTTACAGCTTGGTCTAGGGGTGTGTGTTATATATGTAGTTTGTTTTAAGATGTAATGTATTGTAATGTAACATTCTTGTCTACATGCTTTAGTGTTACTAGTGACAATGGTGTACAATTGCATTTAATTAGGGTTAGTGTTCTTTTGAGAGCATGGAGTGATCCACAGTGATTCTATTTTCTGGAAATCTTGACTCTTGGTCAGTTACTGGAAGATGCTGCTCTAAACAGTCCTGTTGTACAGTGCTGCATAATAAACCATCATTTGTTTTTATACTACTGTATCTTTATTACATATGGGTACTCTGTCAGGGCAGAGAAGTATTGTACTATGTTTCCCCGAAAGAGTATTATCTCTACTCCAAACTGAAAATCAGTGTTACTAAAAGATGGGCATCTTTGAGCATGCTAATCCAGAGAATTAATGCTTCTGACAGCCATGAACCTACCAATGGGTGACTTTGATACCAAATGACCTGTAACAAGCAAGTGACAGGGATTTCTACAACAGTGACCTCTGTTATGCAGACTTGGAAAGTATTTAGCTTGAGCTTTCGTAGTTATTCATTTGCACCAATACTGAAAGCACAACATATTCCACTAAAATCATCCCAGATAGAGCAGTTTTCTGGGGTAGGCAGATGTTGCAAGTGATATTTTCAATTAAGCATAAAAGTCTCAAGACAACATTTGTGGCTAGGAAATCAATTGCTGTTTAGGCAATGGAGCTATAATTAGCACTTAATGCTTTACAATTCTGACTGAGCCATGTTTTGTCCTGTTCTGGAGGAACGTCAAAATGTAAATAACTAGCAAACTATTCTATGCGAGTGAGGACATCTCTAAGGGTTTTTCCTGTGAACTTTTAAAAAACAAGAACATGATAGACATCTAGAGAGTGGTTGATTTGGGGTATAACTTTCTTTTATGTGTGAACTCTAGAAAAAATTTAAATAAAACATAGCTTGGTATACAGTGATTGAATAGCAGACCTCTATTTTGTGCTGATTCAGAGAAGCATTACTAAAGAATTACTCTTTCAGATACTCTTACATGCCGTTTTGACTAGGCCCAGAAACATACGTCTATTAGCAAAAATGCAAGGAGGGCAAGTCCTTTCTATTTGTACTACATGAATATGAACATTCACTGAAAATCCCATTTGATTCCTATTTTACATATTTTGGAGACAATTTCAAAGGCATATCATACTATCTAAAAGTACTACAAGCGTACTACTTTACATAATCCAAAATGCTTTGTTAAAAGGTGTAATCATGGTGAGAAGTGCCTATTTAAACGAAGACTATAACACGATTGGCTGCTTTCAGAATGTATACACTGAGAGCCTATTCCCAAATGAAAAAGTAGACCTGAAGTTTTGACCGATAGTCTAAGTTTAGACCTGAAGTATAAGTTTCAACCTAAATTCCAAGTTTAGACCTGAACTCTAAGTTTAGACCTAATGTCCAACTTTAGACTCGAAGTCTAACTTTAGTCCTGAAGCCTAAACTTAGGGCCTGATTACGATCTTGGCGGAATGGTCCTTCTGTTGTTTTTTGGTTGTCTTTCCGCCCACTGCCATAGTGGTCAGACTGCCTGATTATGATCTTGGCGGGAACTTGGTGACAAGACCGCCGCAGTCCCACTGCCACCGCCGAGATGCCTGCTCCCGAGTCAACTGTGGGGAAACCCAGAGGTGGGTCTTGGAGGCAGTCGCGCCAAGCTTTCCACCGTCCAGATTATGATCTGCCTTACCGTTAAGCTTTTCACCACCAGCATGCGTGACTCAGCGGTAAGTTAGGAAAGGAAGTGCAAATTCACTTTTTGGGGGTCCCACTTCAGAATTGTGTTGGATATCATTCCCCAGGTCCTTTCTGCTGCTCCCAGACCATGACGCTAAGCAACCACGTTGTCGCCAGAATCGAAGGTAGGCTTCACTGTCACTTCTCATTTATGTTGTATGGCAACAGTTACTTTTTGCTTGTGTTTTTTTACATGCAACAAAACAGATAGTACACATAACCTACATATACATTAGGACACATTCATAACATATATATGTATTTTCTGATATTAACACATAGTATTTACCTGTCTTTACAGCAGTGTCACGTCACTCATTCGGGACACCACTGCCAAGAGACTGCCAGCCCCATGGTAACATCCATATCAGCTCGGCATTACACCGCCAGCCTGACGGCAGCAGCGTACTCCAGCCGCAACATCTAAATATGGGAGGTGGGAAGGCCTTCAGCTTGGCAGACTTCTCAGTCCCACCGCCACGGCGGGATGGCAGTAAGACTGCCAAACTCGTAACCATAAGACTTTAGGTCTAAAGTTAGACATCATCCAAATTTAGACCTCAGGTCTAAAGTTAGACTTTAGGATTAACTGTAGTCTTATGATCTAAAGTTAGACTTCAAGTCTAAAGTGAGACCTCGGATGTAAAGTTAGACTTGAGGCCAGTGGCGGCTGGTGACTCTTGAAAGTGGTTGTGCGTAAAAATTAGTTTTTGAATTTCAAGGTGCAAGCGGCACTGACTGACACAAAAGGGTTTGAAATTAGTGTGGGGCTCCCCTCCAAGAATATTATTCGTCAAAATCTAAAGCTTGAGAAGGCACATCAGATTAGAGAAAGTAAGGGCCAGAGGCACTGACTTAAACTCAGTAGGATAAGTAAATGCTAGACTGTGGCACCAAGCCATGATAGTACAGAGGAGCGAGAAATGTATTTTAGCCAGGTTCAATAAGTGCTTTTGATTTTAGTAATATATGAGTAGGACCAATAGATTGATGCTGAAGCATATTCTTTTGCATTCAACAGGCAGGCAAATGTTTGTAGAGTGGCTTTATATTAGCATAAATCACCTTCATGATTCTATTTGTAAGCTGACACTTGGACATGTCGGTGCGCTTTACAAATACCCAGTAACATTAACATTAACATTAAAATGTGGGAAGTGAAATTATCCGTGCTATATTAAACACTATAAATAATATGATGAGATACATTTAAGCTTAAACACTAATTCACCAAACTTCTACATGCGATACACTAGTTTAGATATAGTACAAGAGTGATTAAGGTGTATATTACAAAAGTATGTGAGTGGCTAAGAAGCTTTGTGGAAAAAGGATTTTTTTTAAATAACAAAGTTCCAGATTACAACCTTCTTGCAGAACGATGCAACTATTTACTAAGCAGGGAAATGTAAGCATAGGTCATTTACATGCCGTTTTCACAGTGATATTTATAGTCCCATTTCACGTTATACTTTACCCAGCAGTATTAATTAAAACTTGTTGTATTAATTTATGCCACTTCATGGTTTTCAGGCAGTGCATGTTTTTCTACATGTTGCTAGAGGTCATTTCTTCAGATGATGATGTTAATGCTATGTACAATGCATTTACATGATTGTGAGGGCTCTGCTATCAAGAAATCTGGCCAGGAGGTGACTTAGTGCAGTTTGTCAATGATGGGTGTCACCAAGTCAGCTGGTATAGTTATAAAAAGAAATCAGTGCATTTTGAAGCATAAGCACCAAATGCCAGCTCTAATCAAAAACATTTTGTTCTTTGGAGATACTTAACATTTAGTCGTTTAGGCATTCACGTTATGCTGATATAGAACAATGTAGACTTGACAGCTGCTTCAATGCAAAATTTGAGGAGGCCACAGAGGGTGACTGGATGATTCAATCCAATTCACGATTAACGCACACACAAAAATACACACATGAGCTTGTGTCTAGCGTACTTGACTCATTCTTTCACTCATTTCATGTACTTTACAGATATAAGGCGAGATAAACCTAGTTCAAAACAGGAGGAATATATTTTTCCCAGCATTATTTTTCAGTTTATTACTGCGCACTTGTCCTGAACGTATTGAAGTGCTTTATATAAGAGCCGTCAACATTATCTAAAGTCAGATGCATGTGTTAGAGGTACGAGGAGAGTAAGGGGTATATTCACAAGAACGTGTGATAACTACCGCAAGAGTAGCGTAACGCAACTTTCAATATCGCAGCCCATCGCTGGAAAATAACCCCATGTCAACATGGAATTCACAACAAGGCGGTACCCTTGATAGTCCGCTGACAACACGGACAATGTCCGCGATACAACCAACACGACGGAGATAGAAACACAAGCCACAACACCAAAAAACATGCGATGGGCCAAAGCGCGATGAGGAAATCAGCGATAAGCAGCGCCAGGCCTGCAACACACACCTGGCAGGCCGAAAAAATCACCATAAAAGTAGAAAAAACACCCACACCCAAACTGACCTACACCCAAACACCATGGAGGCAGACGGAGCAGGCACAGAGGATGAGCGCAATCCCACAAGCACCCCGGACGACCAGCCCCGGACATCGGGGACAGGGATGGGCAAGGAAAAGAAGACGAGGGAGACGAAATTCAGTCTGCAGGTGAACAGGATCATAGTCACGGAGGTGATGGACCAGCACCAACAACTCTTCGTCAACTCCAACATGTCATTGGGCACCAAAACTAGAATATGGTGGAACATCGTTGACAAGGTGAATGCCGTCGGGGAGCACAAGCGGACAATGGATGAGGTCAAGAGTCGATGGAATGACATCAAGCGGAAGACCAAGGAAAAATTCTCCGCCAGCCAGAAGGCAGCAATGCAGACCGGAGGTAGGGGCCCAGCACCAGAGCTCGTGCTGGATGACATGGAGGAGCTGGTGTCGACAGTCATCAGTGTGGACACTGTGGCCGGTGTCGGGGGACCGGACACTGCTCGACCGGATACAACACAGCCGCAACAGGATGAGTGACCACCAGGTGCTGGGGGACGGGTGGAGATGACCACGATGACACACATGCACAATCAAGCAGGGCACAGTACACACCCACAATGAACCTGGCACCTTGCCCAGACCCACAGACTGTCACAATGTACAATGCCATGCTGTCACAATGTCAACCTGTATCATGCGGCTGCATACATGTGGACACATTGTAATACACCATCTCCCTTTCACATCGCAGGGGCATCGTCAACACCTCCTGCAGAGCAGTCCCAGTGACTCTTTACTGATGACGAGGAGGACAACACCAGCATCGACACCCAAGCCCTCCAAGACATCATTGACCTCATCTGTGACTCACCTCCAGGATCAGGGCAGCCCAGCTACATCGAGGAGACCCCACCCACCACTGAACCCACACAGCAGGAGGCACCCACAGCCCCGGCACCCTCCCAAGTCCCCCAGGAACAACAAATGGCCTTCCAACACCGTGTGCTGAAGGGCCAGAGGGAGACGGCCGAGCAGGTACGGGTGGGGTTCGAAATCATGGCTGCCAAACTGGACGCCATCCTTGGGTGTCTTTGTCCACCCCATGGTCTCCAACAAGCCCTGACTGACATCGCTGGAGTCATGACGCGGAGAGTAGAACAGCTGTCCGCTCAGAGTGACTCCAGAGATACCAGCCGTGACCTGGCACACATGCGGAGGCTCATGGAGGACATGGTGCGTATGGAGACGCACCATGTCCTGACGCACCATGTCCTGATGTGCAGCCACCGCTGCACATCATCGGAAATAAAGCTGGGATCTATCATGGCCTGCAGACCTCCATCATGGCATTGCCGCCACAAGGTGTGGCGCTGATGAATGCTGCTGCCCCCACACTATCCACATCCCCGCTCCCGGGTGTGTCAGTGCCTGACAGTGCGGCAGATGTATCCACCCAGGCCCCTGATGTGTCAGTGGCACACAGTGCCGCAGCCGGGACTGCAACAACCACAGGGGGGGCAGGGCACACATTCGGGGATGAGGATGTGGATGGGTTTGTGATAAGGAGGCACTAGCATTCATTTCCGCCACCTGGCCTGTTTCTGCTTGGTGCCGCGCATGGCCTCATGACCTTCCACTGACGCCCGATACACTCTGAGGCACTCACCTTGGACAGCGACATGGACTGCCACATCCTGTTCGATGACCAATGACACGGCAGACAGATTGCAGACAGTACATGTCATCCCCGGATGGACTCTGCTGTCCCTCCACGGGCCCATATTGTGTAGTGTGCTCAGCATTGCCCTGTACCGCTTCAGCTGCATAACTGCACTGGAGGTGCAAATAAACATCCAGTGACGCACTGCTGTGTCATGTCTTACATCATTCAGGTATGGATGTGTGGATGAATGTGGGGACAGTGCCTTCCCTTGCGTCAATGATGTTCATCCTGTGGGATGCGAGTCAGAGGGTGCAACATTGCATTTTGTGTACCTGGTCCCGTGAACACTACAACAGGGACACACACATCAGTCACTTCCTTGTCCGAACATGCACTGGACCATGCCTCGAGCCCATGAGTCATTGTGGCAAGCCCTGCGCTGGTCCAGCGTACGGCAGACCAGACCACTCTGATGACGCACCGAGGGGGGGGGGCCATCATTGCTACCCGTCGCAGGAGTACTCGCTGGTGGTGTGCAGGTACCTGGTCTAGTTGTCAGCATGTCACAATCACTCCCTGAGGGCAAGTTTGCACAAACACCACACCCATCGGCACAGGCGTCACTGGCCATGTGACTCCGCCAACATAAGGGGCCGTCGACGTCACATTCCCCTCTTCCGGTGGTGACTGGATGACGGCTGCTCCACGCTTCTCATTCATAAAGGGCCCATGAGTTGTTGCGCACAGGGTTGGTGGCATCTGAGGCCTGGCGCATGACACTGGCCTACCGCCACGTGGCTCTGACTGGGGTTGCACAGGGTTAGTGGCACTCGGAGCATTGCGCCCAGCCCAGGCACCCCACCATGGGATGGTGACTTTGGGTGCACTGAGTCAGTGGCACCTTAAGCTGCTGAGCGGGTGTGCAGCCTGCGATGATGCCCCGTCCCGGCGGTCCAGACAGCTCAGATTTTGTGTGCCCTGCTGGACCGCAGTGTAGGCCAGAGCCAGCGGGCAGCGTTGGCCTTCCACCACGTGGCATCGCTTCCGGGATTCCAGAGTTAGTTGCACCAATTGGGCTGAGCGGGTGTGCAGCCTGCGATGGTGCCGGGTGCACGGGTATGTCCTCTCCCATGGAGAAATCAAGACCCAGCACCAAACGTGAGACCTGTTGGCCTGCGGAGCGTGGCTGCATGGTGTGTAGGGTGCCATGTCCATGGGACCCGGGCTTGTGGCTTGCAGCGGCACGTGGTGGGACCTCCCATCTACGCGCCAGTGGCAGAAGGTGAGCAGTGAGGCCTGGGTGTGCATGGGCGGGCATGCTCCGATGGGTGGCGGGAGGGGTTGGGGTGCCTCTGCCTGGGTGTGCATGGGCGGGCAGGTGATGTTGTCTTGTGTAGGTGTGTGTACTGTGCCAGTCATGTATCTGGGCTCTCTTTCAGCTGGCGGCTCTGACTCAAATGTGTGACCTAGTGAACTGCAATACATACCTGCACGTGGTTGAAGACACACCGGTGGCAGCAGGTGAGCAGTGTGGCCTGGGTGCACAGGGCGGCACTGTCTCTTTCTCCCCCTCTCTTCTTCTCTCTCTCTCCCCCTCTCTTCTTCTCTCTCTCTCTCTCTCCCCCTCTTCTTCTCTCTCTCTCTCTCTCTCCCACTCTTCTTCTCTCTCTCCCCCTCTCTTCTTCTCTCTCTCTCCCCCTCTCTTCTTCTCTCTCCCCCCTCTCTTCTTCTGTCTCTCTCTCTACCCTCTCTTCTTCTCTCTCTCTCTCCCTCTCTTCTTCTCTCTCTCTCTCCCCCTCTCTTCTTCTCTTCCTCCACTTCTCTTCTTCTCTTTCTCTCTCTCCCCCTCTCTTCTTCTCTCTCCCCTTCGCTCTCACTCTGTCCTTTGATGTGCAGAGGACTCACCTTCTCATCATGATTTTTGTCTTGCAGGCTGGGACCTACGGATTGTCCCGAGGAGAGCGGCCATGTGTCTTCATTTAATTTCAGTGTTCATTTTAATAAAGTTTCATTTGTTGCTTCGAAAGTCAATGTGTGCTGCCGTTTTCTGTGTTGACACATGCATGTCACCAGTTGTGATTGTGCGACGTCAGGTGGATTATTTTGTGCATGTTTAGGTGTAGCTGATGTGACATGTCGTTGGTCGGGGGTGCCAGGGATGGGTGGTCCTGGGGGTGGTGTTGGTGGGTGTTGTGGCCCTGTTGGTTGCTGGGCCGCATGATGGGTGGCTCCATGGCTTCTGTTGCACTTCAGGTGTGGCCCTGGGCTGGTCTCCCTTTTGTGGTGCAGGCTGCCGTCCAACTTTGCACCAGGTCAGAGGAGGTGTAGATTTCCTGGTGCTAACGCGCCTTATCGCCTGTTTTGTGTTTTTATCGCCGATGTGGCTGGTCGTTGAGAATGTTGCGGTGTGATGTTGTCGTGGATTTTGGCACGGGAACGCCCACTCTGCATCTCATTAGCGATTGTTGCGCGGGTCCTCTGTGGCGTTGTTTTTAGCGGCTGCTATCGCGCGTGCTGTGGGCTGTTAACACCAGCTTGTGAATGGGGCGATGGATTTATCGCAATTTTGGCTGCGATGAAGTGCCATTGGTTTGGCAATAGTTTCTTGTGAATATGCCCCTAAGTGTTTTGCCCAGAATCAGAAGATGAAGACCTGACGCTGAAACTTGAGCCTGGTTTCCCAGTTCGAAAGTCTGCAGCTCTAGCTGTAACCCATATTCTGTCTCTATGCTCTGTAATTGAAATTATTTATGGCTTGTTTGTTTTAGGGACGTTATCTAGATGTTCTCCTTCCTTTAAAACATTCAATCAGATCCCGCACACACATGAAGAGTTAGACACACCCTCAGTCATACATACATACTACACTGCCACACACGTCATCTCCAGTCAGCCTTGGCCTTGTTGCATGTTACCCTGATGCCTGATAGTCTTGCCCCTGACTTTTTGCAGCATGGCACGCGATACCAGGCCTCTGCTCTATGACTTACAGAAGTTGAAAGAGCAGTATCAGCCCTGGTGTCGCACTCCGTTTTCTAGTCCATTAGAGGGAATCTGCCATGCACCAGAGATAAGGAGTCAGTTACCATCACATGGCCCATTTGTGGTACAGCTGAGCTGCATATATATATATTTTATTTTGCAGTTTCATATAGCCCAAACTCAACCAAAAGGTATCGGAGCACTTTACATGACCCACCAGTTGAATTTCAGACAGAAATTATCAGTTTTTGGCACAAAATCAAAGGATGTTGAGCCTCCCGCCAAGATTTTAACCAGGTTCCCCAGCTTTAAAGTCAGCCACTCTGGTTTCTACTCCACATTCTCTCTCCTTGCGCAGTTTATGCATGGACCTATGGCTGGAATTTAAAACATAGCACAAACATAATCACATCTAAAAGCACTTACCAGCTACACAAGGCGAGTGGTTGTCAGCTTGTGCCCCGATTAAAAGATACCGCCACACGTGAAATTCATAAAGTCCACCCATTCAGTGACTCCTCCCAAGCTCTTCACACATTCAAACACAATGTCATGGGTGGATCCCAGCTCTCATACCCAGCCCACAGAATTGACCCCCCGGAGCCTTGACTCCGCATCCTGTCCTCCCCCGCTGTCTATGCTCCTCGTACACTACCAGCCCACACCATCAGCACCTGACGGAGAGCAAAATGCAAAGCACTGAAAGAAGGCCACACCCCACAGCTGATGCAACTGCCCTGGCTTGAGCGCCATGGGTGAGGGGAACCCTCGCCCGAGTCTGCTCAATTACATGCCCACCCAAAAAACAACAATCTCCAGTCTATTTCAGTAAGGAACAACCAGCCAATGGCTGTGCTCATCTTGCCTGCCCCCCTGTCTTCTCCTTACTTCCCAGGAATGGTTGGGCCACACCCATCATGCTTGTGAACATCATCTGCTGGTGCTTCAGGTCTAGGTTTACCTTCTTGAATTGGGCCCTTTGATTCTAGGTGTGAAATACAAATATTGCAATGAACTAAAAAGATATATGGATTAAAGTTGACCATTGCAGAGTGTTGTTAATTTGTTCATTCAATTATGTCTTATGTAACAAGTAACTCTAAACTATTGTAGGCGAATCTTCGCCTCTGTCTGATTTGACTGACCCTGTCTGATTGCTCTGTGATGGGAGGAAAGTAGGTGCTTACGCAAATTTTACTCAATAACATAATGCTTACATTAATAATGTGCAAAGCACACATTTAAGGAAAACATATGCAAAAATGCTAATTTTGTAGTTGGTAATCATACATAAAGGTTATAGGCCTACAAATGAATAAAGATGTTGATTTAAGTTAGCCTAACTGTCGATGCCATGTTGACTGGAAAATAATTGATTAACACTGAAAGGTCTGCTTTTCACATTGGATTGTTGTTTTCGCACAATGTATTTCTCATTTTTTCTTTAATTCTGTACTTTTCCAGGAGCCTTCTGTTAGCTAGCAAATAGGCGTGTTACGTATTTGACACCTGATAGTGAGTTCTCACCAAGAGAAGAGGAGTTGACTGGAAAAATGATTCATAGGAAGAACTGTCTGCAACGCAAGATATCACCGCTGTTTCTTTTCAAGTGTCAATATCTTAAAGCATATCGTGCACCTCTGAGAACATGGGGAGTTTAATTATTCCCAGGAGCTTACTGAAATTCTATTGGTGGACTCACAAGATGAAAGAATATAATGTTGCAGCACAAAATATTGTGTATTTACATTAGGGGTAGGCTGTAAGCTCCACTCCTCTGGCGACGTTCAATGAGTTTTGCCTACTCTATGCTCCACTAAGAGCATGGAGTTTAGCAAAAACTCTGCCAACCTCTGCGTGGCTCACCAACAATAAGTTGGTGTGCGCAATTGAGAAAAAACAAGCGCTGAATAGCCTACCAGCAAGATTTCTCAACTTGGGCAGTTGCAGCTCGCATTGCGAAAGCTGGCAATCAAGAAGAAAATCTACAGAAGCAACAGAAAGAATCAGCACCCACTAACATGTTGCATGGTTCAGTTTGTGCTGATTTTACAGGCCGGGACAAACACCTGCCACTAAAAATCAACGCAGACACTGCGATGGACCGGAATTCCGCCGCTAGCAGAACTACAAGGAATCTCGCTGAGTTTTTATTTAACTACATGGATTGCCGCGGAGTAAAACTCCACAAGTTCCACTCACCTCTAGTTTACATTAGTGCTTGTTCCCAGAGTTGCTAGCTGATTCCTTCCCGACTTGCTGACTGGAGACTTGTATTTGAGTTTCTGATGCCTTTCTTCATGAGAGGCTGCCTTGCTTAGATTTTACTGAATTGTTTGCTGCTATGTTGAACTGAGAATACTTTTCAGCTCCCAATGCATCAGTACTCTTTATAGGTATCGGTACTGACACCTTTTCTCTCATTATTCCAGTTTATTTTGGAATAGGGAGTTTACTTTATGGAGAATGCTTGCTGTTTCATTACTATAATAACTGTGATTCTACCGAATTTATTGCTCAATTTTATAATCAAATATCGATAGTTAGATCATAATAACTTTTAATATGAAGATTTATGATTAGTACTGAATGACTAAAAAGTTGAAGCACTAAAAAATCTGAAAAACAAAACCCTTTAACTCACATTACAGCTCTTTGTTGGCTGAACTGAAAGTCTTTAATTATTTATTGCCCTGTAGATGATTGCTGATTACTCCTCTTTGTGATGAACAAAAGTCCATATGACCAGTGGCGCTGTGTATTTACTGACTATACCTGAAGATTGAGCTACAGAAAATCCACCTCCCTCATAAGATATGCTCATGACCTGCTCTTGTTGATTTTCGGCTTACCTGTTATCTTGCCTGTTTCATTTCTGCTATTCTACAGATGGAAATTAGGGCCTACTTGGTTGTAACCAATGCCAGGCCTTTATTTACAAACTCTCAATTTATTCAAGACAAAGTAATGCCTACATGGGTGCACCCTATCGCTAGAATATAAGTGACACTGACCCTGAGACCAAACCTCAACTTCAGATCTTAAGGAAATCACTAACAATTATATGTCTTCCTTTTTTGCTTTTGTGGTGTTAACTGATAAGGAATGAAAAATGCACTTTATGAAAACTTATATATAACTTATTATTGATTCAGCCGATTATACTTTACTTTTGCAGTTTTGAAACAATGTACATAACAGGTATAACTATCAGTCAATTTAATGGTACTCAATTTACCATCCTCCAAAGAATAGAAGGATGAGTCAGCCTTTCCAGCATTCAAATTTGTGGTGTGTATGTTAGTGGAGAGTATTTAACTCAGTGAGTCACCATGCTATTAAAATGTTAAGTCTAATTGCTATTGAATTTTAGAAATAGTCTGTTACTACTGATATCTGAATTAGGCTTCCTATTAACTAAGTTTTACTTTTAGTTTTTACCATTGCTCTCCAATCATCTTCTTCTGAATAGTTTAAATAAGAAATTACCAATTAGTAGGTACGGTGTAGTCTTTGAGTTCATAGTCTCTTTATAGAAGCCAAGGATATCTTTATAGAAGCCAAGGATATCATCTCTGGTGCCCCCTCAGGGCTCATCCCTCAGTCCTACTCTCTTGAACGCATACATGACCCCACTGGCAAACATCGTCAGATCACAGGGTCTCAACATAATATCCTATGCAGACAACATCCAACTCATCATCTCCTTCAACGATGAATCTACTATCACCAGGACCAACGTTTACAGATGCATGACAAGCGTTGCTGACTCGATGAAGTTGAGCACAGTTATAGCATAAACAATGTAATTTAAATTATTTCAATATACTACGTGAAAATTATTTTTCTGAAGTTTAAGTTATAAAAGTGTTCCCACATAAAGTTAAAAAAATTTTATTATGCATTTATATTGAATAAAAGAGACGTATAGAATTAAATAAAAGTAATTTAATTTTACTTTAATAAAAAATAATACTACACTACAAACGTTTTAAAATATGTAAAAATAAAATATAACTTTTATTTTTATGTTTTTTCAAATTAAATTACATGTATTCATATTTATAGCTATTTCAAATAATTTAATGTAATTTGACATTATTTCCTATAGGGCTTCCTTTTATGTCCTTACCTTTATTATTTGTATGGGAGTTGGTTGCAGTACCAGTGGTTGGCCAGTGTGCTCGACTTACTCCAGCTCTGAGCTGCAGTACATTTACAACTGGTTTGGGTCCTTTTTGGCAATAGAAACTTTGTAGTTTGCCAATAGGAAGGGCCTTACTGTTTTGTGAGTGGGGGCACATCATCCATAAACTTCTGCCAAAACCTCTCTTAACCTCCTTACACATCCCTTAACCCCAACCCCTTTTTCCAGTCACTCCACCCTCTCCCATCCACATTTACTAGTGAGAAGTATCCTTACATGTGCAGAGACTCCACAGTCAGTTCTGAGATCTCCACATATAAAAAGATAGGCGAGGCAGAGGCGAAACCTCCACATGTAGTTTTGTGATTAGCATTTTGTTTTACATTAGCAGGGCTATTGTAGTACTACTGAACATACTACAATTTGCACTTTGTGAATGCCCACCTCAGTTATAAGTTATGTTTTAATTAATTTAATACTTTTGAGAAATGTTAAACTTTAATTTAAGTTAATGTATTTGAATGTGCATGTATAAATACATAGCTAAAAAAAAAGAAAAAGACATTACTTCCTGTCGATAATAGTGTTTTAACCAGTCTCCATTCTTTTCTATGGCGTTTGTTGCAGTATCAGAGGTTGGCCTTGTGTGGTACCTGACTTACTCCATCCTGGACTGAAGTACATTTAATCCTGTTTAGTCGCTATCACGGCTATAGTGCAATTAGAAGTGCATTTTTTGAATTGCAATTACATTTATGCAGATGTGTTTTTTTTTAGCATGTCTCTCTCTAAACCCTTCTTAAATTTCAACAAACCCCTCCAACTTCGTAGTAATTATTCTCTATTCCCCCCACTCCCGCTTGTCCCTCCAACATTTACTACTAAACCATACACCTATGTTTGTAGAGATTTCTGCCACCAGGGTGGAAATCTCCTCACAGAAGACACATAGATGGAGGAGATCTTCAGGCGTACGTTTTTTACTGAATTTTGTAGTCCATGTGGTACTGTCATAGTACTTTACATATAACAAAAGACAATTTCTGAATCAGAGCCTTTGACGCTAGATTTAGGGCCTTATTAAGAGTTCGGTGGTCTGACCACTAAAGGAGCGCGTCCTCTAGGAGACCGCTGCGCCTGTGACCTTCTGACCACCGTATTACAAGTTTTTCAAGTGGCCAGCAGTGTAGCTGTGGGGGTCTTGCAGTGGTGGGCAATGTATCCATATATATCGATGCCTGTTTGTACATTCTGACTGCACATGTGTCGAATGCACACATATACATGAAATATGTGGAAATATACCACCTACTCATTGCCGGAGACCAATCCATATGTGGCAGCCCCGCTAATAGATACATGGTACCAAAGCACCTACCTGTATTTTGCCAAAGACGGGGTTGTACTCCATCAAAATCTGCTTCTAAGAACTGGAAAGGGGTGAGTATGTACCCCAAATCCTTTGTTTCTGCCGAACTTTAGGTGGCGATCTGACCACTGCGATCGACTCGTCGGGAAGTCAGCTCGTAATATGGACTGGGGTGTTGCACCTCTGTACCAGCCACAGTCTTCGGAAAGCCAATCTGCCCAACTTGTATTAGAGCGGATGGCTCAACGCCGTCAGACCGCGGGTACGGCAGTCCGCAGTCTGCCAAACTCGTAATAAGGTCCTTAGTATTCCCCAGCTTGTCTAGCCTTCAGTGCCAATTTCATTGGCCAAACCCTGACCCAGTGGCCAGAGAAAAATGTCCTACGAGAATTGACACTGTCTATTAGTTAATTGAGGTGAGTGGAGCAATCCAAGAATATGAGAGAAGCCTGGAGCCGCATAGCATTTCTGTTTTTAGTGCATTGAATGGTTAGCCATTTATAAAGGGAGAGTACTAGCAGGCTCTTATTATACATTTCTTCCCATTTACAGAACTGCCTAGCGTCTCATCCAAAAGGAATACCAATGAGGCATACGCTGGACCAATGGGGGAAGAACATCCACATGAAACCACTTACCTCTTGCTCAGAGCCCCAGAATGTCCCCCTTTAATGAACATCTAAGGTTCTCTTGGCAAACTTCTTCCTCCCTGTATTTTCGGAGTCAGTCATGGCAAAACCATTGGTAGCTGCGTTACAGCTGCCTTTAGCAACTCCCGAGTTATTGGGGTGACAACGTACACAGAACAGAGAATGAGGACTGATTATCATTGTTTCACAGTAAGCTCAATTTTAGTCCATAGACCACAATTAATTAAAAGCTATATGATTTTAAAAGGCATGCCTAATTTAAGCCTACGCTTACACACCAACAACTATCCCTTCCAGGACGTATATTTTGCTGCAGGTACAGTTCTGAATTGATTTGTGATAAATTCAGGCTTTCGTCTCTGCAGTGACTGCAGACGTTCAGAATCTTTAAATATTTATATAGTGCTGCTGGTGATAATTATTATTCCAGCACAGTGGAGTTCTAATGCATTTAAATGTCAGTGTTGCTCAGTTTAATTCATCATGCACACATGCAGGTGCCTGCGCAAGCACACTCGGTATGCATCTCCAGGGCTGCGAGGCAGGCCTATTCATATTTTATTAGCTCAGAGGAAGAAAGGACAGATTTCCTCTGTGTTCCTAACAGTAAACACTAATTAGATCCTCGACACTCATTAATGATTTTATTTAAAAAAGCTCCCCTTCAAAAAGCAATCTGTCATAATTCTTTTATCGCTATGCCAACCAGAAGAGAAATGTATTCAACTCCATTTTGTAGCCTCTCGCTAAAAATCTTAAGTATTGAAACCGTATAATGAAACAAGGCATTTATGTTGCTCTGTTTCCTTGAGCAACAAAATTGCGTTCCTGTGACGGCTGGCACGTTATGCAGGCAGGAAAAATGTGTTCTGATCTGTGCGATTTCTTCATGCAATCAACAGACTGCTTAGCGAGATGTAAAAAGCGAACTCTGGCCACAGAATAGCTCTGAGCAACTGGATGAATTTAGGAAATTAGGTGATTGGATATTTTTAAGATAGTTATGAAGGAGACTCTGTGATTTCCGGACTACAGTGATTCGTTTATAACTCGTTCCCTCTTTTATGATTTTTGATTTGGTAGGCGGAACTGTAGAATTAATGTTTTCTAAATTACTTTAAATGTAGAAAGGGGTCTGAGCAATTTAAGCTAAAACATTGCCGAAGCAATTCTGCACCTGTATTTGTATTTTCTGACAAGTTCAAATATTTAATTTGCAACAATTGATGGGTGCACAAACAATTATTTTTAGCAATTGGTAGGTTGTATCAGCGAACAATTGTTATAATCTAGGCCTGAAAGCTGCAAGGTCCTGCACTGTGCAAACCTATTTCTACTCAGTTTAAAAGTGGGTGTTTTGTGTATAATGAGTTTCCAGTGCTTAATTGAGCCAGTGGTTTCCGGTGGGGTCAGCAGCAGAGGCGTAGCTAGAGCTTGTGGCGCCCGGGGCTATCCCTCAGATTGCCTGGGGTGGGGGGGGGGGGCTGGGGAAAAAGGACGGCAAGCACTTGAAAGAGGACCGAGAGACACGTAGCATCGCCGCTAATAGTTACCTTGATCATGCAAGTTACATGCACATACATGACACAGTCCAAGGCTACACAGTTGAATACACCGGTGACTGGCAGTGACTGGCAGTACAAAAGAGAACACACAGACTGCATGATCTATCTGGGGACTCAGAAAAACCGCATGTGACATCCATCAGAGAGCTGCGTGAACAATTACCTGGTAATCCCCTCAGCACAATGCAAATATGCACATACATGACACTGTTCAGGGATCCATCATCTACAGCTGACATTAAATGACCATTCATCATGGTCCCCCCATTAAAGCAGTGCACTTTGTGATCTGCATGGTACATGTTCTTTGCAGCAGGCATATTAACCCTCTGTGCTACCTTTCCAGGAGTCAACTCTTCCACTAGACAAAATTCGGATCTCTCTCTAGGAAGAACAATAATCACCGAAGTTATCATGACATTTTTATTGTTTCTGAAAATTGCTGGAGGCCAGGAAGGTGGCAGCAAGTTTTTTTTAAACCATAATATACTTGCAAACACTATGCACCCACCCGAAATAGGTACCCAGTGTGGTCACACCGTTTGCACCGCCCTAACCTGCTCAAGGTTCATGTGACCTCAGTGACAGAGTCACAGTCACTGGATCACTGTTGCTCTAGGGTGTGCTGCTTCGTAGGCCTGCCCGCAAGACTGGAGATGAACTTCAGTATCTATTGTGGTGGACAGGACTTCAAGGTTAACTCACAATTGACACCACTAGGGTATACCTGCTTGTGCTAAGACATCAAGCCTTCTAAGGTCTAGTGGGGCCTTGTAAGGTCTAGCATGGGAATATGCTCCCTCAGTATAGTGGTCTGGTGGACTGGTCATGAAGGCTGAACCCAGTTCCCCAGTTCCAAATTAGACAGCTCTGGCCATAGTGTCAAATCCTCTCCCCCACTTAACACTATACTGCCCCACTGAGAGAAACTCGCACTGCCTTCAGCTACAACCTAATTGTGCCCGCTATAAGCACTTGGATGTGGCTCAATTCAAATTATGCACTTGATAAGAGTAATATGCTGCCTAAAAAAAAAAAGTAAAAGCAAACACTCATAGGGAATGCAAGATTAAGTAAAGCATGAGAAATGTAAACAGAAACAACATGGTTACCTTAACGATCTCTCACTCGCTATTCAGAAATCAGCGAGTGGTTTTACCTGAAAAGTTAAGGACATGACTACAGGGCCCTGAAGGGAACCGTTTCAATGTCCATTGCTTATATCCTTAATAAACGTAAGCAGTATGGTTTAAAAAGACCACATCCATAAACAGAGCCATGGTGCACATTTTGTTTTCCAATCCATCCATCAACCAGGTATTGCAGTACCTCCAGGAATGGTTGCACTTCCCCACCTGGGGACAACAATGCTGTTCAAAGAAAGACGAGAAAACAAAAGTAGCGCTTCACTGCAAAGTCTGTAAAGTGAGGCTGATGTGTTTGGATGTGAATAAAACCAATCTGGCCACTTTGCAACTACTCGGTCTTGCTTTATTTAGTTATGTATTTATTTTTCATATTTAAAACCTTCTATTTCTCTCCATCCCGCTGCACTTTGGAATAGAAAAATGTCAGAAAAAGGGCATTTCCCGCAAGAGTGTTTTTATTTTTTGGATCCATTTAACAGGGAAGCAACTAAATGAAAGAAGGAAAGAGGTTGTGAACCGTTTCTTCAAATTACGGTTTTCAGTAAGTGAGGAGCAAGACAGAAAGAGAGGGAATAATAGGAAGAGGGGGGGGGGACAGCTGCCAGCACAAAAAAGAAGAGGACATTGCCCGAGTCCTATTCCTTCTCTGCCCGTCCCCGAACGTCCACGAAAGCAAGCCGAGCCTTATCTGAATGCCTTTGTCCGCCCCCAAAATAGTGCCGCCTGGGGCGGACCGCCCCACCGACCCCCCTAGCTACGCCACTGGTCAGCAGCACTAATTTTTTAGGACCGGCACTTATTTTTCTTCATCCGACAGGTCCCGAGAGAAAGTGAGGAAACATGTATATAGGAGGGAGAAAAAGACAGAAAACCCATCTCAAAACGAAAAAAAACAGGAACCTGTAAGAACAAGATAAAGGGGCAGGGAGGGTCTGGTAGTGGATTAAAGAGGCTGGAGGTAAGTAAGTATTCCTTATTGTTCGATTAATTAAAACCATTTCAATGAACATGATTACAAATGTTTAAAACAACAGTAGGAGGAAATCAGAAACCAGTCAAAAGCATAAAGTGCTATTGCATAATATATGTGTGGTATTTGGATTCCTGCTGTTTCCTCATTATCGACAAACTAAGGGGTATATTCACAAGAACGTGTGCTAAACATCACCAAAAAATCTCAATGCAACTTTACACATCGCAGCCGATCACGGGAAAATAACCCTATGTCAACGTGGAATTCACAACAAGGCGGTACCATGCGATAGTCTGCCAATATACAATGTCGGACAATGTCTGCGATACAACCACCTCAATGGAGATAAAAACACAAACCACAACACCAAAAAACCTGCGATGGGCCAAAGTGCGAAAAGAAAACAGTGACAACCACCACGAGGGCAGCAATACACACGCGTAATGCGGGGAAAAGCACAAGAACAGCATACGGAAAATGCCACCGAAAAAAACATCAACAGCAGAGTACCACAGATGCACCCTGACTGACTGCAGAGGACACTACTACACCACAACATTAAAGCACCGTGGAAGAACAGAACCAACAGGCACACCGCATGAAAGAGACCAGTGGCAGACAAATCAGAGCCGCAGGAGTGACTCGCACACCGTGCAGCATAATCACATGAGCAGAAGTGTACCTCTACATTGACAACATCCCGGTACAAACAGCAACCCCTCCACAACAGAACACAGGACACTACAGGTTCCATAAATGTGCACAACATGGCAAATCACATCTGAGACCGCAGGAATATGTAACATGACAATGTACAAGTACAACCTGTAACCTAATGTGAAAAAAGGGAAGGTAGTGGTTTGGAGTATAGGACAATGGCGCCACTTTGGGAGAATACCATCTACAGAGTATTCAGAGTAATCTTTATTAGTAACAGTGCTGAAAAGTGAGGAGCACCACTAATCTCCCCAAGTAATCGGCATGTGCCAATTGGCTGAACAAATAATGTCCCCAGCACACGTAAACAATAAGTATATTAGTTTAAATTGCACGCTGTGAGCATCAAGTAAGACAAAGTGCGATGGTTCTTGAGATTTTCTTTCTTTTATTCCTTTGTTAATCCAACAGCCAACACGTGTTTCGTCGCACAGGGTAATGCACCCACGACTTTATCAAGGCTGTACATAAAGAACAAACAAAAAACAAGCAATGTACCACCTAACTTATACTGGGTGTACATAAGCATCACCAGTATAATCACTGAAATACCTCGAGAATCATAGACTAAAGTCTGTGCACACATGCACAAGGTAGATAAGCGGCGAGCAAACACCAAGTTTTAAACGGTAGAAAAATACCCACAGAACCCAAAGGATGAAAGACAAAACATTGTGCGTCACCATTTGTAAATAGTAAAAGCTGGTGTATAAGTCCTGTCCAAGGTGAAGATTAAAAAACATCGCATGTGGACATAATTAAAAGCTAGATGGAAACTTGATCTGGCAGAACGTGATGTGAAAGTGCCTCCGCATTATATACCCAATGTGCAGATCAAGCGGAAAATGTATTAATAAAATAGCTATAATCATATAATACCTATGTTCTCCTTTAATCCAATCTGTAAAGAATATAAAAGGGCTAAAATGAAAAAGCTGTTCTTTTATAAGTGGTAACTGTAGTCAAACAGTATAGAAAGGTAATGCTACCTACTTGTTTTGCGGTGATAATTCCAACCCTCAAAAAAGGGGTTCTATAGTGAAGGCAACGTTCGTAGTAATCCAGTATCAGAGATCCAAGTGTGTCCCAAGACTCAAAGTAACCCTTCCTATATCAAAGGTAAACCGGAAGATTACTGTACGCTCATGCATTGTCAAAAAGGAAAATCAGCATCTACGTGTTTGAGCAAACAACACTAGGCATCTAACATGCTCTCTAGAGCGTTTGGTTGGCAATGGGCTATAATCATGCTTTGGACCAGAAATGCGGGAAGTGTTGTGCTGGTCACTGGGTCGTTTGCTGGACTAGTCAAATGGGCTTAAGAGCATCTCCCTGTCTTTGGCATCCTCATTGTGCAAAGCATCATTTAGACTGTGGTGGGACAGGCCTGTTGAATTCATCCAAGACTGCCACTGGTGCCCTTTCTGTTGGCAGAGACCACCCAATGGGTTGTCCATGTGCAAGTTACTTGAACTTCCTCCGCCTGGTAAATTTTGATGCCTTGATGCTAGCTCTGTGGCATGTACCTGTGCCTGTACCACAAGCTGAGTCTTGAGATATATGCTGCTGGTGTTTTTTTTTGCATGTTCAGGGAGGCTCAAAGATTGCTGCACAGGATCAGGTTCACCCCCTTGTTGCACCCTGTCTCGGATGATAAGATCTGCAGAGAAGTCAGCCCTGCGATCCGAGGCTTGGGTGGGTTTTGGGGTCTGCTTAGGAATAAGTGTGTCTGAATTTTTGCCTCCTCCAATCTGTACACTGACGTGGGAGATGAGAGCTCCTGTTCGTTAGGCCTGGTGGATCCATTTGTGCAGAGTCTGAATTGTGGCTTCTGAGACAGATCTTAAAAAGTCTGTTTTCTTAGATTTTTTAGGGGCAGTTTGATTGGTGCAGTTGATTGCTGTTGACATGTTGTCCGCCCTATTGGCCATCTTGCTTGCCCCCTCTGGTGACTCCAATAAATGAGACTCTGGGTCCCCAGTGGGTTTTGCCTTTCCTGTGCCCCCATGTCTTTTAGCTGGCTTCACCCCCTGCGGGTTTCCCCTGAACAAATTGTGGGTGACAGCGTTGATGTAGGCGAGTGGGCAGGGCAAGTTTAGAGGATGGATTGAGAGATGAGGGCTAGAGGGCAGGAAAGCTGAAAGGCTGGTGATAGAAGACTGATGTTGGAAGGCTGATGGTGGTGAGGGCACAGCGGGGGAGTGCCTCAGGAAGGTGCAAGCCACACCAGGGCCTAGCTGAGCTGTTTCTACACCTGATCCTGGCTGTACCCTAGGCTAGGGCCGCTGATGCTGTACCACGCCCAGTATTCCAGGGGATGACTCACTGCTGTGACACACTGCTTGCCCCTGCTACCAAGCACTGAACTGGCTTCTGAGCTGGATGCAATGGGCCTGCCTCCTTTGCCCGGAGAACTCTGCAGCCACTTCTATCCCCCCAGTGATCAGGGCAATCGGGGTTGCTTGATGCAGAGCTGTGTACTTGGCCGACAAGTGTGGCTGACAAGGGCACTAAAAATGTGGGCGGTGACTGCAGGTAACCATTGTGGCTCATCTTTACCCTTCACTCCCTTGCCATCTTCACCCACTCCACACCCACTCGGCCTGCACTCACAACTCCACTAACTCCGCAATCTTGGCAACTCGGCAGCAACACAGTGCTGAAACCAAAAAGGAAGATTGTGTTCTAGCTATTTGTATTACTTCAGGATGACTTTGCATTCATGCCAAATGTAGGTGTAATTTGGTGTTTATTTCCCTGCTGGTGGCTAGAACTGGGGTCTCTCCAGGAATCTAGACCAATGTATCCAGACACGTTCCTTTCTTCTTCAGCCATTTTTCTGTGTGTTAGTGTGAGATTGAATTAGTTTTTCTTCAACTTTTAAAAGCATTAGGCATGGGTAATTGTTGCATTGTGAATTTAATTAACATTTCTCACTGCTTCCATTTTCCTGTGTTGTTGAATTTATTGTTGCTGCTTTATTGGTGGTGCACTAGGCATATAGATATGCCCTGTCACATTTCAGGTGTATATTTGTACAATCCTTTCACTGAAATCCTGAAAATGTTTGTTGATGGCTAGAGATAAAGAGAGCCCTATTCTTTTTGTTTTTCATACCTCCATGGTGTGACAGACACTGTGTGTGTGTGTGTGTGTGTGTGTGTGCGCCTCATTGGTATCCATTTTGTCTTTGTTCTTCATTCCATCATGGAATGATGGTCATTTTGCCTCGATTTTCTATGACTCTTTAGCTGCTTGCCCATACCATGTGTTGAACCACCACTAAGCATGAGCCAGTGGATGTTTCTGATTATTCATAATTTTATAACACTTTCTAGGTGCATTATTATTAAAAGAAGCCCGTACCCAATTGTTCATTTTTTGTTTTTTTCCTATATATGTTTCATGTAATACTTATTTCTGCTTGTACCTGACTGTTGTATTCAGTAGTTCAAAGATGTTGGTTTTGATTAATTTATTCAAGTTTAGCCTGGCCCTCTGCCTCCCATAGTGGCCCTATTGGCACTGGAGGGATACCAACTATTAATTTCTTAATTAATTAAATGATTTGTGCCTGCCTCTTTCTGATTTTCATAGTGGTAATTGGGCCTTGTAGGGACACCAGGTATTTATTTCATTTGTGCCTGCCTCCCACAGGTGCCCCATGGACATTTAGGGATACCAACTATTTCTTAATGTATTTGATCTTTGCCCATCCCTCTCCTCCCACAGAATCCCATTGGCCTTAAAGGGGCACCCACTATTTATTAATTAATGTATTCATTTGTGTCTCTCCCCCCATAGGCACTGGAGAGACACCAGGTATTTTCATATTAGTTGCCTTGTTTGGGTGAATATTGTTATGATGATGATGGTGATTATTTCTGACAGATATTGCCCTGACAAGAACTACCAATTACCACTTTCCAACTTATTCTGTATTGTCTGCAGGTGCATGAGAGGATACTTACTAATTGAGATGGAGAGAAGAATGTTACTTAGTTGACAGTGCAGTCCAGAGAGACCTCTCTGATAAGTGCTTCTGCTTGCACTTCTGACTCATACTAGTAAAGAATATGTCCTGAGAGAAGGTGGTCCCTACCAAGAAAGTAGCAGTGAGGAAAAGAAGAAGTCTGTTTCCAGTGCCACTTCCAGCAATAAGCCCTCTTCTTTTTCAAGCACCATGACACTCCTGCTGCACCCTCCACTGGGCAGGAAGAAGGTGTGATCAACAATCACCCCACCACCACCAAAATATAAGCAAATGTCTTGCACTGCAAAAATGAATGCAGATATGGGTCAGAGCACTTAATCAGAAATTGAATTGTCCCAACAGCTATGAGTATTCACAGAAAACCTCAATATCAACCACAGTCTTGTATACTTGATCCTCCAGAGGTAGGTGCAGAGCGGGACGTTGAGCTTGCTGTGCTGAGGAAGATGGTGTTGTGACTGCTCTTGCATTGGACACATCAGCTTCATGATCATCTGCAAGAAGAAGAAAGAGCAATTTGCCACCATCCCTGAGTTCCCTTCTGGTGATCTTGACATGGACTGGAACCCGATAGAGACCCACCATGATAAAAAGGCAAAGGAAGGTTTCCAAAAGCATTGGAAGTGAGAAAGATGATGGATCAGTGATTCACTGTTTGGAGAATGGCACAGAGCAAGTGCAGGCCATCTCTCTTCAGCCAAAAAACTGCAGCAATAACCACCACCTCTTCAGCAGGCACAGTTCGCCCAAAAAATGCAAACAAAACCATGTAGCATACCTCAACAACTTCCTCAGGCATTGGCTTCATAAGAAAGTTCGCCTCTGCAGTTTGGGATTTCTTTACACATACACAACATGAGCAGCACATTACAGAATTCTCACTTTGCTGTAAAACAGTGTGTCATGACATTAGGGCACGGAGGCCAATGACCCATCTGAAAAATCAACATACAAATACACTTATTTGAATGACTCTCCCTTTACACTGAGTTCACTTATGCTGGTCTTTGTATTGGATTTTGCTCTCACTCTGTTTTTGTAATTTTTTTATTCATGTTGCAGAATGTAAATCCTTCTTTGCTGGTTCATCTGTTCAATTCTGAAAAACAAAACGTGTTTTCCCTGTGATGTTTTCCCTGTTTGGGTCTGTTAGAGCCATCAGCAGTTAAATATTTTGGAAAAACTGGAAACTCTTGCATGTTTTGGGAGAAGAGTGGAGCCATCTAATAAACACTACCCCTTCCCTAACTGTCCCACCCTCTCCTACCACACACAGCCTAACCCTCTCACTAGATCAGCAAAAAAGATCCTAATAAATAAACTCTTCCTCTACTGTACCACCATAAACTCCACAACAGTCTCAGATCCTTCCTAAACCATCATAAATGATTCAAATAAAAAACTACCCATTACCCAACAGGCCTACCCCATTCCTAATAAAAGTTCCCCTTGGGGTAATCCGGCCTTTAAAAAAGTTAGATAGGTTAATTTTAACCTCTTCCAGACTCCTTATTATTCATCAGAGGAGTGGACGTCTCTGGAGTGGATAGAGTGGTGGGCTTCTCCAATGGAGTTGCTGCTGGATGGTGAACGTTGCTGCCTGTGGTTGCTTGGGAAGTGATTTGTAAAATGAGGATAAAAAGGGGTGACAAATAATGCAGTTATACTCAATTCACAAATCAGAGGTGGTCCCTAGACATTCATGTGTACCAGCCAAAAGTATGTTGGATAAGCAGGGCTGTGTTAGTTGGTAGTAACAAGGGTCATCAAACTAACAAACAAAACCACAACAATTAAAAATGGGCACGTTCGGGATGTGCACATACATCCAGTGTGCCTTAAAACCAAACAATAAAACAGGACAGTCAGTGAGAGCTAACTGCCAACTCACTTGGTAGGTTCAGCCAATGGTAGCAAGTATTGAGGTAAAAAAAACTGAAAGAGTCCTAGTTCACAAGTGCAATGAATGTACATCATTCCTCCATGGAGTTGAGTCCATTTTCTATGGAGTCGTATTTATCGATCCACTTGCATTCCAAACACTGGAGAGTGGATCCTGTGTCTTCACTTCTGGGTGACGGTGAAGCCTTCTCAATGACTTGATATTGCAGATAATTCACTGAATGGTGCTGTGCAAGGTAGTGTTGAATCATTGGGAAAGTCCCATTGCCACAGCGAATACAGCTTGGATGCTGGCCAATCCTGGGTTTCACTTGTTGGGATGTCTGTCAGATATAAATCAGATTGTGTGGGCATCAAACACAGTCAATCACATTGCTGGATGCACAGTTTAGGTGGTGTTGAAAAGTGGTCTGGATGGTACCATGTGTGAAGAACTTAGTGTGATCTGTAAACTGGCAAACAACACCAATTGCCAGAATTAAAATGACCCTTAATGGGGTCTAGACCCCAAGAGGCAAGGATTGTGCCCCATGGTTTGAGGTGATTGAAGTCAGCATGAACCAGTTGGTTCCTAATGATTTTGCCTTTCTTATAAAAAAAAGTGTGGAGGTTCTTTTGAAGGCATCCATTTTTTTCAGGATGGATCAATATTTTGTTGGTATCTGGGTGGTTGATGGGGACACATGCAATCTTGTCAGAAGGAAGCTTTACTCTGGTTTGTATTATGTCCTCCCTAGGGATATACCTACACCCTTTGCATTGGAGTCTTGCCGAGGCATTTGGGGTCTCCCCTATACTGAAGTCTCTTACTCAGAATGGTTCCTTCTTTAAAGGTTTAATTTTTATGAAGTCTAAGAAATTGGCAAAAGGAAAGGCCATCCTTTAGGGCTTTTGGGTGGAAGCTGTTATATTTCAATAAGGGGCTGGTTCAGTTAGTTTCCTGTATAAGACAACAATAAGGTGGTTTTCATTGTTTTCAATGTCCAAATCAAGTAAGGGAAGGCTCTGGCAATCAATATTATGGGTGAATTTGAAATGTAGTTCACAACTGTTAAGATAGCATCAGGATGTCAGGGTGGCATTTGTAGATTATAGAAATGTCATTGATGTACCATTTCCAGCAGCGGATGTTACTGTGGAAGCGGTTCTGGTCTGTTGTAATGAAGTCAAATTCAAACTGGCCAACATAGAGATTAGCCAGATTTGGTGTAAAAATGGATCCAATAGATGTACCAGATAATTCTTGATGGTAGCCCTTCAAGTAGTTCCACAATGAAGTACGTAGGGACACAGTATGAAGCAGGTCACAAAATGAAAGGTAGCTAATATGACTAATGCAATATCCTACATTGCATTAGCCATATTAGCTACCTTTCATTTTGTGACTTCTATGTATATTTCCCATGGAGGCACTTCAATGAGCCTTATTTACTGTGGCCTGCCTGGAGTCCTGAAGCAACTACCTACACACATGCTCCCATGCTTTATGAACCAATATGTCATCTTTTTATACTATCACACAAATTACCTCATTGTCTTCATTAGCACTCATGATAAACTTGCCTTTATCATTAGCCCACCAGTTAATACCCATTCCTGATAAGACCTGCATAGGGTCAAAACGCTGCTGACATCTTCATAGAAAGGCCTTTGTTTCAAACTAGACACTGTGGAAATTTCCCTGTGCTGTCACATGTAACAAGAGAATTAAGCTGTCTTTGTTAAACATCAATGTACCGTTCATTCTCACTTATTTTATAACCACTCTTCTTTTATCAGTTAAGGTTTTTTTCACTTTAGGGCTTCTTGAAAAACGTCTACACTGTTCACATGACTGCGTAAAAATGTTCATGGGTGACTGTTAGATGATGACTCAAGGACAGGCTGGGTGATGTGACTCACAAATCAAGTGGTTAACAGAAGGTGGAAGATAGACCAGTGAATGAGATATCATAAAAGAGAACAACAATTTGGAAAAAGTTGTGGGAAAATTATGGGATGTGCTGTGATTGGAATGGGAGGTGAATGGGATGAGAAACAATGAGAAGTGTTAGTAGCTACAGGTAGGTAGTGGGCATGGAGGAGCCCACCTCTTCTTCTGCTCATTAATTTAAATGGCTGAGTGTCAGTTACATCGGGGAGAGTAGACAATTGAGGACTAGGCTAGGAAGCAAGGGATCAATAAATGCCTTTACAAAAGCAGCAGTTGTCATTGAGGAAGGAAATTGATTTATCATTCAGCTCAGCAGTAAACACTTCCTCTCCTGTAGCTGCCACATGTTGGCCCTCAACCTCATATCCCTCCTCCGCTGTGCCACCTGAGTAAGATCTGGACAAAAAGAAAAGGCACATATTTGGTAATATTACTACCAGCCACAGTATTTGCACAAGTTAAAAAAGTAAGCCCAACAGATAAGAGGAGAGGAGAAATCTAAAACGGGGTTATTGAAGAGGGTGACCTCAATGTAAAAAAAGGGAAATAATGAAAAAGCAAAAAAGAAGGCTGCATGAACAGAAGGAAATGTAAATGAAAACACAGAGGCGTGAAGGTTTAACTGATGCTAAAGTAAATGAGGAGATTAATTGTTGGCACTAGTAATTCACTTCGGACATGTTAAAAATGCACTTTGGGCCTAATTACGATGTCGGGCAGACTTAGGTCTGCTTGATACTGTCTCGGTCCTGGGACCAACCAATCTCTGGTCGTTGGTCCCGACCAGCTAATTAGGATGCGACCGAACACTGTTCGGCTGCATTCCTACATTTCCCTATGGGAACATGCATTATGACCATAAACCAGCCGTAATACATGCTCCCATAGGGAAATGGGAGGTGCTGTTCATCCCTGCACCATGTGCCTGCCACAGAGTGCAGGGTTCAACAGCGGGGCACAACCCCCAACCGGAGTGTGCAGACACAAGGGGGCCCTGCTGGGGGCCCCCAAACATGCTTTCTGACATGGTTTCCATGTTGGACATGCAGGCATTGAAACTATGCCGGAAACCGTGCATCTTAATCCCAAGAGAGAAAGACTTGCCTTATGGAATTACAAGTCGGTTCCGACTGGACAACGGGCTCCTTGAGCTTGTCGGAAGCCAGCCAGAATGACCGGCCAGTTTAGTTTCCGACCTCCAGCATTGTAATGTGACAATCAGAAAGTAAACCGAGGGGCTGATTACGATGCGGCCTGGGAAAGCTCCGAACGGTCTGAGCCTTCCGGGCCCCGTCGCAATCGGCCCCTAAGTGTTAAAATCACCACAGATCTATACATTCAGCTGGTTTGATTGGTGCTCTGCTTGCAAAGAAGTAAGAATTTAAATTTTTTTTTGTCAAAATTTGTTTATTGAAACATTTTTCACAGATAACAAACAGTGCATCAATAATATATCACACAATTCATTTCAAGTAGTGCAACGGGCTCAGTTACCAATCTGTAGGTAGCTAATGGAAAAGACACAGTTTCTGATTACCTTGGTAGACCTGCCCCTCAATGCTCGCATTAAGTGGCGTGCCGTAACAGAAAAAATGGGAGTAAACCCAGTCTCCCTAGGAGCTACCGGGCCCCATCTTCTACCTAGCTCCAGTATGGGCAAACACATGAGAAATGAGCTATGCGCATCCAATGCAGGTCCATTGGATGCCTTCTGCAGGCATTGTCTAAAATTGAGTCAGAACATATAACAAAAACCAACTTCACCGAGAAACACAGGTGATAAAAAGAACGAAAAGAGGCGGCTAAACCGACAAAAAAGAAAAGAAAAACCAAATCCAACTGCGGTGATACCCAGGGGAATGAGTGAGGGAGATTGGTTGGCTATAGGGGGGGAGGAGGGCGAACCACAACGGAAGCCTCTCACAACCATCACAGGATGCTATCCTTGTAATGGCCGCCATAGCAATGATGTTGTCTCGCAAAGGGGCAGATGTACTTCAGATCAGGAAGAGGTGTAGTGCCCTCAATGTAGGGCTGCAGGCCAATAGGGGGAGACCCTCTGAGAGGTAGCTAACCAGAAGGGGCCCATATATAGTCAAATCCCTTCCTCGACTCCTCTGCGATGTCAGTTAGTCGTTCCATTGCCAACACCTTCCATAATCGAGCGTGCCATTGGGAGACCGAGGGGGCCTCAGGTTTCTTCCATGCCCCGGCTATAGCCATTTTTGTGGCTCCCAGGCAAGCCATAAAATGGATTTGTCGGCATGTGTTTGGTATTTGAGTAGCAGGTCGCGGAGACCAAGCGGTATGTGTTCTATGGACTCCCCAATTGGATAACCTAAAATGCCCTTAATTTGGGAAAGAATCTCAGTCCAAAAGGTTTGAATGACCGGGCAGTCCCACCATATATGCTTGAAGTCTACCAGTAGGCCATAGCCTCGTCAGCAACGGTCAGAGGTACCCGGGAAGATAGAGTGTAATTTGTGAGGGTGGAGGTATCAGTCATAGAGCGTCTTGTAGTGGGCTTTCCTAAGATGCATGGATTTATTAAATTTCGCTATATCTTTATAAAGGGATTCCCATTGCTTGTCTGAGGGTGGTGTCTGTAGCATGTCTCCCCAAAACACTCTGTGACGCTGAGTACGTTGTGGTGAGAGTGTGAGTAGGAGGGTGTACAAAAAGGAAATGAATCCTTTGCCCGTAGTGCCCATCTGGACAAATTTCTCTATTGGAAGGTAGTCTCTAGTGGCAGCTTGATGTATCTGAGGTTGTTGGACCCAGTGAATCAATTGAGTATAGTGGAACCGCCCAGTGATTGGTAGGTAGAAATGATTCATGCAATCATGGAAGGAACGTAGTTTAGAGCCTTGGAAAAGGTCCGAGATCATCAGGCATCCCCAATCCCTCCATAAATCAAATGGCCCCTCTTGAAGAGCTGGGCAGAAGTTCTTAGAGAAGTGTATGGGAGTATAGGGAGACAGGAATGTGGTCAGCGGTAATGTTTTAGTTACTGCATCCCACACATGGAGGGAGGTGGGGGTAGGAACACTTAGGTAAGCATTAAGAGGCCTATCCATTTTATGTCACCATGGCAAGTCCCAGATCGTTCTACCCGTCACCTGTCTGTCAATGTGGAGCCATAATTTGTCCGATTCTCGCAGTGACCATTCACTCAGGACCCTTAATTGAGCTGCCCTCTAATAGGTTAAAAAGTCTGGTAAGGCCAGGCCTCCCTCCAAACGCAGCCTCGTTGATAAATGGTAGGAGAGTCGTGCACGCTTTCCTTGCCAGATACATTTGAGTAGCATGGTTTTTAGCTCAGGGAAGAGTGCCTTATCTGGTTGGATGGGGAGGCCTTGAACGAGGTAAAGGAGACGAGGCAATATGTTCATTTTAATTGCATTGATCCTAAATATCCATGAGGTGTAGGCTGTGCTCCATTTTTTTGCAGTCTGGTCTCAGGTGTCTAAGAAGGGGTGGAAAGTTGGCCTTGTATAGGTCTGTAAGCTTAGGAGTGATTTGGAACCCTAAGTAAGTGATGACTTTACGCGCCCACTGGAAGGGGGATGTCTCCTCTAGCTGTAGTTGAGTAGCCGAGGGCAGGGTGAGATTAAGGATGAACGATTTGGAGAGATTGACTTTGAAGCCAGAAACAGCCTCAAATTGTTCATGTTCCTGACTAATGGCAGAGAGGGAATTGATTGGGTTGGTGACCAGTAGAAGGATATAATCCGCAAACAAGGCGATCTTATGGTCATTCGTCCCAAAGCGGATCCCAGTGATCTGGAGGTTGGCGCAGATCCGGGCCGTGAAGGGTTCGATGCTAAGAGCGAATAGTCATGGTGATAAGGGGCAGCCTTGTCTGGTGCCTCTCGTTAGGTTAAGAAATTTCGATGCCACTCCATTCACCATTACACGGGACCTAGGGGTGCTAAAGTTGGCTTGGATCATCCCGGTTAAGGCATCACAGAAGCCGAATCGGTGCAGAAAGAGCTCCAGGAAGGTCCAATTATCTTGATCAAAAGCCTTCTCTGCGTAGAGCGACAGGAGTGTGGCTGGGATCTTCTTCTTTTGGGACTTATCTATTAGATGGAAGATTCGCCTTAGGTTGTCGTGTGTCTGCCGTCCTTTTATGAATCCTGACTGGTCAGGGTGAATGAGGTCAGGGAGAAATTTCTCAAGTCGGGCGGCTAGAATTTTGGAATATAATTTGGAGTCCAGGTTAAGGAGGGTGATGGGAAGATATGATGACCATTTCTGAGGATCTTTCCCGGGTTTCGGGATGATAGAGATCAGGGTTTCGCCCATGGATGGCGTTAATGCCTGTCGGGTCGCAATGTCATTAAACAGCGTAGTGAGGTGAGGACCCAAGTCGGCTGAGAAGGTGCGATAAAATTGTGTGGTAAAGCCATCAGGGCCTGGTGCTTTGTGGGGTTTCAAAGAGTCAATTGCACCCTGGACCTCCTCCATTGTAATACTCCCCCCAAGACTGTCATTAGCGGAGGCAGAAAGCTGGGGCGGGGCAAGTGGAGCTACATACTGCATTTTCTCGGATTCCGTGAGACTATCAGTGCGGTAAAAGCTTTGATAAAAATCTTGAAACACCTGAGGTTTCTCAATTTCCCCAGTGTGAATCATCTATGATTTGTTTTACGTATTCTTTGTCCTGCCTGGCTCGCAGTTGTTTGGCCAATAAAGTGCCCACCTTGTCCTTCCCTTCGTAGTCTCTAGCCTGTAGCCTCAAAAGTGTTTTCTCCGCCCTATTCATATAAATAGCATTTAGTTTACCCTTGACAGCCGTGACTTTTCTCAGGGATGGGGCTGAGGTAGTAGTTTTGTGCTGTCCTTCTGCCGCTACCAGCTCGCGCTCTAATTCCAGGCGTTCGTTAGTTTGGAGTTTCCTGAGGGAGGAGGCAAGGGAGATGCAATGACCCCTTATATATGCCTTAAGCGAGTCCCAGTTATTCGCTAGGGATGTGTCAGCTGGATCATTAAGTAGGAAGAAGTCTCTATTCACCTTGCGCAAATCATCTCAGTGTAGACGATCCCTACATAGGAACTCTGGGAAATACCAACTTACAAGTTTAGAGCGTGGGGCCGGCCAGTCCAAAAGGCCTGTCAAAGGGGCATGGTCGGAGATGGCAATGGGAAGAATGAGGGAGGTTGTAGCGGCATGGGTGAGCGATTGGCTGAGGAACATATGGTCATTGCAGGAATATGATTTGTGGACATGAGAAAAGAAGGTAAAATCTTTTGTTGTCGGGTTACGATGGCACTAGATGTCCACTAGTCCTAACTGGTGGATGGTTTGCTTAAGTGGTGTAGGAAAGATACCCCCTCCGGCTCTATGGGCATGTGATGTATCCATCTGGGGATTCCAGACGAGGTTAAAATCCCCCATGATAATCAGGTTTCCCTCTGCAAAACCCATTAAGGAATCAAACAAGGAGGAAAGAAAGTCTGTTTGCCCAGTATTGGGCGCATATTCCCACGCCATTGTACAAAGTCTGCCCATCAATGTTCCCCTAACCATAGCGTATCTGGCCTCCTTATCTTTCTGTGTAGCCTCATGTATGTAATGGGTGGAAGAGTGGAATATCAGAGCAACCCCTTTTTGGTTTTAGTGCTGGTTGCTTGGTAAATCTGGGGATAGCGTCTATGCTTGAGTCTGCTTTCTTCCGTTCGTTTTATGTGTGATTCTTGAAGCGCCACCACCAACGGCCCCTGATCCCCGATGTATTTCCAGAACTTGTGTCTCTTGTTAGGGGAGTTGAGGCCCCTAACATTCCATGATAATAGCTTAACCCCATCCCCCCTGTAGGAAAGGGTCCCCCTAATGGCAGCCACTCCCCTCACCCCCCTCGCTCCTCCCAAGCCCCCCCTGTTGTTATCCCCGGGTAGCGCACCTGAAGAGAAAAAAACAGAAACAACAAGAAACAAATCATTAAAGTCATCGCAGTCCCTAAGGTTTGCGTCGTCGGATGTCCTTAGGGGCAGGACCATTCCCGCATCTGGTAGTCAGATGGATGCTCTGGATGACCCACGTTGTGTCTTCCCATAAACCGTAGTGGGTCCAAAGGGTCGCCATTATGCCATCTTGCAGGTTGGTAATAGCCTCGACGAGAGTCATTTATTAATGAAGTGTAAGAGCCAGTCCCCTCCTGAAGCGGAGATATTGTCAGCGGACGTGCGTACCGGCATAAGTCATAGCGGTCACGGGGTCTTTTTGCTAGATATCAGAACTTGCTTCCAATCTCCAGTGGCTTTCTTGCTTCTTGTTCGCCCCTCAGTATCTCTCGGAGGGGTAGAGCGCCCCCCCAACCGGATGTTGCAGACACAAGGGGGCCATTCTGGGGGCCCCCAAACACGCTTTCTGACATAGTTACCATGTCGGACATGCCGGCATTGAAACTATGCTGGAAACCGTGCATCTTAATCCCAAGAGAGGAAAGGCCTGCCCTATGAATTACAAGCCGGTTCCGACTGGACAACAGGCTTCTTGAGCTTGTCGGAAGCCAGCCAGAATGACCGGGCAGTTTAGTTTCCGACCTCCAGCATTGTAATGCGGCAATCGAAAAGTAAACCGAGGCATGATACGCTGTTGCTATCTCCTCCACATTTAAGTAAAGAGCAAATTTTATCCAAATAGATAGGCCCCCTTTCACTCACCCTGAACAAGAACGGACAACAGGAGTAGAATAACATGCATATCCCCCATAAGACACACGCCGTCTCCCATGTTTCCTGAAAGACACTGATATTATAATTCTCAATAAAGGGTATCCAAGTAGGAATCTGCATCTGATACCAGCAACACTCCAGCTAATACCTGACAGAACATAGGATTTGACAGAAGATCAAGATTAATTATTCCCCCTTCTATGATGAAATGGGATAGAAGCCTCAAAAATAACAAAATTCTTACAATGAGTAGGACAAGATTGGATTCAATCAATTGAATTCAAATCTGTTAGAGCACCAAAACAATCTGAGAAGGAAAGCGGACCAAGAGTGTTGCCTTGGTGAGCAGGGTGATGGGTTGGCTGGACAACCAAGTGAGCACCAAGCAGTACATAAGGTGGGGTTGCTGAAGGAGCAGCAAAACCTGGGGTCGTGTAGAAATTGCCTAAAGGTACAGTAACAATCCTGCCTCGCACTTGCTACCAGTATATTGGATAAGTCGGTAAAGGGCATATTTATGAAGGGATTTCTATAGCACGGGCACCACGCAATGTGGTGCAAGAGTGACGCAAATCTAAAATGTGATCTATGTAGCTATGCAAGGCCACCCTGCGTGGCTCTAAGGAGTTTCATAAATCTTGAGTGATTAGCGCTGCATTACATTACTCTGCCCTAGAAAGGTGTTTCATAGGTGTTGCGTGGGTGTTCCAATGCAACTCCCATGGTTTTTGATGCATTCCCACATTTATCAAAAGTGGTAGACCAGGGAATGCACCAAAAAGACATGCCTTCCCAAGGGAGCCGTAACAAGGAGAAATATCTTTATTTCTCCTCGTTACTTCCTCTTTCTATGTGTGCTGCAGAATGCAGCACACTTAGAAAGAGTAATATGCCTCTCAGGAATGTTTTTGTGCAGGAAGGTGTCCCCTCCTGCCTAAAAACAATCTTGCATGCAATACAGGCACCCTTGCACCATGCTGCAAGGGTCCCTGTGTTGGTACTAGGCCGCCAAAATAGTGCCAGTGCAGGGACAAAGACAGGAATGAACTGAATTCTTTTAAATACGGTGCATTCCTGTCCTTTCACAACAAGGTGGCTTGCTGTGCAACCTTGTGTTATTTTGCCATAAATATGGCCCTATGTTTCTAGCAAAAATATTTTTGGGGGCGTGCCCAATCCAACCCACCCTTCTCACCATGAGGACTTTAGTGTTGTTCATCTGCAGAAAGGCACTGTGGTCTACCAACCCATTCAGTACTCTGTTAGGAAGGTCGCCATGAACTTCCACTAGATCCTTTTGAAGAGCAGGGACATCAGCTAAAAATAAAACGAAAGTGCTCGCGGCTGGTGAGAGATCGATAATTTCCAAATTAGGCATCTCTTCCATAAGGGTGTGATTACCCCATTTTAGTGCTGTTGCATTACTATCTGCTCTAGCTTGGGAAACCTACTCTTGTGCAGCAGCATGTGCAGCACTTAGTGTTGACAGCAGGACGTTTTGTTGTTGCAAAAAATGAGATCTGTCAATAATCTGTCTTTGGGGTATAATTTCGCCCCTGGGCTTTGATGATTGGCAGCTACAGGTCGGGTTTGCACCCTTGATAGTAGAAGAGCAGCCAATGGGCAGGGTTGGGGGCGGGGGTAATGATGGCAAAGTAACTGGACAGCCTGTTGATAGTAAGGTGTCACATAAAGAGGCACTCAAATAGTCTAGGGCTTGTGATTGATGCATGATTGCAAGACAAGATTAAATCAGGTGACTTCAAAATAGGCTGCAGTCCAGACTGTGCAAGGGTTTAAAACCATTTTGAAATCATCATCAAAGAACTTAACATATTTTCCTCCCAAGGTTGTGAGAGGACCATTTACTGATTCTCTCGAGTCGAAGGGGGTGCCCTGCAGCCTATTCTTTCAATTTTCAAGACCGGGGTGAGGGGGCTAGAGATTGCAGGGATAAAAGAAGGGGTGGAGCATGGCTCCGGAGCAATTGAACTAGTACTTCATATTATATGTTCGGGATTTTCTCCACTTCTGTTTCGTCCATTGTTTCTAAAGCCTCCAAATTAGCATGGTTACGCTCAGTTAATGCTATTTCAGTAGAAATAACCCCCACAGCCCCATCCAGTATTTTGTTCTTGATTGTCTGCTAGAATAGAAATTGTTTATGCTTATGCAGTTTTAATGAAAGTTAGCATTCGCTGCGCCATTTTCTATTTGGGCCCCATTTTAGGCTGTTCGAAACTGAGAAATGCTCCTCTGAGTTTCGTTTCCTCACTTGGGTTTCGTTTCAGTAATGAGCACACTGTTCATGTTAGCACATAAGTTTCCAATTAGATAGAGGCCTTGTCTGTTGGCGGGCTCTGGATGGAACAACCTTAGACTATGTTGTGTTAGATATGAGCGCTGAAACAGTTTTTTCTGTATTTCGCAGTTTAACAGCACCTGCATGGAAAATTCCACTGTGGGCGTGTTTTCGCCCAGTTACGAAAGAAACATAATGTATCTTTATTCTTGTTGATTTCAGTTCTCTCTGCAGCACTCCTAGCGACTGGGCTTCGCTCTGAGTGTATATGAATAAACAGTTTTTGGTTTGTATTCTCTACTGTCTGACTGACTCTTCAGTTAGTACGGAAGGCAGAAAGGTGGTCATTGGTGACCCGAGTGGCCCTAAACAAGTTACTTCCTTCATTTGGTGCCTGAACAGGGACTCCTTTGGGTGAATGATCCATCCCCTTTCCACAGACGGGGGAGTCCGAGGACATCGTCGGGTCGGACTAATGGCTCAGGGATCCCTGCAAGAAGTGTTTCTGTTACTCACAGCTGCTCCTTCTGTCCCGCTGGGCGGTGCCTCACCCAGTGGTCATCCCAACTGGAGTCCTGAATGACGAAACCCTTGAATCTGACCGTTTAGTCTGAAGAGCCGGTAGTGGAGAACAGTTTCCTTTGTACCACTGATATCAGGTGAGTTTGTTTTGGTTCTGTTGCAGGGATTCTGCACATACACAGAACTATGCGCAGGAAAACAGGACCTCGGTGTGTAGGGACTAAGCCTTCCTACCACCTCAGTACCCAAAATCCCAGAACCAATTAGCTATAGTGTCTCATTCGCTCTCCTACATAATCACAAAGTTACTAATGATTAGACAACCCAGAAAAGAACACTCCCGACTCTCTCAGGAATCGCGGTAGCAAGACGTACTCTTTTGCTCACTCACTTGTACTTGTCCACAAAAAGAATAGACAGAGTCACTGATATAGTTCAAAATGTTTATTTAAACTATTGAGCTCTATAATGCGCAGTATACGAGCCACTACCAGCAGCAAAATGCAAAAAACCTAAAACAGTTAGCACTGTAGCAAGTACATAGACTATGAAAGGGGATATCACCTTATACAGACAGTGTATACAGGACTATAAGGCCTAACCACCCTCCCCTTTGCTAGAAGAAGTTTTATTATATAAGAGAAGATCTCTGGGCATTGTCAGCAGACCCCATACCATAGTGCCTAAATGGTAGTTTTTACATCATAGGAACTGCATAGCTCTTCTCTCTGGAAAGGTCCGTCTCCAAGTGTGTGTTGAACCAACTTGCAATCCCATTATATCAAAGCACGGGTTTCCAGCAGCTGCAGCTGTGTAGCATGTTTTGTCTAAGTGCTAGGGACCGACCAGAACAGAATAACAAGGGGTATTGTTTATCGAACTTGCACACCGTGTTTAGACTAAACTCCAGGAAGAGGCAGAGAACACAGAAAACAACAGTTCTTATGTGAAAGGCACAAACAGAGTGTTGCAAAATAAAGTCATGCAGTAACGTGCGCATAAGCAGCATCATGGCAGCAGAGCTCATTCTAACTTAGCAATGTCGACAATGTCCCCATCGGCCATACGACACCAATCCCTGGCCAGGTTGTAGCATATAGATAAAAGGACCCAAACAGAGTTCAAAGGTAAGCAGAGTCAATAGGCGCTCGAAAAAAGAATCTAATTTGAAAAATGTAAAAAAAAAAATAACATTTTTGTCGTTCATTGAGAACAAGATTCATTTGGAGTTGGAAAAACCATGAAAGTACATGATCCTAAGAATGCAATTCATTCCAAAAGGTCATCCCTATCGTTTGTAGCAAAAAGGGATGCCATCCAATTAAGTATCTCGAAAGAACACCTCCTAATCTGATGCCTCCAAGAGGATAATCGGGCAACATGCGTTAAATGTGATGAAACTCCGTTTCAAGAAGGGCTGTGCCGCTACACAGATATTCCATTCAGCCAGCGGCCATCCCGTGAACAGGCCTGGTCATGGGCCACTAAGGGACGCATCAACAGATCATAACCCGGATCAGTGCATGACATATTGGCAAAGCATAAATCCAGAGCCCAATAAAAAGGGCATCGCTGGCAGAAAAAACAAGGGTTGCAAGCAAGTGAAGTAGGCAAAGCGAAAAGTTAGTCCATAACTCACGCTGAGCGTTGCTAATGGCAAGCATCCAAAAAGCTGCTGCATTGGGTCACGGTACAGTTGCAATTGGCCGGGTCTGTGCAGTACCACAAGATGGGCAGCTATTGCGTAACAGGAGCAGAAGTACCAGCCACCAGAGCCAGTATTATGGGAAAGCCTCTGAAGACGCTGGAAAAAATAGAATGTATAAAGGCTGGTATTACTCCAAAAACCATCTAAAAAGAAGTTACAAGGCCGGATCCTAAAAGTTTAAAAAAATGAGCAAAGCATTCTGTATCAGATGCATTAAATATTCTATGTATCAGTTCTCCAAAATGTTGTGGAAGATTCGTGTTCAGCAGTGACCGAATCTCACTAGATGTTCTAGACACCTGCAATTCGTAGGTCTCTCGAGCCGAAGTGAAAGCCACTTCTTGTTGAAACAATAATCCTGTGACCCTGCTTAATTTATTGAAATCTGTTTTCAAAGTTGGAATGGAAGGCCATAGTGAACAATCTACAGCCTCATGTGTGGGTGGAAAAAGCACATTGCTACAACAGGTAATACGGTGGGAAACCGTTACTATATATGGGATGCCTGCCCGTCATTGTTCAAAATAAAATAAATGGCGTTAGAAAGTAATGTGAGAGTGGGAATTATTGCCGGAACTGGAGATTTTTCAAAAAACAAACCAGATTAGGTGCAGACATAATACAAGCGCCGTGCAACTTAACTTGTTTGCAAACTAGGGAGTGTCCCACTGTGGAATCGCAGTCCTCCCCTATTAGGAAAACCTCTATAGCCTCCCATTGACATCTGTAAGTAAATGGAAGGGACCATAATTCATGTAGGAAAGCACTAACCAAGGGTTCAAAGTGGCCAATTGGGAAATGTTTCATGCAAGATTTAAATTGAAACAGCAAAAAGGCAGAGAGATAACGCTATGAATCAACCATACTGCGGAACCGGTTTCTGCTACAGAAAATGGCAAGTGCTCCAATTGTTTAATGTGTAACAGTGTGTATGTAGCATTTTCATGGACATGAATCTCTGTTTCTCAGTTAGATTAAATGATAAAAACAAAGCTGAAGTGTTCAAATGATCCCATGATACTTTTCCCATTTGAGTGTCTGTAACGTCCAAACAAATTGGATTACAGATCACAATTGATTGTGACCATGATATAACACAGAAACATCATTATGAACAATATCAATAACAGATGAAATGATATTATCTAAAGTATAAATGTGGGAAGACAGTGTATTTATGCTATTATCTACTATTGCAAGAACATTTTCCAAATTAGCTTTGTCAATTTGGCGCAGACGGGTTGCTGCTTCAATTTTAGAAAGTTTCCATAATTCATTGTATGTTGCATAGATATATCTTTTTGATATAGGAGATGTAGGACCAAACAGAAAACCAGACAAGTTGATGTCGCTTTACACGAGTGACAGATGCTGTTTCACAAATGACAGAGTGAAATGTTCTAACCATTGCTGACACAATTTTCCCACTGAATATGTGGTGACTGAGTGTGAATGTGGGTACCGGGGATCAGGTCCATTTAGTGTGAAACCCGTTGTTGCATTATAAAAATGCAGTTGACAAGCATTAGAATTGGTTTCCCACAACAACCATCCCCAAGGGTCAACATCAGAGATATTGAAACTGTCATTTTGAAACAGAGCTTGTAGGAAATTCAGCTAATGACGGAATAAAAGGAGTATTTAAATTTTTGGCAGTTGCCAGGCCAAAGCAAGTAGTTTGGTGCACCGTGTCATTCAAAAGCAATATTTCAATCGGTATCAGACATGCACGATGCAAAGCCTCTGTTTCTTGTACCTGCCAAATCTTAGCGCCCCAAATTGACTCCATCTACCGAGCCTTATCTTTTGGGGTCTTTATCTATACATGAGCGCTTTTAATGACTAGGTTTCGCATTAACCTTTTTCACCTCCTGCTAGCCAGGCCAACAGGTTGTAGTAGAGGTCAAGTGTTGGCCCCCTGTGGCTGCGATGGACAGTCTCCACAGGACCTGCTACATTTTATGCTTTTTTAAAATTTGTATGCGATTCCTCGTAGGTATTATTTAATCCCCATTTTAAAAAGGATGAATTTTACTCAGGCTCGTCCTGCCCTCCTGTATCTTCAACTGTTGAAAGAGGACTGTATATTTTTTATTGTGGGCTACCTAAAATCCACTATGTAAACCAGGGCCTGCTTGGATAAGTAGCTATTTGTCTGTTGAATCACCAAGGTATTAAAGGTGGAGAATGAGTAGCTCACCCTCGTAGGGTAACACTAACTTAAGGGAGATGCTCTTATGGTACTAAGCACTTTATTGTTTTAGATTAAATCGGGAGGTTGTGCGTGTACTTCATATCTTATAAAGTGTACTATTTAATGAAATCATGTTTTATTGCAATATGGATTTTATGCAGCTTTTATGGTTTTATCTTTGTGAAACCGAATAAAGTTTATTTGATTGATTTTTGACTTTAAATCAATGGTATTTTTCCAGTGATCATAACCCTGTAAGGCCAAGTCAGTCCTAAAATAGTTTGGATATATTAACTTTGTGTGTGTCAAAATAAATTTAGATTGCGTCGGCAATTTCAATTTAAAGAAATAGGAGTCTGGATTGGACGTGTTATAATCAGTAAAGTAAATGAACTTATTTTTAAGTGTTTTTGAACTTCCCTGTATGGGAGTTGGACAATGTTCCCACTGTGTGTAATTAAAAGTAGGTCTTAACATGTTCGTCTTGTGCAAGAAATTGTGGCAATAATGTTGATAACAGAATAAATCAGCATAATTGGCAGTATTTAAGTACAAATCTTCAGCATCAAAAGCAGCATAATATTTCAAATCAGAAAACATTGAATGCACTGCCTGTACATCCCAATCATCAGAATTTATGTCCTGTGTTACCACATCTCCTTAGGAGACTCAAAGCACGTATGGTATCTTGAGGACATCCGTCGGGCCATGAATTTCGAATGCCACTTTATTCCAAACAATGCCGTCTACAACTGGGAAAATGTTCACAAGGGCTTGATCACGTTTCATGACATGGGACGATGTTTGGGGAGCCAGAATACCATTGACCAACTTTACAGCAGAGCGTTCTGGCAAATAGTTACCATTGATAAGCAAGAAGAACACTGTCACAAATTCAATCAACATAAAAAGAAAAATCAGGATAATCACCTACCAGATGTAGGTCCAGGGTGTGACTAGATAAGTCTTTTTGAACCAAGAGAAAAATACTTGCCTTTGATGGTGGAGATGCCACTGAAGAAGATGAAGAAGAGTCTAATGAGAAGCTCGTATGGTCCTCAAAATAACCGCTTGCACCCACGGTCAGTAACGGTGGCAGCTTAGCATCAGAATCATGTTGTAAATGACTGCCAGGTACCTCAATATGGAACTCATCAGCGGGATAAGTATACTCATCGTCCGCGTAGGAAAGCAGCGTGGAAGAAGGCACAACAGGCAAAAGACTAGCCAGACTTTCCATTCCACCATCAACGACCCGGGAATTACTTGAAGCTGCAGACTTCATCAGATTCAAAGGAAGAGTGTTACAGGAAACACTCGGAGTCACGCTACTCAGAATTGGCCAGATGGTGTAGCTTGACATTGTCAATTGAAATGTATTGATTGTCTTGGTGACCAGGCAAAGGTGACCGTATCACTGTACTAGTAATGATAAGAGGGACCAAATTCGTTTTTGTTCTCCAGCTTCTTTCGTACCAGATCGCAAATCTTTGGAAGCCAGTCGGCGACAGGAATCAGCATTGCTGTGTCAGTGGAAGAGGATATATGTTCAGTAGCGTAGCTGTCCCAGGTCTTTTGAAGGCTCTGTAACATAGTAGAATGGTTATTTACATCAAATGTGGCAGCTGCCACCACCACGTCTAGACCATCAAGGTCAGGCACACACATTTTGATGCCAAAGAGCATTTCATATGGAGTCCACCTATCCAGAGATCTTCTTGGTAGATTATTAAGTGCACTTGAACCGTATACAAGTGGGCCAGCCAGTTTCCTGCCAGTACCTAAGACTCTAGCTGTCAAAAATTGCTTTGTATGCAGAGGAAACTGCACCAGCACCCCCAATGACTTCATCGCGTCCTTGTACGCCTTAGCGGCGAACGCCTGACCTTGGTCAGAATGGAAGGTGCCACGGGCAAAAGTCCCGACAAAAACACACAAATCTCTAATGACATTTCGAGCGTCCGCACTGCATTGTGGCCAAACCCAGAGGAATCTAGTGCACGAATCAACCGCAACAAAAATATATTTATATGCAGTATCAGAAGTCATGGACCGCAGTGATCAGATATATACAGCTGAATGGCTGATTTGATATATATAGCTGTGTCTGAGGTGGACGTGAAACCATAGATGATTTGATTTGTTTACAAATGTCACAAATAAGCACATCATTATGAGTTTGTCTATATAAACCACACCACCATTAACGTTGCTGCAAAATAGACACTGTTGCAGACACCCCAGCATGTGCTGAAGCCATGCCTTCATGTGCTGCTATGATCAATGGAAGTTTGTGGTCCAAGTTGGAAATCAGCCGATCCCCAACTGATGGAATTGAAGCATAAGGAACTTGCTCGGGAGATAAGTGGTAAGAATATTTAGATGGGAAGCACTGGGGGAAAGCAGTTCCATCTTTCGTGGCAGTAATAGCTGCCAGAATCTCATTATCTATCTTAGTCATGAACCTTGTGACTGCTGCAATGGAACACGTGGCTACTGCAGATTTGGCCGTATCATCAGCCAAAGAATAACCAACAGCATGTGCTCCCACACGCTGAAGGCCTAGAGTATGAATAACATGTGTTAGTGACAGAAGTTTTTTTAGCTCCATCTCTCGAACCCATAGCAATTTATGCTTTATTGCGTGACCCTTAGAGTCTCGATAATAATTTTGAGACCAAAAGAATAAGTTGACATAATAGTAAGAATCGCACACAATAAGAGTATTCACATTAGGATCAGCAAACTCAAGAGCAAGTACAAGAGCACGCAACTCTGTCAATTGTGCCATACAGTCTCCAAGAGCTTGCGTATGCACAATGGAAGACTTAAATTCGCCATTTACAATCAAACCAGCAACAATAGTGCAAGCCACGGAATAAGCATGTTTGGACCCAATGGCCGGTTGAGCCGAGCTGTCAGTGTAAATGATACATTTGTACTCTTCCAAAGGAAGCAAAGACAATGGAGGAGGATGGACATGTTCATACAGTAAAAACTCCTGTGTCTGGAGAGCAAGATCAAAGATAAACTTGACATCAGTCGATGTAGTCCCATTGGATCCAATGGGGATGTAAAGCTTTGGAGTTTGGTACACTTGCCTTAGTCACCGCTTCTAAAGCAGGGATAGGCGAAACCATTAGCTTTCAGAATCGCCATTTGGACAGCAGTTAAACAAATTTCAACATTGGAAAACCACATTTCCGCTGCTGTGTACAGATGTGATTTGTATGCAATAGGTACTGTGTCTGTGTCCCCTTCATTGAACGTTAGCTACGTGAAACCCACCGTCACTGGTACAATACGTATGATTAGGCTCGTAGAATTATCACGTGTCAACAAAAAGGTAGCCTCTAGCAGATCAAAGATCGCAGAATAGAGGTATGTTCCGGCAACCAGCAGGCAGAAGTAAATGTATGTTGTATCAACGCATAGAGTGGTTTGATACGCTGGCCATAATCTGGAATGTATGTCCCCCCGAAATTTACAAAACTCAGCAAAGACTGAAGTTTCTTCAATGTAAAAGGAGGCTGCAATTGTGCACATTTCTCCAGAAAGTGGGGGGTGAACCCCCTACCTTCATTGTTGAGCTCATGGCCCAAGAAGACCACCGCTAAGCAAGCGATGTGTGATTTTGTAAAATTAAATTTGTATCCATAGTCGGCAAACGATTATATAATTCTGTTGACTCGGACTAGATGCGACATCAGATCGTGGTCTGTCAGATAAATATTATCAACGTACAAGAACGCATCAGGGTCCATGCTGTGTAATGAAGACACAACACGTGCATCAAAAGCCCCGGGGCTCTTCTTATACTCCATAGGCAAGTGTGTAAATTGTTTCTAATTTCCGACGGCGGGAAATGCTGTCAAGTCACCGCACTCAGGAGCCAAGTTGTGACTATACAAACCATTGGATATATCCAGTGTCGTCTTATATTTTTTACGAACTATGCTGTTCACTAGCGCAGAGCTGTGGGTGTTCTGTACCGCAAATGTACGACAATGAATATTCAAATTTCGATAATCTAATACAATGCGATATGAACCATTCGGGTTCGTTACCGGAAAAAGAGGTTAATTAATAGGTGAAATACAAGATTCAATAATCCCTTGATATTCCAATTGGGTCAGAATACCACAAATAGGAGCTTTAGCCTCCCGTATGATTGGATAATGCGGTTGTGCGCAAAAGCAGCATCATGGCAGCAGAGCTCATGCTAACTTAGTAATGTCAACAATGTCCCCAACGGCCATACGACAGTTCTTTGTGGATATGGTACCATTTGTGTTTGGTACGGTCTAAGGACTGTCTCGATAAAAAGTATTTGTAAATACTTTGCCAGGTACGAAATGCCTGGCCTAAGCAAACTTTTGAATTTGTGTTCTCGTCGTTGTGTTGCAGATTCTCGATTGGAAGAAGCTCTGCCTTCGCCTCCTGAAGGCAGCCCTAATTTTGATATGTATGTGAAACATGGACTTGACCCTATTATGTTTAGTACATTATGGCACAAATATACGAGGGACAATGCAGAGTTGCAGTGGCCTTTGACGGGCACTTTTGATGAACAAAAGATTGGGTTTTTACAGGAACAGAAATACCTGAGTTAAAGGATCAGCGTGGTAATGTCACTAGACCGGCCGTAGCAGCCCGTTTTCAGGAGCAATGGGTATTATATAGGGTTGGGCGGAATTTGCGTAGCCGCGCTACGCAAATCTCCATGAAATGGTTAAAAATCTCCGCGAACACGCAGAAATTCGGCGAACACGCAGAATTGCTTGTTCGCAATGCTATTTTTCTGTTCGGGACCGCTGTTTGCATGCTCGGGGGGAAGTGTCTCGCAAACACACATTTTGAGATCGCGAACAAGCAAAAAATTCTGCAAAGCCACGGAAAGCAGAATTTTGGGCAATTCCGCGTTCTCAGCGCAACGTGAAATTACCCAAATTCCGCAATCGGAACGGAGTTTACCACCCAGGCCTAGTATTATACTCCCTGGAAAAGAAGAGAGGTTTTAGCCCTTATGGCTACGCTGCCCACAGCTTATTATAAGGAATTAACAGAGGCTGCCTCTTCTACCGTAATGGCTAATATTAAAATCTTTTTTGGTCTTCTTGTTCTGCTCGATATTTGGAGACAGGTCCATACTCAAGATCATGTTGCAGAATTGGTTGGTACATGGGATGTAATTAAAGGATGGATCAGGAAAGGAAGCCAGGTGATAAACCCTGCGCTGAGATACTTGCTTTGCCTGGTCGTATTATTATGTACATGCACACAATAAGAAGGTAAGCTGGGGCAGATTGACAGCTTGTCAACAGAAGAAGTATGAGAGTGTGTCTGATTTCTTTACTTGGTTTGAAGACACGTTTTTTGGATTATAGTGGGCATGATATATGCACTGAGGGAGGAGTTCAATTATTTGTTGATAGGTTTGTTACTAATCTTCTTCCTGAAATAATGACATGTTGCAGGCATCTGTGCGTACTTGGTCTACATCTTCTCCCTCTGTTATTTTGAATATGGCCCAATATTATAAACACGGAGATCAGGAGGAAAAGGATAAAACTCATAAGAAACATAAGGATCTAAAGTCAAAGGTGTTGTTGCAGCAAGCATTTAGGGGAAATAATAGAAGACAAGGAGGTCCTTCTCGACAGCTGCCATGTACTCGGCAACCTTCAATGACACCTTTGGGACACAATCAGTGTGTGTATTGTAAGGAGGAAGGACATTGGGGTAGCCAGTGCCCTGTAATTTTACAGAAGGTTGCGTCCCCCAGAGGACGAGGTTCTGGTGGTAGGGTTCGTGGGACCGACACAAATCAGAATGCCTCAACTTCTGTGGGCCGTTCTGATATTACCTATTTTGATGACCCAAGAGATGGACAGAATTATCATGAAGATTATGACATGGATGATGTGACAGGTATGTCTTACAGTTAAGACAGCCAGAGATAGAGTGAGGGACCAGTTCAGATACCTGTAGATCAGCGTGGTCCTTATGTCACAGTGGATTTGCAAGGTTCGACTAAGGAATTTTTGTTGGATAAAGATGCTACAAAGAGTTCTGTTTCTCGACATATGGTCCCCAGGGTGGCTCTCTCTGGCCACAATAATGTTGTGGTAGGTTTTTCAGGTGTACCGGTTGTAAGCCCCATTTCCCGACCCCTTGCATTGACTGTTGGTCCTTTCACTATGGAACTTCCGTTCTTGTTAACATTTAACTGTGGTGAAAATTTGATGGGTTTGGGCCTGTTGAAGAAATGAAATGCTACTATCTATTGCTCCCCTGCAGGTGTTTATATTACTATGGGTCCGGATTTGAGTACTAGGGATTGTTTGTCTCAGGATGCACCCCTTCCATCTGAATTTGCTCAGGTACCACCAACACTATGGACCACAGGTGATACGGATGTGGGTCTGTTGCATATACCACTGGTTTTTATACAGAGGAAGAGTTGAAAGGACGGGTAGACCTGACTGACGTTCTCTACTCTGACCCTCAAGGGGAACTATATGTTGATGGCTTTTGTTTTGAATTACTAGATGGCACTACAACTGCAGCTTATGCTATCACTACATTGCGGACGGTGGGAGAGACATCACGAGTTCCCGATCAGTCACCTCAAACTGCTCAGGTTGCGGCCCCTATTCGAGCTTGCAAATTGAGTGAAGGGTTGGTTGTCAATATTTATACTGACAGCCAGTAAGCATTCGGGGTCGCGCATAATTTTGGTCGACTTTGGGAAGAGAGAGGGTTTCTTACCTCCCATGGTACCAAGATTCAGCATGGTCACCTATTATTACGGCTTTTGTCTGCTGTAACGCTCCCCAAGAAATTGGCAATAATTAAGTGCAGCACTCATAGAACGGTTACAGATGATGTGGTTAAAGGAAATGCTTTTGCAGATAGGGTAGCTAAGGAAACGGCCCGAAGTAAAATGAAACGTATGTTTGTTGCAGGTCCAGCTAGGTTGGTTCTCGAGGTTGTTATGTTTGATAATATCCTTGAGAGTGTAAAAGAGATACAGAGCGAAGCCAAGATAGAGAAATTGGCAAAATGGCAGGAGAGTACAGCAAAGTTGAATGAAGGAAGGGTGTTGAATTGATAAATCGGGGCAACAGAAATAGAAATTGCCGGATGCATATGTTCTGCCCGTGGTTACTATGGCACATGGTCTACCTCATATTAGTGCAAAAGGCATTTGTAAATTGTTAGCCTCTATGTGGCATAATGATAACATCGACAAGACAGCTGCACATTTGGTGAAATACTGCATGGTCTGTATGATGCATAATCCAGGGAAGGGTACCCTACATCACCTGGTAATTTTGCACCACCCACTTTTCCTTTTGAAATCCTTCAAATGGACTACATCAAATTGGACAGATGCAATAATCTTAAGTAAGTTTTGGTGGTTGTATGTGCATTCATTAAATGGGTTGAGGCCTACGTCACTAAAGATAACACGACCATTACAACTGTGAAAGCACTCCTTAAAGAGTACTTTCCTCATTTCAGCTTCCCCGAGTTATCTGTCGTGACAACAGAAGTCATTTTAATGGGAAAGTGATTACATTGATTTGTGAAGGGTTGCACATTAAGCAGAAATTTCGCGCTGTCAACCACCCCCAGTCAGCTGGCCTTGTTGAGACGTACAATGGTACTCTCAAACTGAAATTTGCAAAAACCCGAGAGACAACAGGGTTAAAATGTCCAGATGCTCTACTGTTAGCTCTTCTGTCAACAAGAACCATAGCTCATTCTAGAACAGGATTGTCACCTTATGAGGTTGTGTTCGGGCACCCAGAGAATGTCTGGGGCGTACCCCGTCCCCTTAAATACTCAGATATTGACTATCCTGTGTTCCTTGATTATCTTGGCTAGTTGACAGAAAGTTTGCGTTCGATTCAACAGATGCGGAAGCCCCTACCTTCTGTACCAGAAGGACACGGCCACGATATTCAGCCCAGAGACTTTATTGTCATCAGGAACTTTCAGCGTAAGAAAAGTCTAGAGCTGCGCTGGAAAGGTCCTGAGCAGGTTCTGTTGGTGACACGGATGGTTGTAAAGGTTGCTGGGCGAAAGAACTGGGTCCATGCTACGCACTGTTGGAGGATTCCATTGCCATTGCCGTACGACCAGTGGGTCAAGGAGGGCATTGGCGACACTGATTGTGAACAGGTGGCCAGGTTTGTTCATTTCAGTGACGCCCAGCTGATCTGGACCCAGGCAGATAAGGAGAACGATGATGCTTTGAATGAGGCTGTTCCCCTAGAGATTCAAGCTATTCAGGAGCCTTGGTTTATTGATCACACAGTACCTGGGGCAACCAGGTACAATTTACGCCCTCGGCTGAGGGATACTGATTCCAAGGAGAAGAAAGATGAGGGATAGACTGCGCAAGATAGGTAGTACTGAGTCATAGTACCAACGGAATTAACTGAAATTAGTGGATAAGTTTATACTCACTTTGCCTTTATCTTCTGAATATCACCTAGGGTGAGCAGAAGTATACCTTGCGATATACCATTTTTATCGATGTGGGATAGATTAAAAGAGCTTAGGACAGAGCAAGCTCCACCGCCTGTGCTCAAGAGCTCCAACTTATTGATGGATGATAGGAGCCTGTACCAGAGAGGCACTGACGGACAGTGGGAACTTGTACATTTTCTTTGCTTTGCAATCCATTATGCATCCCTTTGGTAGAAATGTTGCTGAAGAAGAGCAGCCAATGGTTCTTATTGCACAGCATAATATGATGTGGACACGGAAAAATAAAATGATATGTGTTGTTCTTTTGGTTTTGCTGATAATGATATTGTGTGGGGGGTCATGAGTTTTGTAAAATGATTAAAGTGTACCTTTACGCAGTAAGGGTAAGGTTATCTCCCCGAAAAGACACAAATGTACAGCCTGAGCAATATATTCTTGGAGACACATAAGAGGTTCTTCGGAGAAGAGACAGCTTGAATCCTACTCAATCTGTCACTAGTCTGTGGACTGCATATCCATTGTCACTTGTAAACTATACTTACACTCAGCCACCCCAATTCACAGAAGTGAAAGGAGTATTTGGTTTTGGGTATCCGAGACCATGCCTATACCATAGAAAGCCACTGGGAATGGGTTATCCAGGTTGTGATAACAATACATATTGTGACAATTTCTATATGGAAAAACAGAATGTTACATTGGTGGGTTGGAATTACAAGGAATTGATAGTTACTCAGGAGGCTGGTTATTATCCTGCTTGCTGCCCCATTGTGAAAACACTGATACTTCATTATATATAAATTGTTCGGGAATAGTACTGTATAAAACTTCAATTCCTTTGGTGAATGACAAAGATCCAGATACTTTAGGAATGCACTCCAGGTATGCAACAGTGGATTATGAAGGACCAATTTATGCACACGCAGGGTTTTTCTTCTTGTCTAATGGGACGTATTATAATGGTTACAATGGTACAGATGATGGAGCTCTTGGAATAGTATTGCCTTTGGGAGTGCATTGTAAATATGATAAGCCTAACATACAATGGGTTAAAAGGTTTCTGATGAAAGGATTATTTGAGGGCGTGAAGGATATAGAGGTCAATATTTATAGCAATTGGATCACTTTTGGATATATCCTTTCCTCTATTTTCACCTTGGGTGGTACTTCTATGGCCAGGGGTGAAAAGGCTAGAGAATCCTTTGTGTGTAAGCTGCAAATGTTATCCAATACCACAGTAGCAGCTTTGCGTGACATCACCACTCAGTTGGAGAGTATGCAAATATATTCGGAACAGACCAGATATGCAGTGGATTTTATTCTAGCTGAGAGTGGTGGTGTATGCGCGGTAGTGGGCGATCACTGAGTGGTCGGGATCAAGAAAATGGAAAAGAATATTACAAAACCCATAACAGATGTCCTTGAAAATGTGAAAGGAATGCAAAGCGAGGATTGGAGTTGGTCTCTTTTTGGTAGCTGGGGCTGGATTCTTGAAAAAGATTTATCTGATTGTGATATTGATGCTCTGCTGGGCCCTTATTCAGTGTCTTCCCTTCTGCTGCTCCTTTTGTACCACCATTCTCACTCCTAAAAAGAAGATATCCATTCATGACACAAATGCTGCTATAATGATTCAAAAAGATATTGAGGATGTGATGAATATCGATGAAGGAATTTTTGAGAATTCCTCCCTCCTTACTGTTTCACTTCCTGATGTTAATAGTATGGAGTGCTCATAATTGTTAAATAATGAGATTTCTTATCACTGTTTGTAGTTCTGTTTCCTCTTGTTGCCGTTAGAAAATGTTTTAGCTAATGCTAAAAGGATGGTCTGTTAGAATAGAAATTGTTTATGCAGTCTTAACGACAGTTAGCATTTGCTGCGCCATTTCTATTTGGGCGCCATTTTAGGCTGTTCAAAACTGATCTAGTTCAATTCCGAGAAATGCTCCTCTCTGACTTTCGTTTCCTCACTTGGGTTTTGTTTCAGTAATGAGAACACTGTTCATGTTAGCTTTCTCACGACCTTGTACTATGTTACTTTGTGTAAGATATGAGCGCTGAAACTGTTTTTTCTGTCTTTTACTGTTTAACTGCACCTGCTTGGAAACTTCCACTGTGGGCGTGTTTTCGGCCAGTTATGAAATGTACATAATTTATCTTTATGCTTGTTAATTTCTGTCCGCTCTGCAGCACTCCTAATGACTGGGCAGATGGGTCTCCGCTCAGAGTGCATATGAATAAACACTTTTTGGTTTGTATTCTCTACTGTCTGACGACTCTTCATTTATTACGGAAGGCTGGAGGTGATCATTAGTGACCCGAGTGGCCCTAAACGGGTTACTTATCAGGTCTTGATGCACAGGGACATTTTGTTCCCATGCATTTGGGCAATTAATTCATTGTTTTGCATGTTTACCCTAGGTAGCGATTTCTTGTGATGGATACCTCTGCCTTCTGAGATCACAATGACCCAAGGGTTTCAATCAATGGTATGTATGGTATGTACTAGATTTCAAAATGTTCTCAAGTTATCTAAAGAGACAAGTGATGAAAAAAAAAGATAAAGCACAGTTTCAGAAATCTCACAAGACATTTCTGCTCCAAAGCAAGTTTATCAAGTGAAAATGATTACAATTGTCATAGGTGAAAGAGAAATAGGAAATCACAGAATCTACTGGCCCAGTAATCGAGATCTATACAAAGCTAAACTCATAAATAAAAAACAGAAGTCTAACTCTGCTAATTTGAAAATGGACAGTAATGACACAAACAGCATGAGTCTGACAGTTCCAGCATCCCAGTAAATAAAACTTTGTTCCAAGATTTTCCAACAGCTTTAAAGTATTTGATGGCTACATCAAAATGCCAGAAGTACAGACAAGGAGTGGATTTATTTTCATCTGATTCGCAATCTGCTGCTAGGTGTAAGAATAACTTTTTACTGAGGATAGCAGGGTTCCCCGCTTGAGTTCACAATAACTAGTTTCCTGTGCTTGAGAAACTGGCACTGACTCCAGCATTCATGTGTTTTTCTATGACAGTTCTGCCGTAAGGTTTAGTCTGTCCTTGTTCCATTGGTCTGGAATGAGAAGAGGGTGAGGTTCAGCGACAAGGATATCTCATACAATTTCTTCAGTACTCCAGGAAACCACCCAAACAGGAACACATACATAATTTTTCAAAGATTTTGTGTCATGTTTGCACCACTTTTTTGATGCAGAACTGAAGCAAAATCAATTTCAGCATTTACAAAGTGATGCAAATATCAATTTGCATTGCTTTATTTAAAAACACAAAACTAACACAATGCAGTGCATTGAGCTTCATGGGTGGTGCATTGGTGTTTCTGTGCATCCATCAATGGACTTTTATGACCACCTATATTTAAAAAGGCTTGTAGAAATTGGTTTGTGCCAAAATGGTGCGTCTGAGGCTGGTGTACCGATGAGAAATATCTTTATATCTCCTCGTTATTTCCTCTATGAATGTGTGCTACATTCTGCAGTTCACACAGAGGGAAAAGCTTCAAAGGATAGTTTTTGTGCAGGAATCTGTTCCTTCCATCATACAAACTATCCTGACCATAACGCAGGCACCCACATACTATGGTCCAAAGGTGCCTGGTTTGGCGCTAGCACATGGATAGAGCACAACTGTGTCATGTCTTTGAATATATGGCGTAGTTCTGTTCACAACAGGTCACGCAATGCAGCACAGCAACTTTGCTTGCTGCGCTGTGTTGCCACACTTCTTTGTAAATATGCTCCTCCTTTTCCTTTTAGTAGTAATAAGATCTGCCGATACCCATTGGATGGATCAGTAGAGAATAATGTGTTACCGTTCAGATTGTTTCATAGTTTCTGCTTTCATCTCTTTAGACTTACGAGATTGATGCTCATTTTGTAGGCACACCAGACCATTTGATTTGAGTGTGGCTTTGCATGGTGAAATAATGAAAGCAGTATGTTTGGTTGTCTATAACATCTGCCTTGTGGTTGGAATATCTGGGTGCGTTGTAATGTAGAAGACCAATTTCTTCACCTAAAAATAAATGGTCATGTGCACCATTCCATCCATGGTTCATACTGATGATCACACGGTACTTCCTTCATATCTAGCATCGGAGAAAGTGTGTTCCTGTAACATAGCTGTCATTCAATTTTGCTATATGGAAAATCAGCTTCTTGTAGGAAAACAGTTAACTCATTTGTCACATTTTGGCTTTGTGTCAATGGCAATTAAACACTTTAGTTTTCAATAAACATTTGAGTAAGCAGACACTTCCATTAGCATGTTCACTGTTCAGATGTTCCCTATTACTGACAGGAGGACACTCCACCAAGGACATGGCAACCTCCTAGGCAAAAGTGGAAGATGTATCGCTGTAAAAAAACTACACCGGAGCCACTTGGTCACTAGTACATAACCTTATGTGCCAGCATTACTATCATATCAACAAAATCAAATCAGAAGGTTAGAGGTTTGGCATTTTGTAGGTTATGACAGAAGATAACTGTGATCCATATGTACGAGACGTGGATAATAAATGTAAACTGAGTATGGAAGTATCTTGCCATTTAGGTGTGATCTAAAAGTGTGCTTAGGAATTGCTCTGATCTGAATTTTGTAAAGCTGTTTTGTTATATCTCATTAGTGAAGAGTGTGGCAAGGAAGAGGAGGAAGTTAATGCCAAGATTGCTTACTGGCTAGCTCAATTACTTGTAATATTGTAATCTTCCTTGCCACTGTCTTTAAGACCCACCCATTTACCCACTACAAAGAAGTTACTTCAGCATAGTGGATGCTTGGAAAATCCGGAAATGCTGCCTCTCGGGAGGTATTGCCTGTATCCTGCACTTGGGTCTGCTACTTTCAAGATTTTAGCAGTAAAGCTTCCTGTTCAAAGATGGCGTCCACCCCATCACTGAGGAGTGCAGTGCACAGCAATAATAATAGGAATAAAAAAGAGATTTCCAGAATGTAACCTTGACACATTCCAACAAATCAGCATATGCAAATATAGAGTATTGCATTTATGCATAAAAGGGCTGGAGAGTACGTTGTCAAAATGTGGTAGGTAATGAGCAAATAACCAGTGGGTGTCAATGTATACAGACATAGCAGAAGAACATAGATGTTAAGGCAGGATAAAAGTAGACTTTCAGCTGGTTTACACTTACAGTCGTTTGCGTATTAATTATATTCACATGCTTTAAAAAATAAGACTATGCAATTGATTAAAAGTAAATCTTAAGCGTTTATCTGTCAGAATAAATGTATGTTAGTGTTTCCAAAGAAATGTACGTGTCATTTAATTACAGGTTTACAATATTTTAAAATTTGCAGGCACGCACAAGTAGAACGTGTAAATTATCATCCAGCTTGACATTTCTCTGAGCAGTAAGAGATGTGCTTAGGATGGTAGGTTCGCACTTCGAATGTGAATGCTCTCTGTGCCTCTTAAATGGATGTAGCCTAACTGTCTATTTAATTCATTATGCTAACCATGAAGTAATTTCCTGTTCAAAGCCCTTCTCACAGCCTCTCTGTTGTGAAGTATTTGAATTTCAGATTCGAAATGTGTTCATTTGGATAGCCTGAAAGGAAACCTTTGTTGTCAGCATTACTTTATGTTCTGCCAGCAGTCAAATCCTTCTTCTTCAGCAGCCACTAGCAAAATGCCAGACCCCCATTACCATATGTGGAAAAAGTAAGTATCTGAAGCCGACACAAACACCTTTGACGTTCTCTGGTCCCAAGTATTGCCTTGAGAATTTCTCTCGACGGCCATAAAAGGTAAAATAATGTATTTCACATGATTAGGTTAATAGACCAGCCCCACAAATGGCAACCTTTCTAGATGGGGTGATGGGCAGGTAAATAGTCGCTCTATTAGTCAAATAGTTTTTTTAGGGAGCAGTGCACTGAACTGAGAGATCCATTTTCTCCTTTAGCAAATTAACAATCAATGCCTCTCAGTACATTTAAGGTACTGCCACCTCCCCTCAGATGGGATTTTCCGCACTGATTCTTATAAAAGTGTGCAGGTGTTCAAGGAGCTTAAGATCACATTTCAGCCAGGACACCAATCTGGAAAATCCAGTTTCAGACGGTAGTATAGAACAAACATGGATTGAATGGTTTACAAAGGTAGTGATTTGTGTTGCAAGATAGTATATCAGTAACCCACTGTCTCAAATACAGGCGGTCTCTTTTGTTATGTTAAGATAAGCCCATTCTTATTATTGTCTCTTTGGCACCTCTACTTTACACAGTTTCTCTTGTGTATTTCTTTTTATGCTTGGTTATATATGTAGAGGTGTGTTCTGTCCATGCTGCTAGCATACACTTACTGTGGAGAAGGAAGCCAGTCGCATGTGTGGGGTTGGTGTTACCCTGCAGGTTTCGTAGGGGAATGTGCAGCAGGTGTATGAAGGGTGGACATTTGCATTAGACGGTAAAGGCTTATGCATTTGACTATTGTGTCTGTGGGAGCTGCAGGGCTCCACTTCAGCTTTTCGTGATGCAGGTTACCAGTGGACAAGGGATGGCTAAGGACATCCTTTGATTCGTGAAAGAGTATGTACTGAGGTCCAACGTTTTGTGCAGATTCCCAAGGCCGCCCAGTATTGACTCCACCTCATACCTCTTTCTTCTACTACCATAAATCCTCTCCCCCTCTATTTTTTCGATCGTCACGAGTTTTCCGTCTTTCTTTTCCTCCTTCTTTCTCCTTTTTGTAATTTTCCCTTTCTTGCTCTGGATAAGATTTTGTTGAGAAACAATAAGTGTGGGGCTCCAAAAGCGAGCGCTAGTGGGTACCACCTTCAACTACCAGCTGAAATCAGGCACTGCTCAGGGGAACTCAGTCATAGTCACTTAGGCTCACATGCCCGTGCATTCTGTCACCTGGTAAGTACAGTGTTTGAATTTTTCTCAGGTTTTAATGTGCAAATAAAAAAAAGCGATTGTTAGTGCTGAAACCATCAATTTAGTAGCTACAAAGACTGGCTCCATCAGCGCCGCCTGTGGTTTTCATAATCAAGCATGGCATATGAGATGATAGGGTAGATATATGTTTTCAGAGTGTGATCCTGACTTCAATAAAAACATTTTCTGCTCTAGATTCTTTGTATTGTTTCAAATTGGTGAAACATCCTTTTGTGGTAGAGTTATGGATACTGTTACAAATGACCATCATTTGAGAGGTATTGCCCAAGACATTTTGCATCTGTTGCTGAATTCGTTTTTTGTGCCCATAGAACTCCACACACTTTACTCCTGCTAACCAGTGGTAAAATGCTTATACTCTTCCTTTAAAGATGGTAATATTGACATGTTCCTAATAGTCCTATTTAATTTACTTGTGAGTTCCTAGTATGTGGTAATTCATGTACCCAGGTCTGTCTATTACAGTCTACTAGTAGTGTATAGCACTCATTGTGTTGCCTGTGTATGCAGTTTTAAACTTTTTCCTGGTGAAAACCTCCCTTTTTAATACCTGTAAGTCACCCCTATGGCAGGCCCTAAATGCCCCTAGGGCAGGGTGCACAGTATTTAAAAAGTAGGACATGTATATTCAATGTTTTACATGTCCTGGTAGTGAAAAACCAAGGCAAGCCATAACATAGGAAAATATTGGGATACAGAGTTCTTGGGTCAATTGTGGGGCATTAGAAGGCATTAGGAGGAAGCTGCTGCTAGTAGGATGAGGTGAATTCTGTATTTTAATTGTTTGTAACCTGTCTAAAACATCAGCATTCCAACAAAATACAGTGCTTAATTTCTGTCTGCTTGTAGTTAGAAATTTGGTTCAAGGACTCATTTTAATAATTATTTAAAATTCAACTTATGGCTGGCATCATATTTTATATCACTGGTTTGAAAATTACACTTTTAAAAAGTTGTGATTTTCCTGACTCAGACAAATAACCCTTTACCCAGTGTCCAGTGTTACCTGACTGTTGCATCTCTCCCATGTGGTGAGAAGTGGATTGCTCTGATACAATGAACACAGGCCTGCGTGGGGGAAGTGTTTTTCCACCTTGAGCAGGGTGGCCTATGGGGCTATGACCAGCCCTTTCCTGAACTTCAAATTATATCTACTTTGTCACTGGCAGATGTAGATCATGGCTAGTTCTGCCTTCCTTTGCCTTTTTAGTCAGTTTGGCTCTAAACCCAATGGGAGGTGGAAGCTGCTTCAGAACTGGTTTTGAGTGACCATATGGGAGAGTTTGTCCATTATCCTAGCCACACCTCTGGGTGGGCACGGGGAACTCTGACCAGAGGGAGAAGGCTTCTGGCATGTTGGATTTTGGTAGATTGAGGTACTATGGGATAACTTACAGTAAAGCACCCAGGAAGTGTTGCAAATGTGGTAGGGTCCCCATGGGTTAGTGTCCTCAAACTACAAACTTCTACTCTGCATAAATGTGGAACTCCCAGTACCCTTATCAGATCATTTCTGGACCAGAGGAAGAACAGAAGAAGACTGGACCTGCTGTCTGTAACCCGAGGAGAGCCTTGAAAACTGGACCTTTTTTCTCTCTTGAACCCAGAAAAAAGAAGTGGACCTCAAGGGTTCTAAGACTGACCTCCTGTTTGGGCTATTGGGACACAACAAGCTCCAAGAGGTTGTTTTCCTGCATTTCCAGTTCCAACTGGACCTGCTCAGGACCCTGCTTCTGGCTTCTGCAAGAGTCAGGCCCCCAAGTGCTGTCCCCAAGGTCCTAGGCCCTTGGCTGGGGTTAAAGTGTACTCCTGAAGTTTTCTGAAACCTGGGAATTAGAACATTTTTGCCACCTTTTTGGTATGAGACCTGAAGGCGGACTAGAACCAACCTGCCTGGCCAATTCAGCGAAGATGCATTGCCGCTTGCCCAAAGGTTCCAGTTGCTCCCACTATGTTCTTCTCTGCCGTTTCAGGAGGTTTTGCAAAGAAGTTGTCCAGCCTCATGGAATCCTCTTTGACTACAGCCTGCAGCCTTGCCCTGCTGAAAGAACCTGAGCTCAAAAAAAGTCAGAAGGTAAACATCTTCACTGGGACAAGGTGAAAAAAGTTTCCAGCCAGTGAGGTACCTTCTCTAGGTGTGACATTCAAATTTCTCCCACTCTAAACTTTCCTGCTAAAAGTCAACAGCCTCACTATGACCTTGTCCAGTGGCTATCCGACGATGTGGAGCCCTCTTCGGTCACAGCCTTCTCCCTTGCCTCATTGAGGATTTTAGACCTCCATTCCAGAGACTAAGTCCGAAGATAACACTTTTCACATGGACAAACTTGTATCTTACCCAGACTCCATCTTGGTCAGCCTTAAATCTTACCCGTGTCCCAGTGAAATGCAAACCAGATGACCACAATTGGCACATAACCCTTTTTGGTGCTTTTTCGAAGATTAAACTTTTAAAATTCTAAACTCTGGTTTGAGAATGTAGTTTTGTTGTGTTTACACTTTATTATTGTTTAGGGACTGCATACATTCTTTATACATTGCCTCTACAGTAAGCCTGACTGTTTTTGTGCAATGCTACCAGAGGGTTAATCCCCCTTTTATTTTGTGACTTTTGTGGTTCATGCTGTCAAGAATCGTAATTATTATTTGAAGTGGGTTCTCTCCGCCCTCAACTAATTCTCCAATTTCTTGCAAACACATTATTTATTACCTTCTTTGTGGTCAAAGGTTAATGTCAAATATAGCACATATTTAGTGCAACTGAATAAATGTAAACCCCAGAGTTTCTAAATGTGTTTGCACATGTGCTTTGTACTTTCAGTACTAGCAGACTGTAAGTATAGATCTTTTGCTTACTTCCGATCTTCACTTTTTATAGTATACCAATTGACTCCAATCCTCTCTTTTTCCAGGTATTTGGTGTCTGTTTGCAGCATACGATTGGGTGGGTGCTCTCAATTTGAAGCGTTTTGATAAGCAGATTCCTTCCATCAGGTACAATTTACATTCCCATTTTCCTGTGTTGTGGATACATGCTGGTGTATTTACCTTAAAGGTCCTACATATTGGTCTGCACTTTTGCCTATGGATGCTTTTGAGGCTCTTCTATGTTGAATGCAAAATGGGCTTTGGGACATGCTGTACTGTGACATGCTGCAGAGTGGCAATTGTCTTTGTCTTTCTTAGTTCTTCCAAAGAAGGATATCCAAAGTTTTACTTGCATTATTCCATCTGACTCGGTACAAGCTAGTTATCAGTGTAGTACCTGCAACTCACTCAATTGTTAACTCCAACTTTGGGTTGCAACAGGGGTAATGCAGTGAGCACTAACATACATGTACTGTAAGTGATGAACAGCTTCTAGTACACTGGCTCTGATACGCAATATCACTCTGTTCTGACATAACTCAGTTGCATTTCCAAAGGGGCTGAACTGATTCTACTTTGATTAAGACCAGGCATTAATTGGATCATTCAGTATCTACCATGTGACTATGACTAGTGTCTCCTTCTTTGCAGTTGTGCTCTGGACATATGTTAACACTTGTTTTTCTAAATTATATGAAGCTGTTATTGCTTGTGCTATGGCACAATATTGATGTACATTTACCTGATCCAGTGTCAACTATTACCTGACTCCTTTGAATTCACTGCATGAGCTAGAAAGATTTGTGCAACCTTCAGGATTTTAAATTAATATTTTAGATATCTGTTATGCTTTTCTGGAACTTTCTTCTGCTCTAAATCAATACATTAGTTGACAACACTACGAATAATTCTGCTGTTTGATGCTTGAGTCTATAAAATAAGTATAATTCATGGGAAATGTCAGGTGTCTAATTCTTTAATCTAATTTTCAAGATAACTCTGCTCCCTAAGGTCTAAAATTCTGAAATCTAAGTAAGATTTTAATTTTCGCAATCTTTCTCTTTCAAGTAGATTCTCAGTCATATCATGTATCTGGAAACCATATGTGTAAAGGGAAAGAGCAAGTGATATGCCATATGAGAAATAATTAAACATTTTAAAATAGGCTTGGGGGCCATGTTAGAATATATTCTAATACTTTTAAAACTGATTCATGCAACAGTGCTGTTGTTAAAGACTTAAATACATACAAAGAACTACTCAAAAAGATGGCACCCTACATTTGGAAATTGTATGATTCACCACATCTGTAAAATCATTGCATTGGACTCTCTAGCATAAACCTCACTTGTACCCCTCGGCAAGGGGGAGGGAGTTTAAGCGCTATTAAGGTACTGGTCCATACCACATTGTGGGACTCAATTTTCCATTTGTACTGCTGGGGTGCTGGACTCTCTGACCCAGAATCTACCTGTACCCCTTGAGGATGAGGAGGAGTTTAAGCATGATAAAAGTGCTTGTCAACACCACAGCACAGAACACACTTTTCTGTTTGAATTGCTGGGCTGTTGGACTCTCCGGTCTACAATCAACCTTTACCTGTTTTGGAAGCAGGAGGGGTTTAAGTTCTGATCATCACCTGAGAGCGGGACAAGGTGGGCCTGACTGAGCCTGTCACGGGCTGGGCTGGCATCCAACCCTTGCTGACATCCAGAAAAATGTTATTAGATCCACCTTGGGAGTAAGCAGTATGCAGTGCCTTGTAACTAGCTCAATAACAAACTACTTGACTAGTGCAATGGGTTTCTACTTAACAATAAAATAGAGTCTGTAGAAGAGAAACTTGTAGTCATCTAACACACTGTTCACTGACTGTAACCGCAAATGTAACTAGGGGGATCTCATGTCAGGACAAGACCGATGTTTAAGAACTGTATCAGGTCCCGCAACCTATCCCTGTGTGGTTAACAACTCTCTAACTAGTATTATCATTTCTCCCTCCATTGCTACTAATTCGCCTCTCGCAAAAGATGTTCATAAATGTAATTTTTAAGGAATCCAATGATGAAACTAAATCTTTGTTAGTGAAGTTAAATATGAAAATATCAGTTCTTGAGAAACAATGTGGTTCTCAATATATGTTTCAATGTTAAAGCTTAACTTGCTTGAGTCTGAGTAATTACTCTGTCAGAAGGTTTAAACAAAAGGCTGTCCCTCCCTGCTAATCAAGCAATCAGTACTGATTCTTCCAATCCGATTAACCTTGTTGATTCTTAATTGAGTAAGAAATCAATATTTAGGTACATGCGAAAAGGCCCTGTTGAAATAAAGACAGCCTCCGAGGTGTAGGGCATGTTAACACAGTACAACCAGCCTAAACCAATGGATTGTGGGAGTGTATAGTGAAATTCCTGTTGCAGTGGTGATGAACCAAGCACTAGGTACTGATACATTGTATTCCCAAGGACCTGTGAGATCCTGCATTTACCCTAAAAGCTCCTCCTATGTCATTATTCATAATAGTGTCCCCTAAGTCTTCCTAATCAATCATAAAGGTGTGCTAAATATTTTTTTTTAAAACAACACGCTGGTTGTATATGTGGGGTGGTAATGTGCAACTTATTTAAAACAAAATTCCTACGGTAAGGAAGGTCCCATCGATTGCGAGGTCTAGAAAAAATGCACTGCTGAAGCATTGTGGTAAATTTTCAAGACCCAAACTTATGAGTTACCTTATTAATATGCTCTTCGCCACACAAATATACACTAATGGAATTGAAGCAGTATCTTTGGGTTTCTACCATAGACCTGAAGATTTCTGAAATCCTATAGATTACACTTCTAATGATCATGGGAAATGAAACAAACCTACACACTGGCAACCCACAGCTGATTTACACAGCTTGAATCCATTGATAAAATTGACTGAAAAGGGAGTGGGAGGACTGTAGAGGACCACCCAATAGATCTGATAATATATACCCCAACCATCTTGATATTGATCACAAATTAAGACCAATGCGAAGTACAATATTAGATTCTTGGAATGCAGCAGGAATTTTGAATCAGGTCAAAGAAAATGAATGGTCAAAGCTCCCTCCTCATTTTCAATTAATCTGTTTATAGGGAACGTATCTAATAGAACACTTTTATGTTGAGGGTTTTAAAGCATATCCCATGCAATCCCATCACACTCAGGTGGGACAAAGGGGGGCTTAGATACATTAGAGTCCATTTTATTTCCTGTAAATGTTTTGATGTCTAAAATAGATTCATCCTATAACCAATTTGCTGTATGGCACTAGATGGCAATTCCAATATTTTAATAATAAATTATTATAATAACACATTTTATACTGCCCAAAAGAGTGTTGTCAAAGCTTTGGAGAAGAATCTAGGTGATCTTTTAATCTTTAAGGGGGAGAGACATTTTGGCAGTGTGGGCAAGGGATTTTAACATCACCAGCTGTGCACACCCCCAATGAGGTATGTCATATAGTGGCTGATTGGGGAGAGGGAAAGACTCACTTTCTGCATAATCATTTTGGTGACTCTCAATAATTTTCTTGCTAAGGTCAATTTAGCTATAGCTAAAGATCTGTGCCTTATCTTCATCCCCACACTGCCATTTATTGGCAGGGGAGTCATGAGTACAATTGATTTTATCTTAGCATCCTCCAATTCATCTGTAGCTATACTTCTCTATATAGGGGATTCATTTCCCCCTGTCATACATTATAATTACATTGCACCTCACTAAATATTTCCATGACTTTATAGATGAACAAGGCCAATGCTCAAGTTTTTTTATAAGATTATGGAACTCCAAGGTAACTTGCAATATCCTTATCATGTACAGCAGGGGGTACTTTATTCCTTATAATGCATGGTCACACCATCACCTTTTATATGAAAGAGACAGCATGCTTGCAAACATGAGAATCTCAAAGGCAAATTTGAACACATCAAAATAGCTTTTATATATCGTTGCAAAAAGATATTAGAATCGGTTTAATGCAAGTCAGCTTTTAGAAAAAGGCGCAGTGGCTTGAAGTGAGTAGAAACCTGTGGAAATATTCTAACTGTTCTGTAATTACCTAAGGAGTGCATAAGCCTAAACATGTTTCCATAAATATCTCCTTTCTGATTGTCACTCTACAGCTAGAAAAACCAGCTGCTTTAATTATGCTCCATGACCTGATTTGCTTTTCCCCTGGCTGCTGGCGACTGGCATTGTGACGTCAGAACTCAACTGTAATAAGCTATTACAGTTGAGTTCTGATGTCATTTCTTTATAATAGGCAATTAGGTATGTCATAAGTCGCTGATCAGAAAGGAAATAGAGACAGGTTTTTATACAGGCATTGTAGAATCCCATATATTATATATGTTCTACTTGGCCTTTTCTTGCAGGGTCATCCCAGAAATGTTTGCCTTCCTGCAGTATTTTTTCTGACCTGTTGTTGGTGGTTTTATGACTCTGCGCACTTTACAACTGCTGATCAGTGCTAAAGTGCATATGCTCTCCCTGTAAATTATTGTTATGGATTAGTGATTCCATGATTGGCATATTTGATTTATTAGTCAGACCCTAGTACAGTGCACTATGTGTGCCCAGGGCCTGTAAATCAAAGGCTGCTGGTGGGCTTGCAGCACCGATTGTGACATCCACAGAAGCAGCTTGTATAATTTGACTAAGGCCTGCCATTACAGAGCCTGTGTGCAGTCTGGGACTGCCATGTCGACTTGGCAAGTGCACACACTTGCCAGTCCCCAAACCTTGTCTTTTCTGCATGTTAGTCACCCCTAAGGTAGGCCCAAGGTACCCCTGTGGGCAGGGTGCATTGTATGTGAAAGGTAGTGTTGTGTGTGGATTTAGATTCCGTATATAGGTTTCCTGATTTATGCCCTTATATAGGTACAATTCATATTGCCCTTATTTAGGCATAGAAAATCCAGCCCTTATTTAGGCATTGTCCATGCTAACAGAATACAGGCATGGTCTCCTACATCCGTCCATCCACGAGTTCTTGGAAAACCAGACTCTTAAGCCTTTAGGAATTTCCCTTGCTTGGATATTGATTTCTCCAGGAACTCATTTAGTATGCATGAACATTTATTCCTTAGGGGTTCATTCATGACGTTCCAATGCCCGACTTATATGTCAATACAGGCATTCCTAAACACCTTCAAGGTGTAAATATACCTGCACTTGCCCTGGCAAACCACAGTTCCGGTACGATCTGGCTCAACTGCCTACTTGCGGTTCGCCACGGCAAGTTCAGAAGGAAATCGAGTTCCAGCCTGACGCACTGACCAGACACTGTCATACTCCTCGCAGAAAATCCAGCTCCAGTGTTTCTGACTCCCCTTGCAGGGTGTTAGATATCGAGTCCCGGAAAGAGATTCCAACCTCGCACATTCTAAGGTATGGAGCAGACTAGAACTTAGAGAAACTTTTGGCATCTCTTTGCAAAACTAAAACTATAGCTATAGCTAGATATACTTTAGAAAACAGCACCTATTTCTTACCTCGTACTACACTTAGGTTAGGTACACTGGGGTAGAACTATTTAGAAGCATCAGATGAGTATTCACATTTTAGCCTGTGTTATTTATGTATGTATTTTAATTAATATATGTCATAGCTACAAACCATGCTATTGCAGTACTATTTTATCTTACTGCTAACTCTGTACATATTGTACTTCGCAGCCTGTCTTACGAATGTAGTGGTTCATATCTCTTTCATGAGAAATAAGACTGTTCATAAACCCTTTTTATTGAAACGCCTGTCTCACTATTTCTGTGCAACTCTGTAGAAACGAAGCATGCACAATTGACTGAGTGAAACTGTTATCTATTGTTTCCACGGTTCTGATATTGTACAGACTCTAAGGGAAACAAAGTTGTCATGTTTATGCGGTTGTCAGAAACTAATCCCTTCTTGTATATTCGAGAAGTTTCTAGTGCCCTCTGAGTAAGCTGGCACACACAAGTAATTAAGTTTAATGTACTCGATAGAGACATACTGACATCAGTCCTATGTCAAATCTATAGTGTATATTATTCCAATGCACAGAGCCTATCAGGGATATAGGAACTACACTACATGGTGCCCAATGTTTGGTAAGGCACTAATTTAACGCTAGATACTGAAGTAACTCAGTCGTGCTTTTCTCAGAGACCCCTACTCATAAAACTACATAAGACGTCTGGAGTGGGTAGGGATAATATCCGCCATAGCTGAGTAGGACAAAAGTCCTATGTATTAGCTGTTTGGTTTGTTCAACGTTGAAGGATACAGTGTTCCAAAATATTATCTTTGTTCCCTTGAAACTTGCTCTGAAACTTTCATTAAACAATGACCGAAAACAGCACAAACACCGATACTGGTGGAGCTGCGACTGACCACGTCACAGCAGCTTTTAATCGTACAGGTTTTCAAGAAACTGACGAGGATGCTATAATCATCCATCCAAATTTAAGGAGAGCCATCACTCTAAAACTTATAAAACATGGGCAAACAAAAAGAGATGGTAGAGAAGTTTTTGTGATAGAGGCACATGAATCTCACCAGACAGAGGTATTCTATTCATGGATAGTATTCCCAGAATCAAATCCAGTAACACACTTGTTTCACTTCTACAAAGAAGGTGATCCACCTGAGGAATATATTCCTTTCGAGGTTATTGAAATTCCACTCACATACCATGAGCATGAGCTCTGTTTAAAGGTGCCCGAAAACATTACAATCACATTACCAGGCTTGGTCCACTAGGTAGACCAGGAGCAACATGGCCGATTTTAGCCAGCTACATACCTGACCCTGACATTGAATCAATGTTGGACGAGGAATTACTTAATAACATACAAAAGCTAATAGAAATATACAGCTAAACCACAACTGTCTTTCCTAAAAACACTCCTACCTCTTCTAAAAAGAAGTGGGAAAATAGCAAACAGCATTCCAAAGAGAAGCGTTCTCAATCCCGAGGTAGGTCTCCTCAAAAAGAGCCCTCTGAAAGGAGGTACAACCTCAGGAATAGGGATAATTTGAGAAAACCTGACAGATATCAAGATACTGATACACGTTCCTCTTGTACCTTTCAGATATCATTACAGACATCCAAAAGAAGAGGACGGTCAGAGAACAAAGAAGGACGCGTGAAGTCCAAAGACGATCAACACGTTCAGAAAAACAAACAAAAACCTAAATTCTTCAAGAAGAAGGTAGCAGGTCTGAAGATCAGACATGCCGAGGATTCTGAGACTGCAACTCAAGAACGGAGAATGGGCTCAGACAATGTTGGACAGTGCAGCAGAAGTTACAGTAGCTCGCCAGAACCTGAAGGGGCTTCTGGAGACAGTGGACATGAATGAGGACATTCAAGTTGAAACTGCAGATACCAGGGTTAGTTCTCCGCATAGGTTATATGCAATAACACTCCGGATGAAGGGAGACATACCAAGAAAAGTGAAAGCACTCTTTAGGGAGCATCTTTCAAGGGGTTATGATATACTTCTAGCAGAACGAGACTGGCCACCAGAATTTGTCAGGGAGTGCCCACATGGCGAAGACATCATTATTGAAGAGTAGTGGCCAACGTTCGAGTGGGTCACGATCCGGTTGCACAGCCTTATACACATTAGTACTTCAAATTAGTACACATCCACCGAAGTAATCAGTTTTTTATCGTTTTTATTTTCCTTGTTGTTCGTCATGTTATCCTTGTTTTTCTTCGCGTCAATGAATGTAAAAATTTCATTGAAATTACTTTTAGCGTGTTATTGTTCTAAATATTGCCCATCCAGGCCTATATGTGAACAATTGCAGAATTTTCATGTCCTCCATCGATTCGATACACATTTCGGTTTAAGAAAACCTTAATCAGGAGTATCTACGAGTTAAAAATATATGTATATCAGTAACATTGCATTTACAACCCCCATAATATCAGAGTATAATTTGCCTACGTGCCCGTACTTAATTTATCCCATGTGATTTCTGTTGAAAATACACATCAACCCACATCCCTTCACCCCAAAGATATAACCATTTTCAACTGCAAGTTCCAACTCATACCATGTGACCATGAAACGTGAACTCTGCATCCTAGTTTAAACTAAAATAATTCACTCTAAATCAACTTAACCCCTTATCGTTCTAACCTCTTGACTCATATCAATCTCTAGATCCTTTTATCCTACTCGCTTACCCTCGAACAATACTAAACAACCTTCCAAAACCGATTCAACCATTATACCAATTCCCCGTGCGTACCTGATGTGAAACGTGTTACGCTTAGCTCTCCCTGGTCTCACTGATTGTTTCGTAATATGCAAAAGTGCTAAAACCCTCTCGAGCTTTAAGTAGATGTTACTCGCCCGGCTACGCAATCATTGACGTGAAACATCACGTGTGTTTTCTCTAACTGCTTCTCCCAATCTATGTAACACGTTTAAATGCAAACTGCATTAACCACAACCCTTCCCAAGTGCAACCTTAAACTCAAACACCTTTTGTGATGTAAATGAAAATATAATCAACTTGAACATGTATATATGAAAAACATGATTGGGAGTTAAAAATCCATTGTTGATGACATTTCGTAATCAAAGCAAGGCGAACTCCTTTGACGTGAAGCGTGCTGTTAACTTTTCTTTATCGATTTTTTATCCTTGTATTGGGGTGCTGCCAGGTAGTGAAACGGCATATTATGACGACAAGACGAGAAATGTGCTGAAGCACACCCTTTGTTGTTCATTGGATTATTCATATCTCTTTCCATTTCATTCCCATTAGGCGTGCAAAACCTGGAATGGTGCGCCGTTCCTCCGCACCAGAGCATAATATATTGAAGAGTAGTGGCCAACGTTCGAGTGGGTCACGATCCGGTTGCACAGCCGTATACACATCAGTACTTCAAATTAGTACACATCCACCGAAGTAATCAGTTTTTTATCGTTTTTATTTTCCTTGTTTTTCGTCATGTTATCCTTGTTTTTCTTCACGTCAAAGGTTGCACTTGGGAAGGGTTGTGGTTAATGCAGTTCGCATTTAAACGTGTTACATAGATTGGGAGAAGCAGTTAGAGAAAACACACGTGATGTTTCACGTCAATGATTGCGTAGGCGGGGCGAGTAACATCTACTTAAAGCTCGAGAGGGTTTTAGCACTTTTGCATATTACGAAACAATCAGTGAGACCAGGGAGAGCTAAGCGTAACACGTTTCACATCAGGTACGCACGGGGAATTGGTATAATGGTTGAATCGGTTTTGGAAGGTTGTTTAGTATTGTTCGAGGGTAAGCGAGTAGGATAAAAGGATCTAGAGATTGATATGAGTCAAGAGGTTAGAACGATAAGGGGTTAAGTTGATTTAGAGTGAATTATTTTAGTTTAAACTAGGATGCAGAGTTCACGTTTCATGGTCACATGGTATGAGTTGGAACTTGCAGTTGAAAATGGTTATATCTTTGGGGTGAAGGGATGTGGGTTGATGAGTCTTTTCAACAGAAATCACATGGGATAAATTAAGTACGGGCACGTAGGCAAATTATACTCTGATATTATGGGGGTTGTAAATGCAATGTTACTGATATACATATATTTTTAACTCTTAGATACTCCTGATGAAGGTTTTCTTAAACCGAAATGCATTGAGTAGAATGTGTATCGAATCGAATGGAGGACATGAAAATTCTGCAATTGTTCACATATAGGCCTCGATGGGCAATATTTAGAACAATAACACGCTAAAAGTAATTTCAATGAATTTTTTACATCCATTGACGTGAAGAAAAACAAGGATAACATGACGAAAAACAAGGAAAATAAAAACGATAAAAACTGATTACTTCGGTGGATGTGTACTAATTTAAAGTACTAATGTGTATACGGCTGTGCAAGCGGATCATGACCCACTCGAACGTTGGCCACTACTCTTCAATATATTATGCTCTGGTGCGGAGGAACGGCGCACCATTCCAGGTTTTACACGCCTAATGGGAATTAAATGGAAAGAGATATGAATAATCCAATGAACAACAAAGGGTGTGCTTCAGGACATTTCTCGTCTTGAAGACATCATTATGCCAGCCTTCTCCAACGATGTTCCAATACATTTAAAATATACTTATTCCAGGAAATGGGCAGTGGCCCAAGCCCCAGTATTATACAAGAATCATGTAGGATGGGATGAGGACTCACCTCACCACAAAATCCAGCTAAAAAGTCAACCAACTGCACAAAGGCAGTACGCAGTTAAGCAAGAAGCTAAAAAACAAGTCAGGGAGATCTTAGATCAACTTGAATACCAGGGGTTGATTGAAACATGCACCTCATCAATGAACAATCCTTTGTTTCCTGTTTTCAAACCAGACAATACATATTGTCTAGTTTTGGATTACAGGCACCTAAACTCATGTTGTAAAACATTTGCAGTGCAAAATGCACACAGTACAGCATTAATGAATAACATTGTGCGTAAAAAGTACAAAACCACATTAAACATTTCAAATGGTTTCTTTTGTCAAAATATTGCACCTGAAAGTAGATATTTGACCGCTTTCTCAATAATGGGGACCTAGAGTCAATTTTGTCGACTCCCACAGGGGTTCAAGAACAGCCCGGGGTTATTCTCAGCAAGAGTAACAGAGTTACTACAAATTTATGATGACGAGGCATTGTCATATGTCGATGATATCTATCTGACAGACGATGACCTGGACAGACACTTGAACAGGATGAACACCATTATATTGGGCTTCGCCTCTGAGGGTTACAAATTCAACATTAAAAAGTCCAGAATTGCCCATCTCAATGTCCTTTTCCTAGGATATGAACTTTCAAGTGAAGGCAAAAGCCTGACAGCCAACTTTTTAGAAATGTGTACGCTGCTCCAGCCTCCAAAAACACTGAAGAACTTATAGTCGATTCTAGGTTTCCTAAACTTTGGAACAACATACTTTCTAAACAACGCAGAGAGGGTTAAGCCTCTCTACGAATTAATCAAACCTGATTTCAAAGCCACAACTTGGACACAAGGACACACAGAAATTCTGCGTTCACTTCAAACAGACATGTTAGCAATTAAACACTTGCAAACACACGTAAACGTACACAACTTAGTGATCCGAATCATTCCGGGTCAATGCGGATTCATCTACTTAGCTTTTAACAAAGGTGAAAAAGTACCAATTGCATACAAATCACACTTGTATACACAAGCAGAAATGAAATTCACTTCTACAGAAAAGATTCTGACAGCAGTTAAAACCGCTGTTGCAAGAGAAAGAGCCCTGGCACAGGGGAAACAAATAATTGTCGTGACTCCTGTACCAGCCTTAGAGGCTGGTACAGGAGTACAGTAAAGCTAGCATTCTGAATGCAAAAGCTTTACATCCGAGATGGATACAATGGGTTAATTCTCTTGCTGCAACTGATGTGGAATATGTTTTTGATCCTTATTTGAAAACACAAGCATTCCTGCAATGCGAACACGAATGTCCGCTGCCTACTGAAATTCTCCCTCTTGATCAGTACGAATTTATAATATATACTAACGGATCTGCACAATCCGCTACGGGGAGTAAACAAGCTCACAGTGCAGCTTGCGCGATCGTTAAAGGTCATATGCATGATGGCAAATTCAGACCAATGGTCACTAAAACGCAATCTCTAGGAGATTATACAGCTCAGCGAGCTGAACTACAAGCATTCAAGATGGCACATGAAAACACGGATCGCGAATTCCCCACACTCATAGTGTGCGATTCTTTTTACTGTGTTCAATCTTACAATGAATATTTACAGAATTGGCTTCAAAATGGATTCAAGGATGCAAAAGGTGGCACAATCAAGCATAAAATGCTTTGGGAGCAAGTAGTTCAGTTGCAAAACGGATTACAAAACACTCACGTGATACACACGCTAAGTCATCAATGTGATGGCGTTCATGTTGAAGGGAATTCATTGGCTGATGAAGCCGCAAAAGGGGCTGTGCAAACAGCTTCCAGAGCTGCAATCACTCGTTCAAAAACGAAAATAGACAGTGAAATAATTCTGGCTGTCAATGCTTCAAGCAAAGGCAGCGATGCAGCATTACCTAAAAAGTTTCCACTCAAATACTCATATATAATTGATGCAAACAATGTTCCGTTTGCTCGAATCCCTGGATTGGGGGATAGGGTAATACCAAACATGGAACATAGATTAGAACTAACCCTAGCAGCACATGAAGGGATCGCCTCTGACCATGCAGGTGTTTCCGCCACAGTATCGTTATTAAAACAGAGATACTGGTGGCCAGGTATTAGGAAACTGACCAGGAATTATGTTTTGGAATGTGAAATATGCCAAAAGATGAAAGTCTCTACTGTGAAACTTCCTGCGCAGACGCCCCTGTTAATTTCAGATAAACCATTAGCATGTGTTTACCTGGACCACTGCGGTGCCTTACAAAGGGATGGTGACTATAAATATATCATGGTCACAGTGGATTCGTGTTCTAGGTTCCTATGGATGTGGCCTCAGCGCTCGGGTGATGCTCGAACTGTTATAAAAGATTTGCGAGTCTTTATCGGCACATACGCAATTGGCACACTGCATTCTGACCAGGGTCCTGCGTTTAGCTCTCAAGCTTACAAAGAAGCCATGGTCAGTTTGGGCGTAGCATTGCGGTATTCTTCTCCATTCCATCCTGAGGGAAATTCTGTTGTGGAAAGAAAAAACCGGGACATAAAGCAGTCTATAACAGGTAGGGTATTAGATTCGGGTGATGGGTGGGTCAAACACCTTTATGGGGTCCAGCGCGCACTTCATAACTTGCCAAGAAGTTCTCTAGGGGGTGTCACTCCATGTGAAGTTCTATTTGGAACTAGAATGTTGGTACCGGACCTTGATACGCAAGGCACAGTGATGGAAATTAAGAAATTTGATATCAAAGATCGTTTGGCTGTTTTACAGGACTTAAATGAACTTAGAACGAAACAAAGCAACGTGCTCCTGAAGTCAAACATCACTGAGGAAAAACCGGCTGTCCCAGCAAAGCCTGTCTTTATCCCAAAGCTTGGTGATCTAGTCAGAGAAAAAATCGCGGACAAGAAGGAATTTGGGCCTTCTTACAGACAACCAGTACCTGTCCTTGCAATCCACGGATCAAGAACAATACTTTTGCTACCCCTTGCTGGTAAAAAGGAGAAAAGATTTGTGTCCATCGACCTGATCAAACCACACTATGTGGCTGATACTAAGCAGTAGGCCAAGTGGACTCCGCCAATGTAGCAGGCGCACTCCTCTAGCTACAATCCAAGAGGTTTGAACTGAGAGACTCATCACCTTTGACAATTCTGCAGTGAGAAGTAAAGGACTAGGCAACAAAGCTATGGAACTTGTCCCTCTTGAAACCCAAATAACAGTTCGTCCTGATACACATATCTACAACAAAGTAACAAGTTACCAACTGGTTCCAGCAAATTCAATAGATCCTGATGCAATTCCAACCATTGACAGAACTGCCTCTAGCTATTTCATTAACTTTGATATGTTTTCTGAGGATCCCAGCGAATCTGAAACAACGCCAGCACAAAGAACTTTCAAAGAACAAGCAACAGATTTTTTTCATCTCCTGAAAAAGTCTTATCTGGTTTCACCATGGATTGAACTATGGATTGTTTTGGGTATATTATTCTTTCTACTTTGGTTAGCTCTGGTATTAACTCTGGGTATGCTGATAAATGAAAGATATATTCAAATGGACACAGCAAGTAAAAGAGTGAACTTACTTCTCCAGCCACACAAATCATCCCATCGTGAAGCAAGAGACTTGTCAGCAGTGAACATCACAGCGTTCCTATACATGATGGTATAATTTGGGACCAAACCGAATATGACATTTTTGGCCCGTCGGAGCTTTTGAAGATTCCACATTTATTTAAGATTTCATTAAGTGACTTTATTACCTCTAGTACCTTTTCTGATGATTGGGACTTTGAGACTGTTAATAACATGATATCTGATCTAGAGATGTCTACTGTATTCACAAATCATGAATATTTAGAGGGTTCATCAGACTATGAACAAATGTATTGTTATAACCACTATGGTCATCATTTCTTGCATAAATCTGTAACACCTAGAAATGTATTTATGTATAACCAATGGGAACAGTGTCCTACACCTCCAAAGGGTAGTTCGTAAACTTTTGCAATGAAATTTCCATATTTTTCAAGCTACAATTTGTCTAATCCGGAAACGTTTTACTTTAAAAATGTGAACAAGACAGGAACGAAAAATATGTTAACAAATACGAAACAGATTTATTCTGCAGCCTTTTTTGCCCAACTGTCTAGACAGGGTTTCGACTTTTGGAAAGACAACGTTGAGACAAAAACAGTCTGGGGTACAAAAGATTGGCAAGTACAGGGGGTAGAAGCTTTGTTTAGAGCCTGTATCATCCCTGAGCAAATTATGTTTTTGAATGACAATGTCCAGCAAACATCTTGCCTTGGATTAGCCAGGATCATGAACACACCTACCATATCTATACCTGCAAGCAATAGCACTACACGGGGGGAAGTCAGCGTACATAATATTTTGCATCACAACAGAGCAGATCCGGAATGGAAACAATGGTTGCTCTGGCCCACAGACACGAATAACTGTCAAGATCGATTCCTGTACAAAACATAGGGTTTCACTATCAATAGGCCAGAACCACGCTATGTTCAAAGACAGCATCCAGGGGTAGTAACAACATACAGTGTAGGGAAACTATGCCTTGATTGGCTACAGAAAGCTGCACTGAAGGATGTTAAACAACACCTAACTTTACTTCGAGAAGGCGCAGACCTTAGGGAATTCTTGCTAGGACCAAGGAAACCGCGTCAAAAACGTTTCATATATGCCGGTATCTACGCTGCTTATAATGAAGCATGGAAGGTTACCCAAGCAGAGACTGCAGAACGAATACGAGAAATTGATCGTATTAATTTAGAGAAAACTCTCTCTGTAGTAGACAATGGGTTAACAACTCTGTCGTCCAGAATATATTCATTGGACAGCATTGTGTCTTCTGTCATAGACATTATGGAACAAGACTTGGTCATGTTGCAACATGGTCAGTCTCAGCTACGTTCTATCATGCTATTGGGCTGGACGCTACAAAACTTGCATGCAGGCTATGTGCCTTGGCGTTTAATCAATACTACGTCACTGTTTTCAGAATTCAATCTCACTGATAAACAGATGAGACTGGCACAAAGCGGAGCAGACTACACTATGCTGAGCATTGAAAAACTTGAAAAATTACCATTCACTGTGGCAAAAAAAAACGGCTCCCGGATCATACATGGTAAAATTACTCTGCCTGTTACAACTTTTGATTTTCAATATTGCCTAAAATATATACCAGTTGGCAAATATGAAAGCTTGGGTTAATGATACATGAAGACATCCTGGGATTTACCTTACACACATAGATGTTGGAGTTTGAAACGTGAAGTGTTTCTTAGCGGTGAAAACTGTGAACACACACTAAGCGGTTCTCTCCTTTGTCAGTGTATTAACTTGTGATGGTTCTACTACAAACTTATCCTGTCACCTGCAAGGTTCACCGGCTGCAGTGATTAATCCAATTTTTGGCCAACTTTCTAATGGGAGTTACATTATGTTGAATGATCAGAGCTGCTGTGGCATGTTGTCAGGTATTCCATATCTAGTTACGGTTACATCCAGGGTCACTTGCTGTATGCAAGTCTTGTTTCCACAAATAGACATAGTCAGAGAGTCGCCTTTGTGGCCTTCACTGAACATCTCTTCTATACGAATTGATACTCTAAGCAGAATGAAAGCCATTCTTTAACAAAAAACAGTGCCACTGACCTCGGCCAGAGAAACCTATGATCTCCAAGTCGCAAGGACTTCTGTGGAGATACATACCCTTTTGTATACAAACTGCCCTGTACATTTTTTCGGAATTGTTAGGTCGTATCTTAAACATGTCTGATACGAGCGGTATTATACATGTATTTAAGAACATGTGTGCAGGACTGATAGCACCTTTTCAAGCAGTCCTCTGAATTTTTCCAAACTTCGTGCACTCTGTGTTTGGCGGACTGACGCTCCTTTTAGCACTCGTTGCAGGGATCCTATTTTTGCTCCTACTGCTATGATATGGCAAGCCTCATCACCAGCATCACTCCAGGCACCATAGAGAGAGCTCTATTGGAGATGAAGTGTCGTGAGCACATCGTCCACATTTTGGGTTTACCTCGTCTACGAGAATTAAACACCACATGATTTCTGTCATTCAGGCCAATCTGGCAAGATTGCATCTTACCTGTTCTACGCTGCCTGCTCTGCCATGAAGAATGCATGCTAGACATCTGTCTAACACTCCCATCAGTCATGCCTACGGATATCAATACTCTGCTGGACCCAGTAACGGCCCATGCTCTGTGTTGTCCCCAGTGGCTACCAATCCTGATGACGGTATTCATTGAGATCTCACAGACGCAAATTGCTACTGCTGAGGTACGAGAGGAAACAAAAGGTAACATCCGATTCGAACATTGCTGATGCTACCAATGCTGAAGGCGATAGTTCACATCTATGTGCAGTTAATCTTCTAAACGAGCTATTCCAACTTTCACCTACAACGGTAGACGACTTTTTGTCTACAGGATTAGAAGATTTCATTTTTTCTCCACATCCACACACTGACTTTTGATTCAGGCACACAGTGTTCCAATGAGACACTGAATTTGGCCTTCATTCTTTTCAGACAAGGGACTAACTTTGGAACTTTTGTCCTTTGATTAATTTTTTTTTTCTCCAAATTTGTATTTTTTCATTTTTTGGCACAGTAATCTGTTTATAGTAGAACTATTCATAGAGAACAGAATTCTTTGAAAATCTTCCAGGGACATTATGCCACCTTGTCACATCAACAATTGATATGTGTTAACCTGATATGAAATGGTTTTGGCCATTTTTTCTTCTGTATTAATGAGCCATTTCATCATATGTATATATTTCTGGTTCATTCTTGTTGGCATTTGCAATGCACGCATATACTTAGAATGAAACATTGCTTTTTAATATGTACAGCACCTTATGCATAGCAATGGGTTTGTAATGCATTTTTAGGACATATATTTTCAGATATGTTTTAGCATATTTTCGATTATCATGCGATATTCTCTTTTAGACATGTTTAGTATGTTTAGGATTTAGTAATGTTGTTCATACGAAACGAGTGGGTGTTGTTTGTCGATTTAGATTCCGTATATAGGTTTCCTGATTTATGCCCTTATATAGGTGCAATTCATATTGCCCTTATTTAGACATAGAAAATCCAGCCCTTATTTAGGCATTGTCCATGCTAACCAAATACAGGCATGGTCTCCTACATCCGTCCATCCACGTCACAACGAGTTCTTGGAAAACCAGACTCTTAAGCCTTTAGGAATTTCCCTTGCTTGGATATTGATTTCTCCAGGAACTCATTTAGTATGCATGAAAATCTATTCCTTAGGGGTTCATTCATGACGTTCCAATGCCCGACTTTTACGTCAATACAGGCATTCCTAAACACCTTCAAGTGATAAATATACCTGCACTTGCCCTGGCAAACCACGGTTCTGGTACGATCCAGCTCGACTGCCTACTTGCGGTTCACTACGGCAAGTTCGGAAGGAAATCGAGTTCCAGCCTGATGCACTGACCAGACGCTGTCATCGTCCTCGCAGAGAATCAAGCTCCAGTGTTTCTGACTCCCCTTGCGGGGTGTTAGATATCAAGTACCGGAAAGAGATTTCAACCTAGCACATTCTAAGGTATGGAGCAGACTAGAACTTAGAGAAACTTTTGGCAACTCTTGGCAAAACTAAAACTATAGCTTTAGCTAGCTATACTTTAGAAAACAGCACCTACTTCTTACCTCGTACTACACTTAGGTTAGTTACACTGGGGTAGAACTATTTAGAAGCATCAGAAGAGTATTCACATTTTAGCCTCTGTTATTTAAGTATGTATTTTAATTAGTATATGACATAGCTACAAACCATGCTATTGCAGTATTATTTGATCTTACTGCCAACTCTGTACATATTGTACTTCGCAGTCTGTCTTACGATTGTAGCAGTTCATATCTCTTGCATGAGAAATAAGACTGTTCAATAAACCCTTTTTATTGAAACGCCCGTCTCTCTATTTCTGTAAAACTCTGTAGAAACGAAGCATGCACGATTGACTGGGTGAAAGTGTTATATATTGTTTCCACGGTTCTGAGATTATTCTGACTCTAAGGGAAACAAAGTTGTCATGTTTATGTGGTTGTCAGAAACGAATCCCTTCTTGTATATTCAAGAAGTTTCTAGTGACCTCTGAGTTAGCTGGCACACACAAGTAATTACGTTTAATGTACTCGATAAAGACATACTGACCTCACTCCTAAGTCAAATCTATGGTGTATATTATTTCAATGCGCTGAGCCTATCAGGGATATAGGAACTACACTACAGTAGGACATGCCCTGATGTGTGTGGCATGTCCTGATAGTGAAATACTGCCAATTTCGTTTTTCACTACTGCAAGGATATCTGTTCCCATAGGCCAGAATGGGGAGTTAGTTTATAACATATTATAAACTTAACGGACCCCAGGAACAAGATGGGAAAATAAAGCTTAGTATGCCTGAACTCAGAATGTTAAAGTGCATCTTTTAGTGATGGTGATTTTTACATTCTGTGGTTGAAAATACCACTTTTAGAAAGTAGGTATTTTCTTGCCTAACCATCCAGTGTGCCTCTGCTAGGTTTGTGTATTGCAGGTCTGGCTTTTGTATGACAGGAGCTGGAGGAGGGCAGTGCCTCCAGAAGTCTGATGAGTCAGGGCTGGGCTGAATAGGCTTGGTCTGCATTTGGAGTGGTGGGAGGAGTAGCACCTTCACTGGAATAGGGCTGTGCCTGCCTTCCACAAAGACGGCTCCACCCCCCTGTGGTGTGTCTGAAGCCAGGGTTCACACTGACAAAGGAGGTTGTTATGGACTTGCAAAGTGCCCCACAGAACTGGTTTTGGCTGGTACAGACACTCTCTGCCTTCAGAGAACAAAGGATTTTGGTGTATAAAAAGAGGGGCTCAAACACCAGACATTTAGATCACTTCGGGGAATCAAGAGAAACCTTTGCCAAGGAGAAGAGCCGGAGAAGCTGAGGAGGAATACTTCCCCTGTGTTGTTTGCTGTCTGGGGTTGACCTGCAGTGTCTGCTTGCTGCCAAGGAAAGGAGAAAAGGACTTTGCTTCTTGCTTTGTCATCTTGAGGAATATCTCCGAGGGCTTGAAACTGAGCTTGCCTCCTGTTCTGAAGTCTTAGGAACACAAAGACTTGACCACCAGCTCCTCTGAATTTACTTGCTGGGAATTATATCCTGCAAAGAGGTGCCTGCTGCTGTTTAGGACCTCTATAGACTGTTTGTCGCTGGGAGCTGGAAGATCGACGCAGCGAGGGAGAAGCGTGTCGCATCCGCACTGATTTCCGACGCATCACTGAGCCACGGGGAAGAAGCGTGCCGCATTCGCACTTGGTTCAGATGCCTCGCCGAGCTACCAGGAAGAAGCGCGCCACATCCACACCGGTCCCGATGCACTACAAAGAAAACCGTCGCAGCACCTGCCATGCGGCTGCAAAAGATCACACCTCATACTAGACAATGGTATTGCATCGAGCCGCCATTTTGTTGCATTGCACCGGATCGTCGCCACACATTGAGGCGCCATCTTGTTGCATCGTAATCGGAACACAGTAAGAAAGCCTCTCAGGTAAGGAACAGACTCATCGCCTCCCCTGCGCCACAGTAAGGAACAGACGCATCGCCTACCCCGAAGCAAGGTACTGAGGCATCACCTTCCCTGCGACCCTGTTTTTTAGTTTTATGTGACACATCTAAGGTATTTTGTGAGAAAAGTGTCGCATTTACAACTTGCTTGAACTAAACTATTTCTACCATTTAAAAGTCTTATTTTTGATACTGTATTGTGGATTTTTGTCGTTTTGTCTTGTTTAGATAAAGATTACTTATTTTTCTAAACTGGTGTGGTGTCCATTTGTAGTGTTTTCAATGTGTAACTGTATGTGATCACAAATGCTTTACACACTGCCTCTGAGATAAGCCTGTCTGCTTGTGCCAAGCTACCAAGGGGGTGAGCAGGGGTTATTTTAGGAGTGTATCCCCCTTGCCCTGACTAGAAGCAAGGGCCCCTATTTGGACAAAGGTACCTACCTGTGCCAACTAGAGACCACAATTTCTAACAATATAGTCATCCCAAATTGCACAAATGATCACAACCAACTAGCACTAACTCCACATTTAAATAACAACATGACTATTAAGTTGATCCAAGTAGAAAAAAATAAGGTTGTTAGACCTAATGGCAAAAGGCTAAAATGGCCAGGAGTAGATCCTATCATATTCCTCTCCAAATTAATCAAAGAACACATGACAGAGTTTATGATATGCTTAGTTAATGAAGTGCACAATTTTGAGATTAAACTCGCCTTTGAAGAAATTTGCTCCTCAACTAACTCAATGTTAAGAAAATCAATAAGGACAATAATCTATGTTTGTTTGATCATGCATGTACTCAAGCACATAAAAAACTAAAAGTGAGCCTCCACAGAGACAAATATGTCATTCATAGTTGTAAATTTAGGTGTAACCAAATTGTGGATAACAGAAAAAAATTGATTAGGAAAGAAGCATGGGCAAATTTGGTGAAGTCTAGCTAGACAAACAATAAAACTTTAGTCTGGAAAATCATAACCTCCCCTTTGGATTCACTGGTTACACCACAAGATTGTGGCAACCACTAGTATGCAATATGTATCCCTTCTTTGATTGCAATTAACATTAATATATCTGATAATGTTCACCCCAATATTGATCTACCAGCTGATATACCTCATTTAGTAATCTATGAGCTTAATTAAGGGATCACTGCCCTAAATAAGAGCAAAAGGGCACCCAGTAGGCTCAGATGGCGTCCTGCTGGATTTCTATAAAAGCACCATAGAGTTTTGAGCACCTATTCTTACAAGTGTGCTTAACACAGCAGCTGGCAGGAAACGCCCACTTATTTGTATGAATATCTCATTGTACCAATTTTTAAAAAGAGAAACAGGTTACCGACCCATATCCCATCTGGACTTGTCCAGGAAATTGTTCAGTAGGATACTATTTGGGAAATTAGATGTTTGGGCAGAGGAACCTTTGAAACATTAGAACTAAGCAGCAAAACAATTCAATGGTAAGTGTCTTCAGATTTGCGTCCAAGCTAGGAAACAAGCCCATCCAAGTAATGTGTACCAATTTAAAAGCAAATGTCTGTCTGACACTTTGCATGGAGCTGGTGCATAGGGTTTTACTGAAAATGTAATGTTGCAAAAGTCAGAGAAATAAATTATTGAGGAGACTACTTGCTGTACCACAGATCACATCCTTGTATACTCTTCGCAAATAATTGGGCCTGGTTTATCTTGAAGATACCTTAATAAATCGGCTCTTGCTCTTGTAGTACTCAATTTGGGAAAAGGCAGAAACCTTATTCTCTAAAGCTAATATCAAAGATTGTGAATTGTTGTTTTATGCACTTAATATGCCATTTCTCAAATATATAAAAAAATATCTACAGTTTTTTTCATATATCTGTTAGCTTGGATAAGGCTTGGTCTATAGCATACTACTCTAAAACTGCACTAAAATATTTTCTTAACATTGTAAAGTAAAAATTGAGGGCTGAGAACGAGTTTGAAATACCCACAGTGAGAAGTTACCAGTCACTCCCATCTAATGATGGAATTCAATCCTATTTTATGGATTAAAGAAAGGCCAAATGTTGAGTGAGATGATAGATCCAGTCAAAGCACGTTGTACTTTGTTCTATTTTGTCAATTTTATAATTATCTGAGAGAATATTTTTTTAACCCTGTACTTGTAAATACGAATATTATGGATGACAGATTGGCATTTTATATTTACAAAATATAGACACACCAGCAGTTTGCCTTACAATAGTGTTCTTCGTTCAGCAGGCAGCCCGAGAAAGGAAGTGCCTTTGTTTTTGAAGACATGAATCATGATTAGACGTACTGACGACAGTGGGCAGCATTTTCTATGCCTCTTTTATGATTTGTAATAATGCTCTTTCTTCTTTAGGTTACCAGAGATTAAAAGCGCCTCTTGTGTCTGGAAAATATGAATTATGATCAGAAGTACTGACGACAACGAATATTATTTTATTTGTATGTATTTTGTCTTAAAGTATATACTGTATTAATGTTTCATGGTTGTTGTAGATACAAAGTGAATAAAGGTATAGAGGATTGGATTAGATTTTCCTTACAAAATGAAGGATCCAGGATTAGATTAAATATGATACAAACAAACATTTGCAATGCAATAGGTCTCGCAATTGCGGGATTTTGAGCCATTGGCCTTGTAAATGACAATGCTTTTTATTTATGTGTTAAAAAAACCTGCAATAATAAAAGGCAATTTTATTTACAATACCAATAGGTGAAAGATTTTAAAATGCAAGACCAATTATATTGCAAATGAATCCAAAAAATTACACCAGTTGAATGGCCCTGTATGTGGTGTTCTGTTATTGTTGAAATGACAGTAGTTCTACTACAGCAACAAATTAACTATTTATAGGGATAGATGAATGGCTTTTTGCTGTGGTTGCGCTGCCACTACATTAAGCACTTCTGAACACCTGTGGCTGTGACTTGATCCTCAAAGGTAACACTAAGCACTGGTAAGTTTTTAACTACCACAGAACAAAGGTACTAAACTAGAAGTGGCATAGGAAAAGAGGTGAGTACCATAGGTAAACAACAATGAAAACATTCAAATTTGTGAGAAACACCAACTTCATGGAGGGCCTCATGAGAGGCTAGCAATGACAGCACTTCAGGAACAAGAACCTATAGAAAGAACATAAAAAATGCAATGCAGAAAGTAACTAGTATTATCTACTGCAGAAACAGAATTCTCTAACTCATTGTGACACATTCAGAACTGCCTAATCAATAACCACACTTCGTTAAATTGTTGCAATGGATCGATTCTGTTTAGACCAAGGAAGGGTATACTTCTCCCTCTGCACTTCAAAAGACTCAATAGCAATATTTCAGATTGACTGCGTGCAAGTGCAGAAATCATCCCATCTGCAAGACTAGTTATGGTTGAGTACCTTTGTTGGAAACAGGGAGAGCAAATGGTAATGAAATGATACAAACAAGGAGATATGGGATTAAGATAATATTGATGCCATAAATTCCCAAATCTCTTAGATGGGGCGTTTCAGCAGTGTCAGTTTCGTGAAAACCAACATTTTCCTAATTGCAGTGTGAGTCAATATACAAGAAGTGAACTACAAGTACTAAAACGTTAAGGATAAAACTGGATTGAAGGGCTTCTCCTGTGCCCGGTAATCTTCACAGACGTTACTTTAAGAGTGTACCCGTGCTCCACCCACTTCCACATAACACACATCCTCCTGGCTGCTGCACACCAAAACATTTCTACTATGAGGCCCGGTTTGCCACCATTTCCCTTCTCCTCATCTAATCGGAGCCTAAGTAACACAACGTGCTCAGGGCACTGAGAAAAAAAAAATGCTGCATACTATAAATGTCTAGATACAACTTGCAGCCAAAATACACTGTTGACCAAAGCAGTCGGCAGTCGTACGTAAACCGAAGGCGTGCCAAGCACAGCCGTGCCTGAACAAATAAAACTGGACGGCAGCTAGCTTTAGTAAAGTGAAAATGTGCCGTGCCATACATTAGCATTAAATTAAATAAATAAGTAGTCCCTAAATAATAAATAACACTTACTAGTAATTGGCCGGTGCTCCGCGAGAAAAAACTGAATTAATGTATCAGAGCGCTAACTAATAAGGAGCAAGGAAACAAAAAACTATGCACTAATGAACCAATTACAAGAAGCATGCCAGAATGTCAGAAATTACACTCCATAGAGTGATTACTGCAGGCCTTGTAGACAGTGCATGCGTGCTGATGCTCGACCTAAAAATGTAAGCATCTCACAATTTCTATTCAGATAGCTGCAGTACTTGGGCCCATGGTAGGCCAGCACCGATTGCATTTTTGAAGGTTAATGATGCAGTGAAATTTGCATTGATCTCACTTGGTTTCCTTGCCCATAATGTCTGCAAGATTTGTATTTTTCGTGTTGTATATAGCGCAAACTCGACCCGAAGGTATTAGAGCCCTTTCATGGGCCCTTTCATGGGCAGCAGTTAGTTTACACATGGTCACATTCAGTTTTGGTAGGCACAGGAGATTTAGTGATTTGCACAGAATCACATGATATGGAGCCGAAGCCAAGGCTCAAACCTGGTTCCCCAGCTCCAAAGTCGGTAGCTCTGCCCATTACGCCACATGTAGAATGCACTATTTGTACATAACTAAAGAACTTACAAAACACCAATATTGGTTTTAATAAATATGAGAGCGTTTTTAATCACTTGGATTTTCAATTTCCACATTTGGTCACCGTGAAACAGATGAAAACAGAGGGCCTGATTCACAAAGGTAAACTTAGACCAAAAGTCTAACTTTAATAGTTGTAAAGTTAGACTTTTGGTCTAAGTTAGACTTTTGGTTCTAAAATTCTAACATTAGTGGTATTAAAGTTAGACTTTAAGTCTAAACCTAGACTTCAGGTCTAAACTTAGACTTTTGGTCTAAGTTTACCTTTGCGAATAGGCCCTAAAAGAGGAAAATATTAGTCAGAGATGGCAGAGGGCAAAGAAGGAGAAAGTCCAAAAAAAGGGAGCATGAAAGATGCTAGAAGTACTGAATAATGCTTCATCATTTCTACGCCTGTTTTGTTCCAAGAACTGTTTATTACTCAGAGGCTAAACATCTGTTTTATGTGCATGAGAACTGACAACAAAACAGCGTACAAAAATGTAACAACTTGAAAACACTGAGCTCGAGTGAGATTTTGATTTGGGCTAGGACTATAAACATGTTCCGTGGCAGTTTGCCTTTTCTTCTAAATCCGCATAATTTTCACATAGCTATTAAGGATGTGTACAACATTCTAAACACCTTCAGGTCATTGCACTGTAAACCATGCACAGCAAAATACTGTAGACATGACACTAATGCCGACTAATCTGTCTTGGCAGGCTAAGAGAGTTGAGCCCTACGGAGAGGTCACTGTTCCTTTTAATGCAATAGGTGGCTAATTCTGTGAGTGTGCTTACTTTCACATGCATTGGCCAAGAGGAAAGCCCTAACTCACGTGGTCCAATTCATCATGCGTGCTCTTTCTCATTTCAAGCCGTTTCCCAAAGATGTTTGTTAAGCGAACAGTTTATGAGATAGGCTAAGTCAATCTCAGGAAATAAACTGTGAGTAAACAACAAATATGACAAATTATTTTGTATAGCTCTTCACACCTCACTTTTGCAGTTCCTAAATGCAGTAAACAGATCTTAATACTAGTGAATGACATGCACGAAGACGGCTGTATGTTTGCACGTGTGCCTGTCTGTGCATTTGCAAAATAGGCTGGTTTGCCAAACATCATTAAAATGTAAACGAGCATCACATGCAAAAAAAATTAAAATGAATGAGCATTTATACATTGCTCTAATTATCTTGAAGTCTTCAAAGCAGTGTTACCGTACATTTAACGTGTTTGAAAGAAAGAACAGCAGTTTGTAAGAATTTCTTAAGAAACTCTGATGTTGGAAGACTGAAATTCATAAACATTGAATTCCTCATTTCAAACACTAGCTTTAAATTAAATAAACAAGTAGTCCCCAAACATTACTTACTAGTGTAAGGGTACCGTAATTGGCCGGTACTCCTGCGAAAAACCGGAAATGATGTATCTGAGAACTAACGGATAAGGAGCAAGGAAACAAAAAACGACACACAAATTAACCAATTGCAAGAAGCATGCCAGAATGTCAGAGACTACACTCCGTAGAGTGATTACTGCAGGTCTTGTAGACAGCGCATGCGCGCTGATGCTCAACCTTAAAGAACCGCACACTAATTAACCAATTGCAAGAAATATGCCAGAATGCCAGAGATTACACTCCATAGAGTGATTATTGCAAGTCTTGCAGACAGTGCATGCGCACTGATGCGCAAGCTAAAAACTCTCATCCCTTTAGCTAGAGATCTGTTACACTTCCCAGAAGGAAACTTAGTGCTAGGGAAAGGCGTAGTTTGAATAAGCTTCTTGGCCAAATAAGGACCAACAAATCAAAGGAAACTGCTAGCCATACATTAATGAATTTCTACTCTAGTTACAATGCCAATTATGTTTAACCTGAGGGGCATGATCATTGATGAAAATCCTGACTTTTACTAATGGGTATTGTACAATCCCTAACAATTGTTATATGTTCTAAAACATATGCTCTTTCCTGTTTGCGGTTGACTTTTTCCTAACTATTTTCCAGTTATTTTTTGTTGTTTTGATTTTAAAGCTTGTTCTAAATATATTTCTCCAACAAAAATCGTGGTGTCATCCTGATAGCAACAGATTTCCCTTTCTCCCATCCTTCCATCACCCATGCCTGTGAGTTCCGCCCAAAGACCAATGATAGCTAGATAGATGCGGCGCATTCCTGCCCTTTTCTTTTGGCGTAGGGCAGTGCAGCATCAAAGCCTGCTGCGCTACCCTAGGGCAACAAACCCATAAATGAGGCCCTAGCTGATTATTATTGCCTTGATGCATTAAATATAAGCCAGCTAACACATCAAGATTCAGAACTCTAAAGCTATGGAATGACGCAGCTTTTGTGTTAACCAAGATTACGGTACAGAGACAAGGATGCCTTTGGACAACTTTTGTGGGGTTTTTCAGCTTTGAGAGCACATTGCTGAGTGATGTCCCAATCTGGGGTTGTGCGGCAATGATTTTTCTCTACCCTACCATAGTCTGCCCATGTTGGATGCCCCCTTCAGGGATGGGGGTCCCTCTCCTCGTGTCCAGTTGTCAGGCTGTAGTGCATTCTGACATATCTTTATCATCTGATTACAGTTGAAGGAATTAGAAAAGTATGTGGCCATTGATCAGCTGGATAGAAGCTTTATCAAACACTGATAACTAATGAAATCGACCAATGCAGTCCTGTCCTGTTCCACTTCTTCACCATGTCTTCTAGGTCCTAGCCATTACATATTCGTGGATGTTTTACAAGAGAAATGTTTACATATTTCAGGCTATCGAAGATTTAGATGCAAAAACTCAAAGCGGAGGCAATAAGATCCAAGGAAGGATTACCGGCAGAAAACTTTACCCCACTGCCTTTCACCAGATCTTTCATGTTACTCCTCCAATTTTATAATCCTGACATCTGTATGGACTAACCTGCCACTTATATATTCAGGACCCAGGTTATGTCTGTGAGATTGTGGTGTATTATATGGTATGGTTGTGCAACTATATTGTCTGATAGATTTGCAAAACTGTTTTGGGTCCAGTCAGGCTCATTTGTAAAGCCTTTAGTTCACCCCTGGGTAGCTGTGGCTTTGAGCAGTAAGGCTTAAATAAAGGAACTCGTTAAAGCATTTAGAAACACCAAACAATGAAATAAGAAAGTCACGTAACATAACAGAACTTGAACACCAATTTATCAAAATAGATTATATTTTAAAGAATTTTCAGACACCAGGATGAGCAAAATCCACCAGAGGATTTCAGGATTATGGATTTGTAAGCAAAACGTAAATCTCTGCTTTTTAGTCCAAAGTTCAAACAAACATTGATAACCTTAAAGGTTAGAAACTTTGGAAAAGTTTAAAAGAGTTGTGTTTGGCTACTCCGGCACGAGTGTGGAGACCAAATCCAACAGGGAGAAAGTCAGGGGGGCCACTAAGGAGGACCTGGTCACCAAAGCAGTCTCAAGTCCAGTTCCACACTTTACAGAAAAATAGTCATTGACCTCAATGGAGTGGGCCTGATGCTGGGGATGCAAGATGCTAAAAGATGCTCTGGGTGCTGTGTTGTCAACAGGAGTTTTCTTGCAGTTATTCCTCTGTCCATGAGTAAGGTGGGATGACTTTGGCCACAGAGGTTGTTGTAAATTGCCAGCGATTGGGTTAGCATTAGCGGAAGCCATCTTGTATTTAGAGGCTATCTTGTCCATTTTGTGGAATCCATTTTGTATTTCTGGCAGCCATTTTGTTTGCCATGTCCTGCCATGTGCTCACCATGTGCTCTGTCCTCCCTCAGTGTTGACTGCTCTTGTAATCTGCCTAGAAACTAACTAGATTTAGCATCTTCCACCTTCGCACATGCCCAGTTGAGTTTGCAGCTGTCCTTGCAGCTGTTAGTAGTATGTAACTGTCAGGATGCGTTTACTAGCATTGGCAAACTGTTAACTCCTCCTACTTGTCGACTGTACATTTCTATATGACCTTATATGTACTGAAAAACTTCTTCTGTACTTGTACCGCCTTCTTTTGTGCCCCTGTGTGGGTATAAAAGGACCATGCTCCTTCTGTTCGGTGTGCTACTTCATTCATTACCGAAGGGTGCTGTGTGAATGTAGTTCCACCTCATGAGGTTTATTAAACTTAGTTTTTTCTATTCCAGTTTCTGTGCCAACTTCTTCCTATTGGTCTGAGAACTCTGTGCAGAGACGGGCAAACCCCTTGCACTGGTAGGCCTAGCTGAGGTCCACTTCTACAAGGTGTGTGTCCCTCGAAGTCAATAGAAGGCCAGCTGTGGCTGGGTTACTGATCTCTGTACATAGTGGGCCAGCAGTAACTTTTGGTGAAGGCTAGTGTCTGCTTGTGGTAACCAATCTGGACTCAGACAGCACTTGGGTGCAACGTTTGGACCTTGACATCTCTTGGATTGGCCAGCAGTGGTCAGCTGTGATTCAAAGAATGTGGCCACTGACTTGCCTCAGTGGGCTACTTTACATTTGATGGCCCTGGTGCTGGTTCCAGGGAACAGCCAACTGACCCTTGGATTCACTTCAATGGTCTGTAGTTTGGGAGCAATTTTTCCATGTGCCAGGGGCCACAGATGCAGTCCACTCTCTGTCAGCCCAAGGTGTGGTTCAGCAGACGGTACAACCTTTATTGCCAGTTTCAGAGGTCAGCAGGGAAGTTCTTCTGTCCTTTCTCCAGTTCTGGCATGCTCTGAGGTTCAGGGTGCCAAAGGTGCCATATTTATGCCCAGAAAGTGCCGGGGGAGGAGGTGGACCGTAGCCAGTGGGCTACCACGATCCCTCCGGTCCTGTGATTACTTCTGGCATCGTGCAGTATCAAGCAGTCTGGGAGTGCACCATTTCACCCACTCTCAATATGTCTGAACCCTTCCAGGGATGGTAAAGACTTGGAGGTCCACCCTGGAGGTGTGGCTACCTATGGGCTACACAGCCACTGCAAAATGGGTTTTAGGCACTGGTCTCCCCTCTCGCCGGCAGCCTGACTACCCGAACATAGGGGCAGCCATTCCGGAATGTGATCTCCATTTACCAACCAAAGTCAGCTTTGCCTTGGAAGCTCACTTTTTGGGCCCAAACCCTGTTCTTGAGCCTGGGATTCATTCATACTACACCATTGGAGGACAGAAAGATGTCTGGTGGCCAGCAACTGTGCGAGGCCACTGGACAAACTGGGCTACAGAGGGGCAACTTTCTAAAAGCTGCCTTTCCTTAAAAGTGACATTACATTTGACTTGGGCATCAAGTCCATTTTAATGCCACAAATAATTTGATACCTTGAAGTACCCAATGTAGTAGCCCCATTCAGAAGTTAACTGGACTAAGAGGTCAGCCAGAAACTCTGTGTTGGTCAATGGGGATACTAACTTTCCACAGCAATACAAACATTTTTACATTTCGCTGTTAGGTCATATATTAGAAGTATATGTACTTAATAATGTACAGCTCTCTGTCGTAGGGTTCAATAGGCCTTCCTTAGGGGACACTTACAAATATTGTTCAGGGAAGTGGGGGATTTGCCATTGGTTTAAATTACAAAGTTGAACTACCAGTTTTAAAACTGCTCATCCAGGCTGCAGTTGCAGGCTGGGAGCCATTTTGTACTTTGTCACACACCGGGTGGCACCAACAGTGCTGCATCCCTTTGGGGGAAATCTGTCCTACATGCCTTGCGTACCATTAGTACCATATACTAGGGACATATAAGTAAGACAGATTTTTTCCAATTGAAGCTAGACAATTCAACATACATTTTGTAATGAGTTAGAACACTGAGATCAGGTAATCAGTCTGCTGTGCACTCAGAGTAAAAAAAACAGCAGCTAATAGTCAAAATGGGGACAAAAGTGGGGAAGAACATGCTGCAAAAAGCCTGCCTCCTCACAATGTGCCTATTACACTGTACTGTTAACACTGTTTTCCCCTTTGCTTGATTGCTTTACTATCCAAAATTAAGCCAGTGCTTTCCTGTTCTACCTGCAGTATATTAATATGAAGAAGTTCACTTCCATGCACACGGTATATCACTTATCTGCATACAATATCACCATACCAATCAAATGATTGTTTCCATTTAATTTTCATAAATGTTGATGATTCCCTCTCTTTACATAATGTGATATCCCTCTATAAAAAGAAACCTTTAATTTTGAGGCTTTTGATGTTTCCTCTTTTATGAATGTTGTAATTGTTCATATGTGGCATAACCCATTGCTGTTTGATATGCGACTATTTTACCTGCAGAGGCATTGCTTTACCAAATCTCAATAAAACTTGGACCTTGAAGGAATTTGCTTGAGCTTCTTTGTTGAATAATACTAGGGAATCGTTTTGGTAGTGTTCCTATCATGATCTCTGATTTAAAAGTAACTGTGTATTGTAAGAGGAGGCTAAGATCTTCAACGCATCATGGCTAGAAATATGAAGGAAACAAAGAGCAAACATGTTGAATTAATAATCTATGTAATTTCTGACCGTGCTCCGGTGGTGAGAAGATGGCACAGGACAGATGTTGAGTACCTGGGATGTGAAGGAGAGGTGCTTAAAGAGGATGGGATGGTTTTGAATTATGGACTAAAATGAAAAAAGTATAATCTGGGCCATGCATAAGACAGAAGGACTCCAACTTAATGGACAATTCTGTTCCTTAGCAGTGAAGTCCCAAAAAGGAGCATGAAGATGGCCATAACTTAATATTGTAATAATATACAACCAGATTGCTTATACGTGCATATAAGTGTCAAGTAGAAGGAATGCAAGCAAGATAAAATGGATGTGATGAGGCACATCTGTGGAGTTTGAGGAGCTGAGAGAGTTTAAGGACTGGTGACTGAGAGTTAAAGAGATACTGGTGTCCTACAAGAATTCAAAGGTGGCAGTGATTTCTTTTGAATATGTTCTTAAATCCTCTTATGGGTGTAAGGGTTCAAAGGTCCCTGTCTTACACAAGTCATGCAATACAAACATCTATCCTTCAGTTCCTTTCTCTGTGTTCTGCAAATCCTTATCTGAAATTCTAGCTTGTTTCTTCCCTAAATAACCTGACATCCTAAAGCTGCCAATTACAATTTCTTGACATGCCTATGGTGACAGTCATGGTGGTGGGCCTTTTTGAGATGCTGGTTAAATAAAGGACTCTTGTACGTAGTGAATGGATATGGGTGGGAACATAAAGATGGTGATGGTCAGGAAACAAAGATGTGTGTTTGACACATAATTCCAACTTGCTTGCTTATATATGAGCATGAGTAAGTGTGGGATACATAGTGCATCTGAAGTGGGGGGAACAATTTGTCTGGATTGAAAGACAAAGATGTTTGAGAAGATAACTGATCTGGACAAGAGAATACACTGGGGGAGGTGAAATGGAGTTATTTTATCCTAGGATGAGGGTGATCCTGATCATTTTATCCCAAACAGCTGATCAGTACCTCCTGTTACAGTCACTCCATGAACTGATCTCTCCCTGTGATTGGAGTGCATGGATTTTCTCATTACTAGAATCACAACTGGTCTTCAGAGGGGAACAAGCAGATGTGGATCATGGGAATGTACATTTGATTATGATGAAAACAGATTTATAGTGTCCCTGCATTCGTCTAACAGCAAGTAGAAGATTATAGAGTGAATAGCCCAGTTTTTAACCCTTTCCTAAAAGCAAGTTCTGAATTTTCCTGCCTCAGATGCAGCGGAAGAGAATTCCATGTAGATAGCCCTAAGAAGGGCAAAAAAGCATCCTCGCACTTTGCACTCTAGCGAAAGCTATATGTGAGGACCAGGGGCTCTTGGCAGGATTGTAAAAATGAATACGGGAGGCCATGTAACATGGACCAATATTGTACAAATCACTAAACATTATCACCAGTGTTTTAAACAAAATTCTCTTCCTTACTGGTAACCAGTGCAAGGAAGAAAGATGCCTAGAATTCCTAGTCTTCCTAGGCAAATTCAGTAGAAGTTGTGTCGCAGCGTTTTGCACCATTTGAAGTCTATGAATGGTGCACTCCGGAACACCGAGAATATAAGGCATTTGAATAATCCAGGTGAGATGTTATCAAAGCCTGGATAACTGTTTTGTGGTCTCAGCACTGATCTGGGGTTGAAAAGATGATTAATTGTCAAAGAGGTGTGGCGCTGCGGCCTGGGCGACTGACTCCGGAATCTTGGGATCACGGTTCAATCGCCTGTGGCAGATTAGCCCAGTACCATGTGACTGGGCAATAGCTTGCTTAATCTTCCCAACGGCCCCCAGCGCCTAGAGACCCTTACGGGTGATTGTTCACGCTTTACAAATGTGGATTATTAAACTTAACTTCTATGTTCTTGGCTGTCTCCATGCAAGATGCAGGTGGACCAGAGCCATCTGGCCAACATGCTGACCGGCTGGTAGGTGCGATAGTGCCAAAAAAGAGCATTTCAGTTTTATCTGTATTACACATTAGTTGTTTCTGATGCACCCAGACAAGTTAGGCAAGATTTAATAGAATCGAAAACTAGATCCTCCCCATCTTTAAAGTAGAAGAGATTCTGCATATCATCTGCATATGATACAATCTTGGCTCCAAACGACCCAACTACCAAAGCAAACAGGGTAAAATAGACATTAAACAGAGTTTGGCTGAGGGCAGAGCCCTGAGGGACCCTAACTGAAATTGCCCTATTGCTGGAAACAACAGAAGGAGCCTGACCTCCTCTTCTCTATTGTCTAAGAAGGAGGTCAGCCACCTTAAAGCCAGACTCTTCACTCCAATCCTAGAGAAGCAATCCAGCAAGAAGGAGTGGGGACCTGTATCAAAGGGAACCGCATCAAAGGCGACTGACAGACCTAGAAAAATCAACACCGCCTTGCCCTGTGCCTTTGATTAGGGCAGTTTCAGTACCTAAATTTTTCCTAAAGCATGATTGACTAATGAAAGATTGTTAGTCTCAGGATAACAAGAGGGTTGCCTGTTGACTGAGTTCTCCAGGATCCTAGGGACTGCAGGCAACAGGAAAATAGGCCAGTAATTACTAGGCAAATTAGGGTAGCTGAGGGCTTATTTAACTTTGGAAGAATTTTAGCCTGTTTCCAGTCTCTGGAGACTATTGCGGAAGTCAGCGACTCATTCAGCAGCTTATTTACCCACAGATTAATTACCTCTGCAGCCATGATTAGTACACTAGTGGAGCAAGGATCAGTGGGTGAGCCATACATAAGACATAGAATTTGCGCCTGGGCATTAAGTTGCAAACTGGAAAGCTGGGCTGGAGAGTAAGCTCATTGTGATCCATAAGCCCTGTCAAAGCACTTCTTTATTGTAAACAAGGGCCCTTAAGTGATATTTAAGATGCAGGAAGGGAATTAACCAATTTGAGATGATATATATACATGTTCCCCCGCAGTGAAATGGGCAATGGGACATATTCAGAGCTCGAAGGACTATGAGCGGCAAACGTGAACTACTTTTCACTTCATCATTAAAGAAACACACAGGCCCATATCTGTAACATCTCTAATGTCAATGATATACTTTCTGCATTACTCCCTCTAACACAACTCCTGCCTTTGTTTTAGGCCTTCATCCGGACCGGCTTGGTAATTGATGTGGTATTTATGGTACCTGATAGATTCAGACTGCTGTGGTGAAATGTATCAGGTGCAATGAATACACCATGTAGGAAAGTGCCCCTTGTTGACATGGTCACCCCTATTTTTGTCTTGTATTTGATGCAATTTTGACTGGTGCATTGGGTTACTACTAACCAGGTCCCCAGTGCCAGTGCCTTTTCCCTAAAACAATGTAATTGCTCAATTGTTCCCCAACTGACAAGACCTTTAGCAGCTCTGTAAGTCCCTGGTAAATGGTACTTCTAGTACCAAGGTCATGGGTACAAAAGAGGACCCTAAGGGGGCAGCATGTACTGTGCCACCCCAAGGGACCCACCACTAAACTCATGCAGACTACCATTGCAAACTGCATGAAATGCTGAAAATAAATGTGAAAACACGACATGGCACACACCCTGTGTGCCATGCCTACAGACACTGCATGCAATATATGTAAGTTGCCCCTGCCGCAGGCCTTATTGCCATAAGGCAGGGTGCATTATATTACATGAGGACATGTCTGCATGAGCTGTGCTGTGCTGTGCTGTCAAGTTCAATTAATAGATAGTATAAGCGAACAGGGAAGCCATCTTAAGTATATGTACAGGACACTGGTCATTACGAGTTCCCCAACTACATGATGGCTTCACTGAAACCTATGATGTTTGTTATCAAACACCTTGTCTTAAAAATCCATACTGATGCTAGTAGTGGATTTATTAAGATATGCACCCAGAGGGCACCTTAGAGAAGCCCCCTGAAAACCTACAAGCCTCTTAGTGTGCTCGTTGACAGGTATCTTCCAGCCGGCCAACACAGACAAGTTTCTGACCCCACTGGAGGCGAGAACCCACGCTCTCATAGGTCAGAAACAATGCCTGCTCTGGAAGGAGGTGTTTACACCTCCTCTACCATGATGGCTAGTGAATCTGCACACCAAGGCCAGAGACTTCAAAGCCTCTGTGAGTGTTGCTCTGCAACTCTGGCTTCCCCCAGACCTGGGAAATGCCAACCCCCTCCCTGAGGCCCATCTGGCACGAGGACAGGCCGGAAATTAAATATGCAAGTAGGCGTGCTGCACCACAAGGCTAGTCACACCCCTAAGGTGGCTGCCTGATGTGCTCCACGAAGAAATGATTTGACCACCTTGATTTTGGTAGAATTAGGAACTCTGGGACAGGGTTATGCCCCCTCCCCACAAGAAGTGGTCATATAGAGGGTGGAGTGACCTCAAGGGTAAGTAGGCCATTGGCTACTACCCTTCATCCACTGAGCATTCATAAATTCATTATTTAGGTGGCCCGCTGACACTGGGAACTCAGATTTGCCTGACCAAATAAGAAGAAGGATCAAGAAGCGAGAATTGTGGAATATATGTGGAACTTTGTCAGCAAACCCTGTCTGACTGCTCTTGTCCCAACAATCGTGACAACCTGACTTGTCCTGCAGCTGTGCATCTTACAAAAATCTCAGAGGGCTGTTAGCACTTCACCTACCAGCCAGCATCTCCCTTGAAGTTGAGGACACACTTCCCTGCAACCTGCAGGCACCGACCGCAACATACAGTTCACCGTTCTGCTGACCACTGGGTCCACTGATGCGGCAGCCACACAGGAGGAGGTCACCATGCCCCAGAGGGAGGCTGAGATCCATCGACCCACAGAGTTTGGAGACACCAGGACTCCCAGGAGCTGCCCTGCACCAACACCCAGGGTGCTGGACCATTTGCAGTAACCAAGGCTTCTTTTTAGTCCAATCCGGACTCCAACACCGCTAAGACTGACCAGCCAACAGTGGACATTAGCATTGCAGAGGTCCGCACTGAGAGTGGCCCAGCTGTCCTGTTTTGCACCCCTCTGCAGGTCTTATGAAGCACCATAAGCACATTTGATACATGGGAACACGCAACCAAAATCCTCTGCACCTGAGCTCACCAGCCTAGGTCCATGAACACCGACTATTCCCCCCTATTCCCAAGACCCTCACGAATGTTAGGAGCTTTTGGACTTGTCCCCAAGCCCAACTCTGCAGCCTTTTTCTATGTGCACCCCCTTTTCCAACATGGTGGCACGCAAAGCTACCAACACGCCCAGCACCTCTGCACTCAGACACTCCTGGGCAGGTAAACCCGAATTGCTGGTGGATATTGTGACCTTGCAGCCCTAGCAATTTAAGTCCCAAAGGGAACCCACAAAATACATTGCAAATACTTGTATGCAGTATATGTTTCTTTTTTTCATAGAAAGCTTTACTGCATAAAACAGCATTTGTGTGATATTTGTGCTTAACAGTAAACATTGGTAACTCACAAAGTACTTACCCAATTATGAAGTTCTATAAAAATACATGTCATTTGTCTTAATTGGTCCAGAGTTTCTTCCTGAGTGTGTGTCTCACTTATTGACATTGTGTGTACAACAAATACTTAACACTACCCTCCGATAAGCTTAAACTGATCACCCACACTATCCCAAAAGAGAGCATTTAGGATTGTTACTCTAAGCCCTGCAAGACAATAATGGGTGTCTGGACTTTCTACATAGTGTACCCTACTTTGGTACACCACATAAAAAGGCAGCTTCCTACATTGGTTGCAGCGGTGGGATACTAGACTTTGTATTTGCATTTGCTCAGCCACGGCCCGTGGAGGGAGTTCCGTGGGGCGGTAAGGCGGGGCGGGGGAGGGGCAGGGTGGGGGGTTCTAAAAACTGGAATATGGATAATTGCAGGTAAGTAAACAATTAAATAAATAAAACGAATTTCGTAGCACGCGCTGCATCGCATTTTGCGATGCAGCACGCGCTCCGAAATTCGTTTTGTAGGGTGAAATTTTTTTAAAATTTTTTTTCAAAAAATTGCGGGGTGCGCGCACGGTGCGCGCACCCCCAGTCGCCATTTTGAGTTTTAGAGGTAGAAGAGAGCTAAAAACACAAGTGGAGAACGTGAAAAGGGGGCAGGGTAGAGAGTCCCTGACCCCCTAGGCCTTCTCATGGGGACCATGAAAGACCTCTTAGGTCTCAAAAAAAAAAAAAAAATTAAAAAAAATATCGCGGGGTGCACGATTAAAAAATCCAGTTTAAGTGTTTAGATGTTGGTTGGCTCTAAAAAGAGCCGTTGTGTTCATTGAGTGTTTTTTGGTACCTACAAGTAAGTACCAATGCAGAGTCTACAGTTCAAGAGGAAGACTCTGTTGCCTTCATCTGTGAAATGAACACCGTCTCCTCTATAAATGCCTTGCATGTTGTAACGCAAGTTGTTGTGGTATATAGAACCCATACCATAGTTTCTGAGGAAAGCAGAAACAGACTTATTGACGTGCTTTCTTGCTTTATCAATCTGCGGACAATATTGGTTGGACCAGTTCCACTTTTGCCTTGGGCATATATTAGAATATACAAAGGTAGTTTGTGGAAAAAGTGACATCAATTGCACAAAGGTGTCCTTAACAAGCATTTCCAGACCTACCCCAGTTAAAGTGACTAGGTCATTTCCACCACAGTGCACAATTATAAGGTCAGGCTATGGAAGATGTAGAAAGGATTTCACCAAAGGCATTAATTGGTGCCACTTTAACCCTCTCTGACCAATCCATTTAATGTCTACATTTGGCAAAGCAAGGTCTTTGAAAATACCTCTTTTTACTGCATACTTTTCACTCCAGAAGACATAGCTATGACCTACAATCCACACTGTGAACATCTTTCAAGGAGATCTCGATGCACTCAGAAGGTGTCTTTCAGTAGAATGGCAAAAGAAAGATAGTTGTAAAATGGAGGCTTACATACTTTTTTTTTAATAAAAAGAACTCATTGGCTGTTTCAGACCATTCTACACTAAAAACTAGGCTGTATGTTTAAATTTTAAAAAGCATGTTTTGTATTGGTTCAGAAAAATGTGTTCCCACAGAACATTACTTTGGATTTGCTGTTAGGTTTGAAAAGTCAAGCACTCTTGCTCTTTGGATTAGAAACATTGTGTGCTGAACTTCTGACCTCTCTGCTCACACCAGTGTTCCATGACCTGTTGCTATGGTAGAAGGCAGAAGTCATGTTGGGGGTAGGGATCATTTGGAAAGGGTTGAAATTTGCAACCAATAGAAATGTGTGTTTCCATTTGAAAAAATGTGGGAAGCACTATGATTTGAAGTTAACATGTATATGTGTGAAAAAAGAGAGGGAAACATTGCCATTTACTGGTTCTGCTGAGAGGTGTACAGTTCAGAGATTCTGGCTCTGATAATCTGCTGTGTGAGTGCCACATTTCTTTCTCAACTAACTACTTTTAAAGGTGAGTTATGAATTTGAGAGCGGATGTATGTGGTGCATTTTGATAAAAACAAATGTAAATGAGATTCTTGTTTTAAAGTTGTGTTTTACATTTTATGTTTTGGAAGATATTTAACTGCCTTGAACTTGTCAGATATTATGGAGTATGTCTTCACCATAATTAAAGGTGTGCTGGTATCACCCAGGAATATTGTTTTCTGCCTAGAATCACACCATGAGTCTGTGTGCACACAGGAAGTTGTTGTCAGAGATTTAATTCGTGTTGGTCTGGTTCTGTAAGACTTGCATTCGTAGGAAAGGGGCAGCTTGTTTTCTTGAACTGTGATGGTTTGCATTCTGCAGAAATCACTATCTCACAAATGAGAGGCAAATGCTAACACATCTGAAAACAACAGGGTAGATTTTCCTTCCACTCCTGCCATGGGTGAGGTAGATCCTACATGTTCAAAACTGCAATTAACCCTTACCCCGCATGTACTCTTACATACATGTGTGCAGTCTTCATGCAGTTCTGCAAGCGTCCATGCAGATCTCTCTTGCACCTGACAATACATAGTCTCCAGAAGCACACTCTTATCACACAGGCAGCTGCTTCTCCTGCACTCCGATGCTAAGTATTCAGCACTGTGTGGTATTTTAGATAGTAGTGTGTAACGCTAACACATTCAATGTCAGCAAGGCTCATTTCCTTTGCTCTAGTCTAATCACTCACTCAGGTTCCACATGCTCATGCTCTGAAGTAGCTGTTAGGACATGTGCTCTTTTCTGCCTCTCTAAACTATAAGGAAAATGTGTCAGGCTCTTACAGTATTTATCACTTGCAAAACCACAGTGGTATATGTGCTTTGAAATTGCCAATGAAAAATCGTTTTCTGCCTAGAATCACACCATGAGTCTGTGTGCACACAGGAATTTGTTGTCAGAGATTTATTTGTGTTGGTCTGGTTCTGTAAGACTTGCATTCGTAGGAAAGGGGCAGCTTGTTTTCTTGAACTGTGATGGTTTGCATTCAGCAGAAATCACTATCTCACAAATGAGAGGCAAATGCTAACACATTTGAAAACAACAGGGTAGATTTTCCTTCCACTCCTGTCATGGGTGAGGTAGATCCTACATGTTCAAAACTGCAATTAACCCTTACCCCACATGTACTCTTACATACATCTGTGCAGTCTTCATGCAGTTCTGCAAGCGTCCATGCAGATCTCTCTTGCACCTGACAATACACAGTCTCCAGAAACACGCTCTTATCACACAGGCAGTAGCTTTTCCTGCACTCCCATGCTAAGTATTCAGCACTGTGTGGTATTTTAGATAGTAGTGTGTAACGCTAACACATTCAGTGTCAGCTAGGCTCATTTCCTTTGCTCTAGTCTAATCACTCACTCAGGTTCCACATGCTCATGCTCTGAAGTAGCTGTTAGGACATGTGCTCTTTTCTGCCTCTCTAAACTATAAGGAAAATGTGTCAGGCTCTTACAGTATTTATCACTTGCAAAACCACAGTGGTAAATGTGCTTTGAAATTGCCAATGAAAGATCGTTTTCTGCCTAGAATCACACCATGAGTCTGTGTGCACACAGGAATTTGTTGTCAGAGATTTAATTTGTGTTGGTCTGGTTCTGTAAGACTTGCATTCGTAGGAAAGGGGCAGCTTGTTTTCTTGAACTGTGATGGTTTGCATTCAGCAGAAATCACTATCACACAAATGAGAGGCAAATGCTAACACATTTGAAAACAACAGGGTAGATTTTCCTTCCACTCCTGTCATGGGTGAGGTAGATCCTACATGTTCAAAACTGCAATTAACCCTTACCCCACATGTACTCTTACATACATCTGTGCAGTCTTCATGCAGTTCTGCAAGCGTCCATGCAGATCTCTCTTGCACCTGACAATACACAGTCTCCAGAAGCACACTCTTATCACACAGGCAGTAGCTTTTCCTGCACTCCCATGCTAAGTATTCAGCACTGTGTGGTATTTTAGATAGTAGTGTGTAACGCTAACACATTCAATGTCACCTAGGCTCATTTCCTTTGCTCTAGTCTAATCACTCACTCAGGTTCCACATGCTCATGCTCTCAAGTAACTGTTAGGACATGTGCTCTTTTATGCCTCTCTAAAGTATAAGGAAAATGTGTCAGGCTCTTACAGCAATTATCACTTGCAAAACCACAGCGGTAAATGTGCTTTGAAATTGCCAATGAAAAATCGTTTTCTGCCTAGAATCACACCATGAGTCTGTGTGCACACAGGAATTTGTTGTCAGAGATTTAATTCGTGTTGGTCAGGTTCTGTAAGACTTGCATTCGTAGGAAAGGGGCAGCTTGTTTTCTTGAACTGTGATGGTTTGCATTCAGCAGAAATCACTATCTCACAAACGAGAGGCAAACGCTAACACATTTGAAAACAACAGGGTAAATTTTCCTTCCACTCCTGCCATGGGTGAGGTAGATCCTACATGTTTAAAACTGCAATTAACCCTTAACCCACATGTACTCTTACATACATCTGTGCAGTCTTCATGCAGTTGTGCAAGCGTCCATGCAGATCTCTCTTGCACCTGACAATACACAGTCTCCAGAAGCATGCTCTTCTCACACAGGCAGCTGCTTCTCCTGCACTCCATGCTAAGTATTCAGCACTGTGTGGTATTTTAGATAGTAGCGTGTAACGCTAACACATTCAATGTCACCAAGGCTCATTTCCTTTGCTCTAGTCTAATCACTCACCCAGGTTCCACATGCTCATGCTCTCAAGTAGCTGTTAGGACATGTGCTCTTTTCTGCCTCTCTAAACTTTTATGAAAATGTGTCAGGCTCTTACAGTAATTATCACTTGCAAAACCACAGCGGTAAATGTGCTTTGAAATTGCCAATGAAAAATCGTTTTCTGCCTAGAATCACAGCATGAGTCTGTGTGCACATAGGAATTTGTTGTCAGAGATTTAATTCGTGTTGGCCTGGTTCTGCAAGACTTGCATTCGTAGGAAAGGGGCAGCTTGTTTTCTTGAACTGTGATGGTTTGCATTCAGCAGAAATCACTATCTCACAAATGAGAGGCAAATGCTAACACATTTGAAAACAACAGGGTAGATTTTCCTTTCACTCCTGCCATGGACGAGGTAGATCCTACATGTTCAAAACTGCAATTAACCCTTACCCCACATGTACTCTTACATACATCTGTGCAGTCTTCATGCAGTTCTGCAAGCGTCCATGCAGTACTCTCTTGCACCTGACAATACACAGTCTCCAGAAGCACGCTCTTAGCACACAGGCAGTTGCTTCTCCTGCACTCCCATGCTAAGTATTCAGCACCGTGTGGTATTTTAGATAGTAGTGTGTAACGCTAACACATTCAACATCACCAAGGCTCATTTCTTTTGCTCTAGTCTAATCACTCACTCAGGTTCCACATGCTCAGGCTCTCAAGTAGCTGTTAGGACATGTGCTGTTTTCTGCCTCTCTAAACTATAAGAAAAATGTGTCAGGCTATTACAGTAATTATCACTTGCAAAACCACAGCGGTAAATGTGCTTTGAAATTGCCAATGAAAAATCGTTTTCTGCCTAGAATCACACCATGAGTCTGTGTGCACACAGGAATTGTTGTCAGAGATGTAATTTGTGTAGCCTTTATTGTGTAAGACGTGCAGTCGTAGGAAAGGGATAGCTCATATGACATGTTTTTAAAAGCTCATAAAAAATATAGTAATATATATAAATTACATAAAGGTATTTTTTTTTTTTTAGTTTCTTTCAGGTATTGCTGAACAAGACTGAAATAAATTAAAGATGCCTATAAAATCAGGAAAGAAAAAAGAACAGCAACAACATCTATATTTGAAGACAACTGGACAAAAAAAATTAGTTGAAGATCCTCATGTTGGAAAAAAGAAAAAGCCTTCTGGTAAGCAGAATAAGGATTTTTAAAAAAATATCCTCAAGCCAAGAAAAAATGTAAAAAATATATCCACTGGAAATAGTGTTTCAAGTAGAAAACAACAAGACAATCGACAGAATATACTAAATGCTAATGTACAAACAGAAGGAAGAAAGAATGACTTAAAAAGAAAAATAGATTTTAAAAACATTCGTAGAAAAATGATTGAGAGAAGAGTGATGTTCAATTTGCTAAAGGATGTGAAAAAATATAGGAAGAAAGCCAAATTTTATAAGAAAAAGAAACATATTGAATCAATTGTTGCAAAGGCTTTGGAATTAAAAAGAAAACTATTCATTTTAATTTTGAACAGGATCCATACATTAGATAAATTAGTGAATGTAATGAAGTCAAAAAGCAAAAGAAAAAGAGGAGTGAAAAGAAAAACTTTTGTAAAGTGTTCTTAGGAGAATGGAAGCATAGTTCAAGTACTGAACCATTTTTTTATGAAGAGAGTTATCTTCAAAGTAATAGTTTGCTGCATGCAGTTGACACCAGTGGTCGAGCTTATGAAGTTAAGGATGGTTGTGTAATGGGAAAGGAGAAAATGGTTCCAAGAAATGAGGAAGAAGTGTTAGCTGATGAGGTTATGGGGAGACGTCCTAAAGCCCCAGTGTACACTTGGAATTGTAGTAGTATTTGTACTGTACGACAGGAATCTATTGATAAATTTTGTGACTTTCTAAGAGAATATAGTAAAAAAAAGTGTTAAACAGAAGATTAAGGTGCTTCAAAGACTAGATCCATGCAGAGTGAGAGAGAATACTGGTATGCAAGGACATTCTCTGGCTTGTCTTTCTAGGAAAGTTTGTCAAAGTGTTTTTCACCATTTTAGGATGCTGGCTGTTCATCATACTGAAATGAGAAAGTTTGTGAGAAGATTGTATTTTGCTAAAAGTCCAGCACTAAAGTTACATGAGTTGAATAATGCTCTGTTCCGTGGATCTGTAACAGATGCGAAGAAGGTTTGTGAGGATATTGAGTTTTGTTACTTTGGTCCAGAGCAAGAAAGTGCAGGAAATGACACAGTTATTGAAGAAAATGTGGAAGAGAATGTAGAACTCACTGTTAGTAAAACATTTGAAGATCAAATGACAAAATTTACTATCATCTCTAATGAAAGACCAAATATTACTTGTATTTGTTGCCGGAGAAGCCATTACAAAAATCAAACAAGGAATGTTGATCTCTATAAAAAAAGTGAAAAAGAAAATTATTCTAAGTGGATGGATTTTGCTACATATTTATTTCTGGAAAATTGTTTTGATTTGGGTGAAGATCACCGTATTTGTAAATACTGTTATAACAAGTTAGAAGAAAATAACATGCCTGCTAGAGCTGTACATAATAATTTAGAATTGGTTGATATTCCTGCAGAACTTAGTGATTTAAATACGTATGAGTCTATACTCATTCAATGTGTCCATCCGTTTCAGACTATAGTTCGTATGGAGCCCAAAACAGGTAAATTACCTCCTACAGATTTACAAAGAGGTTTAAAAGAAAGAGTTGTCTATTTGCCATTAGATTTGAAAAAAATATTGAAACAATTGATGCAGATAGTTTGGAAACTGAACCATTAGTTATTCTGGTTAATGGTGTACCTACAAAGAATGAGAAAATTTGGCAGGAGCTGGTGGATGTACGAATAGTACAAAGAGCAAATTTATATTTGAAAAGAAATAATAAATGGCATGAATCAATTTATATGGAAGAAGATGAAGAAGATTTACTAGCAGACACAAGAATACCAACTGGGCAAATTGAAAAAGTGGATAAGTCAAAAGAAGAAGAAATTTATGAACATTTCAGCATACATCCTCTTCATTCTAAAGAAGTTATGGGAAACACTATTGATCTCTTTCAGATGAAAAAAGCAAAAGGAACTCCCGTGAGTGTATGGGAGGAGAGCTTGGAAGCTCGTTGTTTTCCCCAGCTGTTTCCTACAGGAAAAGGTGGCCAATATGATGAACGTCCAGTACAGATTCCTGATTCTGAGTATCGGACTACAAGATTTTATGCAGAAGATCCAAGATTTCGTCAAAGTATTCCTTATTTGTTCCATCTTTTATTTGAAAGTGACTTATCAGCACTATCTTATGCAGTAAATCACATTTTGAAAACTGGAGTACATCTACATAATGTGTCTACAAAGGATTTTATGAACAAAGTGCAACAGCGAGATGATCATTTGGAATCTCAATTGATTAATCTAATGGCTTGTCAGCGTGGGACTAATGAATATTGGTACCGACGCCATGGAGAATTGAAATGTATGTTACGGAATTTAGGAACTCCTACGTGGTTCCTTACCCTAAGCTGTGCAGAGTACGCTTGGGATGATTTACTGGATTTTCTTCGAGAGGCAAATTCAAATATTGAAAACATCCAATACAAGACAGCAGGAGAATTGTACTCATTGGATCCGGTTAATGTTTGCAGATATTTCAATCATAGATTTGAGGCTATGATGTCCTTCATCTGCAATAAAAAAAATCCACCTCTTGGAGAAGTTGTGGATTTCTTTTGGAGAAAAGAGTACCAAGGAAGAGGTGCTCCACATATTCATATGCTGTTGTGGATCAAGGATGCCCCAAAATTTGGAACAGATTCTGATGATGCAGTTTTATCTTTCATTGAAAGAAATGCAACATGTGCTATACCTAAAAGCACAGAAGAAAAAAACTTAAAAGAGCAAGTTTTACGTTTCCAAAGTCATCAGTGTGGAAAATACTGTCGACGGAAGTACAAGAGTAACGATAAATTCTGCACAAAATGTCGATTTGGATTTCCACGACCTGTTCTTTTAAAAGGAAGAGTAAACAGTTTTATGTCAGCTGTGCGACATACTATTACAAGAAAATCACCTAAGAATACCTACAACCTAAGAAGAAAAGAAGAGTCAAAATATATAAATGACTACAACCCAGTCATTTTATCCATGTGGAATGCTAACATGGATATTCAGTATGTAGCTGACAATTCTATTGCTGTTGCTTGGTATGTCACATCTTACATCACAAAATCTGAGAAAACGGAATTGAAAGAAATGTGGGAAGAGATTTCTCACGAGAAGACTGTCAGTAAAAAGCTATACAGTTTCAGTTTAAAGATGTTATCGCATCAAGAAATTGGCTCTTACGAATGCTCAGATAGGTTATCATCTGCAAGTCTGTACTCCAAATCCAGAAGAATAATTTGGGTAAGATTAGGCCTTGCAGGAATGCGAAATCGGGTACTGAAATCCATTCGAGAAATTGAATATTTAGCAGAGTATGAACCAGAAAGTACAGACATTTTAAGAACAATTATGTTGGACACATATTACCCAAAGAGAAGTCATCATCTTGAGAACATGTGTCTCTATGAAGTGCTGCAGAACTACATTTATAAACGGAATGCCACAGAAGATATCAACAATGGAAAATATAAAGTCATTGGTGAAGAAGGATGTTTGGTAAAACAAACAAAAGGAAGTTTGATTAATCACAGGAAGCTGAGTTGCGACACTACTGACAAGAAGGAATTTTACCACTTAGCACTTTTACAGTTGTTTAAACCATGGCGCTCAGAGGATGAATTACTTGGACAATTTCAAAGCTATGAAGATTCCTTTAATGCATGCAAAGATACCATTGAAAGCAGTACTTTCACAACTTATGTACAAATGTTAAATGAAGAAATTGAACAAGAAGCAACAATTGCAGCTGAAGTAGCTAGAGACAGTTCTCAAGACAGTCAAAGCTCTGGGACGCTCAGTCAAGATCCCCCAGGACAACCAATCGTAGAAAATGAAGCTGCAATAGCCATGACTGAAGTGGAAACAGCTATGAATCAAGCTCAGGAAGATTTAATAAACTTACCAAATTTGGAACAGCAACTGAATGATGAACAACAACAAATTTATGAGGAAGTCACAAAACAAATTGATCATGGATTACTACATGAAAATAAAGAGTGCTCATGCACATCATTTGAACCAATTAGAATGTATGTGAGTGGACAAGCTGGAACCGGAAAAAGTTTCTTGATTAAAGTAATTAGAAGCTACCTACAGAAAAAAATGGATTCAACTTTGTCTTGTGTTGTTACTCCTCCAACTGGGTTAGCAGCATATAACATAAAACGAATTACCCTCCATCGTTTGCTAATGTTACCGGTAGAGCATAAGAACAAAATACAATACCACAAGCTAACAGGAGAAGCATGTTTTGAAGTTTCAAGAGTATTGAAAAAAATGAAAGTTCTCATTATTGATGAGGTAAGCATGGTATCAAACTTAATGCTTGCCTTTGTGCATTTAAGAATGCAGCAAATTCTAAAGACAAACTATGACGTGCTATTTGGAGGAAAACATGTTATAGTTTTTGGGGATCTACTGCAGCTCACTCCAGTTAAAGGACAACCAGTATTTCATACTCTTACACATGAAGACACGAAAAAGTCATTAGTAAGTATAGGTAATGTGAATATTTGGACATACTTTGGGTACAAAGAACTCATTGCCAATATGCGGCAAGCAAATGATGATGATTATGCAAGTATTCTCAAAGATATCAGAATTGGACTACTCACAGAATATGGCAGAAAACCTTTACAGAGTCGATTGCTATGTAATTTGTTTCCAACAGAACAAATAGTTCCAGAGAAAATATACAAGAAAATTGCTGGAAAAAACACTGTAATCTGCTTAATGCCAACACTACATGAATGCTCTATATTCAATCAAGAACTTTTGAAATTGGAAAATGAAGAGATTGTAAAACTGGAAGCTGTGGATAAAATACAACATGAAGGAATAACTATTATATTGACAAGCAAATTGACAACTAAATTGGATTCTCTAGAGAAAAACATCTCGAAAACAGCTGGTTTAGAAAAGAATCTTTATGTATGTATGAACTGTCAAGTAATTTTAAGACGTAATTTGGATGTAGAAAAAGGTTTAGTGAATGGAGCTATGGGTGAAGTTGTGGGTTTTGTTAATTACCAGAAAAAAGTTGGAATTGAATTTGTAAAAATAAAATTTGATCAGATTGAAGAGGTTAAAGACATTAGTAGTTGTTCAGTTCGTTTCTTGCTTGTGAAAGACTTATATGTACGTAGGAAGCAGTTTCCGTTTTCTCTAGCATATGCTGTAACTATTCACAAATCTCAAGGATTAACTGTAGATACTGATTTGTAAACATTGGATCTACTGTGTTTAAAGAAGGTATGGCATATGTTGCTTTGTCACGCGTGAAAAAAATATCTGGTTTATTCATGATAGACTTTGATGAGTCAAAAGTTAGTGCTGATGCAAACTGTGTAAAGGAATATAATAGATTAAGAAGAAGCTATGCTCCTCATTTAGGTCAGTATCCTGTGTTTGAAAAACGTGTTGTTTGTCGGAAAAGGAGAATTGAGAATATCTGTAATGAGGATGTACAGAAGAGAAAACAAAAGGAGAGTGATGTGATTCCAAGCAAAAAGAAAAAGGACAATGTTGAAGAGGTTGTTGGTTGTCATTTTGAAAATAGCTCTGGTGTCAACTGCTACGCTAATGTAGTGCTGAATGTTGTATTTTATCTTGAAAGTTGGCAAGAGCAGATAATACGAAATCATGAAAAAAGATTCTGTTCTCTGCTGAGTTTTCTTTATGAGAAGCTGAGTAATGATAAAACTAGAATAGAAAGTGCTTCTGATGTTAGAAATCTTTTAGATGTATGTTCAGGATGTACACAGTTTACTCAAAATGTCTAGCAAGATGCACAGGAATTCTTAATGTATATGCTTATGGTACTGGAAGATGAAGGGGTAGAAATAGAAAATATGTTTGGTCTCTCATATAAATGGGAACATAGTTGTGAAAACTGTTTGAACACATGCAGCTCTAAAGTTGATTCAGAAAGGTTCATATATTTAACATTACCAGAGAGTAAATCAGTGACTTTTAGTAAATTAGTTAAAGATGCAAATCACAACATGGAATGTTCTCAATGTAAATCAGACATGTTATCAACGTTATTTTTAAAGAAATATGGACAGTATGTAATTTTAATGATGCAACGTTGTAGAGCTGATGGATCAAAATTGGACACTTTAATAAAGAAGTTTACAGGACATCAATTATCAATATCAGGAAAAACTTTTGTTGCAGTTGCAATAATTTTCCATGATGGACGTTCTATACCTTCTGGTCATTACACAGTTTATCTAAAATGTGAAAGAGGCTGGACACTGTGTAATGATTCTAAATTGATTTTCAAGCAACGTTTGCCTGCAGAATTACCAAATTCCTATTAATTTTTCTAAAACCAAAATTTTAGATACAAATTGCAGTATCTGAAGAAACCATTATTTCGATTTTATAGGATTAACATTGGATATTTCACCAAAAAAGAATTTTAAAATTACCATTTGGCCTCATGGAAATGTAACAATTTCTATTGTGGACTTCTTTGACAGATATTATTTTGGTGTATGAGCTTAAGCAACAAGATTTATAGACGTTATTTATTGCAAATAGTTATTGTTCTTAGATGATAATTTTAATATATATGTTACATTTCTAGCAAGGTATGTTTTACTAAGAAGAGATTCAGGGCTTTTTTTAAACAATCTTTCTGATTGTTAATTTGTTTGCCCACTGTTAAGTGATGAATGCAATTGATTTCACAATTTTCAGTGAAATTCAATATATTCTGAAAACAGCAAAAAAAGGGCAAAAAATGACTTTGTTAAATATGAAAATATGTGTACTGTATTCTAAAATGTATTGTTAAATATTAATACTTTTTTTCTTTTGTTTCAGATCGAGAAAGAAAATGTAGGAAATGTAATCCTTTTTTCTAGCAATTAAAAAAAACCATTTATTTATAATTAAGTTATTTGGTTGGTCAGGTAAGTTTGAAATATCTGTATTTCTCACCCCTTCACTTTCATGCTCCCTTTTCTTCACTTCTCCTCACTGTGCTTTTCTCATTCCCCTTCTCTCTCTCTTCTTCCTTTACTGCTCTTTCGTAACTCCCTTACTCCTTCTATACTACTCCCCTAGGTTTACTGCCTCCATCACTACTTTTTCAACCATGTATCTCTCCCTGTCTCCATGTGTCTCAGTCATTCTAACTGCCTTACTCCTTCTCAGTTCCTTGCTCTCTGTCTCTGTTTCTGTCTCTCTCCCTTTGTCTGTCTTACCCTTAATTTCCTTAACATCTCTGGAGCAGATTAACAAGGCCTCTGCGCCACCACTACGTCACTTTTCAAAACGTACTGGTGGCGCAGGGAGCTCCTTCATATTTACAAGGAGAGGAAAAGCCACCCTGCGTGACTTTTCCTCTCCACATAAATACAGCCACTTCACACGCAGCACTGTGTGTTGAAGGGGCGTTCCATGGGTGTTGTTGTGGGTGTTCCCACGAAACACACAAAGAACTAGACACATCTCCTGGTTTACGAGAAATCGTAACTCTGGAGATGTGTGTGAATGCTACGCCACCCTAGAGGTGGTGTTGCGAGGCACAACGAGGAGAAATGTTTTTATTTCTCCTCGTTTTTTCCTCTATTAGTGTGTCCTCCATTCTACAGCACACATTGAAAGAGGAAAAAGCCTCTTGTGATTATTTTTGTGCAGGAAGGTGTCCCTTCCTGCACAAGAACAATCTCCCCACCACACAGGCATCCTTGTACCATGGTGCAAGGGAGCCTGCACCGGCGCATGGCTGCAGTTTGTACGCCTGCGCAGGGGAAGCATAGAGATGCGACAAAAAAAATCATTAAAAAAAAAAAAATTATAAAAAAGTTTAAGTGTTTGGATGTTGGTTGGCTCTAAAAAGAGCCATTATGTTAATTGAGTGTTTTTTGGTACCTATAAGTAAGTATCGATGCAGAGTCTAATGATCAAAAGGAAGACTCTGTTCCCTTCATCTGTGAAATGTACTCCTGCTCTTTGGATTAGAAACATTATGTGCTGAACTTCTGACGTCTCTGCACACACAAGTGTTACATGATCTAATGCTATGCTAGCAGGCAGAAGTCATGTTGGGGGTAGAAATCATTTAGAAAGGGTTAAAATATGCAAAAAAAAGAAATGTGTGTTTCCATTTAAAAATCAAAGTGGAGAACGTGAAAAGGGAGCAAGGTACAGAGTTCCTGACCCCCTACCTTTTGACAGGAGGGCCCTGAAGGACCATGAAGGGTGAAAAAAACTTTATTTTATTTAAAAAATCGAGGGGTGCGCGTACCGTGCGCGCACGGTACGCGCACGTCGGGGAAATGTTTTTTTAAAAAATGATTAAAAAAAAAGTGTTTAGATGTTAGGTGGCTCTAAAAAGAGCCGTTGTGTTAATTGAGGGACAGAGGAAGGACAGAATGGCAAAAATTATGGGGTGTCGCACGTTTGCTGCTGTATCTTGATCTCTATCAGAGGAATGCTGGTCTCCGACAAATCAAGAAGAGCATTACACGTATTGCACCTTATATGCACCCTCTCAAACAGAGGGTGTATATCCAGATGAGCTGAAGAAGGTGAAGCTGCCGCCGCAGATGAAGTGCTCGGCTGAGCTGCCGATGATGTACTCGGCTGAGCTGCTGCGGATGTTCTCGGCTGAGCTGCTGGAGGGTTTTCTCTAGCAGCTCGAGCATAAGCCACAGGATGTACATCCCTAACGTGCCTGATCATAGTGAAGATACTAAAAGAGTTCTTCTTTTTAGGATCTCCTCTTGATAAGACACGACCACAAAGAGTGCAGGTGACTTTGGGAGCATTTACTTTCTTCTGCCCATGTGGAAATGTAAAATATTGCCAGATAAAAGAATCTTTCTGTTTCCTCTGTCTCTCTCTCACAAGAGTCTCCTGCTCACTCCCAGAAGATGACTGCTGCTCTGCCATTGTATCACAAAAACAGTTCAGCTCCTTCTCCCAGGGAATCAGAAGAAATAATGAGGGGAGTGGGTGTGGTGTTGGAAGTTTCTGGAACGGAAACTACTATAAACCAATGAAAAGTGTTGTTTCTTGATCACATGACTTACCGTGCGCGCACGGTACGCTTACGGTGCGCGCACGGTACAAGCACGCATGCGCGTACGTAAGACGTGCGCATGCGCGTACAGAGCACGCGCGTACAGAGCACGCGCGTATGGAGAACGCGCGCATGCGCAAAAAGAATACGCGCGTACGGAGCACGCACGTATGCATCACGAACGAAGTACGCATGCGCACGTAAATCACGTACGCATGCGCACACGGAGTACGTACGCATGCAAGCCACGTGCGCGCACCGTACGTGTACCGTACGCGTACGGTACGCGAACGGTGTGCGCACGGTAAAAACCCTTTAAAAAAAAAAACATGTTTAGAGATTTATAGAAGATATTATCTATGCTGTTCAACTATATCTAAAAATTTTTTAAAAAACTGAGCCATTCCATATTGCAGGATACAGTACATCTATAATTATATACACAGGTAGCACATTGTAAAAAAAATAAATATATATATAATAAAACAATGATAAATTAGCATTTAAAAAACCTTGCAAATTCACTAAAAAAAACATAGGTTTCACACACGTTATAGTTAGGAATTAGCATTTAAAAGACCTTGCAAATTCACTGAAAAAACCATAGGTTTCACACATGTTATAGTTAGCTGGACATTTCACTCGTACAAAACCATAGAAATTCCCCCGTTATAGTTAGTTCAGCTAACTATAACTCGCGCCCCCGCAATGCACTGCTGATGACGTCACATATTACATCACTCATGACATGGTCAGTGACATCACTGATGACATCACTGATGACATCTCAAATGACATCACTGATGACATCACCGATGACATCATCCATAAGATAATTTGATGCATCTTCTCATACCCTAATATAACCTTTGATACACCCACTCTAAATTACAGACTGCCATTCTCAAAACCATAGACACTCCAACACCAATAACTACATACCCACTCACTGATTCTTAGGTTTAAACACACATCCACTCACTCACCCGTACAGTCACTCATACTTATGGTCACTCAGTACAGGACTATCATATGCACTCATACACCTATAAAGAAACTCACACACCGCCACCCATCCATAGAGGTACTCACACACCTATTCAGTCATGCAAATAATTAATCACACTGCCATTTACTCACCTATACAGTTATACACACACTAGCTCACTTACTCATACAAATACTAGCACATACTTACGCTCTTATACAATCCCTGATACAAGCACAGACTCATCCATACAGCCACTCTCACAATCACACACTCTCACTTATAGCCATGTATACCCTCCAACGCACATATATACTGCCTCTCACATATGTAGTTACTCACACATATACAACTGAGATATACATTCACTCACTAACACACCCATACACACACTCACCCACCCAGATGCCATCAGTGATGTCATGAGTGATGTCACTGACCATGTCATGAGTGATGTAATATGTGACGTCATCAGCAGTGCATTGCGGGCGCGCGAGTTATAGTTAGCTGAACTAACTATAACGGGGCAATTTCAATGGTTTTTTACGAGTAAAATGTCCAGTTAACTATAACATGTGTGAAACCTATAGTTTTTTTCACTGAATTTCTAAGGTTTTTTAAATGCTAATTCCTAACTATAACGTGTGTGAAACCTATGGTTTTTTCACTGAATTTCTAAGGTTTTTTAAATGCTAAGTCCTAACTATAACGTGTGTGAAACCCATGGTTTTTTCAGTGAATTTGCAAGGTTTTTTAAATGCTAATTTTGTTTTTTTTCTTCTATTTTTTTAAACATATTTTTATTTTAATTTTCTATCCTTTTTTAAAGACTATGGTTAAATTTTTAAAATTCTATAATATGTTTTTTTTAATATATTTTATAAAATAAACATGTAAAATTTATTAGCAATACATTTTTTCCTTTTTTTTTAATTTTTTTTTAGTACGCGTACCGTAAGCTTACGGTAAGCGTACGGTTTACGCAACGTCCGTAATTTATCTACGCTGTTTGCGTAGAGTTGCGCAATTTGCGTAGCCGCGCGTCCTCCGCGTGGGACTCGTGCGCGCGTACGCTACACGCGGACGTTACGCGGAAATGTCGGGTAGTGACTGTTATGCGCATGCGCGCAAGCGCGTGTCTTTTTTACGCGCATGCGCACTTTTGCCGTAAGCGTACCGTAAGCGTACCGTAAGCGTACGGTAGGTCATGTGATCATGAAACACAACTTTTGATTGGTTGAAACTACTTTCAGTTCTAGAACTCTCCTACACCACACCCATTCCCCTCATTTCTGCTTGTGATCCCTTGGGAGAAGGAGCTGGTTTGTCTTTGGGATACGATGGCAGAACAGCAGAGCTCTTCTGAGAGTGAGGCTAGCACTAGCAGCACTGTCTTGAGGCAGAGATCGAGGAAACAAAAGCCCTCTTATGTATGGGATTATTTTACTTTTCCTGAAGGCCAGCAAAAGGTGAATGCACCCTTAGTAACTTGCAGGCTGTGTCAGCGTGTACTTTCTAGAGGTAATCCTGACAGGAAGTATTCCTTTGGGAATCACACCATGAAGAGACACCTCCAGGATGTACACAGAAGGACACATGGTCATCTTTTTGGAGGTAACTCTTCAGAAAGACAAGCAAGTACATCCACAGCAGCTCAGCCTGTACCATCATCTGCAGGGCTGACTCCTTCTTCTGCAGGTCAGGTGAGCCCTTCATCTGTGGGGGGAGCATCTCCTTCTGCTGGCCCTCTGGAAATTAACCCTCGTTTTCTGAGGGTTGATATTCGATGTGCCTCTTGTCATGATCTAATTTGTCATAGGGAGACCAGTGTTTCCCTAGTGAACAACAAAATAGATCAGCACACTTGTCACAGAGACTAATTTTTCCATGCTTTCTTTCCTCTGTCCCTGCATGAACACAACGGTTCTTTTAAGAGCCAACCTTATCTTTCATCTTTTTTTTACATATGTTTTTAAAAACTTTTTTTTTTTTTTTTACCGTACGCGTACGGTGCGCGTACTTTTTTTTTATTTTTTTAAAAAAACACTAAAAATCAATTATCACATTACAAGGTCCTTGAGAGACTATAATTATTATTATTGACTTACCATACTCACTCAAAAAAATATTTATTCATTTGTTTTTTTTAAAAATAGTTTTAAAAATGGTTCTAGTTTTCGAAAATTTTCTATATCAATCTGAAAAAAAAGAAAAAAGTATTAATATTTTTAAAACAATTTATAATACAGTACACATATTTACATTTTTTTCCCAAAAATATTTTTGCCTTATTTTTGCTGTTTTCAGAATATATTGCATTTCACTATAAATTGTGAAAGCAATTGCATTCATCATTTTACAGCGGGCAAAAAAAAATAACAATCACAAAGATTGTAATAAAAAAGCCCAGAATCTCTTTTTACTTAAACTTAACATTATAGAAATGCATAATATTCTAAAAAAATATCATCTAATACCAATAGTTATTTCTTTAAAATACCGTCTGATATGTTTGTTTCAGAAGTATAATCACAATATTATATCTCAAATAACTCCAAAATACATCTGATTCCATTTCCTTTAGGCCAAATAGTAATTTTAAATTTTTTTTGGGAATAAATTTCAAACGGTAATCCAATAAAATTCTAAAGTTTAATTTGTCCAGATCTCACCGATTCTCTGTAACATTTTGGTTCACGAAAATTTTTTGAATAATTTATTAAGTCCACAATAGAATTGGTTACTTTTCCGCATGGCCAAATAGTAATTTTTAAAATCTTTTTTGAAAAAATTTCCAATGGCAGTCCAATAACATTCCAAAATTTAAATTGTGCAGATGTTACCGATTATCTCTAAATTATTGGTTTTTCAAACTTTCATTTAAAATTAAAAAAGTCCACATTACAATTGGTTATCTTTCCATTAGGCCAAATGATAATTTAAAAAATCTTTTTTCTATAAAATTGCAATGGTAATCCAGTAAAATGGTAAAATTATTTTGTCGAGATCTTGCCAAATCTGTCTAAAATTTAGGTTTCAGGAAGATTAGATAGGAATTTGCTAAATCAAAAGGCAAACGTTGCTTGAAAATCAATTGGGAATCATTACACAGTGTCCAGCCTTTTTCACATTTAAGATAAACTGTGTAATGTCCAGAAGTAACAGTAGGTCCATCATGGAAAATTATTGCAACAGTTACAAAAGTTTTTCCTGAAATTGATAATTGCTGTCCTGTAAACTTCTTTATTAAAGTATCCAATTTTGAACCATCAGCTCTACATCGTTGCATCATTAAAATTACATACTGTCCGTATTCCTTTAAAATTAATGTTGAGTCTATTTAGAAAAATATCAATATATAGAGCAAAGAGAAGAGGTGAAACAGGACACCCCTGCCGAGTCCCACGGTTTATACTGAAAGGCAAGGATTTCTTCCCAGCAATACTAATACACGAAAAAGGGGCGGCATAGAGTGCTTTTAGGGCTGTAATCATTTTAGGGCCGAAGCCTTTTCGGATGAGAAGATCCCAGAGATATGGCCAGGCCACCCTATCGAATGCCTTTTCGGCATCCAACAGGGTGATACCCAAATCTATGCTTGAAGCGTGGGCCCAGTCCATCAGAGCGATCACTCGTCTGACATGGTCAGAGGTATCTCTATCAGGAATAAACCCGTGCTGGGAGTGTGAGACTAATGTGGAAATAACCCCCGCAAGGCGTGTTGCTAATAATTTAGAATACATTTTACTATCAGCATTTAAAAGAGATATAGGTCTATAGGAGGATGGTTGTAAGGGTGGTTTCTCCTTTTTAAGAAAAGCCATAATGATGGATTCACTCCAAGAGGGGGGTGTAACCCCTTTCTGTGCTTCCAAGCATGTTAAGAATAGTGCCTGCTTTAACACATGTCTGAAAATTTTATAAAATTCAAGAGGAATTCTGTCCGGTCCCATGGCCTTACCTGCAGGTAGAGAGAGAATAGCTGCTTCTATCTCCTCCCAGGTTATATCTTTGTCTAATGAAGCTTTCAGCATAGGCGACAGCCTGGAGAACTCATTATTGACGAGAAAGTTTGAAAGTGATTCCGTTGAATACGTGGTCACCTCCTCCATGTACAAATTTTTGTAAAACAAACGAAACACCTCCAATATTTTGTCTGACTGATCATACACCTGACCAGATTCATCCTGTATTTTATTTATAGTGTTTAAGCTGGCTTTTTGCCGAATTTTCTTTGCCAAAAGATGTCCAGACCTCTCGCCCATCTCATAGACCTGTGTTTTGAAAACAGCAAGTTGTTCTGCGAGTTTTGAGGCAAAATTTTCATACAGCCGAGACTTAGATATAGCTAAAGTGGCATTGATTTTCTTGGTATCTAAGGAGTTCTTAATAGCATCCACTAATGCTACCTCGCAATCCTGTATATCTTTATAATAAGTTGTTAACTTACGTTGGTATTCCCTTTGCTTATTGATTGAATAAGATAGAGTTTCTCCTCTCACCCCTGATTTGAAGGCGTCCCATACCATCTGAACAGTCGTTGAACCCATATTAATTTCAAAAAAATCCTTAATCCATCTTTCCATATGTGCAATGTAAGATGGATCTACTAACAACCTCCGTTCAAATGACCATGTTGTTGCTTTGCCAGATAATATAAAATCTGTTTTAAATTCTGTTACTATGGGATTATGGTCCGATATTATTTTTGGAAATATCTCATACTTACAGTTGGATATTAATATAGATGATATGAAAAAATAGTCCAACCGAACAAATTTTTTGTGGGGTGCCGAGAAGAAAGTATATCCCGGAAGGGTACCTCTTTTACTGAAGCCCACATCCTGAAGACTGAATTCGGAGACCAAACCATGTAATGCTTTAAAGATCTTCCTTTTTGAACCTGTATAGACTACTTCATGAGTGATATCATAGTCAGGTTCCAAATGAATATTTAGATCCCCGCAGAAAAGAAGAGTAGAAGGCCAGTCAGTAAGCTCTACACTTAAAAAATTCAGCAGATCAGGATCGTCCGTGTTTGGACCATACATGGAACAGAGAGTCCACGAGGTACACTCTACTACAATTTCGGCTATTACCCAACGACCATATTGATCGGTCTTGATTCGTTTCAAAACAGCCTGATTTCTTCTACTAAGTATAGCTACCCCTTTGGTGGTAGTGCCTTGATTAGTGCAGCCGAGCACATACATGCCCAAGTCAGCTAGCCAAGCTCTATTGTCCCATTTAAGATGAGTTTCCTGTATGCAGAGGAAGTCTAGTCTCATACTCTGGATTATTTGTGCACATATACCACGTTTCTTTTTATTATTAAGGCCACAGACGTTCCAAGAACATACTCTGATGCTAGTCATCGCGACAAATTAGTATCTAAACAATAGATTGTCATTTGACATATGGGATAGATTAAATACTGACAAAAAATTGAACCATCAAAAAATAGAAATAGGTACAGGCATAGATCAGAAAGTCCTACAAAATCATGCTCACAGTAATTCGCAAAGTAACTAGAGCTGTCCTTGCTTGCCCCCCCACAAAACACCGCAAACACCCGCCACCCTTTGAACCCCCACCCCCCACCCTTCCCAGCACCCACCCACACGGGGTATAGGGACTGAGCAGTCCCTAAGATGGTGATGAAAAGAAGAGCTAGATGTAGCTCACCGCATGTTTCCAACTGCCTAGGGTACCAAAAAAAAAAAAAAAAAAAGGGAGAACAGATGAGGGTGGTCTATATATCACCTAAGGTACAATCCTTCAAGAGTAAGGGAAAAAAAGGAAGAACAGACTTGTTTCTCTATGCAACTTGTTGCATCGACCACTCTTCTGATTCTACTTAACCCTTGTATGCTTTGCACATATCTACTCAATTCATCTCTAAATAAAGCATAAAATACATGATACCCATAATAGTCACATGATGCCCCTAATATGCCAGATAATTGACTGTTGTGGTGAAGACTTTATAATAACATCAAAGTGAGTGTAAACAGTCTTTAGCAGTTTTCTCCGTAGTCAAAAAATATATTTTCTCCTTATTAACCACTTTAAGCTTTGAAGGGTTAAGTAAATAGGCCTGGGCGCCTTTGGCTTGGAAAAGGGGAATTAATTGGCGTAACTGCCAACGTAGTTGAACTGTGGCATGGCAGTAATCTGGTCGAACAAAAAAATCTAAATTTTTCCCCTTGCGTTTTCGATCTGGACGAGCCAGATTATATAGAGCCTCCCGTGCCAAAAAATTATTGAGAGTTATTAAAATAGCTCTAGGCATCACTTTTGAGGCATCCCTAGCCTTCCTCTGCGAAAAAGGGAATCTATGTGCTCTTTGTATCTCGACTTCCCACTGCCACTGGGAAAGTTCAGGGAATGCTTCTACAAAAAGCTCGACTACAAACTGCCGCACATTTGTCCCTTCACTGGATTCGGGAATTCCAAGAATTCGCAAATTGTTACGCCGAGACCTATTTTCCAAATCGGTCAATTTCCAGTTAATGTCATCCCTTAGAGTGTTGAAAGTGGAAAGTTGAGATTTCTGTTCTACTATGACGTCCTCAATAGCTGAAATTCTTCCTTCTGCTTCCAGGACTCTTGCAGATGTCTCATTGCAAGTTCTCACCACTCTCCTGAAGTTGTTCTGAAGGCGTCGGACTGCACCTTGTATCCGCAGATTCTCGGTTTTTGACTCCTCTCGATGTTGCAGCATGAGCTGGTATAGCATATTGAGTGTAACCTCTGGGTTACTTTGATCAGCCATGACGCCTGCCGAGGAGACTGCCAGATCTTGAGAAGCCGGAGAGGGTAACGTTGATGTTGGTGCTACAGGAGCCCTGCGTACTGTGTATTCTCCCTCACCCCACTCCCTTCTATCAGACAAGGGGGTTTCGTTGCAGTCCTCCTCTTCCATAGACGACTCCTGATCCTGATCCTGATCCACATCTTGGAGCGAGAGATTCAGGCTGGTATCATCTCCCCAGTCCTGTGCCTCTACATCCATACTCCCGGCCTCTAATGCGTTGGAGAGGTCGGACATTGAGTAAAAGTTGCCTGCTGAGTCAACAGATTCAATATCTTGGTTGGATTCTGTATTTGGGAGATCCTCTGAAGCAGTGGGTACGGGGTCCAGCAGCACATCAGGAGGTGCTAGAGAGGAGTCGGACGGAGCCCCACCTAGGTCCGGGCGCTCACTCCCCAGCCTATCCCCTGACAAAGTCTCCAGTAAAAAAGCGGGTGAAGTCTCCCCTTTTTGCTCCGAGGTTTCAATGATAATGTTACTATTATCACATGACTTGACAGGTGGGTCAGATCTGTTAAGTACAGTAGTGAGAGAGGCGGTCTTGAAAAGAGAGGAGCGCCGGGACTGCACCAAGGTCACATCTTTAACTATTTTGAACATACCTGGAATTTTCGGGGAGGCGCCAGAACTACATGCCCCAGAATGCACCACTGTGGCTCCGTTTTGCTTGGAAGTATCCCGCTGGTGTGGCATAAGCAAAGATCGTCGTCCGTTATTGCAGGCATCAAATGAACCTTCATCCCCGTTTTCTCCGCGCATATTAGATACTGAAGACTCTGGGGGAATGATGGATACTGCCGCTCGTTCTGCAGCAGCGATAGAGGCGTCCAACTTGGCTGCAAGGATATCTCTCTCAGAAACTGGTTTCTGGGCTACAACAGGAGTAGTGTGGATCTTCGGCTTTGGTTTTGCCTTCTTCGAGGCAGCAGAGCATTTTGGCGGCATTATGCAAGAAGCAGTTAGGAGGCACAAGGAGACGCTGTCTTGGAGTTGCAACAAAGCAGCGTCCGGAACAAGTGAAACGCCGACTTCAGTCCGCGCTGGAAGGGGAGAGGTAGGAGAAATTCTTCGGCGGTCCACTCAATCGTTCTGCGCGATAACACCTAGGTAGCAGCATGTATTGCCAGACGTGTTGAGCAGCCAATTTCTGGTATAACTTGGAGCGGTTTCTAAAGATTAACGGCGTGTGGAAGCCATAGGCAGTGAGCACATCACAGCTGCTCTAACGGACAGAGAGCACGTCCGCCATCTTCCCCAGATTCAAGTGTCTGCTACAATATATAGAGCCCTTGCATATGCAGATGACATCGTTGTATTGACAACAGATATTAAGGGGGCAATGCCAATAATACAAGACCTTGCATTGCAATTTGGTTATTTTTCTGGCTATAGATTAAACGTACAAAAAACACAAATTTTATTTGTAGGACCGAATCCCCCAGAACAGTTAAATATAGTCTCAGCTGCTACTTATTTGGGTATAAAAATTACATCCCCAGTTGGCGTCATTCCTGAAATTAATTTTACGCCTATACTCAAAAAAGCGCAGTCATCTTTAGAACGTATTGATCATTTCCATTTATCCTTATTTGGCAGATGCAACGTTCTGAAAATGCTGATATTACCCAAATTTTTATATATGTTCAGAACAATCCCATTACCGTTTCCCTCGACTTTTTTTCAACAGCTGGAAAGGATGTCGGCAAGATTTCTTTGGGGGTATAGAGGTCATCGTAGGTCATACAAAAAAATGATTCTTCCCAAATCAAGAGGAGGCTGGGGAATTCCACATTTTCTTTTTTATTATCTTGCTGCAGTGCTACAGTTTATTTCACCTTTGATAATAGGGCCACGATTACGTATTCCAGTTAGCCACACACCTTCTATTTACGAATTTGCAATGGGTACAGATTGTCATGGTAGTTTTTTGAGAATTGTTGAACCTAGTTATTTTAAAAAAACAAAGTTTAAGGTTTTGAGTGCGGCTTATGGCACTTGGCGGCTAATTAAAAAGCAAATGGGTATCGGCAAAATCTTGGTGTATACTCCATTCAAGTCATTTAATATCTTTCCTGCAATTTTTCAGGATACAGTTATGACACGTTGGCGTAACTTAGGTATCAACTGTATAGGCGATCTTTGTGAGGACGGCCAGTTAACCCCCTTCTCAGTGTTAGAGACCAAATACAACCTAACCTGTAATGATTATTTTAAATATGTCCAGATACATAATTTCTTTTATACCCTTTGCCCGTCAGTCCGAACACGGCTGACTAGGATCCCTCTTATAGACAGTCTTTACACTAAAAAAAAGATCGGCGCATATTACAATCTACTTTTGGCCTCATTGCCTGATGATATTTTGCTTTGTCAAAAAAAATGGAATTAAAAATTGGGGTTAACCAACACCAAATTCCAAGAATCAATTGATTTGGCCAACACAATACTAATAACTGGGAGATCACGTACACAGCACTATATGGCTTTATTCGATCTATACTATTCACCAGCCAAAACTAGCAAATGGTCAACTACTGTAGGTACACTGTGTAGCCGATGTGGACTTTATGCAGCAGACGCTCTCCATATGTTTTTTGCATGTCCTCGTTTGTCTCCTGTATTGACAGAAATCCAAACATTCTTAACAATACTGATGGATCAGACAATTGTTTTGACAGGAGAATTAATAATAATAGGTCTGACACCATCTGAGTTATCTGTGGGACAGACAAATTTTCTTTTTATTTGTATGTCCACTTGGAGGGCATGCATTACTCAAGCCTGGTTGAGTCCTGACTCTCCCACTTTTTCTACCTGGAGAGCATGTTTACTTGCTAAGTATAATTTGGAAAAGGCCATATATAGTGTTAAAAGTAGAAAAAAGAGAAGGTTGGGTGAAGAACTCTGGAGTCCTTTAGAGAATTGGATTAACGATACCTTGACCTAAGTAATGTACTTGGTTATTTCTTATTTCTTTTCTCTGTATCATTAAGTGTATTTGTGGACTGTATTACTGGTTCTCTTTTTTCTTTATACATCGCTGTACCTTGCTTGCATTAAATAATAAATGCTTATAAATAAAAAAAAAAAATAAAAAAAAATAAAATTAATGTTGAAAACATGTCAGATTTACACTCACCACATTTCATGCTGTGATTAGCATCTTTAACTAATTTTGCAAAAGTAACTGTTTTACTCTCTGGCAATGTCAAATAAATAAACCTTTCATTATCAACATTAGAGCCACATATATTATAACAATTTTCACAACTATGTTCCCATTTATAAGAGAGACCAAAAAAAATTTCAATGGGAACTCCTTCTTCTTCCACTACCTGAAGAAAATACAACAAGAATTCCTGTGCGTCTTGCTGTACATTTTGAGAAAACTGTGTTCGTCCTGAACATACATCTAAAAGTTTTCTAATTTCAGTAGCACTTTCTATTTGAGTTTTATCTTTACTTAGCTTTTGAAAAAGGAGAGTCAGCTCTGAACAGAATCTTTTTCCCTGATTTACTATTATCTGCTCTTGCAAACTTTCCAGATAAAATGCAACATTCAGCACTACATTTGCGTAGCAGTTGACACCAGAGCTATTTTCAAAATGACATCCTACAACCTGTTCTTCATTTTCCTTTTTCTTTTTGCTTACAATTACATCACTCCTCTTTTTTTTCCTCTTCTCTACATCTTCATTACAGATATTCTCATTTTTTCTTTTACGAGAAACTACACGTTTCTCTAACACAGGATACTGACCTAAATGAGGAGCATAGCTTCTTCTTAATCTATTATACTCCTTTACACAGTTTGTATCAGCACTAACTTTTGAGTCATCAAAGTCTATCATGAATAAACCTGATAATGTTTTCACTCGTGACAAAGCAACATATGCCATACCCTCTTTGAACACAGTTGAACCAATGTTCACAAATGCACAATCTACAGTCAATCCTTGAGACTTGTGAATAGTTACAGCATATGCTAGCGAAAACGGAAACTGCTTCCTACGTACATATAAGTCTTTCACAAGCATGAAACGAACTGAACAACGACAAATGTCTTTAACTTCTTCTATCTGATCAAATTTTATTTTTAAACATTCAATTCCATCTTTTTTCTGATAATTAATAAAACCCACAACTCTTCCCATCGCTCCATTAACTAAACCTTTTTCAACATCCAAATTTCTTCTTAAAAATACTCTACAGTTCATGCAAACATATAGATTTTTTTCTAATCCAGCTGTTTTGGAGATGTTCTTCTTTAGTGAGTCCAATTTATTTTTCATTTTGCCTGTTACTGTGACAGTAATTCTTCCATCCTCAATTTTGTCCACTGCTTCCAATTTCCTGATCTCTTCCTTTTCCAATTTCAAAAGCTCCTCATTGAATATTGAGCATTCACGTAGAGTTGGCATTAAGCAGATGACACTTTTGTTTTCTGCAATGTTCTTGTATATCTTCTCTGCAACTATTTCTTCCTTTGGAAATAAATTATGTAGCAGCCGACTCTGTAATGCTTTTTTGCCAACATCTGTGAGTAGTCCAATCCTGATATCTTTCAGAATACTTCCATATTCTTCATCGTTTGCTTGCCTCATATTAGTAGTAAGTTCCTTGTACTCAAAGAAGGACCAAATATTTGTATTTCCGATGCTTCCCAATGACTTCTTCGTGTCTTCATGTGTGACAGTATTAAACACTGGTTGTCCTTTAACTGGAGTAAGTTGCAAAAGATCTCCAAAAACTATGACGTGTTTTCCACCAAATAACATGTCATAGTCTGTCTTCAAAATTTGCTGCATTCTTAAATGCACAAAGGCAAGCATTAAGTTTGATACCATGCTCACCTCATCAATAATGAGAACTTGCATCTTCTTCAATACTCTTGAAACTTCCAAGGATGCTTCTCCAGTTAGCTTGTTGAATTGTATTTTGTTCTCATGCTCCACTGGTAACATTAGCAAACGATGTAAAGTGATTCCTTTTATGTTATATGCTGCTAACCCAGTTGGAGCAGTAACCACACAAGACAAAGTAGAATCCGTTTTTTGCTTTAGGTAGCTTCTGATGACTTTTATTAGGAAACTTTTTCCAGTTCCAGCTTGTCCGCTTACATACATCCTGATTGGATGAAATGATGTGCATGAGCACTCTTTTTTTTCATGTAGAAATCCGTGATCAATTTTGTTTTTGATCTCTTGATAAATTTGTTGCTGCTCTTGATTCAGTTGTCTTTCCAAATTTTCTAAGTCTATAAATTCTTCTTGAGCTTGATTCATAGCCGTTTCCACTTCATTCATGGCTATTGATGCTTCATTTTCAACGATTGGTTGTCCTAGGGGATCTTGACTGAGTGTTCCTGAACTTTGGCTGTCCTGAGAACTATCTCTAGCTAATTCTGCTGCAATTGTAGTTTCCTGTTCAATTTCTTCATTTAACATTTGCAGATAAGTTGAGAATGTACTGCATTGTATGCTGTCTTTGCAAGCATTAAAAGAATCTTCATAGCTCTGGAATTCTCCCAGTAGTTCATCCTCTGTACGCCATGGTTTAAACAACTGTAAAAGAGCCAAGTAGTAAAATTCCTTCTTGTCAGTAGTGTCGCAACTCAGCTTCCGGTGATTTATCAAACTTCCTTTTGTTTGCTTCACCAAACATCCTTCTTCACCAACGACTTTATATTTTCCATTGTTGATGTCTTCTGCAGCTTTCCGTGAATAAATGTAGTTTTGCAGCACTTCATAGAGACACATGTTCTCCAGATGATGACTTCTCTTGGGATAATATGTGTCCAACATGTTTGATTTCAAAATATCTGTACTTTCTGGGTCATTCTCGGCCAAATATTCAATTTCTCCTACAGATTTCAGTACCCGATTTCTCATTGCTGCAAGGCCTAAACTTGCCCAAATTATTCTTCTTGACTTCGAGTAGAGACTTGCAGAAGATAACCTATCTGAACATTCGTAGGATCCAATTTCTCGATGCGATAACATCTTCAAACTGAAACTGTACAGCTTCTTACTGACAGTCTTCTCGTGAGAAATCTCTTCCCACATTTCCTTCAATTCTGTTTTTTCTGATTTTGTAATGTAAGACGTTACATATCGAGCAACAGCAATGGAATTGTCAGCAACATACTGTATATCCATGTTAGCGTTCCACATGGATAAAATGACTGGGTTGTAGTCATTTATATTTTTTGATTCTTCTTTTCTTTTAAGGTTGTAGGTATTCTTAGGTGATTTTCTTGTGATAGTATGTCTCACAGCTGACATAAAACTGTTTACTCTTCCATTTGAAAGAACAGGTCTAGGAAATCCAAATCGACATTTAGTGTAGTATTTTTCTTTGCTCTTGTATTTCCGTCGACAGTATTTTCCACACCGATGACTTTGGAAACGTAAAACTTGCTCCTTTAACTTGTTCTCTTCTGTGCTTTTTGGTATAGCACATGTTGCATATTCTTGAATGTAAGATAACACTGCTTCATCAGTATCTGTTCCAAACTTTGGGGCATCCTTGATCCACAACAGCATATGAATATGAGGAGCACCTCTTGCCTGGTACTCTTTTCTCCAAAAGAAATCCACTACTTCTCCAAGGGGTGGATTTTTTTTATTGCAGATGAAGGACATCATAGCCTCAAATCTATGATTGAAATATCTGCAAACATTAACCGGATCCAATGAGCACAGTTCTCCTGCTGTCTTGTATTCGATGTTTTTAATGTTTGAATTGGCCTCTCGTAGAAAATCCAGTAAATCATCCCAAGCGTACTCGGCACAGCTTAGGGTAAGGAACCATGTTGGTGTTCCTAAATTCCGTAACACGCATTTTAGTTCACCATGGCGTCTGTACCAATATTCATTTGTCCCACGCTGACAAGCCATCAGATTGATCAGTTGTGTTTCCAAATGATCATCTCGGTGCTGCACTTTCTCCATAAAATCCTTAGCAGACACATTTTGTAAATGTACTCCACTTTTTAAAATGTGATTTACTGCATAAGACAGTGCAGACAAGTCGCTTTCAAATAAAAGATGGAACAAATAAGGTATACTTTGTCGAAATCTGGGATCTTCAGCATATAGTCTTGTAGTCCGATACTCAGAAGCTGGAATCTGTTCTGGACGTTCATCGTATCGTCCTCCTTTTCCTTTAGGAAACAGCTGGGGAAAACATCGAGCTTCCAAGCTCTCCTCCCATACACTCACGGGAGTTCCTTTTGCTTTCTTCATCTGAAAGAGATCAATATTGTCTCCCATAACTTCTTTCGAATGAAGAGGATGTATGCTAAAATGTTCATAAATTTCTTCTTCCTTTGACTTGTCCACTTTTTCAATTTGTCCAGTTGGTGTTTCTGTGTCTTCTTGTAAATCTTCTTCTTCTTCTTCTTCTATATAAATTGAATCATACCATTTGTTATTCTTTTTCAAATACAAATTTGCTCTTTGTACTTTCCGCACATCTACCAGCTCCTGCCAAATCTTCTTATTCTTTGTAGGTACACCATTAACCAGAATAATTAATGGTTCAGTTTCCAAAGTATCCGCATCAATAGTTTCCATATTTTTTTTCAAATCCAAGGGCAAATACACCACTCTACCTTTTAAACCTCTCAGTAAATCTGAAGGAGGTAATTTACCAGTTTTCGGCTCCATACGTACTATGGTCTGGAACGGATGAACACATTGAATGAGTATAGACTCATATGTATTTAATTCAGAAAGTTCAGCAGGAATAGCATCCAATTCTAAATTATTATGTACAGCTCTGGTCGGCATTCTATTTTCCTCTAACTTGTTGTAACAGTATTTACAAATACGCTGATCTTCACCTAATTCAAAACAATTTTCTAGAAATATATATGTGGCAAAATCCTTCCACTTATAATTATCTTCATTTTCACTCTTTCTGTAGAGATCAACATTCCTAGTTTGTTTTCTATAATGAGTTCTGCGGCAACAAATACAAGTAAAATTTGGTCTTTCATTAGAGACTATTGCAAATTTTGTTATGTGATCATTAAATGTGTTACTTACAGAGGGTTCTACATTCTCTTCCACTTCTTCCTCATTTACTGTGTCCTTCTCTGCACTGTTTTGTTCAGGACCAAAGTAACAAAACTGAATTTCATCAACAACCTTCTCTACATCTGATACCGTTCCTCGGAACAGAGCCCTATTCAATTCATTTAACTTTATTGCTGGACTTTTGGCAAAATACAACCGTCTCACAAACTTTCTCATTTCAGTATGATGAACAGCCAGCATCCTAAAATGATGGAAAACACTATTGCACACTTTTCTAGATAGACAAGCCAGAGAATGACCCTGCAAACCAGTATTCTCTCTCACTCTGCATGGATCCAGACTTTGAAGCACCTTAATCTTCTGTTTTACACTTTTTTTACTATATTCTCTTAGAAACTCTCGAAATTTGTCAATAGATTCCTGACGCACAGTGCAAATACTACTACAATTCCAAGTGTACACTGGGGCTTTAGGACGTCTCCCCATTGCCTCATCTGCCATCACTTGTACCTCATCTCTTGGAACCATTATCTCCTTCTCCATTATGCAACCATTTTTTACTTCGTATGAACGACCTCTGGTGTCAACTGCATGCAGCAAACTATTACTTTGAAAATAGCTCTCTTCATTAAAAAAAGGTTCACTACTTGAACTATGCATCCACTTTCCTAAAAACACTTTACAAAAGTTTGTTCTGTTCACTACTCTTTTCCTTTTGCTATGTGATTTCAGTACATTAACCATTTTGTCTAATGTACGCATCCTATTCAAAATTAAAATGAATAGTTTCCTTTTTAATTCTAATGCCTTTGCTGCAATGGCTTCAATTTCTTTTTTTCTCCTAAAAAACTTAGCCTTTTGCTTATATTTCTTCACATCCTTTATCAAATTGGACATAACTCTTCTCTGAAACATTTTTCTACGTATCTCTTTAAACGCTGTTTTTCTGTTTAAGTTTAACTTTTTAATTGCAGAAGGTATATTTGCATTAACTCAATTCTCAATTTTTTCTTGTCCTTTTTGTTTGAAATCATTCTTTCCTGTACAGACATTTTGTACATTTTTCCTTTTTTTGAATATATTCCTTAGAAAATCTTTTTTTTGCTTACCAGAAGATTTTTTCTTCCTTCCAACATCAGCATCTTCTACTAACTTTGATCCTCTAGTTGTCTTCAAATATAGTTTTTTTTTTTGCGTTTTTTGAACTCTGGATTTTGTAGGCATCTTTAATTTTGTTCACTGCTCTTCAGCAATACCTGAAAAAAACTAAAAAAAAATTCCTTTATTTTATTTAAATATATTACTACATTTCTTTTCACAATAGTCACAAAACGAAATTTCTTTGCCAATTTGAATGCACACTAACTGCTCTTTTTTTTGGGCAAGTGAAAATCACTTTTACAAACTGTCACATTATGAAACCACTTTTCAGATTTTTTAAAAAGCCCATGTCCAGACTGCTACACTCCAGCAAGGGCAACCAGCCTTAGTGATGCTGAATGTATTTGCATTACAGACTGAAACCTGAAAACCCCACTCGCTTGTAAATACTGTGCATGATTATACATGGCAAGCACATGGGTGTGTGCTAAGAGTCTGCTTCTTCCCCCAAAAAATCGCTCCCCCTTTCCATCTAATGCAACTGTGAAATCACCAGAGCAATACGCAATAAATCTCTGCCTATAATTCCTCTCTGCACACAGAGTCATGTTTTCACATTAGTCCCAAAACGAAATTTCTTTGCCAATTTGAAAGCACACTTACTGCTCTTTTTTTTTGGGGCAAGTGAAATACACTTTTACAGACTGTCACATTATGAAACCACTTTTTTCGATTTTCTTAAATGCACATGTCCAAACTTCTTTTTCAGACCACCTCCATGTGTAACCTGGGTGGCTGCCTACACTCCAGCAAGGGCAACCAGCCTTAGTGATGCTGAATGTATTTGCATTACAGACTGAAACCTGAAAACCCCACTCGCTTGTAAATACTGTGCATGATTATACATGGCAAGCACATGGGTGTGTGCTAAGAGTCTGCTTCTTCCCCCAAAAAATCGCTCTCCCTTTCCATCTAATGCAACTGTGAAATCACCAGAGCAAAACGCAATAAATCTCTGCCTATAATTCCTCTCTGCACACAGAGTCATGTTTTCACATTAGTCCCAAAACGAAATTTCTTTGCCAATTTGAAAGCACACTTACTGCTCTTTGTTTTTTGGGCAAGTGAAAATCACTTTTACAGACTGACACATTATGAAACCACTTTTTTGATTTTCTTAAATGCACATGTCCAAACTTCTTTTTCAGACCACCTCCATGTCTAACCTGGGTGGCTGCCTACACTCCAGCAAGGGCAACCAGCCTTAGTGATGCTGAATGTATTTGCATTACAGACTGAAACCTGAAAACCCCACTCGCTTGTAAATACTGTGCATGATTATACATGGCAAGCACATGGGTGTGTGCTAAGAGTCTGCTTCTTCCCCCAAAAAATCGCTCCCCCTTTCCATCTAATGCAACTGTGAAATCACCAGAGCAATACGCAATAAATCTCTGCCTATAATTCCTCTCTGCACACAGAGTCATGTTTTCACATTAGTCCCAAAACGAAATTTCTTTGCCAATTTGAAAGCACACTTACTGCTCTTTTTTTTTGGGGCAAGTGAAAATCACTTTTACAGACTGTCACATTATGAAACCACTTTTTTCGATTTTCTTAAATGCACATGTCCAAACTTCTTTTTCAGACCACCTCCATGTGTAACCTGGGTGGCTGCCTACACTCCAGCAAGGGCAACCAGCCTTAGTGATGCTGAATGTATTTGCATTACAGACTGAAACCTGAAAACCCCACTCGCTTGTAAATACTGTGCATGATTATACATGGCAAGCACATGGGTGTGTGCTAAGAGTCTGCTTCTTCCCCCAAAAAATCGCTCCCCCTTTCCATCTAATGCAACTGTGAAATCACCAGAGCAATACGCAATAAATCTCTGCCTATAATTCCTCTCTGCACACAGAGTCATGTTTTCACATTAGTCCCAAAACGAAATTTCTTTGCCAATTTGAAAGCACACTTACTGCTCTTTTTTTTTGGGGCAAGTGAAAATCACTTTTACAGACTGACACATTATGAAACCACTTTTTTCGATTTTCTTAAATGCACATGTCCAAACTTCTTTTTCAGACCACCTCCATGTGTAACCTGGGTGGCTGCCTACACTCCAGCAAGGGCAAACAGCCTTAGTGATGCTGAATGTATTTGCATTACAGACTGAAACCTGAAAACCCCACTCGCTTGTAAATACTGTGCATGATTATACATGGCAAGCACATGGGTGTGTGCTAAGAGTCTGCTTCTTCCCCCAAAAAATCGCTCCCCCTTTCCATCTAATGCAACTGTGAAATCACCAGAGCAATACGCAATAAATCTCTGCCTATAATTCCTCTCTGCACACAGAGTCATGTTTTCACATTAGTCCCAAAACGAAATTTCTTTGCCAATTTGAAAGCACACTTACTGCTCTTTTTTTTGGGGCAAGTGAAAATCACTTTTACAGACTGTCACATTATGAAACCACTTTTTTCGATTTTCTTAAATGCACATGTCCAAACTTCTTTTTCAGACCACCTCCATGTGTAACCTGGGTGGCTGCCTGTTACACTCCAGCAAGGGCAACCAGCCTTAGTGATGCTGAATGTATTTGCATTACAGACTGAAACCTGAAAACCCCACTCGCTTGTAAATACTGTGCATGATTATACATGGCAAGCACATGGGTGTGTGCTAAGAGTCTGCTTCTTCCCCCAAAAAATCGCTCCCCCTTTCCATCTAATGCAACTGTGAAATCACCAGAGCAAAACGCAATAAATCTCTGCCTATAATTCCTCTCTGCACACAGAGTCATGTTTTCACATTAGTCCCAAAACGAAATTTCTTTGCCAATTTGAAAGCACACTTACTGCTCTTTTTTTTTGGGCAAGTGAAAATCACTTTTACAGACTGACACATTATGAAACCACTTTTTTGATTTTCTTAAATGCACATGTCCAAACTTCTTTTTCAGACCACCTCCATGTGTAACCTGGGTGGCTGCCTACACTCCAGCAAGGGCAACCAGCCTTAGTGATGCTGAATGTATTTGCATTACTGAGTCCAACCTCAAACCCTTAAACTATTCTTTTTTTTTTCAGTACACCTTAATTTATTGTGAAAACATACTCCATATTATTTTACATGTTCCTCACATTTAAATTTCTCCCAAAACAGAAAATGATAAACGCAACTACAACAAAAAGAATTTCCATTTCTATTATTCATTTCTTAAGTTACCACATACATCCCCTCTCAAACTCTAAACTCACCTTTAAAATTAGTTAGTTGTGAAAGAAATGTGACACTCAAACAGCAGATTATCAGAGCCAGGATCTCTGTTGTGTTCACCTCTCTCCTCTCAGCAGAACCAGATAATGGCAAACTTTCCCTCTATTTTTCCACACATATACATGTAAGTTTCAAATCTCAGTGCTTCCCCCTTTTTTTCAAATGTAATCACACATTTCTATTGGTTGAAAACCAACCCTTTTCCAAAAGTACCCTGCCCCCAACTTGACTTCTGCCTAGTACCCTTCCCCCAACTTGACTTCTGCCTGCTACCATAGCAACAGCTCATGGAACACTGCTGTGTGGAGTTAGGTCAGAAGTTCGCCACACAATGTTTCAATTCCACAGAGCAAGAGTGCTTGACTTTTCAAACCTAACAGCAAATCCATAGTACTGTTCTTTGGTAACACATTTTTTTGTACCAATACAAAACATGCTTCTATTAGTTTACACATACAGCCTAGTTTTTATTCTAGAATGGTATGAAACAGCCAATCAGTTCTTTTTTTTTTGAAAAAAATATGTATGCCTCCATTTCCAAACTGTCTTTCTTTTCATATTGCCATTCTACTGAAAGACACCTCCTGAGTGCATCCAGTTCTCCTTTGAAGATGTTCACAGTGTGGATTGTAGGGCACAGCTATGTCTTCTGGAGTGAAAAGTTTGCAGAGAAAACAGATATGGTGAGAGACCTTGCTTTGCCAAATGTAGACATTAAATGGATTGGTCAGAGAGGGTTAAAGTGGCACCAATTGATGCCATTGGTGAAATCCTTCATGCAAATCCAACACCCTGACCTCATAATAGTGCACTGTGGTGGCAATGACCTAGGCACTTTGACTGGGGTAGGTCTGGAAATGCTTATGAAGGACACCTTTGCACAACTGTTTTCACTTTTCCCTAAAACTGCCTTTGTGTTTTCCAACATATGCCAAAGGCAAAAATGGAACTGGTCCAATCATTTCTGTCCGCAGATTGAGAAAGCAAGAAAGCACGTCAACAAATCTGTTTCTGCTTTCCTCCGTGACTATGGTATGGGTGCCATTTACCACAACAACTTGCGTTTTGACATGCAAGACATTTATAGAGGAGATGGTGTGCACTTCAATGATAAAGGGAACAGAGTCTTCCTCTTGAACCTTAGACTCTGCATCGGTACTTACTTGTAGGTACCACTAAAAAATCATTTCATAAACACAACGGCTCTTTTTAGAGCCCCCTAATATCTAAACACTTAAATCTGAATTTCATTTATTTTTTTATTTTTTTTCTACCGTACGCTTACCGTAAGCTTACCGTACGCGTACCCCGTGATTTTTTTAAAAAATCAATAAATGTTTTCTTTGTACTTTACAGTCCTTCTTTGACCCCCTCACCAATGTAAGGGGGTCTGTAACTCTCCTCATTGCCCCCTTTTCTTGTTTTCACTCTTTTTTTTCTGAGTGAAACACACAAAATGGCGTCCGCCGCTTCCTGGTTTCGGCCGATTCGAATGTTTACTAAGATCTAACAGCCAATCAGAATCGCGCTCGCGCACGCCACCGTACGCTTACGGTAAGCGTACGGTAAGCGTACCGTAAGCGGGCTCAGATATATCTATTGATTTAAAGGCTATTTTCTCAGAATCTACTGAACAGATTTACACCAAACCTACAAAAGGCACTTCCTTGACATAGGGACTACCTCTCTGCCAAATTTCTAGTAATTCTGTTCAGCCGTTCGGGCTGTAGCTCGTTCTAAAGGTCTTATGGGAAAATGCATGGGAAAAACGCGTTTTGGGACCCCCCTTTTATCTCAGCCCCCGCTTGACGTATCCCCCCGAGACTTTCAGGGTAGGAGCGGAGCGGAATTTTGAGAAATTCGCGAGGATTCATCGACCGGCGCCAAAGTTATTCAAAATAGAATGTTGCGGATTTCCTATGGAAAAGGGGTCCTAACTATAACTAACTATAACTACCTACTGGCGACCGCCAGTAGGTAATATATATATGTATATATATATACAATAATCACTGTATAAAAAACAAGCAGGTATTTAAAAACAATACACAATCCAAGACAATGTATATTATCAGTTAATGAAGAAGTAACAAGCAAATGATAATATAATTATTGAGACTATGCAACAACTCAATGACAGGGACTGCTACAGGCGCAGTACAATGTTGGATGTTAAAGCATCATGGAATACCTTTTATACTAGCTTGCTAGCATGGAAAAGTGCGGGGTTGTTAACAGCTGATGAATTCAAGTTCCTCAAGAATGATCACCCTGTCATACCAGTGGTGTATTTCATTACCAAAATACATAAAAACAAGGTCCAGACATCGTGTAGGCCTATAATATCAGCCTGTAACAGTCTAATAGAAAATGCAAGTAAATATGTTGACTTCTACCTACAGGATTTTGTGAAGGGACATCCCTCCTTCATCCAGGACACAGGAGATCTATTGAGAAAATTGGCAGATATTGATTGGAATCCAGACTATATGATTATCTCATTGGATGTGTTGTCCCTTTATACGAGTATTTACCATACGGATGGTTTGAAAGCAGTAGAACATTTTTTAAATACAAGATCTATGGGTTTTTTCTAGCACAACAAAATGTTACTGACTATGATCAAATGTGCCTTGAAAATAATTTCTTCCTTTTCCAGAACCAAGTGTTTCAGCAGGTTAGGGGAGTGGCGATGGGGGCTTGTTTCTCCCCCAGCTATGCATGTCTGCACATTGGGTTGTGGGAGGAACAAGTCCTCATGGCCACCTTTGGTGAAATAATGTCTACCTATGTAATAAGGTGGTAGAGGTACATTGATGACCTGCCTATAATTTGGAAAGGCACAGAGAAGGAAGCTTTACATTTCATACAGCAGATCAATGACAACAATTTGAACTTGAATTACACTGGTCAGGTCAGCAGAGAGTCCATCTGTTTTCTAGATATAGAAGTCACAGCCGAACACAATCAGTTACATACAAGATTGTTTAGAAAACCCACGGCTGGGAACACTTTGCCACATGCTGCAAGTCACCATCCTGTGCACCTGATCCGCAGCATCCCGTATAGGGAAATGCTGCGGATCAGGAGAATATGCAGCTCAGATCTTGAATGTCAAAAAGCACAAAATGAATGTCGAGACAGGTTTCTCAGCAGGGGTTATTCCTTTAGGAGACTTTGGTCTGTAAACCCATCAGTGACCATAAATTGACATCTGAGACACTACAACCGTCTAGATTGATTCCCACTTTCAGCAATCAACATAAAACAATACATAGGATTGTTTATAAAAATTGGGCATTGGTCAAAAATGATCCACTTCTGGGTGCTGATCTGACTAGATAGCCGAACATAACGTTCAGAAAAGCACACTCTATGAGCAACTCTCTAGTCAGAAATAGCCCCGAAGTGAGAACCAATACTTCATGGCTTAATACCAGCAAAGGTTTTATCAAATGTGCCACATGCAAAGCCTGTAAACATGGAGTTAGTAAAACGGAGTATGTCACACCTATATAAAACAAACCGACTTGCATTAACAAGAAACTAACACTTGGGCTCAATTATGTCACGCTCTCACAGGGGAGTCAATTTGCAATGAGACATGTTTGATAAAACCTACAGATGATCAAATGATGCTGTTGTACATGAAAAGTTTACATTTGTTTTACTTTTTTAAACATGCATTTTATCAAAGTGAGTAGGTTTTAACTTTCTTTAAGCAAGCAAGTTTTTCCAAGTGTTGAATGTATTTATTCAAATAACTATTTATTTAATTACATATTTATTGACATTTGCATTTTTGCACAGTCTAAATTGCACTTTAACATGTCTCGTACAATTTGCTTCTCAAAGGTAATAGAACTGTGAGCGCTGTCAACTGTGTCAAACTCTTCCATGTCTATGAACAAACTTAGTCACGTTAATTAGCACTGTCACTTTAAAAGTTCGAAAACGCTCCTCCAACGTGTCATGTGATCAATGCCCCATGAGGGCTGAACTGCGTTATGGCGGAGGTGCAGGCCACCAAATAAAAGAAATTGCACCAAATCCTGGGTTCGCTTCATCTGCTTCCTGAATGGATAATATACGAGACGAGATGCATTCATATATAACATCATTTTAACCGGGACTTCTCCATTTTTTAACATACTGCGCCTTTACCCTGAACAGTACATGCCTATTTGGGTTTCATATTTTTTATTCTCTTCCCTACGCAACATCCAGTCGGCAATAGTGGCTTCTGGGTACCGTAGTCAATTTTGGACTGCAGTGGGAGAGCGTCCATGTGACTTACGGTCGGAATACTCCCTCCAATGGGGGCTATGCAGGATACTACAAAGGCGTGGGTGGAGACATATTTTTCCTGGGAGCAGCGGCATCTGAGGAAGGCTACTAATGCCAAAATGCAATATGCTTTTGCTGTTTTATTAAAAGGTTTCCAAGATTCCCCGCAGTAGCCTCTTACCTTTTCTGCATGGAGGGGTTTTTCATTTGGATTTGTGCACGCCTGCCAGTGGCATTAAAGAGGCCTCATTCTTCTAAGTGGCGGGAGTAGTGCTGGCACCAGCTGTTGCAGCTTGCTCTCTTCATCCAAGGTATTGGAACAACTCCTGCAAACAACAAGGAGCTGCAAAGGGAAACAGACCACAAGTCGCCCTCCTCTCAATCAATAATCATACACAATAGACCGTGGCGATGAAACATGTCGGCATAATACAATGGTATCCATATTAAGCAACCTTTTTTAAATTTGAATTAGGTGCACACATAAGGAAGAATAAAATTGGTTCTGTGAAAAGTGCATCTCTTTCAATTTTATTTCACATTTCGGTCGCATCTTGGTATGTGATTGCTTCACCAATTAATATCACAATTTGGGTTTAATTGTGAGGACACTTTATGTATATTTTTTATGAGCAAGATGACAACCAATGATGATAAAAGTGGGCATAGCTGGTGAGTACCAATCAGCAGGCTAAATTGGTGGTGCGCACATGAGGTGTCATCTTGTCTTTTCACATTTTTTCAGAATTTTGTTTCAAAATTCAAAACACCTGGTGTTTTTGAGTTGATATTCTCTTCTTGTACTTTTGCTAAGAGAATTATAAGTGGGGATTGCCATTAGTAAAAAAACTTTGTAGGTTTTTCTTAAAACTGAAGGTGAAAGGCTGTCGGTGACTACCCCAAGTTAAGAAAGGAGGGGAGTTTAAAATACCAAAAGATATAGGCATTTGTACCGCAGCTTATTCTTATACATGGGGGTGATACCTTCGTAGACCCGGTCTATTGTGTAGGATTATTGGAACAACTCCTGCCTGCCTCGAGTGGAAGCTAAGTAAGGGATTGCTGTCAGGTGCCGTTCGTGACTACACGAGTAGCCGAGTCCACTGTGATTTCAACTTGCAGCCCGACTGAAACTTGCACCAGGGGCTTGAACGTTAAGGGGACCCAAGGGAGCCTGATGACATCATTTTAACCAGGACTTCTCCATTTTTTAAAATACTGCACCTTTACCCTGAACAGTACATGCCTATTTGGGTTTCATATTTTTTCTTTTCTTCCCCACGCAACATCCAGTCGGCAATAGTGCCTTCTAGGTACTGTAATCAATTTTGGACTGCAGTGGGAGAGCGGCCATGTGACTTGGGGTCGGAATACTCCCGCCAATGGGGGCTATGCAGGCTACTACAAAGGCGTGGGTGGAGACACATTTTTCCTGGGAGCAGCAGCATCTGAGGAAGGCTACTAATGCCGAAATGCATTATGCTTTTGTTGTTTTATTAAAAGGTTTCCAAGATTCCCAGCAGTGGCCTCTTACCTTTTCTGCATATACATGAGGAATCCCAATCGGGAATTAAAAGTTGAAAAAATTAGTAACGGCAAGGCTCTGCCGTACCTGAATGCACCGCCAAAGAGCGCCTGGAAACCTGTAGAGAGGGACACACATGGAAACAATTGATTTGCCGGTCAGGTGAACGCCAACTCAAGGACAACCGGAGGTCTGGACTCCCCGCCGATGCCTCGGAGTAGGTGAGTGAGTTACGAGATAATATAATTGTGAATAATTGAATATTTTAAGTTGGCTGGTCTCGGATAAAGAACACTGTTTGTTGGTAATATTGAAAAGAGGTTATGAGAACCTGGGAAACCTTTCCTGCAAATAATCAAAGAAACAAATAAAGTGTGTTACTGAGGCAGCATCCGTAACATTTAAAGGTTAAGAATAACGGAACAATAAGAACATCAGAGGGTCCCTGTACTAATAGGTTTTGGGGTGTAGTGGCAGGGAAAATACAATCCAAAATACAGAAAAAGAAACCCCTACGTGACCAGATAACCCCTCATAAACCACAGTAAGGTAAAAATATTTTCTAATTTAGTTTTATTTATAAAAGTATATATAGATTAATAGATCAGTTATTTTTGTTTGCATAAATCATTTTTTTATATAAATACAATTTTTTTTTGTGAATATATCATATTTTTTCATAAATACAGATTTATACAACATTTGCTATAATACAACCAAAGGTTGACGAAGCAGTGTGGTGAACAAAAAAATATACATAAAATAAATATATAATGCAAAAGAGAAATTACATACAATTATCAATAATACAAAAACAAAAACATACAATAAAATTACGCCAGTCAATACACAATTGCGCCGACGCGCGTTTCGGAATCTTCCGTCCTCAGGGCGATATTGGTATTACAAGGGCGAACGAATGAAATAGATACACAAATTACAATAACAGAACAACATAAATTAACAATATGCCTCGTCAAACAAGGATCTGTGGAAGAACAAATAGTGGGGTTATCAATGGTCACAATGTAACAAGTATATACACATTTTGTTATAATTGAGCAATATTGCTTCCAGTACGTTAGAATTAATGGAAAGCTCTGGAGTAGAACTAGATAGATGCAGTTTATAGAGGAAAAAATAGTACTAGTACAATACCATAAGTGAGAAAAGAGTCTGCTAAAAGGCCCAAGATCCAAAAGAATAAAGGAAGAAAGAATTCCAAAAAATATTTTTAAAAAAAGGATAGTGCATCAAAAATAATCACCTACAAGTGCAGTCCCTAAAGAGACAAAAATACACAAAACTACATACACACTTGCGATCCTGAGTGGGAAACTCAATCCAATGCAGCCAGGAGAGGATACAAAGAGGAAATCCTCTCATAGCTTATAGTACCGCCAAGGCTAGAGGACTAAGGCTCGTTCTGTGATCAATAATAGTTCTAATACGGCCAAAAAGAAAAGGACATAATTAACCTCAGCATATCTCGGCAGATAATCATCAACGATACTTAAGAGACAAAAAAATCTCTAAATGCCGATATACTTACAAAAGTATAGTTCGACTTACGCCGTACTCGGATCGAGTCTAATCACAATGGAAGCATAGAATTCCAGGGTGGAGACACCCGTATAATCCACCAGTCGGGAAACTGTCCTATCTGTAATAGGACGAGATGCTAAGTATCCAACTAGTCCTAAAGGGTAATCGCAGTTATAATTTCAGCAGCAAAGGCATACAGACTACAGGATGAAAAGATTCTTGGTATCTAACTAGCCCTATAAGATAATCGCAGATAATATCTATGCAACTAAAATATACAAATTTACAGAGTATTCGTAAATGTATACAAATAGAATCTAATGCTATCTGACACAAATTATGTGAGTCAGATGTATCACTTAACTATAGGCACATGATTAGAGCAAGCCCCCACGGTAAGAGGCTCGGTTATTAAACTAGCAAAAGCATACATTTTCAGGCGGAATCTAAGGTCATATGTATCACTTAACTACAAGCACACGATTACGGCAAGCTCCCAAGATAAACAACTGGGTTATTCAGATAGCCAAAACTTACATATTCAGAAACAATCTAGGTCCTCACGCTTGAAACCTTATGGCCGCTTCAAATTAATCAGAATCATCAGTATGGGCTCCCTTTATATAGCTTCGGGTTGAACACAGCGGGTCCAGATTAACATTCGCATTCGCATTCACGTTATATAAGTCACCGCCGAATAGTTGTAACTCCGGCCACAGGGCCGCTCCAGTTTGATATATTCTGTCAGAGAGAGCAAGGAGACCACACTTAAACGTGAAAGTCCACTACATCTAAAGTAAAAGATGATAGAGTACACAAATACCGCATCCCTCTCAAACCAGAAAAACAAATACTCGCTAGCAGAGGCTGGGCTAATCATGCAGGAAAAACTTACTTCACTAGAAGGGGAAATAAATCGCCAGAGTTGAAATCCTCGTGGTCCCACCACTGGGTACATGTCAGCGGTAGTAACTCCCTTTAAATAATGCCAAACAAAGGCGTGGGATGAAGGCGGGAAGCGGACTCAACAGGTAACACCTGCGAGCAAATAATGGGAAGTCCAGAATTATTGACTAAAAGTCAAAAAAGGGGAATACCCAGACTAGAAATGGGAGATACACTCTCTAGATAAGAATGAAAGGATCTAAATAGATCCAGAAAATATAACAGTGTAATTAAACTGCTATTAAGGAAATGTTAAAGAATAAGCAATATAAGAATTGATACAGCTCTTAATAATGATGGGCGCCATTTTGGAATGGGCAGAGAAAGTCAATGGCAGTTAGTCAAATAAGTCTACCCATAAGTGAAAAAAGGTCCGAATTTCGACCTAACGCGGAGGCTATCGATGAACCGAGATTAACCATAGTTGGTAATTAATATACAGCTACAACTTGAATTCAGGGACAAAGAAGTAAACAAGATTCATAGTTGATACAAGATATCTGTTAATCAGCCTTCTTGAAAGCGTGCAACCAGAAGGGCAATATTTGCATTTGATAGGATGCCAGCACTGGACAATAGAGTACAAGAATCCAATTAAGATGTTTACATAGATTGCAATGTTCCACGGAATTAGAATCTATTGTAAATAAGAGGTCATTAACTATGTCTCAATAGATTGCATTTTCCCAGGGAAGGGATTCGTTGAGTCCATTTTCATAGGTCTGAAGAGTAAATATCCAAAATACTTCTCTTTTCTTCCTAAACGCTTCAATATTGCGATCTTTTGGTGGCTTTATATGTTCCAGAATTAACCACTTGAGGTCTTTGATCACGTGCTGTTTCTCCGTCCAATGTTTGACTAGTGGAGCTCCTGTGCGTCTAGTATTGATAGAGGATTTGTGTTCGCAAAAGCGTATACGCATCTCTCTACTCGTCTCCCCCACATATCCTTTGCCACAAGGACAGAGGATCAGGTAAATCACGTTCGTAGTCTTGCAATTCGTCATTTCTATAAAAGAAAAAGACTTTTTGCCCCATTCTAGGGTTGGAGTGGTTTTAACATGTGCACACGCCTGGCATCCGCCACACTTATGTGATCCAAAAATAGGTAAGGCCCCCGTGATAGAGCGTTGAACCAGTGGATTATTTTCAGTAGGCAAAATTGATTTTACTAATACGTTACGCAGGTTTCTATTCCTGCGAAAAGCAAAAATAGGTCTAGGTAGGTCTTTCTGTTGGTTCCCAGAGTTCAAAATATGCCAAGAAGAATTGATCGCTTGACGCAATCTGTTGTTAAAATTAGAATGCTTGGTCACACAGACAAGTTTCTCCTGATTGTTCTTACTTCTGGGGGTGAGCAAAGTATCACGTTGGTAATATTTAGCTCTTTTGTACACATCCTTAATAATTCTATTAGGATAACCCCTGTTCCTTAGTTTGTTTTTAAGGATCTCTGCATGTTCCTCAAAGGATTGTATACTAGTACAATTCCTGCGAAGACGCAGGAACTGACTAAAAGGGATACTATCCTTCTGGCTGCGGGGATGGTAGCTATGATATTGGAGTAAGGTGTTACGGGCCGTGGGCTTAGTGTATAAAGATACCTGAATCTGATCTTCAATGGCCTCTATCCAAATATCAAGAAACTCGATTTTCTCTTTGTTGGTTTTAGCAACAAATTTCAAGTGTGAATCACAGAGGTTAATCCAAAGAATAAATTCGGAGAGCTGTTCCTCTGATCCCTTCCAAATAAAAAAGATGTCATCAATGAACCTATAATGGTAGGTGACATTCTCCGAAAAAGGTGCTACCTCGTTATATATAAACTTCTTCTCGAAGGCCCCCATGTACAGGTTCGCCACATTTGGGGCACAGGCTGCTCCCATGCTGATGCCTAGGGTCTGTTTATATATGGCTCGATCAAACTCAAAATAGTTCTCATTTAATACAATGGCGAGGCATTCGAAAATGAAGAGGTTGTCCAGGTCATTGGTACAGTCATAGAGGGCACTTCTAACAGCCTCCAAAGCTCCGGTGAGAGGTATATTAGAGTATAGGGCCTCTATATCCATAGAGACCAGTATATCTGTAACAGAATTAAACTTAATACCCTCTATCTTGGTGATGAGGTCTCCAGTATCCCTAATAAATGCGGGTAAGTTGCGGACTATGGGAGCCAGGAACACATCCACAAACTTGGAGAGTGGTTCAGTAAGGGAGCCAATAGTGGAGACTATTGGTCTAAACGGAGGTCTGTTCAGGCTTTTGTGTATTTTCGGAAGGCCATAGAGGATAGGGATCTGGAAGTGTTCTTTATTTAGATATTCAAATTCTTGCGCACAGATACTCCCAGAGTCTAAAGCTCTTTTGGTGATAGCAAATATGTTTCTCTTGATTCTTTTGTCAGGGTAATTCGTCACTCTGGTATAGTTAACAGGGTCATTCAGCATTCTGTTGATATCATCTTTATATTGATCACAATCCATAATGACGATACCACCACCCTTGTCACTGGGTTTAATGATGATTTCTTTATTTGTCGAAAGGGTTTTCATGGCTTGGTATTCGTCATAGGTAAGGTTAAAAGGTGGTTTCGGTACAAATCTCATCATTGGTTTGATCTTTTTGTTGACAACTTTTTCGAAAATCCCTACCTCAGGACCCACCTCATCCAGACTAGGGGTAAAGATGGACTTAGGTTTTAGTCCAGATTTGTTCTCAATTTCCAATGCATCATGGTTTTCAAAGAATCTATTGAGGCGAACTTTACGAAAAAAGGACTGCAAATCTTGATTCAATTCGAATTGATTGAGTCCAGTACTAGGTACAAATGAAAGGCCTCTCACAAGAAGATCCTCTGCATGGGTATCGAGTCTAGTCTTAGAGAGGTTAAAGATAGGGATGAGGTCAGTTTGGGGTAAGGGGTCTATTCTCTCCAATATTGGTTGCGTCTGGTTTGGAGGAATTGTGGGAGGTTGTTTTCTGTGTGCTGGTAACGACCCCTCTCCTGTGTTCTGTATCTCCCTCTCATGTTCCCCCGTCGGTTGCCTAAAAAAACGGGAGTTTCTTCTCTGTCCCTCAAATGCACCTCTTCTATTACCATAGTTGTCAAAAGACCCATGATTATCCTCCCCTTCAGATCCAGACGTATCTGAGAATGTTAGTATTCTCTTATTGGACCAATATTGGTGATCAGGCTGGTTAGTATAATCTCTAGAGCTATTATAATAGTGAGCTCCTAGATACGGATAAACCCGCTCCTCAGAGAAAAATCTTATATCTTTGCGTAATTTTTCAGTCTTGAAACGTGAGCAAGCAGAACTGCCAGCACAATGGAAAAAAGGGAAGCCAAGAGAACTGAATTATTAAATACCTTTTTTGAGCAAGAAAATCCGACAGTTTCAAATAAAGGAAATAGAACTGGGATGTATCAAAAGAGTATGGACATTAAAAATAAACTGAGAACCTGGGAAAAACTGTCAAAAAAGAAATAAATAAATGGTGGGAGATCACGTCACTTAAGAAGTATTTAGAGGTCAAATGCGTACCGCGTGGTTTACGGATCAACATAATGCTGAACCATCAGGAAACAAGTAGTGATCTACTACAAGAATGGGGAGAGTATGTATTAAAATCATCGAAGGGATTAATGGAAATCTTAATTAAACACATCGAAATAGCACTAGAAAAAATAAAAAGCCAATTGAAAGATATGGAAAGTGAGCTAGCTACTATCGAACTAAATTCGGAACAATTAAAATTCAAAGAAGAACTAGAAGGATATATTGATAGACATGAGGAAACAGTTCGCACAAGAAAGCTAAATAAATTTCAACCAGACAGAGATATATGGAGGGGCGTATTTTTACATATGCCAGAAAATATGACAGATTTAAACAACAAGACAAACTAGATAGGGCAACAAATATTACAGATAGTTTGTCATCGTTAACTTCCACTGATGCAAGTGAGGGAGAACCAGAAAATATTTACAAACGACCCAGGTGCAATTTTTTAGAAGAAATGAGATCAGCACTACAACAAAAAAACTGGGAGAAAGGCATAGGAACACAATCCATGGCAAATCGAGGATGAGGCAGAGGACGTGGCCGTGCATGATCAAACCAACGAGAAGAGGCAGGCGCCTCAACCGAAAGCGACAGAGTCGGAGCAAGAACAAGGAGCATGAAACAGAAATGGAACTAGACTCCACCATGGATACAGCCTTAGATGATTTACAAGTAATCAATCTCTCTAAAAGAACGTTATCAGATATAGAAAACAATCTGTTAAAAAGAGGCCTAATTTTCTGCCCGTCATATGGATTTAGCCCAAGTAAGGATAGATCTTTACAAATACACCCGTAAGATTAAGCTGGCAAAAATCTTCTCTGAAAATGCGAATATGGCGAATTACAAGAAAAAGATCATTACACCTGACATGGAATTAGCAGCGAAAGATTATGAGTATTTTGCAGTGCTAATGGAACTAGACCAAGATCCAGATTTACACGATTCTGATCTGGAAACACAGTGCACACAATTGGGAGCTGGAACTAGTGGCCAAAAGCCTAGATCAAAATACTATCCCCAACTAACCCAAGGGAACAAGATTGACCTCTTTCATGAAGCGGCAATCAAGGAATTATATCAAATGAAACATACTAAATACACAGACAATTTATCTAAAAAGGAACCAATGGCCTTAGCAACATTAAAAGGTGATGATAACATCGAAATTAAAATGGCAGACAAAGGTGGAAACATCAATATAATGGACAAAGAACATTATGTATCAGAAGCGCATTCACAATTAAGAAACAGAGGTTTTTATGAAAGACTCAAGGATAACCCAACAGAAAAATACAAATTGGAATTAGATCAAAAATTAATGTTTTGGAAAAGCAAAAACTTACTAGATGAGGAGGAGGCGAAATATCTGACTACAGAACATCCTAAAACAGCAACTTTATATTTCTTGCCAAAGATCCATAAACACCCTACCAAACCGCCGGGTAGACCAATAATCTCGTCAAAGGGTGCTCTTTTGGAACCTATAGCAAATTACTTGGATGTTTATCTGTTACCACATGTAAAAAAATTAACATCATATTTACAAGATACCGGCGATTTACTACGCCACATACAGAAAATTCCATGGGCAGCATCATATAAATTTATATCGATGGACGTGGTATCACTTTACACGAATATTAACAATGATATTGGTTTGACTGCTTGTGAATTTTTCTTAAAAGAACATAACATCCAATTTTATAATCACAATCAAATGATATTGGAAATGATACGAACATGTCTGACAGAAAACATATTTATGTTTGGAGAAGAGATCTATAGACAAGTAAACGGCACCGCGATGGGATTTGCATTTAGTCCCAGTTACGCATGTCTCACCATGAGATGGTGGGAGCGTAATCAAGCTTGGAGCGTCAAAAATGATTATTTTGCCAACAAAATTGTGATGTGGCTACGCTACATTGAAGATTTATTCATTATATGGGATGGAAGTCAGGAGGATTTCGCAAAATATTTTGAGATCTTAAACATTACGGACTCAAACCTGAAATTTACTTACAACATAAGTGAAGAGCGAACGATATTTCTAGACACAGAAATCTATGTCCATGAAAACCAAGTTCATACGACATTGCATCGCAAAAGTACTGCCACAAATGCTACTTTGTATGCTGAAAGTTTTCACCAACCGAGTACCATCAACAACATTCCATTCGGAGAATTCTTGTGGATTCGGAGAATCTGCTCGCAAGAGACCGAATGGCAAAAAAACAGTAAAATGGCAAGTGTAAGATTCAAGAAACGTTAATATAACACCAAAGTGATTGATGCCTGCCGTCAAAAAACAGAAAAATTAACGCAAACAGAACTGATTAAAGTTAAAAGTGAACAACAAAAACAAGAGGAAAGTAATCAAGAAATTCGTCTGATAACAACATTCTCCACAGAAAATAAACAGATCAACATGATACTACGCAAAAATTGGAATATACTACAACTAGACCCCACAGTGGCAAGGATAGTGGGAGACTCGCCCAAGGTGACTTACAGAAGGGCTAACAACTTAAAGGACCAACTGATACACAGCCACTTTGAAAAGACACAACCAAAAAATTGGCTCAAAACGACTGGCTTTTTCAAGTGTACCCACTGCAAAGTTTGCACAATAGCAAGGAATATAAAAGAAATTGAAATGTTCAACAAAAATATATGGAAAATAAATCAATTAATAACATGTAAAAGTCAGTTTGTGATTTATACAGTGGAATGCCCATGCCCATTAAAATATATTGGAAGCACCATCTGCGAGCTAAAAAAACGTACATTGGAACATGTAAGAGCAACGATTAACATTGACAGAAGCAACGCCATTGCCAAGTATATGGAAAGGGCACATGGAAGCAACTGGAAAGAGTTAAAATTCTACGCAATTGAGCAAGTGGAAATGAATATAAGGGGCGGTGACAGAGAAAAGATTCTACGACAGAAAGAATCCAAACATATTATCAACTTTCGCACACTGACCCCGATGGGATTAAATCAAGACGAAGAATTACACTCACATTTATAATGACTCAATGACCTAGACTCTCAGATATTCAACTTAATACAGACTGGTTGAAATAACCCTTAGAATTGGGACTTAAGGATTTTATGAGAATTATTGCTCGTACTGGCTTCCTTGAGAAGATTTTAATAATTTTTTGTAATTTTTTGTATTCTTAAAAATCATATATATTTTGAATTGAGATGATATTGAGAAATTATTGCTGAACTGATAGAATAGAAATGCGCAAAAATGAGTATAAGTATATAAAAACTGGTCGTTCATAACCCACTGGAGGGTTGAGCATATAATCATATATGGCGTAATTCAATAGCAATATGGAGGCAATATTACCGTTACAAATGATTTGTGGTTTATTAATAAGGCCCACTGGAGGGCTAGACCTCTTTGGCCATTAATAATTTGCACAACATAAAGGGACATAATTATACATTAGCCAAAGCAATAAGTGGCCTTAATTAGATACTCAAAGAATTATTGCAATAATATCCATTGTTCTGTTCAACATGTATGAATGTTTTTTTTGAAAAATCAGTTAAATTGGTTAATACAGATGAAATATGTATTAAATATTGGAAGAGATGTTATTTTAAAAAAGACTATAGATACCACAATGCAAAGCGAAAAGTTACAGGAAGTGATGTCAACCTGTTTAAAAAAGATACAGCACTGACGCGCTTTGTTTGTTTGTTGTTCCCCGTGAGCAAGGTCTAGGTGGAGACCAAAACGCGTAGGGTTTGCTGGCTTGCTTGAAATAAACATCTATGGAAAAGCACAATGGATTGAAGTAAATTAATGGTCGGATAACTGCGAGTGCATGAGGAATCCCAATCAGGAATTAAAAGTTGAAAATATATATATATATATATATATATTCACTGAAAAAACCATGGGTTTCACACACGTTATAGTTAGGACTTAGCATTTAAAAAACCTTAGAAATTCAGTGAAAAAACCATAGGTTTCACACACGTTATAGTTAGGAATTAGCATTTAAAAAACCTTAGAAATTCAGTGAAAAAAACCATAGGTTTCACACATGTTATAGTTAACTGGACATTTTACTCGTAAAAAACCATTGAAATTGCCCCGTTATAGTTAGTTCAGCTAACTATAACTCGCGCGCCCGCAATGCACTGCTGATGACGTCACATATTACATCACTCATGACATGGTCAGTGACATCACTCATGACATCACCGATGACATCTCAAATGACATCACTGATGACATCATCCAGTGAATGTGTGTTTTTCTGAAAATTAAATATGTTTTATATATGTATATCTCAAGGTCGATGGAAGAATAAATGGGTATATAAGTGTCTAAATGGATGAATTGTTTTTGAAAAATTGATTGTATTACTGACTGATTAAGTGTATCTTAGTGAATACATGGCTTAGTGAGTAATGTTTAAATATGTAAATATCTGTATCAGTCTCTCACTTTGTGTATAAGTGGCTGCATGGGTTGGTGTGTAGCTACATGAGTGTCTAAATAGGTTATTAGTTGGTTTTTTGAGTATCAGTATGAGTGTGAGTGTCTGGTTCAGTGAGGGGTATTACGTAGTGCATGGGTGCATGAATGAGTGACTCATTGTTTGTATGTGTTGAAGACAGCATGTGTGCAGGACTGTATGGGTGGATGAGTGTATGTATGGGTGTGTTAGTGAGTGACTGTCTCAATAGTGTCTTTATGTGTAACTACATATGTTTTAAACTAGTATATGTGACTATTGGTGTATATATGTGAGTATATGTGAGAGTGAGAGATTGAAAGAGTTCCTGTATGAATAAGTATGTTTTTCTATAAGTGATTGTTTAAAAGACTAAGTATATGTAAGTTTCCGTAGAAGTAAGTGTGGTGGTGTGTGTATAACTGTATATGCAAGTAAATGTATGTTTGATTCTTTATTAGCATGACTAACTATGTGTGTGAGTACCTCTATGGATGAGTGGCATTGTGTAACAGGATGTATACGTGTATGAGTACATATGATGAGTGAGTACATGTATGAGTGACTGTATAGGACTGTTGGTGAATGAGTGGATGTGTATTTGGATCTTAGAATTACTGTATAGGTTGTTGTAACTGGTATTGGTATGTCCATTGTTTTTAAAATTTTAATTTCTATTTTTGATTGTGTGTATCAAAGGTTATATTAGGGGAAGAGGAGGTCTGCCACTCTATCACAAGGATGATGTCATCAGTGATGTCATCAGTGATGTCATTTGAGATGTCATCAGTGATGTCATGAGTGATGTCACTGACCATGTCATGAGTGATGTAATATGTGACGTCATCAGCAGTGCATTGCGGGCGCGCGAGTTATAGTTAGCTGAACTAACTATAACGGGGCAATTTCAATGGTTTTTTACGAGTAAAATGTCCAGTTAACTATAACATGTGTGAAACCTATGGTTTTTTTCACTGAATTTCTAAGGTTTTTTAAATGCTAATTCCTAACTATAACGTGTGTGAAACCTATGGTTTTTTCACTGAATTTCTAAGGTTTTTTAAATGCTAAGTCCTAACTATAACGTGTGTGAAACCCATGGTTTTTTCAGTGAATTTGCAAGGTTTTTTAAATGCTAATTTTGTTTTTTTTCTTCTATTTTTTTAAACATATTTTTATTTTAATTTTCTATCCTTTTTTAAAGACTATGGTTAAATTTTTAAAATTCTATAATATGTTTTTTTTTAATATATTTTATAAAATAAACATGTAAAATTTATTAGCAATACATTTTTTCCTTTTTTTTTAATTTTTTTTTAGTACGCGTACCGTAAGCTTACGGTAAGCGTACGGTTTACGCAACGTCCGTAATTTATCTACGCTGTTTGCGTAGAGTTGCGCAATTTGCGTAGCCGCGCGTCCTCCGCGTGGGACGCGTGCGCGCGTACGCTACACGCGCACGTTACGCGGAAGTGTCGGGTAGTGACTGTTATGCGCATGCGCGCAAGCGCGTGTCTTTTTTACGCGCATGCGCACTTTTGCCGTAAGCGTACCGTAAGCGTACCGTAAGCGTACGGTAGGTCATGTGATCATGAAACACAACTTTTGATTGGTTGAAACTACTTTCAGTTCTAGAACTCTCCTAGACCACACCCATTCCCCTCATTTCTGCTTGTGATCCCTTGGGAGAAGGAGCTGGTTTGTCTTTGGGATACGATGGCAGAACAGCAGAGCTCTTCTGAGAGTGAGGCTAGCACTAGCAGCACTGTCTTGAGGCAGAGATCGAGGAAACAAAAGCCCTCTTATGTATGGGATTATTTTACTTTTCCTGAAGGCCAGCAAAAGGTGAATGCACCCTTAGTAACTTGCAGGCTGTGTCAGCGTGTACTTTCTAGAGGTAATCCTGACAGGAAGTATTCCTTTGGGAATCACACCATGAAGAGACACCTCCAGGATGTACACAGAAGGACACATGGTCATCTTTTTGGAGGTAACTCTTCAGAAAGACAAGCAAGTACATCCACAGCAGCTCAGCCTGGACCATCATCTGCAGGGCTGACTCCTTCTTCTGCAGGTCAGGTGAGCCCTTCATCTGTGGGGGGAGCATCTCCTTCTGCTGGCCCTCTGGAAATTAACCCTCGTTTTCTGAGGGTTGATATTCGATGTGCCTCTTGTCATGATCTAATTTGTCATAGGGAGACCAGTGTTTCCCTAGTGAACAACAAAATAGATCAGCACACTTGTCACAGAGACTAATTTTTCCATGCTTTCTTTCCTCTGTCCCTGCATGAACACAACGGTTCTTTTAAGAGCCAACCTTATCTTTCATCTTTTTTTTACATATGTTTTTAAAAACGTTTTTTTTTTTTTTTACCGTACGCGTACGGTGCGCGTACTTTTTTTTTATTTTTTAAAAAAAACACTAAAAATCAATTATCACATTACAAGGTCCTTGAGAGACTATAATTATTATTATTGACTTACCATACTCACTCAAAAAATATTTATTCATTTGTTTTTTTTAAAAATAGTTTTAAAAATGGTTCTAGTTTTCGAAAATTTTCTATATCAATCTGAAAAAAAAGAAAAAAGTATTAATATTTTTAAAACAATTTATAATACAGTACACATATTTACATTTTTTTCCAAAAAATATTTTTGCCTTATTTTTGCTGTTTTCAGAATATATTGCATTTCACTATAAATTGTGAAAGCAATTGCATTCATCATTTTACAGCGGGCAAAAAAAAATAACAATCACAAAGATTGTAATAAAAAAGCCCAGAATCTCTTTTTACTTAAACTTAACATTATAGAAATGCATAATATTCTAAAAAAATATCATCTAATACCAATAGTTATTTCTTTAAAATACCGTCTGATATGTTTGTTTCAGAAGTATAATCACAATATTATATCTCAAATAACTCCAAAATACATCTGATTCCATTTCCTTTAGGCCAAATAGTAATTTTAAATTTTTTTTTGGAATAAATTTCAAACGGTAATCCAATAAAATTCTAAAGTTTCATTTGTCCAGATCTCACCGATTCTCTGTAACATTTTGGTTCATGAAAATTTTTTGAATAATTTATTAAGTCCACAATAGAATTGGTTACTTTTCCGCATGGCCAAATAGTAATTTTTAAAATCTTTTTTGAAAAAATTTCCAATGGCAGTCCAATAACATTCCAAAATTTAAATTGTGCAGATGTTACCGATTATCTCTAAATTATTGGTTTTTCAAAGTTTCATTTACAAATTAAAAAAGTCCACATTACAATTGGTTATCTTTCCATTAGGCCAAATGATAATTTAAAAAATCTTTTTTCTATAAAATTGCAATGGTAATCCAGTAAAATGGTAAAATTATTTTGTCGAGATCTTGCCAAATCTGTCTAAAATTTAGGTTTCAGGAAGATTAGATAGGAATTTGCTAAATCAAAAGGCAAACGTTGCTTGAAAATCAATTGGGAATCATTACACAGTGTCCAGCCTTTTTCACATTTAAGATAAACTGTGTAATGTCCAGAAGTAACAGTAGGTCCATCATGGAAAATTATTGCAACAGTTACAAAAGTTTTTCCTGAAATTGATAATTGCTGTCCTGTAAACTTCTTTATTAAAGTATCCAATTTTGAACCATCAGCTCTACATCGTTGCATCATTAAAATTACATACTGTCCGTATTCCTTTAAAATTAATGTTGAAAACATGTCAGATTTACACTCACCACATTTCATGCTATGATTAGCATCTTTAACTAATTTTGCAAAAGTAACTGTTTTACTCTCTGGCAATGTCAAATAAATAAACCTTTCATTATCAACATTAGAGCCACATATATTATAACAATTTTCACAACTATGTTCCCATTTATAAGAGAGACCAAAAAAAATTTCAATGGGAACTCCTTCTTCTTCCACTACCTGAAGAAAATACAACAAGAATTCCTGTGCGTCTTGCTGTACATTTTGAGAAAACTGTGTTCGTCCTGAACATACATCTAAAAGTTTTCTAATTTCAGTAGCACTTTCTATTTGAGTTTTATCTTTACTTAGCTTTTGAAAAAGGAGAGTCAGCTCTGAACAGAATCTTTTTCCCTGATTTACTATTATCTGCTCTTGCAAACTTTCCAGATAAAATGCAACATTCAGCACTACATTTGCGTAGCAGTTGACACCAGAGCTATTTTCAAAATGACATCCTACAACCTGTTCTTCATTTTCCTTTTTCTTTTTGCTTACAATTACATCACTCCTCTTTTTTTTCCTCTTCTCTACATCTTCATTACAGATATTCTCATTTTTTCTTTTACGAGAAACTACACGTTTCTCTAACACAGGATACTGACCTAAATGAGGAGCATAGCTTCTTCTTAATCTATTATACTCCTTTACACAGTTTGTATCAGCACTAACTTTTGAGTCATCAAAGTCTATCATGAATAAACCTGATAATGTTTTCACTCGTGACAAAGCAACATATGCCATACCCTCTTTGAACACAGTTGAACCAATGTTCACAAATGCACAATCTACAGTCAATCCTTGAGACTTGTGAATAGTTACAGCATATGCTAGCGAAAACGGAAACTGCTTCCTACGTACATATAAGTCTTTCACAAGCATGAAACGAACTGAACAACGACAAATGTCTTTAACTTCTTCTATCTGATCAAATTTTATTTTTAAACATTCAATTCCATCTTTTTTCTGATAATTAATAAAACCCACAACTCTTCCCATCGCTCCATTACCTAAACCTTTTTCAACATCCAAATTTCTTCTTAAAAATACTCTACAGTTCATGCAAACATATAGATTTTTTTCTAATCCAGCTGTTTTGGAGATGTTCTTCTCTAGTGAGTCCAATTTATTTTTCATTTTGCCTGTTACTGTGACAGTAATTCTTCCATCCTCAATTTTGTCCACTGCTTCCAATTTCCTGATCTCTTCCTTTTCCAATTTCAAAAGCTCCTCATTGAATATTGAGCATTCACGTAGAGTTGGCATTAAGCAGATGACACTTTTGTTTTCTGCAATGTTCTTGTATATCTTCTCTGCAACTATTTCTTCCTTTGGAAATAAATTATGTAGCAGCCGACTCTGTAATGCTTTTTTGCCAACTTCTGTGAGTAGTCCAATCCTGATATCTTTCAGAATACTTCCATATTCTTCATCGTTTGCTTGCCTCATATTAGTAGTAAGTTCCTTGTACTCAAAGAAGGACCAAATATTTGTATTTCCGATGCTTCCCAATGACTTCTTCGTGTCTTCATGTGTGACAGTATTAAACACTGGTTGTCCTTTAACTGGAGTAAGTTGCAAAAGATCTCCAAAAACTATGACGTGTTTTCCACCAAATAACATGTCATAGTCTGTCTTCAAAATTTGCTGCATTCTTAAATGCACAAAGGCAAGCATTAAGTTTGATACCATACTCACCTCATCAATAATGAGAACTTGCATCTTCTTCAATACTCTTGAAACTTCCAAGGATGCTTCTCCAGTTAGCTTGTTGAATTGTATTTTGTTCTCATGCTCCACTGGTAACATTAGCAAACGATGTAAAGTGATTCCTTTTATGTTATATGCTGCTAACCCAGTTGGAGCAGTAACCACACAAGACAAAGTAGAATCCGTTTTTTGCTTTAGGTAGCTTCAGATGACTTTTATTAGGAAACTTTTTCCAGTTCCAGCTTGTCCGCTTACATACATCCTGATTGGATGAAATGATGTGCATGAGCACTCTTTTTTTTCATGTAGAAATCCGTGATCAATTTTGTTTTTGATCTCTTGATAAATTTGTTGCTGCTCTTGATTCAGTTGTCTTTCCAAATTTTCTAAGTCTATAAATTCTTCTTGAGCTTGATTCATAGCCGTTTCCACTTCATTCATGGCTATTGATGCTTCATTTTCAACGATTGGTTGTCCTAGGGGATCTTGACTGAGTGTTCCTGAACTTTGGCTGTCCTGAGAACTATCTCTAGCTATTTCTGCTGCAATTGTAGTTTCCTGTTCAATTTCTTCATTTAACATTTGCAGATAAGTTGAGAATGTACTGCATTGTATGCTGTCTTTGCAAGCATTAAAAGAATCTTCATAGCTCTGGAATTCTCCCAGTAGTTCATCCTCTGTACGCCATGGTTTAAACAACTGTAAAAGAGCCAAGTAGTAAAATTCCTTCTTGTCAGTAGTGTCGCAACTCAGCTTCCGGTGATTTATCAAACTTCCTTTTGTTTGCTTCACCAAACATCCTTCTTCACCAACGACTTTATATTTTCCATTGTTGATGTCTTCTGCAGCTTTCCGTGAATAAATGTAGTTTTGCAGCACTTCATAGAGACACATGTTCTCCAGATGATGACTTCTCTTGGGATAATATGTGTCCAACATGTTTGATTTCAAAATATCTGTACTTTCTGGGTCATTCTCGGCCAAATATTCAATTTCTCCTACAGATTTCAGTACCCGATTTCTCATTGCTGCAAGGCCTAAACTTGCCCAAATTATTCTTCTTGACTTCGAGTAGAGACTTGCAGAAGATAACCTATCTGAACATTCGTAGGATCCAATTTCTCGATGCGATAACATCTTCAAACTGAAACTGTACAGCTTCTTACTGACAGTCTTCTCGTGAGAAATCTCTTCCCACATTTCCTTCAATTCTGTTTTTTCTGATTTTGTAATGTAAGACGTTACATATCGAGCAACAGCAATGGAATTGTCAGCAACATACTGTATATCCATGTTAGCGTTCCACATGGATAAAATGACTGGGTTGTAGTTATTTATATTTTTTGATTCTTCTTTTCTTTTAAGGTTGTAGGTATTCTTAGGTGATTTTCTTGTGATAGTATGTCTCACAGCTGACATAAAACTGTTTACTCTTCCATTTGAAAGAACAGGTCTAGGAAATCCAAATCGACATTTAGTGTAGTATTTTTCTTTGCTCTTGTATTTCCGTCGACAGTATTTTCCACACCGATGACTTTGGAAACGTAAAACTTGCTCCTTTAACTTGTTCTCTTCTGTGCTTTTTGGTATAGCACATGTTGCATATTCTTCAATGTAAGATAACACTGCTTCATCAGTATCTGTTCCAAACTTTGGGGCATCCTTGATCCACAACAGCATATGAATATGAGGAGCACCTCTTGCCTGGTACTCTTTTCTCCAAAAGAAATCCACTACTTCTCCAAGGGGTGGATTTTTTTTATTGCAGATGAAGGACATCATAGCCTCAAATCTATGATTGAAATATCTGCAAACATTAACCGGATCCAATGAGCACAGTTCTCCTGCTGTCTTGTATTCGATGTTTTTAATGTTTGAATTGGCCTCTCGTAGAAAATCCAGTAAATCATCCCAAGCGTACTCGGCACAGCTTAGGGTAAGGAACCATGTTGGTGTTCCTAAATTCCGTAACACGCATTTTAGTTCACCATGGCGTCTGTACCAATATTCATTTGTCCCACGCTGACAAGCCATCAGATTGATCAGTTGTGTTTCCAAATGATCATCTCGGTGCTGCACTTTCTCCATAAAATCCTTAGCAGACACATTTTGTAAATGTACTCCACTTTTTAAAATGTCATTTACTGCATAAGACAGTGCAGACAAGTCGCTTTCAAATAAAAGATGGAACAAATAAGGAATACTTTGTCGAAATCTGGGATCATCAGCATATAGTCTTGTAGTCCGATACTCAGAAGCTGGAATCTGTTCTGGACGTTCATCGTATCGTCCTCCTTTTCCTTTAGGAAACAGCTGGGGAAAACATCGAGCTTCCAAGCTCTCCTCCCATACACTCACGGGAGTTCCTTTTGCTTTCTTCATCTGAAAGAGATCAATATTGTCTCCCATAACTTCTTTCGAATGAAGAGGATGTATGCTAAAATGTTCATAAATTTCTTCTTCCTTTGACTTGTCCACTTTTTCAATTTGTCCAGTTGGTGTTTCTGTGTCTTCTTGTAAATCTTCTTCTTCTTCTTCTTCTATATAAATTGATTCATACCATTTGTTATTCTTTTTCAAATACAAATTTGCTCTTTGTACTTTCCGCACATCTACCAGCTCCTGCCAAATCTTCTTATTCTTTGTAGGTACACCATTAACCAGAATAATTAATGGTTCAGTTTCCAAAGTATCCGCATCAATAGTTTCCATATTTTTTTTCAAATCCAAGGGCAAATACACCACTCTACCTTTTAAACCTCTCAGTAAATCTGAAGGAGGTAATTTACCAGTTTTCGGCTCCATACGTACTATGGTCTGGAACGGATGAACACATTGAATGAGTATAGACTCATATGTATTTAATTCAGAAAGTTCAGCAGGAATAGCATCCAATTCTAAATTATTATGTACAGCTCTGGTCGGCATTCTATTTTCCTCTAACTTGTTGTAACAGTATTTACAAATACGCTGATCTTCACCTAATTCAAAACAATTTTCTAGAAATATATATGTGGCAAAATCCTTCCACTTATAATTATCTTCATTTTCACTCTTTCTGTAGAGATCAACATTCCTAGTTTGTTTTCTATAATGAGTTCTGCGGCAACAAATACAAGTAAAATTTGGTCTTTCATTAGAGACTATTGCAAATTTTGTTATGTGATCATTAAATGTGTTACTTACAGAGGGTTCTACATTCTCTTCCACTTCTTCCTCATTTACTGTGTCCTTCTCTGCACTGTTTTGTTCAGGACCAAAGTAACAAAACTGAATTTCATCAACAACCTTCTCTACATCTGATACCGTTCCTCGGAACAGAGCCCTATTCAATTCATTTAACTTTATTGCTGGACTTTTGGCAAAATACAACCGTCTCACAAACTTTCTCATTTCAGTATGATGAACAGCCAGCATCCTAAAATGATGGAAAACACTATTGCACACTTTTCTAGATAGACAAGCCAGAGAATGACCCTGCAAACCAGTATTCTCTCTCACTCTGCATGGATCCAGACTTTGAAGCACCTTAATCTTCTGTTTTACACTTTTTTTACTATATTCTCTTAGAAACTCTCGAAATTTGTCAATAGATTCCTGACGCACAGTGCAAATACTACTACAATTCCAAGTGTACACTGGGGCTTTAGGACGTCTCCCCATTGCCTCATCTGCCATCACTTGTACCTCATCTCTTGGAACCATAATCTCCTTCTCCATTATGCAACCATTTTTTACTTCGTATGAACGACCTCTGGTGTCAAATGCATGCAGCAAACTATTACTTTGAAAATAGCTCTCTTCATTAAAAAAAGGTTCACTACTTGAACTATGCATCCACTTTCCTAAAAACACTTTACAAAAGTTTGTTCTGTTCACTACTCTTTTCCTTTTGCTATGTGATTTCAGTACATTAACCATTTTGTCTAATGTACGCATCCTATTCAAAATTAAAATGAATAGTTTCCTTTTTAATTCTAATGCCTTTGCTGCAATGGCTTCAATTTCTTTTTTTCTCTTAAAAAACTTAGCCGTTTGCTTATATTTCTTCACATCCTTTATGAAATTGGACATAACTCTTCTCTGAAACATTTTTCTACGTATCTCTTTAAACGCTGTTTTTCTGTTTAAGTTTAACTTTTTAGTTGCAGAAGGTATATTTGCATTAACTAAATTCTCAATTTTTTCTTGTCCTTTTTGTTTGAAATCATTCTTTCCTGTACAGACATTTTGTACATTTTTCCTTTTTTTGAATATATTCCTTAGAAAATCTTTTTTTTGCTTACCAGAAGATTTTTTCTTCCTTCCAACATCAGCATCTTCTACTAACTTTGATCCTCTAGTTGTCTTCAAATATAGTTTTTTTTTTTGCGTTTTTTGAACTCTGGATTTTGTAGGCATCTTTAATTTTGTTCACTGCTCTTCAGCAATACCTGAAAAAAACAAAAAAAAAATTCCTTTATTTTATTTAAATATATTACTACATTTCTTTTCACAATAGTCACAAAACGAAATTTCTTTGCCAATTTGAATGCACACTAACTGCTCTTTTTTTTGGGCAAGTGAAAATCACTTTTACAAACTGTCACATTATGAAACCACTTTTCAGATTTTTTAAAAAGCCCATGTCCAGACTGCTACACTCCAGCAAGGGCAACCAGCCTTAGTGATGCTGAATGTATTTGCATTACAGACTGAAACCTGAAAACCCCACTCGCTTGTAAATACTGTGCATGATTATACATGGCAAGCACATGGGTGTGTGCTAAGAGTCTGCTTCTTCCCCCAAAAAATCGCTCCCCCTTTCCATCTAATGCAACTGTGAAATCACCAGAGCAAAACGCAATAAATCTCTGCCTATAATTCCTCTCTGCACACAGAGTCATGTTTTCACATTAGTCCCAAAACGAAATTTCTTTGCCAATTTGAAAGCACACTTACTGCTCTTTTTTTTTGGGCAAGTGAAAATCACTTTTACAGACTGACACATTATGAAACCACTTTTTTCGATTTTCTTAAATGCACATGTCCAAACTTCTTTTTCAGACCACCTCCATGTGTAACCTGGGTGGCTGCCTACACTCCAGCAAGGGCAACCAGCCTTAGTGATGCTGAATGTATTTGCATTACAGACTGAAACCTGAAAACCCCACTCGCTTGTAAATACTGTGCATGATTATACATGGCAAGCACATGGGTGTGTGCTAAGAGTCTGCTTCTTCCCCCAAAAAATCGCTCCCCCTTTCCATCTAATGCAACTGTGAAATCACCAGAGCAAAACGCAATAAATCTCTGCCTATAATTCCTCTCTGCACACAGAGTCATGTTTTCACATTAGTCCCAAAACGAAATTTCTTTGCCAATTTGAAAGCACACTTACTGCTCTTTTTTTTTGGGCAAGTGAAAATCACTTTTACAGACTGACACATTATGAAACCACTTTTTTCGATTTTCTTAAATGCACATGTCCAAACTTCTTTTTCAGACCACCTCCATGTGTAACCTGGGTGGCTGCCTACACTCCAGCAAGGGCAACCAGCCTTAGTGATGCTGAATGTATTTGCATTACAGACTGAAACCTGAAAACCCCACTCGCTTGTAAATACTGTGCATGATTATACATGGCAAGCACATGGGTGTGTGCTAAGAGTCTGCTTCTTCCCCCAAAAAATCGCTCCCCCTTTCCATCTAATGCAACTGTGAAATCACCAGAGCAAAACGCAATAAATCTCTGCCTATAATTCCTCTCTGCACACAGAGTCATGTTTTCACATTAGTCCCAAAACGAAATTTCTTTGCCAATTTGAAAGCACACTTACTGCTCTTTTTTTTTTGGGCAAGTGAAAATCACTTTTACAGACTGACACATTATGAAACCACTTTTTTCGATTTTCTTAAATGCACATGTCCAAACTTCTTTTTCAGACCACCTCCATGTGTAACCTGGGTGGCTGCCTACACTCCAGCAAGGGCAACCAGCCTTAGTGATGCTGAATGTATTTGCATTACAGACTGAAACCTGAAAACCCCACTCGCTTGTAAATACTGTGCATGATTATACATGGCAAGCACATGGGTGTGTGCTAAGAGTCTGCTTCTTCCCCCAAAAAATCGCTCCCCCTTTCCATCTAATGCAACTGTGAAATCACCAGAGCAATACGCAATAAATCTCTGCCTATAATTCCTCTCTGCACACAGAGTCATGTTTTCACATTAGTCCCAAAACGAAATTTCTTTGCCAATTTGAAAGCACACTTACTGCTCTTTTTTTGGGGGGCAAGTGAAAATCACTTTTACAGACTGTCACATTATGAAACCACTTTTTTCGATTTTCTTAAATGCACATGTCCAAACTTCTTTTTCAGACCACCTCCATGTGTAACCTGGGTGGCTGCCTACACTCCAGCAAGGGCAACCAGCCTTAGTGATGCTGAATGTATTTGCATTACAGACTGAAACCTGAAAACCCCACTCGCTTGTAAATACTGTGCATGATTATACATGGCAAGCACATGGGTGTGTGCTAAGAGTCTGCTTCTTCCCCCAAAAAATCGCTCCCCCTTTCCATCTAATGCAACTGTGAAATCACCAGAGCAAAACGCAATAAATCTCTGCCTATAATTCCTCTCTGCACACAGAGTCATGTTTTCACATTAGTCCCAAAACGAAATTTCTTTGCCAATTTGAAAGCACACTTACTGCTCTTTTTTTTTTGGGCAAGTGAAAATCACTTTTACAGACTGACACATTATGAAACCACTTTTTTGATTTTCTTAAATGCACATGTCCAAACTTCTTTTTCAGACCACCTCCATGTCTAACCTGGGTGGCTGCCTACACTCCAGCAAGAGCAACCAGCCTTAGTGATGCTGAATGTATTTGCATTACAGACTGAAACCTGAAAACCCCACTCGCTTGTAAATACTGTGCATGATTATACATGGCAAGCACATGGGTGTGTGCTAAGAGTCTGCTTCTTCCCCCAAAAAATCGCTCCCCCTTTCCATCTAATGCAACTGTGAAATCACCAGAGCAATACGCAATAAATCTCTGCCTATAATTCCTCTCTGCACACAGAGTCATGTTTTCACATTAGTCCCAAAACGAAATTTCTTTGCCAATTTGAAAGCACACTTACTGCTCTTTTTTTTTGGGGCAAGTGAAAATCACTTTTACAGACTGTCACATTATGAAACCACTTTTTTCGATTTTCTTAAATGCACATGTCCAAACTTCTTTTTCAGACCACCTCCATGTGTAACCTGGGTGGCTGCCTACACTCCAGCAAGGGCAACCAGCCTTAGTGATGCTGAATGTATTTGCATTACAGACTGAAACCTGAAAACCCCACTCGCTTGTAAATACTGTGCATGATTATACATGGCAAGCACATGGGTGTGTGCTAAGAGTCTGCTTCTTCCCCCAAAAAATCGCTCCCCCTTTCCATCTAATGCAACTGTGAAATCACCAGAGCAAAACGCAATAAATCTCTGCCTATAATTCCTCTCTGCACACAGAGTCATGTTTTCACATTAGTCCCAAAACGAAATTTCTTTGCCAATTTGAAAGCACACTTACTGCTCTTTTTTTTTGGGCAAGTGAAAATCACTTTTACAGACTGACACATTATGAAACCACTTTTTTCGATTTTCTTAAATGCACATGTCCAAACTTCTTTTTCAGACCACCTCCATGTGTAACCTGGGTGGCTGCCTACACTCCAGCAAGGGCAACCAGCCTTAGTGATGCTGAATGTATTTGCATTACAGACTGAAACCTGAAAACCCCACTCGCTTGTAAATACTGTGCATGATTATACATGGCAAGCACATGGGTGTGTGCTAAGAGTCTGCTTCTTCCCCCAAAAAATCGCTCCCCCTTTCCATCTAATGCAACTGTGAAATCACCAGAGCAAAACGCAATAAATCTCTGCCTATAATTCCTCTCTGCACACAGAGTCATGTTTTCACATTAGTCCCAAAACGAAATTTCTTTGCCAATTTGAAAGCACACTTACTGCTCTTTTTTTTTTGGGCAAGTGAAAATCACTTTTACAGACTGACACATTATGAAACCACTTTTTTCGATTTTCTTAAATGCACATGTCCAAACTTCTTTTTCAGACCACCTCCATGTGTAACCTGGGTGGCTGCCTACACTCCAGCAAGGGCAACCAGCCTTAGTGATGCTGAATGTATTTGCATTACAGACTGAAACCTGAAAACCCCACTCGCTTGTAAATACTGTGCATGATTATACATGGCAAGCACATGGGTGTGTGCTAAGAGTCTGCTTCTTCCCCCAAAAAATCGCTCCCCCTTTCCATCTAATGCAACTGTGAAATCACCAGAGCAAAACGCAATAAATCTCTGCCTATAATTCCTCTCTGCACACAGAGTCATGTTTTCACATTAGTCCCAAAACGAAATTTCTTTGCCAATTTGAAAGCACACTTACTGCTCTTTTTTTTTTGGGCAAGTGAAAATCACTTTTACAGACTGACACATTATGAAACCACTTTTTTCGATTTTCTTAAATGCACATGTCCAAACTTCTTTTTCAGACCACCTCCATGTGTAACCTGGGTGGCTGCCTACACTCCAGCAAGGGCAACCAGCCTTAGTGATGCTGAATGTATTTGCATTACAGACTGAAACCTGAAAACCCCACTCGCTTGTAAATACTGTGCATGATTATACATGGCAAGCACATGGGTGTGTGCTAAGAGTCTGCTTCTTCCCCCAAAAAATCGCTCCCCCTTTCCATCTAATGCAACTGTGAAATCACCAGAGCAAAACGCAATAAATCGCTGCCTATAATTCCTCTCTGCACACAGAGTCATGTTTTCACATTAGTCCCAAAACGAAATTTCTTTGCCAATTTGAAAGCACACTTACTGCTCTTTTTTTTTGGGCAAGTGAAAATCACTTTTACAGACTGACACATTATGAAACCACTTTTTTCGATTTTCTTAAATGCACATGTCCAAACTTCTTTTTCAGACCACCTCCATGTGTAACCTGGGTGGCTGCCTACACTCCAGCAAGGGCAACCAGCCTTAGTGATGCTGAATGTATTTGCATTACAGACTGAAACCTGAAAACCCCACTCGCTTGTAAATACTGTGCATGATTATACATGGCAAGCACATGGGTGTGTGCTAAGAGTCTGCTTCTTCCCCCAAAAAATCGCTCCCCCTTTCCATCTAATGCAACTGTGAAATCACCAGAGCAAAACGCAATAAATCTCTGCCTATAATTCCTCTCTGCACACAGAGTCATGTTTTCACATTAGTCCCAAAACGAAATTTCTTTGCCAATTTGAAAGCACACTTACTGCTCTTTTTTTTTTGGGCAAGTGAAAATCACTTTTACAGACTGACACATTATGAAACCACTTTTTTCGATTTTCTTAAATGCACATGTCCAAACTTCTTTTTCGGACCACCTCCATGTGTAACCTGGGTGGCTGCCTACACTCCAGCAAGGGCAACCAGCCTTAGTGATGCTGAATGTATTTGCATTACAGACTGAAACCTGAAAACCCCACTCGCTTGTAAATACTGTGCATGATTATACATGGCAAGCACATGGGTGTGTGCTAAGAGTCTGCTTCTTCCCCCAAAAAATCGCTCCCCCTTTCCATCTAATGCAACTGTGAAATCACCAGAGCAAAACGCAATAAATCTCTGCCTATAATTCCTCTCTGCACACAGAGTCATGTTTTCACATTAGTCCCAAAACGAAATTTCTTTGCCAATTTGAAAGCACACTTACTGCTCTTTTTTTTTTGGGCAAGTGAAAATCACTTTTACAGACTGACACATTATGAAACCACTTTTTTCGATTTTCTTAAATGCACATGTCCAAACTTCTTTTTCAGACCACCTCCATGTGTAACCTGGGTGGCTGCCTACACTCCAGCAAGGGCAACCAGCCTTAGTGATGCTGAATGTATTTGCATTACAGACTGAAACCTGAAAACCCCACTCGCTTGTAAATACTGTGCATGATTATACATGGCAAGCACATGGGTGTGTGCTAAGAGTCTGCTTCTTCCCCCAAAAAATCGCTCCCCCTTTCCATCTAATGCAACTGTGAAATCACCAGAGAAAAACGCAATAAATCTCTGCCTATAATTCCTCTCTGCACACAGAGTCATGTTTTCACATTAGTCCCAAAACGAAATTTCTTTGCCAATTTGAAAGCACACTTACTGCTCTTTTTTTTTTGGGCAAGTGAAAATCACTTTTACAGACTGACACATTATGAAACCACTTTTTTCGATTTTCTTAAATGCACATGTCCAAACTTCTTTTTCAGACCACCTCCATGTGTAACCTGGGTGGCTGCCTACACTCCAGCAAGGGCAACCAGCCTTAGTGATGCTGAATGTATTTGCATTACAGACTGAAACCTGAAAACCCCACTCGCTTGTAAATACTGTGCATGATTATACATGGCAAGCACATGGGTGTGTGCTAAGAGTCTGCTTCTTCCCCCAAAAAATCGCTCCCCCTTTCCATCTAATGCAACTGTGAAATCACCAGAGCAATACGCAATAAATCTCTGCCTATAATTCCTCTCTGCACACAGAGTCATGTTTTCACATTAGTCCCAAAACGAAATTTCTTTGCCAATTTGAAAGCACACTTACTGCTCTTTTTTTTTGGGGCAAGTGAAAATCACTTTTACAGACTGACACATTATGAAACCACTTTTTTCGATTTTCTTAAATGCACATGTCCAAACTTCTTTTTCAGACCACCTCCATGTGTAACCTGGGTGGCTGCCTACACTCCAGCAAGGGCAACCAGCCTTAGTGATGCTGAATGTATTTGCATTACAGACTGAAACCTGAAAACCCCACTCTCTTGTAAATACTGTGCATGATTATACATGGCAAGCACATGGGTGTGTGCTAAGAGTCTGCTTCTTCCCCCAAAAAATCGCTCCCCCTTTCCATCTAATGCAACTGTGAAATCACCAGAGCAATACGCAATAAATCTCTGCCTATAATTCCTCTCTGCACACAGAGTCATGTTTTCACATTAGTCCCAAAACGAAATTTCTTTGCCAATTTGAAAGCACACTTACTGCTCTTTTTTTTTGGGGCAAGTGAAAATCACTTTTACAGACTGTCACATTATGAAACCACTTTTTTCGATTTTCTTAAATGCACATGTCCAAACTTCTTTTTCAGACCACCTCCATGTGTAACCTGGGTGGCTGCCTACACTCCAGCAAGGGCAACCAGCCTTAGTGATGCTGAATGTATTTGCATTACAGACTGAAACCTGAAAACCCCACTCGCTTGTAAATACTGTGCATGATTATACATGGCAAGAACATGGGTGTGTGCTAAGAGTCTGCTTCTTCCCCCAAAAAATCGCTCCCCCTTTCCATCTAATGCAACTGTGAAATCACCAGAGCAAAACGCAATAAATCTCTGCCTATAATTCCTCTCTGCACACAGAGTCATGTTTTCACATTAGTCCCAAAACGAAATTTCTTTGCCAATTTGAAAGCACACTTACTGCTCTTTTTTTTTTGGGCAAGTGAAAATCACTTTTACAGACTGACACATTATGAAACCACTTTTTTGATTTTCTTAAATGCACATGTCCAAACTTCTTTTTCAGACCACCTCCATGTCTAACCTGGGTGGCTGCCTACACTCCAGCAAGAGCAACCAGCCTTAGTGATGCTGAATGTATTTGCATTACAGACTGAAACCTGAAAACCCCACTCGCTTGTAAATACTGTGCATGATTATACATGGCAAGCACATGGGTGTGTGCTAAGAGTCTGCTTCTTCCCCCAAAAAATCGCTCCCCCTTTCCATCTAATGCAACTGTGAAATCACCAGAGCAATACGCAATAAATCTCTGCCTATAATTCCTCTCTGCACACAGAGTCATGTTTTCACATTAGTCCCAAAACGAAATTTCTTTGCCAATTTGAAAGCACACTTACTGCTCTTTTTTTTGGGGCAAGTGAAAATCACTTTTACAGACTGTCACATTATGAAACCACTTTTTTCGATTTTCTTAAATGCACATGTCCAAACTTCTTTTTCAGACCACCTCCATGTGTAACCTGGGTGGCTGCCTACACTCCAGCAAGGGCAACCAGCCTTAGTGATGCTGAATGTATTTGCATTACAGACTGAAACCTGAAAACCCCACTCGCTTGTAAATACTGTGCATGATTATACATGGCAAGCACATGGGTGTGTGCTAAGAGTCTGCTTCTTCCCCCAAAAAATCGCTCCCCCTTTCCATCTAATGCAACTGTGAAATCACCAGAGCAAAACGCAATAAATCTCTGCCTATAATTCCTCTCTGCACACAGAGTCATGTTTTCACATTAGTCCCAAAACGAAATTTCTTTGCCAATTTGAAAGCACACTTACTGCTCTTTTTTTTTGGGCAAGTGAAAATCACTTTTACAGACTGACACATTATGAAACCACTTTTTTCGATTTTCTTAAATGCACATGTCCAAACTTCTTTTTCAGACCACCTCCATGTGTAACCTGGGTGGCTGCCTACACTCCAGCAAGGGCAACCAGCCTTAGTGATGCTGAATGTATTCGCATTACAGACTGAAACCTGAAAACCCCACTCGCTTGTAAATACTGTGCATGATTATACATGGCAAGCACATGGGTGTGTGCTAAGAGTCTGCTTCTTCCCCCAAAAAATCGCTCCCCCTTTCCATCTAATGCAACTGTGAAATCACCAGAGCAAAACGCAATAAATCTCTGCCTATAATTCCTCTCTGCACACAGAGTCATGTTTTCACATTAGTCCCAAAACGAAATTTCTTTGCCAATTTGAAAGCACACTTACTGCTCTTTTTTTTTTGGGCAAGTGAAAATCACTTTTACAGACTGACACATTATGAAACCACTTTTTTCGATTTTCTTAAATGCACATGTCCAAACTTCTTTTTCAGACCACCTCCATGTGTAACCTGGGTGGCTGCCTACACTCCAGCAAGGGCAACCAGCCTTAGTGATGCTGAATGTATTTGCATTACAGACTGAAACCTGAAAACCCCACTCGCTTGTAAATACTGTGCATGATTATACATGGCAAGCACATGGGTGTGTGCTAAGAGTCTGCTTCTTCCCCCAAAAAATCGCTCCCCCTTTCCATCTAATGCAACTGTGAAATCACCAGAGCAAAACGCAATAAATCTCTGCCTATAATTCCTCTCTGCACACAGAGTCATGTTTTCACATTAGTCCCAAAACGAAATTTCTTTGCCAATTTGAAAGCACACTTACTGCTCTTTTTTTTTTGGGCAAGTGAAAATCACTTTTACAGACTGACACATTATGAAACCACTTTTTTCGATTTTCTTAAATGCACATGTCCAAACTTCTTTTTCAGACCACCTCCATGTGTAACCTGGGTGGCTGCCTACACTCCAGCAAGGGCAACCAGCCTTAGTGATGCTGAATGTATTTGCATTACAGACTGAAACCTGAAAACCCCACTCGCTTGTAAATACTGTGCATGATTATACATGGCAAGCACATGGGTGTGTGCTAAGAGTCTGCTTCTTCCCCCAAAAAATCGCTCCCCCTTTCCATCTAATGCAACTGTGAAATCACCAGAGCAAAACGCAATAAATCTCTGCCTATAATTCCTCTCTGCACACAGAGTCATGTTTTCACATTAGTCCCAAAACGAAATTTCTTTGCCAATTTGAAAGCACACTTACTGCTCTTTTTTTTTTGGGCAAGTGAAAATCACTTTTACAGACTGACACATTATGAAACCACTTTTTTCGATTTTCTTAAATGCACATGTCCAAACTTCTTTTTCAGACCACCTCCATGTGTAACCTGGGTGGCTGCCTACACTCCAGCAAGGGCAACCAGCCTTAGTGATGCTGAATGTATTTGCATTACAGACTGAAACCTGAAAACCCCACTCGCTTGTAAATACTGTGCATGATTATACATGGCAAGCACATGGGTGTGTGCTAAGAGTCTGCTTCTTCCCCCAAAAAATCGCTCCCCCTTTCCATCTAATGCAACTGTGAAATCACCAGAGCAATACGCAATAAATCTCTGCCTATAATTCCTCTCTGCACACAGAGTCATGTTTTCACATTAGTCCCAAAACGAAATTTCTTTGCCAATTTGAAAGCACACTTACTGCTCTTTTTTTTGGGGCAAGTGAAAATCACTTTTACAGACTGACACATTATGAAACCACTTTTTTCGATTTTCTTAAATGCACATGTCCAAACTTCTTTTTCAGACCACCTCCATGTGTAACCTGGGTGGCTGCCTACACTCCAGCAAGGGCAACCAGCCTTAGTGATGCTGAATGTATTTGCATTACAGACTGAAACCTGAAAACCCCACTCGCTTGTAAATACTGTGCATGATTATACATGGCAAGCACATGGGTGTGTGCTAAGAGTCTGCTTCTTCCCCCAAAAAATCGCTCCCCCTTTCCATCTAATGCAACTGTGAAATCACCAGAGCAATACGCAATAAATCTCTGCCTATAATTCCTCTCTGCACACAGAGTCATGTTTTCACATTAGTCCCAAAACGAAATTTCTTTGCCAATTTGAAAGCACACTTACTGCTCTTTTTTTTTGGGGCAAGTGAAAATCACTTTTACAGACTGTCACATTATGAAACCACTTTTTTCGATTTTCTTAAATGCACATGTCCAAACTTCTTTTTCAGACCACCTCCATGTGTAACCTGGGTGGCTGCCTACACTCCAGCAAGGGCAACCAGCCTTAGTGATGCTGAATGTATTTGCATTACAGACTGAAACCTGAAAACCCCACTCGCTTGTAAATACTGTGCATGATTATACATGGCAAGCACATGGGTGTGTGCTAAGAGTCTGCTTCTTCCCCCAAAAAATCGCTCCCCCTTTCCATCTAATGCAACTGTGAAATCACCAGAGCAAAACGCAATAAATCTCTGCCTATAATTCCTCTCTGCACACAGTCATGTTTTCACATTAGTCCCAAAACGAAATTTCTTTGCCAATTTGAAAGCACACTTACTGCTCTTTTTTTTTTGGGCAAGTGAAAATCACTTTTACAGACTGACACATTATGAAACCACTTTTTTGATTTTCTTAAATGCACATGTCCAAACTTCTTTTTCAGACCACCTCCATGTGTAACCTGGGTGGCTGCCTACACTCCAGCAAGGGCAACCAGCCTTAGTGATGCTGAATGTATTTGCATTACTGAGTCCAACCTCAAACCCTTAAACTATTCTTTTTTTTTCCAGTACACCTTAATTTATTGTGAAAACATACTCCATATTATTTTACATGTTCCTCACATTTAAATTTCTCCCAAAACAGAAAATGATAAACGCAACTACAACAAAAAGAATTTCCATTTCTATTATTCATTTCTTAAGTTACCACATACATCCCCTCTCAAACTCTAAACTCACCTTTAAAATTAGTTAGTTGTGAAAGAAATGTGACACTCAAACAGCAGATTATCAGAGCCAGGATCTCTGTTGTGTTCACCTCTCTCCTCTCAGCAGAACCAGATAATGGCAAACTTTCCCTCTATTTTTCCACACATATACATGTAAGTTTCAAATCTCAGTGCTTCCCCCTTTTTTTCAAATGTAATCACACATTTCTATTGGTTGAAAACCAACCCTTTTCCAAAAGTACCCTGCCCCCAACTTGACTTCTGCCTAGTACCCTTCCCCCAACTTGACTTCTGCCTGCTACCATAGCAACAGCTCATGGAACACTGCTGTGTGGAGTTAGGTCAGAAGTTCGCCACACAATGTTTCAATTCCACAGAGCAAGAGTGCTTGACTTTTCAAACCTAACAGCAAATCCATAGTACTGTTCTTTGGTAACACATTTTTTTGTACCAATACAAAACATGCTTCTATTAGTTTACACATACAGCCTAGTTTTTATTCTAGAATGGTATGAAACAGCCAATCAGTTCTTTTTTTTTTGAAAAAAATATGTATGCCTCCATTTCCAAACTGTCTTTCTTTTCATATTGCCATTCTACTGAAAGACACCTCCTGAGTGCATCCAGTTCTCCTTTGAAGATGTTCACAGTGTGGATTGTAGGGCACAGCTATGTCTTCTGGAGTGAAAAGTTTGCAGAGAAAACAGATATGGTGAGAGACCTTGCTTTGCCAAATGTAGACATTAAATGGATTGGTCAGAGAGGGTTAAAGTGGCACCAATTGATGCCATTGGTGAAATCCTTCATGCAAATCCAACACCCTGACCTCATAATAGTGCACTGTGGTGGCAATGACCTAGGCACTTTGACTGGGGTAGGTCTGGAAATGCTTATGAAGGACACCTTTGCACAACTGTTTTCACTTTTCCCTAAAACTGCCTTTGTGTTTTCCAACATATGCCAAAGGCAAAAATGGAACTGGTCCAATCATTTCTGTCCGCAGATTGACAAAGCAAGAAAGCACGTCAACAAATCTGTTTCTGCTTTCCTCCGTGACTATGGTATGGGTGCCATTTACCACAACAACTTGCGTTTTGACATGCAAGACATTTATAGAGGAGATGGTGTGCACTTCAATGATAAAGGGAACAGAGTCTTCCTCTTGAACCTTAGACTCTGCATCGGTACTTACTTGTAGGTACCACTAAAAAATCATTTCATAAACACAACGGCTCTTTTTAGAGCCCCCTAATATCTAAACACTTAAATCTGAATTTCATTTATTTTTTTATTTTTTTTCTACCGTACGCTTACCGTAAGCTTACCGTACGCGTACCCCGTGATTTTTAAAAAAAATCAATAAATGTTTTCTTTGTACTTTACAGTCCTTCTTTGACCCCCTCACCAATGTAAGGGGGTCTGTAACTCTCCTCATTGCCCCCTTTTCTTGTTTTCACTCTTTTTTTTCTGAGTGAAACACACAAAATGGCGGCCGCCGCTTCCTGGTTTCGGCCGATTCGAATGTTTACTAAGATCTAACAGCCAATCAGAATCGCGCTCGCGCACGCCACCGTACGCTTACGGTAAGCGTACGGTAAGCGTACCGTAAGCGGGCTCAGATATATATATTGATTTAAAGGCTATTTTCTCAGAAGCTACTGAACAGATTTACACCAAACCTACAAAAGGCACTTCCTTGACATAGGGACTACCTCTCTGCCAAATTTCTAGTAATTCTGTTCAGCCGTTCTGGCTGTAGCTCGTTCTAAAGGTCCTATGGGAAAATGCATGGGAAAAACGCGTTTTGGGACCCCCCTTTTATCTCAGCCCCCGCTTGACGTATCCCCCCGAGACTTTCAGGGTAGGAGCGGAGCGTAGCGCCCCACCTATTTTGAGAAATTCACGAGGATTCATCGACCGGCGCCAAAGTTATTCAAAATAGAATGTTGCGGATTTCCTATGGAAAAGGGGTCCTAACTATAACTACCTACTGGCGACCGCCAGTAGGTAATATATATATATATATATATATATATATATATATATATATATATATATATATATATATCAAGTAAAGAAGTGACTCAAACAGATTCATTCACCAAAGAACAAAAATATATTTCCACTACAACGTTTCAGCTTCCGCCTTCCTCAGGTAGTACAAGATGGTTTTCTCTGTGGCTGCACAGATGACAGCTGAATTTTCAAAAAGCATCATGAGTGAAGATTCCATTTGGAATGTGGAATCAATGCAGTCCAGAGAGCTCTTGAGATATGCAGTAATCAGGTTGTGTTGTCAGTAATGTTCAGTCCATCTGGATGCAGTGATTTTAAACGGTACATCCAGAAGTTTTCCCTGGAGTCCAGTAGTTCTTCCTTTGAAACATGTTCCACGGGGAAAATCTTCAAATCTGATAGTGAATGATCCACAAGGTTAAAATGATTGGCTACAGGCTGGTCAATTTTCTTATTAATTATTGCAGATTTGTGGTTCCTGAATCGTGTACGGAGGTCATTCACTGTTTGGCCTACATATTGCTTTTTACAGCTTTGCCGTTGGCACTGAATCACATAAATAATGCATGTTGAGCGACATGTAAGATGCTGCCTTATTGCATAGGTCCTTCTCGTAACAGAACTAGTTGCAGATGATGTTTGTAAAAGATATTCACACGTGATGCACCTTTTAGAGTCACAGCAATGAACCCCTGCATTTGTTACAGCTTGCTTGAGTTCAGCTCTCACAATAAGAGATCGTAAATTTGGAGCACTGCGGTAAGCAATGACTGGTGGTTTTGGAAAAACCTTTTGCAATTTTTCACAAGTGGACAGTAAGGGAAATGTTTTTTGCATTATATTTCTGTAGTTAGGAGCTGATGGATGATAGTCAACTACAAATGGAGTTCTGTCACTTTTGTTTCTGCCATTGGTATTCCAAATAAGTGTTTCTCTGGGTATCTGCAAAGACTTGTCAATTTGTTGCTGTGTGATATGCAGAGGATAGCCTCGCCTTTTAAATAATGTAGCAAGCTCCTGTAGATGGTCTTTACAGGTTTCCTCATTGCTGCAGATGCGTCTTATTCTGAGTGCTTGGCTGTAGATGATGCTCAGTTTAGTGTTGTGTGGGTGACATGAAGTCCAGTTTAGATACAAATGAGCATCTGTAGGCTTGTGGTACAGATCAGTTGTAATTTTGTGTTCATGAATGGTGAGTAGCTCATCCAGAAAAGGGAGATGAGGATTCTGTTTAGTATTGCTGCTGGTAAATTTGATGGTAGGATGGATATTGTTGATATAAGCTGTAAATTGTTCCAATGTTCTACTTCCTGAATTCCATATTATAAATATGTCATCCATGTATCGTAGCCATACCAGTGGTTTGATGCTAGAAATAGCAAGCATACAGTTCTCTAGTTTGCCCATGAAGATATTTGCATAGGATGGAGCCATCCGAGTACCCATGGAAGTCCCTTGTATCTGCAGATAGTGTTTACCATTGAATGTAAAATTGTTGGATTTAAGGATAACTCTTGCAAAGTTGGTAAGCACATTTGTTGATGGCTTTATCACAGTTCTTTTATTAAGAGCTTCAGATAATGCCATAAGCCCATCCTCATGTGGTATATTGGTGTATAATGATGTAACATCAAATGTAGCCAGAAGAGTATCATCATCAAATGTGTAGGTTTGGTTAAATTTTTCAATAATCTGAAGGAAGTGACTGGTATCTTTAACAAATGATGGAAGTTCCTGTACAATGGGCTGGAGGTGCAGGTCGACAAATAAAGATAGTCTCTCAGTGGCTGTGTCATTGCCAGAGATGATGGGACGGCCAGGATTGTTCATTTTGTGAATTTTGGGAAGCATATAAAATCTCCCAGGTCTTGGGTTGGGATGAACAAGTATATCTGCTGCTGTTTCATCAATGAGGTTTAAGCTCCTGTATCTTACAACCATGTTCTTAATTTCTTTGTTCAAGTCTTCTGTGGGATCAGTTTCTAAAGGTTTGTAAGTGTTGGTTTCCATTAGTTTTCTCATTCCCTCCTCAATATAATCACTTACTTTCATGGCAACCACTGCACCACCTTTGTCTGCCGGTTTTATAATGACATCCATTCTCTGTTGAAGGAGGTGGAGAGCTTTTCTTTCTTCTCGGGTGATGTTATCAAAAATCCTTTTAGGTGTTGATTCCTTGATGAGTTTCTTGATGGATAAAATGTATGTATCAAGGACAGGATTTCTACCACATTGAGGAGTCCATGATTTGGGATGGCGGAACTTCTTAAATGGATCTGGATGGTAGCTTGGCAGATCAACATTAGAATTATTGTAAAAGTATTCTGCAAGTCTGCATCTTCTCTCAAAGGTTTTTAGGTCTCTCATCATGTTGGCAGTATTATGGTCCTTCGGTACAGGACAGAAATAGAGGCCTTTGCTCAAGAGGTTCAATTCGCCTGGTGATAGGAGCCCTCCAGTTAAGTCAATAACTGGGTCGGATGTCTGCAAGGTTTGTAGCTGACTGATGCTATGCAGCCTTTTTTGTCTTATAAATCTTCTATTCTTTTTATGCTGTTTACTCACAGGGCTTTCACTGACAAGAAAATCTCCCAAAACAGAATGATTTATGAAGTGGTGAGTTGGAAGAGGAGGTATATGAAATCTTAACATATCTCTTTTTAGTTTTGCAGATTTCATTTCAATAGCTTTCCTGGCAGTCATCTTTTTTACTACTGCAATCCTCTGTAGTATGTGTGCCACTTCAGAGTCACTTTTTGTGTTCTTTAAAAGTTGCAGTTCTTTTTGTAGCTTGGCTTAAAGCATCTGCATTTTTTGAATGGTTACTTTAATAGATACCAATAGTAGGGCCATTGATGATTTATGCAGTAAAATATTCCATGTAGTGGACCATTCACAACTAGTTAGTTTAAAAGGAGGCTTAGACTTAACCTCCAACCCCATAGGATAGATGTTACGTTTTTTATAGATTTGTTAATGTGCTATTGTAAATTGGCACTTACTGATTTTCTCCTGGATGAACAGCGCATATCTAGGATGTAGATTTGTTCTTGACATGGTGGTTGCTTCTGGCTTGAGTATCGGATCCAGGAAGGATACAGGTTTGTAATCCCAAAAACAGTATACTTGAAGATGAAGGATCACAAGAAAACAACAGCCAGCCAGGGCAAAAATCTGGATCCCAAAGGATAAATGAGTCACAAAGAAATAAAATATCCAAGAAAGAAGTGACTCAAACAGATAGATCAACCAAAGAACAAAAATATATTTCCACTACAACGTTTCAGCTTCCGCCTTCCTCAGGTAGTACAAGATGGTTTGCTCTGTGGCTGCACAGATGACAGCTGAATTTTTAAAAAGCATCATGAGTGAAGATTCCATTTGGAATGTGGAATCAATGCAGTCCAGAGAGCTCTTGAGATATGCAGTAATCAGGTTGTGTTGTCAGTAATGTTCAGTCCATCTGGATGCAGTGATTTTAAACGGTACATCCAGAAGTTTTCCCTGGAGTCCAGTAGTTCTTCCTTTGAAACATGTTCCACAGGGAAAATCTTCAAATCTGATAGTGAATGATCCACAAGGTTAAAATGATTGGCTACAGGCTGGTCAATTTTCTTATTAATTAATGCAGATTTGTGGTTCCTGAATCGTTTACGGAGGTCATTCACTGTTTGGCCTACATATTGCTTTTTACAGCTTTGCCGTTGGCACTGAATCACATAAATAATGCATGTTGAGCGACATGTAAGATGCTGCCTTATTGCATAGGTCCTTCTCGTAACAGAACTAGTTGCAGATGATGTTTGTAAAAGATATTCACACGTGATGCACCTTTTAGAGTCACATTCAATACATTCAATGGTAAACACTATCTGCAGATACAAGGGACTTCCATGGGTACTCGGATGGCTCCATCCTATGCAAATATCTTCATGGGCAAACTAGAGAACTGTATACTTGCTACTTCTAGCATCAAACCACTGGTATGGCTACAATACATTGATGACATATTTATAATATGGAATTCAGGAAGTAGAACATTGGAACAATTTACAGCTTATATCAACAATATCCATCCTACCATCAAATATACCAGCAGCAATACTAAACAGAATCCTCATCTCCCTTTTCTGGATGTGCTACTCACCATTCATGAACACAAAATTACAACTGATCTGTACCACAAGCCTACAGATGTTCATTTGTATCTAAACTGGACTTCATGTCACCCACACAACACTAAACTGAGCATCATCTACAGCCAAGCACGCAGAATAAGACGCATCTGCAGCAATGAGGAGACCTGTAAAGACCATCTACAGGAGCTTGCTACATTATTTAAAAGGCGAGGCTATCCTCTGCATATCATACAGCAACAAATTGACAAGTCTTTGCAGATACCCAGAGAAGCACTAATTTGGAATACCAATGGCAGAAACAAAAGTGACAGAACTCCATTTGTAGTTGACTATCATCCATCAGCTCCTAACTACAGAAATATAATGCAAAAAACATTTCCCTTACTGTCCACTTGTGAAAAATTGCAAAAGGTTTTTCCAAAACCACCAGTCATTGCTTACCGCAGAGCTCCAAATTTACGATCTCTTATTGTGAGAGCTGAACTCAAGCAAGCTGTAACAAATGCAGGGGTTATTGCTGTGACTCTAAAAGGTGCATCACATGTGAATATCTTTTACAAAAATCATCTGCAACTGGTTCTGTTACGAGAAGGACCTATGCAATAAGGCAGCATCTTACATGTCGCTCAACATGCATTATTTATGTGATTCAGTGCCAACGGCAAAGCTGTAAAAAGCAATATGTAGGCCAAACAGTGAATGACCTCCGTACACGATTCAGGAACCACAAATCTGCAATAATTAATAAGAAAATTGACCAGCCTGTAGCCAATCATTTTAACCTTGTGGATCATTCACTATCAGATTTGAAGATTTTCCCCGTGGAACATGTTTCAAAGGAAGAACTACTGGACTCCAGGGAAAACTTCTGGATGTACAGTTTAAAATCACTGCATCCAGATGGACTGAACATTACTGACAACACAACCTGATTACTGCATATCTCAAGAGCTCTCTGGACTGCATTGATTCCACATTCCAAATGGAATCTAAACTCATGATGCTTTTTGAAAATTCAGCTGCCATCTGTGCAGCCACAGAGCAAACCATCTTGTACTACCTGAGGAAGGCGGAAGCTGAAACGTTGTAGTGGAAATATATTTTTGTTCTTTGGTGAATCTATCTGTTTGAGTCACTTCTTTCTTGGATATTTTATTTCTTTGTGACTCATTGTATCCTTTGGGATCCAGATTTTTGCCCTGGCTGGCTGTTGTTTTCTTGCGATCCTTCATCTTCAAGTATATATATATATATATATATATATATATATATATATATATATTATCTACTGGCGGTCGCCAGTAGATAGTTATAGTTAGGACCGTGTTTCCATAGGAAATCCGCAACGTTCTATTTGGAATAACTTTGGCGCCGGTTGACGAATCCTCGCGAAATTTGCAAAATAGGTGGGGCGCTCCGCTCCGCTCCGCTCCACTCCGCTCCTTCTCTGAAAGTCTCGGGGGGATTCATCAAGCGGAGGCTGAGAAAAAAGGGGGGTCCCAAAATCCGTTTTCCCCATGCATTTTTCCATAGGGACCTTTAGTCCAAGGTACAGCCCGAACGGCTGAACAGAATTACTTGAAATTTGGCAAAGAGGTAGTCCTCAGCTCAGGGATGTGCCTTTTGCATATATGGAGTCAATCTGTTTAGTAGTTCCTGAGAAAATCAAAAGTAAAATCATATATATATCTGGGCGGAGCCTAACCACACATCTCATCCTGAGATCTGATTGGCTGTCAGCACTTCATCCAAGAAGTGTTGGCAGCCATCTTGGGACCAATCTACACGATAGCACCTCATTAAAAAGCACTGAAGTTAATAGAAGGTTTTAAGACTTTAGTTACATTATAAATCATTTGTTGATACTCATTTTAGGAATTGTGGTATGTTCTAAGGTGATTTTACCATGTGAAAAAGCCTGCTGTGATATCATGAATCATGTTTGAGAGAAAACTATTTTCTCATGCTTTTCCCACAGAGGTTTGGAAGGTGATCTATAAGCTAAACTGAGAGCATATTTTCTGTAAATTCACATTATCTTTCTCAGTCATGTGAGAATGAAGTCTGACATTCTCAGTAAAACATGTACATCCAACAAGGGCAGAGACTGTCAGTTGATTCCTTTGTGTTCTACTGCAGCTTCCCAGAGTGTTCTAAAGAACAACTAGAGCGCTAACAGTCTTACTTATGACAAAAGTATGGCACACCTGAAGCCATCTTGATTGGAATAAAGTGGTAACACTTAAAACATTTAATTTACAAAGGAACAAAATGAGGGGTTTAATTTTGCTATATAAATTATGATTAGTGCTGCAGAAAGAAAAACACATTTTGACTTCTGAAATCCTCTTTTATTTCATAAAAAAATTCTGACATGCAGCCTGAAACATGCACTTTCAATACCAGCAGCAGATTTGCCTGGTGAGCAGTAGCTTTACTACAGTGATCTAATGAGCAACTAGAGTGCTAACATTCAGAATTTATGGAAAATGTGTGACACATCTGAATGCCTTCTTGATGGAATAAAAGTAAAAAACTGAAAGTATTTCCTACTGAGGAGACTGCAGTAAATGAGGAAATTAGGAAACTTCATAACAAATAAATCTCCCAAGATGGCCACCAGAGACAAAAGAGCCCAAATGTAGCCCAAATATCACCCAGATGTAGCCCAAATGTAGCCCAATGACAGAACGTCCCAGAGTGTTCTTAAGATCAACTAGAGCGCTTACTGTCTTACTTATGACAAAAGTATGGCATACCTGAAGCCATCTTGATTGGAATAAACTGGTAACACTTAAAACATTTAATTTAAAAAGGAACACAATGAAGGGGTTCATTTTGCCATAGAAATTATGATTAGTGCTGAAGAAAGAAAAATTAGGGCATATTTTGAGTGACTTCTCAAATCCTCTTCTATTTCATTAAAAAATTCTGATATGCAGACTGAAACATGCACTTCTAATACTAGCAGCAGACTTCCATGGTGAGCAGTAGCTTTACTACAGTGATCTAATGAGCAACTAGAGTGCTAACATTCAGAATTTATGGCAAATGTGTGACATATCTGAATACCTTCTTGATGGAATCAAAGTAAAAAACTGAAAGCATTTCCTACTGAGGAGACTGCAGTAAATGAGGAAATTAGGAAACTTCATAACAAATAAATCTCCTAAAATGGCCACCAGAGACAAAAGAGCGCAAATAAAGCCCGAATGTAGCCCAAATATCACCCAAATGTAGCCCAAATGTAGCCCAATGACAGAAGTGTGCAAAACACTTATTTTTTGTGTATTTCCAGTTTTATATAGTGCAGACTTGTCAGGTATTGGAGTGCTTTACATGAGCATTGGTTACATCACACAAGATCAAATTCATTTTGGTTGTAGACATGGGGAGATTAAGTGATTTGACCAGAATCACAGAATGTTGTGCTGAAGCAGAAACTCCAACCTGGTTCCCCAGTTGCAAAGTCTGCAGCTCTGGAAGTAACACCACACCCTCTCCCCTTTGATGCAACATTTAATCAAGTGGTCAACTGGATAAAAAAACTAAGATTACAAATAATTTAAAAGTTCTTTGTCGCTATTTGAAAACTCAGAAAATATGTCCTCATTTTAGTTTTTTAGAGCACTAACCATAATTTTGATGCAAATAAGACCATCTCATATATGTAATTTCTAAAGGAAATGCTCTAGGCATTACAGTTTTGATTACATCAAGATGACGTCAGGTAGTCCACACTTTTGTAATAAATATAGAATGTTAGCAATCTAGTTGTTCATTGGGATACTGTTGAGAGGCAGAGGCCAGGGGCACGGACTCTGAAAATTGAAGGCAGGTAGGAGAGTGCAGAGGCAACAATTTGACCACACTAGGCAGGCAGGAAGGGCAGTGGCAGCACAACAGACTATGGAGGGCAGTGGAAAGGGGGGCAGGGGCTACAAACCAACAATACAGGACTGGCAAGAGAGGCTGTGGTGATGTAATAGACCATTGTGGGCAGAAGGAAGAGGCAGTGGTCATACAATAATTCATGCCAACAGACCCGTTTCAGCCAGGAAACGTCCAATGTTTTTAAGCTCAAATGGGCTTTACTTGATCTGGTTCCTGTCTACAATCTTCTCTTTTTCAATGTAACTCAAAGGGGAAAATCAATACCCCAGTTTTATTTCAAAATCTCCCTCTTACCAAGTTCAAAATGTTCGCAAGTATGGTACAATGGATCTTGGTAGGCAGGAGGAATTTGGGTAGGGACATGGACTTGGATAACAGAGGACAGGAGGGACATTGAGAGGTGCACCAAACTGACCCTACAGGGCAGGCATCAGGGTTTGCAGCAGCACAATACACCACACAGGGCATGCGGGACGGGAGTGCAGCACAACAATCCATAGAAAGCAATAGGGAGGGGACAGGACCATGCACATGGACAACAGACAACAGAGGGGAAAGAGGCAATGGTAGCTAGCTGACCGTAATGGACAGACAGGAGAGAAAGCTGCAGCATAACAGACCATAAAGGGCAGGAGGGACGGATCAGGGGCATTACAATGGAACCGACAAGCCAGGAAGGAGGGAATAGGGGTCTGCACATGGAAACAGAGGGCTGGGGGCAAGGGGGCAGGGCAGGAGCAGCAAGATGACCATGGAGGTCAGGCAGGATGGGCACTAGAAACAAGACACACCATGGAGAGCAACAGTGAGACTGATGGCATACACACAGACCATGGAGGGAAGGTGGGAGGGGGTCAGGAGCAGCTAGCTGACCACACAGGGAAGGTGGGAGGGGCCATGGCAGCACAGAAGACCATGCATGGCAAGCGGGAGGGTTAGTGGCAGCACAATGGCTATGATGGGCAAGAAGGAGGGTGCAGGGGCATGCACAAAGGACCATGGAGGATAGAAGGGAGGGTCAAGACCTGGGCACAGACAAGAGAGTTCAGGTGAAGGGGCATTACAACAGACCGCGCGGGGCAGGCAGGAGGAGCAGTTGCAGCACAACAGACCAGGGAGGGCAGAAGGGTGTGGCAGTAAAATGGACCATGAAGGACAGCAGGAAGGGGATAGGGGCATGGCATGTGGACAGGCAGGGTGGAGGTGGCAGGGACAGGTTACAGTCATCTGACAATGCTAGGCAGGTGGGAGGGGAGTGGCAGCTCAACAGAACACTCAGAGTAGATAGGAGTGGCAGGTCCATGGAACATGGTGGTCAAAAAGGATGGAGCAGGGGCATGCAAAAATACATCAGAGGGCAGGGGGAAGGAGAATAGGGGCAGCAAGCTAAGCACAGAGGCTAAGCAGGAGGTCAATGATTGCCCATAGAATTGGGCAATGGAGGGCAGGAGGAGTGGACTGGTACATCATGCTAAATGGAGGGCAGTGGCAGCACATCAGACCATGCATGGCAGGAGGGAGGGGGCTAGTCCATGGATTCAGACAACAGAGGATAGGGAGGAGGTGGATGGGGCAGCAAGCTAACTGTTCATAGAAGGTGGGTATTAGGAACTTTATTGTTTTAAAATGTGTGTCTGTGCGAACTACTTAAAATATGAACAAATATGCAGCATAATCTCACTTTCTTCAGGAAGAAGAGAACGTTTGGGACTGTGACTCCGGGCTCACTTGGCAGAAACATCCCCTGACCTTCCACCCCCCATCGCAAAATGTAATGCCCGTGAAAAGGGTAGGTGGACGCAGTGTTATATAGAACATAGTCCTGAGAGCACGATTGAAAATGAAAACTAGATATAGTATATGGTATAAACTATGCACCAAAAAGTGTGATATAAGATGAACCGGACGTGAAATATAATATGCAATACATTGTGCGCAATGACAGATTCATTGGAGAGCGCGAGATAGCACAGGCACTAGCGCTTGCTAAGTGATATGCGCCTTGGAGTGTAATATGCACAGGGCAGTGTTGTGTAACCTAAATAGTCTCTAAAGTTGTAATATAAAATATGTGCTGGGTAGTGTAACATTGCATATGCACTGTGACAAAGATATGGATCCCAGATTGTAATAAGCCACTTATACACAAAGTGAGACACTGATACAGATATTTAAATATTTAAACATTACTCACTAATACTTGTATTCACTTAGATACTGTTAATAAGGCAGTTATACAATTAATTTTACAAAAAAAACATCCATTTAGACACTTATTTACCCATTCATTCTTCCATTAACCTTTAGATATACATATTTAAAAAATATTTATTTTTCAGAAAGACACATATTCACTGGATGATGTCATCAAAGATGTCATCAGTGATGTCATTTGAGATGTCATCAGTGATGTCATGAGTGATGTCACTGACCATGTCATGAGTGATGTAATATGTGATGTCATCATCAGCAGTGGATTGCCGTTGCGCGAGTTATAGTTAGCTGAACTAACTATAACGGGGGAATTTCAATGGTTTTGTACGAGTGAAATGTCCAGCTAACTATAACATGTGTGAAACCTATGGTTTTTTCAGTGAATATATATATATATATATATACATGTATGTTCACTGAAAGAAAACAAATGTTAAACAGGGACATTGTAGTTAGGCTCAGATTTCACTTGTGCAAAACCAGTGAAATTCAGCAGTAATAGTTACCTGAGATAACTGTAACGTATGCCCCCTCAATGCACTGCTTATTACTCATGTATTATATCACTCATGACATGGTCAGTGACATCACTGATGACATCCCCAAAAGTTATTGACAAGTCAAAAAATGCTTTTCTGTGGAAACATGGTCTTAACTGTAACTACCTACGGGCGATATATATCAGCAGTTCCCGATTCCTGGCTTTTGGAAAATGATACACGCACTACAGCGTTGCTTGCACAAAAAGTGTATTTATTCCATCGGTAAAGTTGATTGTGCCCCAAAGAAAAAACAGAAAAAAATTCAAAAATTATCTAAACATTCCTCAAAACAAAATATGAAAGAGTAAAAACAAGATATATTAATCAATTGTATTAAAAATAATTAATATAAATACAGTCTAATCAACATTAGGCATAACTTAGACCTTTGGAGGGTTTAGATTTACTATTCCCAGTAGGAAAGGCATTCAACTTCAAAGGCTCAAAGGGGTTAGATTTCCGGTTCCACCTCAAGTCTAAGCAACAGTACGGAAACTGCTAGACTTCACAGGGATTCAATTTACTATGCCCACTCCAATCTAATCATCAGTTGGAAAAGTGCTGGACTTCGGAGGGGTTAGTTTCTCTCATCTCGCTCTAGTATAAGGAACAGTAGGTAAACTGCTCAACTTCAGAGGGGGTAGATTTACTATACCCAATCCAATCTCAGCAGCAATAGGAAAACTGTAGGACTTTAGAGGGATGACATGTACCATTCCACTTATAATCATTTTGTAGAAAACATTTAAATACCTACAAATCAAAAATATTAAATACAATTGTTTCAAAAATAAATACTAAATATATTAAAATAATAAAACAAAATTACTTAGACTAAAAATCACTTCCTGACCTTCAAACAAAATAATACAAACACTATAAAATAAATTAAAAGAATATTTAAATTAAATTATTACTGAAACAGTTAAAAATATACTCCCATTGTATTCAATTACATTTTTAATTTGCAATAAAAAATGCATAACATTAAAATCTAATTATTTATAGTTTAATTAACTTCTGATCTTATTCACCTACAAACCCAACAACCCACTACCATATTATAATTTACTAATTTAATTAAAATAAATTAAATTACTCTTTTAAAATTAATAACAATTATACTAACTACACTACCACATAAAATAAATATACAATGTGAAATGTATTAAAATAATAAATGTCAATATTTATTTGTATTACAACCGTATACAAAAACAACATTATATACAGCAATATTAATAAAGATAATGTCATATACCAAAAATCTATATTCTTACCTTTGATATTTTCTTCAATTTTATTTTGTTAGTCACAATATTTTTGACACGATTCTCATGTTGCACGATATTTCTGAATCAATATTTGTGCATTGGACTGCTAAACAAGGTTCATGTGATAAGTCACCAATTGATACAGAAGATTGAAGATTAATTTTACTCAGTCCAGGGCATACATGCCTATGCTGGACAGGAGAGGCCTCTGCAGGATCGTTTTTAGTTCTAATTCAAGGTGGCACCAACTACAGGTAGCCACTAGACAAATAAGTCATGGCAGTATGTATCTTCAATCTATTTTTTCAAGTTGCTGGGAGCAGAGCCATGCACACCAATATGTCAATTTTGTGTGCATTGTCTAGTCTTCTCAGTTATGTCAATATGTTCATCCTTCTAGGAATGTTAATCAGGGCCCACACTGAGATATTTTGTAAATATTGCAAATTCTGATTGACAGAACCCTTTCCGAGGGCTGCTGATCAAGCAGGAGTTACTAGCCCCAATTGTGGGGGTTGAGGCCATTTATTCCTCATGCCCCAAGGCTAAACCTAATATGGACCCTAAGTAACTGGCTAAGTACTACTCCTTACAGCACTTGGCTGTCAGTGGTAGCACTGGCTGCACAGTCCAAGGTTCTTTAATGAAAGGTAAGTGTGAGACATACATACACAGGCTCAAGACTCACAATACACACAGTATCATCAATAAGATGATTGTCCAGCCAAATACTTGATTTTATGAAATCGAAAGTATTTTATTGTGATTAAACAAAGCATAGAATCAACACACTAAATAATTCCCAGACATAACTGAGAAGACTTGACAAAGAAGACTCACAGATGGCAGAGTCCCAGTGCAAAAGCAGGGTGGTTGGCAATATTTTATGTCCCTTAGATTTCAGATCAGGAAGCCAGCCAACTAGTCTTTGGAGTCACTCTGGTTTCTGGGTTCAAGTGATGCAGGTCCTTCTCACCCAGGCAAGGAAGGCAGCAGGCCACAGGTCAGCACAGCAGAGTGGCAGTTCCTCCAGAGCAGCATTCCATCAGACTGGCAGCCCTTCAGCAGCACAGCAGTTCTTCTTCCTGGCAGAGTATCCGCTGGTCCAGACATGTACAGAAGAGTGTGCCTGAGAGCCCTATGGAAGATCAGAACTGGCTGTCATCCTCCACTGAAATATGCCTCATGAAGGATCAAAGGGATTAGCTACCCGCTCTATCAAGGTTTCCTGGTCAATAGTGCCCACCATCTCTCTGACAATGAAGCCAGGCCCTACTGACCAGTAAATCTTCCTGGAATCAAAGAAATGTTTGATGTGCACATAGGATGCTCTGCTCTCCTTCTGTCACTGAGTTCTCTCACTCAAGGCCTCAGAGTTCTCAGCAATACACATCACCTGTCATTGGGTTGTAGTCCTCACCTCTCCTAGCTTCTCCAGGACCCGTGTCTCCCAAATGCAACTCACAGCCCAGCATGGTATGTACCGTGCATAGACACAAACACCTCTCAGCACACACATACACAGTTATCACACAGTGTCTGGCGCTACACAGAGATGGACTCAAGGACGCTTACACATCAGCTGTGTGCCCAGGGACAATGATTTGTTTCTCCAAAGACAGTGGTGCTGGCCCATCTGCACCATCTAGGGGAGAGTAGAAGGGTGAAATTGCTGGAGTGGACACAGGAGGGTTCACCTGGATTTTCTGTTAACTGGTCCTGTAGGAGCATAACCTCCAAAAGAAGGGGGCCTGATGTCTGCTGACATAAGTGCCCTGAAAGTGGCAAAAGGAGGCCAGGGGGCCTGACAGGTGCAGGCAGAGAGTGCTGCTGAGGAAGTTGCTGGGCCCAGGATAAGTGCCAGGATCCCAGACACAAAACAGGTCCTGTGTGTGGAAAGTGCCCAGTAAAAATTAGGCTTCCAAGGATTACAAACATTTTAGGCCAAGAAGTCTGAAGAAACCACCAGGAGCAAAATTTAACTTTTCCCATGCAGTGAAACATTACAGGAATTAATGAATGTTATTGTACGATTGTATCATCCTTAGTCATTTTACAAGTGTTGCGTTGGCTTATCATGATACATTTATGCTTTTATTAATGAGGTTAGGCATGCCTTATGATACCTAATGATGGCATGGCTGTGGTTGTTCAGAGAAACCAGAAATAGTGAGCATGCCTGCAAGATAAGTGAGGGTGCAGGTCATGATGACCTTGTAAATTATACAGCCGGGTTTGCAAATGGTGCGAACCAGCAAGGGTGCTAATGAAATTTCATCAGGATGGGGGTGATGTAATCATATTTCTTGAGGCCCTAGCAGGGATATATTGAAGTGTTTAGGATGCGCTTAAGAGGTGCCATTCTGGAGTCTGGGAAGCCATGAAGCTGGAAATTACCACTATCCAAATGCAAGAGTATGAGGTATTGAACAGCAGTTCTGCAATTGCTTTCTGGAAGAAATGGTTTCACTTCATTTAGAAGAGAAAGCTGGTATCAGCTTTCTTTGTCTTTTTGGGAATGTGTTTGTTGAGGGTGAGATTGATATGCAAGTTGAATCCAAGTGACTTGGTATTGTGTGAAAGTTGGGGTTTAAAGTTGTCATGCTCTATATCAAGGTTCTCCAGTGTCAGCCCAGGAGGGACCAATCCATGCCAGATTTTTAAGATTATTAAAATTATGTAAATGTGGATATGCAAAAAATCTGGCATGGATCTGGCCCACCAGGACCAACATTGGAGAACCCTGCTCTATAACACTGAGCCAGGTTTGTACTGTTTCTTATTATTGGCAAATTACAGGACTTCAGTCTTAGTTGGGTGAGGTAGGCACAGGATATCTATGGATGATGTGCAGGCATTATTTGATGCATTGAATGTCTCAAGCAAAGGAGACTTTGAAGTAGAACTGTGTGTTGTATCTTGATGCTATTAACTGTGAGTAAATCACCAAGCATATGCATGTAGAGGCTGAAGATGACAGGAGACAGTATGTGTCCCTGGAAGACTCCGCAGTTGAAAGCGGTCTTGTGGTACCTGAAGGTACCAAGGTCAACAAACTGGTTTTGTTTGGAAAGGTAAGAGAAGAACCAGTGAAGGACATTGCTGGTGAATGACATTTGAAACTCCTGGGTGCGTATGAGAGTGGGAGTGTCAACTGTGTCGAAGGCAGCAGAGAGGATTAGCAATATCAGGAGGCAGGGCCATCTTCATCCGTGGTCATGACAGCATTGACTACAATGTGTAAGGTAGCGGTCTCTTTGCTGCTGTGTGATCTGATGCCACACTGGTAGTCATGCGAATTAGCATTGGAGTGTTCTTGGAGTTGAAGTTAAACTACTTTTTGAATAATCTTGCCTGAGATTGGTGTGTGAGCATGGGTTGTTAGTTAGCAAGGTCATCAGGGTCCAGTGTAGGTTTTTTTAGGAGTGGGAGGATCTGCCTGTCTTGAGGGCTTTTGAGAATATATCTTTAGTGAGGGAGGCATTGACTATGATGAAAATAGGTACTAAAGAGTGCCTAGAAAGAGCTTTGATGAAGGATTAGGGTAGTCAGTCCAATCTAGGGTATGGTCGTTTTGCATTGGATTATTGGTGATGTTAAGAAGACAAGGTTGTGAATGTGGTCTTTGAAGTATGTTGGTTGTGTGAAAACTGTACCATATTGAGTATGTTGATGAACTTGAATATCTTGAATATGGAGTCTCTTGTTTTTTTTTTAGCTTGTGTTGTCAGGGAGGTTGAAGTCATTCAAGAGAGTGGAGTGGGCATGTTGGATGGGCGAGGTGGTGAGGAGAAATGAGACATCATCAATTAATTTCTTGTTCTGCCCAGGAGTCTTTTAGATGAGATGGAAGGCGGCAGTCTGAGTTGTAGAGAGTTGGGAATGGTATGGCAGCAGCTCCATCAAGTTGAGTATTACTAGCTTGTTTAGATTGCAGAACCAGGAGGACATATTGATGACAGTGAGGTCTCATTTCTTTTGATGTGTGCTGTCAATATAAGAAATGTGAAAAGAAGGATGTCTCGGATGTACAAGGATGTGGAGGTGAACCATGTTTGTCTGATAAAAAGCTTTGATAGGTGATGAGGTCTGCTATGCCTGGTGAGTGGAGTACTGCAGACTGACCCCGACACAGCCACATCTCCAGCCACCTCAGAGACCTGCACTGGCTCCCCGTCAGCAAGAGGATCACGTTCAGGCTCCTCACCCACGCACACAAAGCTCTCCACGACTTGGGCCCCATATACCTCAACAACTGCCTGACCTTCTACACGCCCACCCGCCAGCTACGATCAACCAGCCTCGCTCTCGCCGCCGTACCACTCATCCGCAGAGCCACCGCCGGAGGAAGATCCTTCTCCTACCTAGCAGCCAAGACGTGGAACTCCCTCCCCATCCACCTTCGGCTGACCCAGGACCATCTTTCCTTCAGGAAGCAACTCAAGACCTGGCTCTTCGAGCAGTAGCAGACCCCTCCCCCCCAGCGCCTTGAGACCCTCCGGGTGAGTAGCGCGCTATACAAATGCTATGATTGATTGACTGAGGGTTAATGAGCATGAGTTTGAATGTGTATTCTGTAGTTCTTTGGATGTGCATGTAGTTTGTTTTATTTGTTGTGTGAATGATATGTGAGTGTCTGGGTCATCTGGCTCATCTAGAGCTATGTGTGATTTGTGGATTATTAGTACAAAGTACTGGATGAGTCACATGATTTTATTTTAATTTGTAACTTTCAGTGGAACACAGGTTCCGGTCCAAGGCCCTTCCTGGCCCTAACAGGGATGCCCTATAGAGTTAATTGATGTAGGGAGAAGGCAGGAAGTATTGTCACTACCTGTGTAGATGAATGAAGAAAAATGTAGTGAACTCACTTCATGTGCATACGAATAATGGAACATCCAGTGATGTCACTTTTGCGCAGATGGATGATCTGAAATTAAAAACTCTTGCATGGTTTCTACTTTTAAAATTGGTTTTGTGGGGAGCCATTGAATTTATGTTCGACGCAGCTGGATGATGGGAAATTTAGTGATATCTCGTCTGGTGCAGGTGGATGATGGGAAATCCAGTGATGTCACTTTCTGTGCAGGTGAATGGTTAGAAATAAAGTCCTCTTGCTTGGCTTCTTCTTTTAAAGATGGCATTAAATGGGATATTTTTGTTTTTGGGATCAGGGCTAGCTAAGGGGTGTGAACTGTTGGGGGGAGTTCCTTATCATATTTATTTCAATATGCCATCATGTATGTATTTGTAAATTAATGTGTATTATTGAGTAGCGAGTGGGTAATAAAGTACTTTTTATATATATATAAAAGCAGTGGTTGGACAATAATTTAATGGGAGTTGTTTGTTGTGTACCTGCAGACTGGGGTACTAGCACACATCACCTCCTCTCAGTAGGTCTTGATCTACTCTGCCTAGCTACCTTGAGAAAATCAAGGGGGGTACTTGGTTCACAGTAGGAGGACAGTAGTAGACTTTACTTGTGAAGTACTCACATCATTCCCAACTAATAACCCACTTTCCTAAATGTGATATAAAGTGCTGTATGAAAGCAAGCTATTATTAGTAATGTTATCTCAGTATCATTACTTAGCTGGAATCCAGAATGCATATCTCCAAACATTCTGTTAGTCTGTTGATATTCCTGTAAGTCCAATGTAGTCACCTTTTCAAAGATATACTGCAGCAATCTAACATAAATATGAGTTGCTCTTTATGAAAGAAGTAACCCTGGGCTCTTTCAAAATAGATGCTGTCTAAAAGAGCAATTTATGAATTCAATAAATTGACTAGGATGTACTATAGAGGGGTTTTAATAGTGAGGACGTTACTAGCTTTGAGTCTGATTCACAGAGGTAATTTACAGTTTTGAGTAATTACACTTACACTTACACATTAAGTTAACAAATGACCAACCAGTGGTACTGCAAAACCCACCAATAGAAAATGATGGAGGCAGGGAATTGAAATAAAACCCCATTAGAAATGATGTTAGAGTAAATTATTTAAAATAGTTAAAAATGTGAATAAATATAGTTACATTTTAAAAATAGATACAACTAGTATAGATTTGCTATGTATTTTACACTGTTTTAATACCTTATTATGTGTATGAAAAAATAATTTAACAATAATACTTAAATAACAAATATAACTAAATTGATGTAATTCATTCTATACATCATATTAAAATATTATGAATGCATAATAAAAATATTTTTTTCTTTAGGTGGGAAATATTTTTTTTAATTCAAACTTCAGAAAAAATAAGTGTAATTGAATGTAATATAGTTCTAATTAATTTAAGAATTAGTTCACATTTAAGTTAACAGTGCTTTAACATTTGTACTTTGTTCTACATTTAACATACATATATCAAATTAATGTTCAATAATGTTTAACATAAAAAAAATACTATTTGTTTTTGATTTGTTTTGTTTCTATATTTTACGACGAGGTGAGAGATTTAAACTCCACTCTCAGTTTCATTATGGTATGCTCACGAGGGCAACACTGCAAGAGGAAGAGGAATGTACGGGCTTCCACATTTCAGCTGGATCCATGGGAGGCACTGGAAACTGAAATCAATTCTGTGGCAATCGATGTAGGAAGTTTAAGAGAAGACAAGAAGAAATAAGTGGAGAAAGTCAAGAGGAACAAAGATGAGAATAACAAAGCACGAATGACTTGTGAAAACAAGTACAAAATGTCTTGGAGCAGGTGAGATTTCTCAAATATAGAGAACACAACTCAAAGGGTTGCTAAGTAAACTGAAAAAACTCTGCTCAACCCCTGATAACCATGGCACAAGAACCAAGCTTTCATCCCAGAAGAACATACACAATCGACTCAAGCACTACCAAATAATATTAAACGTAAGAAAACTATGCAATGTTTTTCCTGGCAAATTCAGATGTAAGAAAAAATTTAATATGGAAAATGACACATACAGGATTAAATTGGGATTAAGTAGACCTGAGATATACATTTTTAAAGTATTAAGGTCAAAAGTGCAAAAAAGCAGCAAAGCATCAAAGTCAATGCTTGCGGTTGAATGGACCTAGGTGCAATTTAAGGTCATCAATGATGGAACAAGTGCTGGGTAGCCTTGTGGGTCACATCAATCAAAAGGCAAAGCCCAGTCAAGGTCCATGAAGGTCAAGTCCAGGCTTCAGCTGAAACCTTCAGGTTTGATACTAAAACTTCCAAGTGGGAAACAGCTGAATTTAAAAAATACCGAGTTTGCTTAGCCACTTGGATGAATTCACCACCTCACCCATGTCTGAAACCCTATGACCACCATCCGTCAGTGGACGCATGTCCTTCATTCCCCTTTTGGAGGACCACCCTCCACCCAAGAAATCCCACTTGCTCCCTCTGTTGTGAAGGGAGCCATTGCTACTACAGCTCCCTTTACAGCAGTGACATTTGCAGAGTGGGTGTCATCTTTAAATCCCCCACTTGACAAACTTTTTGGGGAGTTTGTTTTCTGTGAACTAAAAGGGAATAGCTCAGAGACAGAGGGAGCGTTTTCCCTGTGCATGGAGGCAATTTAACTTTTCCATGCCCCTTTCTGCCACACATCTATTAGATATTGGCATGGAAAATTAGTAATCATAGTCCCACCCTAAACAGGGTGGAATGACCATCAATGTACCCCTGCAGTCCTGTTGTGGACAGGTCATTGGATCAGTGCTTACCATAGGTGGAGCCAGTGCAGGCTCCACTGATGGCAATCCTGTGGTTCCCCAAAGCAGTTCTCAAACATCTCAAATGGTGAAAGGCAGAAGTTGCTAGCTAATGAGAGCTCCATGGAGTAGGAGAATTATTTATGTCTCTCTCTCAACAGCCTCATATCTTACTGGAAGAACTCTGAGAAGACAAACTGGAAATGCTTAGTAAGCATCGTTGTGATTTTCTCAAACAGCATTGGTGTCTAGTCCTAGTCCTTTAGAGGCCAAAATGAAGTACAAACTTCACTTTTAGAAGATGCTGTAAATGTTGATCCTAGTCTCTCCCCAGGTCACAGGCTGCCAGTGAATTTTCCCAGCACAAAGCAGTCCTTAAAAAGAGGAAAAATCTAGGAATATTATGCAGAAAATTGGCTTTGCCTCACGCTTCCCACCCAGTCTTGACACAAGGGTAAAATATTCAATCCCTCGATGAACTTCCATGCTTTGGCTAAATAACAGGGGTAATCTACTGACTCTACAGTGGACGTTGCCTGTTCCATGACCTCCTTGGCTTACCAACAGCCCTTTATCATGTTACCCTATCCTCAGGGGGAACCTCACTCATAATCTGTAGACCCTGCCTATGAAAGGGTCAACTATAGCTCACTTGCAGGTGCATCTTAGAAAGTGACCAGAAGCATCACGACCTCCCAGAATATGTGATATACTTTTCTTCTTTACCATGCCCCTACCCCATCCTAAGACTGTGTCTGCCCTGAGAGCAATCAATAAGCAAAGAACCTGTATATTGGTGCCTGTATTGTGGCAAGTGATAGCTGTATTGTGACAAGGGACAGCTGTCAGTCTACTGTACCAGATTACTGGAAACTAATCCCTAGCTGAATGCTCAAATAAGGGTGATTTTGGTTGGCCCCACCATCAGCTAATGGACTAGCAAGTAGTTAAATACCAGATCTTTGGTCTAGCAAGACATATTCACGGCCCTATCAGTTCACTTATATGTAACTATATGTTGCTCTGTCAAAACTACAAAACCAGAGTCAGCAACGGGACAAAAACTAACTATACGCCTGTCATTGCTGGAGCACACAGAGGTCCACATGCATTTCCTATTAAGCTAGGCAGTTATCTGCTGACATATTTTACTGTAAGCCAATTCTCCTGTCCCTGAATCACCTGCTATTGGACCTTTGAGGCTACCTGAGCTGTATTATGCAATGTGGTGCATTTTACTTGTTAGCACTGGGCGCACCTTCCAAAAGGCGCATCCGGTGCTAACAAGAAGAGTGCACCAATTTGCTTTGAATGCGCTGCCACCATGGCAGCCGCAAACTCATGCTGCCCTGGGGGCAGCACATTCAAGTGAAATATGGAGAGGCTGCTTCAAAGTCACTCTGTGTTTTACTGTCCAGGCGGCAACCCGCCTGCACTTTTAAGGGGGATTAGAGATCTCCTTACAGGCATGTTTAGTGAGTGACTGCACCTACCTGTAGGGGGATGTCTGGGGGGGTCCATAGGACCCCCTTCCCGGCTTCAAGAGGACTGCTATCAGGGGGTGCACTGACAGTGTGTCACCTTTTGAGTGGCACACTGTCAGTGCACCTCCTGACAGCTTCCTTGTCTCTGCGCCCGCGTCTATAATACTGCGCTGGCGCAGAGGCAAAGAGATTCCCTCATTTGCATGGGGTCACATCTCTATGCAAATGAGGGACCACCCTCTGGTGATAGCTCTGGTGCTTTATGTACACCAGTGCTATCTGTATTACAGAAAGGGCCTCCAAGCATTTGAAGCCCCTTCTGTAATACCAAAATGCCCCGGGCTGCACAAATTTGGTGCAAACGCCCATTGTGCCCCCAGGGCACTTTGTACAATACGGGCCCTACTGAACTTGGGTATCTACAGCCTCAAGATAGTGGGTCCCTCCCTCTGCTTTCACTTCTACTATCTCAAGCGGAATGCCCTGAGACTGGTGTTTGAGCTCATGGTGTGTAGCCTGAGGCTGGACACTTGACAGGCAGACCAGGACTTTCACATTGGTTATAAGCTCTATATCAAGAGTGGCACAATCTGTCTGTGCCATGCATGGGTCAAGTTGGTCCAGGTACCCTGCCCTCTATCTCTATAACCATGCAGGCAGCACCTCCAGGGCTGCATCTCCAAAGCAGGAGCCAACTCATCAGCGCTAATTCTGGGATTCTCTCCTGTCAGACCCATAACTCCTGGCTCACTAAGCCTCCAACTGCAGATAGCACCTACCCTGAGGTAATTCAGTTTCCGATCCCGTTCGTATTTAGCCACCATTTTGTGTCTTTCCGCCATTTTGTGTTGCCCTCACTCAGGCGGCACGGTGAACGAAGTGTGGTGAACGAAGTGTTTTTTTCCCTCATCCTACTGCAACGTGTCAAATAACCTCCTGATTCTGTTTATAGCTGGTGTCAGGGTCCGGCCGACTCCACTAATCCTCGTCTGGTCTGACTGATCCCTGTTTCAACTATCTGTTGGTTCGCACCATTTTTTCCTGACTTTATCTTATCCTCTGGCCTTCGCTATTCTTTACTCGTATACTCTCATTTCACAACTGTCCTCCCGGGGCATACAAATGTGTCCTGCCACCTGCAAGTCGACTTATAAACACTACCACTGATTAACTTGTGGGGAAGGGTGACAAACACAGTTGGGAGAGAGGCTTATTTGAGTTGCTTAATATCTTGTTTTCACACTCTTCTCATTGGTTAAACCTGTATGCATTGGGAGTGTTCTTTATGAATATGTGTGTTATAAAAGATTGTGCACCACGAAGTAAAGTGGCAGTCTCCTAAGAACATACCGAGTGTACTTCTGGGACAACTGTACTTAGCTGCAGCTAATTAACCTTATCTTCTACGCCTAACGGAGTGTCCCGTGTCTCTGTTCGACAAAGCAGGTGAACTCAGGAGATTAAGGCGTACCCTGTGCCGCCAGGCCCATAAGGTTCTGGTTCTTCAATTGGCGCCCAATGTGGGGCGGCTTCAGAGGTAGCAGTTCTGCCCGAGGATCGTGAGGAGCCCCGCAAGAAAATTCTGGAGGAATCGCGAACCACGTCAAGTGACCCCTGTTTGTCGAAGTGGTCCGAAGGTCTTTTTCAGCGCGGTTTCTCCTTTCTGACGGCTGCTGATGACTGCTGCCCTGACTGCCGCCCTGCTTTGGTCCCTTTGATGATGTTTGGTATCGCGAGACATTAGACGGGCCTCTGTTGGCGTAAGAAGACACTTAGTTAAGTATTGGTGGGTAGCTCCCACTATTTTGTTTTGATTTGGGTCTTTGATTCGGCTATTGCAAAAGCCGAAGCCGAGGGGTGATTACGTTTGTGCTATATTATTTGATTTAACCCCTTGATGTTTGTAAACAGTCCAGTGAAATAATGATGCCTGGTCTGAGTAAGTTTAGGAAGTTCTGTTGTTTTGGTTGTAATAGGGATTCCCGGCTGGAGGACTCTTGTCCGATTCCTCAGGTTGGAACTCCCACCTATGAGCTTTATTCAAAACATGGTGTCGGCCCCATTGCCTTTAATAAAGCATGGATCCGATACACGAAGAACAATGGCATTCTACAGTGGCCACAAAATGGTAGTTTTGAGCCTGACATATTAGACAATTTGGAAGCGATGTTGTTCAAAAGACAAGCCCGGCCGGCAATGTTTGACTCTTTCCGCCTCTGGCGTAAGGAGCCAAACAGAAAGAAATTAAGCAGCCAAAACGAGATAAGAAAGCACAAAATATGACGATTATACAGGCTGCCCAGCAGTTTAAAGATAATGAGATTGATAATGCAATGGAAATTTCAGAGAGACAGCATCGTATGGCAATAGATAGATGCTATCCGGTGTTGCCTAATTCCCCTTCTGATAAAAATAAGGATCTAGAGGAAGACCCTTTGATGTCTCACCTATTGAGATTGCTTCCATCCTATGTACAAGGTGCTAATGCACCCCCGTTGTTACAACCTGTTCAGTTGCCTGTTGTCCCCCCACCTGTTCCGGTTCTTCCACATTTGCCCCTTCCGGTATTCCCACTCCCACCTCTCGTGCCACCGATTCCTTTGTCTCCATCTCCTGAACCTCAATCTCCTTTGCCTTCGGCTCCCCTTATAACTGCCAGTTCCTCTCCTGTATCGCCTAATACCTTGTCCCCTGTCCTTATGTCTAATTCTCCTACTATGCGCAAACGAATAACAGATACTGTCTCTGGTTTCTTGTCCCCTTTCTTTGGGACTCTAAACATGTCTCCGGCTTTTTCTCGAAGACAGTCTCGTAGTCAACTTCCAGGTTCCGACAAACGGGTGGTATTGGACTCTCTCGCTCGCAAATGGATCGAGAAGGGTCCCCAGTATAGTGCGAAAGATATCATGATCACCTTTCATCAGTGGGAGGCGCCCACGCAGAGATATGTATTTAATGTTATGTGTGACACTCTCGCTAAAGAATGGGAGGATATGGATTTGGGTTTACTTCCCCAGGGTCTGTTGGATGTTCAGGCTAATTTCGATAAAGGACTCATTGTGGGTTCTAAGGTTGAGGACGCCGTAAGGACACTTGTTACTTTTAGGTCATTATTTTCTTCACAAACTTTTCTTGATTCTGATCCTGCTGTTCGGCAGACATTGAAACATTACCCAATGAGAGAGGTTCCTCCGATATGGAGGGAAGAGGTTGCGCAAGCAGGTAATAATCCAGCTATTCCCGCTCACTTCCAGCGTATATGGGTACATGTCCCCTGGAAGAGATCTGATGTTTTGGCCCTCAAACAATCTTTACCGGATCCCCGTAAAAACCCTGCTGGTTACTATAAAGAATTGTCTCAGACTGTTGATGCCTGTATTATGAATTTACCCGATATTGACATGCTGATGGGAAATGTTGTCCCACAAGCGTTATGGGCTCGGATTCGTAGAGAGGATCACGTTCAAGAATTGGGTGGTACATGGAATGCTATAACTGCCTCGGATAGAGCACAAGTGTGTGGTGCTAAGCTTGATGTTTTGATCACAGAACTCCCTGGTAGGATTATTACTTTAATGAAAACAATGATGCCCGCCTTACGAGTTAATTGGGATAAATTAGCTGCATGTAAACAGAAGAAAGATGAGAGTGTCTCCGATTTCTTCACTCGTTTTGAGGAGACGTTTATTGATCACAGTGGTCAGGATATGACTACGGAGGGTGGACAGCGATTATTTGTAGATAAATTCGTATTCAATATGCTCCCCGAGTTGTCACATAAGTTAAAAGACTCTGAAAGTTCATGGGCTGTTTCTTCTTCGTCTCAGATATTGGCTACTGCTCAATATTACGAAAACAGGGACAAAGAGGAAAAAGATAAGCAAAAGAAGACGACTAAAGAATTAAAAACAAAGGTTCTTCTGCAACAAGCTTATCCTCCTCGCTCTGCTCAGCGCCAGTTTCAACAGCCTCCCCAATTTCAGAGGGTGTTTCAAAAGCCTGAGCCCTATATTCCGTGGCCTTTGTTAGGTCCTAACCAATGCGCCTATTGTAGGGAGGAAGGTCATTTTAAGAATAGCTGCCCGGTTTTATTACAGCGTAATGGAGGACTATCTACTCCACGAGGTCGTTGTGGTTCCCAGTTAGCACCCAGGGGTAGAGGTCGAGGTATGTCGCCCCAGACACAGCGTTCCCCTCCACCTCCACATTCTATGAACTACTTTGATCAGCAGATTACTCAGTCTACACAGTATTACAATGATGATTACTATGTTGAAGGTGAGAATGACGGTCTTCACGCTAACTAGGACAGACATAGACAAAGTGAGGGAGTTGTATCGATTCCAGTAGATCAGAATGGGCCTTATGTTAATGTCACTACAATGGGTGTTTCAGAGCCATTTCTTTTAGATACTGGTGCGATGAGAAGTTCTATTATTCACTCCAAATTCCCTGGGGCACCTTTGTCTGGCTTAACAAACGTATCCGTAGGATTTTCTGGCGCCCCAGTTCATAGCCCGGTCTCTTGTCCTCTGCCTATTTCAATTGGTTCTTATGATTTGGAAGCTCTGCTTCTTTTAATGACTGGTTGCGGCGAAAATCTGTTGGGTTTGGATTTATTGAAGAGATTGCATGCAACGATATATTGTTCTCCTTCTGGTGTGCCTCTCGTTTTGGGGAAGAAACTGACTTCTCCAATGTATTTGTCTAAAGATCAATTTCCACCTGAATTGCTCTCTCTCTCCGCAACACTTTGGGCTACGGGTCCAAATGATGTTGGTTGTCTTGAGATCCCACCCTATGTTGTTACCCTCAAGCCCAATGCTAAATTGCCACACATCCCTCAATACAAAATTCCCAATGATGGTGAAAGAGCACTTTTTGCTATTATTTATGATTTGGTTCAGAATGGTGTGGTCGAGGAGACGAGGGGAAATGTATGCAATAGTCCTGTTCTCCCGGTTCTTAAACGCTGTGATCCTTCTCAGCCTCCTGTCTATCGCTTTGTTATTGATCTCCGGGAGGTTAATAACATTGCTGTACCACAGTTTCCTGTTGTTCCAGATATCACTGCCCTGTTAACTATGATACCTGCCTCGGCAGCTTGGTTTTCTGTTATCGATCTGAAAAATGCTTTCTTCAGCATCCCCATTGCTGAAGAGAGTAGGGATATTTTTGCCTTCTCTTTAGGAGGCCGAAGTTTACGGTTTAAGCGCGCACCCCAAGGCTATTGTGAAAGTCCCTCCATCTATGGCCAAGCTCTGAAATGCCAGCTTGATGCTTTTCATTTGCCGCCAGGTGCTACCCTTATTCAGTATGTGGATGATTTATTGATTGCTGCTGATTCAGAGGATATTTGCAAGAACGTGACTATTGCACTATTGCGTCACTTGTCTGACCTTCACCATGAGGTTTCACCTTCTAAATTACAATATGTCCGCCAAGAGGTTACCTATCTAGGTCATCTCTTGTCGAAGGAGGGAAGGCGACTGACCCCAGAACGTATTCAAGCAATTGCACAAATGTCTGTGCCATCCACACAAAGAGAAGTGCGTGCCTTTCTGGGCATTACCTCTTATTGTAGACAGTGGATTCCAAATTTTTCTTTGTTGGCTAAACCTTTGTTGGCACTCACTTTGAAAGACACACCCCAACCCCTTCCTTGGACTGATAAATGTCAGAAGAGTTTCTCTGATTTACGTGCTGCCCTGTGCTCTGCTCCTGTGTTGGGTACTCCGCATTACAGTAAGCCCTTCACGCTCTATGTCCATGAAAGAGAGGGTTGTGCGTTGTCAGTCTTAACACAACGATTTGGAGACAAGCAGCGGCCATGTGCCTACTTTTCGGCTACATTGGATCCAGTAGCCAAGGCATTGCCTAGTTGTCTTAAAGCTACAGCAGCAGCAGCAATTTCTATTCGTCAATCTGCTGGAGTGGTGCTTGATAACACTCTTATTGTCATGGTACCACATGCAGTGGATACCTTGCTAAAGAGGACAAAAACGCAGCATCTTACAAGCGCTCGCTTGTCTGGGTATGAACTGACGCTCTTGGCTAGTCATGTGCGCATCAAACGATGTAACACTTTAAATCCAGCCACATTGTTACCTCTTCCAGAAGAGAAAGGTATTCAGGAACAACATGATTGTTTTCTCCGTACTGAGGAGGAGACAAAAGGTAGGATTGATTTGAAGGATACACCACTAATGGACCCGGATGGGATCCTATGGGTGGATGGTTCTTGTTTTAAACTCCCTAATGGTGAAACAACTTCAGCTTATGCTGTTACCACATTGCATACAATCGTGGAGACAGCACGCATCAGACATAATTCAGCTCAGGTGGCCGAACTGATAGCTTTGACCAGGGCATGTGTGTTATCTAAGGGGAAGAGAGTGAATGTATATACCGACAGCCAGTATGCGTTTGGTGTGGCACATAGTTTTGGTCGTTTGTGGAAGGAAAGAGGATTCTTAACCTCCCACGGTACTAAAATACAGCATGGTCAGTTGGTAGCTGATCTTCTTGAGTCACTTGCTTTGCCTACCCAGATAGCAATCATAAAGTGTAGTGCGCATAAGAAGATTACTGATGATGTTGGTCGTGGGAATGCTTTTGCGGATGAGGTAGCGAAAGAAACAGCCAGAGATGCTATAAGTCGCATGTATGTTGCAGGCCCTGCAAATTGGGTCAAGGAAAAAGGAATGTGTGAGGATACAATAGAAAGTGTGAAATCAATTCAAGGAGAGGCTACAGAGAAAGAGTTGAGTAAGTGGGAAGTACAGGAATGTTAGATGCAAAGGGATGTTGGATAGAATTGTCAGAACATCAGCGTTGGCTGTTACCAGATGCCTATGTACTGCCTGTGGTTGCTATGGCACATGGTCCAGCCCACATCAGTGCGAAAGGAATATGTAAGCTTCTGGCTCCAGTGTGGCTGAACGAAGGGATTCCAAAATGTGCAGATAATTTAGTGAAGCATTGTATCGTTTGCTTGATGCATAATCCAGGAAAGGGAACCCCAACTCCTGCAGGTCATTTTGCTCCCCCAACATATCCTTTTGAGGTGTTGCAAATTGATTATATCCACATGGAACGATGCAACAATCTCAAATATGTTTTGGTGGTGGTGTGTGCCTTCTCCAGATGGATAGAGGCCTACCCCATGAAAGACAACACTGCTTTGTCCACTGCCAAAGTTCTTCTGAAAGAGTTCTTCCCTGGGTTTGGTTTGCCACGCATTGTCTGGAGTGACAATGGAAGAGAATTTGTGGGCCAAATTATGAAAAAGGTGTGTGCCGGTCTTGGTATTCGCCAGAAATTCCATGCGGCGAACCATCCCCAATCAGCGGGTTTGGTAGAGTGCTATAACGACACTCTCAAACTTAAGCTTGCAAAGGTACAGGCTAGCACGGGACTAGCCTGGCCCGATGCTTTACCTTTGGCCCTCCTATCCATAAGAACAGCTGTACATTCTCGTTTGGGACTCAGCCCATACGAGGTTGTTTTTGGGCGCCCGGCTAATGTTTGGGGAGTCCCTCACCCTAAAAAGTATTCTGACATACAGTATCCAATGCTGATTGACTACTTGCATGACCTCACCACTAAGTTACAGGTTCAAAACGCTTTACCAGAGGCCTCCACAGACCCAGGTCATGCTATCCAACCGGGAGAGAGGGTCTGTGTGAAAAATTTTCAGAGGACAAGGAATTTGGAACCTTGTTGGAAGGCGCCTCGACAGGTTCTTCTGGTAACACGTACAGCAGTGAAAATCGAAGGGAAAAAGAACTGGATTCATGGCATGCACTGCAAAAAGGTGCCCTTGCCCTTGCCTTTCGACCAGTGGGTCCGTAAGGGTGTAGGTGATTTTGAAGGCGAAAAGGTCCCTCGATTTGCACCTTTCAGTAGTGCACACCTAGATGGAGCTCGGTCTGAAAAAGAAGATGACGACGTTTTACAAGAAGCAGTACTGCCACATCTCCGATTGAACACTACAGATCCACAGATACTATTTCAGGACCAAACTGTACTGAACAGAACTCTATATAATTTAAGGCCTAGACTGGTCAAGGACACCTGAGATTTTCATCTCTTTCGTGACATGTATCATCTGTCCAGGTTGCAGGGTCACGGTAGGAGTCTTGGTTTGTGACCTGTATAGTGGCTAGGCCCCCAGGACTTGCAGTGTCATAGGACGGCTAATAACCACAGCCAAGTGAGTAAGGAAGATTGCCGTGAGCAACGATTTTAGGGGATGGATGTCAAATTGGGAAAGAATAATAAGAAGGAAGAGATGAGAAAGAAATATTGTAAATTAATGTACAGTCAATGTGGCATAGCATTGTGTGTTCTTATGTTTTCTAGTATTTTATTGGCTTGTATAGGTTGGATTGTTCATGTTATGCAGAACAAATCTATTCCTACTTCTATTTCCTTGTCTTTTCATTCTACTATCTCCCCACATCAATTATATACGCTTCCCCAACATGAACTAATCAGGAGAACAGAATATTTTAACAATTCATTTGTCCAGTTGTTGCATCAACACCAATGGGTAGTCAACACAACCGACTGTTGGGTGTGTGGACTTATGCCTCATACCACAGAAAAAGGGATGCCATATTTAGCCCTTCCATTTTCTTATGAAGGTTCCGCTTAGGCCTATTTTGTGATGTTTTCAAATGCATATCAGAACCGATTTAGACGTCCAGCTGGTTCATATGGTAGTGGACAAGATTTTAGTCATAGTTCTCTGATAAAAGGAATAGTGGCTATGGCTAGAATTGTGGAGAATAGTAGGGTTCCTGTTGATGAGAAACGGGCATACGATGCTTGGAACGTGACTCGTTACGCTACTAGCCTTACAGATAGAGTTAAACAGGGAATATCTCCACCAATTTGGACTGTGCCTCATCAAGGTAACTTTTGTTTACAAATGAATGGCCAGACTACTGACACTGGACAAGAAAAAAGTGTTTGTTCCTATACATACATTCACACATCTCAGAATTCACCACCGTTAGTACCATCCCAGGGCACGTATTTTGTCTGCCACGATAGAGCGTATACGTAGCTACCGACGGATTTTTCAAGAACATGCTATATAGCCTTTCTTCTCCCTCCTACATACACTGCTCCTTAGGGACATCACAGAAACAGATATGGCAGAGGGATTATTGATTCTAAAGACACGGCAGGACAAGAGGGAGGTGATTTCCTTAAAGGATTTCTCCCTTTCTGGGGCCCAATGGCCAACAGTAGAAACATGAGACAATTGGTTTGTGTTTTTGAGACTACCATAGATGTCACTGTGGGAGCCTTGAGTAATCTCAAAGCTGAACTTCAGGCGGATCGTCTCATGACATTGCAGAACCGGATAGCTCTGGATGTTATTCTTGCGGATCGTGGTGGAGTCTGTAAATTGATCGGATCTAGCTGTTGCATTTATATACCTGACGATGCCCCTATGGTATACCAAGCCATCTCCAAATTACATGTGATCTTCGAGTCGATTCATCAGGACGAAGGAGATTGGTCCTTATTTGAGTGGTTTTGGGGATTACTGTCCAAATGGGGATGGAAGGTATTAACATTCCTTGGAGTGGTTTTGGTCATCATTTTTTCCTGTTGTCTCTGTATGCAATGTGGCCCCGCCATCTGTGGTCTTTGTACCACTATATGTGTCCCAAGGCCTGTGCCACGGAAGACGGAGAGCATTAAAATGATGTTGCAGCAACAGCTTAATGACCTCATGGCCATTGACGTCGACTCAGATTAAAATGAGTCTGTGTGTCTTGCCTGAGTAATGGCAAAAGGAGGGTCTGAGGTAATTCAGTTTCCGATCCCGTTCGCATTTAGCCACCATTTTGTGTCTTTCCGCCATTTTGTGTTGCCCTCACTCAGGCGGCACGGTGAACGAAGTGTTGTTTTCCCTCATCCTACTGCAACGTGTCAAATAACCTCCTGATTCTGTTTATAGCTGGTGTCAGGGTCCGGCCGACTCCACTAATCCTCGTCTGGTCTGACTGATCCCTGTTTCAACTATCTGTTGGTTCGCACCATTCTTTCCTGACTTTATCTTATCCTCTGGCCTTCGCTATTCTTTACTCGTATTCTCTCATTTCACAACTGTCCTCCGGGGCATACAAATGTGTCCTGCCACCTGCAAGCCGACTTATAAACACTACCACTGATTAACTTGTGGGGAAGGGTGACAAACACAGTTGGGAGAGAGGCTTATTTGAGTTGCTTAATATCTTGTTTTCACACTCTTCTCATTGGTTAACCCTGTATGCATTGGGAGTGTTCTTTGTGAATATGTGTGTTATAAAAGATTGTGCACCACGAAATAAAGTGGCAGTCTCCTAAGAACATACCGAGTGTACTTCTGGGACAACTGTACTTAGCTGCAGCTAATAAACCTTATCTTCTACGCCTAACGGAGTGTCCCGTGTCTCTGTTCGACAAAGCAGGTGAACTCAGGAGATTAAGGCGTACCCTGCGCCGCCAGGCCCATAAGGTTCTGGTTCTTCAACCCTCTACCCCATAACCCTCCTTGTGGGTCTCTGAACACTACTGTACTCTTAGTCAGTACCCTGAGGGTCCTATAGTGGGGCTGGTGCAGATCGGAGCTTCTGAATCCCCTCTACTTCCACGGACGGAGTGATTTCACAGTCACACGCGCACACACACATCACACGCTGGTGGGGCCCATAACACCAACATTCATCCTACCACTCTATCCGTGCCATGTATAAGGGAAAACACTTTTCTGTTCCTTAACCAATCTGCATATACCTTGAGGTCAATGGCATCAACTAGTTGCTATAGATTTGGTGAACCATCAATTTACTAAATATTCAATAAACATGACAATAAAATAACCACCCGACACAGTAATTCAAACAGAATATTGTTTATCTAAAATTGTAAGAAAAGCCAATTAAATGCAAGTTCATTTCTCTCATATTTACCTATTCTGGCTAAAAGTTGTTTTCTAAGTCAGAACTGGTCCTCAGCAAAATAGTTAAAGTTTCTAGCCGTCATGTAGAGTCACCGTCCTCTCTGTCAGCATCGGGACCTCTGATCATCAGTTCGGGAAGAAGTGGCGCTAGACCTCTCTAGTCTACTAATATTTATACCAAAATTTGCATTCCAAATGTTGCAATCATATCTTACAAAACAGTCGAATGGCGGAAATGATGTCGTCTTGGTACATTGGGATACAACGATAGTTTTTCACACGCATTGATAGTCTCAAATAATTAATAGAAATTAGGAGTCCATAACTAATTTGTTACTTCTACGGATGTCTCTTTAGGATAAAATGTATCTCATTCGTGGGACCATTATAAGTTCATCAGGTCGGTATTTGGATTGGCAACAAATCTTTACGTTCAGGGGCATTTGCCATCTCTCCCGGATTTGTCGTCATGATCATGGCTTTTCAGTTCGATGGGAGGGCAAGGTCGCAGTCAGCGCGAAGCCTCCTGTCAAATTTTCCATCTACTCAAATGCAGGCTGCGGGTGGTAGCCATTTTCTAGCAGGCCACAATGGTCAACTTAAGTAAAATGAAACACAAAACATAATTACTGCATGGAAACGATTATACAGTGTTATTCCCCTGCTAATACCCTTATGTGTATGTATTTATCTAGCCGTTTGCGACATCAAAAGCCATTAATGCATGTTAATTATAAGCGCAAAACACAATAACACTACATAAGCAACATCTATTCTGTCAGTTTGCTCACCAACTTAGTTCACTTATTATTTTAGCCATGCAATAGCATTCCCACGTGTAATTCTTCTGTTAATAAGGTTGGTTAGACAAGACTTGACAAATCTTTAATAATTAATAATTAATCAGTAGTACTTTTATTTATAACATACGAAAATGAAACAGGTATTTGGGTTTTAAAGTAAAAGCCCTGCTCCATCAATCCCCCTTTGGTGATATCTTATCACCACAAAAATCAAAACCCCAAAAATCAATTTAATTTCCCCTTTTTGAAGAAATTCAAAATGTCTTCTTGTTTAATTTTAAACCCTTGTTTCCATATCATCTTCTCTCTTAGTTTCTATATACATGCTTTCCCTCAATTCTTCTAATTCTATTTCTTGTGGATCTCTTTCTGGTTTCTTTTGTCTCTTTTTATCATTTTCTCTTGTTATTTTCTTTTTATTTCTTCTATATCTACAACACATACACCCTAATCTAAGAATCAATAAAGCAACAATTACACACGTTAATGGAAATAATATCTTACCAAAAATGGTACTACCTATTTTAGCTACAAAATTCTTAATAGCAATCATCTTATTAGCCATTTTAGTCCAGATACTTTCAGCTTCCAGTGGTACTAATTCTTCATGCAAATCAGTAATATTTTTGATATAGATGTTTAGATCTTTGCTTTTGTCAGGAATGTAAGTGCAACAATGTTGAACTTTCAGTATTCCACAGACTCCACCCTCTGTTGCCAAAAGAATGTCAAGGGCAAGTCGATTTTGCATCGCCATAGCGCGTAAAGCAACCATTTCAGTATTTACCAAAAGAAAGCCTCCAGCGGTGCTTGTTGACAAGCGATCTACCACTGTTGACAGTTTCCGAATGCCAAATGCATTCAATGAAATTCCCACTGCTGGAATTAAAGCTCCAAAAATATCTCCTACAATTTCTGTCCATGTTTCTCTTCTATAGCGTGTTAAGGGATTAGTATGTTCAGCATTGTCTACTCTATCCATGTGAAAAATCTTTGGAAAGACCAGGCCAACATAACATGTGCCAAACCAATGGTCAGTAAAACGGTAATAAGCCTTGCTCCCACAAATATAATACACTCCCGGAAAAACTGGATCTTCTCCTCCTCTAAATCCCCATCCGGTTGCAATAAAGTATGTATCATGGCACTCACTAGTCCCTATGAAATAATAATCATACTGGGATCTCTTCCTGGTAATGCATAGTTTGCCTTTCTGTGGTGCATCTATAGCCATAGTAGGACTGGCTCCATTTTTCAATTATTTTTCTTTCTCAATATCCCACATTGTTTCACTCATTTTATGCCCTTCTGCTTTCTTGTGCATGTTTAACCTTCTTCTCTCAACCATATCTAGGAAAATTTTCTCTTCTTCTTTCAAACTGCAAGTTAAATTGTTTCTAAAAACATATTCTAATGTTAATTCTCTAGTTTCTATAAAAATCTCACCTAAAGTGTTAGCTTCTTTAGCAGGATTCAGTTCTTTATTCATAGGCAGTTGCCCAAGAATATTATCTATGTTAGACATATTATAATCTAATTTCCCTAATTGGTAAAATATACTAATCAACACACTACATGAAATTCCATACGTAGCCGGAAGATGATGATAAGTCACTCCTTCCGAAACAGAAGCAGGTAATTGCATACAGATGTAGCAATCCCTTACATCCATAGGGGCAGATTTATGAGCCCCTTGCGCCACTTTTGCGTCACTTTTAACATGGGAAAAGTGACGCAAAAGTGGCGCAAGGGGCTCATTAATCTGCCCCATTGTCTTTACATATTCATACAGCAATTTTGAAAACATATTGCTAGAAAAATCATTAATTGACCTATCCTTATGTATATACACATTGCTAGTTCTAGTTGGAACTATCTTCTGTGAATTCTTCCCTATGTTAGTCCTGTTCTCAGTATGTCCTTCTAAACTGTCCATTGTTACTCTAAAAGAGATCAGTAGAGCAAGCACGCTCCAAAGCAGCATTAATAATCCTGTACAGCAGCAGCACATCTTGCACCATCTTTTCAAGAAGGTACATCTACTTTGATTATTCTCAGTGTTAGCCATCTTGTTAATTTGACCGTGTCTTTTGACTTAGCCTCTTCTACTCCACTACCGAACTTTAGGGTAGCAAGTACCCAACAGATTATTACAATCTACTAGTTTTAATTTTACTTCTTTTCCTTTCTTCTCCAAATGATTTCTTTGGATTTATTCAATTTGGATTTTCATCACTTTTCACTGTTTCTTCATCATCATCAAACTGTATTAGGTCCTGAACATCCGTCTCTTCTCCAATGTCGGACAAGATAACTCTCAGGATTCCCACTGCTTCTTCTTCATCAACCACTTTCAGTAAAGCCTCCTCTGGACCTCCTTGACTGTCTACCTCTTCTCCTTGTTCAGGCAGTGCCACATACGTCCATTCTGGCGACTTATACTTCTGGTTTGGCTTTCTGATTCTTTTAGTTCCTTCAGATATCTTTGTTTCCTCTTCTTTCGTTGGATTTTGACTTGACACTTCGTTCACTTGTTCAGCTTTCGAAGAGTTAACTCGTGTCAGTCGATACCTCAGTCTCTTTATCTTGTTGGGCCAAAGATCTCCTTTAGCATTTCTCTTTTGTCTTCCTTCTTTATTGTTTCTTTCTCCAATCCAAGTTCTCTTTCTCAGAACTCGTCCTCCATGTATCTCATTTTCACTTTCATCAGATTCTGTCTCAGTTGCCTCTTGTTCATCAACAGTTTTCTCTTCTCCAACAGCTTCTTTTTCTCCAACAGTCTCTTTTTCCACCAATTGAGATTTCCCTATTTCTGTCCCTCCTCGGGTCTCCGACACGCAATCTTCTTGCTGTCTACTTGTCCCTTCACCTATCTTGTTGTTGATGTTCCCTACACCTCCTCGGGGTTTTTCCGCAATCTGTCCCTCTCTTTCTTTTTCTGTCCCTTCTTCTTCAAGAATTATCTCAGGTGGAACTTGTCCAATTATCTCATTTGATTCAGGTGTTACCTCTGTTGGAATGTTCTTTTCTTTTCTTTCTTTCTTTTTGTGTTTGTCACTGTCAGTTGGAACTTCCGGCACTTCTTCAGAATCTGGACTTGTCTCAGGAGTTTGCAATGTTCTTTTTAGAACTTCCTCTGGTGGGATGAAAATTTATCTTGACTCATTTTCCCCACTTTCAGGATTCTTTTTTCTTTTTACTGTCTCACTGTCTGCATCATCACTGGAATCTGATTCTTCAAAGTATTCTTTTCCAGTGCCGTCTCTTGGATTTGGAACTCTCAGTGTGTGACTTGCATGTATCCAATTTTTCACTCCAGAACACTTCACAGCAGTCGTTGTGGTCAGAATGACTTGTCTTGGCCTTCCCCACCTTGGAACCAGGCAATTCCTCCTTCTGTGGACTTTTATTTTTACCCAGTCCCCTGGGCTTAGATCATGGGCTGGTTTATTTTCAAGTGTGGTGGCGTCTTCTCCAACCTGGTGAAACACAGAATGAACTGCGTCAGCCAGGCCCTTACAGTAATCCAAAATCATGTCATCAGTTATAGTCATCAGCTTGTTGACTGGCACAAACGCATGTCTCATAGCACGTCCCATGATAATTTCATGTGGACTCAAACCTGTTGTTCTGTCTGGAGTAGACCTAATTGTCATCAGGACTAGAGGCAAGACGTCAGGCCATTTCATTCCTGTGGTCAGGCACATTTTGCCAATTCTGTTTTTGATGATACCATTCATTTGTTCAACCACATCAGAAGCCTCTGGTCGGTAAGCACAATGTAGCTTCTGCTGTACACTCAATGCTTCACAGATCAAACCCATGATTTCATTATAAAAATGTCCTCCTCTGTCTGATTCAATGGTCATTGGGAACCCATACCTTGGGATGAATTCTCTTAACAGTAGCTCGGCCACTGTTATCCCATTATTTCTTCTTGTTGGATATGCCTCCACCCACCTGGAGAACAAACAGACCACCACCAGGACATACCTCAATCTGTTAACTTGGGGCATTTCAATGAAATCTATCTGCATTCTTGTGAAGGGTCCTCCCTCCCTGCCTATGGTTCCTAGGCTCACCACTGTTCTCTTTCCAGTATTGAATTGCTGACATATCAGACATCTCTGACAGAGACTCTCTGCTATCAGCCTGAATTTTGGACTATTCCAGGTCTGCTTAAAGGCCCTTATCATAGCATGCCTCCCCAAGTGTCCTTGTCCATGATACATCCTTGCCATTGTTGACAACATGCTATTGGGCATGACTGGTCTTCCATCCCTATAGACCCACACATGGTCTTTTTCCCTTGGTGCACAACCTGCTTTCACCCAATCTTTCATTTCCTCATCTTCTGCCTCATCCTGCAACTGCTTCACTTCCTCCCATGTTCCCGCCGCATTAGTAAACATTAAGGAACAGGAAGACATTTCTCTTTCTTTACTCCGATTAATGGAATGATTATTCCTTGCACAGTATTGTGCTATGTCATTGGCAAATGTGTTCCCAACGGTGACAAAATCATCACCTTGACCATGAGCAGCACATTTTACAACTGCTAGTTCCTTAGGCAGCTGTATCGCCTCCAGCAATTTTCCAACCACTTCAGCATTCTTTATGGGAGTTCCACTTGAGGTCAGGAAACCTCTTTGTAGCCATAGCTGGCCAAAATCATGGACAACTCCGAAGCCATACTGGCTGTCAGTCATCACAGTCACTCTCACATTTCTTCCAATCTTGCAAGCTTTCGTTAGGGCCACCAATTCTGCCACCTGAGCGGATTTAACTCCTTTCAAAGGTGATGCTTCCACAACTCCTGAAACTGTACACACAGCATATGCAGCACTCAGTGTTCCTTCATCCGTTCTCAAGCAAAATCCATCCACAAACAACACATGATCACTCTCAGGCAGTGGCAGATCTCTTATGTCTGGTCTTGGTTTTGTACAGTAATCAAGCACATCCAGGCAGTCATGATCAACTTCATTCCTCACTCCCACACATTCAGCATCAGGCAATAGTGTTGCTGGATTCACATTCACACATCTCTCAAGGCTCACATTTGTTGCACCAAGAATGACTTTCTCATATTTAGTCAGCCGACTATGAGACATGAACTGTGTCCAGCTCCTTGTTAAAAGGATTGCCACATCATGAGGTACAAATACCCGTACAGGATATCCCATTATGATTCCCTCACTTTGTTCCAGACTTCTGCATGTAGCAGCTACTGCTTTCAGGCAACCTGGTAAACCCACAGCTACTGGGTCAAGTGTTGATGGGAAGTATGCAATTGGCCTTCTCAGACGTCCATGTTTCTGAATTAACACTGAAAGTGCACATCCATTTCTCTCACTACAGTACAGCTCAAATTCTTTTTCATAATCTGGCATTCCTAGGGCAGGAGCTTCACATAACCTGTTCTTTAACTCTTTAAATGCTGCCATTTCTTCTTGGTTTAATTCCAATGGGTCTTTCACCTCACTTTTTGTCAATTTAATCAGTGGCTTGGCAATCAGGGAAAAGTTACTTATCCACTGACGACAGTAACCAACCATTCCCAGGAACATTCTTACTTCTCTTTGTGTCATTGGGGCTCTCATTCCTCTGATGATTTTAATCCTGTCAATGGTCACTTTCCTCAGGCCTTTCTCAATATTATGTCCCAAATACTGGATTTCTTTTTTACAGAATTGCAATTTGGCTGGAGATACCTTTAATCCTCCATCTGCCAAGTGATTCAGTAAAGCAATGGTGTCTACTTCACAGGCTTCACGTGTTTTTGATGCCACAAGCAGGTCATCAATGTATTGGACCAAAACTGAATTTTCAGGCATTGTTAGACTCTCCAGAGATTTCTTCAGCAATTGATTAAATATCGAAGGGCTCTCTGTATACCCCTGTGGAATTCGGCACCATGCCAAAATTCGCTCTCCAAATCTAAATGAAAAAATCGGCTGGCTGTCATGATGCAACGGGATTGAAAAGAAAGCATGACACAAATCAATTACTGTATACCATTCTGCATCATGGGGAATCTGATACAAAATCACTGATGGATTTGGCACAATGGGACAGCATGACACAACAATCTTGTTAATTTTTCTCAAATCCTGTACTATTCTGAACTTTCCATTGGGTTTCTTCAGTCCCATTATTGGTGAATTACATGGACTGCTCAATATTTCTCTTAACACCCCCTGCTGGATCATTTTCTCAATTATGGGTGTTATTCCTTCAATTATTTCAGGTGTCAGTCTGTATTGTGGAATGTTTGGGTAAACCACTCCCTCTTTTACGGTAATTTTTACTGGATCTACATTTCTCATCAGGCCCACATCTTCTCCAGTAAAATCCCAGACTGCTGCTTTTGCTGTCTGTTTTAATTCTGGGGGTAATGCATCTGGATTAAACACAGCATATGTTCCCATAGCCTCACATTCCCTGTTATCCATGGTCATTCTGTATAGGACATCCTCATCTGGCGTTTCAAAGGTTATTCCATCTGGAGTACAGAAAATAGTGCAATTCATCTTGCACAGCAGGTCCCTGCCTAGCAAGTTCACAGGACTAGTGTCACACACCACAAATCGGTGCATTTCTGAAAATTTCCCTATTCTAACTCTTACTGGTTCAGTAAGATGAGTTCTGATCTGTGTGTTGGACACACCAACTACTTGGATTGCTTCATCCGAGAGAGGAAGATTCTTTATATCAGCTGACCTGACAGTTGATCTCGTAGCTCCTGTGTCAACTAAAAAAGTAACACTTTCACCATTGATTTTCCCATCTACAAATGGTCCTGCCTGGTCTATTTCTAGAGTTGCGCCAAGTACGCACTCTTCCTCCTCTCTTCGGCACCATCAGAATTCTCCCTCAGAATCACTTCCCTCATTCCTTAGCCAATATTGTGACACAGCGTTTGCGCGTTTTGGCTTGTTTACCTGCTCTTCATCGTAGAACCCTGAATCTTGACTGTACTTCTGAGATCCTCTTCTTTGTGGCAAGGGTGGTTTTGGCACCTGATTCTGCTGCTTAACAGCCTTCTGCTGTTGCTGATGCTGACCACACCCCTCACTCTGCACCTGTGAATTCAATGATGGATTATCATCATTAGTAGATGGTGGATTCTTACACTCGGATTTCCAGTGCCCTAATTTTCCACAGTTGTGGCAGGGAAACCTTTTCTTTGCTTCCTCAATATTGCCATTCCCTTTTCCTGAGCCAAACCTGGGTTTATTTCCTGGGTTATTTGCTTGTTCAACCAACTGAGCTTCCTGTCTTTCTGCAACTTTCACCTGTGCCCACATTGCCTTTTCCTTCAGTTTCCTTTGCTTTGCCTCAATTTCATCACTGAAGTATTTTGCATGTCTCAGGATCTCATCAATCTTTTTGCTCTGCCAGTCTACGGTATGCTGCCTTATCATTTCACTGATTTCAGGTCGCAAGCCATACACAAATCTATATACAAAATGGCTCAGCTCCTTGTCACCCAGATGTTCCTCTCCACTGAACTGTTTGAAAGCCAGTATTAGTCGTTCATAGTAAGCATGGACTGATTCTTTCACTTCCTGATGTGTTCGATCTATTTTAACCCAGTCTGTTTCCTTGGGGGGTATCTTATTTTTCAGGAAAGCCATAACCTGCTCATACTTTTTCATAACCTCCGGGTCTGGAGCTCCTGTCTTTGGATCTCTCGGATATTCTTTAGTGGGCCAGTCTATGACTATCTTAGATTCAGCCCACAGGTCTGCTGGTACAATTATATCAAACAGACTATTCAAGTCGATCACCAGCACCTTTGACAACTTCACAAATCTGTCTACCTGTCTATACCACTCGACGGGCTTCTCTCTTAGTCGAGGGAAATCATTTGTAAATGACAAAATATCTTGTCTGGTCCATGGGACATGTACGTACCCTCCTCCTGGAATCTCCCTCATGGAATAAGCTGTCACTGCTTTCTCCTTTTCCTTCAGGGGGAATGTTGAGTAAGTTCTGTCTGCGGCATCCTCTCGTTTTCTATACCATCTATCTTTCCATCTTTCCACATCTCCCCATTTTCTCAGCAAAGCAATCATCTCCTTAATCTGCCCTGTTCGGCCTGCATTATTCAGATTCTCAATGTCCTTATCTGTAAAATCCACTCGGTAAGGCTTTTGTAAAGCTTTTACCTTCTCCATGTTAATTCCCATTTCACTGGCTATTCCTTTCAATCTGTCATGTATGTTCTTTGCTCTCCATGTGATACTCTTACACAGGAATAGAATCTCCCCTTCCTGATAATTTTTTAGCGTTTCTGTAGGGATTGTTCCTACAATCAGCTCCTCCATTTCCATACGTATTCTAGCTACATCAATTCCCTGGGATTCCTTTTCTTTCCTCTGCAAAGCTTTCAGCCAATCATTCAAATCTTCCGCAGTTATCCCTGCGGATTTTTCTGCACCCCCTGGTTCTGTCACTCTTTGTGGTTCTAAGATCGATCCTCCAATCATTCTGTTCCCTTCCACACAACCGGAATTCAAACCTGAGTTAGTCTGCACATTCAACTCTCCTCCACATATGGAATGTCTCCACTGATTTTCTCCTGGTCTCCACTGATTTTCTCCCGTTCTCATTTCTGTCTGCTCTGGAGGAACAATCAATCTGTTGGCTACATATGGAACTGTCAAACCACTTTCACCAACCCTCTGCTTTTCGAACACAGGCATAACCGGACCTATTGTTACAGGCACCGTAACTGCTTCAAGATTTTTAGTCAGTTCTCTGATTTTCTCTGTCAATTCAAATGTGGTCCTTGCTAGTTCTCTGGTCTTTTCATCCTCAATTTCATTCTCCCTTTCTCTTTCTCTCTCTTTCTCTTTCTCTCTCTCTCTGCAAGGGAATTACTGCTTTTCAACTCAGGGGTCATAACCTCTGTCTTTATAATCCGCAGGGTGTCTCTCATTGGGGTAACTGCTGTTCCTACCTCTGGTTCTCGTCTATACGGGGGTGGTCTTTTGTAGAACATGTCATCTAAGACATCATCATCAGACTCATTTGCCCCATACCTCCTTGTTTCTACATGATGTTCTTTTTCTGTACTTTTTCTCCCTTCTGTCTCCTCTGCAGTTCTTACAGGATATAATCCCTCAGTTATGCTGGCATCTCGCCATCTTCTCATCCGATCATGATGAGTTTCGCGATCATACTTTCGCCCGAACATATACCTGTAATTCCCTCCACTCCTCTGCTTTTCTCGCTCATGCACTTCATCTTCCCATTCAGTCAATGCCTCAAACTGCGTTGGCCTAGGCCAAGGCTCTAGGCCCATCATCCTCTCCCGTAAGTTCCTCATTATGGCCAGATTAAATGAGCCATGCTCTGGGAAAGCTAAAACTCCATCCTCTTTAGTATACTTTACCCAGTTGTCTAACCAAATACAGGTATGATACCCATACTTCGCAACCATGAAGGATGCGGGGGTTCTTATCGGAGGAAGTAACTGTCCTTCCCTAGTCACAATATCCTTATCCTTGTCAAACCAGTTCTTAACCTTACTAAACAAGGATTTCTTTTTCTTTTCCTCAGCATGGTAATACATTTTCTGATTTTCCCCAACCCTTTTGTCTTTACTACTACTGTACGATCTCCTGTCCAATTGCAGCGCGACTCACACTAACGCACCAATCCTGGAGCGTCTACGTCACTGACTCAGTCCACTAATCCAAGCGCGACTCACACTAACGCACCAATCCTGAAGCGTCTACGTCACCCCGTATGTCTCCCAATCTTTGCGCGGCGTACACTAGCACACCAGTCACCGTGCTTCCACCGTTCTAACCCACTGTCCAATCACAGCGCAGTCTTCCTGACGTCAGCAGTCGCTGCAGCAGCTTCTGCTCCTGTCTCTCTCGTCTACCCCTCCTTTACAAAACTACTCGGTAGACTTTGTTTCAATTTCTATGAGTCTGTTAGTTACAACATACAAACATCTCCATTGTCTGCTTCGCTAGCCACAGAACAGCAAAAGACCTTTCCCACGAGAATTCCGCCTTTCCCGAGAGCAGCGCTTACCTCTGCCCTACTACAGAATCGTTACTTCCGTTGATAAAGTAGCACATCCCTCTACTCTACCCTTCTAACAAGCATCAATTAACTGTTTTCTCCGGAATGCTCCTAAGAGTTTCACAATTAACCAGAATGCCTTCTCATTCACGCACTTTCACACCAGAAAATGTAGTACATTCACACAGAATTCTGTCTTTCCCGAGAACAGCGAACAGTCTGTCCTACTACAGAATTATATCAAAAGTCAACAAAACAGCGCTTACCTCTGCTCTGTCCTTCTAACGAGCTCAGAGAATACCTATTACCTTTCTAGTGATAAGCGTTAACGGAATGCCATAAGGATCCCTGATACCTAAGACCAGAACTTCACAGATAACCTTCGCTATCATATACACTTCTCTCACACAGAAAATACGTTTCTAATGGCAACACACGGCGATGCTACCTCATCGAACCCAGACAATGCGACGCGCAACTTCAATTGTCACACGTTTTCCCCTGTCTACATACAGGGCTAACAATCCCGCCTTTTTCCGAGAGCAGCACTCCCTCTGCCCTACTACGGAACTGTCACCGACTTCCTACGTCCCGGAAGCCGTACACACTACACAAAACTCAATACGACTTCAACATACAGTGTTAGTACAAACCTCAATATCAATCAATAATCAATAAGCTTATATACACGCAAATTCACCAGATCAAGACAATAGTTAACCATCATTCTGCTACCAAGAAACTGGTGCATTTCGGAGCTTCCGAATCCCCTCTACTTCCACGGACGGAGTGATTTCACAGTCACACGCGCACACACACATCACACGCTGGTGGGGCCCATAACACCAACATTCATCCTACCACTCTATCCGTGCCATGTATAAGGAAAAACACTTTTCTGTTCCTTAACCAATCTGCATATACCTTGAGGTCAATGGCATCAACTAGTTGCTATAGATTTTGTGAAACATCAATTTACTAAATATTCAATAAACATGACAATGAAATAACCACCCGACACAGTAATTCAAACAGAATATTGTTTATCTAAAATTGTAAGAAAAGCCAATTAAATGCAAGTTCATTTCTCTCATATTTACCTATTCTGGCTAAAAGTCGTTTTCTAAGTCAGAACTGGTCCTCAGCAAAATAGTTAAAGTTTTCTAGCCGTCATGTAGAGTCGCCGTCCTCTCTGTCAGCATCGGGACCTCTGATCATCAGTTCGGGAAGAAGTGGCGCTAGACCTCTCTAGTCTACTAATATTTATACCAAAATTTACATTCCAAATGTTGCAATCATATCTTACAAAACAGTTGAATGGCGGAAATTATGTCGCCTTGGTACATTGGGATACAACGATAGTTTTTCACACGCATTGATAGTCTCAAATAATTAATAGAAATTAGGAGTCCATAACTAATTTGTTACTTCTACGGATGTCTCTTTAGGATAAAATGTATCTCATTCGTGGGACCAGTATAAGTTCATCAGGTCGGTATTTGGATTGGCAACAAATCTTCACGTTCAGGGGCATTTGGCATCTCTCCCGGATTTGTCGTCATGATCATGGCTTTTCAGTTCGATGGGAGGGCAAGGTCGCATTCAGCGCGAAGCCTCCTGTCAAATGTTCCATCTACTCAAATGCAGGCTGCGGGTGGTAGCCATTTTCTAGCAGGCCACAATGGTCAACTTAAGTAAAATGAAACACAAAACATAATTACTGCATGGAAACGATTATACAGTGTTATTCCCCTGCTAATACCCTTATGTGTATGTATTTATCTAGCCGTTTGCGACATCAAAAGCCATTAATGCATGTTAATTATAAGCGCAAAACACAATAACACTACATAAGCAACATCTATTCTGTCAGTTTGCTCACCAACTTAGTTCACTTATTATTTTAGCCATGCAATAGCATTCCCACGTGTAATTCTTCTGTTAATAAGGTTGGTTAGACAAGACTTGACAAATCTTTAATAATTAATAATTAATCAGTAGTACTTTTATTTATAACATACGAAAATTAAACAGGTATTTGGGTTTTAAAGTAAAAACCCTGCTCCATAGGGCAACCTGAATATTTTCACTCTTACCTTCCTTGATAGCTAAATATCCAGAATGAATCATATATGTAATTGGTGGCACACAGCTGTCTTCTTCAGGACATCTACCCTCTTATTCAAAGGAGACCATTTCCATAGGGTACTCTTACAACCACATGGGCGTTCCTTACATTCCAGACTTTCAGATTCTCTTCTGGGGTGCCATCCCAACACCTGAGCCTGGCTGGTAGGTATAGCAATCATACACAATAGTGATAGCAGCCCATTTATCTGATGCCCTCTGAAAGTTCTTTTTAGAACTCTCAGGGATCTTCAGTTTACTCTGCAAGTCTATCTCCCAGCAAAAGGATGCCAGGGTATGTTTCTTTGTCACCTACTGGCAGCTACCACCCACAGTGCTATGCTAGTCAGTACTGCAGAATACTCATGAACGGTTACCTTCTTAGAGTTTTAAGACAGTCAAAGCACTGGTCCATGTCAAAGAACGTTTTCTTCTTGAGTACTCATATTTTGCTTTCCCTGAAACAGTATGACAGTCCTTCCCTTCTGTGTAGTTTGAAGAACTGAGGGGTTCTCATTTTCATTCTACTGGGGACCTGCTCCACGCCTCTTGTGTCCAACCGTCTATATCTTTTTAGTCACTGTGGTACTGATCCAGAGACCAGCCTGTCTTCCAAGTTCCTGGGGTCAGTAAGCTGGGAGTCCATCTGATGCTGGTGAGAATCTTCAAGATCGTTATTTAAAATGTGCTCCTTATGAGTAAATTGGAATGCCCATCATAAGTATTTACTGTGCTGCCTTTCACCAAGCCCCTAGTAATGTAATCAGGCATCAACAAATTATTGCCTTCTCTCTGCCTCTTCAAGTTTGAGGACTGCATTTTTGCCTGGAATAGGAACTTCCACAACAAATTGAACCCCAACTCTTCTTGTCTACTTCATGCTTCTCTAATGCAAGTTCGAAAGACATAAAACATGGTTCTATATTGTCACTAACCTAGCTAGATAGATCTTTTAGCTAGTAAAGTTATGAGTGACCCACTCCGGGTGACCCATTAATTACTCTTTTCTTGCCACCATCATCACTGGGCTGTGATGCCTACCCAGCACTCAAGAACATATTTCTCTGGTTCTTCTCATGAGCCTCCATGACCAAGTTCTTCTCCTCTAGAGCAATGGTATGGCACTTTTACAAGACACAACTTTTTCTTGAGTTCTCGGGTAAACAAGGGCTTCTCAATTGTAAGAATCAGAGGATTCTACTACAGTTTTACTCTTTATATTGTATCAAAATGCACTTTCGTATCTGATCCTCGGGATATCAAAGCTGAGAAATCAAGGCATACTCAGGGAGGTGATGTGGGGTTAGAAACTCAGAGCTCAATAAAGCATCCAATAACACTTAAAAATTAGGGTGCAGCCCTTCATTTAACTTAGAAAATAATACTTTATGTCAACACAAAATAAAATACTGGTCATAATCATCAGCAAACACATCAAGTGGTCCAGGGGTATACGAGCTGTGATTTGGATGTAGTAGGTGGCCCCACAAGGACAGATATTCAATAATTTCACAATGCCAGTTAAATGTTTGACTGCCTGGAGAAATTAGTAGGTAATGTTTGTCTGATGGCATTCCAGGTCCTGCTGTCTATTTTTCCAGACTGAGGTTAGTTCAGTTCCAGCGGGATATTTCCTCTCCCCGATTAACTGACCCTTACGCCGAACCTTTATTTCCTTGGATGGCTACATCCACAGGCAGGACCTGCAAGAACCAATGGGAGGTGGGTAAATGCTGCTTTAGGTGTTGGGTAAATGCTGTTCTTGGTGGTGTGCACCCTTACACAGCCCACTGAAAGCAATCATGTTGTTTCTGCCCTTACCTTGCAACATTTGGTGCGCATGCTGAAATTACAAAAGCATGGGCTGCATCATCACCTGTCATGAAGAGGCTGAGCTCAGGTCCCACTGCACAGTCAGGTGAATTTTCAAGGGGGGGGGGGTTTCTTCAGCCCACATCCAACCCCACTGCCCAAATGAATGAAAAATGACACCCTGGGTCACCGCAATGACAAAGAAGTGTAGCTCAGTGGCCCCATTGATTATGGGGAGTGATCCCAACCTGGTGCCACATCTTTCCCGGTGTTTAAACTCTTCTGGTGAGACTGCCGAATGTGAATATCTCTCCACAGTCAGAGATGCTAAATCTTCTTTTAGTGGGAACCTGTGACGTACTTTCGCATTTTCTCCTGGCATCCCATAGTCATAGGCTCTCGACCAAGCTGTGGGAGTACTATGGTCCCCACAGGGAAACTTCAGTTTGTTCTGCCTCGGCTCCTGGTAATCCCCCTCTAACAGGCAGCATCTTGTTTATGCAAGGGCACCACAAGACCCCTTATAAGCAACTGGTCAGCTCCTTCCTTCAAGGGAGGCCCACAGCAGTTCCTCCTGACTGGCTGGTCTCAAACTTTGCAAAGACAGTTTGTGGTCAATAGGCCAACCCTGAAGCACAAAAGAGTTTCTTGGTCACCAATGCCGTGGGATGCCAGATTCTGGTAAAAAATAAAATCTTGACACACTAGCTGGTAGTTTCTGCACCATACTTACACTAAGCTTGTGGAGACAGTTTGTGCATACCACATGTCCAGATTTTTATGTCTTCCTCCAAGACTGGCCCAGCACATTTTTTGTCCTCAAGTGTCAGCAGGATGGTGAGGTTGAGAACCTCTTGTTAAGGGAGACCCAAAGCAAAGGCACAGAAGATGGAAAGCCTTTCCCAGTTAACAACCCCTCATCAATGTTTAATTTGAGGTGGTGGTTGCCAGTGGGGCCCACCTGCACTCATTTTTGGGGCCAGTGAGGCCCACCATACCTCAATTTTCCTTATCTGACATTCCACATGAGCAAGAGAGGGTAAAATACACAAACAGCAAAGAATAGGGTAGAGAGGACAAAAAACATCAACAAGGGAGAAAGCAGGAGCCTGCAAGTGAGATAAAGAACAAGGAGTGTCAGACAGTGGATTAAAGAAGCCAAAGATGCATTTAGGACAACACAGCCTTAGTATTTGGCATGGGGACATTTAATAGCTCCTGCCACTGTCTTTTGAGCAGCGCTTTGTGAACCGGCACTCATTAAGTTACAAATTAAGAATTGCCCCTCATCCGGTTGTGGGTAACAATTCAAAGGAACAATGTAGAAGGAAATAAATGTCCTAACACTTCAAAAGGACCCTCTAGTTCCTCTCCTCCAAAACCTGGAATCTAGTCCCAAACGAAGGACCTAATTTGGAGCTCTCTCCAGTTGTCACATTTTTACCATTTTGGGTAAGGAAATCAAAATGTATTTCTGAATCATCACAGTCACATGTAGTACACTTACTCCATGCACTTCCTGCTGTACGTGTATACTATACATAGAGCATGTATCCAGATAGGAAGCAAAAGAGTACTGTACATTAATAGACTGTTCGGAGACAATAGATAAGATCGGATACATCAAGTCGGAATTACAGAAAAGCATTCCACACATTACATTTGACAATTGTGTTTTAGACACAGAAAGATTAAGTGATTTACCCAGAATAACATGATGTTGAGACAAGCACCAAGGATGAAATTCAAACCTCAGTCCCCATCTTTCAAAGTCATCAGCTCTAGCCACCAGACAACATCTCCTCTATCTTGTCTCACTCAAATTGAGTGACAGCTGCAGGGGAGTCACACATCAATTTAAAACAAGGCAGAGGCCAGAAGATATCCTCTACCTGGCATGCAATAGGTAACAATGCCTGTTACTACTTACTACACAGATCAATTAATACTCTCATCAAAACAATTGTTCTAAGTAGGAACTTATTCCTATAGTCCTGCAAATATATCCTTTTCATTCTTAAAATACACACCGAGTCTGCCTTTGTCTCAATTATTTTTAAATCCAAGGACCAAATCCTAAATCTTTCGAATTACACCAGTGTGAAAACAGGCATTTTAAATCACTGAAAAGTGCATACCTTGACACGATTCTGAATCATTGTTCCTACGGTCTAAATAGAACAGTTCCCTTGTGCAACTTTAAGCCCTGAATATCAATTTACAACCAAAAGCAGCAGCCGCATATCCTGGTTTAACTAAACCATCCTTGGAAGCCCTTGGATAGGACGTCAGGCCGCTCTCCTTCTGCAAGTTACTGCAGCTGAGATGCGAAGGCCCTGCAGTCCTTGACTCATAAATTAATAGGTATCTTTCTAATGAGCACCGCTCCCAGAGGCGCTCTCCGGCAGTGGCCTTCGCGCTCGGCTGGCTGCGAACACAGTTCACTAAAACAATTAAATTGCTATATATTTACATTAAAATAATTTGAATAAAATCATCTAGTCAGGTAATGATTTATGTTATATGCACTCAAGAAGTAGTTCGGGTGAAGGAAATTCTTTGAACTCTTCCCATCGGAATACCCACAGGGTGATGTCATCAATTTACTCCCATTTCTTACCGCAGATTAGGAGAATAAAAAAAAAAAAGGCACTGTAGGCTCATTTAGAACCACTGGCTGATAGCAGTTTTTCTGTAATTATCTCAATTTGTATACGTATGAGGGGATGGAAGAATGTATTTCATGTATTAAGTGACATCAATTAAAGTATAATATAAACAGCAGTTATATAACAATCGAAATTGCTTCCTAAAGTGAATAATGACTGGCAAATGTTAGCAGATGCTCAGTACTGTACTAAATAACTGCTTAAAATGTATCTCAATTTCATCAACTTCTGGCACAGTTCATAGGAAGGGAGGCAGAAGAGTGAGCCCCCCTCAGGACGGCTGCAAAACATATAGCGCCTTAATTATTGAAAAGACATGGCTAGATCATCCTTTTTAGATCCACCGTTCTCTACCCCTTGTTCCTATACAAAGACTCAATAAAAATGATATGCTCATATTTTTGCTTATTTTGTTTCTGGAGCTGATTAAAATTAAAAAATATCTTCGTAAAATGCTTTCAACACAAAAGTGTTGAAAACGATTTAATTGTACTCAAAGTCGCTTTCCTCAGACAATCTCTGTTTTAGATTTGACTACATACTGCCTTAACTGCCTTTTGTTTAAGCCTATTGTTTCCAACCTACATAGAGTGGGCTTTGGGCAATTCCCTCGCTCATAATGGGATGCCTTTGTTGCCCATCTCACTTCGCTGCTCCTGATGTCATTCTTTTCCTTCCTATTCTTGTATTTGTTTTGCACAGGAGCATTTTGTTATAACACTATTCTGATTGGATGAGCTTTATGTTTCTACTGCTTAGGTTAGCAGACTCTTTTTTTAGGTCTCGCCTGCGTTGCAGCGCATGCGCTGCTTCGCCTTGGCGAGATCTATAGTCGTTGCTTTTGTGACCCGCTTCTTCAGAAGCGAGGTTTGTGTCCGCCCTGTCGCCCTTAGGCCCCGCCCACTCAGACTTGAGATTTAGTTCAGGCACGCTCGTGCACGGCGTCTCTTCCAGACACGCGTGTTTATTTTTGCATCGCGCTTTCACTTAAGGTGAAAGCACAATGCATTTATAAACAAGCAGCAGACACGCGCGATAATGTGCACGCGGACGGCGTCTGTTGTGCACGGCGTCTCTTCTGTCTTGTTTGTGGAAGGCCTCATTGTGGTTGATTACGTCAATTTCATTCATCGAGCTGTAAGAAGTGTCACAGTTGTAGTGATGTGTTGTGATTCCTGCCAGTCTGCTCACACTAGGGTCTATTCCAATATGGGCTCTTGGCCAGATTTTCCCTGACGCACAGTTAGAAGCGTCTTTAAATGAATTAGAGGCGCTGTGTATTGGATCGTTAGTCGTCATTTCCTGTAGCCCAGCTTTTGCTGTCCTCTGAGTCTTATCTCTGATGAGGTCGGACACCCCTTGTTTTGATTAGTTAAGGATCTCATTGCGAGATTTGGTCCATTTGATAACGAGTACGCGAAACACTCCCGGTGTAGTTCTTTCCGTTGTACTGCTTCCCGTTGCAGCTGTAGGAAACGGGAGTTACAGATACACAGTAAGAAGGCACACCAATCTGTATAATAGAATTTAAATGGGTAAACCTTCTCCTTACGATGATGGTATAGTAATTGAACCTCCTTTTCTCAGAATAGACACAAGACCTTGAAACTCGGCTATGAGTGATAGAACCTACTACAAAGCCCAATTAGCAATAGCAGCAGGTAGGAACTTTATTCTTTTGTTGTGGAATGGTAAACTCAGAGCTCTTTGAAGGAAACACATTTGACTAGTAACTGTTGACTAGTATTCGTGTATTACATTGTCCTTAGGTTTCGGGATATTCTGGTGAGCCAAGAAGTACTCTGTGTCTAGTGGCCTCTTTGTGTAAGTGTTTTCTCGTGTTTTTATCTTGCGGAGATATTTTCATAAAAAGTCATCGGGTGTACAAACGTGGTGACGGCAATTTCAACCATTCTTTCTGATGATCAATAACAAGCACTGGTGTATTTATTTATGCTTTCAAAACCATTTACTGAAACAACCTATTTTTTCATGATACCATTACTATCTACTGAAACTATCCATATTGCACAAAAGAATTCATTTTTAAAAAAAAATCTTTTTTATTGTTAAACAAATCGACATTACACAAAAGAATTCTTTTAAGCTATAAATTGAACCATTGAAGAGCACGATCTGCTATTTATTGTACATACATTTTGTTTTGATTAATAGGTTAAGTCCCTGATGAAGGGACCATCTGTCCCAAAATGCATTGGGCAAGGATCTCCTTTGTTTTCTGAACGTACAAATTGAGAGCGAATCCATTAACTGTTAAATTTTTGTAATGTCTATAACAATTTTTCGGTTCATGCTTTGTTAAAAAAACACAGAATAAATGTATGAAAACACACATGATGATTTTTGAATGGGTACAACCATATACCATTGATGTATAACATTTAATGCTGTGCACACTTGAGTCCAGGTAGAAATACCGGGCCACATTATAGAGTTTAGTTACATGCTTGGCAAGCATAAGACAAGTGTAGCTTGCTAAAAAGTTTCACAGGACAAATAGGTCTAATCTCTGATTTAACTGGAGTGCACAGTCTCCACTCATAAATATCTGAGTTCATACCATATGACTATTGAGCCCACTTTCTTAACGGGTCCGAAGGTAAATGTAGCCAGATGGGATGGGCTTTGGGTAAAATATTAGTTCACTCAAAATACATTCTCTCCAAAATGTTGTCGCAGGCCAGGACTGGAGTATTGTATTGCCCCGGGAGTTTCTGTATACTGCTGCAAGTCAGTGCCTGACTTTACATTAACTATACGGATATTACACCTCAGGCGCACCAGACTTCTATCAGAATCACTGATTTGCCGGGAGGAAATGAATGGGGGACTTTGCTTTGTGCAGCCCACCCATACCTGTTTGTCAGCACATAGCCGACCCGCACCTGTCTGTGTCCGTGTCGCCAGGCCTTTATGCCTCTCCCCGTAACACAACACTGTGTGCGCATAGAGGGCCGGCCTGGGTGCACACAGGAGAGGGCGCCTGGCAGCACTGCCTCCTATGGGCCTAGTCCAGGGTGTGTGTGAGGCAGAGAGGGGAAGCACCACGGGAAAGGCTGTGAAGCACTATAGAAGATGCCCGATACGGCGGTGAACTTTGCATGAAACCATCTGGCCAAAGGTGAGAAGGGTGGGAACAGGTACTGCAGCGGTGGAGAACACGACTCGTGTGCTGCACGTGCCAATTTCGGTGACAGCCCCATTTTCCCAATTCTTCAATTGAGAAACTTAACTAAATAAACATTGTACATCAACCCCTTTCTTCTCCACTGTCATCTCTCTGTACTTGGGTCATCGGCTATGGCGCCTCCCTGCTCTGCAACCTCATCGGATTAATCTACTTTGCATACATGTCGTAAATGCAGACTTTGGAGCGTCGACTCCACATCCTGTGATTCCCCGTGCCTACCAAAAAATGAATGTGTCCTTGTGTAATGTAACTGGTGCTTATGTTAAGTGCGCCAATTCCTTCGGGTCCAGTTCGCGTTGTATGAAACAGCAAATTGCAATGCAAAATTCTTGCATTTACACGAGTTTAAGCTATTGGCATCGTAAATCACAATGCCTTTTATTTATGTTTTAGAAACCAAAACATAAATAAAAAGCATTGTCATTTACAATGCAAATAGCTCAAACTTGCGTAAATGGAGACCTATTGCATTGCAAATGCTTGTGTTTTTCTTTCATTACTCCCCCTTGTGTTGCTTTACACCTCATGTTCGCCCCAGGATTTTATGTTAATACGCCTGAACCTCCAGGCTTTTATTTTTCTTTTTTTAAATACCACCCCAGCGCATATCTCCACCATTCCGCCTTTGCTCTAACCACTCAGTGCCATTTATTTTTTCTTCCTCCTTGCCTCTCCTGATGTTGCTCCCCTACCCCTCCCCTTTGCATCATTTCGTAAAATCACTATTAGTATTATTTTTAGAGGACCAGGAAGTCGCTTTTGTCTGCTGGGCAACATCTTTCATGAAATACGCATTCAAGCGTATGTTTTTGATTTTATTTTACTACTCCGTTAGGGTATGTCACTTTTGGAACAGTTTAAAAAATGGTGTACAGGGCATGTATCATGAAACATGCATGTGCAAGCCTCAGATTGCAGGACAGCACATCAGAGAAAATGAATAGCAAATCATCAATGTCAGGAAGACGAAATAAAGCACAAACATATGGTCATTGCGCACTGAGTCTTAGTGATGCACAGTAGTCACAGTGTATTCACAGTTTATACAATATACATACTGCAAGCACGTTACCTCACACCACTACTCGACGCAAATAGGTCCACAATGTACTTCTTCAATCTCCAGAACACCACAGAAAGTCAAGGCAATTATGGAGAACTGCAAGCTTCTGGGTCAAAGGTCTTGTGCACTGTACTAGCAAGAAGCAAGGAACAATGGAATTGTCAAAAAATATGCAAAGCAGTGAACAGCTAGGCTGGCCGTATAATGCACAGTGACAGCATCACCGGTAAAGTGAACCATGAATCCACAAAAAACAGACAGAAAGCAATGTGTTTCCTGTCTGTATTTATTTTTAGAAGTGGAAAAATACAGAAAATTGTGCATATTGTGAGTGACTTTCTACGCTTTCCTTCATGAATTCTACGCCAACAGTTGAGCAGATAGACATCATGGAGAATTAAAAAACAGCATCAAATTTCCTTAAATACAGCCATATTGTTGGACTTGGCCCTTTTGGCAGGTTCCTCCCTAAACCGTTTGCCTTCTCCTAGCCTTTTCTGTGACCTGGTGTTGGAGGTTTTAGGCCTCTGTGCTCTTTAGCATTGCTGTCCAGTGTAAAGTGCGTGCGCTCTCTGTGTTACATTTAGTAAGATTGGCCTGCCCTCCCATAGGACTGCATTGGGGATTCCCTGATCAGTGTGTCAATGGTAACTCCTGGTATGAGAGGCGCAGCGCGGTCGAGTTTAGTTTATTTGGAATTGTAATAATAAATGCTGCGCAATGGTGTGCACAGATTTATTATGATTATTGTAGAAATGCCACTTTTAGAAGTTGGCATTTCTGTGTGCTATGTGTCTGCCTGCCTGATGTGAATTGCATGTCTGGCTTCTGAGTGACAGGAGCTGGGAGGTGTGTGTGGCTTCAGGAGGGGCAGGATGAGTCCGCGCTAGGCTGAATGGGACATCTGCTGGGATGAGTAATCCCCTGACCCTGAATAGGACTGTGCCCAGCCTGTACAATGATGGCTCCACCCCCTGTGGTGTTTCTGATCACCTAGCCCCCACCTGACAAAAGGGAAGAGGAGCTTGGTAAACAAAGTGCTCCAATTCCCCCCTGAGCCAGTTGCATCTGGTTCCCCCAAGCCCTGCACTGCAGACAAAGAGATTGTGTGGTATAAATGTAGGGGCTGTGACCCCATGAAATTGTTCTGTTTTATGCTGGTGTGCTGTTCCGGACTTGGGGGCGTACAGCTGCTGGGGCACAGGAGGACCGCCATGGGGGCTTACCTTCCTGCTGGAGGGCCCTGTGTGCTAGCCTCCCTGGGCCCAGCTATGCCCCATGGACCTGGAGGAACTTGTGCTTGGACTCATGCTTTTTAGATGCAGGACTTTTTGGGACTTCTAGTGCCTTATGAGCGCTGTGCTTTATTTCCTCAATTTCCTAAAAGGAGGAAAAGCATGGGCTGCGCAGTGCTGTGCTGCAGCCCCTTTGAGAGGGAATCCCCATCATAGGGATTCCCCCGTGATGCCGAGGAGCAGGTGCCTACCCCGCGTTCTGGGTTATTGGCGGGTGCCCACCCTGCTTAAGAGTTTATTTTAGAGGGGGGTGCCCACCCCACACTATGGTGCTACAGGAGAATCGCTGCCACGGCCCGGTGCGACCACGAAGCCAGGCGGCCTTGCCTGACTGTGGGTGGGGCGTAAGGCGGAAGCTGTGGCTGGAGAGGAAGGCCTGCTGCCGGAGATCCGTCCGGAGCCTCGCAGGCTGCACGTTGAAGTCCCGGGTCCCAGGAGGGGGCCCGGGTGAAGTGAGGAGAGAGCCCCGCACCCACCACAGCGGATCCCCGGCGCCTGTCTCAAGTCTAGGGGAGGTTGGAGAAGATCCGGGGGATGAGCCGGCGAGAGAGGAGACTTCCCCCCACAAGAGCCGGTGAGTGAGGGCTCAATAGATCGAGGCACAGTGTCGGTGCCTATTTCCTGAGCGGCCCCACCTGATAGAGGGCTCGAACATTGGTGGCAAGTTTGGTTAATAGAGCCCTAGAGCGGGGCTTCAGAGCACTGTGCCATTTGTTTCTGATCAGCTGCACCGCCGTAGTGGGCAGCTGCAACGATGGGGGCAATTTTAGTTAGAGAGCCCCAGTGGGACCCCGAGGGCACAGTCGTACCAGGGCCCATTTACTTTGTTCTTAGCTGCGCCGCACCAGCGCAGGCAGCTGCAACGTTTTGCCATATTTGTTCAAAGGGCACAGTGAGTGCCCAGTCCCACATTTTTCATCACAGCTGCATGGCAATTAGCAGCAGCTGCATCGTTTTGGCTGACATTTCTTTGGGGGCATTTTTAGTGAGACAGGAGTGAGGTACACTGCTCTGCCTCAGCGCAATTGCGCACTTGGGAATTCTGCTGCATTGGCAGCCCTGACATTATGGACATAGGGCATTTGAGCCCTCCAAGAAGGCCAGCTGCCCTAATGTGATTTATGTTGTGCGCAGGAAATGTGGTTAATGTACTGTGATTTATACACCCTGATTTATGCCGCTAAGGTGGTTTATGTATGAGATTATTTGCATACTGTGGTTATGCTTGTGAGGTTATTTTCTACAGTGATTTATGCCTGTAATGTGATTTGTGATTAGGTTATGGTCTAATATGTTTAGGCTAATGAGGTTGGCGCATAATGTATTTTACGCCTGATGTGATACTGAATGCATAATATGATTTGTGTTACAGGATATAATGCTGAGTACAGTGTTTGCCAGTAATTACTGGTTGTGTTCTACATTTGTTATATGTTCTACATTTACTACGTTCACTTTGTGATGGTCCTGACAGTGGTCCAATTGGCCCAGTCATGTGTATATAATCCCCTGTAAATACTGCCTACTGCCAGTTGGCACAGTGCATATTGTGTGATTACTATTCTATATGTTTATGATAATACAAAGGCTATTTTTGATATAACCTTGTGTGGAGTTCCTTTTGTGGTGTGCCTAGTGTGTTGTTGCTCTTTGTGTGTTGCGCAAACGCTTTACACATTGCCTCTGGGATAAGCCTAACTGCTCGTGCCAAGCTACCAAGGGGGTGAGCAGGGGTTATCTTCAGCGTGTAACTCACTTGCCCTGACTAGAGTGGTGGTTTCTGCCTGGCTCAGGAGCAAGCCCTAGCCAACCAGAAATCCCATTTCTAACACATATGTTAACAAATGGTTGTATATAATACTAATATTTACATGTGGGTGCAGTGTCTTTTTTATAATTGGCTGCTTAATTGCTAAAGTGTGATAGGTATCAAAGTATGAGTGCATGTTTGTCAGCTAAATGCGGAAATATACAGTTTTACCTCTCCATTTATTCTCAAAACACGAATTAAGTATGGAAAAATACCACTAAGATGGCCAAAAAATAAATATGGATATATACAGATGGAAATATTTAAAAAATAAATACCATAATACCAGGAGCCCTAATTATGACATCTTATTAATGCATAACCTCGTTTTGGGAATAGCTAGAACCATCGTTCATGGACTCAAATTAAATGGAATGTAAAATTCAATGTGATTTTAAATTACTATTTTCCTTTCTAAAACCTCCAGTAGCTCTTTTGGAGATTATACCCAATTGTCACCTGTCAGTCTTTAGTAAGGTGCACATTTTTCTCAGTAAAGGTGAATAAAATGGCCTTGGCTGGGAGGTGTGACTTCCTACTGACAGGATGGCCTTGGCGATGTACCGACCAACTGTAAAAGCTTCAAAGGGGAAGCCCCTGTCACATGTAGATGTAGCTTACACATAGGCCTGCCCCAGCCATTGTCCAAGTCACCATAGTGGCACAAATCCTAGTGGGGTGAAATGGTTTTGCAGGGACGAGTTCCTCATTTCCCTAGACATACCTCAGGGGTGTGTCAAGAGCCCTGGTCAGTCAATCCAACTGGCAATGTACCTTGGTGGATAGGAGAGCAGGTTGGTCCCTTTCTCCTCCTGGTTTTCAAGCAGTTTATGGACAGGATTGTTTTAAGTCCTCAGTTTAGGGAAGTGGCCATCTGGGCACCTTTAGGACCACAACCAAAGGCCTAGGATATGTGTGACACCTATTGGGGGTTTAGGACTCACTAAGTCTGGGTACAGTTATGGGTTCAAGATGATGGGAGCCTTATGTGAACAGGATACCAGCAAACTCGCCCTTAGAGTCACTCTGGTAGTCCTGGGTGCGGGTGAAGATGCAGGGCTCAACAGCAGGTCTGACCTCTGAGGATTCAAGGCAGTCTCTATGCATCAAATGAGTCCTTCCAGGTACAGCAGCAGTCTGGCAAAATGCACAGGAGGTCACAGCAGCAAACAGTCCTCTGAGAGTCCTTCAGCAGGTCCAGTAGTGAACTGAACAGTTGATCTGAAGGTCCTATTTGTTTTTTTAATTTTTATTAGTTTATCATAACAAACTTGCTGACAGTATTTGGCATGTGCGATCTCATTTTGTACAATTAACAAGGTAGCACAATCATTGACATGAAAATACAAATTTACTTTACATCTCCACTGTTAAGACAGTAAATTAACAAATATCGCTTCCAAGCCGTTCATTTGGTCCCTCAGTAGTGCTTGGAGTCTAGTCACTTAGATCAGGGTCTGAGGCCTCATCTGGGGGGGGGCAAATATTGCCACGGAATGCGTTCCATCCGCCCCATATCTTCGCCCATTTGCGGGGACAGCCTCTGTGAGTGAATACGGTCTTCTCCGCCACCATCGCCCTATCTGAGTCTTGTCACCAGTGTTGGTGTGTAGGGGCAGTAGGTACCCCCCAGTGTTTTGTGATATTTCGTTTAGCCAACATGATCTCCAAGGTTGCCCAAGTCTGCGCTCCATGGTTAAGATCAGTAGATTCACAGATATTCAAAAGGCACCGCCGGGGTTCTGGGAGGACCTCCACCCCACTGACCCTGGCGATGGTAGCCATGATCTTTCCCCAGTATTGTGTTATAACGGGACAGTCCCATAACGTGTGGAAGAATGTACCCAATTGCCCACAGCCCCTTAAACATAAAGCTGTCTCGGCCCATTTGATCTTGTGAAGCATTGTTCTCGTATATGTTCTGTGCAGTATTTTCAGTTGCACCAGTTGTAGTCGGGATGTGATCGCCACCTCCCGTGGGGATGCTAGGGCCTCCTGCCAGCCTTGTTCATCCATGTCCCCCACCTCTGTATGCCACCTCTCTCTCAAGGTGTGCGTGGGGTCTTTCTGGTTATTCACCAGCTTACGGTACGTGAGGGAGATTGCTTTTTTGGTGAGGTGGTCCGTTAGGAGGGAATCTTCTAGTGGCGATGACTCAGGGAGATCGCCACCCTGGGGTATGACTTTGGTGAGTGCGTGTTTGATTTGTAGGTATCGGAACCGCTCCGAGTCCGCCATCTGATATGTTGTGCATAGTTGGTCAAATGTCATTATCTCCCCTTTCTTCCATAAGTCACCTACTCTGGAGATTCCTATAAGGTCCCTTCAAGTGAAGCCTTTGCAATTGCGGAGCGTACCCAATTTTGGAGAGTCCCAGAGTGGCGTGTATTGGGTGATTTTCCCCACCCAGCCGAGCGCCCGTTGTGCTCTGAACCACGTGTGTATTGTGTGAGCCGTGGGGCGATCAATGTGCGTAACTTGGACTTGTCATAGAATGGACTCATTGCTCTGTCAGTGCCTAAAGTGTGTCTATACATTCGTAGGGCTGGTTCCTCTTGTGGGGCATGGAGCCACTTGTTTACTATTGTAAGTTGGGAGGCCCAGTAGTACAGCTGCACGTGAGGCAGAGCAATGCCTCCATCATACCAGCCCCTAATTAGTTTTGTCATTGCTATGCAAGGGGATTTCCTGTCTCACAGGAGGATGCTCACTTCTGCCTCGATAGTTTTAAAATATGAGTCGGGGACTGGGGTTGGTGTGTTTTGGAGGATGTATAAAAACCTGGGGAGGGCCATCATTTTGAAGAGGGCTGCCCAGCCCAGCAGGGTCAGGGGAAGGGAATGCCAATGCTTCACATCGCTTTTAAGTCTCCTAAGAGAGGGTATGAGGTTGCATTCGTAGAACTGAGTGTGATCCGGGGTGATATGAATGCTTAAATATTTAAACCTGTCGCTTCCGAGTTGTATTGTCACGTCTTTGGGCAGTCGTGGGGGGGGCCATGGAGAATGCACATGACCAGAGACTCTGCCGTAGGATGCGCATATGTCTAGGAGGCAATTAATAGAGCGGCTGGGAGAAGCCATATATAACAGAATGTCATCTGCGTAAAGTGAAACGCAGTCCTCCCATCCTTCTGACCATCGCAGTCCACGCATAACTGGGTCTCCCCTGATCCAGGCCGCCAGAGGTTCAAGCACAAGAGCAAACAGTAGTGGGGATAAGGGACAGCCCTGTCTAGTCCCATGCCGCACAGGGAAGTTTTTGTACACCCGTCCATTAACCACCACGTGTGCCAGTGGTTGTGTGTATGAGAGCCGGACCCAGGCCAAAAATTTGGGCCCAAAACCAAAGTTTTGCAGCACTGCGAACAGGATGGGCCATTCCACCCGCTCGAACGCCATGATGGCATCTGAAGATAGAATAAAATCCCTCTTCCTGAATTGTTGACATTCGGGCTAGCACTCCGTGAAGTCGCCTCAGATTCATTGCTGTGTTGTGGCCAGGCATGAAGCCCGATTGGTCTGGATGGATAAGGGCCGCTAGGTAGGGCTGGAGCCTTGTTGCTAGTGCCTTCGCTAGTATTTTGGCCTCCGCATTTAGGAGCGAAATGGGGTGGTAGGAGGTGCACTCATCAGGGGGCTTGCCAGGTTTTGGGATTGCCACCAGGGTGGCCAACCTCTGGTCTCTCAGTAGCAGTCCCTTTTCTAGGCTGTCCACATACATCTGTAGAAGGTGGCGCCCTAATATGTCCGCTTCTCTCTTATAAAGCTCCATGGGGATGTTGTTCGGACCTAGTGCTTTGCCCGATTGGAGTCCCCTGATGGCAGCCGTGATTTCATCAGCCGTAAGGTGCGCCTCTAGCGTGTGCATCTCGAGGCCTGTCAACTTTGGCAAACGTATGTCTTTAATGAAGGCCAGGTTTTCCTGTGCGGCGGTGTTCGTGGCTGGCGTATAACCTGTCATATAGTGATGTGCGAAGGCCGTGACTATACCCTGCGGGTCTGTGATTACCTCCCCAGAGAGTGAGTGCACCCGGGCCACCCAACGATTTGCACGCTCCTTTTTGTCGAGCCCTGCAAGGAGCTTACCGGCCTTGTCCCCCACTTCATAGATTGTGTATTGTGTTTGTTTTACTCTGGCCTTGGCTTCTTCCCAGGCATGGTCTTTGAAGGCCTGCTTGGCGAGGGCTAGTATGTGAGTCGAGTCCTCAGTTGGGTCTCTCATGTGGTCGTCTTTTGCTAGGCTAACTGCCCTCTCAAGCTCCTGCATCTGCTGGGCCTTGTCTCGTTTGTGTGAAGTGATCAGTGAAATGGCTTGTCCGCGCAGGACCGTCTTGTATGCCTCCCAGAGAATGGAGGGGGAGGATACTGAGTGTATGTTGTCTTGAAAGTAGTGTTTCATGGTCATGTGTAGGGTTTTCCCTATGGTCGGGTCTCTCAAATATCTGGGATATATGGGGTATATGCGCCATCCCCGAGTGCACTTTAGGGTGTATGTTGCTGAAATCGGGTAGTGGTCAGATATACCGCTAGGGAGGTGCTTGATTTCCAGAATGTGTTCTAGGCTCGATGGAGACGTGAGGATGCAATCAATTCTGGACATGCTGTTTTGGGCCCCTGAGTGATGTGTTTATTGATGCTCTGTGGGGTGGCGCGTGTGCCAAACGTCCACCAGTCCTAGCGGTTCAGTGAAATCCCACAGGGGTGCGGAGAAAGCCTCTTGGTTTCGTGGTGGGAGCCTATCCAAGGCAGTGTCAAGTAAAGCATTAAAATCGCCTCCCATAATAAGTTCTCCTAGGGGTAACAAGAGTAGGAACTCACCCAGTGCCGGGAAGGTGAGATTGTGAAGCACAGGGGGAGCATAGACGGAGACCAGGTTGTAGGCTCGCCCCTCCCACTGACAAAAGCGCCGCAAAATGGCCTTGGTCGTCTGTCTTGGTGCTTCGGACCAACAGTTGGCAGCCCTTTCGAACAAGTATACCCACCCCTCTGGAACTGGAGGTGAACTCAGAGTGAGCTACCATCTTGAAGCCCCATCTGTCAAGCGCCTTTGTGGCAGTCCCCACCAGATGAGTTTCTTGTAAGAGAATCACAGAGGGTGCGTGTCTCTTGAGGTAGTGTAGTGTTAACTCCTCTTTATTTTGCCACAGAGACCGTTCACATTCCAGGATATCAGAGTAAGAGGGGGACAAAGCTTGTGTGTGTCCCCAGACTGTGGCTGTGCGGAGTCGGGAGTTACACCCTTCGGGGCATCAGAGCGGTCATTAGGCATTGGAATAGTGTGTGGGGGTCGTTGGGTCGCGTATGTGCTAACCTTGGATTACACTGCATAAGCATTGGGCAGCAAAACATTAACAAAATAAAAAATTCAAACGTGAACATAAACTTAGGTCCATGTCTGTCCAACAAAAAATTGAACCAAACAGTACATAGCACCAATAACTGTCCCATAATTCCTTCCCCCCTCTCTGCCTCCTTGCCCGGCGGACACCAAACTATCCGCCTCCCCAACTGAGCAGAGTGCTTAAGTCCCAGAACAGGTACTTGCATGGGGGGTGAGTGATTGTCCGTGACCCTAGGGGCCTTCCCTGGAGGTGTCGCCATCAACGGCTAGTTCTCCTGAAGGTGGAAAGTCGTTACTATGCATGCGGCGTGCCCATTGTTTGTGCTACTAGGTGAGGTAAACGTGTATTGGAACAGTTCGTGTCTAGGGATGAGTAAGCCCGTGTGTTCATTCAGTATTACTGTTGTTCTTGCCCGTTGGGCCGCGTCTCTTTAGTCCCCTTTGTCACTGGAGGCAGGCGACTTTGATCTTTGCGATTCGTGGATTCGCTGTTGGGCTCTTGGTTTGCCGGTCTCACTGCCGGACGCCATCCTTCCAGCCAGTCCCTGGCTTCCTCGGGCGTAACAAAGATCCAGGTTTTCCCTCCACCTCCACTCTGAGTTTTGCTGGAAAGAGCATGGAGTATTTGAGCTCCCTATCGCGCAGTTCCTCCTTGACGTCCAGGAAGCTGCAACGTTGTTTGGTGACTGCTGCTGTGTAATCTGGGTAGAACGTGACCGTGGAGTTTTTGATACGGATCGGAGGGGCTATCCTGGCCATCTGTAGGATGGAGTCACAGTCTCGAAAATTGAAGATTGAAGAATTGGTCTGGAAGGAGCACCCGGGCGAGGCCTGCCCCCTGGTTCTCGGTGAGCTCTTTCTACAGAGAAGGAGCTGGAAAGCCCTCATGGTTGTAGCTGATATTTTATAAGGTCTTCCACGAAGAAGTCCAACGCAGTCCACCCACCCTTACGGCACTCCAATGATGCGCACATTGTTCAGGCGTGAGCGCCCTTCCTGGTTGTCGAGTTTGGCAAGGATGAGTTTGTTGTCCGCCTCTAGATTGCGTACTTGACGTTGCAGTGCAGCCGTATCCGTGGAGAGGGACGTTGTTGTAGATTTCACCTCTGTCAGCCTATGTGATAACTTTGAGAAGTCTGCCCGGATTAGGGAAATGTCCGTTGAGATCGTGCCAATAGATGACTGCACTAGTTGGAGGGCGGCCATTATGTCCACCAGTGTAACTGCGTCTGGTTCCTTTACAGCAGGAACTTCGGATTGCATCGAGTTCGATTGCGTTTTGTTCATCGGGTCTTTGGTGTAGGCAAATTTATCCAATTTGCCAGCAGGTGAACCTCGTGGGCCTCAGCCTCCCATCTCCGCTGGTGTAGCTGGGGTAGCGCCTGGTATACTGGGAGGCAGGGGTAGTAATCACCGCTGCCTGCCACGTGGTGTGGTGTCACGCACGGCCTTTCGTGTTTCTCACCCAGCCCCCCACAGTTGGATGTGCTAGTGATCTGGTCACAGGTCACTTCGCCGCTCACCACCCTACTGTGGGGCGGTGGGTATTTCAAAAGAGAGCCCTGTTCTTAAGAAAGCCTGTGGGACCCACAACAACCCCGCTGATGTTACAGGGTCCGTTGCTAGCCAGCAAGCCTCAGCAATGCCTCCCCCGCCTTGATCACTTACTGCGTCTGAGGTGAAGAGGAACGAAGTCCATGGGTGTAAGGTGGGTCCTGGTGCCGTGTGCGACAGTGCTGCTATATCGCTGCCTGACCACGTAATGTGGTGGTAGAGAGTCTTAGCTAGCTGTGTGGACACTGGTCATTGAGGTCTTATGGTGGCGAGTTGTCTCGGTCATCTATATCCTGTGTGTGCGCCTGTTCTGGCTGTCGGCCGCCGCTCGTGGCAGTAAAGGAGGCCGCTGGGCGCAGGAGTAAGGCCGCGCGGCGGCGGAGCTGGTGGTTGTGGGGAGGGGGCCCCGGAGGGATGTAGATGCCACCACTTCTTCGTCGGACACTTGAGTCCCGGCATCGCCAATGTCAAAATCGTGGCAGTGGGTAGGCGCGGGGCCTTGGTGTCCACTTAGGAGCCAGGCCCCAGCCTTCCAGCGCATGAAGCTCCATGCAGGTATGGAGCACAGGATCGTTTATGGGGCCTTAAGGATTGCAGCAGGCCTCCCCCTGGCGGGCCGCGATACACCGGCCACCCGCGCGCTTCCACTAGGTCCGTTGTTGATTCAATTGGGGCCCCCTCGATGCGGTGTTTGCTCATCGTCTGACTCACCGGGGTCCCAGGATCCGGGTGGGTGAAATCTACTTCCACCCTCTAGAGCGTCCCGGCCAGTCGCTCTTTGTTCCTCAGCTGGTCGTCGCTCCGCACGTCGTCGCCCCCGCGGCTGCTGGTCCCTGCGCGACCATAGGTGAAAGGCTCATGCAAGGTCATGGCTCTGATAAGGCTGGCAGGCCGCAACTCGCCTCCGCTCCGTTTTTCGACACCGCTTAGTCTACGGAGCTGCAGATAGGCACAATCTGTAGCGCTGACAGCCCGGTTGCATCTGCGCTTCGATTCCACCGTATAAGGGTGGGATAAGTGTTCGGATTAATAAAGAGGGCTCTCCCAGTCGCGGAGCTTCACTAGGTTGCGGCCATTTTGCTTGGTCGCTAGCCACGCCCCGAAGGTCCTATTTTTATATCCTGGTGCCCCACTTCTGGAAGGTGTTAGAAGCTTCTTGAAAGGTTTTTTGAAGTGCCTGTAATTTCTTGCTTCCTCTGCCCTGGCTCCAAGCTGGCTGTAGTGACAATGTGTGGTTGTTAGGTCCTTTGTGTCAAGGCAGAGTGAATCCTATTCAGTTGACAGTGTGACTGTGCAAGAGGAATTCACAAAGTTTGACTGTCAGCTACACCCAGTCATGTGATCCAAGGCAGGTTGCATGCACAAAGGGCTAAGAAGAAGAAAAGCCCAACTTTCTAAAAGTCGCATTTTCAAAATTAGAATGAAAAATGTGACTTTACCATTAAAGAGGGTTTATCATTACAATTTCATAGATACCAAACATGACATAGATACCTGCTCCTATTTTCAAATTACATCTTATGTAATAAGGAATCCGCAGTGTTATCCTATGGGAAGGTTAGGCTTCACAGTAGTAAAAAACTTATCTGGGAGGTTTTAACTACCGGCATGTAAAACCTAAGGGGCAGATTTATGTGGGACTTGCGCCCCTTTTACGCCACCGTTGCGTCAATTTTGTGACGCAGCGGCGGCGTAAACCCTGCGCCACGTTGCGCCCAATTTACGTCGTGACGCATCTATGGAGATGTGTCACGGTGTAAAGCCCTGTGCCACGTGAAACTTGCGTCAGGTTTCATGTGGGCGTTTCGACACAGGGGGGGGCGTTCCGTCGCAGGAACGCCTCTGTAAAGTGACTCAGTGAAATCTATAAGATTTCACTCAGTCACTTTCCCAACGCTGATGCGTCAAAACCCTGCGCCTGCTTGAAGCAGGCGTAAGGCTTGACGCACCATGTTAGGGATAGGGTAGGTTGGAACAGTGCTGGAGTTGCGTCGCGCCTGCGACGCAACTTCAGCACTGCGCCAACCTTACACCGGCAGATGCGTCACGCATCTGTTTATCCTTGCGCCACGATGCGCTGCATTGTAAATGCGGCGCATCTATTGTGGTGCAAGGGTAAACTTTTGTGACGCATCATTCCTGGCGCATCCCTGCTGATTTGCAGGGATGCGCCAGGAAACATAAATCTGCCCCTAAAGGTACATGCCCAACCTTTTAATTACACAGCATCCTTTCTTCTGAGCTACCAAAGGCCTACCTCAGGGATGACTTATATGTTATAAAAGGGGAGTTTAAGGCTTGGCAAGGGGGTTTTAAATGTCAAGTTGAATTGGCAGTTTAACACTTCATTCAGTCTACAATGGAAGGCCAGGGACATGTTTTAAGGTGCTACTTAAGCGGGTGGCACAATAGGAGCTGCAATAGTACTGGTAGCACTTAATTTACAGGCCCTTGGTATATGGTATACCCCTCTACAAGAGACTTATAAGTAAATTTAATATGCCAACCAGGTGCAAGCCAATCAAACCATGTTTAGGGAATGAGTACAGGCAGCTTAGCACTGGGTAGCAGTGGTAAAGTACACAGAATGCTAAGACAAACAAAAATGAATGGCAGCATAAAAATGGAGGCAAGTAGGCAAAATGATTGGGGGAAGACCACCCTAAGGCTGACAGGTTTATCAGCTATCGAGCCTTGTGGTATCCATCTCAGGCACAACCTGCTGCCTTGCCTGAGAATTGTTTAGAGAATGAGTCAGAAGGTAAATCTTTTCACTAGACCAAACCTGGTCCCTGTTCCTGACCCACACATCTTTGCAGTCTGTCGTAACTTTTGACGTTGACCTTGTCTAGCGCAACCAGATACCCAGGGTTGACTCTTTGTGCTTATTTGGTGATAAAAACAACTAAACTTTAAAAAAAAGTCTGGTTCCCCACATCCAATTGTTGTCTTTTTGATGTCAATTTGCTCATTACATTTTACTCTAGTTCTATAAATTGCAGAGGGATTTTTATTATGCTGTATTTTCTACATTTTAACTGTTTTAACACTGATAAATGTTACACAGTTAGGTCTGTTTACTCTGTGCAACAGCGACAAAGGGTTGAGGTAAGGTTTAAATTAATGAGATCTAATAGGGCCTAGTAAGGAATAGCACCAATATTATTCTAAATGGAATACCATCCACTTCAACTAATTATCCACTTTCTCACAGGCATTATCAATTGAATGGATAGGCGTATCTCTATATCGCACTGGGGTCTAAAACAAAATTGGTAGTGGTAGTCTTGATGATGGGTGGTGCTCATGATATTATTATCTTGAGGAAAAGTAGGTCGCACACCGCTCGTCACACCAGCAAGTTGCCCCAAAGGACTGTGGGAAATGTAGTGGCGACGGCGGGTACGCCTATGCCACAAAATGTAAATAGAACAGTATGTGTATGCGTTAGCCATCCCTGGACACGTGTTTCGAGGTAGTTGCCTCTCGTCAGCAGGGAGCAGGTCAATGTAAAGGGGTGCCGCGTGGACTGCCAAATGTAATTAAAAGCAGGTCAAGTACCTCTCCTGGCGCGCAGGTGCAGACTCAAGGCTCGTCAGCCCGTTAGCTTAAGGAAGCCGTTTAAATTGAGGAAAAGTAGGTCGCACACTGCTCGTCACACCAGCAAGTTGCCCCAAAGGACTGTGGGAAATGTAGTGGCGACGGCGGGTACGCCTATGCCACAAAATGTAAATAGAACAGTATGTGTATGCGTTAGCCATCCCTGGACACGTGTTTCGAGGTAGTTGCCTCTCGTCAGCAGGGAGCAGGTCAATGTAAAGGGGTGCCGCGTGGACTGCCAAATGTAATTAAAAGCAGGTCAAGTACCTCTCCTGGCGCGCAGGTGCAGACTCAAGGCTCGTCAGCCCGTTAGCTTGACCTGTTTTTAATTACATTTTGGCAGTCCACACGGCACCCCTTTACACTGACCTGCTCCCTGCTGACGAGAGGCAACTACCTCGAAACACGTGTCCAGGGATGGCTAACGCAACACATACTGTTCTTTTTACACATCGTGGCATAGGCGTACCCGCCGTCGCCACTACATTTACCACAGTCCTTTGGGGCAACTTGCTGGTGTGACGAGCAGTGTGCGACCAACTTTTGCACAATTTATTACGGCTCCCTTGAGCCAACGGGCTGACGAGCCTTGGATCTGCACCTGCGCGCCATGAGAGGTACTTGACCTGTTTTTAATTACATTTTGGCAGTCCACACGGCACCCCTTTACACTGACCTGCTCCCTGCTGACGAGAGGCAACTACCTCGAAACACGTGTCCAGGGATGGCTAACGCAACACATACTGTTCTTTTTACACATCGTGGCATAGGCGTACCCGCCGTCGCCACTACATTTACCACAGTCCTTTGGGGCAACTTGCTGGTGTGACGAGCAGTGTGCGACCAACTTTTGCACAATTTATTACGGCTCCCTTGAGCCAACGGGCTGACGAGCCTTGGATCTGCACCTGCGCGCCATGAGAGGTACTTGACCTGTTTTTAATTACATTTTGGCAGTCCACACGGCACCCCTTTACACTGACCTGCTCCCTGCTGACGAGAGGCAACTACCTCGAAACACGTGTCCAGGGATGGCTAACGCAACACATACTGTTCTTTTTACACATCGTGGCATAGGCGTACCCGCCGTCGCCACTACATTTACCACAGTCCTTTGGGGCAACTTGCTGGTGTGACGAGCAGTGTGCGACCAACTTTTGCACAATTTATTACAGCTCCCTTGAGCCAACGGGCTGACGAGCCTTGGATCTGCACCTGCGCGCCATGAGAGGTACTTGACCTGTTTTTAATTACATTTTGGCAGTCCACACGGCACCCCTTTACACTGACCTGCTCCCTGCTGACGAGAGGCAACTACCTCGAAACACATGTCCAGGGATGGCTAACGCAACACATACTGTTCTTTTTACACATCGTGGCATAGGCGTACCCGCCGTCGCCACTACATTTACCACAGTCCTTTGGGGCAACTTGCTGGTGTGACGAGCAGTGTGCGACCAACTTTTGCACAATTTATTACGGCTCCCTTGAGCCAACGGGCTGATGAGCCTTGGATCTGCACCTGCGCGCCATGAGAGGTACTTGACCTGTTTTTAATTACATTTTGGCAGTCCACACGGCACCCCTTTACACTGACCTGCTCCCTGCTGACGAGAGGCAACTACCTCGAAACACGTGTCCAGGGATGGCTAACGCAACACATACTGTTCTTTTTACACATCGTGGCATAGGCGTACCCGCCGTCGCCACTACATTTACCACAGTCCTTTGGGGCAACTTGCTGGTGTGACGAGCAGTGTGCGACCAACTTTTGCACAATTTATTACGGCTCCCTTGAGCCAACGGGCTGACGAGCCTTGGATCTGCACCTGCGCGCCATGAGAGGTACTTGACCTGTTTTTAATTACATTTTGGCAGTCCACACGGCACCCCTTTACACTGACCTGCTCCCTGCTGACGAGAGGCAACTACCTCGAAACACGTGTCCAGGGATGGCTAACGCAACACATACTGTTCTTTTTACACATCGTGGCATAGGCGTACCCGCCGTCGCCACTACATTTACCACAGTCCTTTGGGGCAACTTGCTGGTGTGACGAGCAGTGTGCGACCAACTTTTGCACATATTATTATCTTGAAGCTGTTGGTGATGGCAGATGAATTAACAGATTGTATTTGCAAGGTCACTGGGTCCAAACTTGGCTGCTTCAGGGATAAAGGATTTCTCCTGTATTGATGTCATTCAGGAAAGATGAAGGTTTGAGAAATTCATTGATTGTTAGATAAAGATGTTAGGGCTTTACCCTGGAATCACTTCATTACAGATGATTAGATGACACTGTCTTTATGCTCGGAAGCCTTGACATATCATCAGTAGAGTGGGTTTGAGAGGAGAGTGATGCACTTGTGTACTGTAAGAGATCTGAGTATAATGATGCCTCCTGTGGGTGAATTCTCAAAATCCCTCTTGACTTTGTCTTATTTCAAGACATGCAAAGTAAGGAAACATGAATAAGCAGTATCACTTATAAACACAATAGTGTCCCTGTAAGTTGTGGCCTTCCCTTTACTAACAAAGTATATGAATGTGATAATATACTGTTATGAACTATACATTACATATAGCAATGGCATAATTTTAACTAAGTGCCTCCGTACCTTAGCTTGTCACTCATTATGCGCTCCCTCCATGTGTGCCTAAGAATGGTACAAGAAAATGATTAGTATTTTTACTTCCAGCATCTCCTTCTCTCTGTGTTGTCAATGATTTAATTATGTATGATTTGAATGAGCTGTGCTGTCACAGTGATTAAATGCCTGTCCTTTACCAATAGTTACATATTGCATTTTGAGGGATCGTATTGCTGTTCCTTTCGCCTGACTAAGACAGTGCTTATTTCAAATAAACTAGTGGTTTGTAGTTAGTTGCTATGTTCTTGTACTTACACAGCTACACTGGAGTAAATGCAATGAACACCATGGTCATCTGTTGCTAGCAACCAAGACATGCTACAAGAATTAGAATGTTCAGGTAACCTTCCATTCAAGCCATTCGTGGATTATGTGGTGATGCTTCACACACTGTAGCACATCAAAATGGTATTACAATACACATATATACATATATGTTGATTCTTTTTTGTTTCCCATCGTAAAGGACCTCAGTTCATTTATTCTGGACACAATGGATTTTATTCGTCAAATCCAGAGTATTACTTGGGACAAGGATCTACTGTTAATTACCCTGGACATAACAAGCCTTTACACTAGTATCATACGCTCTCAAGGCTTGGCTGCTCTGGAATTATTTCTAAAAACAAGAGCTTTGAAATTCCAGGGACATAAAATGCTATTACAAATAGTATCATTCTGCCTACATAACGCCATTTTCCTTTTTGCAGGGTAATTGTACATGCAGACACAGGGGTCCGCGATGGGCACGTGCTTCGCCCCCAGCTATGCAAATTTATTTGTGTGCTGGTGGGAGAAGCACGTGGCCTGGGCGGAAAATAACAAACTTGGTTGGAGAAGATTGCCCTGTGGACCAGGTACATCGATGACCTGTTTATAGTGTGGAGGGGCACTCGCATAGAGGCAGAAGACTATGTGAGAATCTTGAATGATAATGAATTCAATCTTAAATTCACGAGCAACATCAGTGAGAGGGAGGTTGCTTTTTTAGATCTTCTAGTCTTCGTTGCTGATAATAAACTGTGCACGAAGCTCTATGGTAAACCCACGTCAGGGAACACAGTTTTACACTTTTGGAGACAACATCCCCGAAATGTAATTAATAGCATACCATACAGGGACTTGCTGAGACTCAAACGCAACTGTTCCCACCCAGATAACTACCGGGAAGCCATGAAAGAGTCCCTGAAGAGATTTGCCAACCGGGGCTATACGAGTAAGGTATTGCAGGAAGCGGTGTAAAAGGTCAGCAGCAAGAATAGACAGGAGTTACTACCATACAGGAAATCGAGCAGCAAAGGAAACAGAGGGCGATCAATCAAAGGTGAGGTCGATCATCACCTTCTCGGCAGAGGCACAGAAGATCAGAGACCTAATCCAGAAAAACTGGAATATCCTTTAAACGGATGGCGTCATTGGGAAATTATTTCCAAATAGACCAGATATTACATTTAGGAGTTTCGTCTCCTTGAAGGATATCCTAGATAAAGTCATTTCCAGGACAAACCCTATATAAAGCCCTTAATCACAGGGTTTTTCCCCTGCACAACTTGCAAGGCATGTAACAACTGCAAAAAGGTGAAAGACTATGTAGTGCCGGGGAAAAAGCGCATTCTTGAACATAAAAGGGCAATTACCAATAAGGATAAATCATATCCTGTGGTGAGGCACTTTTCAAGGTTGCATGAGGCCAGGAGTGAGAGATTAATGTACTACTGCATTGATCAAATCCCAGTGGTAGAGAGAGGAGGAGACAGAGTTAAACTCCTTAGACAGCTAGAGGCCAAACTCATAGTAGATCTCCGTACCAGGGCACCATGAGGGTTAAATCAGGAAGAGGAACTGTGGTCTTTTATTGGATAGGAAAATTTGTATTAGACCAGAATGCATAGTGAGCCACCCTGAGAAAATAGTAAGACTGTAAGAGTAGATTCAGGTGCCATAGGTGGAATATTAGAGGGGTGTCCATGACAGGCAAAGTAGGCTCATACAGAGCATGATTGATGTCTCCATCTAACAATGAGCTGAGAGTAGGGAAAGCCCACGTAAATATGAGTAAAATATTAATGAATTGTTAATTTTTTTATGTAAGGGCTGACATTGATTTATTTATTCATTTGTAATGGTATTAATGAATTTCATGTCAAACCAACTTTCTCTCATTAAGAATATTATCTGTTGATTAATTTGCCTTTACCTTGATTAATTGGTATAAATATCCAATTGTGGAAGATATAGGACAGTCATGAACATAGCCCCCATAGATTGAAATTTTATAGTGTTAAGATGTCCGACACCTTTATGAACAAAGGACTGAATCGATAAGTCCCCCTTTTTATGTTTATGTTTTAGTTCCTGCCATTAACCATAAATGAGATCATTTATGGTTAAAAAATGTTTATGCAGAGAATAACTGACATTGGCGAAGGCCAGGAGGTTGAAACGCGTTTATCAGTTGATCGTGTTTGCTTGAAATCATGAAATAAATCATCTTTAATTACAACCAGAGAGCGAAAAAAATATATATATATACATATATAAATATATAAATATAAATATATATATATATATATATATATATATACATATATATATATATATATATATATATATATATATATATATATATATATATATATATATATATATATATATATATATATATATATATATATATATATATATATATATATATATATATTACCTACTGGTGGTCACCAGTAGGTAGTTATAGTTAGGAACTATTTTCGATAGGAAATTCGCAACATTCTATTTGGAATAACTTTGGCGCCCGTTGACGATTCTTCGCAAAATTTTCAAAACTTTTGGCCAGCTCCGGTCCGCTCCTATCCTGAAAGTCTCGGGATGATTCGTGTAGTGGGGGCTGAGAAAAAAGGGGGGTCCCAAAACTTGTTTTACCCATGCAATTTCCCATAGGATCTTTAGCCGCAGCTACAGCCCAAACTGCTGAACGGAATTACACCAAATTTGGCAGAAAGGTAGACCTTGGTTCAGAGTCGTACCTTTTGCTTAAATGGTGTAAATCCACACAGTAGTTCCTGAGAAAATCAAAATCACATATATATCTGGGCGGAGCCTAACCACAGATCTCATCGTGAGATCTAATTGGCTGTCAGTACTTCATCCAAGAAGTGTTGGCAGCCATCTTTGGACAAATATACATGATAGCACCTCATTAAAAAGCATTGCAGTTAATAGAAGGTTTTAAGACTTTAGTTACATTATAAATCATTTGTTGATGGTACCATACTCATTTTAGGAATTGTGGTGTGTTCTAAGGTGATTTTACCATGTGAAAAAGCCTTCTGCTGTGATATCATGAATCATGTTTGAGAGAAAACTATTTTCTCATGCTTTTCCCACAATGGTTTGGAAGGTGATCTATTAGCTAAACTGAGAGCATATTTTCTGTAAATTCACATTATCTTTCTCAGTCATGTGAGAATGAAGTCTGACATTCTGAGTAAAACATGTACATCCAACAAGGGCAGAGACTGTCAGTTGACTCCTTTGTGTTCTACTGCAGCTTCCCAGAGTGTTCTAAAGAACAACTAGAGCGCTAACAGTACTACATATGACAAACGTATTGCACACCTGAAGCGATCTTGATTGGAATAAAGTGGTAACTCTTAAAACATTTAATTTAAAAAGGAACGAAATGAGGAGGTTCATTTTGCAATTGAAAGTAGGATTAGTGCTGCAGAAAGAAAAATTAGGGCACATTTTGAGTGACTTCTCAAATCCTCTTCTATTTCATTAAAAAATTCTGACATGCAGACTGAAACATGCACTTTGAATACCAGCAGCAGACTTCCCTGGTGAGCAGTAGTTTTAGTACAGTGATCTAATGAGCAACTAGAGTGCTAACATTCAGAATTTATGGCAAATGTGTGACACATCTGAATGCCTTCTTGATGGAACCAAAGTAAAAAACTGAAAGTATTTCCTACTGAGGAGACTGCAGTAAATGAGGAAATTAGGAAACTTCATAACAAATAAGTCTCCCAAGATGGCCACCAGAGACAAAAGAGCCCAAATGTAGCCCAAATATCACCCAGATGTAGCCCAAGTATAGCCCAATGACAGAATGTCCCAGAGTGTTCTTAAGAACAACTAGAGCGTTTACTGTCTTACTTATGACAAAAGTATGGCACACCTGAAGCCATCTTGATTGGAATAAACTAGTAACACTTAAAACATTTAATTTAAAAAGGAACACAATGAGGGGGTTCATTTTGCCATAGAAATTATGATTAGTGCTGAAGAAAGAAAAATTAGGGCACATTTTGTGTGACTTCTCAAATCCTCTTCTATTTCATTGAAAAATTCTGACATGCAGATTGAAACATGCACTTTTAATACCAGCAGCAGACTTCCGTGGTGAGCAGTAGCTTTACTACAGTGATCTAATGAGCAACTAGAGTGCTAACATTCAGAATCTATGGCAAATGTGTGACATATCTGAATACCTTCTTGATGGAATGAAAGTAAAAAACTGAAAGCATTTCCTACAGAGGAGACTGCAGTAAATGAGGAAATTAGGAAACTTCATAACAAATAAATCTCCCAAGATGGCCACCAGAGACAAAAGAGCCCAAATGTAGCACAAATATCACCCAGATGTAGCTCACATGTAGCCCAATGTGCAAAACACTTATTTTTTGTGTTTTTGTAGTTTTATATAGTGCAGACTTGTCAGGTATTGGAGTGCTTTACATGAGCATTGGTTACATCACACAAGATCAAATTCATTTTGGTTGTAGACATGGGGAGATTAAGTGATTTGACCAGAATCACAGAATGTTGAGCTGAAGCAGAAACTTCAACCTGGTTCCCCAGTTGCAAAGTCTGCTGCTCTGGAAGTAACACCACATCCCCTCCCCTAAGTGCAACATTTAAGTAAGTGGTCAACTGGATAAAAAAACATAAAGATAACAAATAATTTAAAAGTTTTTTTTTGCTATTTGAAAACTCAGAAAAAATAAACCTCATTTTAGTTTTTTAGAGCACTAACCATAATTTTGATGCAAATAAGACCCTCTCATATATGTAATTTCTAAAGGAAATACTCTCGGTATTACAGTTTTGATTACATCAAGATGACGTCAGGCGTTCCACACTTTTGTAATAAACATAGAATGTTAGCCATCTAGTTGTTCATTAGGATACTGTTGAGAGGCAGAGGCCAGGGGCACAGACTCTGAAAATTGATGGCAGGTAGGAGGGTACAGAGGCAACAATTTGACCACACTGGGCAGGCAGGAAGGGCAGTGGCAGCACAACAGACTATGGAGGGCAGTGGAAAGGGGGCAGGGGCAACAAACCAACAATACAGGACTGGCAAGAGAGGCTGTGGCAATATAATAGACCATTATGGGCAGAAGGAAGAGGCAGTGGCAGTACAACCATACATGCCAACAGACCCGTTTCAGCCAGGAAACGTCGAATGTTTTTAAGCACAAATGGGCTTTATTTGATCTGTCTCCTGTCTACAATCTCCTCTTTTTCAATGTAACTCAAAGGGGAAAATCAATACCCCAGTTTTTTTTCAAAATCTCCCTCTTACCAAGTTCAAAATGTTCGCAAGTATGGCACATTGGATCATGGAAGACAGGAGGAATTGGGGTAGGGACATGGACTCGGATAACAGAGGACAGGAGGGACACGGAGAGGTGCACCAAACTGACCCTACAGGGCAGGCATCAGGGTTTGCAGCAGCACAATACACCACACAGGGCATGCTTGACGGGAGTGCAGCACAACAATCCATAGAAAGCAATAGGGAGGGGACAGGACCATGCACATGGACAACAGAGTACAGAGGGGAAAGAGGCAATGGTAGCTAGCTGACAATAATGGACAGACAGGAGAGAAAGCTGCAGCATAACAGACCATAAAGGGCAGGAGGGACGGATCAGGGGCATTACAATGGAACAGACAAGCCAGGAGGGAGGGTATAGGGATCTGCACATGGAAACAGAGAGCAGGGGGCACGGGGCAGGGCAGGAGCAGCAAGATGACCATGGAGGTCAGGCAGGATGGGCACTAGAAACAAGACACACCATGGAGAGCAAGCGGGAGGGTTAGTGGCAGCACAATGGCTATGATGGGCAAGAAGGAGGGTGCAGGGACATGCACAAAGGACCATGGAGGATAGAAGGGAGGGTCAGGACCTGGGCACAGACAAGAGAGTTCAGGGGAAGGGGCCTCACAACAGACTGCGCGGGGCAGGCAGGAGGAGCAGTTGCAGCACAACAGACCAGGGAGGGCAGAAGGGTGTGGCAGAAAAATGGACCATGGAGGACAGGAGGAAGGGGATAGGGGCATGGCATGTGGACAGGCAGGGTGGAGGTGGCAGGGACAGGTTACAGTCATCTGACAATGCTAGGAAGGTGGGAGGGGAGTGGCAGCTCAACAGAACTCTCAGAGTAGATAATATTGGCAGGTCCATGGAACATGGTGGGCAAAAAGGATGGAGCAGGGGCTTGCACAAAGACATCGGAGGGCAGGGGGAAGGAGAATAGGGGTAGCAAGCTAAGCACAGAGGCTAAGCAGGAGGTCAATGATGGGGCAGAGAATTGGGCAATGGAGGGCAGGAGGAGTGGACTGGTATATCATGCTACATGGAGGGCAGTGGCAGCACATCAGACCATGAATGGCAGGAGGGAGGAGGCTAGTCCATGGATTCAGACAACAGAGGATAGGGAGGAGGTGGATGGGGCAGCAAGCTAACTGTTCAGAGAAGGTGGGTATTAGGAACTTTATTGTTTTTAAAATGTGTGTCTGTGCGAACTACTTGAAATATGAACAAGTATGCAGCATAATCTCACTTTTATTCAGGAAGAAGAGGAGGTTTGTGACTGTGACTTCGGGCTCACTTGGCGAAACACCCCCTGACCCTCCACCCCCATCACAAAATGTAATGCCCGTGAAAAGGGTAGGTGAACGCAGTGTTATATAGAACATAGTCCTGAGAGCACGATTGGAAATGAAAATTAGATATAGTGTATGGTATAAACTATGCACCAAAAAGTGTGACATAAGATGAACCGGGGCGTGAAATATAATATGTAATACATTGTGCGCAATGACAGATTCATTGGAGAGCGCGAGATAGCACAGGCACTAGCGCATGCTATGCGATATGCGCCTTGGAGTGTAATATGCACAGGGCAGTGTTGTGTAACCTAACTAGTCTCTAAAGTTGTAATATAAAATATGTGCTGGGGAGTGTAACGTTGCATATGCACTGTGACGAAGATATGGATCCCAGATTGTAATATGTATGGCATAGCGCTGTGCGTTATAACATAGGCATCGAGGAAGGCACTTTAGATGGGGCAATATAACCCGTGCGAAGGCAAGTGTGGCATGATATTTTCACGGGGTGGTGTTACAGTGCACATGGGCTAGAGAGTGTCATAGCATACGCACTAGCTGGTGGAATACAACACAGAGGTGTGTGGCACTCGACGGGCACTGGTGGGTGTAACACAGCATTGGACTCAGCCAGGAGCGCGCTGTGACTCTCAAGTGAGGTTCGTCTCCTTTCCAGAGAGTAAAATAAAAAGTATTACACATCTGGTGGTGGATGTGTGTTTTATTAATCGTGAGGGGGGTTTCCTGCATACTTTTGGTCGAATTATTGTCGAATCCCCTTTGAATGGCTTGGTGTGCGTGTGTATTAAATGTGCCCGTCAATAGCTACCCATGTTTGTATAAATAAACGACAAGGGTGTCTACTTGGAAAGTACCCACCGGCAGGGTGCCGGGATAAGGCACGGTAGGGCGTCAGACACGTCAGAGCTTCATTAGCAGTTTAAATACATTCCACGTGGATTCATTGTATGCATAGTCGCCTTTTAATGAATATCACGCAAATCGACATGATGATAGGTACATACGGTTTGTCCAGCATGTCCTAGATGTTTCTATAAATATATATTTTTTTTAAATAATAAAAAACAAAGGCTGGCCCCGGGGGATGGGGTCCCTGGGGCCATAAGTGGCCTGAGATTTTTTTTTTTTAAAAGGCCATGCCCCGGGGTTGGGGTCCCCGGGGCCGATTAAGGCCTTGGGAAGGGGCCACGTGGCCCCCTTCCAAATTTTTTTTTTACAAAAAAAATTATTAGGGGACAGGCCCTGGGGGATGGGGTCCCCATGGCCAATAAATTAGAAAAAGAAGGGGGGCCATACAGCACTCCTTTTAAAAAAAATAAAATAAATAAAAGACCGGCATCCCTCCGGAGACCATGCCCCCTCCTTGCAGCACTCTGCAAACGCACCCCCTGGCCAGTTTTAAGTTGGGGAATTAATTCCCCTACAATACTGAGGGTCCCTGAGGGCCAACTAGCCCAACAGGTATCTCCAGGATGCACCAGGGAGCTGCGTTGTAGACAGGTGTTCTGAGGCCACGCCCCTCTTTACACCTCTCTGCAACGCAGCTCTGTGGTGCTTACTGGAGGCACCTAGTGGGCTAGTTTGACCCTAGGGATCCTTAGGATTCAAGGGGACTTAATCTCTCAACTTAGAACAGCCACAGGGCGCGTTTACACAGTGGTGAAGGGAGGGCACGGGGCCTGAGGTGACATGTGCAAACAAGCCCTGTCGCGCATTTAAAGTTGGGGAAATAATTCCCTTTCAATCCTGAGGGACCTTGGGGGCCAACTAGCCCACAAGGTGTTTCCAGTAAGCGCCACTGCTCTGCGCTGCAGAGAGGTGGTGCAGGCCATGCCCCTTTTTACACCTCTCTGCAATGGCGCTTACTGGACGTACCTAGTGGGCTATTTTGCCCCTAAGGACCCTCAGGATTCAAGGGGACTTAATCTCCCAAGTTAAAATGGCCACAGGGCGTGTTTACACAGTGGGGAAGGGAGGGGACGGGCAGGGAGGTGACGTGTGCAAATACGCCCTATGGCGCGTTTTAAGATGGGGAAATAATTCCCCTTCAATCCTGAGGGCCCCTGGGGGCTAACTAGCCCACCAGGTGCTTCCAGTAAGTGCCACTGAGCTTCGATGCAGAGAGGTGGTCCAGGCCGTGCCACTTTTTACACCTCTCTGCAACGCAGCTCTGTGGTGCTTACTGGAGGTACCTAGTGGTTAGTTGGACCCTAGGGACCCTCAGGATTCAAATGAACTTAATCTCCCAACTTAAAACCATGTCATGAGTGATGTAATATGTGATGTCATCAGTAGTGCATTGGGGGCGCGCAAGTTATAATTAGCTGAACTAACTATAACGGGGAAATTTCAATGGTTTTGTACGAGTGAAAAGTCCAGCTAACTATAACGCCCCTGAAATCTATGGTTTTTACAGTGAATTTCTAAGTTTTTTAAATGCTAAATCCTAACTATAGCGTGCCTGAAACCTATGGTTTTTTCAGTGAAAATATATATATATATGTATATATATATATATATATATATATATTTATATATATATATATATATATATATATATATATATATATATATATATATTACCTACTGGCAGTTGCCAGTAGGTAGTTATAGTTAGGACCTTGTTTCTATTCAAAAAGCTGTTTTTGTTTGACGAATCTTTGCGAAATTTTCAAAACTTATGGCCTGCTCCAGACAGCTCCTATCTTGAAAGTTTTGGGGTGATTTGGCAAGCGGGGGCCAAACAAAAAGTGGGGTCCCAAAACGTATTTCTCCATGTTAATTCCCATAGGAAATTTTAGGCACGACTACAGCCCGAACTGCTGAACAGAATTACACCAAATTTGGCAAGAAGGTAGCCCTTGGTTCAGAAAGAGACCTTATTTCAAATGGTGTAAATCCGTTCAGTAGTTTCTGAGAAATTCCAAAAATAGAGGTTGAAAAAATATTTTTTCCCATAGGAAACGTTAGACACGGTTACTGCCGAAACTGCTGAACGGAATTACACCAAATTTTGCAAAAAGGTAGTGCTTGGTTCAGAAAGCCCCCTTTTTTTAAATGGTGTAAATCCATTCAGTAATTGCTGAGAAAATCAAAAAATAAAAGTTTCGATAGAGGCGCGGTGGATCCACGCACCCTCCCGACCACGAGCTTTATTCTAATTGGCTGTCAACACTCCAAACCAGGAAGTGTTGGCAGCCATCTTGTGCCTCGGTAACCCAATCACAAGAAAACAGAAAAACTAAGGCGCAAAACAAGAAAAGGGGGCATGGTAGAAACACCCTGACCCCCTACACCTGCTCAGGGGGTCCACTAGGACCCCCAGGGCCAAAGAAAGCATTTAACAAAAAAAATAAATGCGAGATGCGCGGAGGATCCGTGGATCTGGCTGTGAAAATTTAAAAAACGAAGCGCGGGCTCCTGTGCTTCGTTATTAATTAGCCCCCGGGTGTGTCAAGTCCTGGAGGCATGCACAAACAATAATTGCGGGGGCCTAGAGGGACCTCCGCAGCACAAGGGACAACCACCCCCGGGGCTTCATTTTTAATGCATGGGGGTGAGGCCCCCCAAGCCCTGGGGACCGCCACCCCTGGGGCTTTGATTAATTATTTGCGGGGGTACACTGCCCCCCCCGCAGCCCCGGGAACCACCACCCCCGGGGCTTCTTTAAAAAAAAACATACCTGTGTGGGGGGGCTTGAGCCGCCCCACACACCCCGGGGACTGCCACCTCCCCAGGGCACTAATATTTAATATTTGGGGGTCCGTTAACGACCCCCGAACCCCGGGACCACCACCTCCCCGGGGCTTTGTACAGATTTCCTGGAGCCCACCCCTGGGACACTGTGATGTCATTGCAAACTGCTTTGCTTCATTGAAGCGAGAGCAGGGAAACCTGCTCTTGCTTCAATGAAGCAAAGCAGATTGTTTTTCTACATGGGGAGCTGCATGTTAGTAGCTCCCCATGTGGAAAAGCAATGCCGGCTCCCGCAGGATGCGGGAGCCGGCAGGGACCGTGGGGGCATTGGGGCTCACCCCTCGCTCCCCAATGGAGAGAGCCAGCCCCGGGAGATGGGGTCCCCGGGGCTAGGAGTGGCCCGGGAGGGGGGCCACACGGCCCCCCTCCCCAGTGCATTTATTAAATACAAAAAAAGGAGAGGCCAGGTGTGGTTGTATGGATTCAAAAGTGCATCTGGGAAGGGCTGTATGGGTGAGTTAGTGTGTCTATGGCTGTGTTGGTGAGTGAATAAATGTCTCAGTGGTATATCTGTGACTAACTACATATGTTTTAAGCCACTATATGTGAGTGTTGAAGTATATAAATGAGCATACGTGAGACTAAGTTATTTCAATAGTGGGTGTATAAATAAGTATCTGCTTCTGTCAGTGATTGTATAAGACAGTAAATATGTGTTAGTATCTGTATAAATAATTGATGTGGTGGTAAGTCTAAAAATAACGAAGTTGGTGTGTATAACTGTATACATGATTAAATGGGTATGTGATTCATTTTTTTTATTACTGACACAGGGCCCGATTCACAGAACTAACTTAAGACAAAATCCTAAACTTACTACCATTTTGGTATTCACAGAAGGCACTTACTCATTTTGGTATTCACAGAAGGCACTTACTCATTTCGGTATTCACAGAAGTTAGGAGTCCTAACTTTAGGACTCCTAAATGCCTTCTGTGAATACCGAAAGTCTTAAAATTAGGATTTTTCTCAGTTTAGTAGTAGTATAGTTAGGACTCCTAACTTTAGGACTCCTAAATGCCTTCTGTGAATACCGAAAGTCTTAAAATTAGGATTTTTCTCAATTTAGTAGTCCTAAATTTAGGACTCCTAACTTTAGGACTCCTAAATGCCTTCTGTGAATACCGAAAGTCTTAAAATTAGGATTTTTCTCAGTTTACTAGTAGTATAGTTAGGACTCCTAACTTTAGGACTCCTAAATGCCTTCTGTGAATACCGAAAGTCTTAAAATTAGGATTTTTCTCAATTTAGTAGTCCTAAGTTTAGGACTCCTAACTTTAGGACTCCTAAATGCCTTCTGTGAATACCGAAAGTCCTAAAATTAGGATTTTTCTCAGTTTAGTAGTAGTATAGTTAGGACTCCTAACTTTAGGACTCCTAAATGCCTTCTGTGAATACCGAAAGTCTTAAAATTAGGATTTTTCTCAATTTAGTAGTCCTAAATTTAGACTTAGGACTACTAAATTGAGAAAAATCCTAATTTTAAGACTTTCGGTATTCACAGAAGGCATTTAGGAGTCCTAAAGTTAGGAGTCCTAACTATACTACTACTAAACTGAGAAAAATCCTAATTTTAAGACTTTCGGTATTCACAGAAGGCATTTAGGAGTCCTAAAGTTAGGACTCCTAACTTCTGTGAATACCGAAATGAGTAAGTGCCTTCTGTGAATACCAAAATGAGTAAGTGCCTTCTGTGAATACCAAAATGGTAGTAAGTTTAGGATTTTGTCTTAAGTTAGTTCTGTGAATCGGGCCCTAGGTGTGAGAGTAACTCTATGGATGAGTGGCAGCGTATGACTGCATGTATAGATGTATGAGTGCATATTATAGTCCTCTATTGATGAGTAACTACATGTATAAGTGACTGGATGTGTGTGTAGACCTAGGACATAGTGAGTGCTATGTAGAATATGGCATTCTTCTGTGTATGGTTTCAGAAATAGTAGTCAGCATTTGAGAATGGGTGTATCAAAGTTTATATTAGAGCATCAGGATGTGCATCAGATTGTCACGTGGATGATGTCATGAATGATGTCATGAGTGATGTAATTTGAGATGTCATCAGTGATGTCATCAGTGATGTCACTGACCATGTCATGAGTGATGTAATATGTGACATCATCAGCAGTGCATTGCGGGTGCGCGAGTTATAGTTAGCTCAACTAACTATAACAGGCAAATTTCTCTGGGTTTATATGAGTCAAATGTTCAACTAACTATAACGTCCCTGAAAGCTATGTTTTTTTTAGTGAACTTCAAAGGTTTTTTAAATGCTAATTCCTAACTATAACGTCTGTAAAACCTATGTTTTTTTCAGTGAATTTCAAAGGTTTTTTAAATATTAATTTCATATTTTAATATTTATAAAACCTATTTTTTTTCTATTATATTTTTAAATATTTTGGAACTCTATTATACTTCTTGTTTTCAACTTTAAAAATCATGTAATGTTTTATATCTTCCCCAAAAAATATGTATATATTTTTTTTGAGGGGGAGAAAACTGCACTCCCATACCGGTAGCGTACCAAGCTCCATCACCACACGAATCCTATCCGCCATATTGCTAAACTCGTAAATGATGCGCATTTCATATCCGATGACTTCGTGGCCCCTCGTCCCGCATAATATCATATACACATGAAGTCACCCCAGGTACTACTTTGGTATCCGCCGGGTATGCAGTACCAAACCACGCGTTACGTCATGTATGTATGGGGTCACGCCTGCTGCGCGTTGCGTAGTCCACGAGTACATGCTGCCAGACCCTGTGTTACGTCACAGATGTATAGTATCGCGCCGGGTACGCCATTCCCTTTTTTTGTCTCAAAAGTATATCTAAATAACTTTAAACAGTATATGAGAGCATGCGGAAATCCAAATTATTGTAAACATTTATATGTTTCTAACTGTAATAAACTTATATTATGATAAATATACTTAATTACAAGAAGAAGGAGCAACAAAATTTAAATACAATAAATTCTATATTAGAATCAAATCTTCAAAACGAAAGAAGTCGTTAGGCAGATAGTTCATAATGTAGATCCATTCTTCTTTATTGTAATTCGAATCAAGGTTTTTCTTAGAAATGGTCATTCGATTTTTCAAATTAAACACTTGCAGCTTTGTTGTATATATCATATCATTCTTTGTTTCGATACTTAATTCAGCCAACGCGTTTCGTCTTAAAAAGACGTCATCAGGGCTTAGTAATTTAAGGCGAATCTCCTCATTAAAAAGTTCAAATGCACCGCATGAATCTAATTTTGAGTGTGCTAGTACTCTAAGAGGAGTTTCATCTATTTAATCTCTGTTATTTTTGCGCGTCTATTTTTCAAGCAAGCGATCTTATTCAAATCTTTCTATGATGTGAAATTCTCAGTAATAGTAGTAGTTAACCTTCATCGTCAGCGTGGCCCGATAAATCCCGCTGCGGTGCATTTGAACTTTTTAGCGAGGAGGTTCACCTTAAATTACTAAGCATTGATGACGTCTTTTTAAGACGAAACGCGTTGGCCGAATTAAGTATCGCTACAAAGAATGATCATATATATACAACAAAGCTGCAAGTCTTTAATTTGAAAAATCGAATGACCATTTCTAAGATTCGAATTACAATAAAGAAGAATGGATCTACATTATGAACTATCTGCCTAATGACTTCTTTCGTTTTGAAGATTTGATTCTAATATAGACATTATTGAATTTAAATTGTGTTGATCCTTCTTCTTGTAATTAAGTATTTGTTAGTGTGGGTGTTTAGCGGTAAACCACGAGAAGTGAGCACTTTTTTCCTTATCACTTAATCTTTTTTTAACATTTGAATGCGCCTAGTGCGCTAGTGCGGGGAGCCCTACCGCTTGAGTTCTGTTGTTATGATAAATATATTTTGGCAAAATCGCGTCGGGTGCAGCCTCCTTGCGCGCTCGGTGCATGATTGCCATGTGACCTTAAAAAAAAGCATTTGATTGGTTCATAACATTTCCCATTGTAACAGTTTTACGACCCCAACCATTTTACTCATTCTCTCTACAGTGTTTGATGAGAAACACCTCTTTTGCTTAGAAAGCTTTTTTGAAAAGTGTTTTCCTGTATACACATATCTTATACTACACACAACATACAACGATCATCTTGATCAATATTCATGTTCCATCAAAAAACAAATATGTGTTACACGATGCCCCTGGTGTGTGTGTCTGCACATTATTGTGCTGCCTTTCGGCCTGGGTATTGCTGGCTCTAAGGAGCATCATCAGCCACGGTCAGACTGCACATCCTAGATCACATGCCATCTCATTAACGATAGTTTCCGCCCTCCCGACACATGCTACACTAATCTAAATTGCACAATTTGCTAGGTCAAAACTACAAAAGAAACACACATAAGTTCACTTCCTGGCCAGGCAGGAACTGAACAACGCCCAAGTCCCCGGAATAATTATTCACACCCCTACGCTGGCCTGGCGTATGCAAGCCCAGCCCACTGTATGTATAAATAGGATAACCACGACACCAAACGTCCCTCTTCTTCCACACTACCTCAAATGATTTGCCACATCCACCTCGCATATCACAATGCGCAATAAAAAAAAGAAATGGATCCATGAGTGGAGAAGTGTGGCTCAATGATTAGAGCGGCAGACCCTGATGCAGAGGTCTAGCCTGGGCCCAGGGTTCAATTCCCCGCCTCGGCGGGTCTTGGGCTCAAAAATTCCATGGACCTGATAATTCTCGCCTCGGTGCCATTCCAATCATGGAGTCCCGCTCTGCAACTCTGGGCAATAGCTTGCTTAATCTCCACAACGGCCCCCACAACGCTAAGGATGCCTGGCCTCCACCTTGGGGGTGCCCAGGAGTGGATGCCTCACAGGGAAAGCCAGGATGGGTTCCACAGCGGTATTCGTACAAGCGCCTTGAGACCCTTGCGGGTGAGTAGTGCGCTATACAAGTATCAATTTACATTTACATTTACATGAGGTGTACTCTATCCTGGCAATCAACACGGGCTCTAAATTGTGAGCCCTACTGCCCGTCGTGTATGAAAGGGATCCATGAGGTGTACACTCTCCTGCAATCAACACTCCTTCTGAATTGTGTGCACTGCTGCCCGTAGTGTTTGCTCACACAACAATGACAGCACGTAAGCAGAGCAGCCTGGGTGCACCGGGCCTCCAATTGAGCATGCTGCGGCGAGAGGGGTGGGGTGCCTCAGCCTAGCTGCGCAGGTCCGAACAAACGATATTGCCATGCGTTATGATGTGATCTTTGACCTCATTCAGTCACATCTCTGTCTCATTTTAAAGACCTGCTGGAATGTACTGTAGGCCTGAGCCAGCGGGTAGCGCTGCCCTACAGAAACCTCTTCAGCGCGGTGCTGCAGAAGGGATGGGATGCATCAGCCAGACTGGGCATGTGCGAATAAGCGATATTGCCATGTGTTATGATGTGATCTTTGACCTCATTCAGTCACATCTCTGTCTCATTTTAAAGACATGCTATACCATAAGGTAGCCCTGAACCTACGGGCAGCACTGCCATCCAGACAGCTGTTGAGGGCGGTTCTGTGGGAGGGGTGGAGTGCATCACCCTGAGTGCGCACGTGCGAAAAAGCGATGTTGCAGTGCGTAATGATGTGATCTCTGACCTCATTCAGTCACATCCGTCTAATTTTAAGGACCTGCTGGACCGAACTGTAGCCCTGAGCCAGCAGGCAGCGCTGCCCTACAGACATGTGGCGTTGGCTTTTAGGACACTGTAGTGAGCTCCTTACTAAGTGTACATGCACACAGGCTCCCGCCACTGCATTACACGCGCACATTATGCTTCTAGCATGCACTCTGTTCCTTTGTATGTGAACGTTGGCATAACATATTATTATTTAACCTTGTGTATTCTCGTGCACTCCAACTCCTCTTTGTACCACGATTACCACTAACAGTTGGTAGATCGTATTTCAAAAACGAAGGATGCACTCAACTCCTATTTTCTATCAAGCTTGAAATAAACCTTCATTTACCTCCAGACGTTTCCACCATTAAATTATTTCTCCCTTTTCAGACATTCAATTGATTAACACAAGAAGGGCGGAGCGGGAGCTGACTCTGGAATGATGCCCTGGCATTCTGACACCTTCCATCGTGGTATCAAGACACCGTCCCCGACCGGAGACCTGGTCTATCGGACAAACATACCCCGGACTAGGCTTGTGGTGCGGCACCCTGGGTGCACAGGTGCATGAAAGCAATTTTCCTGTAGCTAATAATGTAGGACTATATTATCAAACAATGGTGATAAAATTATCACCACTTTAGCAACAGGAAACTGCCGCTAAAGTGACGATAAGCCCAGGTTCACACCAGAACCTGGGCTTCAAAGGGAATTCACAAGGGCATATTATCAACCCCTTATCAACGCTTTAGCTGCAGTTTCTTGCCGCTAAAGCGGCGATAATGTTATCGCCCTTCCTTCATAATATGGCCCATAATCTCTGGCCTCATGTATTTAATTTTAAGGACTTGCTGAACCACACTCTTTCTTGCAGACCCCAGCGTCCTAGACAAACGGGTGACTGAGGGTAAACACTAAGGGCTGGGTGCAATAGGCCAACGCTCTGTCTCCTTCTCCCTCTCTTCTTTTGACTCTCCCTCCCTTTCTCCCTTCAACCCACTCCCCCTCCCTTCCATTCTCATTATGGTCCTTTCATTCGGAGTACCTTTCTTTATCTCTTCCACATAACACACATACTTATGTTTCAGTTTTGTCTTGCAGGTTTCCTACGCTGCTTCCACTGGAGTCCAACCCACGTTTTTTTATTATACTGTTCCATTAAAGTTACATTTCTATTTATTTTTGTTTAAATAAAGGTTACTTATTTTTTCAAATAAATAACTGAGTGTATAGGTCTTCTTTTTCTGACGACACTTGTCTATTGTTTATTCAGAAAATCATCTGTTTATAGGACATTTTAAGGACAACATTATTTAATATTAGCGTGCACCTACCAAACATAATCTAACTGACTATTAGACAAATGAAGCCTGGGTAATTGTACAACTGCAAGAGTTTTATGAGTGTATCCCTTTATAACACCATAAGTACTGCCCGTGTGATTACAGAACAAATAAGGCACTGCCTAGGACCACGAGGCTTCAGGGACTGCCGAGGCCCACCCTGCATATTTAAATAAAGACCCGGAGTGTGGCGATCTTCAGTTGGCCACTCGAACCCCCCGAACAATTAGTAAACAATACCAGGGAAGGTGCTGCTCCCCTAGGCTGCAAAACATCTCTGTGCCCTTCCGCACCTAATTTACATGCAACATTAAGATCCCCAGTCCTACAGAGACCCCGCAAAATAATAATTGGATTGGCCACAGAACATTACCCACCCACCAGGGGCCTCATTTAAAAGAACGGGTGAGACCCCGCTTTTTTTGTTTTGTTCTTTTCTCTCCGATTTTACCATCCGCCTCCCCTCTATTTCAGCAATACGAGGTTTTCATCCTCTCGCTTCAAGTAGTCGAACAGGTATTTACTATCTCAGGGTGGAAGCGATGCACCACCCTCTAATAGCAAACACAAATGTCCAGCGAATGCACACCCCAGGACATTGTATGAGCTGCGCCTGAGAGGTCACCCTCCCTACTGCCAGGATGCATTTGTTAGTATAAACGCATACTAACGCTACTTACACACGTATAGTACAGCGACCAGAACGTAGTGAAGAAGCAGAGGAAGCGCAAAATCTAAAAATATAAATCCTACCAGAAGTCGGATGACATAGTTCAATGAGCCGACGACCCTGGCATGAGTAGAAACAACTATACGAACAAAACGAGTCTTCAGCACAACACAAGCAATTTTGAAATATTGCTGAGTGGTGCCTTCTTTTTGCTTTATCCCACTCGTCGCCAAATTTATGTAGTGAAGAGGCAGACAGCAGGGAATCCAATAAGTAGATTTATTACAAGAAAACAAGACACCTGAAACAACCACCAACAGGAGCAGACTGCAAAGCAACTATCTAATTCAGCACCGTGTGCAAACTCCGCAAGGTTACCCTCATGACAGCACTACATTCTAACATTACATACTGAGGGCCATATTATCAAGTAACGGCGTTAAAATTATTGCTGCTTTAGTGGTGATAATTTCTACACCGTTCCTTGATAATATGCCCCTTAGATTCTAGTAGAATTACATACTAACATTCTACTATGACTTACAATGGCATACTACACAGATCACATGACTTTACAGCAATGAGCTCATAGTTTCATCCATGAGTTTTGACACTGGTAGGGGTAAGACTTTTGCTTCCCACTCCCTATATTGTATAAACGTAAACTAACAGTTCTTCCACAAATATGCTACAGCGCCCAGAGCATATCACTTTACAGCAATAAGCTCACAATTTAGGCTCACGGTTTAATCCCAGAGTCTTCACACAAGTAGGGATGAGTAGTTTGCTTCCCACTCCCTATATATTATAAACGCATACTAACACTACTTACACAGTTATACTACAGCGGCTAGTATCCTACACCACCCAGAGCCCATCACTTTACAGCAATCAGCTCGGTTTCATCCAAAAGTCTTCACACCGGTAGGCGTAATTACTTCGCTTCCCGCTTCCGGTATACTATCAACACACAGTAGCGGTCAGTAGTTTGGTTCCCACTCCCTGTATGGTATAAACGCCTACTAACACTACTTGCACACGTATGCTACAAACACCAGACCACATCACTTTACAGCAATGGCCTCACGGTTTAGACTCTCAGTTTCATACCCGAGTGCAGCACCATATCATATCACCACCATGCCACTTTGTGCAACACCGCACTTTCAGACCGTTAACAGTGATAACTACCTACTGGCCACCGCCAGTAGGTAATCCAGAACAATGTACATTAGTTCCTTGCTTCTTTTAGCTTTCAAAAATTCTCTGTATTACTGTCTTTTTACTTTTCCATATAAATAGTTTTTTTAATATTCAAGTACACATCGAAGTCAGAAATGCAACGTATTCTATCAACACACTTTCTAGAACATTCTACAACACGTGGAGGTTAAAAGTTCATCCATTTTTTTAAACCTAACAATATTTTTTTCCAACATTTTTTCGAAAGTTTAACGGCACGTGCAGGTTAAAAGTTCACAATTGGTTTAAGTTCGAACAGTGCCTTCCAAATGCAAGTAGCAGGTGGGGTTGAGTCGAGCAAATTTTATCCTATAATATGTACTATAATATGTATGTGCAAACTGCTTTTTCTTAACCAATCACAAACATACTTTTCCACAAAACAAATGTGCACACTACTTTTAAAAAACTATGCTTTTCATCTCCCAATCAGTTATCGTTTTGTATGCAAAAAGAAACTAGTTCCCCATCTTTAAACATATCTCTTATTCTAAGAAGGAACTGCATGAGCTACAGACATCTTTTCATACCTTCCAGCCATACCTTCAAAATACTAGTGTGGATCATAAGACATAACTTTGTTTTCTGGTGCAAGAGGTATGTAGAACAGAGACGTATTGAGTTAGACCTTGGTTTACAAAATGTGGACATTAAATGGACAGAGAGGATTGAAGTGGCACCAATTGTTGCCTTTGGTTAAAACCTGTTTGCATCTCCAAAACCCTGACCTCATGATTGTGCACTGAGGTGGAAACGATCTAGGCACATTGACTGGGGTAGATTTGGAAATGCTCATGAAGGATACCTTTGGACAATTGATGTTACTTTTGCCTCAAACTGTCTTTGTATATTCCAATATATGCCAAAGACAGAAGTGGAAATGGTGGAAACAATTTTGTCCCCAGATTGAAAAATCTCAGAAAAAAGTCAACAAAGCTGTCTCTGCATACCTCAGAGACCACAAAATGGGGTCCATATACAACAACAACATACGTTTTGATATGGCGGATATATACAGAAGTGATGGAGTACACTTCACAGATCAGGGAAACCGAGTTTTCCTGAATAACTTGAAGCTGTGCATCCGCACTTATATGTAGCTCCAACTAATGAACACAAGGGCTCTTTTTCGAGCCACCATATAACTTACAACTTAGGCCTGCTATTTTAGGGCCAGAAAACGCCAACTCCCGCACCCTCACCAAAATGTATTCTCCACACAGCTGTGGCGCAGCGGCCTGACCACCTCACTTTGCAGCACAGACCTCTCGCTTTGATCCCCAACTCTACTCACCCATAGGGGTGAGTAGTTTGTGCTCTACAAATACCATATTGATTTACCTTCGCACTCCCTATACAACACCACCTAAGCACCATACACAAGCTACAATGTTCTAAACAAAAGTTTATCCAAGTACTTATATCTTCATGCTGACACTACTTGCACAGATGTGGCACAGTGGCCAGAGCACATGACTTCCCAGCATATGACACACAGTTTGGGCTCATGCTTTAATCCCCGACTCCGGCATCAGCTCAGCTTAGCAACATGAGACTCTAGACAATACCTCACATATATTCCGTACCCCAGGACTTTCATACCAGTACGGGTCAGTAGTTCATCCTAGTAGTTATAAACACATCCGGACACTACTTCCACAACTGTAGTGCAGCGGCCATGGCACATGACTTCACAGCATAAGACACACAATTTGGGCTCACGCTTTAGTCCCCGAGTCCCGCACCAGCTCACCTTACCCGCATCAGACTCTGCACAATACCTCACTTAATTTCCGTAGCCCACCACTTACACACCGGGGTAAATACTTTGCTTCGCACCACCTCTATAGCACACCCTAAACGCCCCACAGAGGTTACAGTGCTCCTACCCTCCTATTTCCCACTTCTTCCCCCCTTTTTTCCCCCTTTTTTCACCTGACTTGCTTCAACGGAATCACAAAATGGCGGCCAACACTTTCTAGTTGCAACCGCTCGCAGCCAATCAGCAACAAGCTCATTCTCGTAACGCCTCAGCCAATCAGATTGCAGAATTCCCACATATCGATATCTGTAAATTTAAATATTTCTCAAGAACTACTGAATGAATTTAAACCAAATAAACAAAAGAGTGCTTTCTAGACCAAGACCCTTCTCCCTGCCAAATTTGGGGCAATTCTGTTCACCCGTTCGACCTGTAGCCTTGTCTAAAGTTTCCTATGGAAATTAACATGGAGAAAACACGTTTTGGGACCCCCCTTTTTTCTCGGCCCCCCTTGACGAATCACCCCCAAACGTTCAACGTAGGAGCTGATCTCAACAAAGAATTAGTTTTGAAAATTTCACGACGATTCATCAATCGGCGCCAAAGTTATTGCGAATAGAATGTTGCCATTTTCCTATAGTAACTAGGTCCTAACTATAACTACCTACTGGCGGTTGCCAGTAGGTAGTTATAGTTAGGACCTATTATCCATAGGAAATCTGCAACATTCTATTTGGAATAACTTTGTCGCCGGTTGACGAATCTTCGCGAAATGTTTAAAACTGGTGGGGCACTCTGGTCCGCTCCCACCCTGAAAGTCTCGGGATGATTCGTCAAGTGGGGGCCGAGAAAAACGGGGGGTCCCAAAATGTGTTTTCCCCATGCAATTTTCCATAGGAACCTTTAATCGCAGCTACAGCCCGAACTACTGAACGGAATTACACCAAATTTGGCAAAGAGGTAGCCCTTGGTTCACACTCGTGCCTTTTGGTTAAATGGTGTAAATCGGTTCAGTAGTTCCTGAGAAAATCAAAAGTAAAATCACATATATATCTGGGCGGAGCCTAACCACACATCTCATCGTGAGATCTGATTGGCTGTCAGCACTTCATCCAAGAAGTGTTGGCAGCCATCTTGGGACCAATATACACGATAGCACCTCATTAAAAAGCATTGCAGTTAATAGAAGGTTTTAAGACTTTAGTTACATTATAAATCATTTGTTGATGGTACCATACTCATTTTAGGAATTGTGGTGTGTTCTAAGGTGATTTTACCATGTGAAAAAGCCTTCTGCTGGAATATCATAAATCATGTTTTAGAGTAAACTATTTTCTCATGCTTTTCCCACAGAGGTTTGGAAGGTGATCTATAAGCTAAACTGAGAGCATATTTCCTTTAAATTCACATTATCTTTCTCAGTCATGTAAGAATGAAGAATGACATTCTCAGTAAAACATGCACATCCAACAAGGGCACAGACTGTCAGTTGATTCCTTTGTGTTCTACTGCAGCTTCCCAGAGTGTTCTAAAGAACAACTAGAGCGCTAACAGTCCTACTTATGACAAACGTATTGCACACCTGAAGCTATCTTGATTGGAATAAAGCGGTAACTCTTAAAACATTGGGGGTTCATTTTGCCATAGAAAGTATGATTAGTACTGCAGAAAGAAAAATTAGGGCACATTTTGAGTGACTTCTCAAATCCTCTTCTATTTCATTAAAAAATTCTGACATGCAGACTGAAACATGCACTTCCAATACCAGCAGCAGACTTCCCTGGTGAGCAGTAGCTGTACTACAGTGATCTAATGAGCAACTAGAGTGCTAACATTCTGAATTTATGGCAAATGTGTGACACATCTGAATGCCTTCTTGATGGAATCAAAGTAAAAAACTGAAATTATTTCCTACTGAGGAGACTGCAGTAAATGAGGAAATTAGGAAACTTCATAACAAATAAGTCTCCCAAGATGGCCACCAGAGACAAAAGAGCCCAAATGTAGCACAAATATCACCCAGATGTAGCCCAAGTATAGCCCAATGACAGAATGTCCCAGAGTGTTCTGAAGAACAAGTAGAGCACTAACAGTCTTACTTATGACAAAAGTATGGCACACCTGAAGCCATCTTGATCGGAATAAAGTGGTAACACTTAAAACATTTAATTTGCAAAGGAACAAAATGAGGGGGTTCATTTTGCCATAGAAATTATGATTAGTGTTGCAGAAAGAAAAATTAGGGCACATTTTGCACCGACTTTCGCACAATTATACATTTTCTGCATTATCCACATAATTCATCATCTGCACCCTAATCTGCAGATTTGAACAAAAAAAGCCTTGTTTCTAGCTGAAACGGGTCAAACGTTACCAAAAAGGCAGCGACAAGTGTTACAGCATGGTGGAAGGCCCTTTGCAAACCTAGAATTGTCACGTGTTACTTATTGCTAAATCTGGGTGTTAAATTGGTACTGATGGTTTGCAAGCCACTCTTTTTTGTTTAAATACCTATACAGAACCCACATATTGTCACCTTAAAAGCCTCCCACAGCACCGTTGCGCTGTCTACTGAGCCGACATTCTTCTCAAAGAGTTCAGTAATGGCTTGCTGTAGTTCTGCTCTAAACACCTGATCTAGCATCGCGCTGGGCTGTAAGTGCCATGAGTACTGTCGCGGGGTATGTGTGGAGATGGCAAGTTCTAAGCGCACCGGCGCGTGGTCTGAAAGGGTTTTAGGCATATGTGCTATTGCCGTAGTCCATGTGCAAGCATCTGCAGTAGCTATCCAGAAATCAATTCTGGACCATGTGTTGTGAGTAGTAGAGATACAGATGCCCTCACTTTGATTTGGATGTCTTAGGCATGATATATCTGTCATCTTATGTTCCTCCATACACTCTTTGAGTGCTATGGAAGACTGTTTGCCATATTTATCGTTGCGCATAGACCTGTCTAGAAGTGGGTCAAGGCATGTGTTAAAATCTCCGCCCCAAAGTATTGCTGATGGTGGTAATGTGCGCAATTTAGCCCAAATTTTTACAAAAAAAGAGGGGTCTTCCGTGTTCGGTCCATATGCGGTAACTATGGTTAAGACTGTTCTGCCAAAGTTGCCCTAAGCAATGACATATCTAAACTGCTCATCCTTAATTGAGTAAAGCAGCGTAAATGGTGTACCCTTTCTTACAAAAAGCAATACCCCTCTAGCGTATGTAGAGTAAGAGGACGCCATTCTAAAAGTGGCCCATCTAGCCCCAATCCTACTCTCGGCGATGTCTGTGAGATGCGTTTCTTGAAGACAGGCTATATTTACGTTATGGCTGTCAAAATATGCAAGAACTTTCTGAATTTTCTGTGGGTTTTTTAGACCACGTACATTCCATGTCATAAGTGGTAATTTTCTAGTGGAATGTGTTCTATTATCCATACTCTACTGTGGTGGTTACATTATCCAAGCTGTGCTGTATGAGTATGTGTCTCGTTATGATTTTGGCGTCTGCTCTCTCCGTGCTGACCATATTTTGAAAATGTACACCCTTTGCCCCCCACCCACTCTGCCATCCCAATTACAGCGAAGACAAGCCCAATAAACATGTGCCTATACCCCCCACCCCCCAAACAATCCCAAAAATTACATTGTGGTGCACACATTGCGGCGGGAGCTGCCAGCCAGAACCACAGTGGCTACGACACATGGGACGTCGTCCATTCAACTGAAGGAAAGAAAGAAATAATACAATCGACACAAAAAGCTAAACTCAAAGAAGAAACAACATGCTGTCCACATTACAAGCTTCATCGCTATTTGCACTAATGCACCATGTGTGTATGCACCGTGCCCACAGTGTCTATTTTAAACTATAAAACCATGAGTTTGTGGTAAGCACTTATCTGTGTCCATGTAGAGCATTGCTGGAGACAGCCAATGGGCAGTGACCCAGTACTGTTCACAGTTCAGGGGAAGCTTTTATTATTCAAAATCTGAGGTGTTCCCTTGTTCTTCTTGTTCACCTCTAGGCGATCTTCTGCGCATAGCTTGGAAGCCCTTTAGTTGTAGGAATTTGAGCACTTCTTTGGGATCATTATATATCATGCTTTTCCCACCATCTCTTACTCGGAGACGGGTCGGATATATAATTGCGTATGGAATGTTCTGGTCCCATAGCTTCTTTTTAACTGCCACAAACTTCTTCCGCTCCTCCTGGACCTGTGGTGTGAAGTCTGGATAAATGGAAATGGTCATCCCTTCATGCGTTAGGCATCCTAATTCTCTGGCCTTTCAGAGTGCCGTGTCTTGATCCCTATAGTTCAATAGTTTCGCTATGATCGGGCGTGGTCTTGCCTCTGGTGGAGGCGGCGAAGCAAGCGATCTCTGTGCCCTCTCAATAATTAAGACATCTGAAAAAGTGTCTTTGCCGAATAGTGTCACCAGCAAGTTCTCAATGTAGCACTCCATATTGCCTGTGTTCGTTGACTCTGCTATGCCCATAAAGCGTAGGTTATTAAGGCTGGATGTCACCTCCAAGTCCTCTGACTTCGCCATTATAGCTGCAAGAGTTTTTTCGGCTTCTCCTGTTTTGTTGCTATTTGACGCTGCGCGTCTTCTGTGTCTGAGATCCGTCTCTCCGCCATACCTCTCGACATAGGTCAGAGTGTCAATTTTCCCATCTATGTTAGTCACCATTGCCTGAATCGTCATCAACATGGATTGAAAATCAAAAGTAGTAGCAGAGTTTGCATCTGCCATGGGTGTCTGAGTTGAAGACTGCTCTTCTGCGCTGTTGTCAGTCACCTTCTTTGCCTGCTCAAAATGGAGTTTGGGCTGGTTCCTATCTGTTTTCCCCATTGTTGAATCACTGCGGTCAGCTAAGAGCTGTACTGAGGCGTCACTTCTCATAAGTCAAGACCCTTCAACTTTTTGTGTTGGCTTAGGTGGTGGCGCCTTGTGGCAGGACTTGTGTCAACGCAGTCTAGTTTGCGTTTTTCAATGCTGGCGCCCAGTGGGCGGCCGTCCAATAACTGTGCCAAGCAAGCCACAATTACCCCAGGCAAATAGATCCCAGCCGCCGCACTGCAGGTAACTTGCACTACTATCAACAGGGCCTCAGTGAAGTAGGGAATTGGCACTTCCGCGCCTCAAGTTCTTCAGTAGCTTACAGGCAGTATGCACAACCACAATAACCCACAAAGAAGGATTTAGAGTGGACCCCCGAAAGGTAAGGGCTGGCAATAGGCGAGGGGGGAGGGCGCCGACAACCATCTTCGTGCTTCCTACCTCAGCCCCCACACCACTCGTGTGTCGTGCTGCAGGTCTTCAGTTACTTGATGCAGATCACCTCTGGTATATACATTCTGGTAACTTCAGCAAGGGTGCTGTTCCAAGGTGAGAGCCACTACAATACGCTGTATAGCCCAGCGCAATCACACCGTGTCCATTACCCCACTTGCAATATCTTTCGGGGGGATCTGCTAATTAATGGAGCCAATGTGTCTCTAAATGGTGCTCAGAGTCGGCGTATTCGGGTGTGCAAGCCACTCTTGCCTCCCTCTGCGCCTCTCTTGCCCTATTAACATTGCTGTTGCTTCTTTCTGCACGTTTCTTTCTTTTTCTGCACTTCTCATGACCTCATTCTGCAAATCTCATGTACTTTCTGCACCTCTCTTACCTCTTTCTGAAAGTCTGTTGCCTCTTTCGGCACCTCATTTGCTTCTTTCTGCACCCCTGTTGTCTCTTTCCTCACTCGTCTTTCCTCTTTCTGTAACTTTCCTGCCTGTTTTTGCATCTCACTTGCTTCTTTCTGCACTTTTCTTGCTTCTTTGTACACCTCTGTTGCTTCCTTCAGCAATTTTCTTGCCTCTTTGTGCCCTTCTCTTGCCTCTTTTTGCACCTCTGTTGGATCTTTGTGCACCTCACTTGCTCCTTTCTACACTTCTCTCACCTCTTTCTGCACCCCTGTTGGTTCATTCTGCACTTTCCATGCTTCTTTCTGCACCTGTCTTGCTTCTTTCTGCACCCATGTTGTCTCTTTATGTACCTCTTTTCCCTCTTTCTGCACTTTTCTTGCCTTTTTCTGCAGTTCTCTTCCCTCTTTCTGCACATCTGTTGCCTCTTTCTGCTCCTCATTTGCTTCTTTCTGCACCCCTGTTGTCTCTTTATGCTCTCGTCTTCCCTCATACTGTACTTTTTCTGCCTTTTTTTAATCTCACTTGCCTCTTTCTGCACTTTTCTTGCTTCTTCCTACACCACTGTTGCTTCTTTCAGCAATTCTCTTGCCTCTTTCTGCATATCTCTTGCCTGTTTCTGCATTTCTCTTGCCTCTTACTGCACCCCTGTTGCTTAATTCTGCACTTTCCATGCTTCTTTCTGCATCTGTCTTGCTTCTTTCTGCACCCCTGTTGTCTATTTATGTACCTCTTTTTCCTCTGTCTGCACTTTTCTTGCCTTTTTCTGCACCTCTCATCCCTTTTTCGGCACGTCTGTTGCCTCTTTCTGCACCTCATTTGCTTCTTTCTGCACCCCTGTTGTCTCTTTCTGCACTCGTCTTCCCTCTTTCTGTACCTTTCCTGCCTGATTTTGCTGCTCACTTGCCTCTTTCTGCACTTTTCATGCTTCTTTCTACACCTCTGTTGCTTCTTTCAGCAATTCTCTTGCCTCTTTGTGCTCTTCTTTTGCCTGATTATGCACCTCTCCAGTCTCTTTCTACACCTCTGTTGCTTCTTTCAGCAATTCTCTTGCCTCTTTGTGCAGTTCTATTGCCTTTTTCTGCACCTCTCTTGCCTCTTTTCGGACCTCTGTTGGCTCTTTCTGCACCTCACTTGCTCCTTTCTACACTAATCTTGCCTCTTTCTGCACCCCTGTTGCTTCATTCTGCACTTTCCATGCTTCTTTCTGCACCTGTCCTGCTTCTTGCTGCACCCCTGTTGTCTCTTTATGCACCTGTTTTGCCTCTTGCTGCACTTTTCTTGCCTTTTTCTGCACCTCTCTTCCCTCTTTTTGCACGTCTGTTGCCTCTTTCTGAACCTCATTTGCTTCTTCCTGCAACCCTGTTTGTCTCTTTCTGCACTTGTCTTCCCTCTTTCTGTACCTTTCCTGCCTGTTCTTGCATCTCACTTGGCTCTTTCTGCACTTTTCTTACTTCTTTCTAAAACTCTGTTGCTTCTTTCAGCAATTCTCTTGCCTATTTCTGCACATCTCTTGCCTGTTTCTGCACATCTATTGCCTCTTTTTGCACCTCTGTTGGCTCTTTCTGCACCTCACTTGCTCCTTGCTACACTTCTCTTGCCTCTTTCTGCACCCCTGTTGTCTCTTTCTGCACTCGTCTTCCCTCTTTCTGTACCTTTCCTACCTGCTTTTGCTGCTCACTTGCCTCTTTCGGCACTTTTCTTGCTTCTTTCTACACCTCTGTTGCTTCTTTCAGCAATTCTCTTGCCTCTTTGTGCTCTTCTTTTGCCTGATTCTGTACCTCTCCTGCCTCTTTCTACACCTCTGTTGCTTCTTTCAGCAATTCTCTTGCCTCTTTGTGCAGTTCTATTGCCTTTTTCTTCACCTCTCTTGCCTCTTTTTGGACCTCTGTTGGCTCTTTCTGCACCTCACTTGCTCCTTTCTACACTAATCTTGCCTCTTTCTGCAACCCTGTTGCTCCATTCTGCACTTTCCATGATTCTTTATGCACCTGTCTTGCTTCTTTCTGCACCCCTGTTGTCTCTTTATGTACCTTTGTTGCCTCTTTCTGCACTTTTCTTGCATTTTTCTGCACCTCTCTTCCCTCTTTCTGCACGTCTGTTGCCTCTTTCTGCACCTCATTTGCTTCGTTCTGCACCCCTGTTGTCTCTTTCTGCACTCGTCTTCCCTCTTTCTGTACCTTTCCTGCCTGATTTTGCTGCTAATTTGCTTCTTTCTGTACTTTTCTTGCTTCTTTCTACACCTCTGTTGTTTCTTTCAGCAATTCTCTTGCCTCTTTGTGCACTTCTCTTGCCTGATTCTGCACCTCTCCTGCCTCTTTCTATACCTCTGTTGCTTCTTTCAGCAATTCTCTTGTCTCTTTGTGCAGTTCTATTGCCTTTTTCTACACCTCTCTTGCCTCTTTTTGAACCTCTGCTGGCTCTTTCTGCACCTCACTTGCTCCTTTCTACACTTCTCTTGCCTCTTTCTGCACCCCTGTATCTTCATTCTGCACTTTCCATGCTTCTTTCTGCACCTGTCTTGCTTCTTTCTGCACCCCTGTTGTCTCTTTATGTACCTTTTTTATCTCTTTCTGCACTTTTCTTGCCTTTTTCTGCACCTCTCTTCCCTCTTTCTGCATGTCTGTTGCCTCTTTCTGCACCTCATTTGCTTCTTTCTACAACCCTGTTGTCTCTTTCTGCACTTGTTTCCCTCTTTCTGTACCTTTCCTGCCTGTTTTTGCATCTCACTTGCCTCTTTGTGCACTTTTCTTGCTTCTTTCTACACCTCTGTTGCTTTTTTCAGCAATTCTCTTGCCTCTTTGTGCTCTTCTTTTGCCTGATTCTGTACCTCTCCTGCCTCTTTCTACACCTCTGTTGCTTCTTTCAGCAATTCTCTTGCCTCTTTGTGCACATCTCTTGCCTGTTTCTGCACATCTACTGCCTCTTTTTTCACCTCTGTTGGCTCTTTCTGTACCTCAGTTGCTCCTTTCTACACTCCTCTTGCCTCTTTCTGCACCCCTGTTGCTTCATTCTGCACTTTCCATGCTTCTTTCTGCACCTGTCTTGCTTCTTTCTGCACCCTTGTTGTCTCCTTATGTACCTCTTTTGCCTCTTTCTGCACTTTTCTAGCCTTTTTCTGCACCTCTCTTCCCTCTTTCGGCAGGTCTGTTACCACTTTCTGCACCTCATTTGCTTCTTTCTGCACCGTTGTTGTCTCTTTATGCACTCGTCTTCCCTCTTACTGTACCTTTCCTGTCTGTTTTTGCATCTCACTTGCCTCTTTCTGCACTTTTCTTGCTTCTTTCTACACCTCTGTTGCTTCTTTCAGCAATTCTCTTGCCTCTTTGTGCACTTCTCTTGTCTATTTCTGCACCTCTCTTGCCTCTTTTGGCACCTCTGTTGGCTCTTTCTGCACCTCACTTGCTCCTTTCTATACTTCTCTTGCCTCTTTCTGCACCCCTGTTGCATCATTCTGCACTTTCCATGCTTCTTTCTGCACCTGTCTTGCTTCTTTCTGCACCTCTGTTGTCTCCTTATGTACCTCTTTTGCCTCTTTCTGCACCTTTCTTGGCTTTTTCTGCACCTCTCTTCCCTCTTTCTGCACGTCTGTTGCCTCCTTCTGCACCTCATTTGCTTCTTTCTGCACCCCTTTTGTCTCTTTCTGCACTCATCGTCCCTCTTTCTGTACCTTTCCTGCCTGTTTTTGCATCTCACTTGCCAGTTTCTGCACATTTCTTGCATCTTTCTACACCTCTGTTGCTTCTTTCAGCAATTCACTTCATCTTTTTGCACTCCCCTTGCCTGTTTCTGTACTTCTCTTGCCTCTTTCTGCATCCCTGTTGCTTCATTCTGATCTTCCCATGCTTCTATCTGCACCTGTCTTGCTTCTTTCTGCCTCCCCATTGTCTCTTTATGTACCTTTTTTGCCTCTTTATGTACTTTTCTTGCCTTTTTCTGCACCTCTCTTCCCTCTTCCTGAATGTCTGTTGCCTCTTTCTGCCTATTTGCTTCTTTCTGCACCCCTGTTGTCTCTTTCTGCACTCGTCTTCACTCATTCTTTACCTTTCCTGCCTGTTTTTTCTTCTCACTTGCTTCTTTCTGCACTATTCTTGCTTCTTTCTACAGCTCTGTTGCTTCTTTCAGCAATTCTCTTGCCTCTTTATGCACTCCCCTTGCCTCTTTCTGCACTTCTCTTGCCTCTTTCTGCCCCCCTGTTGCTTCATTCTGCACTTTCCATGCTTCTTTCTGCACCTGTCTTGTTTCTTTCTGCACCCCTGTTGTCTCTTTATGTACCTCTTTTGCCTCTTTCTGCACTTTTCTTACCTTTTTCTGCACCTCTCTTCCCTCTTTCTGAACGTCTTCACCTCTTTCTGCACCTCATTTGCTTCTTTCTGCACCCCTTTTGTCTCTTTCTGTACTTGTCTTCCCTCTTTCTGTACTTTTCCTGCTTGTGTTTGCATCTCACTTGCCTCTTTCTGCACTTTTCTTGCTCCTTTCTACACCTCTGTTGCTTCTTTCAGCAATTCTCTTGCCTCTTTGTGCACTTCTCTTTGCTGTTTCTGCACTTCTCTTGCCTCTTTCTGCACCCCTGTTGCTTCATTCTGCACTTTCCATGCTTCTTTCTGTACCTGTCTTGCTTCATTCTGCACCGCTGTTACATCATTCTGCACTTTCCATGCTTCTTTCTGCACCTGTCTTGCTTATTTCTGCACCCATGTTGTCTCTATATGTACCTCTTTTGCCTCTTTCTGCACTTTTCTTGCCTTTTTCTGCACCTCTCTTCCCTCTTTCTGCACCCCTGTTGTCCTTTTATGCACTCGGCTTCCCTCTTTATGTAACTTTCCTGCCTGTTTTTACATCTCACTTGCCTCTTTCTGCACTTTTCTTGCTTCTTTCGACACCTCTGTTGCTTCTTTCAGCAGTTCTCTTGCCTCTTTGTGCACTTCTCTTGCCTCTTTCTGCACTTTTCTTGCTTCTTTCTACACCTCTGGTGCTTCTTTCTACACTTCTCTTGCCTCTCTCTGCACCCCTGTTGCTTCATTCTGCACTCTCCATGCTTCTTTCTGCACCTGTCTTGCTTCTTTCTGCACCCCTGTTGCCTCTTTCTGCACCTCATTTGCTTCTTTCTGCAACGTTGTTGTCTCTTTCTGCACTTGTCTTCCATCTTTCAGTACCTTTCCTGACAGTTTTTGCATCTCCCTTGCCTCATTCCGCACTTTTCTTGCTTCTTTCTACACCTCTGTTGCTTCTTTTAGCTATTATCTTGCCTCTTTGTGCACTTCTTTTGCCTGTTTTTGCACCTCTCTTGCCTCTTTTTGCGCCTCTGTTGGCTCTTTCTGCACCTCACCTGCTTCTTTCTGCACTTCTCTTCCTTCTTTCTGCACCCCTTTCTGTACCTCTCTAGCCTCTTTGTGGACCCATCCAACCTTTTTCTATGCCCCTCTTGCCTCTCTCTCCACCCCTCTTCCCTCTTTCTGCACCTCTGTTGGTTCTTTCTGCACTGCTCTTGCTTCTATCTGCACCTTATTTGCCTCTTTCTGTACTTCTCTTGCTTCTTTCTACACCTCTGTTGCTTTTCTCAGCAATTCTATTGCCTCTTTCTGTACTTCTCTTACTTCTTTCTGCACCCCTCCTGCCTCTTTCTGTACCTTTCTTGCCTCTTTGTGCAACTCTCCTACCCCTTACTGCACCCCTTTTGCCTCTTTTTATGCCTCTGTTGGTTCTTTCTGCACTGCTCTTGCTTCTTTCTGTACCTCACTTGCCTCTTTCTACACTTCACTTGCTTTTTTTCTGCACCTCACTTGCCTCTTTCGGCACCTGTGTGTCTTCTTTCTGTACTTCTCTTGCCTCCTTCTGCACCTCTTAGTTAGAGGGGGTTTTAATCCCCCTGCCCTATTATGTACTAGGGCCATACAGGGGATGACATGCCAATAACAGGGGTACCGCAACCCATAGTGCCACCTAGTGTATGTAGGTGTTTTCACTGTATTGTATTTGTCTTTCACCATAGCACTGGCTCCAGGCCTGGTCAGTCAGAGTCAGTTACCACCAGTACAAGTCAGCAAAACATTGGGGACACAGGCAATGTTCCCTCTAATTTTTTTCCTCTATGTGCGACAGAGTAAGGTCTCTGTGCGCTTCAGCCAAGGCTATGTGTGCCAAGAACCCGACCGCGCGTGTTGACCCGGGCTTTAAGTTGCATGAAAAAACTAGGGGGGTTTATCAAAGGGGCGTGACCGATGCAATTAAGGGCATGGCTTAAAAGCAATTAAGCAAAAAATCTGTGCTTAGAATAGTGTGCCACCTGACTGATATTTTGCTTCTTCTGTCATTGCATCCAGATAAGTGGTCGAAGTGGGGAAAAAAAGTAGGGGAACTGTGGGCGGAGAATCAGAAGGCCGGAGTAACCTGATGATTGGATCAGTAGGCGGAGTTAGAGGTGTGGCCAGGATTGCAAAACAAACATCCCAATCTTTAGTATTTGTTTGGCATTTCGCTGACCAGTTACAGCTTATTATGTTATGTAATTCAACCAATGGATACACATTATTATTTAACGATTAATATGAGTTATTGACATTAAAATAAATTCACAAAGTGGGATATGTTTCTAATCACAGAATGTCCCAAATATGCTTAAAAGTGGAGGCACAAGCCATTTGTTTCCGAGCCATGGATTATCTGTCGTCGGCAATATACACAGAGACAATCAATTTTACGTGTGTAAATCACTGTATGGGAAATGTCACATAAGACAAAGGACTACAAGGTGTAGGAGTCACATGACATCCATATTAGTAGGCAGTATAGTTTAATAGTGATTGATCCGGAGAAACACAAACTCAGAATTTAAAACTTAATACCATGATTGGGGGTCACTTTAATAATCGTTATTGATTTCTATCCAAATGAACAATTTTTGCAACATTAGGATAATCAAAGGCTTGGGGAAAAAACCATAAAGCTCTAGTTTATACCTTGCAGTCTGTATGCAGCTCTAAGATGAAAGTTAATAGCTCACTGTTCTTTGTTAGGATTTTAACTCATAAACTTCAAGTAACAAAAGAATTTTACTGACAAAAGCAGTAACCCACTGACCTATTTACAATATGTGCATTTTGTGATGGGCATAGTACATGTTCTGAGCAGCAGGCACATTAACCCTCTGCGCTATCTATGCTGATGAATTGCCTAGTACTTCCAAACCTCGTGATATTTGGGGCCCACTGACTGCATACCTGTTGACTATCACTGATGTCTGATTGCTCATGTCATTAATGTACTGTAATCCTCCACTGCCACATTGTAAACCTGATTGATTACTATCAAGTGTTTGTGTGTCTACGATTGTCATCTAATTCATTGTTGATATCTCCTGCCACCCCGAGTGTACGAACTGTTAATGTGTCATCAATTGCTACAGCATAACCATCTGTATGTGCTCTTTTTGAATCTGAAATTGAAATAAATTAATTAAAAAATTTTAAAAACCTCTGCGCTATCTTTCCATGAGTCAAAACTTCCACTAGACAAAACTCCGAACTCGCTCTAGGAAGACTATTATTCACCGGAGTTATCATGACATTTTTATTATTGCCGAAAATTGTTGTAGGCCAGGAAGGAGACAGCAAGTGCTTTTAAAACCACAATATACAACGCCCCCACTCAAAGTCAGCACCCATTGCGGTCACACCGGTCGCACTGCCCTAGAGCCAGCTCTTCTCCGGGGATCCTGTGACCTCAGTGACAGAGTCACTGTTGCTCTAGGGTCCGCTACTTCGTAGGCCTGCCTGCAAGACTGGAGGTGAACTTCAGTATGGATTGTGGTGGGTAAGCCTTCAAGGTGAACCCACACTTGCCACTGCTAGGGTCCACCTGCTGGTACTAAGACACCAGGGCTTTTCCGGATTTGCAGGGCCTTCTAAGGTCTAGCATGGAAATGTGCTCCCTCAGGAGAGTGGTCTGGGGGACTGCTCATGAAGGCTGAACCTGGTTCCCCAGTTCTAAATGTGGCAGCTCTGCCCCCAGTACTACATCTGCTCCCTCTCTGAACACCATACTGCCCCACTGAGAGAAATTCACACTGCCTTCAACTACAATCCAATTTGACCTACTATAAACAACTGGATGCTTAACTTAACGCTTTTACACTCACTATTCAGAAATCAGTGAGTGCTTTTGCCTGAAAACTACAGGGCCCAGAAAGGACCGATTTCAATGTCCACTGCTTATATGCTCACAAAACGTAAGCACCGGGGGAAAACAGCGCTTGACTGGCAAACTCAGTAAAGTGACGCTAATATTTTTGGGGTTTGAATAAAACCGATCTGGCCACTTTAAGAACACTCCGTCTTGCTTTGTTTAGTTATTGATTTTTCATATTTTGAACCTTTTATTTCCCAGGCTGCACTTTGGAATAGAAAAATGGCATTTCCAGCAAAAGTGTTTTTCTTTTTTGCATCCATTTCAAAGGGGAACAAATGAACGACAGAAATAAAGAGGGTGAGTACCATTTCTTGAGTCACGGTTTTCGGTAAGTGAGGAGTAGCTAGACAGACAGAGAGGGAATAAGAGTAAGAAAGAGGTGGCGCAGCTGCCAGCGTCAGTGCAGAAGTGGACACCTTCCTTGTCTCGTCTGGGCAGGAAGCAAGAGACCTTCACAATGGCCTACAACAAGCCAGCAGTCGTGTTTCATTAAGACAAGACATGCATCAAGTCCAAAAGCACGACGTGTAAAGCACACGTCGTGCTTTTGAACTTGTTGCATTTCTTCTCTTAATAGATGCGCGGCTGGGGGCTGATTGTGGGCCATTCTGAAAATATTTGTTAATTGCAGCGCATGACGGTGTTGCAATTAACAAATATTTTCACAAAGGCCCACAAAGAGCCCTCAGCAGTGCTCCATTATTAAAGAAATGTGGCAAGTGCAGGAGCCCCTGTGGGCATAGGCTTCCCGCAATCAGCAAATAACCGTTTTTCGCGCCGCTCGCGATTTAAAAGCGTGCGGCGCGAATGCTCACGGTGATGTGCGCGCTTCAGACCGGACACTGCACGCTTGGCGGCACAGATGTGCAGCTTTCAGGGAACACTGGACACAGGATGACTTTGCAACATACTCTTTCTGCTCCTCTGTTGATTCTATGTGCACATCTCTTGCTTCTTTCTGCACCTTTCTTCGACTCTCTGGACTTCTGTTGCCTCTTTCTGCATTTCTGTTGCTTCTTTCTGCGCCTTTCTTCTTCTACATGCCCTACTTTTGTAGTCATAGTTAGAAATTAGCATTTAAAAACCTTTGAAATTCACTGAAAAAAACACAGGTTTCAGGAACGTTATAGCTAGAAATTAGCATTTAAAAATCTTTGAAATTCACTGAAAGAAACATAGGTTTCAGGGACGTTATAGTTAGAAATTAGCATTTAAAAAACCTTAGAAATTCACTGAAAAAAACACACGTTTCAGGGACTTTATAGTTAGCTGGACATTTCACTCGAACAAAACCAGATCATTTTGGCCGTTGTAGTTAGTTTAGCTAACTATAACTCTCGCCCCCGCAATGCACTACTGATGACATCACATATTACATCATTCATGACATGGTCAGTGACATCACTGATAACATCACAGATGACATCTCAAATTACATCAGTGATGATATCACTGATGACATCATCCACGTGATAATCTGATGCACCTCCTCATACCCTACTATAACCTTTGATACACTCATTCTAAAATACAGAAACCAAAGACACACCAATACCAGTTAGTACATACCCACTTACTAATTCCTAGGTGTACACACACATCCACTCATTCACCAATACAGTCACTCATACATGCAGTCCACCATCAATACGGCGCTATCATTTGCACTCACATATCTATACAGATACTCACACCCGGCCACTCATCCATAGAGTTACTCACACACATTGTCAGTCATGCAAAAAATCAATCACACTCCCATTTACTCACCTATATAGTTATACACACACCACCTCACTTATTCAAACATATACTAACACATACTTACACTCTTATACAATAACTAATAGAAGCACACACTTATCCATACAGCCACTCTCACAATCGCTCACTCTCATAAATAGTCATTTATATACTCCAACACTCACATGCATTGACTTTCACATATACAGTTACTCACACATTCACCACGGAGGCATCCATTCACTCACCAACACACCCATACACACACTCACCCACCCATACAACCCATATACCCAGTAAATCACTCACACATCTATGCACTGAGTCACAACCCCCCACCCACCCACACAGACACTCAGGCACCCTTATAGATACTCAGACAACCAATCACTAACCCATATAGACCCTCATTTAGCTACTCACCAACCCATGCAACCGCTAACACACCAACTGACAGACTAATACAGACATTTACACAGTTTAGTCACTAACCCATGCATTCAGTAAGACACGTTTAATCACTCACTTATACAGTCAGTCACACACCTACTAAATTATCCATTCAGACACTTATACACCCACTGATTCTTCAATACACCTTGGCCTATATATATATATATATAAAACATATTTAATCTTTACAGAAAAACACAGTCACTGGATGATGTCATCAGTGATGCCATTTGAGATGTCATCAGTGATGTCACCAGTGATGTCGCTGACCATGTCATGAATGATGTAATATGTGACGTCATCAGCAGTGCATTGCGGGGGCACGAGTTATAGTTAGCTGAACTAACTATAACGGACGAATTTCTCTAGTTTTGTACGAGTGAAATGTCCAACTAACTATAACGTCCCTGCAACCTGTGGTTTTTTCAGTGAATATATATATATTACCTATTGGCGGTCGCTAGTAGGTAGTTATAGTTAGGAGCTAGTTACCATAGGAAAATGGCAATATTCTATTCCCAATACCTTTGGCGCCGATTGACGAATCTTCACGAAATTTTCAAAACTAATTCTTTGTTGAGATCAGCTCCTATGTTGAAAGTTTGGGGGTGATTCTTCAAGGGGGGGCCGAGAAAAAAGGGGGTCCCAAAAAGTGTTTTCTCCATGTTAATTTCCATAGGAAACTTTAGACAAGGCTACAGGTCGAACGGGTGAACGGAATTACCCCAATTTTGGCAGGGAGAAGGGTCTTGGTCTTGAAAGCACACATTTGTTTATTTGGTGTAAATTCGTTCAGTAGTTTTGTAGAAATATCAAAATTTACAGATATCGACATTTGGGAATTCTGCCATCTGATTGGCTGAGGCGTTACGAGCACGAGCTTGTTGCTGATTGGCTTCGAGCGGTGCGAGTGGGCACAACTAGGAAGTGTTGGCCACCATTTTGTGATTCCGTTGAAGTGAGTAAGGTGAAAAAAGGGGGACAAAAGGGGGAAAAAAGGGGGAAATAGGAGGGTAGGAGCACTGTAACCTCTGTGGGGTGTTTAGGGTGTGCTATAGAGGGGGTGCGAAGCAAAGTATTTACCCCTACCGGTGTGTAAGTGGTGGGCTACAGAAATTAAGTGAGGTATTGGGAAGAGTCTGATGCGGGTAAGGTGAGCTGGTGTGGGACTCGGGGATTAAAGCGTGAGCCCAAATTGTGTGTCTTGTGCTGTGAAGTCATGTACCGTGGTCGCTGTACTACAGTTGTGGAAGTAGTGTCTGGATGTGTTTATAACTAGGACGAACTACTGACCCATACTGGTATGAAAGTCCTGGGGTACGAAATACACGTGAGGTATTGTCTAGAGTCTCATGTTGCTAAGCTGAGCTGATGCCGGAGTCGGGGATTAAAGCGTGAGCCCAAACTGTGTGTCATATCCTGTGAAGTCATGTGCTCTGGCCGCTGTGTCACATCTGTGCAAGTAATGTCAGCATGTAGTTATAGGTACTTGGATGAACTTTTGTTTAGAACATTGTAGCTTGTGTATGGTGCTTAGGTGGTGATGTATAGGGAGTGCGAAAGTAAATCAATATGGTATTTGTAGTGCACAAACAACTCACCCCTTTGGGTGAGTAGAGCTGGGGATCAAAGCGAGAGGTCTGTGCTGCAAAGTGAGATGGTCTGGCCGCTGCGCCACAGCTGTGTGGAGAATACATTTTGGCGAGGGTGCGGGAGTTGGCGTTATATGGCCCTAAAATAGGGGGCCTAAGTTGTAAGTTATAGGGTGGCTCTAAAAAGAGCCCTTGTGTTCATTAGTTGGAGCTACATATAAGTGCAGATGCACAGCTTCAAGTTATTCAGAAAAACTCAATTTCCCTGATCTGTGAAGTGTACTCCATCACTTCAGTATATATCTTCCATATCAAAACGTATGCTGTTGTTGTTGTATATGGACCCCATTTTGTGGTCTCTGAGGTATGCAGAGACAGCTTTGTTGGCTTTAGTTTTTTCCAAGATTTTTCAATCTGAGGACAAAATTGTTTGGACCATTTCCACTTCTGTCTTTGGCATATATTGGAACATGCAAGGACAGTTTGAGGCAAAAGTAACATCAATTGTCCAAAGGTGTCCTTCATAAGCATTTCCAAATCTACCCCAGTCAATGTGCCTAGGTCGTTTCCACCACAGTGCACAATCATGAGGTCTGGGTGTTGGAGATGCACACAGGTTTTAACTAAAAGCAAAATTGGTGCCACTTAAATCCTCTCTGTCCAAACCATTTAATGTCCACCCACATTTTGTAAACCTAGGTCTAAGTCAATACGTCTCTGTTCTGCATACCTCTTGCACCAGAAAACATAGCTATGTCCTACAATCCACACTAGCATTTTGAAGGTATGGCTGGAAGGTATGGAAAGATGTCTGTAGCTCATGCAGTTCCTTCGTAGAATAAGAGATATGTTTCAAGATGGGGAACTAGTTTCTTTTCGCATACAAAACGGTACCTGATTGGGAGATGAAAAGCATTGTTTTTTAAAAGTACGGTGCACATTCGTTTTTTGGAAAAGTATGTTTGTGATTGGTTAAGAAAAAGCAGTTTGCACGTACATGTTATAGTACATATTATAGGATAACATTTGCTCAACTCAACCACACCTGCTACTTGCATTTGGAACGCACTGTTCGAACTTAAAACAATCATGAACGTTTAACCTGTACGTGCCGTTAAATGTTCGAGAAAATCTTGCAAAAAAATATCGTTAGGTTTAAAAAATGTATGAACTTTTAACCTCCACGTGTTGTAGAATGTTCTAGGAAGTGTGTTGATAGAATATGTTGCATTTCTGACTTCGATGTGTACTTGAATATTAAAAAAACTATTTATATGGAAAAGAAGAAAGACAGTAATAGAGATAATTTTTGAAAGCTAAAAGAATCAAGGAACTATTGTAATTTGTTCTTGAATACCTACTGGCGGTCGCCAGTAGGTAGTTATCACTGTTAACGGTCTGAAAGTGCGGTGTTGCTCAGAGTGGCATGGTGGTGATATGATATGGTGCTACACTCGGGTATGAAACCAAGAGTCTAAACCGTGAGGTCTTTGCTGTAAAGTGATGTGGTCTGGTGTTTGTAGCACACGTGTGCAAGTAGTATTAGTAGGCGTTTATACCATACACGGAGTGAGAAGTGAACTACTGACCACTACTGTGTTACTAGTTACGCCTACCGGTGTGAAGACTTGGGGATGAAACCAAGCTGATTGCTGTAAAGTGATGAGCTCTGGGAAGTGTAGGATACTAGCCGCTGTAGTATAAGTGTGTAAGTAGTGTTAGCATGCGTTTATAGTATATAGGGAGTGGGAAGTGAACTACTCATCCCTACTGGTGTGAAGACTCTGGAATTAAACCGTGAGCCTAAATTGTGAGCTCATTGCTGTAAAGTGATGTGCTCTGGGCGCTGTAGCATACTTGTGGAACAAGTGTTAGTTTATGTTTATACAATATAGGGAGTGGGAAGCGAAAGTCTTACCCCTACCGGTGTCAAGACTCATGGATGAAACTATGAGCTCATTGCTGTAAAGTCATGTGCTCTGTGTAGTATTCCATTGTAAGTCATAGTAGAATGTTAGTATGTAATTCTACTAGAATCTAAGGGGCATATTATCAAGGAACGGCAGTAAAAGTATCGCCGCTTTAGCGGCAGGAAACTGCCACTATAACGGCGATAATGGGCTTGATAATATGGCATAGAGAATTCCAATAGAAGCCCATGTTAACACGAGAACATGGGCTTCTATTGGAATTCACTACAGCATATTATCAAGCCCATTATCGCCGTTTTAGCTGCAGTTTCCTGCCGCTAAAGCAGCGATAATTTTGACGCCGTTCCTTGATAATATGGCCCTCAGTATGTAATGTTAGAATATAGGGCTGTCATGAGGGGAACCTTGCGGAGTTTGTACACGGTGCTGGATTAGATGGTTGCTTTGCTGTCTGCTCCTGTTGGTGGTTGTTTCAGGTGTCTTGTTTTCTTGTAATACATCTACTTATTGGATTCACTGCTGTCTGCCTCTTCACTACGTAAACTTGACGACGAGTGGGAGAAGGCAAAAAGAAGGCACCACTCAGCAATATTTCAAAATTGCTTGCTTTGTGCTGAAGACCCTTTTTGTTCATGTAGCTGTTTCTACTCATGCCAGAGTCGTCGAGTCATTGAACTATGTCATCCGACTGCTGGTAGGATTTATATTTTTAGATTTTGCGCTTCCTCTGCTTCTTCACAACATTCTGCTCGCTGTACTACACGTGTGTAAGTAGTGTTAGTATAAAGTTTATACTAACAGATGCATCATGGTAGTAGGGAGGGCGATCTCTCAGGCGCAGCTCATACAATGTTCCGGGGTGTGCATTCGCTGGTCATTTGTATTTGCTATTAGAGGCTGGTGCATGGCTTCCACCCTGTGATAGCAAATACTTTTCGACTACTTGAAGCGAGAGGAGGATAACCTTGTATCACTGTAATAGAGGGGATGCGGATGGTAAAAATGGAGAGAAAAAACAAAACAGAAAAAAGCTGGGTCTCACCCGTTCTTTTAAATGAGGCCCCTGGTGGGTGGGTAATGTTCCGTGGCCAATCCAATTATTATATTGCGGGGTCTCTGTAGGACTGGGGTTCTTAATGTCACATGTGAATTAGGCGCGGAAGGGCACAGAGACGTTTTGCAGCCTAGGGGAGCGCCACCTTCCCGGGTATTGTTTAATAATTGTTCGGGGGTTCGAGGCCAACTGAAGTCCGGGGATCGCCACACTCCAGGTCTTTATTTAAATATACAGGGTGGGCCTCGGCAGTCCCTGAAGCCTCGGTGGTCCTAGGCAGTGCCTTTTTTGTTCTGTAAGCACACGGGCAGTACTTATGGTGTTATAAAGTTATACACTCATAGAACTCTTGCAGTTGTACAATTACCCAGGCTTCATTTGTCTAATAGTCAGTTAGATTGTGTTTGGTAGGTGCACTATGATATTAAATAATGTTGTCTTTAAAATCTCCTATAAACAGATGATTTTCAAAATAAACAATAGACAAGTGTCGTCAGAAAAAGAAGACCTATACACTAAGTTATTTATTTGAAAAAATAAGTAACCTTTATTAAAACAGAAATAAAATAAAAATTTAACTTTAATAGAACAGTATAATAAAAAAAACGTGGGTTGGACTCCAGTGGAAGCAGCGTAGGAATCCTGCAAGACAAAAATGAAACATAAGTATGTGTGTTATGTGGAAGAGGTAAAGAAAGGTAGTCCGAATGAAAGGACCATAGTGCGAATGGAAGGGAGGGGGAGTGGGTGGAAGGGAGAAGGGGAGGGAGAGTCAAAAGAAGAGAGGGAGAAGGAGACAGAGCATCTGCCTTTTGCACCCAGCCCTTAGTGTTTACCCTCCGTCACCCATTTGTCTAGAACGCTGGGGTCTGCGAGAAAGAGTGTGGTTCAGCAAGTTCTTAAAATTAAATACATGAGGCCAGAGATTATGGGCCATATTATGAAGGAAGGGCGATAATATTATTGCAGCTTTAGCGGCAGGAAACTGCCGCTAAAGCAGCGATAAGGGGTTGATAATATGCCCTTGTGACTTCCCTTAGAAGCCCAGGTTCTGGTGTGAACCTGGGCTTCTATGGGAATTTACAAGGGCATATTATCAACCCCTTATCGTCGCTTTAGCGGCAGTTTCCTGTTGCTAAATTGGTGATAATGTTATCGCCGTTTTTTGATAATATAGTCCTACATTATTAGCTACGGGAAAATCGCTTGCATGCACCTGTGCACCCAGGGTGCTGCACCGCAACCCCTTCCCCCGCACTGTGTTCAATTGTAGGTCTTGCACACCGAGGCTTCAATGCTCACCTGCCACCACTGGTGTGTTCCACGACATGTTGGTGCAAGCTCCTAGTCGGGGTATGTTTGCACGATAGACCAGGTCTCCGGTCGGGGACGGTGTCTTGATACCACGATGGAGCTGTCAGAATGCCAGGGCATCATTGCGGGGTCAACTCCCGCTCTGCCCTTCTTGTGGCAATCAATGGAATGTTTGAAAGGGAGAAATAATTTAATGGTGGAAACGTCCAGAGGTAAATGAAGGTTTGTTTCAAGCTTGATAGAAAATAGGAGTTGAGTGCATCCTTTGTTTTTGAAGTACGATCTATCAACTGTTAGTGGTAATCGTGGCTCAAAGAGGAGTTGGAGTGCACGAGAATACACAAGGTTAAATAATAATATGTTATGCCAACGTTCACATACAAAGGAACAGAGCGCATACTAGAAGCATAATGTGCGCGTGTAATGCAGTGGCGGGAGCCTGTGTGCATGTACACTTAGGTGCCGATTCCGATCCGGTAAAACCCGGGTACGAACCGTCGTACGGAGCGTTTTCTCCGTCCGACTCGTACCCGGGAAAAACACCTTCCAAACTCGCAAGTACGATTCGCACAGAAATACCATTTCCGTACGAGTCGTACAAAAGACCGACCGGCAAAAAAATACATACAAATCTGAATCTGGACGGTGCATACGCGACGTCCGGATGGAGTCAGGCAACGTTTTACGGACCAGCAAGTAGATTCGTGCCTACGTCACTCCGCACGTAGCTTTCTTTACGGGAGCTAAAAACTGCCGGGAAATTGAGGACGACGCGAACAAGGAGCACCGGTACGCGACGGACAGCGATGGACCTCAACTTACGCGTCATCCCGGCCCTCATAGCCTACGACCTCGTGTTCAGAAACCGACGCAGATGACGCAGAAGGTCAGAACAACCCCCAGGGGCAAAGGAGGGGGGTGCAAGGGGCAGGAAACATAACCCACACCCCAAAAAAACTAATACATCCTGCACATTAATTACCTCCATGGTTTGGTCACTTCGGGGGGCGTGTCCACCAATCCCACGTCCCGCCACAACGGAAGTGGATGTGGACGCGTACCCGTCACCACCACAATGGTGGTACGGGACGTACCCACGCCCCTCAGAGCGTGGGTACGGTCCGTACCACCATTGCAGTGGTGATGTAGGGGTACGCGTGTACGGACCGTACCCACGCCCCCAGAGCGTGGGTACGGTCCATAAACGCATACCCCTACGTCACACCCACAATGGTAGTACGGACCGTACCCACGCCCCCAAGAGCGTGGGTACGGGCTGTACCACGCGTACCCATATGTCACCGCCACAATGGTGGTACAGCCCGTACCCACGCTCTGGGGGGCGTGGGTACGGGCCGTACCACACGTACCCCTACGCTACCGCCACAATGATGGTACGGCCAGTACCCAAGCTCTGGGGGGCGTGGGTACGGGCCGTACCACACATACCCCTATGTCACCACTACAATGGTGGTATGGCCCGTACCCACGCTCTGGGGGGCGTGGGTACGGGCCGTACCACGTGTACCCCTACGTCACCGCCACAATGGTGGTACAGCTCATACCCACGCTCTGGGGGGCGTGGGTACAGGTCGTACCATGCGTACCCCTACATCACCACTACAATGGTGGTACGGACCGTACCAACCCCCAGAGCGTGGGTACGGTCCGTACCACCATTGCAGTGGTGATGTAGGGGTACGCGTGGTACGGACCGTACCCACGCTCTGAGGGTGGGTACGGGCCGAACCACCACTGCAGTGGCGATGTAGGGGTATGCGTGGTACGGACCGTATCCACGCCCTCATAGCGTGGATACGATCCGTACCACGCGTACCCCTACAGCCCCATTACATGATGGATACAAGGCGTACACACGCCACGGATGTAGGTGTATGGCTTGGTGCAGCACATCAGCTGTAAATTGGGGGTGGTGTAGGCCCAGGACAGCAGTGTACCACAGCAAGGGCGCAAGTGGGTGGGTGGGTGGGTGCAGAGGAATACCAGCAGTGGACAGGGACATGTGAGGGGTGGGTGTCCATCACTCCCAGCAGTGGACAGAGACATGGGGGTGGGTGCAGAGGACTCCCAGCTGTGGACAGAGACATGGGGGTGGGTGAAGAGGACTCCCAGCAGTGGACAGAGACATGGGGGTGGGTGCAGAGGAATACCAGCAGTGGACAGAGACATGGGGGTGGGTGCAGAGGAATACCAGCAGTGGACAGAGACATGGGGGTGGTTGCAGAGGACTCCCAGCAGCGGACAAAGACATGGGGGTGGGTGCAGAGGACTCCCAGCAGTGGACAGAGACATGGGGGTGGGTGCAGAGGAATACCAGCAGTGGACAGCGACATGTGAGGGGTGGGTGCCCATCACTCCAAGCAGTGGACAGAGACATGGGGGTGGGTGCAGAGGACTCCCAGCAGTGGACAGAGACATGGGGGTGGGTGCAGAGGAATACCAGCAGTGGACAGGGACATGTGAGGGGTGGGTGCCCATCACTCCCAGCAGTGGACAGAGACATGGGGGTGGGTGCAGAGGACTCCCAGCAGTGGACAGAGACATGGGGGTGGGTGCAGAGGACTCCCAGCAGTGGACAGAGACATGGGGGTGGGTGCAGAGGAATACCAGCAGTGGACAGGGACATGTGAGGGGTGGGTGCCCATCACTCCCAGCAGTGGACAGAGACATGGGGGTGGGTGCAGAGGACTCCCAGCAGTGGACAGAGACATGGGGGTGGGTGCAGAGGAATACCAGCAGTGGACAGGGACATGTGAGGGGTGGGCTCCCATCACTCCCAGCAGTGGACAGAGACATCGGGTTGGGTGCAGAGGACTCCCAGTAGTGGACAGAGACATGGGGGTGGGTGCAGAGGACTCCCAGCAGTAGACAGAGACATGGGGGTGGGTGCAGAGGACTCCCAGCAGTGGACAGAGACATGGGGGTGGGTGCAGAGGAATACCAGCAGTGGACAGAGACATGGGGTGGGTGCAGAGGAACACCAGCAGTGGACAGGGACATGTGAGGGGTGGGTGCCCATCACTCCCAGCAGTGGACAGAGACATGGGGGGTGTACATCATTATCAGATGACCACAACTCCATGGGTGTATGTACACATCCCTAACTTTGGACAATGATGATAGTGCCGTAACAACACATCACTGACAGCAGTGTCCCACCCCCAGGAGGATGGATGTCTTTCCCCCACTGCATGACACACCACATGTGGGTGTGAGGACAAATAACACATGTATACCCACCCTGGCAGATGCAGCACAATACTCACACTGAGATCATGCCACAAGACTGTATAGTCATGTCACTGCCTACTAAGCGAGCCAAAGAGAACACACACTGTCACGCACATCCCAGGACTGAGAGGAATGTTCAGGTGCTGGGACAGCCACCAAGATGTTGTCTGTCATGGAAGGAATAGGGTGGAGTTCCCACAGATACAATGCCCAGAATTGTGAGTCAGGTGTTCAAATTAGGCCTGGGCAAAAATTTCGTTCCGTTCGCGGAAATTGCGATAATTTGACATTTTTGCGTTCCGCGGAGAGCGCGAAAATGTCAAAAATTCCGGTTTCCGCAGCTTGGCGATAATTTGTTTCTTGCTCGCGCTGTAAAATGATACATTCTCGCGCGCGCGCGATCGCCTTACCTGAATCCCTGCGTTCGCCGACAAGTTTTCTTGATCCGGTCGCGTTCTCCATGAGATGTTGTATTGTTTTTAGCCATTTGCGCTGTCTCGCGACAGTTCGCGCCCGCAGTGACGTCATGCGTCGCGCGATCACGTCTTTCTTCTCGCGATCATGCACCGCGAGAACAACTCAAAACAAGATGGCCGCGCCCGCAAGCAACCACATGGGTAAGTTGGCGACCCGCAACCATGCAGAAAATCTCGCGAACATGCCGGAAAAAAACTTCCGCATCTTCGCGATATTTCTGCTTGTTTGCGATAATTTTAAACATTCTCGCGATAATTTGCGAAGGTTAATTCCGCAAATTCCGCCCACCCCTAGTTCAAATACCCAGCAGAACAAGTACCATATGTGTGCTAGGCTGGGATTACACACATGCATTGTGCGTAAAAGGGACAATTTCTCCATGAAGGCATGGCAAAATACTCTATACACAAGTACAGTGAGTACCAAGGATGGTACAGACGATGCAGCCGGAGACATTGCTGAGCAGGCATGTCCAGAGTTGAAGGGATCCATCACCAACAAAGGAAATGTAGACACAGGGCAACACAATTGTGCATCTCTCTGCAGGGAAGATGTCAGGTGCCACAGAGGAAGGAACACTCCTTGGGACAATGTCTCCAAACACAAAGACCATACACGACAAAGAATCTTTGCAGAGACCTTGTGATGGCACGCAGATACCAGGTTCCACCCATGAGCAGCAGACCACTAAATTTCCCTGAAACATAACACATGCCCACAACCCCAACTCCTGTAGCATCAGCATCAACATTAATACCTGAAATGCAAGATTTTTCCAACGAAAATAGAAAATGCTTTATTCAGCATGAAAATAATAATGTGTAAACGAGACTATTCACAAAGGCCAATGGCCAGTCCATATCATCAGTCCTTGGGGGGGACACATGGCCATGCGTCTCCCCTAGCTTGTCTGCACATCAGAAGACTCTGTGTCGTCGACTGGGGGGGTGGGGGCATCATGTGGGGAAGGACCAGGGACAGGAGGGGGAAGGGTAGGTGTGGTGGGTGCAGGGACGGACAACTCCACCACAGGGGGTGGGGCAGCGCCAAAGGTGGAGGCGAGCTCGGCGCTGCACACTTCTGCCAGTTCTTCAAGCGTCTCCCCTGTACCCGGAGAAACAACAGGCCCCAAGGAGGGGGGGGGGGTCGGAGGGATGGGTTGCAGGGCTACTGGGGGAGGTGGTGGACAGGCTGGGGGACTTAACTCCCCTACCGTGGAGTGCCTTGACCGTTTCTGGCCAGGTGGACTAGTGGGGCTGAGGCCCAGCACAGCAAAGTTTGCCTCCTTCTCCAAATCTGGGGCAAGGGAGCCAAGGGGAGTGACATCGGAGGGACTGGGGAGTGAGTCATGTGGACGAGGACTGTGGCTGCGTGCCTGCCTGTGTGCCCCAGACCCAGTGGGTGTGCCTGCTTTCCCCTGAGTGTGCGTGTCAGGAGGTGTGCGCTTGACCTTACGTGGTGGTGTGCTGCTTCTGTCTGGTGGGGTGCGTGTGTGTGGATGTCTTGGTGTGCTTGGGACAGGCATGGGTGTGGGACTTGTGGATGGGGCAGGGGTAGGGGGGGAGGCAGCGCTGCAGGTGATCCACTACTGCCGTCAGTGACGAGTCCTGGGACCTCAGCAACATCCGTTGGTCAGACATCGCTGATGACATGCCCTCCATGTACGACACCATCTGGGTCAGCAGTCTGGTGTGGCCATGGAGGACAGTCAGGATCGATGTCTGCCCAACTTGCAACTGCCTCTGAATGTCCACAGACTCGGCAGTGAGGGCAGCAGGGGGGACAGGGGCAGGGGGTGCGGTGCCTGGCACGAAGGAGACACGGTGTGGCCTAGCACGGACAGAAGGGACCCGAGCAAGTGGGAGGGCAGTGATGGGAATGGAGGGGGCAGCGAGAGATGTACTGCTGCCTTCAGCTGTGGGAGCAGCCTCCGCCCCCTCTGGGAGCTCAGCCTCGGACCCATCTGCCTCGTAGTCAGTGTTGGTACTGGGCAGGTCCTCCGCCTCACTCCCCTCGCCCTCCGTGCTACTAGATTCCACCGACTCCTCAGCAGTGGTGGCACCACTGCTCGATCCCTCCTCCACGTCCGTGCCGGTGTCTCCCTCGGGGTCCTCCGATGATGCTGTGGGCAAGGTGAAGAGACAGGAAAAAATCAGTCACCTGTATGCATCTGACACATGAGTCCAAACAAAATAGGCAACAGTGCATATCAGGAAAAGCATCATGAGTAACATCTAGGATACTCCCCACAAATGTAAGCCCTGCACTCCCCAGTTGGTTGACCCACCATGCCACTTGGAAACAATGAAAATTAGGACATAACAGCAAAAAACTTGAAATCACAAGATCATGAGAAGCTAGTGTCTGGGATCAGTTGAGCACAGCAAGACTATGAAGGCATGCCACCTCTTGTTCACTGTGAACCCAACAGTAATGTTTCACCCAAGGCCAAATACCACATGCCAATGCAGAAGGTGTCCCCACACTCAGAGACCTGTGAGTAATTTTGACACCCCAAAGAAATACATTGTGACTCCTGGAGAATCACAACCCTTTACACAATGGACATGTCTAGCATGTGTGAATGTGGCACTCTGTGAACACAACACACATGTGTATGTATAGCAGAAGTCACACAAGGAGTTGCACACCAAACTACATGTACACAGTCATTGTCTGAGCTGCCAGACTCATTCAAATCAGCCACTGTTAGGCAGAAATGGCGTATCAGTAAGTACATATACATGGCACCACGGTGGTCTGGATGACTTGACACTCGTAAGTTGGTATCAGCAACAACCAAGGACTAACCCAAATGCTACCACACTGTGGGAACATGTATATGTATGAACTCCAAACAAGTTTTGTGCAAACTGTGCCTTACTTTAAAATGTGCCAGCGTGTCCCTGGAAAGTGTAAAGGTGGTGTCTAGTGCACTTCCTTGGGAGACATCTGTCATGCAGGCACATCATTGTCCTTCACAACAAAACAACAAGGTCAAGCATATGAAACATTGAGACATGTTGACAGGTGTAGTGAGTGCCAATGGACACTTTCTCTGAGTAACAACTTGAATAATGTCATTTGTCACATGGCTATCCGTCACCTGATCACACAGTTGGTTACACATATGACCTACTGACTGTCATCTGGAGTGGCACACATGTCCACACCCATGATAATGCATAAGCTAATGGGCCTGCAATTGTTTAGCAAAAAAGCCTAGCTGTACTGTGGGTTCCCCCTCATGGCAAGCCAGAATGTACCCACAGATGTCAGCACACAGAGTCACAACTGTGTAGCATCTGAACCACACACAGGTGCCAAAAATGTACAAGCAGGATACATGATTGTCAAAAACTGACACAGGCTATGAAGCACGAACATTAAGCACTGGCCAACATCACGGGGGCACTGCACGATGACTTTCTGTACTGCGAATCATCACACACAAGTCAGAACTGGCAATGAAACATCAGGGTTGAACATATACGCCCCTCCCGCCCACACCCACCCATACCTGAGTCAATGTGACTGATAACGATCAAGAAGTGACACCTCTTATTCAGGGTTACAATAACTGTGCTTGAAAACTAGCTTCATTAACACGACATCACCTTGTAGGGCTGCCAAAACATATTGGTCACAAACACACATCAACAGATTGTTGTGAATAGCCACACAGGCACTGGCCAGTGTGAGTATGCACAAGCAAACTGGTGTATCCCTGTCCAGTGGACAAATGTATCACACATGTGAAAAATACTACCTAGGCCAGGGAACAATGCCACAGAGGCAGAGCCATGCTGAACCCACAGTGAATGTGCACAGTGTTGGATGACGCACATGAGTAGGAGGGCAGGCTGTGTCAGGGGACTGTAGTGGGCACTGGAATGAGCTGACTGTAACAGGAGCAACCGTCCCGGCACTATGCATATATCCCACTCATGCACATCATGTCTGAGGCCACAACATTGGTAATGCATGCTGCAAGTCTGTTCATATGAAACCTCCCACTCCTATGTTGAGACTCAGCATCAGTGCCAACAATTATGCACCCCCAAATGCCTGAACAGGACAGGGCACAGGCAGACCACCCCCACACATGATGCTGAAAGCAGTGTGCACCTTGATTAACTGGCAGCCTAGATGACCATGTGCAATAGTGATAACACACAGACCAGGTAACACATGTCAAGGAGGGGAAGGGAGGAAGAACAGCATGGGTTGACTTGGGGGAACAGGATATGCACTGCACATATATAGCCTGGCAGTGTATCCAGGCGACTGAGCAGCTACAAAAGCTGGCGACACACAACAAACACACATGTACCTACCCCCTTCCTGCTGCTGTAACTCCTGTATCCGCCTATCCAGGTAGGGAAGACCACCGCCAGGACACGCTTCATCTGGTGGGTCAGTCGCCGGCGCCCGCCATGCTTGCGAGGAGCCTCCTCCTTCAGCTTGACCCGGGCGATCCTCTGGGTCCAGCACCAGATGTTCTGCCATCTCTTCCTCACTTGTGGCAGGCGCCGACTGTGACCCTCCACCGATTGCACGGCCTTGACGGCATCCTTCCAGATCTTCCCCTTGTGGTAGGCGGTTACCTGTGTGGATGACAAAGTGGGACAACATCACTACACCTGCACCATGTCACAGAGACACACATTTTAACATCTTTGATTTGTTGAACAGGGCAAAGTATGCTGGCAAGTAAAAGCACCTTAGTCATAGGGACTTTTTCCACTGGGGACGCACCAATGCACTACATGGCATAGTAAGTACACAGGTGGCATGAGGGGTGCGAAACAATCCCTGATCATGGCACACACTATGCATCCCAAGCAACACAAGGCTGATGGACAGCACCGCAAAGCAGTCACATGCCCCAGGCCACTGACGAAACCAGGGGGGGTCACAGGTGTGGGGCTAGCTCAGTAAGTCAGACACACAGCACGGCTTACTTCTCACATCAGATGGATTGAGCAGTTGCCTCCTCCATGCAGCTGTGGTGCAACACTCCACATAGACACTCACCCACATGACAAGAAACATTCACACACATCAATGTCCAGGGGGCATACACATCATTTGGACACTCTCACCACTCTCACCACAGCTCCACTCAACTCACACACACATCTGTGGGTGCAGTCACCTGTCACACCGGGGTGACCACTGAATCACCGCAGGACAATAGAACAAGAATGCCCAAGAGGATTAGGCTGGCTGAATGTGCCATGCACTATGCAGTGAATGTCACAGTAAGCACAATGCAAGTGAGGAGTGCACACATGAACTACATCAAGCCCTGCATGAGAGAGATAAGCCATCCACCCCCCCTGGGACCCACTCCAACCAACATTGCATGTCTGTCACACCTGGACACAATGCCAGAAGTGACAGACACAAAAAAAATGCACAGGCAAAGGTAGTGGAGTCAGCACTCACCTGCTCCCCTGGTCGACCATACAGCATGGGGTACCGTGGGATCACATCCAGCAGGGCCTCGTTCTCCTCCTGGGTGAAAGGCTGGGCCCTCTCCACAGTCCTTGACATGGTGCCAGAGGGAGACAATACAGCAGCAGTGGTATTTACTGTCATGATGTGCAGGCAAGTGTCCTCTCATGGGTTCTGCCTGCCTTATATCTGCCTTACTGGCCTATTTCATTTACAGGAGTACAGAGTGATTGGTCAGACTCATTTGCATCCTACGTTTCCTCCAATCCCTTTAAACATACACCAGTGACAGCCTTAGCTTTTTTTGAATTTGCAGCATCATGTCAAGTCAACAACCACTTTGCAACAGTGTATAATGTGGCCAACTGCTTTTTCCAGTCCACATGATGTAAAATTTTGAACTTGAAACTCGGTATCAATGACAACCAGCATGCATTTAGGCCCTAATACTTGTCCCTCATGTGTCCCCATTGTAATTCTTAAATCCCCACACAGGTACAGCGCGTTTCACACGTACCCCTAGGGCACCATCACTACAGTGATACGGCCCGGACACGCGTGAGTACGGGCCGTCTCACTATAGTTGGGGTACTGTAGGTCCGAGTGATAAGGCACGTACTCACGCGTGTACGTGCCGTACACGCGTGAGTACGTGCCTATCATTATAGTTGTGTTACTGTAGGCCCTAGTGAGACGGCCCATACTCATGCGTGTATGGGCCGTACACGCGTGAGTACGTGCCGTCTCACTAGGGCCTACGGTAACACAACTATAGTGATAGGCATGCACTCACGCGTGTACGGGGCGTACACGCGTGAGTACGGGCCGTCTCACTAGGACCTACGGTACCCCAACTATAGTGAACGGGCCGTACTCACGCGTGTACAGCCCGTACACGCGTGAGTACAGCCCGTCTCATTAGGGCCTACGGTAACACAACTATAGTGATAGGCACGTACTCACGTGTGTACGGCCCGTCCACGCATGAGTATGTGCCGTCTCACTAGGACCTACGGTACCCCAACTATTGTGAGATGGCCCGTACTCACGTGTGTACGGGCCGTACACACGTGAGTACGGCCCGTTCACTATAGTGGGGGTACCGTAGGTTTGAGTGATACGGCACGTACTCATGCGTGTACGGGCCGTACACGCGTGAGTACGTGCCTATCACCATAGTTGGGGTACCGTAGGTCCTAGTGAGACGGCCCGTACACACGCGTGTACGGGCCGTACACACGTGAGTACGTCCCGTTCACCATAGTTGGGGTACCGTAGGTCCTAGTGAGACGGCCCGTACTCACGCGTGTACGGGCCGTACACGCATGAGTACGTGCCTATCACTATAGTTGTGTTACCGTAGGCCCTAGTGAGACGGCACAAACTCCCGCGTGTACGGCCCATACACGCGTGAGTACGGCCCGTTCCCCATAATTGGGGTACCGTAGGTCCTAGTGAGACGGCCCGTACTCACGCGTGTACGGCCCGTACACGCGTGAGCACGGGCCGTCTCACTAGGGCCTACGGTAACACAACTATAGTGATAGGCATGTACTCACACGTGTACGGCCCGTACACACGCCCTCAGAGCATGTGTACTGCGTTTCACAGCTGACACTGGTGATAGGAGGCGCACACGAAAGGAATGGAGGTGTCAGATTCGCACAAGGCTGGACATCAAGTCATTGTCAGTGCAGTCCTTCATGTGCAGGGCCTAGGTGTGTCAGGCAGTGATGTGGCACATGTCTCCTCATGTTGTGGCACTATAGATATGTGATGAGCTGTCTACACATGTCATGTGTGATGGGGCACTACGTGGCACACTTCCCCTTCACACTTTGCACAAGTGTGCATGTAGGACACACATGTCAAGCACTGCATCACTGGTATGGCACAGTCAGCAACACCCGCAACTGTCCCCTGATGCCAGGTACAAGGGTAATTACACCTGACATGTGACTACCAGCGTGCCACGATGTGACTATGTCATGTTTGTGTCATGTGTTCCCATGAGCTTGCCGTTGGTGTTCCGTCAACTCCATCTGCTGTTGCAGCATCCAACATGTGTCTGTGTGCATATGTGCATGACACACATATACGCACACCATGCCACATGTGCACTCACACGTTACATGTGTCATGATGGTTCAAAGATGACTTCCTGACATGAGGCAATATCTGCGTTCTCTCAATGTCTGTGTCATCAGTTTTTGACATGTACCCCTTCATGGAAATGTGTGTTATCTGTCCTTTTTCAGATGACATGTGACCTGTGCGTCTAGACCCCCGCCAGCTGTCTGTATGAGATGACATCCTTCAAATGCTGATATGTGGATGTCTGTCACTCATGTAATGTGTCTGGCTGGTCACTTACACTGGCCCACAGCTATTTTAATGGCATGTCACATCAACATTGCCATGCAACTATTGTGTCTGGCTCTTCGTAGGAGTATCACCTGGCTGGCCTACGTGTCCCGGATGTATTGCACAGCCCAGACTCTGTATTAAGCAGATGTGTATTAGCTGTTGAACATGTGCTCACCTCAGTGACATTGGTGTGTTAATGTACTCACTCTTCGTTATTCCTTCCAAATCTCTGCAGGGCACCGCCTCTCCCCAGACGAATGCCAGACCTGGATGCCATGCGTGAACATGACTGCATACGCAGATACCGCTTCTCGCAAGAGTTGATAGAGGACTTGACCCGCCGGCTTGCACCACACCTCCAACCACAACACAGGTATCCTACAGCTCTGACCCCCAAGATGAAGGTGATGGCAGCCCTACATTTTTTTGCCACCGGCACGTTTCAATTGACCATAGCTGATGTTGGTGGCATGTCCCAGACAATGTTCAGCCGTGTCCTGCATGATGTTTTAGAAGCCATGTTGGTGCACCTGGATGACTTCATCCATTTTCCCACTCGTGAGCAGTTGACATGTGTCAAGGGTGAGTTCTATGCCCTGGGAGGAATGCCTCATGTAATTGGGTGCAAAAACAACAATTGATGGACAGAATGCAGAACAATGTCATACATTCACCCCAGTACAGAGATCTGGGCCTAAATCCATCGTTTTTTGCTCACCATGCCATTCCAGTTTGAACCCAGCCATATGCAAATCAGTCTTGACCCTGTGCCTCATGGGAACAGTCCAGCCCGAATTGCCAAGCCAGGTCCTCCCTGGATTGGAAACAAGCATCCTAGGACCGGTTTCGGGGTTTCACCCCTCTTCAGCCAGGATAGCTTGATTCCAGTGGCATGGAGAGCACGGGACTCACGTCTGAGCATACCCGTCCCACTCGGGGTGACAAATGCAAAAACAACAATTGATGGACAGAATGCAGAACAATGTCATATATTCACCCCAGTACAGAGATCTGGGCCTAAATCCATCGTTTTTCTGCTCACCATGACTTTCCAGTTTGAACCCAGCCATATGCAAATCAGTCTTGACCCTGTGCCTCATGGGAACAGTCCAGCCCGAATTGCCAAGCCAGGTCCTCCCTGGACTGGAAACAAGCATCCTAGGACCGGTTTCGGGGTTTCACCCCTCTTCAGTAGGCCTGGGCAAAAATTTCGTTCCGTTCGCGGAAATTGCGATAATTTGACATTTTTGCGTTCCGCGGAGAGCGCGAAAATGTCAAAAATTCCGGTTTCCGCAGCTTGGCGATAATTTGTTTCTTGCTCGCGCTGTAAAATGATACATTCTCGCGCGCGCGCGATCGCCTTACCTGAATCCCTGCGTTCGCCGACAAGTTTTCTTGATCCGGTCGCGTTCTCCATGAGATGTTGTATTGTTTTTAGCCATTTGCGCTGTCTCGCGACAGTTCGCGCCCGCAGTGACGTCATGCGTCGCGCGATCACGTCTTTCTTCTCGCGATCATGCACCGCGAGAACAACTCAAAACAAGATGGCCGCGCCCGCAAGCAACCACATGGGTAAGTTGGCGACCCGCAACCATGCAGAAAATCTCGCGAACATGCCGGAAAAAAACTTCCGCATCTTCGCGATATTTCTGCTTGTTTGCGATAATTTTAAACATTCTCGCGATAATTTGCGAAGGTTAATTCCGCAAATTCCGCCCACCCCTACTCTTCAGCCAGGATAGCTTGATTCCAGTGGCATGGAGAGCACGGGACTCACGTCTGAGCATACGCGTCCCACTCGGGGTGACAAATGCAAAAACAACAATTGATGGACAGAATGCAGAACAATGTCATACATTCACCCCAGTACAGAGATCTGGGCCTAAATCCATCGTTTTTTTGCTCACCATGCCATTCCAGTTTGAACTAGGCCTGGGCAAAAATTTCGTTCCGTTCGCGGAAATTGCGATAATTTGACATTTTTGCGTTCCGCGGAGAGCGCGAAAATGTCAAAAATTCCGGTTTCCGCAGCTTGGCGATAATTTGTTTCTTGCTCGCGCTGTAAAATGATACATTCTCGCGCGCGCGCGATCGCCTTACCTGAATCCCTGCGTTCGCCGACAAGTTTTCTTGATCCGGTCGCGTTCTCCATGAGATGTTGTATTGTTTTTAGCCATTTGCGCTGTCTCGCGACAGTTCGCGCCCGCAGTGACGTCATGCGTCGCGCGATCACGTCTTTCTTCTCGCGATCATGCACCGCGAGAACAACTCAAAACAAGATGGCCGCGCCCGCAAGCAACCACATGGGTAAGTTGGCGACCCGCAACCATGCAGAAAATCTCGCGAACATGCCGGAAAAAAACTTCCGCATCTTTGCGATATTTCTGCTTGTTTGCGATAATTTTAAACATTCTCGCGATAATTTGCGAAGGTTAATTCCGCAAATTCCGCCCACCCCTAGTTTGAACCCAGCCATATGCAAATCAGTCGTGACCCTGTGCCTCATGGGAACAGTCCAGCCCGAATTGCCAAGCCAGGTCCTCCCTGGACTGGAAACAAGCATTCTAGGACCGGTTTCGGGGTTTCACCCCTCTTCAGCCAGGATAGCTTGATTCCAGTGGCATGGAGAGCACGGGACTCACGTCTGAGCATACCGGTCCCACTCGGGGTGACAAATGCAAAAACAACAATTGATGGACAGAATGCAGAACAATGTCATGTAATTGGGGCCATTGATGGGACACATGTGGCTTTGGTACCACCACAGGCACAGGAGGTAGCCTATAGAAACAGAAAACATTATCACTCCATTAATGCCCTTGTGGTGTGTCTTGCTAACATGCTGATATCCCATGTCTGTTCCCGTTTTCCAGGGTCCGCACACAATGCATACATCATGAGGCGTAGCAGGGTGCCAGAAATGATGCTGCAGCTGCACGCGGAATGAGCATGTCTTGTTGGTGGGTATACTCTGTTAGTCCTGTGTTTAGCGCTATCTTTGTATCTTACGGCATCTCCTGACCCACTTCTTCACATGATGTTTCCATGTAGGGGACTCTGGCTATCCCAATATGCCATGGCTGATGACGCCTCTCCGCAACCCCAGAACAGCTGCAGAACACCGGTACAATGTCACCCATGGGCAGACGAGGCGCGTGATTGAGAGGACGTTTGGACTCCTGAAGAGCAGATTCCGGTGCCTCCACAAGACCGGCGGCGACCTCCCATATGCCCCGGTGAAGGTCTGCAAAATCTTCATTGTGTGCTGCATGCTGCACAACATGGCAGTGGAGAAGGCCGTGCCGCTCATCCTGGATCCCGATGAGCAGGTTCATCCACCCGTGGAGGATGAAGGGCTTGGGCACGGGGCAAGTGAGGATGAGGATGAGGATGAGGACATCCGGAGTCAGCTTATCCGCAACTTCTTCTCATGATGGTGAGTCCCTGTTTCTGAGTGTGCACGCTTTGAGCCTTGTGTGGCATGTGTGTGTCGAGCTGACTGTGTGCTATGTGACTTGGAGGTGTGTTCTGATGTGTCATTCAAGTGATGATGTCATTCCACACATTTTAGCTGGGACACTAAATTTATTAAGAGCATGGTGACAACATCATTCCTGTAGAGTACATGTACATGTCTGCGGATTACTAGCTCTTCGCTGACTTGTTGTGCGTCTGTCCTCCCCAGGTTCTTGCGGCTGTCGTCTGCTCATGTCATCATTGCCCTCCTGCTATTCCTCATGAGTATTGCAACGTGTGCTGGATCAGAGTTTTATGCACAGACATGGTGAAAAGTAATTTGGGGTAAGGAGTGCAGCAAGGCATTTTGTGGGTGGTACGTGTTTATGATATGTGGGGACTGCTCCTGTGCATGTTGTGTTACCATGCATACATGTCGACTCACCATGGGCCACATGACATGTTGCATGGCTCTCATGAATTGATAGTCAACCTTCCTGACAGTTATCTGTAATGGTTTGTGGATTATGATGAAGGCATCAATGTGTGTAAAACGTCCCTCAGGAACATATGGGATGCTAATGGTGGACATAGTGTGGGACATACCCATATGAGGCTCAATGGGGAATTGCAGACTCTCCGTGTGCAGCAAGGGGTGTTAGGCTCAACCCCTTAACTTGTGTGCCAGCTCTGTAGGATTTACCACATCTGTGTGTTGAAGGGGGTGTCCAGTGTAGGTCACACATGGTCAGCCAAATGACCTGTGAGTCTGTTACAGTTGATGCATTTCCCTTAGTGTGAGGCTGAGTAATAAAGGTGTTCGTCACACTCCAAGGTGCCTCATCTCTGTCAATGCAGGTCTCTTGCCACTTTGCATTCGGCATATCTGGCATAGTTGTGGAAGATTATGCATAGGAGTCCATGTGTAGTTTAGCAACATGCATGCAGTTTCTCATGGATTGGGCTCCCTATTGGGCATGAAGTACATGGTCGTGTATGTTTTATTGCATGTTTGTCCATACAATGGGCCATCAACAGCTGCTGAGGGTGTGTCTCCTGTGCGCAGGTTGGCCTTCAGTTTCCTGATCCGGTGTCATGCTTCTTTGGTGATTGTGCATGCGTTGTCTCTGGGTGTGCCATGTGACACTGGACACTTCTTACTTTACACACGCACCTGTTGAAGTTGTCCTTCTGACATCCTAGTCTTTGTGTGCAAATTCTGGCATTTTGCAAGGAGATTCCGCCTGCTGCTGCGGCCCCTGCAGCAAGGGCCCACATAGTATCCTGATTTGGCAACACACACGCCTCCAAGATGCTCCTCACTTCCTCCCTCCACCCATTCATTTGACTGTCCTCAGCTTGTCTATGCCACTGTTGCCGCCACGCGGTGCCAAAGGCTGGATCATCAGCACATGCAAGGTGCACATTGCACCACCATCCTGTCCTTGCATAACCCATATCACACTACAATCTGATGTAGCAGCCACACTCCGAGCTATGTCCATCCGCACATCTAACGCCTGCTGTCAGACATACCCTGGGCACACACACGACACCTTTGCATGCTGAGTGTGCAACTCCAACTGCCTACACTGTGCTGCCCTGCCTTCCAGGCCCTGTCACACCAACCAGGTCACGTCCCTAATACTCCCCACCGGCTCTGTAGCCCAGCAAGGGCATGGGAGTGGGACTCAAGGCTTCAGCATGTAGTATGGTGTCATCGTCTGGGACATGGCACAGGTATCATCTCTCAGTATGTCAATCTACAGAGTGTCCAGGACCCCCCTCTCCACCATCTCATGCACACAGCACCTCATCATCAGCTCGTGTGCCATTGACAGCCAGGTGCTCCTCACCCTCAACAAAGACACAGACATTGGCAGTTCCATCATTGAAGTATGCTTGAGATGCATTGATGAATGGCTGAACACGAGCCACCTGAGGCTGGACTTGTACAGGAATGAGGTGATCATCTGAGGATTGTCCCCTTCCAGCTGGGTCAAGTGCTTGTGTCCCACCCGCAAGAACCCTGCACAAGCACCCAGTGGCCACACACACAAGATGGTGTGCATCATGTTTGGCTCGCTCACATTTGCCATGCTAGTCCACAGCATCTGTACCTCATGCTGCAATGCCCTCTGCATTATGCACATGATCCACAGATAGATCCACTCCAAGAAAAGACAGACCATCCCCCAGGTCCTTGACAACATCCGTGTCAAATACTTGCCTCTCCTCTACAGAGCAAGTACATCCAAACTCCCAGGAGAGTTGTCCACATCCAGGGTGCATCTGCACACCTCAGCTTCAACACCCTGCACCCCAGCCACCTCACCGTCCACCATAGATAGCTGCAATGGATCACTGTCTGCTGCAGGATGACCTCCACACTCCCCACCCACACTCAAGAGGCAGTCCACACCCCGACCCCAAACCAACCTTGTACGTCTGTCATCCTAGATCCCGTTGGGCTATCTCTGTGCATCCAACCTTGCCCTGGCCACCGTTCTTCACATCCACCGTACTCCAGCATACAGGACATTGTTCTCCCACCTGGCCACACATACCTGGGACTCCCTCCCCGGGAACCTCCACATGAGCCATGACCTCTACGCCTTGATGATACTCTCCCAAATAGGTCTGTCCGCACAGTTTAGCCAGCCCCCCCTCAGCAGCCAGAGGCCATCACAGGTGAGTGTTGTGCTCCATGCCTACATTGAATGATACCTTGTGACCCATGTGTGTCCTGTACCAGACTCTGATCCCAGGGTATGGATGGCTGGAGTTAGCTCAACACCCAGGCATAGTTTGACATTTCCACACACATATGTGGTTGAATAATGCAAAATGACAGGAACGTCTCATGACCAAAGTAATATATTTATTTGCGGTGGGGTACGTGTATTGGTAGATGTAAATAGGTGCTCTACCGGGGGAATAGAATCCAAAGTTCACAGGGGGAGATGGTATCCTTGGCATTGGAAGTCATCAGAGTCCAGACCCCAGTGTTGGTCATCATTGGTCAGACTGTGACCAGCAAGTCCATGTGGCAGAGAATGTCATTGGATGAGGTGCTGCTGTTGCGCCAGAGGGCCAGGTGCCAGGCCAGGTGACCTGGGAGATGTGGATGGTCCGCTGACTCTCACGGTCTTTTCCGTGGACGACCCACCTTCCTCCGGGGACCCTCAGATGCAGGCCTTGACGATGTTTGGGACGCTCCGTCAGACGAACCCTCCTCCTCCTCCTCCCTCCCTGTGTCTGGTGCTGGTCTACGCCTGGTGGCACAGGGAGGGTTACCCATGCTTTGGGCGATCTGACGGAGTGATTGGCTCATGTCCCTGTGCACCGCCAGGATCTCAGCCAGTCTTGCCTCTATCCGTCCTTGGTGTTGTTGATGACTGGAATGATGCTCTACCTGCAGGTTCTTTATCTCATCGAGGGTCCCCTGCATCTCTGAGAGTCTGGACACGACCTGGTTGATGCCTGTGGTGTCACGCTGATATGAGTTCAGGATGTTGCCTATGTGTGACATACCGGTGTCCTGAGCTGGCTGGTCAGGTTCGCGCCTCCGCCTGCCTCCACTCCCACCACCCCTGCCCACTTGAGCCTGGCCTGCCCTTGTGGGCACATCGGGTCTACGGGACCCCCGAGGGATGGCATTTGCAGGGTTGCCTGCCTCCTCCTGGGTGCCCGGAGAACCTTGTCCCTCCTGGTCAGACTGGCTCTGTTCAGTGCGAGCAGGGCTCCTGGGTGTGTCCTGGGATGTGGCAGGAATGGGGGTGGTGGTTGGCACAGATGTACCTGACGCAGGTGCTGCAGGGGCTTGGGCACCAGAGGGTCCAGGTTGGTCGGGGTCATCCACGGAGTGGTGAGAGTCGTCGCTCCCGGTGGGCTCATCGTCACGCGGAGCCTGGGACTGTGATTCTTCCCCCCCAGTGTTGGGGGGAGATCGACAACGTTGCCCTGTGTGTGAGAGAGAGACAATGCTAATGTTTTTTCATGCAACATCTATGTTTCATACATATTCAAGTTGACACAGTTCCTCCAGGTAGTTGGATGTGCCTAGCATTCCTCTCAATGTCCACTTGGGGATGGGTATGTTGCGGGGGACAGATTGGGATGTTCTCCTGAGTGTTTGACCTGTAGATTGTTGGCTATGATGCTTATTTGGCTATGGATTGGTCTTGTTGTGTCACATGTCCATTGTGGGAGTGTGTAAATCCGTTGCCTGCCCCGGGGGTGTGTGCTTGTGTTAGGGGGGGGTTGTGACCGGGCCTGCTGTTGTGTGTAGTGTGAGGTGTCATTGGGTATCCCAGGTGATGTCTGTCCCCTCATGGTGCATGCTGGCATGACAGTGAGTGTGAGTTCCTGTGCTAGATACCTGGGCTTGTGGAGTTGGTGTTTGAGTGTACAGTGGTCCCAGGAGGGCCTTGTGCTGCATACAGCAGGGCCAAGTGTCAGCTACCTTGTCAGTACTTTGCGAGTCCCTGTGCATTGTGTGTGGGTATGTACCTATGTCATATGGGCTGAGGGCATTGGTGGCTGCGTCTGATTTTCACAAAGTGTTGTGTGGGGCCCACCCTCCCAGCCACCCGGACATCCAGTCTTGTGTTTGTGGTTGTTGTAGCCTTGGACATGGCTTTGCCTTGATTTGTGAAGGGTGCATGGTGACGTTAGTGGCATGAGCTTGGTTTTTGAGTGTGGTTGTGTGCGGTGAGTGCCTGGGGGAAGTTGCATGCATTTGGTGTATATGTGGTGTGGACCCCATTGCCCCCATGTTACGTAAGTTGTTTGTGTACTCACCAGGCTCTGCGACTCCTTTGACTCCGTGTGCTCCCACCGGCGGTAGCAGGGCCATCACCTTCTCCTCCCAGGGATGGTAGTGTACGGGTCTGCGGGGCGGCCCACCTCCAGTGATGTTACTCTGAGCATATTCTTCATTCATTTTCCTCTTGACCGCCCTGCCCAGATCGTACCACCTGGCTTGGCATTCATGCCTGGTCCTTCGGATGGGTGCAACAGCATTCACCTTATCGACAATCCTCTGCCACATGGCAGATTTTTCTGATATGCTGGTCTGTCTGACCAATGTTCCAAACAGCTGTGGCTCGACTCTGATGACTTGGTTGACAAGGAGGTCCAGCTCCGCCGTTGTGAACTTTGGATTCTTGTCTGTGGGCATGGTGTGGGGTGTGGGTGTGGGTGTGGATGGTTGTGGGTGTGTGGGTGTGAATGTGACGGGGTGTGTGTGAATGTGAAGAGGGGGATGTTTATGAAGGAGGTTGTGTGAAGGTGTGTGAGTGAAGGTGTAGTGAAGGTATGAGTAATGTAGAGTTGTTTCTCTGTGGGGTCTGGCAGCAGTGGGTCTGTTGCAAAGGCTCATGGGTTGTGTGTGTGGGCCCTTTTTATTGGTCCATTTTTGGGTGTGGCTGTGTGAATTTTGGTGGGTGTGTTATAAGAGGTGGTTGTGATTTAGGGCCTCTGTTTGCCTGTTTGGATGTGCCAGGTCAGTCATTGAGATGTATTTTGTCATGTAGACATGTTTTGTGGGGTTGTGCGAGTCGAATTGACCCTCCTTGTGCTGGTTTACAGTGTCCTGGTTGTGTAAGAGTCTTTTTCGTGTAGGTACGATCCGTACATACGCGATGCTGGGTGAGGGTGCTGGGGTACGGTGTTGGAGTGCGGCGCGTACATGCGGTTGGGGTACGGTGCGTACACGTGTGGCCCTGGGGTATGGCGCGTACATGCGGAGGTACGGCACGTACATGGGGGGTAAGGCACGTACATGTGGTGGGGGTACGGTGCGTACACGTGCGGCCCTGGGGTACGGCACCTACATGCGGAGGTACGGCACGTACATGGGTGGGGTAAGGTGCGTACATGCGGTGGGGGTACGGTGCGTACAGGTGCAGGCCTGGGGTACGGCGCGTACATGCGGAGATACGGCGCGTACATGCTGGGGTAAGGCGCGTACATGGGGGGAAGGCGCGTACATGGGGGAAGGTGCGTACATGGGGGAAGGCGCGTACATGGGGGGGTATGGCGCATACAGGTGCGGGGCTGGGGTACAGTGCAGACAGGGGGGTAAGGCACGTACATGGGGGTACGGCGCATACATGGGGGGTACGGCACGTACAGTTGCGGGGCTGGGTTACAGTGCGGACAGGGTGGTGTATGGTGCTGACATATTTGGGGTGGGGGGGCTGTACGGCTCGTACAGAGGCACAAGTTTACCCGTGTACATGTGTGCTACTGCGTTGGCTCTGTACGGGCCATTTTACGTGCGATTGTGTATTCGGACGGACGGTCGGGATCGTACTTGCGCGCTCGGACTTGTGTTTTACGATTTGCACGTAAAAATGTCCGGCTCACTCTCGTACACTTTTCCCGATGACATTCGGACGTAAAAACTATCCGACGCACTCTCGTACACTTTTCCCGACGCTATTCATAGTTATTTTTCATGTACGAATCGTACTTGGCCGTTTGTACGGTACTTGTACGACTCGTATGTAAAAAAATACGGATACGGGTCGTACGCAAATTATTTTTAACGGATCGGCACCTTAGTGAGGAGCTCACTACAGTGTCCTAAAAGCCAACGCCACGTTTCTGTAGGGCAGCGCTGCTCGCTGGCTCAGGCCTACAGTACGGTCCAGCAGGTCCTTAAAATTAGACTGATGTGACTGAATGAGGTCAGAGATCACATCATTACGCACGGCAACATCACTTTCTTGCACGTGCGCACTCAGGGTGATGCACCCCACCCCTCCTGCAGAACCGCCCTCAACAGGTGTCTGTAGGGCAGCTCTGCCTGCTGGCTCAGGCCTACAGTACAGTCCAGCAGGTCTTTAAAATGAGACAGAGATGTGACTGAATGAGGTCAAAGATCACATCATAACACATGGCAATATTGTTTGTTCGGACCTGCGCAGCTAGGCTGAAGCACCCCACCCCTCTCGCCGCAGCGCGCTCAACTGGAGGCCCTGTGCACCCAGGCCGCTCTGCTTACCTGCTGTCATTGTTGTGTGAGCAAACACTACGGGCAGCAGTGCTCACAATTCAGATGGAGTGTTGATTGCAGGAGAGTGTACACCTCATGGATCCTTTCGTAGACAATGGGCAGTATGGCTTACAATTTAGAGCCTGTGTTGATTGCCAGGATAGAGTACACCTCATGGATCCATTTCTTTTTTTTATTGCGCATTGTGATATGCGAGGTGGATGCGGCAAATCATTTGAGGTAATGTGGAGGAAGAGGGACGTGTGGCGTCGTGGTTATCCTATTTATACGTACGCAAAATAGCAGAAAGTAGCAGAAAGAGGCAAACAAATGGTGAGACACGAGCAGAAAGAAGCAAAATAGAGGTCAGAAACCAGCAGAAAGAGGCAAAGTAAAAGTGAGAAATGAGCAGAAAAGGCTAAATGTGAGAAATGAATAGAAAGAGGCCAAATAAAGGTCAGAAACAAGCAGAAATAGGCAGCATAAAGGTGAAAAATAAGCAGAAAGAGGCGAAATAAATGTCAGCAATGAGGAAAGAGTCAAAATAAAGGTGAGAAATTAGCATAAAGAGGAAGAATAAAGGTCAGCCATGAGCAGAAAGGCAAAATAAAGGTCAGAAATGAGCAGAAAGAGGCAAAATAAAGGTCAGAAACTAGCAGAAAAGGCAAAATAAAGGTCAGCAACGAGCAGAAAGAGGCAAAGTAAAGGTGAGCAAAAAGAGGCAGAATAATGCTCAAAAACAAGCTACAAGAGGCAAAATAAAGTTGAGAAATGACCAGCAAGAGGCAAGATAAAGCGGAGAAACTAGCTGGAAGAGGCAAAATAGAGGTCAGAAACCAGCAGCAAAAGTGAAAATAAAGGTGAGCAAAGAGCAGAAAAAAGCAATACAAAGGTGAGAAACAAGCAGAAAAAGGCAAAATAAAGGTCAGCAACAAGCAGAAAAAGACAAACTACAGGTGAGAAACGAGTAAAAATAGGCAAAATAAAGGTCAGCAACGAGCAGAAAGAGGCAGAATAAAGAACAGAAGGGAGCAGAAAGAGGCAGAATAAAGGTCATAAATGCGCAGAAAAAGGCAGAATAATGGTGAGAAAAGAGGAAAGAAACTAGCAGAAAGAGGCAAAATAAAGGTCAGCAATGAGCAGAAAGAGGAAAAATAAAGGTGAGGAACGAGCAGAAAGAAGTAGCGTAAAGGTCAGAAAAGAGCAGAAAGAGGCAAAATAAAGGTAAGAAACGATCAGCAAGAGGCAAAATAATTGTCAGAAATAAGCAAACAGAGGCAAAAGAAAGGTGAGAAACAAGCACAAAGAGGCAAAATAGAGGTCAGAAACGATCAGCAAGAGGCAAAATAAATGTAAGAAATAAGCAAAAAGAGGCAAAAGAAAGGTGAGAAACAAGCACAAAGAGGCAAAATAGAGGTCAGAAACCAGCAGCAAGAGGCAAAATACAGATTAGAAACAAGTTGGAAGAGGCAGAATAAAAGTGAGAAATTATCAGGAAGAGGCAGAATAAAGGACAGAAGGGAGCAGAGAGAGAGGCAAAATAAAGGTGAGAAACGAGCAAAAAGAGGAAAAATAGAGTCAGAAACCAGCAGCAAGAGGCAAAATAAATGTGAGAAACAAGCAGAAAGGGGCAAAATATAGGTCCGCAATGAGCAGAAAGAGGCAAAATAAAGGTGAGAAATTAGCAGAAATAGGGAAAATTAAGGTTAGCAACAAGCAGAAAGAGGCAAAATACAGGTGAGAAACAAGCAGAAAGTGATAGAATAAAGGACAGAAGAGAGCAGAAACAGGTAAAATAAAGGTGAGAAAGGAGCAACAGCAGGAGGCAAAATAAAGGTCTACAACGAGCAGAAAGAGGCAAAATAAAGGTGAGAAACGGACAGAAAGAGGAAGAAGAAAGGTCAGAACCGAGCAGCTAGAGGCAAAATAGAGGTCCGAAACGATCAGTAAGAGGCAGAATAAAGGTCAGAAATGAGCAAAAAGAGGCAGAATAAAAGTGTGAAATGAACAGAAAGAAGAAAAATAAAGGTGAGAAATGAGCGGAAAGAGGCAGAATAAGGGTAAAAAATTAGTAGAAACAGGCAGAATAAAGGTCAGAAACGAACAGCAAGAGGCAAAATAAAGGTGAGAAACGAGCAGAAAGAGGCAAAATAAAGGGAGGAAGCTTGCAGAAACAGGCAACATAGAAATCATAGAAGTCAGTAACCAGCAGCAAAAGGCAAAATAAAGGTGAGAAATGAGCAGAAAGCTCCAAAATAAAGGTCAGCAAAGATGAGAAACGAGCAGAAATAAAGTTGAGAAACTAGCAGAAAGAGTCAAAATAAAAGTCAGCAACAAGTAGAAAGAGCAAAAATAAAGGTGAGGAATAAGCAGAAAGAGGAAGAATAAGGTCAGAAACAAACACAAAAAGGCAAATTAAGGGTCAGAAACGATCAGCAAGAGGCAGAATTAAGGTCAGCAATGAGCAGAAAGAGGTAGGCTACAGGGCAAAAACAAGCAGAAAAGACAAAAGGAAGGTCAGAAAGATGGGAGCAGAAAGAGGCAGAGTATAGGTCAGAAATGAGCAGGAAGATGCAAATAAAGGTCAGACACCAGAAGCAAGAGGCAGAATAAAGGTCAGAAACAAGTAGAAATAGGCAACAAAAAGGGCAGAAGCAAGCAGAGGAGGCAGAAAAATAGGCAGAAAACGTGCAGAGGAGGCACAAACCACCGACAAGAGAGGGTAGCAGCCTGCAGGTAGGCTTGGCAGGATGACAAAGGGGGAAATTGCACAAGGACCTGCTCCTGTGTGCCCCCTACTGTTTCTACCAAATACCACTGACAGACCCACTGAAACACTCATGGACCCACTGACAGACATACTCAGATACTCATGCACCCACTCACAGACCCTTTCAAGCACCCATTCACTGGCTCACACAAACACTGAGAGACCCACTCAGAGACTCACACCTACTCCCACCCTCATGTAGCCACTCACAGACCCTCTCAGAGACTCTTGCTTTCAGTCACATACCCCACTCAGAGACTCTCACACACTCACAGACCCACTCAGACACTCATCCACCCACTCACAGACCCACTCAGACACTCATGTTCCCACTCAGAGATCCACTCAATACTCATTCACCCACTCACAGACCTACTGAGAGACTTACACACACTCACAACCCCACTCAGAGACTTACAAACCCACTCAGACACTCATGCACCCCCTCACAGGCTCAATCGGAGACTCATGTACCCACTCACAGATCTACTCAGAGACTCATGCACCCAACCACAGATCCATTCAAAGATATATGCACCCAGTTACTGACCCGCTCAGAGACTCATACACCCACTGAAAGGCACACTCATGCACCAACTCCCAGATCCATTCAAACACTCATGCGCCAACTCACAAACCCACTCATGCACTCATGCACCCAATCACAGACCCAGTCAGAGACTATTGCACACTCACAGACCCACTCATAAACTCATCCACCCACTCAGACACTCATGTTCCCATTTACAGACCTACTCAGACACTCACACACCCACTCAAAGACCCACTCAGACAATAACACACCAACTGACAGTTTCATGCAGTCACTTTTACACCCACTTAGACAGCCATATACACACCCACTCAGTCACACACCTACTCACTCACCCACTCAAAGATGCATGCACCCACTCCCAAACCCACTCAGACACTTATGGACCCAATCATGCACCCACTCTGATACTCACACAACCACTAACTGACCCACTCAGACACTCATGCATCTAGTCACAGAACCACTCAGACACTCATGCACCCACTCACAGACCCACTAGGACACTCACACAACCACACACAGATCCACGAAGGCACTACTATACACACTTACACAGCCATGTACACACCCATACAGTCACTCACATACACACTCATAGACCCAAACAGCTACTCACACACCCACCAAACCACTCACACTTCTACTCAGAAACACATACAGCCACCAACACATCCACTCACCTACCTATGCAGCCACTCACACACCCACTCGCAAAGGTTACAGTTAGGAAATAAAAAGTTTAAAAAACATTGAAATTCACTGAAAAAAAGGTTAAAGGCATAGTATAGTTAGGAAATAGAGTTTAAGATCAGATAGAAATTAACTGAAAGGTTACAGGGACGTTATAGTTAGGACTTTAATTGAATGAAAAATCCTTAGAAATTCACTGAGAAAATCAAAGGTTATCGGGATGTTATAGTTAGGCTCAGATTTCACCATTGAAATTGAGTAGTTATAGTTTCCTGAGCCAACTATAACTTACGCCCCCTCCATTTCTTTATTTTATTTATTTATTTATACTGTTTTATATAGCACAAACTTGACCCTATGGTATCAGAGTACTTTACAAGTGGTTATGCAAGAAGAAAACATGACAACCAAGCAATACAAATGTTGTTAATACCTGTTGCTAATCAGAAGGTCAGTAAGTTAAACACCTAGAAGTCAAGTGAAAATCTAGATTGAGACACTGTGTCAGAAATTGTCCATATGCTGCTCTAGGGAGGAATTTTGTTCATTAAAAACAGTTTGACTTCTTTTTTTAATTAAGTGGTTGACGGGTTTAGTCTGATTGCAGGGGGAAGAGAGTTCCAAATTCTAGGGGCCAATCCGAAGAAGGCTCAGTTGTAGGCTTTCTTTTTCAGAAATGTTTTAAGGTTTTAAAAACAAGGTGCTGGCGCTCCTTGAGACACTGCAGCTGCCAGACAGCTCCAGTTTGTCAGCTAGACTTTTTCGTGTGTTGAAGTGTAGTGCTTTATGTGTCAAACAAGCAATTTTCAGCTGTATCCTTGCCTCATATGGGAGCCAGTTTAGTGCCTTCAGATTTGGAGTGATATGGTTTTATTTCTTGGATCCAGTGATGAGCCTTGCAGCAGGATTAAGGGACACCTTTAGTGGAGCCAACTTGGATCTAGGAAGACCACATAAGGTAGCACTTCCATATTCTAACCTGGGGATTACTAGTCCTTGCACAGCTGTCTTGAGATCATCTGGGGGGATGAAGGGTTTTATTTTTCTTAGTCTATTGATTTGAAGGTTGGCTCCTTTGGTGGCTGTGCTGGTGTGTTGCTGCATCTTGCGATTCTTATTGAGTGTTATTCCCAGTGATCTTTTAGAATCTATAACATGTGGAAGGCAATTGAAGGCTGTTAGATGTTTCATCCAATCTTAGATGTTGGGGGATTCTTTTGGTGGGGCAAATAAGAGGGATTTGGTTTTGAGTGTGTTGAGTTTAATGTGGTTGCTGGTCAGTCAGTTTTTTTTTGTAAAGTTGTGTTGAGTAAATGGATATCTTCAGGGGAGGAGATTTGTAGGTATAATTGGGTGTCATCCATATACATGTGGTATTTGATGTTAGAGAATTTCAGAATTTAGGTTAGAGGCTCAATGAAGAGGTTCAAGCAAGTAGGTGATAGAGTGGACTCATGTAGGACTCCTAAAGTGACTGAAGTCATATTGCATAGCGTTTGGTTAACCTTGATTCTTTGAGTTCTGTTGCTTAGAAATGAGGCGAAACCAGTTTAGAATGACCCCTGATAACCCCATTCTGGGTTCCAGTAGATCAAGCAGAATGTCATGTTTGACCATATCGAAAGTTGAGGAGAGGTCCAGGAGAATAAGGAGGCAAGATTCATTCTGATCTAGCATTTTAAGTGAGTCGCCAAACATATGCGATAGGACTGTTTTCATGCTGTGTCCCTGACGGAAGCCAGATTGGTATTAGTCAATAAGGTGGAACTGGTTTATGTGATTGCATAGTTGGGTATGGACGCATTTCTCCAGGAGCTTTGCCAGAGAATGAATGGTGGAGATAGGTCGGAAGTTATTTGGGTTAGAGTGATCTGCTGAGGTTTTTTTTTTAATGGGGGTTACTTGTCCTGATTTTAGGGTGTCAGAAATAACCCTTTGAAGCAGTAAAGAATTCACTATCTTGGCCGAGAGTAGAATTAAAGACGTTTTGATCTCCTTGAAAAGGTTAGATGGTAGTGAGTCACAGAAGTAGTTTGAAGTTTTGAGTGTATTAAGAATGGCATTTTCATCATCGGGTTTGAATGTGTTCCACAATGCATTGTTTTTGAGTGTGAGATCAGTGAGATCTGTAGTGCAAGTGATCATAGGCAGGTGAGGATATTTGAAAGTATCAATGGGAGGTGCTTAATCACTGTCTCGAGATCATTTTCTATCTTTTTTGTCTTTTCAAGGAAGAGGGAGTCAGTTTGGCTGCGGATTAGAACCAATTGTGAGGGGGTTAATGTTCTGAAAGAATTGTTGTTTGACAATTTCTAACAGTTTTTTGGGGGTAATTTCTGGCCATGTCTAATTGAGTTCTAAAGAAATTTACTTTTGATTTTCTGATGCGTTTGTTGTAGGTGTTCCTCCATGATCTTAGGTGCTTAGGGTATTCTAGGGATGGTGTCAATCTCCACACTCGTTAGACTAGTCACAGATTGCTTCTTTCTTCATTTAGGCTCATGTTGTACCATGGTTTGGAGTCTTTAGTGGAGAGTGATTTTAGTTGTAAGGGCATGATAGTGTCAAGAATGGTCATCATGGAGTTGTTGTACTAGTTTGTAAGGTCATGGACATCTGACATGACCACAGGACAAGGGAAGGTGGTATTGCTGAGGGATGTCAGATCATTCGGGTATAGTGTTTCTTTTCCACTGTTTGGGTTTTTTAAGTTAGGGTTTATGTGTCCTCACTGATTCATTGAGGAGGAAGATGATGCTGTGATGGTTGGTCCAGTAACATGGGATGATAGATCAAGTTGAATGGAGTTTGCACTATCAATGACTAGATCCAAAAGGTGCACCCAGGTTCTGAGTAGGGTTCTAGCAGATTTGGTTCAGGTTGAGGTCTGTTAGGAAGGTTTTATGGATGGGTCATTCCATTGTAGGTTGAAATTACCAAGGAAGATCTGGGAGCTGGGATGCCCTATGTTGGTAGTAATGATTTCCATAATTTGTTTGAAAGATTACAAGCTGTCACCTGGTAGGTGGTATATCGGGTGCAGTTTGCATAGTGGTCTGTTGTTACTTGCAATGTTTGGGCGTAGGTTTGCATAAGAGGATAGCTTAGCGATTAGAGAATGATTCACCTCAAAGTTACTGTTGTATATTCAGGCACTGTCTCCACCCGGTTTGACTGGTCAGTCTGCTATCATAGCTCGGTGGGACTGGTAAGTCAAGAATTGGAATAGAGGAGTCATTTAGCCATGTTTCTGTTAGGAAAAACAGGTCAAGCTTTTGAGCATGGATGAAGTCAGCGATATCTGCGGCATGTTTCATAGCCGATATGCATTTGAGAAGCATGCATTTCAGGTGAGGTTTGGTGTCATCTGAGGGCATTTGTGTGATGGGGACTAGCATAAGGTTGAATTAATTTATATCTCTAGCATGATGCTTGGATTCTCTGTGTGGGTTCAAGGTGATGTTTTGGATACAAACTAGATTGTCTGTATTGTCATGTTGCACTTGATTAGAAGTGTGGAGTGTCATTGTCTGATAATGGATCCTTTAGTCTGATGGGCCTCATGGGGCATTGGGGTAAGGTTTAGATCACTAACTCATGAGATGAGTTGGCAAGATTGGCAGTCGTGGGTGGTGTTTGGTAGGTGGTAGGGGCTGAATCTATTATTTCCTGGATTCCTTGCACTGCTTATGTCCTCACATATTACAGCACTCATGACATGGTCAGCGACATCTCAAAGACATCAATGATGACATCATCCAGTGAGTGTATGTAACTTGTAAATGTTTCTCAGACTTAAAGCTATATTCTAAGCTTCTGCATAAGTTAAATTACTATTGTTTCTGTTCTACTAATGAGTGATGCTATTTCTAACTTATGTCGTCTGAGTGGCTATTTGACTGTCTGAATCTGTGTGTGACTGTATCGATGGGTGACTGAGTGTGTAAGTGGGAGTATGGGTGAGCAGGTGTTTGTTTGAGTAGGTATATTGGTAAGTGAGTGGGCATATGAGTGATTGTATGGATGTATGAATGGGTATGTGAGTGGTTGTGTGGGTGTGTGAATGGGTATGTGAGTAGCAATATGGGTGAGTTAGTAGCTCTGTTACTAGCTGTATAGGTGAGTGAGTAACCATGTGAATAGCTGTATGGGTGAGCGAGCGGGTGTGTGAGTGGCACTATGGATGAGTGAGCGGGTGTATGAGTGGCTCTGTGGGGGTGTGAGTGGATGTATAAGAGGCTGTTTGGGGGTGTGAGTGAGTGTGTGAGTGGTTCTGTGGATGATGCCATCAGTGATGTGATTTGAGATGTCACCAGTGATGTCACTGACCATGTCATGAGTGAAATATGAGCCTAACTTTAACGTTCCTGTAACCTTTGTTTTCTTAAGTACATTTCTAAGGTTTGTTTATTCTATTTCTTAAATATAAATTACTGCAACCTTTGTTTTATTAGTGACTTTCTAAGGTTTGGTAATATTATTTCCTATCTATAACATCCATATAACCTTTGTTTTTTCAGTGAATTTCTAAGGTTTTTTTAAACTCTATTTCTAAAGTATTATGTGTTCCTGCAATGTTTAGTTTTTTCTTAGTTAATTTCTAGGGTTTCTTTTTAATACTAAGTGTACTGCAATTTATTTTGATTTTAAATTTAGTTTTATTTTGTGCTTACAGACATTCTTTTTTTATAAATATACTTTATATATGTTTTAAAAGGGAAAATCACATATGCATTTAATGTACAATACATACATTTTTTGTTAATGCAATGAAACAAATTATTTACTTTTTCAATTTTTTTTGTTCCACGGTGCTTCCACAGGTCTGAAAACATAGTACTCTATGGTGTGTAATCATGCTTCACGTGATCCAAATTAATTCATGAATCTGAATTAGCTGATTCACCAACAATTCAATAATTATTTTATATAAGGCACCTTATATCTGTGCTTCAAGAAAGTTACCCATTTTACGAGTTTTGTGAATTTAAAAAGATATGGACCGGATTTGCGAATTCGGCAGATGACACACTCAAACCTTCCCTTTTGATTGGATACTTTAGGACCCCACCCATGTACATGGAAAACCACACCAAAACGGTTAGTTCTCCAGGGAAGTCTATAGAAAGATGATTGAGACCCAGTGGTGCTCTGCTTTTAGAGAATGGCTGAATCTACATCTTCTTCCAGGATGAACATCCACCACCTATTGAGGATGAGGAGAAATATACACCACCTTGAAGAAAAGAAAGTGGTGTCTGGAAGTACTTTACAATACCTTGCGGGGAAAAGAAGATAACAGTAAAATATGTGCAGTACAATATTTGGAGCAAGCAGTTATCCAGAGGCACTGCAAAGATGTATTCACATGGTACAAGTTCCATGTGAAAGCACTTAAAAACAACCGGATGATGAGTGAGAAAGCAGGTGCAGCAGGACAATCCACCTCTACAGCACCCTTGGGAGAACCATGATCAGCTGCAGTCATTGCACTACAAGCTTCCTGCGAAGAATTGATGCATAGAATTGATTGAGATGGTTACTCACTGTGCGATGTGCCGCATGCTTGTTGCTATAAAAATATCCTCTGTGAGTGCGAGCTTAAATACAGTGAAGAATCATCGCTGTTACCTTTTTTTTGCTTCCAACTACCACTTAATATTTTTGGAAGACTGAAGCGAGTTGCTACTTCGCATTTCCCCATTCTTACCCTTTTACTACCCTATTCACTTTTTGTAAAAAAAATTTAAAAGATTTTTTTTCAAAAACTGTTAAAAAACCCTTCTAGAAATTTTTTTATTTTTTAAAGCCATCATCTGGTCAAACAAAGAGACAACTGTTTTTTAATGTGCCAGTGTCTGTATCAGTGTGGTACCGGGATGGTCATTATGTGCATCGGTGTGAGTCTGAGTGCCTTAGTGGATGCATTAGTGTTTGGCTCGGTGTGTCAGTATCTGCATTGCTTTATGCCTGGGTGTGTCAGTGTATGCATTGATATGTCCCTGGGTGTGCCAGTGTATGCGTCAGTGTGTGCCTGGGTGTGTTATTGGATTCATTAGTGTTTGGCTGGGTGTGTCAGTGTCTGCACTGCTGTATGCCAGGATGTGTCTGCATTGGTCAGTCCCTGGTTGTGCCAGTGTGTGCGTAAGTGTGTGCCTGGATGTGTTATTGGATGCATTTGTGTTTGGCTGGGTGTGTCAGTATATACATTACTCTATGCCTGGGTGTGTCATGGAATGCATTGGTATGTCCCTGGGTGTGACAGTGTATGCATCTGTATGTGTCTGGGTGTGCTTTTAGATGCATTATTGTTTGTGTGGCTGTGTCAGTGTCTGCATTGCTGTATGCCTGGGTGTGTCTGCGTTGGTATGTCCCTGGGTGTATCAGTGTATGCATGAGTGTGTGCCTGGGTGTGTTATTATATGCATTAGTGTCTGGTTGGGTGTGTCAGTGTCTGCATTGCTGTATACCTGGATCTGACAGTGTATGCAATACTGTGTGTCTGGGTGTATTATTGAATGCATTAGTGTTTGACTGGTTGTGTTAGAGTCTGTACTAGTGTGCTGTTGGATGTGTAACTTACTGTATCAGTATGAATATGGGTGTTTGAGACACTGTATCAGTGTTTGGCTGAATGTTTAAGTGGCTGTATCGATAAGTGACTGAGGGGCATTGACCGTATGAGTATGTGCTTGGGTGTGTCAGTTTCTGTGTCGGAGTGTAGCTGGGTGTGTCAGGGGTTGCATTAGTATGAGCCTGGGTCTGTCAGTGGCTGTATCAGTGGATGCCTGGGCATGTCAGTGACTGCATTTCTGTGTACACATTGATGTGACACTGTATGGCTTTATCAGTGTATGGCACAATGTGTACAATGATGTATGACTATGGGTGTGTTAGTAGGTGTATCAGTGTATATATAACTGGGTGTATGAGTTTGTATCAGTATGTGCCTTGGTGTGTGAGTGTCTGTATAAGTGTATGAGTGGGAGTGTGAATGGCTGTATGGGTGTATGAGTCTATATAAGTAGTTGTTTGCATGTGTAAATGATTGTATGAGCTTTTGGTGAGGCATATGAGTGTATGCGTGGGTGTGTCAGTACCTGTGTGAATCACTCTACAGGTGAGAGAGTTCATGTATGAATACCTGTATGGGTGTGCTTCCAACAAATAAGTTACATTAGTAATATATATTTGTATAAGTTTACAAATGCATTTTATTAACACACTACAATGCAACGTAAATCAACCAATTAACATATAAACATAACTTATTTAACTATTACAGAAACACTTTTGTGCACAAGTACATCAGGAAGCACAAGTTCTTGAGGAAGCACAAAACAAAGTGATGTTTGGGAGCATCTTTCATTACCCTTAAGGGAAAAGAAGATTACAAATAAATAGCTGTACTGCAATGTTTGCTACAGCTTTCCAGGAGTGCTACAAACAATTATTTGCAAGGGGCAGCTTCCATGTGGAAGCACTTAAAAACAATTCCAGAAAGGGGCTGCAACTAAATGATGCTGGAGAAACTGGGTGCAGCAGGACAATCCACCTGTACAGCATATTTGAGAGGACCACTATCAGCTGCAGTCATTATTATACCAGCTGCTTTAAAAAATGTAAGAGAGATGCTTACTCACTGTATGAAATGCCACATGCTAGTCACCATACAAATGTCTTTTCCATTTTTTATTGTTCCCAAGTTTGATACTCATACACCAAAAGTGATGTTCTACTGAAAGAATCATCAATGAACAGTGCAGGAAAATCAATCATAAGGACTGTAGAGCATGTACATAATTTCAGTATGGAGAAATTTAAGAACACCAACTTGGTTTCTAACTCTGAGCTATGCAGAATATCCATGGGATGACGTACAAGACTTTTTGAGACAAACAAACTGTAACCTTAAAGCACTAAATTCAAGACACCAGGAGAACTTTGGATTCGGCAAATGTTTGCAGGTACTTTAAGCAGGGATTTCAAACCATGATGTCCTTCATCTGCAAACAAACATATTCACCTTTTGGAGAAGTTACTGATTTATTTTCGCAAAAAGAGTACCAAGCAAGAGATGGTTCTCATAGTCATATGCTGTTGTGGGTAAAATATGCACCTAAATTTGGAACAGACACAGATGAATTTGTACGGTCTTTCATTGAATAGTATATTACATGTAGCATTCAAGACACTGAGGAAAAAAGCCTAAAGCAGCAAGTACTGCATTTCCAATCACATAGATGTGGAAAGTAATGTCAGCAGAAATATTTAATTATTTTCTTAACTCTGAGTGGAACCTTCATAGTTTTCAAAATCTGAAGCTGGTTGTTTCTGGCCAGTTCTCTTTTTAAAAAAAAGAAAAAGTATAAAACTGTTTAAAAAGCATACTTAAAAAACAACCGTACTTTTAACAAACATTTCAAAAGCACCCTTAAAATCCTCCCAGCAGTGGTGGCACAGTTTCTGACTAACCCTGAATTTCAACTTGGACTCCTTTGAGACAAATTGATACTTGCTGACAAGGGCCTCCTTTATGGTGTGATACCTTAATCTCCTCCCCTTCTCTGGGGCCAGTAGGTCGTTCCCTCCCATTGCCAGGAATATATCTCCAAAGGTCAGCTCTCCAATCCTCCTCAGAGATCCTCTGTGCCTCTAAAGCTACTTCATATGCCTGAAACCACCTGTTTAAATAACCCCTCATCACTCCTTAAAGGCAGACACTAATTCTCTGGGAATGTGGACACTTTCTTCTGCACTGAACACGCAAGTGGTGCTCCCAACATTTTTGCTAGACTCTAATGACTATTTGGCCTTCAAGTCTAGCTCCTTGACACTCCTTTTATGAGCAAGCAAGACCCTTTTCACCTCTGAGGGTCAGTGTTTCTCTCTTCTGCAGCCAGCTGGGCCAGCTGCAGCCTCAGGTCCCTCTCAGCCTTTCAGTCCCCGAGGTACTCAGGAGACTGAGTTTGGGAGGAGATAGTACTTCCTACATTGAATCCAATAGGCAACTCTCTCTTGGGGGTTCTCCTCATTCCTCCAGAGCCTTAACTCTCTCATTTCTCTTCTCCTCTCCCTCTGCCAAAAGTGGCCTTTGTGTTTCCTCAGCATCTGTGCGATGCTCTTAATGATCCACCTTACGGAACCACTGATTTGGTATGCCATTACAGCACCAGGGTCAGTGTGGCCAGATGGGTGGAAGGGTATGGGAAGGGGACACCAGGGAAGGAGACCTGTAAAGATGAAACAAAACAAAACCTTCTAGGCTTCTACATACTTTTACTGACTTTTTAATCACAATTCTTAACGTCAGTTAAATCATAATAAGGTTTCCATAAAATGTATTGTAATTATGTTGATTAATAACATCTTAATGCCATATGGAAAGAAAGCTTTTGCTATTGGGTTTTATAATCAATCCTTTGTTTCATAGCAGCACTTAGACCAATACTAGTAATCAGATGACAGAAACAATCCAGAGACCGAGACAATATATGTTAAGAAAAACATGCATGTATGATAAGAAGAAGCAAGCCTGCTTTAAAGGAACGTAACCATGCGGCTTACCAATCAGAGCCCAACCCACTCTAAAACATATAATTGCCGGCCAACGAAAACCAAATTACCCAAATGAAGAGATCTTAAACAAAGGGAGTGATTGGAAAAGCTGGTCCAGGAAGCTATCATCAAAAAGTACACTCACAGTTGCGTTCGATCTCCACAATATCCACAGAAACACAAATAACCAGGAAGAAACTCTCGGGAGAGGAATCCACATCCAAGAGCAATCCCAAGAGACTGCAGAAAATCTGTTCAGAATCTGAGGAGAAAGCCAAGCTCCTGCTCAGCTCATGTACAGAAAAATAGTGAGCATCGGTTGATAGGCAGGGCCGCCGATATCAGGAAGGACCACATCCTGAACACATCTAAGAAGGTAGCCGCCCCAGGGCATCTGAGAGCTGTAGTGCTCGCATCAAGATGGACTGCAGTAATGAAATAAAGGCATTTTTAATAGATATAAAACAAAGTCACATCATCAAGACACAGGAGGACACACTGTGGCTCCAGGAAAATGCAACCACCGACGGGCAGAACCAGCATAATGGAATTTGCCACAATAGGGGCACACAATGCTGTGGGAACAAAACACGGCTGACAAAATACAGCATCGTGTGGTGGGGGCAGGCCCTTGATCGCGCAGCACCATATCGCTGACACCCTCCTTCGCTGGGATACTACCCTTTGGTGCCCTGATTCTGACGTCAACTACAATCAGGGTTCTCCTTTCTCAAGAGTGCTGAAGTAGTCCTCTACAAACTCTCCCTGTAGTGCATATTGCATTCTGAGGACGTCCTCACAGGTTTTAAGAGTGAACTAGTAGTCAAACATGGATGTATGGGTGAGTAAACAGGTGTGTGAATGCTTTGATGGTTTTATGTATGACTGAGTGATGCAGTCAGTGTCTGGATATATACCTTGTAGGTACATCTGTGCTGCTGTGAGAGTGTAACTGGGTGTGAAGGTGCATGCCTGACTGTGTGAGTGTGTGCAAATTACATAATATTAAATTGCATACACTCAGCACACACCCATATCTAATTTCAAACACATTCATTCCTACTGGCCTAATAAAATTGCTATATTTTCAGTATGCCAATTTCTCCTTCCCTGCTCACTAAATGTGTAGTTAATGTTCTCATCTAAGCTACCTTCTATTTTTCCTTCCAGTATAGTGTCTAGAAACTAGTAACCCTGGGCGTAGTTCACGAAGTAGCGCCACGAGTAGCTACGCAAAGTGCACTTCGGACTACGCGTGCCACGCGTAGTACTTTGCCATTTTCAATGATTGCACAGTGCGGACAAGCATCCGGCACTGTGCAATCATTGAAAACGGCATCTTGCACAGTGCGAGCTGTAGTTTTCTGCCGCTCGAGTAGATTTTTACTCAAGCGGCAGCTTTCTCAACGCGGGCTGTTAGTTTCTCATCGCGAGTGGTCGCGAGCATACGCGACCACTCACAATGAGAAACCTGACCTCCCCGCGTTGAGAATCTCGCCGGGAGGTTTATTTTCTATGCTCGCGATCGGCAACTTGATGTTGCTGATCGCGAATGAGGAAAAAGTCTCGCCGGGATGTCATTTTGCTTACTCGCGGTCACCAACTTGACATTGAGGACCGCGAGCAAGCAAAAAATGACCGCTGCACTACACTACGCTACACATGTTTGCACTGTGCTACGTGCAATTCGCGTAGTGCGAAATAGCGCAAACTACGCAAGCGTAGCGTAGTGCTTTGCCCAGGGTTAGAAACTACACCTTTTCTGTTAGCTTATACACACTCACAATGTTTTAGCTAAATATACTCTTATATTACCATACCTCTAAAAGCTCTTTGCTGTTCTCCCAGTTTCATTTCTAAGTCAGTTAACATCTGTTTTTATTCCAAATCTCCAATGGCAACTCCGGCAATCTACCTCCACTCTCAGTAGAAAACCAGCAAAAATGTCTACCTATCTCCATGTGCTCTTACTGATGCTGCTCTAGTGAACAAATCACAGGCTTCCTTTCATCTTTTATTTTTGTTATACCAATTCTAAATGGTCAGTAATCCTTTCAATGTTTTCTGTGAGTGGGTGTCTGTGTGGGTCTGTGAGTGAGTGAATGTGTCAGAGTGTGATTGGGTCTATGAGTGGAAGTGTGAGTATGTGAATGACTCTCTGAGTGGGTGCCTGAGTTTCGTGCTAGGTCTATGAATGGATGTGAGTGTCTGAGTGGGTCAGTGAGTGGGTCTGTGAGTGTAGGAATGGGTCTATGAGTGGGTATGTAAGTGGCTCAGTGGGTTTGTGAGTGGGTATGAGAGTGTGCGTGCCTCTATGTCTGGGTGTGTCAATGTGTGAATGAGCTTTTGATTGGGTGTGTAAGTGTGTGAGTGGGTCTGTGAGTGGCTGTGAGAGTCTGTGAGTAGGTGCATGAGTTCCTGAATGGGTAAGTGAGTGGGTGCAAGAGTATAAGAGTGGATGTATGAGTGAATCTGTGAATGGGTCTCTGGGTGAGTGTTGGAGCATCTGTGTGGGTCTCTGACAGGGTGTTTTTTAAAGTTATGGCGAATTCACAGATCCACTGTGATTTTACTTGGGAGGCCACACTGAGCATCGTGGTAGATCCACAAATTTAAGCATGTGGGGTAGAAAAATACATATAGGCTAATTTCTTTCCAATCATGGCTCCCTCACACAGCCCTATATTCCATTAATTGTCATATCTCACAACCAGCGACTGTTCCCTCGTATCTAAAATGTCAGTGGCAATTTTCCTTTCAGGTTGCACTAGCCAATCATGTCATTACTGGTGGTGCCTGAATCTGCGGATTCCCTGCGGAGGCATCCGCAGAGGGTTCATGTCCCTAGATATCTATATTTCTAACTCCAAAACTACTGAACGGATTTACACCCTATCACAAAAAGCATTCTTTCTGGACCAAGATCTAGCTTTTTGCCAAATTTGGTGTAATTCTGTCCAGTGGTTCAGGCTGTAGTTGGGTCTAAGTGCCAGATGTATGACCATTGGCTTTAGCGAGTTGCAAATTGCATTGAATTGCGGCTCGCAATTTCGACTCGATAAAGTGAATATACATAAGTGTCTCAGACATTGTTTGCTATTCCCAATGGTGTCGCAAATTGCATGCCTCATCAATAATCATGAGGCAAGCGCAATTTGCGACCCCATTGGGAATGGCTAGCACTCCCAGGGATGATGGCCTGCTGGGGTCAGCAGACCACCAAGTCTGTGGAATAGGTTATCGACTAGCAAAATATGGTTTGTACATGGGGCAGAAAAACTTTGCAACTGCAAAAACGGTCGTACTTCTGCCCCAAAATTCCCTATGAGAAATTGCATGGGGACAGTGCCTTTTGGGACTCCCCTTGTTCTGAGCCCCTGCTTGCTGAACTACCCTGAAACATTTAACACAGAAGCTAAACTGACTGGCAAACTAGCTATGAAACTTTCATGAGGATTTGTCAAACGGTGCGAAAGTTATTGACAAAACTAGAAATACTTCTCCTATGGAAACTAGTTCCTAACTACTGCCAGCAGGTAATATATATATGTGTGGGTATATATATTATATATTATAGAGGTTTTCTTGTCTTTGTGTATATAACAATTTCTGGTAGGGACACCCCAAACATTCCCCTTGAAGCTACACCCTTGGCAATATGTCGTTCACTGCAACCACTGTGAGTGATGGCATTGAGTTCTTTCACAAGGAGCATATTCACTCAAAAAGTAGCTCCTTTCAGAGTGAGACATTATGACTATTAATGCAATATCCTTTTTGAGACCCAAAAATATTTTGGCTTTTAGTCATTTTTTTCTATATATTGATGAGGGTCCAGCAGCCAAAGGCTGGCTGCCCATGCCAGACCTATTGGCTTTGCCTGTGCTTGGGCATCTGTTCTAGTAGAATTATAGGCCAGTATTTCAAATATATATTTCTAAAAAGATACTGCATTTACATCACTCAATAATCCTGACATTCTAATTGTTTGCTGTAGACGATCCAAATTATTTAGAACGCTTTAGTTACTTGAGAAGTTATTTTCTTAATGCCTTTATTTATACTGCTTCTTAGAAAGCAGACTGTGTCAAATCAAATAAATAAAGTTAGAGTGCTGCATAGGTACTTGATTAATATGTTCATAGAGACCATGGCCCACTGTAAGGAACAGTGTTTATGTTAGTACGTTGACCTAGTTTTTCTCAAGCGTACTTGTCCGATAATTGGTTCCAATGAAATGTAGCTAAGAGAATTCGGAAATGCTATTTCCTTAGTGCTTTATATCTATTGATTATTTCACATGGCAGGAACTCATTAGGTGTTCACTTCATTCACAGTGAAAGGTCAGAAAGCATTTAATCAGCCCGATTGTTATATTTCCTTCCGATGTAAACTCAGTGGGAAGAAGCATTAATCATACCCTTTCCTCTCCCTGTAGGAGCACGACAAAGCTGATTACACACTCTGCTGTGCAGTCTGCACCCCCTGAAGCCCGTCAATCAAAACCGGGACAAGAAATATAGCATTATTCTGATATTTGATAACAAAGGGTATACTTCTGTGGAATAGGAGTTATTTGTTATCATTCCATCCCACCCCCGTGCTAAACCTACCAGTGCTAAAAAGTAGAATACCATAAAGTGGAGAATCCCCTACTTTAAGAATCCTGTCGGTTAATTTGTTACTTCTATTTATTCAATAAGTTTGTTCAATGTTCTGTTACATTTCTCAAAAACATACATTTTGAAGTCAAGGAGATGTTGTCCTGAAACTCCCGATTCCCGCAATAGAAAATGTGTGTGTTATTACTAAAATGAAGTTTGGTCAATCAATTTATGTAAAATTGTGGTGTACAGTCCCTTGTTTATTTGACAACAAGAATCAAACTCAGGACAATATGGAAAGAATAAAAAATATATATTTTCCAATTTTGTATGATTTAAGGAATCTATTGGTCTCTTGCCCTCACTAGCTGGTCAGTAGAATATGCTGAACATGGAGGGGCATATTTACAAGCCCTTATCGCCATCACGACATCAATTTTAGTGACCTTGTGGTGGCAATAGGGGCTTTGCCTTATTTACAAGGCAGCCTTAAGCCACAAAACATGGCACCCTTTCAAGCTATACTTAGCCTGAAAGGGGAGGGCAATAGGTGTTGTGGTGGGCTTTCCACCGAAACACCCATTGATTTTGACGTTGCCCCCTATTTACAAGGGTGGTGTAAATAGAGGCAGCGCCAACATGAAGATCAGGGAAAACCTGGCCTTAAACAGGTGAAACGAAGATGTGCAGGAAGGTCTTCTTTCCTACACATGAACAATCATTAAAAAATTACATTTTGTACCTTCTATTAAGCAGCACAATAAAAGTTACAAAACGCCATTTGAAGATTGTTTATGTGCAGGCAGGGAGAACTTCCTGCACATTAACAATCTTCCCCTCAACGCAAACACCCTTGCGCTATGGTGCAAAGGTGCCTGCGTTGGTGGTAGGCTGCTAAATTTGGCGCCAGCGCAGCGAGAAACGCATGGCTGCATTATATTCTTGTAAATATGGTGCAGCCATCCAGTTTCCGAAGTGACGGAGCGTGTCGCTAGCCTTCTTGACTTAACAACAGGCTTCACCATTTTGTTGTAAATATGCCCTGAAATGTATCCAATTGTTCCTATGGTACTCCTGAACATGGGGCTATTATGCATGTATTGGTTTGTGTTGTGTAGATGGTTCTTGGAATTTGAATAATTGAGATTGCAGCTACACCAAAAAACACAAGCTTCGTTTGACCTGTGGATACAGTTGTAGATCTGTGAGAAGGATGCGCAGGTTGTTCCAGAATATATTTGGAGAATATGCTTATATTTGTTCTTGTTCGTGAAGAAAATGAACACAATGTACGTGGCGATGAGTTACACAACCTGTGTGAACCACGCTTAGCATTCTGGAAAAGGATAAAGTCATTAACAGCATCAATGTATTTGTGCAAAATTTCTGCGTGGTAATGCCATATTATTTTTCTGGATCCTATATTTTTGCTTTAGTAAGACCTTTGTGCACTTTAATCCTGCTGACCAGTAATGAAGTGACTGTACTCCCCCTTTCAACATGGTCGAATTGACCTATTACTAATTGACATTTTCAACTTACCTAGAAGCCCCAAGCATACATAATGCATAATTCACTACAGTTTTAGTGCAAATTTGGCTTCAGGCCTACCAGCGGTCCCGGCTGTAGCAGTGTCAAAACTGCAATTCGTCCTGTTAAAATAAACCCCTTTAGACTGGTCAAAACCTCCCTTATTTATTATAACAAGTCATCCCTATGTAAGCCTTGTCACCACCAAGACATCGTGCAGGGTATTTAAAAGTGGGACATGTAGAAATTTAGGGGCGAGATGTTAAAAAAAAAGGAATTTTGATTCCCAAATTGTGATTCTTGCTGAATCGCAAATATAATATTGTAATTCCTAATGTGCTAAATAATTTTTTTTTAAATAGTGAATCCTAATGGGGTTGCAAAGCGACCTAACTCATGAATAGAATGAGATAGGTCGGAATTTGTGACCCGCTAGGAATCACTGCCATCACAAGGATGGTGGCCTGCTGGGGTCAGTATCAGTTATTGGATTCGAATAAAGAATTTTTTTGTAAACGACAGCTCATTTTCTTAGAAGGAAATCGTAATGCGTTTAAAAAAAGAAAATACAATTTCTAAGTTTAATTTTTTAAGGGTATATTTTCAAAGGGGAAGGGGTTCCTTGAGGACTCATTCGCATTTCCGAATGGGTTACCAACTTTTTTAAGGTGTTTTGCAAATCTGGTCGCAAAACATGAATGTACACCACTGCAAATTGGTACTTGGAAGGGATGTCCTAAATATGTCCCTTTTAAATACCACTGAATTACAATTTGGCTTTTGTACATTACAAAAGCCAAAGCTTAAAGCCCTTACTGTACTGGAGAAGAGTCTAGGCTATGCCACAACTGAGATCATATCAAGCTGATTTAGCTGAGGTTTTACGCATGTCGGGTTCTGGTGATCTTGTTTGAAGCATGTGAAATTAACCCTCAATAATATTGGGTTGGTTTGCTTATAGGATGTACCCCAGGGGCCCTGTACAATATCCAACAGTCAAATAAAGAGTGATTTTTGGCAATATAAATCTAGTGTAGCACCCTGACCATAACATTCCTCTAGCAGAAGGATAGCTTTGAGGCAGAACAGTTTCTGGACGCAATTGAGCCTGCAACTGCAAGGAAACTGGTTCTGCAAGTAAGATATGGATCCTTGCTGCTTCCTTCTTTCACTGCTAGCTAGAGGGGAGAACCGAGTCTTAGAGCCGGGAAGTGGCAGTTATGTATCACTCCCTATAAATCAGTTGTGCATGTTTTATTTATCTGTCCCGCATACCAGGGCATTAGGAGGAAATTGATTTTTCCCATTTGAAAAAATCTAGGTTTGAGGGCACATAGCGAGGCAATGAGGATTTTATTATCAGACTCAAGCCAATGGGTGGTTTTTGCGGTCTCCAGGTTCTCGCTGGCTATGTGGAGGATTAGAAATAAAAGCATCTCACACTGGAGCCGCTAAGGACTAATGACGTTTAGCCTACCCACTATGTCTGTGCTTACTCTCTCGTTACCTTTAATTATTTATTGTCTAGTTTTATGTATGGATTTTTATATTTTTATGAAATTAGTATCTGAAGTTATTTTAAGCTGAGGATTTTAGTCAAATGTTTTTCTGTGAAATATAATGATATGTCAATAAAGACTCAATTCAGAATTTGGCCAACGTGGTATCCAGAATTTTGGTCCACTATTTTAACCATGGCCCAAAATACTGATTTCAGAAATTCAGTCATTGGTTAACATAATAAATTTGTGCCATTCCTCTATTGTGTTCAGATTCCGTTCAATAGAGTGAAGTACTCAATAGAAATCCCAAGGGCCACACTTACCAGTGGCCCGCAATATATTTCAAATAATAGTCAGTCGGCAACGGAGAAGGTTCAGAAGCTTTATTGGCCAAAGCAGAACTCTATATAGAGGAGCCTCATCGATCCTCACCCATCAGGACAAAACCACACTTATATACATTACAGATTCAGCATACAAATCCATACAAGTTGAAAAGTACCAGTTAGTCCATGGGCTCCTGGATGAGCTCATACAGTGTTAGGTTTCAGCCTTACACAAAGGGTTGCTATCTATACAGAGGAGGTCGGCAGGTTGACTCCCTTTTCATCCCAGGGCCTGCAGGAATTTGCTTGAGACTCCCTACAGCAGATGTGACCTTGGGCCTCGGCCGTAAATACCGCTAACCTGTCTCTGGGCTGGTGCGAGCTAAATCATGAAGATGGTAGGCAAAGGAAAGCACGTGATCTGACAAGTGGTCTATCACAAACCAAGATGGCTACAGTATGGTTTTCGGCCCTTTTTGCCGTGCAATAAGAAACGAAAGGGAACGCTTCTTCTAGAACATATCAATAGGTGTTTATGTAGAGGAGAATACCATCATAGATACATTGTGCTAACTTTACATGGTGCAAATAAACAGAACGAGTGATTTTTATCCTTCAGATCGGCCCTTTTAGCACAATGTAGCTAACATACCACCTCAATCTTCAAAGATGCCTTCATCTATCTGCATCATGTCGTATATCTCCTTCTGTACTAACTGAGTGCCTATCTTAGCTGGGCGTGGTTTAGATTCGGGAAGGGCAAGAAGGAGTCAGTTAGTGCAATAAGAACAGCAGGCAGGTCCACATTGTATGCAGACACAACAGGTGAAAAGGAAACCTGCTATACCCAAAAGGATCATGAGCAATTTCCATCCCCAAGTGGCAAAAGGGCCCCAGAACCAGCTAGAAAGGGACCAGGTACCGGTGTCTGTATGGATTTCAGATGCCAAACGGTGCAGTTTTTGAATGGCTAAATGCACAGAGGGGGCGGAGTCAGGTATATATACACAGCAAGAACTGCCGATCACTCTGAATGCTCCTCCACGATCAGCTAAGATAACGTCTAAAACCATACGATTTTGAAGCGTTACAAGCCTGGTCGCTTGAAGCTCAACAGTTATGTTAGTTAGTATTCCTGCAGTGATATTCACTACTCCCTCTACTACTCTAGATAATCTTCTGATTTCTTTACTGGTCAAAATGGGTCCCCATATTGGCAAGACTCGTTTCATTATGTCCACAAAGTGTTGTGCAGGAGTATCGGTCTGATCAGTGGCATCCCCCGTGGTAGCTCGTTTTCCTAAGCTCCGCCGGTTCAGTGAATGGGTCTTATGATAGTCAGAAGGGGCTATATAGACTGGTGGGTATAGGAAAGACAAATAACATCTACCTGACCATCCTCTGGGGAGCCATGTGTATGCATTTTCCCCACATACAAAATATACATTCGGAGGAGTAAGCATTGGTGGGCTACTGAATGTTCGTAATCTGTACGTATAATTGCATTTACTACATCCAACTGCTAAGTGACCAGTGCCATGTACACAAAAGGAAGATGACGCATTCAATACCGGGACCGGAATAACCTTATCATCTGATACATTTTGTTCCTGAAAATATTTGAAATACTCAGTGAAATTGAAAGACATAAAATCCAATACTTCATCCCTTAACCAGGTGTCATTTGCATATTCAGTATACTCATTCATGCAAGCAGTTGGGTCTAGTGTACCATCTGTACCATCTTCATTCGGAGTGAATCCCTGATGTACTACTATATATGCTAGAATCATTTCGTAGTCCTTTTCAGAAAATCGGTGTTCATCAACAGTATAGTGCGTATATATCATCGACAGCAATTTAAACCATGCTTCACAACTGCCTAGATATGACAAGGGCATCGAAATGAAAAGATCATGTTTGTGCATAACCGAGGGGAGGAGGCCACAGACCCAGCACTCTGCAGCATTGGTCGAACTATGGGTCTGGTGCAGCATTTCAATAAAAGCATTCTTTACATATGTCTGACGATGTCTTTCCTTATGCGGGGCGAAAGTATGGAAATGATGCTCTTCAGGAACGGGAGTAGAAGTTACCAGGGTGTGCACAGGGTGACGACATTCTAAATAAATGAATACACCTAAACATATTTCTAGTGATACAGTTATTATAGCTATGTATACTATCTTAATACGCAAACTCCAAGTAGAAAACATAGGCATAAATGGGTGCAGAGGGCGTGGAGCTATAGGTTGCTTCTCTTCGGGAACAAAGCGAGCAAAGGGATACATTCTTGCTAAAAGTCCAAATATAATCTAAGGGGAATGAGCCTACTTGCAGTCCAACCTGCCAGAGGGTGCTTCTTTTCTGTGTCCGTTCAGAGCCTCACAGGCAGACTCCTATTGTTCATCAAAAAAGAAACAATACCAAAACAAGAAAATTGCAAAAACTTCTCGCGTTGGGGCTGCACTTGACGCAGCTCTGACTGGAAACTCCACCTTAGGCCCCACTAATCAATCAATGTCTCTATTTTCTTTCTGAACAGAGCTTTTACTGAAAGTTCCGAGCTCTCAACTGGTTCAGTCCAGTGTTCTTTTAGATTATACCAGGATTTACTCAAGTCTCTCTTCTCTTTCTCTAGACTGAACCTGGTATCTCTGCTCTTTGTCGGGGCCGCAGGTTATAGCGAACATGACCAGGTGTTTGGGGATCAGGGAAAAGAATAGGCACAGTAGGATTAAATGAAGTTCTGTAAGTGTGATCTTTCGGATCGGATGCAGCATTACCGGGAGCAGAGCTGATCGTTGGGCCAGCCGCTGTAGGCGTTTTTGAACTCACAGTGCCTCCCTCTAGCCCGTTCACTTCTTCTCGGGCTTCAGAGAGAGATGAATCTTCAATGAGCTGCTCACCGTCATGCACCGACCCTTCACTCTGATCCTGCAGGTCACCCGGCAATGGGAGAGGAACTCTTTTCAAATGTGACACGTGAATCCAGTGCTGCTTCCCTTCAACCTTAACAGCCGTTCTTGTGGAAAGAAGTATCTGATGGGGTTTGGTCCATCGTGGATCCAAGCTCGATTTTCGCTGGTAGTTCCGGATCAAAACCCACTGTTCAGGTTCAAGACGATGTCCAGGACCCTCCGGCAGGGGCTGCAATACCGCTGATATCTGTTGATGAATGGAACGAAGATCTTTAGTTAATGCATAAAGATAATCTGTCAACATTAGGTACTCGATGTCCCCAAAGGATTTCGGTCTCGGTACACCCCAGATATTAGCGGGCCTACCAAATATCACCTCATATGGTGATATTCCAGAGCGAGAGTGAGGAGTGGTTCTTACAGACAACAATGCTAAGGGTAAGAGGTCAGGCCATTTCAACCCTGTGGTGTCTTGCAGCTTAGCTAATTTCAACTTCAAAATCCCATTATACTTTTCTACCAATCCTGCTGATTGGGGGTGGCGGGCAGCATGAAACTTTTGTCTAATGGATAAACCACTACAAATGTGCTCGATAAGGTTGGCATTAAAATGTTTTCCATTGTCACTCCAAATTACACGTGGCAAACCATAGCGAGGAAAAAATTCCTTTACTAGAGCTTTAGCTGTGGCTAGAGTGGTATTCTCCTTGGTGGGGTATGCTTCCACCCATTTACTGAATGCGCAAACCACTACTAAAACATACTTGAGATTATTTACCCGCTCTAATTGAATACATTCCATTTGTAACACCTCAAAAGGTAAGGTGGGGGACACAAAATTGCCCTTCAGTACAGGGACACTACCTCCTGGATTATGCTGTAAACAGATCATATAGTTCTGAACCAAATGTGTTGCAGTTTTATTAATATTGGTGTTATACCACATGGAATCTAGTACTGCACAAATACCTTTAACACCTATATGCGCAGGGACATGCGCCATGGATACTATCACATTCACAAATGCATTTGGCAGTAACCACCTGCATTTGTCTGACAGGTCGATCCAACATCCATTTTCGTCTAGTTTCACTATCTGCTATTGCCAATGCACTAGTTCTTCAGGGGTCGCTTCTTGTTGTATTTCTCTAACACTATCCATAGTGCTATTGAATATTTCTGTTTCTACCATTCCTCTCGGTGAACTGGCTACAAACATAGAGGTGGTGTTTGACTGGGCAGTTTCTTTAGCGATTCTGTCAGCAAATGAATTTCCTTTGCCTACATCATCGATCACAGCTTTATGGGCGCTACATTTAACAACAGCAATTTCCTTTGGTAAAGTCAGGGCAGTCAACAGTCTCAAAACCGTTCCTTATCTTCTGGCCATGCGAAGTAAGGAAACCCCTTTCTGCCCATAACCTTCCAAAGTTATATGCTACACCGAAAGCGTATTGGCTATCAGTGTAGACATTCACTCTCAAACCTTCACTTAACTCACAAGCTCGAAGCAAGGCTACTAATTCGGCAGCCTGGGCAGATTGATAAGACACTTTGGCCGTTTCAACTACAGTCTGGAGAGTGGTAATCGCATAGGCAGATGTGGTGGTGCCATTCGGTAACTTAAAACATGAGCCATCGACATATAACTCCCCTTGTGGGTCAGATAAGGGAGTGTCTGTCAGGTCTATCCGTCCCTTCGTTTCTTCCTCTGTCCGAAACATGCAGTCATGTATGTCCTGATCCTGCTCTTCCGAAGGGAGGGGTAGTAACATGGCAGGGTTCAGAGTGGTACATCTTTTGATAGTGATATGGGGTGCGAACAGGGTCAATTCATACCCTGTAAGACGCGCACTAGTTAAGTGCTGCGTCTTGGTCCTGTTTAATAATACATCCACAGCGTGAGGCACCATCACCGTGAGGTCAGTGTTCAGGACGAGCCCTTCTGATTGTCGAATTGCCACCGCAACAGCCGCCGTGGCCCTTAGGCAACTAGAAAGTGCTCTGGCGACATTATCCAATACCGCCGAAAAATATGCACAAGGTTTTTGCTTACCATCAAAACCCTGTGTTAACACAGAAAGCGAGCAACCATCCACCTCATGTACGTAGAGTGTAAAAGGCTTCCGGTAATCAGGAGTGCCAAGCACAGGAGCGGAACACAGAGCAGACTTCAGAGAGACAAAAGCATCCTGACATTCAACAGTCCAAGGTAAAGGTTCATGCACATCTTTAGTTGTCAAGTATAGTAGGGGTTTAGTCAGAAGGGAAAAGTTAGGAATCCACTGGTGACAGTAAGAGGTTATGCCAAGGAAAGCGCGGACATCACGTTGCGTGCAAGGAACAGACATGTTAGATATAGCTGTTATACGATCAGAAGTTAGACGCCTACCCTCCTTCGACAGGAGATTACCTAAATAAGTCACCTCCGGTCGACAATATTGAAATTTAGACAAGGATACCTTATTACCATGGTTGGCCAAATGCTGCAGCAATTGAACTGTAGCATCCCGGCAACCCTGTTCAGTATCCGAAGCCACCAATAGATCATCTACGTATTGTAACAGTGCGTTACCCTCAGGCAAAATTAGAGTATCCAATAGGGCTTTGAGCGCTTGACTATAAATACTAGGGCTTTCTGTATAGCCCTGGGGAGTGCGACAAAAGCGGAAGCTGCGACCAGCTAATGAGAATCCGAAAATATATCGGCTATCAGGATGAATGGGGATGCTGAAGAAAGCATTTTTCAGATCAATCACAGAAAAATATTGAGCTGTAGGAGGAATCATAGTCAATATGGTGGTTATATCAGGTACCACAGGATACTGAGGTACCACGATCTTGTTTATTTCTCGCAAATCAATCACAAAACGATATGTATCTACATAATCAGGATTGCAATCTACGGGGGCCCTCTTAAGAATAGGAAGAATGGGACTATTACACATATTGGAGGTTGTCTCCTCCACCACCCCAGATCGGATCAGATCCTGAATAACGGACTCGTTCACCTGCAGGGGCAATTTTGTATTGCGGTATTTTCGGTAACCGAGCATTTTGCTTCAGGGTACTTGAGATTGGGGGTATCCTTAACAAACCCACATCAGTGTCTCCGGTAGCCCAAAGGGTTTTTGGAATCTCTGCAAATTCAGGGGGCAAGGTGTCCGTCTTAGAGAAGTACTGCACCGAAGGGGCTTGGACAGTCAAATAGACACCGTCTGGGGAACAATATATACGAGCATATAACCTTTTCAGTAAGTCTATGCCTAATAAATTCTCCCCACATTGCGATGTTAGAAGGAATGGCGAATCAATAGAAATAGGACCCAGAGCGAAAGAAAGAGGTCGGGAAATGGGGCTCACCACCGGAGTTCCAGAGAAACCTACGGACACATTATCTTGGCCAGACAGAGCAGCCCCAGGGACAAGGGCATGTGAAACAAAACTGTTCATAGCTCCTGTGTCAACTAGAAACTTACCCGATTCGCCCATTAAATGTGCATTAACATAAGGTCCGTTCTGATCTATAGGAATTGACACATGTCCACCACTCTGCCTTTGGCTGTCCTATGCACGAGGATAGCCTGCCGATGCATCGCTGCCACATTCTTCATTGTAGTACTGCTTTCCCTGACCATGATCATAATAGTTCTGACTATTCCCACCTTGTCCAGACTCCTCCTGTTGTGTATGTCCACCTCAACTACCACCACCGCGTCCTCTCCCTTGGTCTCGTGTATTGTTGTTTTGCGCATATAACAACGGACACTGAGAACGCCAATGCCCTTCCTGTTTACAAAATGCGCATTGATTTATTCCTAAATCAGTTCGTCCTCCACCCGGTACTTGGCCCGCCCCTCGTGGAGCAGAGCTCGGCCCTCCCCGACCCCTTCCCCGGCCTCTCTCAACCTGCTGTAACAGGACCCGCATTTTTAAATCCTTTGCTTTCTTTTCCGTCTTATCCTCACTTTCATTCTCTCGGTGCTCATAATATTGAGCCATGCTTAATATAATCGAGGGAGTAGACGTTGTCCAAGTACTTTTTGCGGCCTGGAGTCGGGCCGAGATTTTGGGCAATACATTTGTCACAAACCTATTGACAAACAGGCGTATACCACCCTCCTTGGATAAGTCCTGGCCACTGAAGTCAATAAAAACGCCTTCAAATCTAGTGAACAAATCCGACACACTCTCATCTTTCTTCTGTCAGCATGCTGTCAATTTATCCCAATCCACTTTCCTAGGCGGGATTAGCGAATGCATATATGTAATTATTTTGTCAGGTAGCGTTAATATTTCAGCCCTGGGCTTATCTCCGGGTTTTCGATCTTTATCCCACTCTTTCAATTGATCCCATGTTCCCCCAAATTCAGTCAAATGGTCTTGGTCATGTACCTGACTCCATATATCCACTGGTACTAATAGAGCAAAGAATAATTCTATATCGGCCAATGTCATTACCGCCGACGAGGCGGCTTCAGTAAGTTCTTTATAATATGCTGTAGGATTTTTCCTGGGGTCAGGAAAATGAGCTTTCAATGACAGCACTTCACTGCGTTTCCACGGGGTGTACACCCACTGTTCCTGAAAACGAGCATCCGCTTGCGGGCGGGTAACCGCCCCCGTAGCATCTCTTATTTCGGTAATTTCTGGAAGATAAATAGGGTGGACCTCACGCATTGGAAAATGCGCGGAATCCACAGGACCAGCAGATTGGAGTCGGGTTCTATAACTAACCAATGTTCCAAAATTTTTTAACACCTCGTCTTGCCTCAATTGAAATTTGTGCGCATGGTCATGAATGGTATACAATATTACCGGAGCCTGTATGAACTTGTTCCCATAATGATATCAGGCATGCGGCCATATGGTCTAACGCATGCTGTTGCATCACGGGCTCAAGGTCTCTCATAGTGCTCCATATGTCGGACACAGTGTAAATAGGGTGTTGCATCCATTGTAATGCTTGTAGCGCAACAACCTCCCTTTCCTCCACTTTTAAGGCTGACCGGGTAAACAGTTTCTTGCCTTCAAGAGAACTGGGCGGATGTACCGGAGTAGAAACAGCTGGTAAGGGAGTTGCGCTTGCCGAGGAGGAGGTCAACACATGGGGAGAATAGGCTGCCCCAGGTGACAGCTGAACATTTCCAGCTGTCGCAGATGACAACAAATTGGGCAAAAGAGTCATAATCTCTGTAACAGACGAGGACAACCGGGACAAATTGGATTGAGGCGCGAGAAGGGGAGGGGCTGGAGGTGCCGACGCAGCAGGAGCTACCGTCATCACAGCTGAAACTTGTGCAGGGGCTACTGGATCTGCAACGGCTGATGCCGGGGCAGCTGGTACCGCCGGGTATAACCGTTGCGGGACATATGGGAGTGGTGGGCACAAGTCCAATAAATCTCCAATTTCATCTTCGGCGTCGGGCCGAGTCACGTAACTTTTATCGGCCTGTAACCTGAACTCAAGATTCACACATTCAATCCCTTCTTCTGTTCGGGCTCTGTAGTAGGCAACAGCCTTCTGAGTAACTGTTTGCCCTGCTTTGACTCTAGCTAGTTTCTCTTATCTCATTCGCCTCCGCTTCGATTCCTTCTGCCAGATGTTTAATGCGTCAAACATAGACTGCCTACTGCGTCTAGAAAATAACTGATCCTGTAAAAATGCAATTTTCTTTTCATCGAAGGAACCCGTTTGGGGCCATTGCAATTCTTCATTACCTCTGGTATACTTATGCCACAAAGTATTAAACAATAGAGGAGTTATTCCATATTTTATGTACATGAAATAGTTGGGACTGCCCTCCGGTGGGGCAGGCTGGCTTTCGGCCAGACGGGAGCCACCAGTCCGACAACAACAACCAAAACAATTCAATTTACTGAAACATGGCATTGTTAGTTAAAAGACAGACACCAATAACGTACAAACAAATTCTTGTATCACATATAACACAGATTGATTGTTCCTATATAACGTTTTCTGCAGTTCAACCTCAACCTACTTATTCAAACTTGATGCATCCAAACAAACGAACCGAGCCCGTCGACTCCCGTTCGTGGAGAATTATTCAAAATACCGGACCGACAGAATTACAACGAGCAGTCTTCCATAAAGACTGGCAAGAGGCAGTCAGACAGGTGCGACCATGAACTGGACTACAGACCATCCTATGACCTCCTTGGTTCACCACTGAGACCGTTCTGATGTGGTGCAAGCATCCATCACCTCAGGCATGTCTCATGGCTACCCAATTACAGTCACAGGCTTTTCTGAATACAATCCGGCCGTGTGTTACACACAGGTAGCAACTAGGCATCTGAGCAGTGTCTCCATATCACAAAAGATCAGCGGAGTCTCTACAGTCAGCCCCTACCGGACCACCTTGCAAGACCTCCGTAATTCTCCTAGGGTACTCATGAACCCCAAATCAAAACACAGTTAACTGTTCCAAATGCACCGCTCACAGGCGTGCATCAAACAAACAAATTACTCACCGGGTGCACCCATACACGGACGTTCGTTCTCCGCTGCCAACTTCTTGGGACCAACACGGTCAGCTCCTGGGTTAAGCCCGTAGGACCCCGGTGAAGTGCTACTAGCAGCAGAGGACACCCTGATCGGGGTTGCGGAGTGGAAGTGTCAAAAGTCAGGGAGAAGGGAAAAAATAAAATCCCTCTTCTCCACCCGCCCGACCAGGACGCCCTCAATCCTACCACCCGAATACGGGGGAGGAAAATACCCTATCACGGGGTCCCACCAGAGTCGCCAACTGAAGTACTCAATAGAAATCCCAAGGGCCACACTTACCAGTGGCCCGCAATATATTTCAAATAATAGTCAGTTGGCAACGAAGAAGGTTCAGAAGCTTTATTGGCCAAAGCAGAACTCTATATAGAGGAGCCTCATCGATCCTCACCCATCAGGTGCGCCGAGGAAGACTGCTGGCTCCTTGACAAAACCACACTTATACACATAACAGATTCAGCATACAAAGCCATACAAGTGGAAAAGTACCAGTTAGTCCATGGGCTCCTGGATGAGCTCATACAGGGTTAGGTTTCAGCCATACACAAAGGGTTGCTATCTATACAGAGGAGGTCGGCAGGATGACTCCCTTTTCGTCCCAGGGCCTGCAGGAATTTGCTTGATACTCCCTACAGCAGATGTGACCTTGGGCCGCGGCCGTAAATACCGCTAACCAGTCTCTGGGCTGGTACGAGCTAAATCATGAAGATGGTAGGCAAAGGAAAGCACGTGATCTGACAAGTGGTCTATCACAAACCAAGATGGCTACAGTGTGGTTTTCGGCCCTTTTTGTCGTGCAATAAGAAACGAAAGGGAACGCTTCTTCTAGAACATATCAATAGGTGTTTATGTAGAGGAGAATACCGTCATAGATACATTGTGCTAACTTGACATGGTGCGAATAAACAGAACGAGTGATTTTTATCCTTCAAGAGTTGCACTTGTCAATCCATTCACTTTTTAGCCTTTAAAGAATCATGGAACGGTCTCCTCCCTGCCAGGTTACTGTGCAACATACACAGTCTGCCTCCCAATATTATCGGAGGCATAATGCCTGTGTGTTGATCTTTGTTTCCTTAATAACAATATTGCAATTGATTATTTTCCATTGACCAATATTTCTGAAATCTGGTCCCCTGGTGAAAGGCTCAAAATGGTTTCAACTATCAACTTATTGCCTGCTCACCATCAGATCCCTCTGCATTTGAGTAGTAAGAAATATACTGCCTTTATCACTCCTGATGTTTTTTCAGTTTAAGAGGATGAGATTCAGTTTAGCATCTGCTACAGCAGTGTTTCAACAGCATATGTTTCAATTGTTTAGTAAACAGAAGTGTAATAAGCTCTTTCAAGACAATATGCAAAAGATAAGCACGAGCATGGTGTTGTAGACCTTAGAAAATACGTCTTGAGGATGAATTTGCAAAAGGTACATTTGCAGTAAACAGTGTCAAATACCTGGGGCATATAATTATTGAAGATGATGTGAAACCTAAACTTTCTCTTGTGGATTCTATTGACCTTGTCCTGAAACAAAGCATGATGTAAGCTCATTTTACGGATGACTGAATATTATGCTAAATTTGTTCAGTATTTGTAAGTAAAATGTATCACATAAGAGAACTTTAAAAGAATCCCTGTCGCTCGCTGTGAGTGATTTTGTCTGTCAACCTCTCCTGCTCACTCTCTCAGCATGTGTCTCTTTTCTATGTCTCTGTTTTCACATTTTTCTCTTTGTTGTCTGCCTTTCCCTGTTACCACTCTGCCTGTCTAGGTCTCTATTTCTGTATCACTGTTTATGACTCTTGCTCTGTCTCCCCTCTCTCCCTCACTTGCTTTCTATGTCTCTACCTGTCTGTCTGTTCATCTCTGTGAGTCTGTGTAAGTTTCCCCTCTGTTCTTTCTTTCTCACTTCCTCTCTGTCACACTCTTTTTCGCCATATTGTATTGTAATTGTATTTATATAGCGTTTAACACCCCTGATGAGGAATTTAACAGCTAGCACTCTCACATCGAGCTCACTCCAAAACACATGCTCCTTGTCACGGCTGTCTGTCATCTTAGGATGCGCAGGGCTCTCTTCAGAAGTCACACACTCACATAACAGTGCCTGCTGAAGACTCATACTCCCACCAGGCTGTTGTCTGCGGACGCACACTCAAACTGGGCTACCTTCTGAGAACACGCACTCTCACTCCAGGCTGACTTCTAAGACCACGCACTCTCACTCCCAGCTGACTTCTGAGACAACGCACTCTTGCTCCTGGCTGACTTCTGGGGACACGCAGTCTCCCTCCTGGCTGACGTTTGAGTACACACACTCTCACTCCCGACTGACGTTTGAGAACCCACACTCAAACCGCGCTCCTTTCTGGGTACACTCAAACGAAGCCGGTACAGAGGACACCCTGTCTTACTGGACCACTTCTGAGGACGGGGCATACACGCCGGGGTCCTTTCTGAGAAGGGACGGGACTTCCCTGGGGTCTGTGAGGTTAGCCTTCACCTGCAGCAGGGCGCTAGCACCAGAACTGTCCCTTTTTGGGGAATATATTTGTGGACATTGCTTTTCATCTGAAAGAGCAAACAAGTATTTGCAATGCAATAGGTCTCGCATTTACGCAGGTTTGAGCTATTAACATTAAAAATAACAATGCCTTTTCTTTTTGTTTTAGTTTTTAAAACATAAATAAAAGGCATTGTCATTTACAATGCCAATAGCTTAAACTTGTGGAAAGGCGAGACCTATTGCATTGCAAATGCTTGTTAAATATGTCTCCCATTTTAACAATTTACAAGTAATGGACTTTCTACTTTTTATAATCTATTGACTGTTTTGAATCTGCGACATGTTAAATAATGGTGCTATCTGTTCTGAGTGTGTATTTGTTTTTTTGGATTGTGTATTTTTATGGTTGTAAAATACCAAGGGCCATATGTAGGTAGCCTAACATTTACCGCTTCATAAATACCGAATTTTACCGATTCGGTATTTATGAAGCGGTAAATGATATGTAGGTAATCTATCGGTAATATTTACCGAATCGGATTGGGTCGGTAATTTAGAATCTGTATTTACCGATTCGGTAATGGTAACTGGCTTCCCATTGATTCCTATGGGCCAGGAGGCCCATAGGAATCAATGGGAAGCCAGTTACCATTACCGAATCGGTAAATACTGATTCTGTAATGGGGGGAGCACAATCAAGGGTGGCAGGGTGTCACAGTGACACCCTGTTGCACCCCTGATACCTGCATGTGTGCACATGTGGCGCACATACATGCCCTAAGGGCATGTATGTCTGCCAAATTGCACACTTCAAAGTGCACAAAAATGCTTTTACACAGCTATTCGTCATTTACCACCAACTTTTAGTTGGTGGTAAATAACGAATCCCCACACCATCGACACACTCCCCCTACATCTCATTTCAGGATTCGGTATTTACCGAATCGGTAAAATTACCGTTTCGGTAATTTTACCGATTCGGTAAATTACCGAATCCTGAAATGTGCCCCCTACATACCAAAAGCCTAAATACCGGTCGGTAACAGGATATTTACCGAAAATCGGCCGTTACCGACCGGTATTAGGCTTCCTACATATGGCCCCAAATAATGTATTTTGATGAAGATACTAGACTCCTTTTGCCCCTTCTCACTTGCAGGGCCGGCTTCAGCACTGGTAGCGCCCTGGATGACATTCTATTTTGGCACCACCCTCATGACCTTCTCCTCGAATTCCCTCGTAATCACCCAGCCAAAAGTGCGTCTCCACTCTCCATAGCCCTTTTCTCACATACATTTAATTTTTTTAAAGCGCTGTTAAAGGCTGGCTTTACTAATCCACTCAGCTATCCACATAAAATTCAGATCTGTTCTTTTAACCAGGCATATTAACCCTCAGTGCTACTTTATTGTGAGTCAAAACTGCCATTAGACAAAACTTCATCTCTCTCTCTAGCAGGAACATTTATCACAAGAGGTATTTGGACATTTTTATTGCTGCCTTAAAGCTGGAGCACACGGATCTCTACAGCAGCTACTTCTGAATTGTAAGTTATAGCAGAGCACTCCCCCTGAGGTCAGTGCCCCCCTCTCCAGGTTAGTGCCCAGTGTGGCCAGACCAGTCGTACCACTCTAAATCCGACCCAGCTCACTTGTCTACCATGTTACTACTGATCCTCACACATCATGCAGCTTAGCATTTCCTAAGTGTTGGTTAAGTGAGATTAAAGGGACTACAGCCACCATGAGGCCCTGTTACTGCACCTTCAACCAAGATCTTAGACTCCTTTTGCCCCTTCTCACTTGTCTGCAATGTCACTACTGATCTTCATTCATCATGGACTGTGCAATTTACAGACAATGCTCCACTCAGATATAAGTCTGACTACTTGGTCCTGGTCTCATCAACTGAAACTATTGAGGGCATGAGTGATACCATAACAACGGTTTACCCCTAATATATGAGAGCCATTAAGGAAATTCAGCTGATTAGCGGTGGCAGGTGACCCCTCAACTCTGCACTTCTCACATGATGAACAATGCTAAATATACAACAAAGCTGGGTGTTTGCCTGAATTAGGGTAACTGTTGACCCGCAGAGGGATCCCACTGGAGACACCGACACCCAGGCTGCAATCACCCAAGTCCTGGGAGTATTTCAGGACTCCCAAAGTGTCATGGGCCAGGTATTGACTGAAATCCAGGTAATCAAGGAGTTGCAGAGGGACACATACCTGGAGGTTGTTGGCATCCACACCGAGGTAGCCAGCATCCACACCGAGGTGGCTGGCATGAACGCCAACATGACCTCCCTGGTTGGGGTGCTGTGGAAACATCAACGCCACCCTCTTCTGGGCTTTTTCACCTGCATCTACCTCTTCCTTAGGTCAAAGAACATACAGGCCATCAACATCTGCCGCAGCCACAGGAAGGGAGACCTTGTCAGAGGAGCCCATGCCTGCACACAGCTCTGTCTCAGCAGCTCCGGATCTCCTCAAGGGCAAAAATAGAGAACATCTACACAAAAATCAGGGAGCTCTGGATGGAGCAAGCCACCCACCACCACCAGGAATAAACCTTGCCCCTAATATCCTCCTGTATGTGCTACACATTCATTTTGTGGACTATTCTGGCCCACTTTTCCATAACTGATGGGAAGAGTATGTTGGAAATTGAACACCTGCAATTTGGACTCTACTACAATGGCTTCGTCCATCATGACTGAAGACTTCAATTTTAGTTTTCCCTATGTACTTTTAAGCTAATTTCTTGATCTTATCTTTTTCTCTTCATTTAAAACATAAGTCACCAAATCATTGTCTCCTATTGTAATTTTCACATATAATGATGTGAAAGTACTACCATGTTAACTTTACAATGTCACCACTATGGACTTCTGGAAGAATGGATATGTTGTATGAAAACAATACCCAACTTAAAATCACTACAATGTCACAACAAGACATACATACACGTGTCTGGTCTGAGAAAATCTTTATTCCATTGTTCTAATCATAGGCTGACATGATGTCAGAAACATAGCAAACAAAAAACAAATCAGTTAGTCTGTGTCAGTGATCACATAATCAGTTGCACACTGTCACAACATGGAAGGAGGGGATACATCTGACAACATCCTACACAATAGGCAACAATAAATTAGGTCTACATCATCAGCTGCAGACATATTGACTACCTCACAAAAGGAATCCTACATAAAATAAAACAATAAACAGACACATGTCAGTTTTAGGTATTTCTAACCACAGGGTCATTATAATCCAGTTTCGCTTGCATATGGTGGAATGTCACAAACAAATGTCGGTGATGTGTCTCAAGCATTTTGGCCTACAATGAGGAGACACATCAACAGCTACATCCAGTTCAGATACAATGAGGAATTAGCCAATGTGAAGGCAGGGTGGCAAGAATTGAGCACAACACATGAATGTGTTGGATCACATTATGGCACACATATTGCATTAGGACCAACACACCACAAGGAACAAGTCCAATGGAAGCAAGGTAACTTCCATCCTAACACTGTGCAAGCTGTCTTGGTACCAGGTTGTGTACCCAAACTCTGTGACAGACATCCCAGGACCAATCCATGTCCACTTTGTATGTCTGAACAGCAACATATACCTGCTAATGTCACAACTCTGAAATGTCCAAATGAAGATAACATGGTGAAGGTGCCTAAAACAGACTAACACAGAGAGTTTAGCTAAGAAAACATACATATGACACACATCACATTGTCATCGTCTAGGGAACACAGGCCCAGACAACATTTACAGATAAACAAAGCTACACCTACAACACAAACACCTTTTCCCAGATATTTCCAGACTCAAAAATTCCTATTATGCAGCTTTCACATCCTCTTCACAAGAGTTGCAAGAATAATCGAAGTCAACACATCTCGCACCATACTTTCACTCAGGAGAAGTAGTTTAAAATGAGATCTTGACGCAAGTCAGCTCCTTCTTCTACACCACTATCATCATCTTCATTTGGCATTTCAGGGTCCCTACCTGGTGATTCTTCATGGCCTGCATCCTCTGTAATGTAAGGTATGTTCCTTCGCAGGGCAATGGTGTGGAGTAAACAAATAGAATCCACCCATATGAGATAGGCGAAAACAGAAAAAAAGGTCTGGAGTTGGATGTGTTTCCTACAATGGTGGGAAGCACATTGTGTTCTTCAAATACCCCTCACACACCAAAAGGGCCCTTGGTGTCATGCTTCATCATTGGGGTCTTCGCGTCCCTCTAAGGAACGCGGTGTGCTACTAACCGGCGGATACGCGGGAGCACTGATGTAATCACTATGTGTGGTGTGTGAGGGTAGTGAGCGGTAGGGTCAGGAGTTAATGGTAAGTGAGTGTTAAAAAATACCTGGCATGTGAGGACTAAAAAGAATTTTAATATACCTCCGTGCTGGTATTATTAAAAATAGTGTGGTTGAGGTTTGGTGTATTTATTATACATAACCTCCTGTGTTTGTCGACATGTTTCGAAGCCTCAAGCTTCTTCTTTAGGACGGGTGCAAAGTCTGCTCTGTTTGCAAAGTACGGAAAGTCTGCAAACAGAGCAGAGTTCACTGCACAGGGATACTTCAAAGGTGTATTGGCTTGTGTGTAAAAAATCTATGACTGGCATCATCACCTGTACCAACCATGATTGGGGATGTTCATATGGCTATATGGAGTGTTGTACTGTGTGAATTAAGAGTATCTATCTCCCATATGTTGGGACCTCAATGTTTTCAGGAACCTTCATCTGCTAAATGTTAAACGTACCTAAACTACATGTGTACAGCTTTCATTGACTTTTCAGGTAGTAGACATATAATGTAATTTGGAGTGAAAAGTGTCATCAGTGTGCATGTGACATAATGTCTGCCACATCACAAATTGATGGCACATTGGTGTTCAACTTGACCTTCATGACATCATGATGTGTTATGAGTAATAGTTAGATTTGTTTGACTCTGGGCCTTGTGTGAGCATTGTGCAAATCTTGCACTTGGAACTATCCTATTTGGCTACATCTGTTTACAATGGTATACAAAAAGTGCCAAAGTATGCGAGGTGATGGGCAGAAAGATGAAGTGTAGACAGTTCCATCAAATCATTCGGGCCTGTCTGGGATTATGCCATGAGTGGACCCAACTGTTTATGTAGCAAGCATGAATGTGCTCATGCTAAATTTGAAGCCAGGGAGGGAACCATGAAGGGGACGTGATTTGTGGACTTCCTCAATGTTTTGTGTTGATTTTTGATGGTCAAGTATGGAAACGCAGTTGTAATAAGCCCATGTTACTTGTCATTTGATATACATCGAGGGCAAGTGTAGGAGAAGGGACCAACATCGATGAGAACACAGCTGGTCACAGCGGTTCCAGATGTGAGATGTCAGACAGGGAGGGACTCAGTGACCAGAAGGGTGTGAGGAGTGCCCTGGAGGACAGCATCTCAAGCTTGTCATCAATTGAGTGATACTCTGGTGGACACTCCAGAGTTGTGGCAGACCCAACAGGATTTGTTTCATCTTAATTCTCGTTCGCCACCCCCAGTTTCATTGCCACCCTCCCTGTTGTCCCACCACAATTTGCCAGTTCCCACTCTCCTAAGAGGGGAGCGATCTCCTTGGCTCCAGCCACCTCATCCACTACCCCTGTTAGCCCCACCGCCCTGAGTGAGGAAGCTATTGACCTCCGGACAAGCATCTCTGTGGGTCAAACTGTAATCCTGAATGCCATCTAGGGGCAAAGCAACAAGTTTACCCAGATGGTTGTCTACCTGGAAGGCATTTACACTGCCATGTCTGCCCTACAAAGGTCTTTTCAGGTTCTACCCTCCTCCCTCACGGCAGCCCTCAACCCATTCCAATCTTCTACCCCACCTCCTTCTCCTTTCCCATCCAAATTACCTATTCCCATTCCTGTCAAGCACACCCACATCTAAGCATGCACACACTTCATCAGACACAAACACCACAAACACCAGACATCCCAAAAAATTCAAGCAGATACTCACTTCCCTCATGACCCCTCCATACCCCCAGGCACCACAGCAATACATACAGAGCCCTCCACAGACACACCCATACCTACAGATACCACAATGACACCGACACACCCCTTCACAACACCCAGTATTCCGGCAGACACCGCACCAATAGCCACAGACCCCACCACAACACCCTGCAGTCCCACAGGCACCACCCCCACCCAGATAACCCCTCCAAAACACCTAGCACATCCACATAATTCCCACCAAAAAAAAACAAATGCTCACAATCACCCACAGAACAGACACCACCATTTTCCTAGTGAGGATGGCGTTTTTGCCCTGGCCCTGACCCCCTCCCAAAGTCTTAAAAACCAAACCCATCCCTTCCCCTTCCCACTCCACCCCTGAACAAAAGCATCCCCACCCCCTTGATGAATACAGGCCCCAGCTAGGCCCGCGAGGCACAAGGGTTCGCTCTCCTGTAACGGAATCTATAAGGAAGTTGGCACGGAAACTGCAAAGTACAAAAACAACGTTTATTAACCCTTAAGGGTGGTCCTACAATCCACACAACACTCTTCAGTATTGCATGGAGTAGCACAAAGAACTTGCGTACACAGTCCCCTTTTATACACAACAGAGGGGCTCATAAGTGGGTGGATACAACATGAGGCCGAAGAACATTACCATTTATGGTCATTCTCGATACTGAATCAATACATGGGCGGAGCCAACACACTCCTTGAGCCCGCGAAAACACATGGTCAAGCAAAGCTAATTATAACAGATGTGGTCAAGTCTGGGCCTGCGCTAGATGGACAAGAGGGAGCTATTTATAAACTGTTACTAGGCAGATCACAAGAGCAACTAACACAGAGGTCGGACTCTCCTCGTGGCGGACACGTGGCAGCATGTCAATACAAAATGGAGTCCGGACTTCGGTCAACATAACGAAGAAAACATGATCTAAAGGGAAAAGACATTAATGTTTTCAGTAAATGCTTAATCACATTGCTGTTTTAATTTACAACAGACGACCCTTTCAGCATTTACTGAAGACATCCGGTTTCCAAGAATAATCATCATATATGTCAATTATCATCATTCCTTTAACCTCTTTAGCTAGACCCTTTTGGTGAGCAACATCGGCAATAGCTTTCTTATCTGGAATGCAGAATGAAATGCATACAGAACAGCATAATGGTCCACATTGAATACACATACAGAAAAAGAACAGAATTGCTATAATAATACAGAGACCAGTTAAAACCTTCCATCCCCAGGCAGTAACCAATGCCCAAAACCAACCAGAAAAGGACCAAGTGCCGTTTTCTGTGTGGATTTCAGCTGCTATTTTATGCAGCTTGTTAATGGCGTTATAGACGGATGGCGTATGATCAGGAATGAACACACAGCAGCTACTTCCAATAATTTTACAGGCTCCTCCTCGATCAGCTACCATTACATCTAATACCATACGATTCTGTAATGCAACAATCCTAGTTATTTGTAACTCTTCCGTAAGATTCCCAAGAGCAGCAGCAGTCTGATTAGTCACAGCTTCTACCACCCTTGTTAATCTTCGGATCTTTCTACTATTCAAAGCGGCTCCAACAAAGAAAAACAATCCTAAGTTAAAGTCAATATACTGTTGCAAGCTGGTATCGGTTTGATCCACATCATCAATTGATAGAGTACGTTTATATCTATTTACAGTCACATTATTCAAAAGTTTCAAATCCTTGTGATATGACGCGGGTGCTAGGAATACAGGAGGTAATAGGAATGATACATAGCATACCCCAGACCACCCAGCCGGCAAACGGTAATAGCCTTTATTTCCACATACAAAGTAGGTATTATGGGACGCTAGGAAGGTACTGTTGTTCAACCCGTCAATATTCAGTACGGTTATGCAATCACTGACACCAACAGGGATAAAACCCACACTCTGGACACACAGGTCCGCTTGAGCTTGTGCCACTTGGATCACGAATTTGTCCTTCCCCGCAGTGTCTCTTGTGTTCGTGAAGATATAGGGAATGGATTCATTGTCCGGTCGGTACTCTTCCCATTCCCAAATTGTCCCATTCGCTTGTGGATATCCATTTTTGTCCTGATGGCATTCTTTATTAAGTCTGAAAAGCAATCGTCCCACTGTCGGTTTCCGAGTGGCAAAAAGCAAAGTGTACCATGCTCTACAAGAGCCATTATGAGAGAAAGGAAGTGGTATGAATGGCGTACCTCCTTTCTTCTGATGGGCCGGCATCATCCCACATATCCAACAGTTCGTAGCGTTCGTAGCAACGTGGGTATGATGCAGCATCTGAATGAAAGTGTTATTCAGATAGGACTGTCGATGCTTCAACTCTTGATACGGCAATGTATAAAAGTAGTGCTCTGCAGGCACTGGAGTCGTCAGCACAAGTGTTTTCCGAGCAGGAGTTACTTCCTCCACAAACCATGTGGTTATGCCAACAATAGCCACTGTTAGCATGAACCCCAACGCACAAAGGATTTTCTTCTTCTCCATGTCAAAGGAAACAATACCCTGATATCTTCCTGAAACTAAAAAGTCTGTCAGAACTCTTCCCCTTGGGCAGTGGTTGATTTCTTCACCAGCGGGCCAAGACGGGTGTCGCTACACTAATGCAGGGCTGATCCCCCCCCCTTGCCTCATCGGCTCTCCGTTTCACTAACCCAAGGGCCGTTCTGACAGTATGTCCCGGTACTGGAAACCTTACTTCCTTGGTCGAAGATGATATCGCCTTCCTCCAGAAGTCGTGTGGTCCGGAAAGAGCTCCTCAGTGTCATTCGGCTTCGCAGCACGGCCTGTCTCTGCTGCTAGGATTTCTCGTTGATCGGTCAGCACGGCAGACTCCACCAATCCGGGCGGTACCTTTCGACAGTGCAAGGAATGGATCCAATTCTTCCTGTTCGAGACTCGCACAGCCGTCCTCGTTGCAAGGAGGACTTGCTCAGGTCCTACCCATCTCGGCTCCAAACTGTTCGTTCTGTCGAAGACTTTCACCATGACATGATCTCCAGGCCGGAGACCATGTCCTTCGCCGGTAGACCGATCAGGGAGCGCCTCTCGGACCTGTTGATGAATAGAAACCAAGTTATCCGTTAACTGTGCCAGATAATCGCTCATCATTACACAAGGTACATCATACACAGCCTTAGGCCTTGGTGGACCCCAAATGTTCATTGGGCGTCCGAATACTATTTCGTATGGCGTAAGGCCGGTTCGAGAGTGTGGCACTGACCTAATTGACAATAACGCCAGTGGCAGGGCGTCTGGCCAAGTCAAAGACGTTGAAGCTTGGATTTTGGCGATCTTAAGCTTCAGTGTACCATTATACTTCTCGACTAGTCCGGCAGACTGGGGGTGAAACACGGCATGAAACTTCTGAGTGATGCCTAGGCCCTTCAAGACATACTTTATAACATCCGCTACAAAGTGAGGGCCATTATCACTCCACAGAAGTCTACAGACGCCGTATCGAGGGAAAAACTCTTTTAGCAGTAGCTTCGCCGTGGTCATTGCAGTATTATCTTTCGTAGGGTACGCCTCAACCCATTTGCTGAAAGCGCAAACCACTACTAGAACATACTTCAGATTGTTACAGCGCTCAAGCTGGATGTAGTCCATCTGCAGAACCTCAAAGGGTGCAGTGGGTGTCGCAAATCCTCCTGCTGGAGTTCGAGTGCCTTTCCCTGGGTTATACTTCAGACAGATCATGCAGGTCTGCACCACCCTCTTTGCCGTGCTAGCAATCTCTGGATGCTCCCAGACTTGGGTAAGCAATTTTACAATTGCGGAAGCTCCAACATGTGCTAGCCCATGTGCCATCTGAACCATAGGTTGTACGAAAGCCGTGGGTAACTTCCATCTATCCATCTGCTTATTTCTCCAACAACCCTCATCATCCAACTCTCCTTCGCTAGCCCATTGTTCCCGCTCTTTGTCAGAAGCGGTCCTTTGTATTTCTCGCACTTCCTCCTTCGCATCATGCCATCTCTCCACCTGTGACTTTACTACATACATGGCAGTAGTACCGGGCTGCATCGCAGTCTCCCGTGCTACTCGATCCGCTAACGCATTCCCTTCTCCAACTTTATCAACTACTTTCCTATGGGCGCTACACTTAACAATGGCAATTTTCTTCGGGTATGTCAATGCGGTTAAGAGATTGTGGACTAACTCTCCATGCATTATCTGTACCCCATGTGACGTTAAAAACCCTCTCTCCTTCCAGAGTAGGCCGAAGTCATGCGCTACTCCGAAGGCATAGCGGCTATCTGTATAAACATTCACACATAATCCTGTACTGAGCTCACATGCTCGTGTTAATGCTATCAGTTCCGCTGCTTGAGCTGATTTCTGTGGTATGCGTGCTGTCTCCACTATCGTGTGTAACGTGGTAATTGCATACGCTGCTGAAGTCGTACCATCTGGTAGCTTCAGGCATGATCCGTCTACCCACAATTCTCCATCTACATCTGAAAAGGGCGTATCCTGGAGGTCAATACGACCCTTTGTTTGTTCCTCAGTCACAAGAATACAATCATGCGCTTTCTGCGCCTCAGGCTGGGTCTCGGGGTATGGCAACAATGTGGCCGGGTTTAACGTTACGCACCTTTTCAACGTAATATGAGGAGCCAAAAGCGTCAACTCATATCCCGTTAAGCGGGCACTGGTCAAATGCTGCGTCTTTGTTTGATTGAGCAGGGCATCCACAGCATGGGGAACTAACACCAACAATTTATGGGACAACACAATTCCTTCACTTTGGCGTATTGACACAGCTGTCGCCGCTACCGAGCGAAAACACCCTGGTAATGCTCGGGCGACAGGATCAAGCACAGCCGAAAAGTATGCACAAGGGCGCTGCTTGTCGCCGTGCATCTGCACTAAAACTGACAATGCACATCCATCTTTCTCATGCACATACAACGAAAAGGGTTTTGCATAATCAGGGGTCCCTAACACTGGTGCTGAACAAAGGGCCTGTCGCAGTTGCTGAAAAGCAGCATCACACTCATCTGACCAAGGGATTGGGATAGGCGTATCCTTTGTCAAAAGGGCTAACAATGGCTTAGCTATGTGTGAAAACCCCAATATCCACTGTCTACAAAAAGAAACAAGGCCCAAAAATGCACGCACATCCTTCTGCGTGGATGGTCTCGGTGTGTCCAAAATTACTTGGATACGATCTGGTGTGAGTGCACGTCCCTCCTTAGACAAAAGGTGACCTAAATAAGTCACCTTTGGTCTACAGAATTGCAATTTCTTCCTGGAGACCTTATGATTGTGGGATGCTAAAAAGGAAAGTAGGGATAACGTGCTCTTCTCACACAACTCCAGGGTGTCAGCCGCCAACAAGATGTCGTCGACATATTGAATGAGGGCGACCCCCTCGAGTAAAACAAAGGAGTCCAACTGCCGTTTCAAAGCCTGACTGTAAATACTAGGGCTTTCTGTATAGCCTTGGGGAATTCTACAAAAATGATAAGATCTATTGTTTAATGTGAACCCAAAAAGAAATCGGCTATCAGGGTGAATGGGAATGGAAAAGAAGGCATTCTTCAAATCAATCACTGAAAACATGGTCGCCGTAGGCGGGACCAAGGTAAGCAACGTCGTGATATCGGAAACCACCGGGTACTGAGGTATCACGATCTTGTTTACCTCCCTCAAATCAATTATGAACCGATAGACCTTTGCATCCGTGTCCTTTTTCAGAATAGGGAGAATCGGACTGTTACAGATATTATAGGGAACTTCTTCCACTACTCCTACTGCGATCAAATCTTGCACAATCTGTATGAGGGCTTCCTCGCCCTCCTGGGAAATACGATACTGCGGGAGGCGTGGTAGCACCGCCCCCTCCTGGACACTAATGTGGACCGGAGGAATCACCATTTGTCCCACATCTGTGTCCGAAGTCGCCCATAAAGCTCGGGGGAGGGTAGCCAACAACGCATCCTCTGATATCGTACACATCCGCCCAGACCGGGGGTAGTTATCATTTAAGATCACCCTCACACCCTCAGGGGAACAGCGGATTGTAGCCCTAAAGTGCTTTAACATATCAAGGCCCATAATGTTATCCGGTGTATACGGGGCAAGCAGAAACGGACAGGGCGCAGAAAAAGAATCAACCTTAAATGTAAGGGGCTGTGAAAGAGGGCTTCGGGAGAGTGTACCGTCAAACCCTACCGATGTAACTATTGAGCCGGATGGGGGAGCCCCCGGAACCAAGTACCTAGACAATGCGCTACGTGTCGCTCCTGTATCCACTAGGAACTGATCAGTAGAACCTAAAACCTCAGCCGATACATAAGGACCCGTCTGATCGACCGGCACCTCAACTGATTCAGACCCCCATCCAACGCATTCCTATGCATGCTGCGAATCGTGATATCCCGATCGATCGATGTCCGACACATGATACTGGTGCTGGCGATCGAAAACATTTGAGCTATCTCGGTGCTGCCCAGCAGTATCGAAACGGACATTATCATTAGAATTCCCTCTAAAGTTCGAGGAACCCCCTCTACCTCTCGGGCCACCCGGAGTATGCCCCTGACGTGAAGCACGCAACACTGGGCAATCCCTGGCCCAATGGCCCAATTGCTTGCAATACGCACACTGGTTCCTATTCAAATCAGATCGGCCCGAAGGGGGACCATAAGATCCGCCCCTTCCTCTATTATTACCCCGTCGGGGCGGGCCATATACTTGTGCTAACATCACCTTAGTCTTGAGGTCTTTCGATTTCTTCTCTTCCTGGCCCTTCGCCTCGTGCTCCTGACGCTCATAATACTGGGCGATAGTCAGAAGGGCCGTCGGCGTCGCGGAGGACCAGGAACTCTCGCTCGCTTTTAACCGGGCCGCAACTGCTGGTAGCAGATTAGCCACATATTTGTCCGCGAAAAGGTGGCGGCCCGTGTCGTCAGTAAGCGACTGGCCACTGAAATCATGAAACGTCTCCTCAAAGCGCGTAAAGAAGTCCGCAACAGACTCGTCAACTTTCTGTTTACATGCAGCTAACATATTCCAGTCAATCTTTTTAGGGGGGATAATCGTCTTCAACTTAGCCACAATAGCCGCAGGGAGATCTAAAATATTCTGGGGTGGTTTCTGTGCGGGCTTCCGTTCCCTATCCTCATCCTCAAGGTCAGACCACCGGGCCTTAAAGGCAACCGCATCATCTACCTTTCGGACAGAGCGCCACGTATCCGGTGGTAGGATAAGGCCAAAGAACAAATCTATATCCGCTAAGGTCATAATGCAAGAATTCAAGGCCCCCTCGACTTCTTCATAGAAGGCCGCTGGATTCTTGCGGGGGTCAGGCAACGCATTCTTTAATGCCATAACATCGGCCCTATGCCATGGAGTATAAACCCAATTATACACAAAGTATCCCCTTGCATCGGCGGAGTTAATGTCCGAGCTAGTCCCCGCTCCTTTAGGAGGAACATACAAAGGCGCCGCCTCTCGCATTGGTTTAGCATGCACTATGTCATCCTTATCTGACTGGGAGGCGGATGGATGGCCCCCTGCTGCAGACGAATCCGACTGCTTCTCCTCCTCCGTTTGTTGACGTGCTTTCTCTCTAAGGGCCAGCACCTCGTCCCGCAAAGTGAACAGCCGCCGAGCCGCCTCAGGAGCCTTAGGGGGAGAAAAAACACCATTACGTAATGCTCCGGCATCCGAAGACACTTCGTCAGGCTCAAGGACACTAGAATATTTTCGGAAAGCAGCAATTACTTCATCCGCGAAATGAGACAGAAAATACACCCTCTCTCTATCTTGCCACGACCCCCAAGTATGGAACAACTCCTCCTTAGATATCTTGCCCTTAAGTGCACGGAGGGAAAGTTTCCGAAGCTCAGCCATATGCTCGGCCGATAACATGGACCGTGTGTCTACCTTACCCGAAGCCGGGCCAGAATCTTGCGGCCGCGGAGCGGATGCGCCAACATAAGGGGGCGGAGAGCGATCTAGTAAATAAAAATCATCATCAGAATTATTAAGGACAGGATAAAGTGGCTGGCGAACAACATATTGACCCGAAACTTGTAGCCTACGCTCTTTCTCTTGTCTATCCGTTTGCTCTTTGTCCTCCCGACGCTTCGCTTCCTGTGCTCGCACATGATCATTCTTCCGTTGCTCTTTATCAAACAGCGCTTTCTCACGTTTCTCTCGCTCACGCACTTCCTTCACCCATAATCGCACACACTCAAACATATCCTGACGAGCACGTCGCTTACACATACACTGTTCCACATACTCAATCTTACGTATATCAAACGATCCATACAAAGGCCATCGCAACTCAGGATCCTTCTTCGTGTATTTCCTCCATAGCGTGCTGTACATTATGGAAGAAAGACCATGCTTCACGTACATATCCCTATTAGGAGTCCCCTCTGGGGGAGCTGGAGCAGATTCCTCGAGGTTTAACCGGTTTCCAAAACAGCAGCACCACTTACGGAGTGCGCTAAAAGCAGGCATGCTAGAAATAATGCAAAATATGCAATATTATAAAGAAAAATGGCACTTAATCGTTGCGCCGTTCAAAGTTTACACAGCTCTGGAGAAATCTCTCCATATTACCTGCCTATATGTGTTGCAACGCATATATTTTCACAAAGACAAATTCAAAATATGACTAGTCATCATCAATCAAACTCAAATAGCCAACCCAGGCTTCAAAAACTCGAAGCAAGTACCGTACAACGGTTCTTACCAGTCAAGAGTCCAGGTTCCAACTGCCAAGCTCCACAATCGCCCAAACGGCTCTCACGGCAGGACCGACAGAAGAGGTCTCAGTCGATGACCGGCGCCACCCAGACGGTCAGCTCGGAAGGGAAGGAAGAAAAACCTCGGGATGCCAGGGCTAAGACGCCGCTGGCAGTGATCACGTCCCCGGCCAAACTCCTCACCTTCGTCGCGACCAGTCCTTCGAGCATCCGAGTCGCCGATGAGCCCCACGTGACGGGCGCCAATTGATGAATACAGGCCCCAGCTAGGCCCGCGAGGCACAAGGGTTCGCTCTCCTGTAACGGAATCTATAAGGAAGTTGGCACGGAAACTGCAAAGTACAAAAACAACGTTTATTAACCCTTAAGGGTGGTCCTACAATCCACACAACACTCTTCAGTATTGCATGGAGTAGCACAAAGAACTTGCGTACACAGTCCCCTTTTATACACAACAGAGGGGCTCATAAGTGGGTGGATACAACATGAGGCCGAAGAACATTACCATTTATGGTCATTCTCGATACTGAATCAATACATGGGCGGAGCCAACACACTCCTTGAGCCCGCGAAAACACATGGTCAAGCAAAGCTAATTATAACAGATGTGGTCAAGTCTGGGCCTGCGCTAGATGGACAAGAGGGAGCTATTTATAAACTGTTACTAGGCAGATCACAAGAGCAACTAACACAGAGGTCGGACTCTCCTCGTGGCGGACACGTGGCAGCATGTCAATACAAAATGGAGTCCGGACTTCGGTCAACATAACAAAGAAAACATGATCTAAAGGGAAAAGACATTAATGTTTTCAGTAAATGCTTAATCACATTGCTGTTTTAATTTACAACACCCTGAACCCAGCCCGAAAAAGAGAAAAACAAAAAACCTCCCACACCCAAACCCATCCCACCCCTTCCACTTCTCACTCCACCCCTGAAAAAAGCATTCCCACCCTCTAAACCCAGTCCAAAACCCCCAAAACCCCAGAAGACCCCTACCAAAACTCATCCCACCCCTTCCTAAATCTCCGCCCCCCCCCCCCTTCCAAAGTATCATCTTCAAGGTGCCTGCTGTGCCCAATGGATTCCCCTCTGTGAGAAGGTTCCCTGGCAGTGTCAGTAAATGCAAGTTTGGTGGCACTATCTTGTGCTGTGGCACAGTGAGCTAATATGGACTTGCCATTGGCCGTAGTTTTACAGGATGTTTTTCATCCATTCAATACAACTTTTCCTACTTTTGAAAACATTGGTCCTGCCATTACTTTTCTGACTATTTGATATTCTTGTATAGTTAGTAGTGTGTGAGTGCAGTTGTGTTTGTTTCATCCCTAATTGTTGATCCTGTTGAGGTAGTTAGTATTATATGACCTTGGAACCAGTGATAAAGTTACACAGGACAAGGGGAAATGTCGGTTGGATGTCGATGTGGGATGACATCCAAATGGGGCAGACATTGCATTGGGTGACATATTATATGGTAAGTATTTCAGCTTGGCCTGGCCCCTGTCAACGTCATTTAGGTTGCATTTCTCCCTATGATGTAGGTTGGATATGTGTTTGATGTGTTGAAGTGAGATATTTGTATACCCACATATGAAGGGTGTCAAATTGTTATACCTTTGTGGAGTTCTCCATGGACATGTGTCCGTTTTGCAGTGTGTACCTTACAGCTACCTCATCTAGATGTGTACCACATGCTGTTAGTATGGTGTTTGCTTTTATAAGTTGCACTTACTCATTACCTGCACAGGCATGGCAGTTGGTTATGCTATTGGTTGTCAATGATGCACTTCAGTTCCCAGGTCCAGTGCACATGGAGTTTGTCAAAAATGTCCAAAATGTACTGTGCCCCAGGGACCCAGCCTATCAGGGTTTCCCCTGATAGAGGCATACCTAACCTGCAGAGAGTGCTTCCATTGTGCCCTTAAAAATGCTTCTCACGCTGATTCTATGTAATTCTATTGACTGACATTTCCTTTTTAGTTCGAGTCTAGAGCAAGCACGCATGTGCTGCATTGCAAGACTTATTGTAGAGGAGTAGGGAATAGAAGCCACGCCCACACTCCACCCATATTTGCCATTGTCTTGTGTCATTGTCCGTCCTACATGCTGGCTTTTGATTTGTCAACAGGCTTGTTAGTCCCTACTTAGTGCCGCCTCCTCTTTATTTCTCACGGCTCATGGTGACTGGCCCCTTTACTTCGGTTGTTACATGGTATGTGTTATTTGGACTGTGTGTACTATTTTCTTTAGTGAGGTACTCCTACTGCAGGCATGACATGCTTTGGTGCCTTCTTTACTACCCCCTCCATCCCGTTCTCGTGCCTTCTTTCCCCCCGCCCTCCCTCCCGTTGTCCGTGCCTTCTCCCCCCCGCTCGCACTCCCGTTGTCAGTGCCTTATCCCTCCCGCCTGCCCTCCCTCCCGTTGTCCGTGCCTTCTCCCCGCCCACCCTCCCTCTCGTGGTCTGTGATGCTTACCATTTGCAATGGAATAGGTCTTGCGTAAATGTGAAACCTATTGCATTGCAAGTGCTTCTTATGTGTGTGATGTGTGAGAGTCCAGTACAGAGTTGTAGCAGAGAAGGTGTGTGTCACTTTAATGACACATCCATACAGATGTTTCTTTGACATCAAAACAGGACCTGGGGTGTGCGCAATGGGAGTGTGTCACATTCACCAACGCATATTACTTATAGTTGGAGTAAGATGGCCTCATGGTAGTTGCAGTCACTTCAATCTCACTTTACAAACACAGAAATGGTAAGCTGCATGATGTGTGAAGATCAGTATTAACATGGCTGCCAAGTGAGAAAGGGCAAAAGGAGTCTAGCATATTGGTTAGAGTTGGGGGGCCTCATGGCAGTTGTAGTCACTTCAATCCCACTTTACCAATACTTGATATATGGTAAGTTGCATGATGTGTGACAATCAGAAGTAACAAGCCAGACAAGTGAGAAGGGGCAAAATGAGTCTAACATCTTCAATAGTGTTGGAGTGAGATGGCCTCTTGGTAGTTGTAGTCACTTTAATCTCACTTTACCAACACTTGACATATGGTAAACTGCATGGACAGTGAAGATCAGTAATAACATGGCAGACAAATGAGAAAGAACAAAAGAAGTGTGTGACACACATTAATAGGTGTGATATTGATGAGGAGGTGCTGCTGTGGAACACAAAATAATGCACACATCACTATCACTGAATTTAATTTGCAAACACATGGCCATTTGTGTACACTGTGCCTGTGAAGTGCCAGTGTTTTGGCCTAGGAAGGCATCCTACAAATGTATTTTTGATTATTATTATAAAACAATCCCAGACAGGGCCCATGTATACGTGTAAATTACTTAGGGACCTCACTCCCTTGCCTGCATCATTTTGCAGAGGAGTCTATGGAAACTGGTAGCTGAATGACTAACAGCTGATTTTGTCCATGAGGGAGAGGGTTTTGAACGTGGTCTAGCAGGTACAATAGTGGCAGGATGTGTCCTATGGGCTCCATTGCAGTAGAAGACGAGTAGAGGTGAGTACTGGTGAGTTTAGAGCCCGGCTGTAAAGCAACAGATAATCGGGCTGGCAGGTTCAATGGCGGCCAGAGCATCCCACAGCCTCATAGGCCATTTCTGCTGCCACCGCTGTCGGAGTTGGCTGGAGCTGTCAGTGGTTTAGCAGCGGTCTTTGCAAGCTCAATCAGCACAACTCGTAATACGGCAGTCGCACCGCTGAGCTCGTGGCGTTCAGCCGCAATGACGAGTACTGTGGTCCACGGACTGTCAAACTTGTAATAAGGGTAGTAGTAACAATAGGTATGCAGTTCCTCAAGGGAGTGTAGGTTAACAAGTTAAGGATATAAACCCTTATTTGTGCGGATTAGTCAAGAGGGTTGGGTGGAGAGGCAGAAGGAAAGGAATCCTCCCTGTCGAAACTAGAGTCCTCACATCCCCCATTTGACCTTGCTCCCTTCAGTGCTCTCTTCTCCCTCACAGGGCACACTGGTCTTGACAAGAAGGAAGCTACTTGTGCTCCAGGTTCCAGGTGCAGCTGATCTTTCATTTCATAGGCAGAAGTCTTGCAGAGCTTCTCCTCCTTGTACAGCCTGACTGGCTGCTTGACAATTTTGAGGTCTTGTGCTCTTGTTCTTATAGCACATTTCAAGGCACCAAATGTGATTTAGGGTCTGAGTCTTTGAAGTTTGTATTGAAGGGCTGCTTCATTTTGAAGTACCCAAGCATCTGACCTGCCCTTCCACCAGAAAGTAATCTGTCACAGCAGGACTACCTCACTATTTATGATTTTATTATCAGTTCCATCTTCTTTTTGAGAAGTGCCCAGTTCCCTTTCCAGTGACCTCTTCCTGATTCAAAGAGCACCATGTCAAGTGTTTCCTCCAGTGTCCCACCCAGCTCACAGGAATGCAGCTATCCACAAATGGAAGAGAGATTTCTCCATGTATTGCATAATTCGTATGCGCACATACACACAGCACATGCATGCAACCACATGCAAGTGTAAGTTATGCACACAGCAGCAGAACTTTACATGTGTGAGCCTGTTGGCTTGTTCACTTCTGCTTATTACTATACAGTATGCTGCCACCACCACGCTTGTGCTGCTTATCCCCTGTTAAAGGCAGTAGGCTTTCACCATCATCTTGTTAGGGCTTTGGGTGCTGCTCCTTGTCAACAAGGCAGGCATATGTCATGGCACACACATGATCTGTATTCGCACATGACAGCAAGAATCAGCACCAGTAATCCAGATACCATTACACTTATGGCAGGGATGCAACTCCTTCACCAGTCAATCAATTTTTCAACCCCAATACTGACCAAGTGTTAACTCACGCTACATTTGTGTATAAAGTTCCAGTTAAAAGTGGTGGGGTTCTTGCTAAGATATTTGTCAGATCAAGTTCTGGTTTTCTGCCCCATTGGCAGAGTGTGTTTTTTGGTCTCTGCTCTTTTTTGACAACTTTTTCTTTTTTCCAGTCAGTATAAGGGATAGACGGAGTGGTTGGACCAGATTACAGCATCAGGCTGTCCTACAGCAATTGACTGAAGGTTGATACAGATCAGATTTAAAATGTGACTTTCCAAATGAGTGGAGTGAGTGACCAATTGATGTGAGTTGAATGTGGACAGTATATCAAGTATAATTTTGTTTGAAAAGATATCTTTAGCTACCTGAGTCTCCAAGTAAAGCAAAAGAGCATATTGTAAGCAATATGCAGCTAACAAGTCATTAAGTGAATTCAGGAATGCGGTGCTCTGTTCTGGAGGGTGGTACAATAGCATTCCTGAAAAAGATGTCTGTTCTGAGGCTTTAAGACAGAGGTACATACTTTTGGCTCTGATAGATTTTGTATAGGAAAATGTGAACATAGGAGACTATTACAGAAGAAGCACTAAAATACATAACAACTGGATGAAAGACATTAGTAGATGTTTTGGCTGTAGAGCACGTCAGGCTCTTTATTTGGGGTAAACCATTTACTATACAAAGTGATCAGAAGCCAATTGTCAAAATTCTTAATACTGAAGGGACTGTGAATACATGGTCAGCTAGAATTGTCAGAGCATCCCTACAGCTGCAAGAGTTTGTTTACAAAGTAGTGTATGCTTCTTGTAACGAGAATGTAGTGGCTGATTTGTTTTGTCAAGGATGCCAGTACAGTTGGAGCAATATATGGATGATGAATGTAAGGATTGTCTAGTGGCATCAGTCCTTGAAGAAGTATGATTGTTTGAGGCATATGAAACGAATCAGAAACAGTAAGAAATCAAGGGGTATATTTACAAGGGGATAGCCCACCAGAGCGTCACTTTTAGTGATGTACTGGTGGCACTAGGCCCTTCTCCATATTTACAAAGTGGCACTACCTGCTTTCAGTGGCTTAACACTGCATTGTAAATATGGCCCCTTTACATGCATCACTGTGTGTGAAAGGGAAGTACAATTGGTGTTGCTGTGGGAATTTTGACGCTGCCCCAGATGTACAAGGATATGTATATCTGAAGCAGCATCAAAAACGAATGCAATGCAATAGCAGACATTAGAATGGTGCAACAAGAAGAAATACTTTTATTTCTCCTTGTTTTTGCTTTTTCTATATGTGCTGCATTCTGCAAATTGATCCCACCTGAAACACTGGGAGGGTTCATTATGAGTCTCAGTCAAGGGGGCCATTTTGGAATTCTAAGAATGAAAGAAGTTGTTAAAATTATGAGGGCCCGATTCACAGAATTAACTTAAGACAAAATCCTAAACTTACTACTTTTGGTATTCACAGAATGCACTTACTACTTTTGGTATTCACAGAATGGATTTACGACTACTACTCGGGCCGGAAGCCCTGCCTCTGGGCCGGAAGTCCCGCCTCCGGGCCGGAAGCTCCGCCTCCGGGCTGGAATTTCCGGCCCGAGTGCGGACGTAAAGTTAGTAGTCGTAAATCCATTTTGTGGATACCAAAAGTAGTAAGTGCATTCTGTGAATACCAAAAGTAGTAAGTGCATTCTGTGAATACCAAAAGTAGTAAGTTTAGGATTTTGTCTTAAGTTAATTCTGTGAATCGGGCCCTAAGTGTCCTGCAGTTGACATTAACAATGTGGGGCCGATTCACAAAAGGACTCATCATTTGTGGCGGGGTTCGCAGTTGTGGCGGAGGCTCAACAGTCATCAAGGGACCTAAATGAGTAACTGCAGTGTGGAAGTCATGCCACGAATGCGGGGCCCCCACCACAACTGTGGGGCCTCCGCCATGAGTGTGGAGGCCCTTTGTGAATTGGGTCCTGAGAGATGAGTGCAAAAAATATTAGTTGCCACATCTCAACCAAAAAAACGAAGACGTTGAAAATTCCCATGTGTGAGATGATTGTTTCTAAGAATCTTTGGGAATGTGTGGCCATTGATAATATGTAACCAAACTCTATGTCTCATAAATATATCATAGAAATACAACACTTTTTCTAGGGACCTGTGGTGTGTGTTGTGGAGAAAGCTGATCCAACAGTTTAGTTTTGTGGATAATGTGTTTATGGAAGAAGGTTTACATGCTGCTCTATTAAGTAATAATGGTGTCAATTTTCTGTCCCATATGGCGAAAAACTTCTTGGAAAGGGTGGGTATTGTGCACAGAACAAAATCCCTATATAATCCAAGCAGTAATAGCATTATTGAAAGATTTAATTGTGTATTAAAGGATGTGTCAAGAAAAGGTGTAGATTTGGAGGTACAAAAGAGCTAAAGTAGTGTGGATGTACCTGGTCACAATGACTGATCTCCCAGGATTATGACCTTTTGAAATTATGAGAGATTGTTCACCTAGGATGAAATGTAGTCCAGAATAGATGTGTCAAGTGGGCGTCAAACTGTGGCATTTTGAAAGCTTACGGGATAGAAATAAAGAATCTCATTGTAAATATAAACATGACTTTGATGAAAAACATGGCACTGTTTCTGTCTCAATTAAAATATGTTAGAGTGAAAAACCTTGGAAAAAATGCCTAAGGGAGAGAGCAAGTTCTTTGTTTCCTTGGAAGTCTTTAAGATCTTTAGATATGCTGGTAAACTGAATGATGGTAAAGTCTGGAACCATAATCAAATTGTTGTGGATCGTGGCAACTTATGGTGAAAGGAAGGAGTTTAAGGTATGAACCATAACTCAACCTTCAGAAAATGGTCTGAAGAATGTCAGAATGGTTAGGAGTTAATATGTAAGGAGAATACTGTTGTTTTGATTTTCCTGACAACATTAAAGTAAATAAGGCTTTAAGTATTTTTGCATGCAATGTGTTAGGCAACACAGAAGTGAATACAGCTACAAGTGTGTCAGCTTCAAGTCATATAGATGGAACACTGGAGAGTGTAATTCCATGACCTGGTGATATAGGTGAAACTAAAAGTTCACCTTGTAAAAGGAAGACAATCCCCTGAACATGTATGGAAGAGTATGTTCTTGAGATGGATAAGTGAGTATGTTTGAACATTTGTGTTCACTTGTGTAATGAGGGACCTACCTAATTTTGGGTATCAGTGTCAATTATTGCATGTGATATTTATATTTTGAAACTCTTTTGTACAAAATTACATTATCTATTATTGTGTTATAGGTTTAACGCAGCAGTATGATCTACATTTTGTTTGTATGGAAGAGGGATGTGTAGTATAAACAGATGTTGGAATTTGAATCATTAGGAATTCCAGCTGTATCATTAATCTGAGCTGTGTTTGAATTGAGAGGACAGTTGGTGCTCCTAAGACGTGTGGGGAGGACACTCAGGTTGTTCCTGAATACATTTGTAGAAAATACTTGGATTCCTTCTCATTATAGAAGACATTGAACACTACAGGCCTTATTTATGAGATGTGACGCATTGCTGCGCCCTTCTTGCGACATATTTACTTTATGACTCATCATGTCACAAGGAATGACAGATACTTCAGTATT